>NC_040878.1:25988198-28488198 GCF_003676215.2 Rhopalosiphum maidis | reverse complement strand
TTTGATAAATATCGTGTAGTATCTATAGTTGTGTTAATTGAAAAAAAATGTGTGTTTGTAACAAATCAACGTAGCCTCGAAGATTGATTGTAATTCTAATCCTAACCGCATGATGGTCAATTATATTATAATATGGACCCACGAGCAGTACAATAATGAATAAATACCTATACAGTATACACGTATTATATTATTATTGTTAATATAAATATGGTCCAGTCAAGAATCATATTATAAAAGGTAATAATTTTGAATAGTAGATAATAAATATATAATACATAATATATGCGTATAAAATAAAAAAAAGGTAAATTTGCAGTTCAGATAGTAAAGGGATTTTGATATTAAAGAATGGTGATCGATCAAAGTAAAAGAAGAATAAACATGAAATGTGAATATAAAAGAAAAACTACAAGAGGTGATGAATGGATGAGTGAGTATGACTTCTTATAGTCAATAAAATATTTTAAACCTAAGTACCTACCTACATCATTAATAATAATATATGCAAATTTAAATCAACAATAATAATATTATTAATATGATATTTTAGAAAACTTTATAGTAATAAATATAATTTTAAAGATTAATATTATAGAAATAAAAGTATTCTTATATAGGTATACGGTTGAAATGTCGTTTACTAGAGTTCTAAGAAAAAAAAATATATTAATAAGAATAATAGTAACAAATCAATATTATAACTAATTATGACATTGAGGTAACCTACCTAATTAATTATTAATTTACATTATCAATATTTATATACACGAAGTTCTTTCAGTAATGATTACCAGGAAATGTGTTATTGTATTTGTGAAGGGTAAATAATTAATTATAACAATTCATTATGCGTTATAATAAAATATTGAATTCAATCAGTTTAATTTTGAATTTAGATAGGTACTATCTGTAAACCTTAGAGCATTAATATTGGTATTGTTTTTAGTGTGTGATGAAATATTTCTAAGTGAAACTTTAATAAGTTATTATTTAATGTATATAAATGGTATCAAAGGTGTCTGCATCAGAATTAGTTAATATATTTAGTCAACATCTAAAATAAAAAAATGACAATATTATTTATATTAAGAAAAATAGATTAAAGCGTTTTTTAATAATACGAGTAAAATACCTGCATTAATACTTAAGGAGTGCCTATATAGATGAGACAATTTTCATCAATTTTAAATTTATATACTTTAATATTTATTTAATAAAGTATTAGTTATTAGTATAAGCATTAACTATTTAAGTGCAGTTTGAAATATTTAAAGATTATTAATCAACATTTTTGGCTAAATCGATTAATTTTTTTTTAAGTGATAGCTTTTTTTGGTAATTCGCAACAAAGAAACTATAATATCAGACAATTATTTCAGTTATTATAATGATGAATCCGAAGATAACAATGTCCGCGTACCATGTATATCTTCACAATTAATACAATTTGATATTTTGACAAAGAAAATTAAGTTCTATTAAATATTATCGTGTATAATACAATTCATATAAATTATTGAATAAATAATAATTTATTACCCATATACATTTTATAAAAGATTTTCTTAGTAAAAATACATTCAGTTATAAAAATAAATGTATTGATTGCAGTCACATGTTAAATATTATATTACTGTTTTAAAATGTAATCGAAAAAACTTTTTAAACTCAAAAATAATTAACGAATATCTTTTATTAATGCTTAAATAGGCGGAGTAGATCCTTTACCACAATAAATTATCACTTCTTCTCAGCGTTTAACATTTTTCATATCTTCTGGGTTTTTTTTACTTTTACTCATTACAGATCTTGCTGTGCATGGTTCTCCCTTCGTTATAATAGTATAAATCTCTAATAAAAGTCTATTCGTATCTATTTAAAAGAAGTTATTTTATTTAATATTTTCTCTTCTGCCCTTCTAATTTGACAACAAACTCCAGTGCTATTTTTATTAATATAGAGATACCACATCGCCTTGTATTAATCCAAAATTAGCGCACGATTTATCTGCATATGGATATGATCCAAATTAGATTTTTCATTCGTGATTTTTCTCATGGTATCTTTTGTACTGTATCTCTAGTCGGGTTATTCGATAAAACTACTCCGCATGCTGAGCAAAGTAATGATATTGCACTGTAGTTTTTACAGTCCATCGCTAACCCTTTTTTGTATACTTGGCACAGATGAGGTATAATCCTTGAGTTGTGGTAGCGTTTTTTCTTTCCGGATTTTCTAAATAACGTTGCACTATGACTCGACCAATATTTTTGAAAAGCTCTGAAACTATAATAACGAATACTCGTATATTTTAAATATGTATACGTATATCTATAGATATATTGAAAAAAGAAAAAAATTTTTTAAGCCACACATTTGATGCAGCCTTTTTTTAAATATTAAACATGTTTTATTTTTACAACAAACTAAAAACTATACAAGATTAAATATATATAATAAATATACATTTGTTCAAGTATTCGAAAATGTATTACGCGAATAAATTGTATCGCTGCTAGTTGCCAGTTACCACACATGCAATAACGATTTTTCTGAGAAATTAATAGGTACAATAACGAGCGATAAGGCCACCTACACCGCAATACGACATTCTAAGTTTCTCCGAATTATTATTATTAAAATACTGAATTGTAGTGGTATACCACATTATCGTCTATCGATTATTTGTATTAAATGTCCAATACGCTTCTTGTACAGTGGTCATTTACGTAGAATGTACCATGTTACGCTGTGGGTCAAAGTGAAAAATACATGAGGGATCAAGGTACTGACGTAAAGGTTCGATCTCTTAAATAATTTCCATGGTCCCTTAAAAAATATGATTATAATTTGGTTTATTTTTGAATCAATCTTTTTTATCAATATCTCAATTCATAGATTACCTCATCTCGGAAATATTAAATAAAAATTAAATAAGTACATTTTTAAACCTTTACGATTGAATAGCTTGACTGTTAAACGAATTGTAGTTTTTTTATTTTTGACAGGTATGTGTTATTTAAAACATAATATTAATAAGTGTGATTGTTGTACCAATTGGATTGTGTATTCAAATAAGAGCTTTATAAAAAAAATACGAAGCTCACCCATAACTTAAAATTTGACTGAAACTCCACCAATGATCCTGCAGCGCGGTTCACACATCTGCTTAGCTACAAGAGGCGTGCCGTGTAAATTGATTATATATTTCAGATAGGTGTTGTAGCAATATATTAGCCATTTAGCCGTATAGTATTATTTTTATAAAAAGCGATTTAAATTTTTGTCAAAAATCACACTATACCTACATAAAGTCAAAGTAAATGCGATATTATAATCGCGTAAACAACGCTATTATATATTTTAATTGTTTTTACTAATTTACAATATCATGCGACACGCCGAGTGTGAAAATATAATAAAACGTTCTGAATCTTATTATATTTCATATTCTTGGAATATCTGTTTGAAATTTGCATTTCCGCTTGAAAGTTCATAAAAAGTAAGGCGCTGCCAATCTTATTACGTCAGTCTATACGTATCGGTAAAACCACGGTAAAATTAATAACCTCGCGCGCGCCACACTACCACGCAGGATACACAAGAGTACAAGACACACATTATTATTATTTTTATTGCAGCGTAATAATAATATTATATTATTACAATTTATAACCAGTGTGTTTTGTTACAGTTTTCGTTGCCTTTATAAATCGATCGTCTGTAGAGACAATACGATTTCCGGCTTATATAAGCTTCGCGTACGAAAAAATGCAATAACGCGTTTGGCTTATAATAACATAATACATACTATAATAATATGTATATTAAAACACAGCAATCGGTTTGGAATTGCGCACGTATCGTCTGCAAGGGTTGTAGTAGTCGGACATGAGGCCGGATCACCGCATTTTTCGAATTCTCACGAAGGTACGCGAGTTTGTACCCCCCCTCCAACCCCGTTCGTTTTTATTGTTGTATATATCACTGCTACCGCGCACAGCTATAATAATATGTAGTAATTGCAGTGTGGATATCGAAAGCGTTTCCGTCCCGGACAAGTTCGGCTCGTCTCGACTGCGTATTACAATTATTATTATACTTACGGGATGATATGGCATGGCTGCAGCAGTTATATAAGCATATAAACTATACGTACACAAACGCTATATGTATTATATTATATTATGTTCGCGCACCGCACACACGCACATAATAATATAATATGTAATATATTTATAAGAGCGGTGGACGGACATCATCGGCAGCTATATAGGTAGTAGGCATAAGTATATATGTACGCGCACACATATTTATTTATTTATATTATATTATATTATACCTGCAGCCCAGTCCATCTATCCTCCGTCATTATATATATATATATAAGTATAAGTGCACCGGTCAGCAATTATTATTATATCCTCTATATATAATGCGTGTACGCGATCCGTATATACCTATATATTACGATACCTGCACACGTACCTATACATATATGTATTATATTAATAATATACACGGCGTACACGTCGCAGTCGCGCAACTTCAGTCGTCCGCTGATTGGGCTCGTTCCCAAGCGATCGACTGGCGACTCGCGTATACATTAAAGTATTTCGATGTATATATGTGCGCGTGTTATTCGCCGACCGACGGCATAATTTATATAAAAATACGCCGTGATGTGTGCACATGATCGCAATGTTTAATTTCGTCATTTGCATCCGAGCCCGGCGACGGACGTCAATCAGCAGTCGCATGTCCGTCGTTGTCGGACCGGAGGACAACGATGATGACGACGACGACGACAACGACTGAGCAGCGCGTCTCGCTGCCTCGCGTTGTGGGTTTCGCGTGTCCCATTGTTCTCCACCAGAATCGATGTGTGTGAGTGTGTGTGTGTGTGCATAACATTAAATTATTTTGCTCTGCTCGAGAAATATTCAGGTAGATATTCCGGTAGTGAAAAATCATCGATCGTGAATTAAACAATAATATATAATACCTAGATTAGCTATACTATAATATTATACACGCCGTCTATGTCTACCGCTGACGAATGCAGGAATCGTCCTAATGACCCGTATTGATGAATTTTTGCCTAACCCAGTCAATGTATGTCTTGTATTATTAACACGCACGCAACTGACACAGTATAAAGGGGTAAAATTAATGGGTATAAAAATTGTCATATTATATTATAGATAAATCACCTATGCATATAGTTGTAATGCAACTAGCTAAGCCACTATGGTTAAAATGGCGCCCTAAGACTTTTTTTTTATGTATATATACGAGTATATAAGATAGTATATAGATATATAAGTAAGTACCTAATAGTTCACATTAACAGCATTTCATTTTAATATAACGTACTTGTGGCTTCTATCGTAACTATTTGAAATTATAAAAAAAAAAATATTGAAATAAATAAGTAACATAAGAGATGAATATACAAAAAAAAATACGAAATAAACAATTCTAGAAATAAATAAAAAAATGTTAGAAAGTGTTTTATAAAAGAAACTTATTGTTCATATAGGTAATATATAAGATCAATAGCTCAGCCGTGCCGCTTAGAATTTAAAATATATGTACTTAACACGACTGTTGACTGTAAGAGCGTATATAAAATGGAAACTTATCATAGAGTTCGAGTGAATAAATCATAAAGCTGCAGGGGGAGGCGTGAGCTTAACACCTTTTGGTTTTGCCGTTATCCCCAGCGTTCGCGGTGTGCATATATACCTATGCCGTGTATTAGATCTCTCTCTCTCTCTCTCTATATATATATATATACATAGATGAGTAAAACCAGCAGTCGACATATGATGCATTCACAGCGTATTAGAAAACCGTAATATAATCTTATCTTATATATTATATAAATATAAATAAGGCTATGCTGCAGTATTGACTTTCGAGCGTACCTATATATATATATATATATATATACGTCATTCATTATATCCCTATATATAATGTATATATAATTATGTATAATGCATACATAATATATTATTACGTATATTCACTTTTTTTGGTAACTTTTTTTTTCACACAATTTGAAACACGATTGACGACATCACGTGAGACTTTAAAAATACATACTTAGTTTAATTGAGCGTACGACTACGCGTGTTAAGTATAATAATTTAAAACGCAAAAATCCGTGCACAGAAAACCGGAAAAACGCTGTGGCGTGGCGCGCTTGACGTGCAGCGAGAAGAGTGCCCCTCCTTCTATCCTCGTACCACATTATTTATCTATTTAGCAATCGCGAGAAACGGGAAATCGTTGCAGGAGCGGGCAATGGGGAGGGGAAACGAGGAGACCAGAGGAAGTTTTTGTCGTATGCACCGTGGGTTGGTGAGCCTAAGGACAACCCATCGCGACGGCGGCAACCACCCGTAGTAGTAATTAAAAAAAGAGAGAGAGAGAGAAACGAACGGATATATGTATACACATAAAGGACCTACGTTGTTAATTGCGCGCCTGCTCTGATCGTGGTTTTAATTAATGCGACGGGAGTCGAGGGTCTCGAAGCGCCGCCTACTATTTCGCCCGGGTTATTTCGCTTTTCTTTCTCTCATTCTCTATCACCCTAATACAATATATATTCTCTTTCTATACACCTAATATATAAATTCCTTTTTGTCTTTTTGATGATTGCTTTGTCTTTGGTATCAATGTAATCATTGACCGTTTCGGCCGCACAAAATCCGTGCAATACTGCGGATGGGTGCGATTTTTCCAAAAATTTTCTAAATATAGATAAATAATACATATCAAATGCATGATGCAACAGAAATTTATGTGAATTTATTTCAATTAAAGAGTTAAGGGATATGTATACAAGCACATATTATATTATATATAAATTTATATCATAATGCATAATAATTTATAAGTTTATAAATATAAAATAATGAGAGTTATACGCGATTTGATATGAACTACGTTAAAGTTTTACACCACGAAACAGATTGTCTAATGTCTATATAATATTATGTGTTAACGCAATATCACATTTTTGGAAATATGTTACCACCTATGTATAACTACCACATCTACGGCGTAGGTTGTTTATTATTTTTTTTTTTAGACAAAAACAAAATAAATGTTTTTACGTAAGTTTTGAACGTAATAAAATTAAAACTGAATGGCTTGTAATCTTCTTTTCGTGTAATTTTAGAACCTAGAGATAAAATCAGTATCCTAACTTAATAATAATTTTTGTTAGTTCGTAAAGACACAGGAGGTAAAAGAAAACTAGAAATTTTCAATTATATTAACAACGTTTGATGTCCGTAAATTGCAATTGAATATAATATGTATTATAAAGCCTTATTATACCAAGATTCTGCGAATATTATTTAGTATTCACGGAACAAGAGTTATTCAAGAACGCATAATTTAACATTTTTTTATTTTTTAATCAAAATAATAACAAATATAAAATCCTCAAAGCAGCGTGTAAAAACACTGGAGGAAATTTAAAAACACTATATCCAACCTATATGGTTGCTAAACCGATCGCCACTATTTAGGTACTATTTCTTATTCTTTTTTAATATATATATGTTTTTATTTTACTCGCTATATTTTGATATTTTATTGATTTGTTACATATAATGTGTATTAAGCTTTTTTTTAAAACTGATAAAGCATATCGTTTGTGTAATATATAAGTTTTCAAAGTTTATATATATATATGACGAATAAAATAATAAAATTATGATACCTGCTTTGACAAAATCAGATTTTACTGGGAATCGGTTTGTGCATATAATCAAACAAGACGTTATTTATTTAATAGACTGACTATATGTACGTATATTGGTGACAATATATTTTATCTATAAACTTTGAATACTTATATATTACACAAACAATATGCTTTATCAGTTTTAGAAAAAAGCCTAATACACATTATATGTAACAAATCAGTAAAATATCAAAATATAGCGAGTAAAATAAAAATGAAAAAAATTTAATTTATTTTTTTATAATATGCATTAAGTATAAATTATAATTTACATACCTATATCTATTACCTAGTGCCCTAGTTCCTACTACCTAAATTATGTATACTACCTTATTTACACTGAACTGTTTGTTTTAAGTACACAAGTTTACGGGACCATCATCAGGTAAGCCGTGTATCGTATGTCCGTGTACAAATTATTATTATTACGTAGTAAGTATAGTAGAAAGTACATACACTGTACATTTTTAGTTAGTATATGTTATTAGATTTAAAGAGTCAGCGATCGCGACAATATTATGATAGTTTCACACGACTCGCGTGTAGGTAATATATTACGTATTACAAATGTTTGGACGACACACGTCGTGGTCGTCGTCAATGTCGCGCGTGATGAAATGCGCTATTTAATCTCTTTTAGGAGCAGAATAATTGCGACGCTCCATATATCACGTTAAATAGCCGCCATCGGAAATGCGTGTAACTTACCTAACCTATTATATTATATATAAATACACTATAATATGTACCTATACGGCTAAACCTCTTAGCCGTCGCCGACCGCTGTTGACGATTGACGACCACATTCCTCGAGTTCTACTGGACATATGCTTGGATTTATTGACCAAGAATAATCGACCGCCGCCGAGCAATCCGCAGTGGAAAAAAATTAAATAAATAATAAACAATCTAATAACAAAGATAAACAAAGAAAAAAAATCCCAAACAAAATGAATAATCCAATTCGTAGCGTGAGGTATATACAAATATAGATACTAGCCAGGCAGGTAGGTATAATATGGGTAAGTTGTTGGTAAGTCGTAAGTATATGAGTAAATGAGTATACTAGGTCTATATACTCGATGAAATATATACGAAGTACGGTTTGAGATTTGACTTGCATTCTCCACGTGTCATTTACAAAGGTATTCGTGACGACAATGAAAATTGCGGGGAGGGACCTTACTGCAGGATTTATGAAACTAAAATAACTCCGACACGTTTGACGAGTATTTTTATTTTATATTTTATATATTATAAATAATTTGTTTATTTATAGACATATCATAACAAAAATAAATAGTCCTATTTTTGTAATTTTATGTGTGTTAAATTAAAAAGTATATAAAATTGTTTTTAGAATTTTAACATGTATGTAACAATTGTGTTATATTTATTATATTATATGTACCTAATACCCAGTGTAACGGAAAGAGCTGATAGTTGTTATTAACTAACTATCCGTGTTTTACATATAATCATTTTAATTTAATTTAATTTTTAATTATGAAAATCTAAACAAATATATTTTTTGTATTAATATTTAATGAGTATAAACGTTATCACTCATAACTAGTAATTACATATGTCAGGTATTTCTGTTACACTGTATTATATTGTATATTATCATTCTACCGTCTATTATACAGTTGCATATACTAAGAAGGGAAAACATCACACGGGGATAATACATTATAATAGTGTATTTTACATACATATATGTAAACCGCACCTATACCATATAATATGTTTTATTTCATTTTCACATTAAGATTAGTTTTTTGGTCATATATTATAATAATACATAGATGTAATAAAAATATATTTACTCTCGAGTTATACAATGAATTTCCAACCCGAAGTCGGACCTAAAAGGTCAACCAGAATAATTTATATCTACATGCACACATTTAATAAATAAATAAAAAAATATGAGTAATAAATAATAATATACATAGGCCTATATACGATTTTTGGCCATATCGAATTTAACTTTCACATTTATGATATAATAAATTATTAATTAAATTTTTAATATTAATATGGTATAAAATAAATTTAATTAGTTAGAATTAGCTTATCTTCAATTAAGCTGAAAAAAACAAGAGATAAGAGTAGATGATTATGTGAGTAAAGAAGCGTTTAATAGTTTTTAATCATCGCGATTATTATTGTAGTTGTTATTCATTATAATGATGACTCTCTTTGGTTGTAATGGTTTTATTTTAATAAATTTGTTACTTTACAGTTTTTGCTACTTTTTCATGAGAATTAACTAAAAACTAATACAAGTATTCAGCGCGCCAGGACCTTTAGTATCCATGTAAGATACATGTATACCTCCGTTAAAATAATTAAATAGCCTACATGCATTCATTTTTCTTTTCGCATATCATATTATTTAAGTTAAAAACAAATAGTTATATGTTTTCACACAAATATTATAAATTATAGTATATTACACTAGTTGTATATTTAAAATAAGTCAAATAAAATTTTTTCTCTGACCATAAACGGATAATCGATGTATTTTATACAAGTAACGATAATGGGCATTATTTTATTATCCGTGTTGGTCGTACCAGGTACCTACAAAATAAGGTGAGATATCGATTGGATTTAAAAAGTTAATTTCCTATTTTATTTTTTGGCGTGTCCAATGCGAAGGACATGACATCTCCAGCTCCGGTCCGGGTGGCCGACGTCGCCGCGGTGTAGTGGACTGTCCTGAAGATTTATCGTTACGCGGTCGTTAAAGTCCTGCGTGAAATAAAAACCACCTGTCGGAAATTCACTGGTGGCGGTAGAGGAGAGTATTTTAGAGGAGAGGACGGCAATTCGCCACGTCTTCTAAAGGCCCGAATAATAATTACCAGTGAGTCGTAAAAAAAAAAAAAAATTATAATGAAAATAATAAAAACTTGGCGAAATAATAATAACATTGCGGTACCGCGATATACAGCGCTACACGTGTTCGTATATATAATATACGACAGAGTAATTAAAAACGTCCCTCTCCCCTCGTACTTTATATACCTTTTCAACCTTGATTTATGCATCGGTTGAAAAAAACCAGACTGTGTATTAGGCACGCACATATACAATATATGTAGATGTCTGGTACATACGGTGTATATACCTGTTTAAAATGTATATGCGCACATTATATAGAGGGACGGCAACGTCGTTCACCACAAAGTATAACATTATGCTATTACGATTTCACGATATGATCGTTAAAATCCTGGGTTGACGTAGATACCTTTATATTGCAGAGTCTCATTTAGTCTTCTGTACATATATTAAGTTAACTGGTGCGTAATCAATTAAGAATTTAAAAAAGGGGCTAATCGATTTTTTTAATCATATACTACCTATATGTATATATGTATTGCTATTATTGTTGACCTACAACTATAAATTTGCAAAATACAACTAGGATTACTACACATCAGTGATGAAAATTCAAATTTTATAATTTTATACTTTATACATTTTTATTACTTTCATGCTATAGAATATAGATCATTATGTTAGTTATAAAGAATAAGTTCCTAATATTTCAGTTCAATTACTATAATATATATATTTTGAGATTATCACATATGTTTGAATTATTCATTTTAGACGAAATAATACATTATGGCGTACAATACCTTAAAAAAGTTAATTTGAAGTAAATGTATTATTTTTGTTTATTATTTTATCTTAATCACCATTTAAGACAATGGTTCCCAACCTCTTCTATTATATGCCCCCTTTGTAGGTTTTCGAAAGTCCCGCGCCCCCTACTATAAATTGAAAAAAATCGATCACTACTTATGTACTTTAAAATTAACTATACAATATTCGGAATGACTATTTTTTTATTGATGACAATAATTAAGAAATATAAATAATAAAATGTAACAATCAATTAAAGTGAAATATTATAGTAATAAATTAGTATAAAATATTAATAATAGTAAATAAAAAAATACATAATGAAATTAATAATTAATGTTAATGCTGAAAACACTTTTCTTTGAACAGTTTCGTAATAACTGCTTGAGCCTCCCCAGAAATGTGTACACACCCCCCAGTTTGGGAACCAGTAATCTAAGGTAAAGCAGGTGCTCTAAAAGTGTCAAATAGCACTATCTATCGATTAGAAATTGAGACATGGTTGGTAAGTTTGAAAGTACATGTAAACTTTAAATAAGCTATTTTTTGAATTTGTTCAGTAGTTCTCCGAAATTCAAAATAATATATATAATGGCTATTATATGTGGTAAGCGGTAGTTGTAACTTTGTCATTTTTGAACACGATGGTGACTAATAATTATCGCTGAGCTTTCAAACTTATATTTTAATAATAGGTAAATTATACAATTTTGTGTGAAGATGAGTGTAAGACACATGTCTCTTTGTTTTCTATTAGTCTTTACGTAGAAATGTTTTCAAAAACACTATATTAGTAATACGAATATAATGAATATTATAATTTATTTTTAATTTGATAAAACGTAAAGATGCAGGTCAATGTGTTAATTAACATTTTGGTATTCACGGAAATTAATAGAATTATCTCTGCTTTATAAAAGTATATAAATGAGGTTTAAATCATAATCAACCGATAATAAAATTAAAAATAGTATTTGTACATTGAATTTGGAATATATATTGGGTGTAGGTTTTTTGTTAATTTGTAAGTGTCAAAAACACATATAAAAAAGCATGTTTAATACACACTATATAAATATTTAAAATATTAGTGGTTCTCGTTATAACTTTAGTTCACATTGCTTTTTTTTCGTCAAAACTACTAAAGCGTCATTAGAGAATATAGTATGTTATTAATCGTAAAAAAATCTCCGTCGACGACAATAAAAACAGCACAAAGACCCGAAGAGCAGTAAAAAAGGATTAGTAAATGATGTGATCGTTTTGTGCTTTAATTTCCGTAATAGGAATTGTATATAGGGAATTTTTATGATTGTTCATTTTATCTTTGCCGTGTTCGTGTGAGGGTATTTTTAAATGTTAATATCTGTAGGGTGACTAAATCACGATCACTAAGAAATTAAATGGAATTCTTTATGAAACAGTAAAAATATGATTTACAGTTAAAAAAGAAGTTAAGAATGAAATATGAATACGATTATTATCAGCATTATTTATCAAAATACATTAATGTGTACGTATACCTACTTAAATTATATATTTAAACAAACATTTTTTTTTAATGATGATTGTTTTAGTTAATAGTTTCTTATTAAAAATAATATTATTAATTAACTCATGACGTGCAGCTTTAGATATAAAATAACGTATGTCAAAGGTCAAAGTTTTGTTTTTTTTATATGACCGTTTTATTTGTTTTTGTCTATGATTGTAAATAATATGAATAATGTATACCAAGAATTACGCAGTGAATAATATATATCCTTATATGTATATTAAATATTTAAAAATTTAGAATTTAAATAAATTAATTACTTGGGATAATTTAAGGAATAAATGGGGACGAGTATGCAATTTTAATCACATTGTATAGTTAAATCGGTTACACGATATACAAAGGTTATAAATAGACAATAGTTTTCATCTATGTATAGTATGTATAATATTTATAACTATGTATGACTGTAATAATTGATTAAAAAAATTTTTTTTATAAAACGCAACACAGTAACAGCGTTTAACAGCTAGTATCATAATATTGTACGATAGTGCCTATACACCAACTGCCAACAGGTTAGTTGGTTACGCCGTACATGGTTGATATTATCACCGAATGATTTGTCGTTACATTTCAATTGGATATCGTAAAAAAATACTTCAACTTTATATAGTTAGTTTAATGTGTTTACTGTAAATGTAACTCACACCAACTACACGTAAATAAATTCTTTTTTGTCGGTTCTAACTTCTATAACTGTCATATAAATATTGTGTTTAATCTACAAGAACATAATACACGGGACGATTTACTATAGGTATCCGAGATACTTTGTCGAACTCGTTTTGTAATTTAAACAGTACGGCTAGCCGCGGCGTTACAACTACACCGCGTTCGCCCGGACATGTATTGTTAATCTATCTCAAAATGACGTCTAATATTTTTATGACGATTACTAACTCGTCATATTACATATACACGCATAAGCTCGTACGCATGACGACTTAATGATAAGTGGAGATATTAGGGAGACGCGATATAAAAACATTCAAAAGGTAGTCATTTTAAAGATTTAAGAAAATATAAACATTTCCGACATTTCTGTTTACGTGATGAGTATATTTTGTAATATTCCTTTAAAAACAACATCACTTATTTGGACGACTATAATAACAGTATTATAGTATTAAAACATAGGTATATAGTAGACGTGTGGTGTATATATACAGACAGGGTATATTCGAAGTTATAATTTCCCCACGACCACGCAGCGACCGAGTATATTATGCAATGGTCGAAATAATTACTTATTAAAAAACAAAAAAAAAAAAAAAACCAATATGCCGAGCACTTTGTTTTATATTCCTCGAAACGTCGACCGGCCAATACCCCTCGACGGTGCGGCAGTGGTGTAATTACGGTTATTGGACAAAAAGGGATTATATAATTTATCGTTGGGGCTTTTAATTTTTGCGTGTATCCATCGAATGAGTTTTAGCCATTCGTTCACGCTACTTATATATACATACAGTATACATAACACGCACACATACACACACACACATGCATACGCCGGACTTTATACCTGTATGTTAGTTCGTGGGTGTATATATATATATATATATAGTATACATATAGTTTATACCTATACTTCACCGGAGATTGAATAATTAATCGCCGTGAATAATGAATTGAGTAATTACACGGCTGGTTTCGGACTTATTGTTTTCACAAAGTCTTCGGCGTCAACCCTCCATTCTCGACCTTCTAACCCTCTTAGTATTTTATTATATTTTTTTCACTACACACACAAACTTGCACCACTCGTTGTCTATCTTTCTCCTCGGTGTATTATATGCCTCCATCATCAGCCCGATCGCCGCCAATAATAACTGAACGAAAGTCCAATTATACGTGCATATTAAATACACCTCCCTTCCCGTATTCATGACCCGTTTCGGTGTAAATGTGCGGCTATAAAAATTAAGGTTACGATCGATACCAAGCCGGGCAACCGATACACGATATATAGCCACGGCCCACACCACGATATATGAAGGGGTAATAAATTATTATTTTCAAAATGGGACTCGCTAATTATTATGGGGTTCCTAGAAACTAATATGGCTAATGTTTTGGTCTCTTTATTACTTTCGTAATTTGGAACAGGAATATTCTACTCAGTACAGAGTATCTTGAGTTTAATTCATTGTATTTTTATTGACGATCAAATAATCGTAAAAAAGTAATTATATTGTAATACACTTATACACTTGTACAGTGGTACACTGTATACATATAAACCATATATTTATGAAGCATGAGTAATAACAAAAAACTATAAACATGATAGTTACAAAATACAATTTTTGACTTTTATTAGGACAATAACCATTCATTTTACTTATAATAAGTTACATAATGTGTCCGTAAATTATTGTACTTTCGACAAAAAAATTAACTTCTATATTAATACAATTCTGAATTCATAAAGTCAATTATACACAATATAGTATTTACATTATATACTCTACAAAGTAAGCTATACCGTAGCATGCTCACCATATTATCTAATGTAATAAATTATTCAACTTTTTAATTTCAATTAAATAAAATAATTTACTTTAATTTTTTTTTTAATTTAGTATTACACAATACTTATCATACGTTTTTACAATTTTTTAAATTGAAGCTTTATGCTGATAAGTGATAGGATTTCAAACATAAATACAATCACAATAAATATAAAATATGTAATTGTAAATAAACCAAAACTGTTACTGAAATTCTCAAATAATTACTGGTCATCTATTGCATTTTTTGCATTTAACGTTGAAAACGTGCAAAACAGCAATGAAGCCTGAGGGATTATTATAATCATGACATATATAATAGATTCACTGCAGGTATTCATTATGATTTGATTTAATATGTGCAACTATTATACACTTATAAGTTATAACTCACATGCATTATAGTAATCATCCCGCCAAATTCAGAAGACCTTACATTAAAAACTATACGTAATGCGGTAATGCGTATACAAATTATTTAAGTATATAATACCACGTCATTGTAAAGAAAATATGAATAGTTTGAAACAGTAGGTATGTGTATGATTATCGTTGAGTTTACTGGATGGAGACTGCATAACGAATAATTATAAAATTTTAGTGATTCAATCATATTTATGTAATCATGCATAAATACGCAATGTTAAATCAATGTTTATTTAGAGCGAACATTTTTTAATATAATTTTATTTGAACCAATTAAATAGAGTACATACAGTATACATATATACTCAATTGCATTGCAAACAAATACATTTCACGTATATAATAGAGATATTTAACTAACCAAAATCAGTGTTTTTGCTTTAATTCAACAAATAGAATAAACAAAATAACTAATATAGGTACCTATAACGTACGTAAATGTTTGTTACTTTCATTCATTGACAATTTATATTTTTTATTTATTCTTGTATTTTAGGTATTTACACGAAACACATTATATGAGTACGAAACAGTCTCAATGATTTTACAGTATTATTATTTTTCAATTCGTATTCGTATTTCACAAATAATTTAAAAACAAATTGCTAAAATAAATAAGCAAAGTTTTCTAATTTTTTTTAAAACTACTATTCAATGTTAAAAAAAATAAGCACGATCGTTCAATTTTTATTATAGCCTACTATTTTATGCATATTTATATGTTATACTATTTACTATTAAAATACAAAAATACTTACGAGATAATAATATTATATATCTTTATTATATAGGTATACACTTAAAAAAAATATTACAATTTACGTTAAAGTATATGTAAATATATTTTAATTTATAGTATTTGTAGTAAATATAAGTTATATTTAGATATTTATAAGGTTAATGTGCAAAAAAGATAAACAATAAAACATTAATACAGGGGAAAATATATATTTTTAAACTTGCAATTTAGTCAAAATCCTGATATTGTATTAGGTGTACCAAAAGAATGTTTTCTTAAACAATTTCTTTTTAGTTTCGTAAAAGTTTTCACCGTCAATCATTTATTTGGGTACTTGGTAACAGTTCGTTATTTAATGGTTGAAGAAAACAAATATCTCGTTAGTTGTGTTCCAGAAAAAAATTCCCTGTATACCCATACTCTTAGAGCGTGTTTGGTAATTGCGAAGGAAAAAAGTACTGTTAAACGAAAAATAACTATATATTTGTCGTTATGTTTTCTATCAAAATGCAAATATACACCACCAATTATTACAACAAACCGCGTTTTCCGACGACTGATCAAATTTTCTATAGGTTTTTATTTTAGAAATAATACGTGAAAACAAATTCAAACCGAGAAATGTACATATTCGTGTTTTCTAAACATACGATTAATACCCATACAGGACCGTTCTTAATATGTATAATCATTCCACATGAATTGCACATACTTTTACAGTTTACACACGCAAACACATATCTTATTATGTACAGAAGAGAAAGGATAATATATAATAGCTTAATACGTACAAATCAATCTAAAAACAGCAGTCGCAGAAATAATTCTCATTATATTATATGATATTACCTACAATAAAAAACACCTAACAGAAAGCCAACGTATTCTAATAATATACATATTATACTATGATATGCGAAATCATCGTAGGTATTTATACCTACCTAATATAAATAACAACATAAAGATAATTTCTATTGTCTATTCTCTTCTGTTCAACGGCGGTGTACATAAAATAATAATATTATTATGATACTTGAGTAGCCAATTGTCTACTGCTAAGCGGTTGAAATTATTGTGCAATATTAGTGCGATTCTCGGCGTTTTTCTGAAGTTTCAATATAGTAGGCACCGGCGTGAAACTATACATGATATAATATAAAATTTCTCGAGTTAATTTTATTGACACTTCAAGAATCATAATTTATGTACTGCGAATAAGTATCTACTTGACCAGTTGACCATTGTTTCGGACTCGGAGTACTGCCCTCCCTGCACATTTTTCACATATCATTCACGTTCTTAAACCTATTATAGACACGGTTGCCAAGTATTGGGTGGAACCCGTCCATTGCACTGCCATATAGTTATGCTGTGGGTAATATGATATTTTTTTTATACTAAGAACGTCCAATACTATTTCGATTGTGATTGAATTTATTCAAATAAAAATCATGTTTATCGCGGTTGATTTGTAAAATAATAAAATATAAATATATCATGACAATGATATTACAAAATTTTCAGAAATAAAGACATGATTTCAGACAAAAACTAAAATATTGTACATAGATATTCGATGAGTTCCGATTAAAAAACATGTCATAAAATAAAATGAAACATATATAGGTAGTTCATATATAATAGGCGTAGTGAATGCGTATTGTATTATTGTAAATTATATACTAATATGTATAGTTCATATTATGTATAATATATCTCATACTATTGTCTATTGTGATTTAGAATTTGTTTGGATATTCTTCGTACTTTAGTAATAAATAATAATTAAAGAAAAACCGGGTACAATTTATGTAAACAATCAAAAAATCACGCTTATTGATTTTGATTTTATTGTTGGGTAATACTTATATTGAGTATCAGTGGCAGCTATCCTTTAGTAAAGGTGTAGCACCTGCTATACCTTTAATTATAGGTGGATGGGGTGGATTGTCTGCGTAATTTTTCGTTTGCGAATAATACAGAACAATACTTTGAAATATTTTAATAGTATTATAGTAACTATTTTATTTTTTAACATGTTGAATAAACTATTCAATAGATGGGATGTTATATGGATGAATATTATTGGGGGTGAGTGGTTACTTCTTATGTTTCGTTACACCTATATTTTTAAGGATAGCCGCCACTGTTGAGTATATTATTAACTGTACTGGAGCTTTTTACTTAGGTCCGTGTGAAAAATAACTTTATAAGTATACTAAACGTACTATTTTCTCGAGCCTTGCGTGAACGATATTCGCGTACAACAAAGATTTTCTCCTACACGTTTAGAGCGTCTTTAGCGAACATTCAAGTTATCGAGTGAACGTATTTATATATATAATATATAATATATAGTGCCACTAAGAATAGGTCGTTATACTCGTTATCGCCTTCGGTCTTTCGCCGTGTAAACGATTCGTGATTGCACACAATAGATCAGTTAATTGAACTTGTGTATTATATACACAGACACATTGTGTATATAATAAAATATAATATAATACACATTATACATAAATACCTACGTATCGCAAAGTATGTATGTTTTTACTTTTTTTTTCTCGAAATTAAATTTTTCGTGAGCATGAGCTGTAAAAACGCATGGTCAAACGCGATAAATATTATTCAACGCATAAAAAAAAATAAAAATAAAAAAATGCATATAATAGTAATAATAATAATATATCTGCGCGATGCTTTGCTACCGTCACCGCCGATATTCACACATTATAATGTGTTTTATAAAACACACACAAAAACTAAAGACGTCTCCGGCACGAAATTAAATGATACAATCGGGCAGAAAAATAATAACAGCCGCGGGAACGAAATTGTATTCGCGGCGGCGATTCGTTTTGGAAACGCGCGTTTAAGCATAACACCCTCGTTATTTATTCATCACGGTATGTAGGTAGTACGCCAAATGCGTGTTCGATTATTATTGTAGTTATTATTATTATTATTATTATTCATATTTCGAGTTAACCACCGTCGTGTATGTGTTGTTTTATGTGTAGATAAGACTTAGTATAGATTTTATAACCGCTTTATTAGGTATTCGATTATATTATTATTATTAACGTGCCACCGTCGCGAGTCGCCTCGCGACGGTGACGAACTTTCGTGCGAAATAGATAACACACATATTAAATATCAATAACTAGGTGATCTCATTTCTCTTCATTACACTCAATAGACTTTTCAATCGTATATTTAGAAATCAACCACATATTTTTTCATCGTAATAATTTTCTAACGACAGCAAACGTTTTTAATTTCTTATTTTTTAAGGATTACGATGAAATACAAAAATCTAATTTCATACCAGTTATTAACTATAGTTAAATTAAATTATTACATACCTATATGTAAAGATTAGGCAAGTGGATGAGTTGTGCACCGAACATGTTGTGAGGTGCCCCGATAAGGCCATACATTCTATAACGACTATACCCAACAATCCAACTAAAATGTAAAAGCTTAAATAGAAAAAAAATCTTGTTAAAATCCTAGACATTTACTATAAGAACATGACTGTTTATAGTGATAAAATAATCACCTTGGGACTTGTATGCATCTTGTATAAATACATTTCCTCTAACAATTTTTTCAAGGTGTTTAATATTGTTTTCGACTCTTTTTTTTTAGCTTATTAGCTCGTTTGTTTGTTAATTCTCTCGCAAGTTTTTATTTCAATTTTTGCTCGTTATATACCGATGCGATATACATATATACATGTACACTTGGCTCTTTGAGCCCGTGCGTGTTGCAGCATCAGTAACGGCGGCGGCGGGTGCATAAACCTCGCGCGTCGCACACGGTAGCGCGTCTTATTAAAATTCCGCGCGCACCGGCCGAGCTGGCTGGCGGAGAGTATTATACTACAGGGGAAGACTGCAATCATTGTTGTCTGTGAGGTCCAACCCGCACCGCCGCTATACCTACTAGCAATAGGACCGATACAAATTATACATATTATATTATATTATATGCGTTGTACTCGCCGCCGACACGTTAGAACGGCGGCGAAGCGCAAAAACCGCCACCGCTGCGGCCGAGTAAGCCGGTAGACTTTATAAATCATCGTTGAGATTAAAATCGTCGTCAAAAGAATTAAATTAAATAAATATACAAAAAAAAAAAAAAATGCGAAATGCGAAATGCGAAAAAAATAGTATGTTGATATTATATTATGTTAAGCGGCGAACGGATAGCTTTAGTGTTGTAAAAATAACGCTTTGTTGTGTTTTCCAGTGTATACGACTCGTATACTAATGTATATAAATGTATAATACTATAATACTTACATTATATTATGTATCTTACAATCATCTACACCTATTACTTTTATAATATAGTGTCTGTGTAGCGAAAGAAGAAAAAAATCGTACACGAGTTTGAACGCGGATTACACCACCGATTCGGCCACGGCTTTGATTAGTCGACAATCTGTCCTGGATATCATCAGGGATATCGCATGCGTCTTATAATGACTAATAAAATACAAATGTCATACCGATCGATATCACGGAGTAAATTAATTACAATTGTATATAATATTATGGGTATACCCGTATATTATTTTTTATTATACTTTTATAAATAGAAGAATAATTACATGTAATGTATGTTGCAACATTAATTATGGGTTGTTTAGAGTTTTAAAGTCCTCACTTTTTTTTAAAGCCATATTTAAATACCGAAAAACTCGGTCTATAGTAGAAATAGTAATTTTCGAGTGTATACATTGTCATTCAGTATATAGGTCACTGTTGTGATGTGTAAATATTTAAACTGAGCTTTAAATAATTTTGAGTATCTTGTATACGAAAAATGATTCTGTGCGAAGGAGAGAGCGAATACCCTTATCGCAGCATTTATTTATATTATTTTCTAAAGACATTTTATACTGTATTATAATTATTATATTATAACCGTTTAAATTAGGTAAGCCAAAAATATCACGTATAACTTAACCTACCATAAGCCAATACCGACTGACATACTGTTAACGTAATGTGAATATTGGTTCATGGTATAATACATTTTAAATTACAACAAAATATTTAATGTAGTTATATATGTTTGAATATGCAATTTTGTCAAAATGCTTCAAATACTTACAAAAAAAAATTGCAACAATATATTTTTGATATGTTAGTATAGAACAACTCACAAAAAACCTTGTAGTTTCTTATTACATTTTCAAGCATTTAACGGAGAAACAAACAAAAATGTTATCAACGCATGTATCGAAAAAATGTATAATATTTTAGTAGGTATGTTAAATATTGAATAGCCTCATACCATTTTCTCATCTTACATGCAATTGGTATAAGAACGTCGTTGTAGTGCTACTATACGATATACAAAATACAATCGTGTATAACAAAATGTAAATCAAAATCGAATGAATATCGATCAAAATAAACAATGTAAATGTTGAAAACCTTCAGGTATGTAAAAATATGACATAAAATTATGTGATTTACATAAATTCTATCTATATAGGTACGCGTGGTAATCAATCAATACAATTTTCCATTTCCTGTCAGTGAATTGATTTTTTTCTCACTGTATTATAAGTTATAACCTTTACATAATTACATATATATGTAGTTATCACAGTTATTATGTATATATTATACTAAAGCAAATAGGTATTATTAAGCAAATTAAAATTACGAAAGACAGTGGTAATTTTATGCACTATACTTATATAAATACTCCTACATGATATATAGGATTACTTTAATAGTAAAAAATACATTACCCCGAAAAGTAATAATCTTACAGCATTTTTTCCATAACTTTAAGAGAAGGATGAATGCTTTAACTTTAAAATTTCAATGTGTAAAAATCAATTTTTCAATATGATAAGACATTTATTTTTATAATTAAGTATTTAGATTTAAGATTGGTATGCACGAGTGAACTGTAATATTAGTCAATGATTTGGCGAGGTATACCACCTGTCTAGATTAGGTTTTACCACACGGCTTATTTAAACTTTAAATACTTATATAAGTATTATATAATATATTAACTACTAGACATTTTTATATTATATTAAAATTATCTTAATGATATTGTACATCGGAATATACAATTAAAAATATTTACTGTTATTCAATAATGCAAACAACTTAAAAATAATAAGTAATGATAAAACTATTGTTTTATTTTAAATATTCAAAATGTTAAATATATCTGTTTTAATGAATTATAGATGATTAACAGTTACTATGGAAAAAATCTATTTTAAAAACATTAATACTTTTTGAAATAATTAGTATTAACCATTAAAAATAATTATTCAGTTTATACGATATTTATAAAATAAATATAGACCGAACTTGAAATTGAAAAACCAAATAGATTTTAATGACAAAAAAAAGTTTTTTAAAATTTCCAGAATACAATGACATCATGTGTCATATTTTATACTCCACCACTATTATTGTATTGAAGACCTATTGTGTGCTATATTTATATTATAATATAGGTAACAAAATATTAAACCTCTTTTATACAAAGCATTCCCCTTGAACCATTATTAGATTACTATAAAATTTAAATTAAGTTAAATTTAAACCTTTTCGTTTTGTATTATGATTTACGCTCTATGCCCACACGTGCACGTGCCTAATTTAAAATATAAATTAACTATAATAATTATATATACGGTATAAATTATCGATACAGAATGATTTCTTCTTTTTTTTTTTTTTTTGAGCCATAAGGCATAACTGCATAAGGTACCAATAATAATTTATTATCTTTACAACACTCTTTGAAATACTTCAAAATATTTGTATTTGAGAAATTGTAATTTTTAAAATAGAATATATTATTTAGTTTATAATGTAGATACACTGTAATAAAGGTGTAATTATTAAATCGATAAATTGCAAAAGAGGTAAAAGGTTAGTGAGATAATTTCAATAATAGATATAGTAGATGCTTGAAGGATAACGATTTCTATTCACAATCCAATTATTATCCAATACTTCGTCCTTTCTTTTAATGATAATTCTTATAAATAAATTGCATAATAGATAATGTGATTCTATATTTTCTAATTTATGATTATCATGAAATATTATTATTAAATATACGGTTGTAATTAAATAAGACAGTTTAAATAATTGCATTATTATATATAAATAAATAGGGATTTGAAAAGTTGTTAAATTTATTATTTTTTTTTTTTTATATAAAACTAAACCACAGAATTCATGACAAAAATGAATTTTATTTTATAATTATTAATGAGTTTGGAATAAAGTTTATAGTATCTACGAGTACATAGAAAAATAAATATATTATTTTTCGTACATAAGTCGAATAACTTTATAGTAACGAGCGTATATTATTAACACGTTCATCATATAATATATCGTATTTATATTATTTTACAATAATCGATCTGAGTATAAAATTAATAATATTATTATTAAGGCTATAATATATGCATTCGTATAGAAAGTTTACTTATAGTCATGTACAACACAGTAATACGAATATGCCGACAATTTTTTTTAATCCGTTCTAATCACAATAACTGTCGAGTACACAAAACGTCGATTCATTTTTTTACAAAAATTTAAGATGGCCACGAAGACTACAATTAGAACAGTTTTATTATATTATATTTTTCAGTTTCACATTATTGTCGGTAGAAAAAGATGAAACGAGATTCCGAAGCGTCATCGTCCTCCACAGCAACACCACGATGGATATATAATAATAACTATCCGTACTAAATCGTAAATCCGAAAAAAAAAATAATAAGAATAATAACACAACGTATAAGTCGGGCGAGAAGAGAAAAAATTACTTTATTATATATATTGTTGTATCCTTTTTGTGTCTCGTCCAAATATGAGCAAGGCATGGCAGTAGTGATAGTAAAGATGGTGGTGGTGATGACGATGTTGGGAAAATATAATACGTTTCAAAACTAATGCAAAAATACCTATTTGAATAGCAACGGCCGTTTAAGACATATATATATATGTGTGTGTGTGTGTGTGTAATATTCATCTGTTATAAATTGCTTGAAATTAAAAAAAAATGTGGGTGTCAATTCCGTGTCAACTATATAATATAACGCACAACGTGTTTTTTTTATTATATAGTATATAATAGTGTATTGCAACGTTTGTGTTATATCATACGAAAAACAACCAATACACTGCTCCACTACCATCTTTGGAACGCATTCATTTAGCGTGGGTTCCCAGAAAATTATATTATTTTGTTGTTTCGCGGATTTTCGGTATAGATAGAGAAATAAAACAAATCTATTTCCAATAATTGATGTAATCCATTCGGTTATACAAATAAGTGTTAGGTATATAGAATAAAACAATTTTCCAAAAATGTATCGTTTGGAATTTAAAGTGAAATGTGTAATAATATTATTTTCCGTGAACTTTATAAAATTAATGTGTATACTATAAACTGTTACTAAAACACATTAATTTTGAAAAATAATAAAATTATGTGCACATATACTCTCATATCACCAGTGGCGTATACGAGGGAAGTGTTTGGGGGTTATGACACCCACTTGAGCCATTTTGTTTGTATTGCTCAAAATTAAATTTTAATTATTTAATAATGTCTGTAAACCTACAAATACAAAAAAAAAAATTAAAATTGCATGTCAATTCATACAATTCTAGGATGATTGTTGAACAATTCAATAATTTTAATCGAAACTTTAACGAGTTATAATTTAGTCAATTTTGATTTTGGAGTAATGATAAATAGGACCAAATTGACTTAAAAAATCCAGTCTACCTGAATTTGGTATTCAAAACACCTTTTTCCATTTAAAAAATGCAAGTTTTGTATTACGCGTGCGCACACGGAAAGATCTGGAAATGTAAAAATTATCAAGAAATGTGTATTTATGTATTCTCTATCTCCTCCCGAAAACCGCATATCAATCTGATGTCACTGGACAGAATTATTTAGAATTACCTTTAAAAAGAAACATAATGTATATTACAATATACAATATACAATAGAAATTATTATAATATTACATATTCAAAACACTTACAATAATAATTGACCATACTAAACCGACATAATGTATACATATTAATTAATTAAAATAAAAGTTATAGTTTTTAAGTATTATATATAATATTTAATGTTTATAATTAATACCCCCCCCCCTTAAGAAAATCTTAGCTATACTACTGCATATCACATATCTACAAATCTAAGATTGTATTCATCCTTACATCATGCAATATTATGATAATTGTATACTTCATAGATATAAATTTAAAAATAATAAATAGTTGTACATTTCAAAAAGATCAAATCATGATTAAAAAATGTCAAATAATTTATTAACTAAAAGACAGTGAATAAACTTTTATAATTAATAAGCATACTAATAAAAGTCAAAATATTAATTATATAAAATTCAAAATACTTATTAGATAAAACTAAAGCCTTATGTTATAACATTAAAATGAAATGTTATACATGTACAAAAATGTATCATTTCTACTATAATAGAAACTGGCGTTATTTCATATCAGACCTTATTTATTGTCAATGCATAAAACACTTTATGAATTCCAGAGCATTTCTATTATTGAAACTTAAAGTTTCACTAAAACTTATTTTTCTACTCCAAACAACTGAAGGGAAAAAAACTTTGCATCCATATTGAATACTAAAAACAAGCCATGGTCGGAGTGAGACTCTATATCTTATCGAAAATCGTGATGGTGATGATGTGATACATTTTGATGAAAAGTGTATTTTTATCACTCTAATATTTTATATAGAACGCTAAAATCAAATAACAGTCAAAGATGAAAAACGTGAACAACTCGAAAGAATTGAAATAGAATCAAAAAATATATATAATTTCAAATGTATTATGCATTTATATTAATTTATATCGTTGGGCAATCGATAATTGTCAATAAATACGTTCACGTTTTTCATGATAAAAAAAAAAGAACCAAGCTTAAAAAAAAGTATAAAAATGCCGTTATATTGTTATTCGAGTGAAACAACCAGATAAAGCTGTAAACATTATATTCTCGGAATAGGATTGCAAAAAGAATAGGATTATATTGCGATTTAAAACGTTTAAAAATAGAGAACATTTATTTGTACGAAATCGTATTTTTAATCTGTATACAATTCTCAAAATTGTAATAAAGTATACATTAATTTAAATGTTTTCAATAACACACCCACATGGTAATGCAGGTTTGCGGTTTATTTTAACTCCCATTCTCGTCCATAACAAGATTTTAAGTCATAACGCATTATTCGTAAGTGATTGTCAGTCATTCCTTCTCAAAATCAGCAAGTATATATTAGCAGTTTCTTATACTATAGTTCCGTCTTTCGCGCACGCGTACTAATTTTTGGTATCGCCTCAAAATCGTGTATGTAAATATACACACACATACACAGGTTTGATTATACATAGTATATTATATTGTATGGATAGAAACCGATTTAACGATAGAATAATAGGTATAACACGCGCGCACTCGCACTATACAGGTATGCGTATTTTTAACCAGTAGCATAAACGCCGTCGGGCACAATTAGCCGGCGGTGGAAGTCGACAAGTTTACTAGTATGTATATATGTATAGTATATACACATAGGTGCGCATGAATGTGTCTTGTGTACATGGGAATATTCAGTGACGGGCTAACGAGATATCAGAGGCGTGCGTATACGTACGAAGACGCCGAACGTTGCGGCGGAGGTGTTCGGATACGTATACAGCATAAACACATATTATATTAAATTGTACGCGCGATGCAGTGTAATCGACGAGTACGCGCCATATAGGTGGTGAATATCGTACGTAACGAGAAGAATCGAGTGAAGAGAAGCTGCGTCGGGCCGTTGGCTTATTTCGTCTCAAGGACTCCGATCACGGACCGTGAAAGGTTTGCGTCTCCCATTCACCCCCCCTCCCGTAACCCCTCCCACCAGTTCGACATCCTATATTATTTATATATAGGTATAGAATATACGCGCGTCTCCGTATATGTATGTGAAACTGTCTCTATCAGTCGCCTTCTACTTTAAACACGATTTACTATATACTATATATTATATATACTCTCCACTCGTTGATAATCATATTTTTTACTACAATAATGAATGAAATCGAATCGACGGCGTGGCGTCGGCGGCGGTGGGAGGCGATATACGAAAAGAATGAGACAACGCACAAGACTATAATATATATATTATATTAATATATTGTGTGTAGCTGTATATACGTGTATGTGTTTTATATGTATGTATATATATATATAGGATATAGCATCTCGATTCACAAGACTCGGGCAATAATTAAGGCATTGTATAGTAATCATCAGGCCTCCGGTTGTTTAATGACCAAACAGCGCATAGACAATGGGTCTCGGGTACATAATATATATATATTGTATACAGTATGTGATCGCGCATGTGTGTGTGCGTGTGTGTGTGTGTAGTCTACTAAAATAAAGATCCTGAGCTACTGGCCAGGAAGCCGATTCCGAGCCGTCATCATCATTAATCAACCATATTCTGGCTGGTTTAATTTAATCAACTTTAATAACATTTTCGAGTCTACTCGCACTTGTATACCTAATATGTATGTATAGTATGTATATTGTGTTGAACAGCATTACCACGCCGCTATTTACTATATTATACGCGCTGGCGGGACCGCCGCCACGTATATGGAAAAAACGGGTGGCCCGACCGGCATGCGGCAGTTACACTTATCAGGTATACTTAGACGCGCCGCCGTCGCTACCGTTGACTTCCATAGTCGTTACAGGTAATACGCTAATACAATGATGTGTATAGAAAATCTTACAAATCTGGTTGAAAAACACACACCGCACGTTTTACCAGCTGTAGAATCGAATAGCGATGCGTATATCATATTATACGAGTACCTATAGTTTAACCATTAACTACGGAGGTACAACACAGCGGCACTATATATAATAAGCCCGGCGGTGATGATTTTAAGTTCGATTATTATTAATTTACTGGCAATGAGATAATTCCATTACACCAATATAATGAAAAAATATCTGTTGCCATAAAAATTGAATAACAAAAACTTGTAGTACGCACTATACCTATATGTACAGCGAGCGATTTAAATTAATATCAGTAAAGTGCTTAAATGGACGTGAAAATATACATATGAAACAGTACTTATAAAATGTGTTTTTTCTTTTTTTAAATCGGTAACTTGACTGCACAAGCACAACAATATCATAATATTATATACATTAAGAACGGTATTCGATTTCAAACTATATATAAATTATCTGAAAACGAGAATGCTTTGTGTAAAGGAAACAATTTTAGACCATTTATACGAAAACGTTTTGATAATGATACGATAATTTAAGTAAAACCACGATATACGATTAAAAACACCACGTCAAGGATGACGAGTAATTGAATTTACAACTGCTGTTTGACGGGATTTCTGATTTCGACCGCATTTTCTCACACTTCTACGGCGGTATAATAACAACTGTATAGATTCTATAATTATTATTTCTCTGCAATAGGTATAGTCGAGATTTTTGGATGTCGATTTCCGGTGGGAACGCGTATAACATCATAGACGAATTAAACGGTAAAAATAACTAAATAAATAAATACAAAAAAATATAATACTAACATAAAATAACTATATTAAAACTGTATACACCTATAATAATTTAATATTAACGTTAAACAATAATCGTTTTTATGAAAAGTTGCGTGCGATGGAAATTCACATTATACACGTATGCATGGTATATTTTTTATAGTTTTATAGAAATACATATACATATAAGCATATAACATATTATGTACGTTTACAATATACCTACATATGTTGATGCCTTCGGGGGAGTAGCGGAAAAAACTAAAAATTAAATATGAAAAAAAAGAAAGAAACTGGCCCCGAGGTCGAGGGTAGTGTATATATATAAAATATAAAAAAAAGAATAAAAAGAACCGTTTTTCTTTTATTTTATTTCGTTTTCGTATCTCCAAAGATTATCCCGAGGTCGCGCGCGTATCCTTTTATGTACCTATATATAAACGCGGTGAAAACGTGAATATTTATCCCCGAAATGGTGGTGGTAGTGGTGGTGTATATTATAGGTACCACCGTGGGCGCGTAATCAAAATGTCATTAGCAAGATTACCCGGGGGCCCCTGAGCCCTCCACGACGCCGACGTTTTTAATACGCAACGATTTAGACGCACGGCGGCGGTGGTCCCGTAAACGTGCGCGTGCATTGTATGAAGAACATTGCGCTACTGCTGCCCCCCACCGAAGGGTTGAATGTGGCTCGCGGGGGTGGTTTTATATACGTCCGGGGTAAATCCAGTTACCTTCTCTTAGGTTACAACAGTGTGTATGTGTGTCGGTTGTAAAATAGTAGTAGTAGTAATAATAAACGAGAATCGATGCCAACAATATCTCGACACATTAGAAACCTCGGGCGGCTGTATTGTATAATATAGTATAAGGTGCGCTTATACAACGGCGTCGGGTCGTAGAGAGTCATTTGCGATGTGAATTACCGATTGAGGGGTGTACGAGGTAGATACTTCAACCAAGGTAGTTATATATAAGAACAAGGACCTATATAACTCCTCGCCTCTACGGAGAGCTTAATTTGCGCGGGCACATGTGTCGCCGCTGTGAGCTCGATACCGATTTGTAATTTATAATTATTATCAACTACGAAACGTTGGTCAATGGTCTGTCTCCTTTTGGAAGTCTATTAAATTATCTGTACCTACATAATAATATTAACGCATATAAACGAGAATACGAGACATATGCAATGACCGACGTCAGCTATACGAACCACAAATACAATATATAATAGTATATACCTAATAGCAAAGACGTTTAGAATTTAATATATATATATAAGCTGCGTACACTGCTGCAACAGCACTTTTAAGATTTTTTTTTTATTCAATCACATATCAATAAAATATAATACAATATTTCATAAGTGTATACGTATATTAAATCATCTATATCAAGGTAATAAGAAATATAAATATATTTATTGCTAGTAATGCGCACAATTGTGCACAAATTATTGCCCGGGGGATTATAAGACGTATACATATCATGTACGAAGGTATTTTTTTCTAATTAATTTGCGGAAATAGATTTATAGAATGGTTTTAAAACTAGCCGTGAGGCTTTTAATTATTCCCATTTAATCTAATATGCGATAAATTACCTTATTATGTTATTTATTTCACAATTCATTGTCTTTATATTATATAGTTACATTATAATTTGCCTACGTGGTTTTTTATATGCATATAACTAAGGACTGGGACATTAGGTTTTTATGTCTTATACGCAGATAAACTACGTTATAATAACATGTTATAATTTATAATTTTGATAAAAATTAAGTCGTTAATAATTAAAATACAAAAAATATAAAATTAATGTAACGTTGATCTTCTTGAAACATGTGCAATATATTACAAAATATAAATTGGAACATATTATACATGCTATATGTGTCTCAAGTTTCAATTAGAGAATCCGAAGAGATAATATTATAACGACTAACGAGTACGATATGTAGATAATAAGTATAACAAGGTACTAGAGTAGAACATTAGACGTAAAAAACCTTATTTTTTAGATATCTTATTGAGGACGGTGTTTTAAGTTTGATTGAATACACAATATTACTTTACGATGTGTGTACTATAAAGTCAATCAAAAAACATCGAGTGAAAAGACGCAAAAACACAAACTAGCGTAACCGAGCAAAAATCAAAGGACGTTCATGATTGAATATCTATATTATATATTTGAAAATATTGCGAGTTATTTACAATACAATCAATTATATGATGACAATATATGATGTTGAATTTCAATATGGCGTAATACATACAGAGAAGGGAGAAGGTCATATCATTGTCAAGATTTAAATTAGGTTAAGTAAAATAATGATTGGTTTAAAAAAAAAAAAAATATATTTTTTTTAAATGTTGTTAAAAGTGTTTAACCACGATTATTTTAATTGAAGTAACTCCAAATATACTAGCTGATTAATTCTGTGTACGATAATTTATAGTACTGTTTGCGATATAATATAAAATATAGGGAGAGGAATCGTTGCGGCGGACGAATAATAACATAATATATATTATTATTATAAACCGATGGCAAAACCGGATTACAATTTTTGCCCGTCGGTAGTGTGTTGCGGAATGGTGGTGATGGCGGAGGAGGAACAAGGAACGAGAAAAAATCCTAAAAGAAAAAATCCCACGGATGTGTTTTTGCGCGGTTTTCTTCTGCTGCGGTGCTCGACCCGGCCAGGCTGTCGGCGGCGGCGCGCGCACACGGTTTGACGGGCGCGTACGCGACATGCAATATGCATGAGACAACCGCGACGACGACGACGGACCGGTTGCTGTGGCGGCGGCGGTCGTCGTCGTCGAGCTTAATTACGCGGACAGTAAAAACGAAAAAAAAACCGAATGAAAAACATTATATTTTATTTCCGACCAATCGGACGACGTTCGCGTACTGGCCAATGGGGTGTTGACGAGTGACGAATACGACACGAAGTATGTGCGTGTGTGTATATACTTATATATTATATACTATGAAAGAATCACAGTTGAATCTTAAAGGAATGGAACACGCGTAACACCACATTTTTTAGCTATTTAACGTTAAAATTTAATTTGCATAAATTAACCTAATCCAAGTTATACACCCTGTATGATGTATGCTAATTCTAACCTGAGATGTGTTCAGAATTCTGAGATGTGTGTGTGTGTGTATAAATGGGTGGGGGTGGGGTGAAATTACGTAAAGTAAAATCAACCACCGGTCGTCGAACAATGTTAAAATATTTATTTGCATAATACGGTTCAATATTTTTAATCTTAAATTAAACACCGTACCGTACCTATACCAATTATGGAATTATCCTTTATCATACAATTATATAACTATGGGTAAGTAGTAGGTACTGATAGTCTAGTGACAGAGCATGCAATTTGTATTGTGCCTAAATTGTATTTTAAGAACCGTCATATTATAAAAACATGGCTATTACGTTTTATAATATTTGTATATTAATAATTATTTAAATGTTGGCTTCGTTTTTATTGAAAAAGATAGGATGCAGCCATCCTCTGCAGTGTATCAATATTTTATATTTATTTGTCTTAACTAATTATTCTATACGCGCTTTTCAAAAAAAATTTTGAATAGTTGGAGATTGAGGATTTTAAAAATCGACAAGAAAGCGTTTATAAAAAAAAAAAGTTTGGGAAACATTGCGGCTTGATGAACGCGGTATAATATGATATACCTGTAGTGTTGCAGTAATATTTTACAGTACACTTCTTAAATACTGTGTATATATTATAATATTTTCACCAACGATCATGTAATCCGACAGTAGGATACTATGTATGTGTAATAGTACAATATAATCGTTGTGACAGTTATTTATCATGATACTTTATATCTATACATTGCGGCAGCTATGTAGTTCTTACCCGTTGATCGAAGTCTTCGTCATGAACACGTTCAACACGGATGACACCAGCGATTGCCACACTTGCATCAATAGTCTGTCGCTCTGCTCGATCGAATCATCCAGGAACCGTTCGGTGTCTGCATCCGCGTGCATCTGCACGAAACTTAAAGACACGTCGTTGTCCAATTTGGATTTGTCTACAGAGTACCACTATAAATAAGAAACAAAAAACGACTCGTGTTACTATAATAAATACACACACACACACACACTTATATATATATACATATATACATATTAGTGTATCATTATAGTCAAGACTATATACGGTTTGACCTGGCTTGGGGGATATCAAGACGGTTATTATAATAATATATCCTTTAAATAAACAAGAGGTTTTTTAATGCTATATTGTATCACCTAACAATAGCAAAAAAATATATTCTAAAAACGTGTAATTATTATAAATTTATATAAATAATAATAAAAAAGGGAAAAAATGGTTTTTCAAATTTAATACGTATATGTAATACATCATAACTGCTATATATCCGTGCAGTAATTATACATTATAATGGTGTTTACCATTTCCTTATTTTCCGTTGGAACTTGGGGTAGTTACATAATATATTAATAATAGCAGAAACGATAAAATGCATACAAGCTGAACTATATAAAGGGGATGACGACAAGCCATTTTTTACGACCACCGATCATATTATTATGTCCATTGTAATCTACTGTCACGTATAATATGACTAATTAGACCTCGGCGTGTGTGTAATCATACACGAAACACATGGCGAATAAGAACGTATGTATTCATGTATACATGACGTATATTATTTATTGTTTCTAGGTTAGGTTTCTCATTTGTTCTTCTTCGCATTCTTTTGTTTAACTCTTAACTTTGGTTTACAAAAAAAAAAACCTGTGCTTATACGAACAAAAGACCATTTTTTGTAAAACGATCCATCGTGTTTGCTTGTTTATAATGCTACAATGCAAATTTAATTAATAATAATAAAACCTATTCTTATTCAGCACTAAATTATACACGTATACACTTAAGCATAATATAATATTGTGTATTAATATTTGTGTAATCAACAATCTAAACATTTACGGACTTACGGTGTTCTTAAGACACTTATAAATATGTATTAACTTTTATAAACCAATTGACGTAAACAACATGACATGTCAATAGTGTTGTAAGTATTTGCAATAGTTATATTATATTATTATGTTTGATAAATATTCCGGATTTATTTTTAATTTATTCTTACATTTTATAACACTATAACAATATCTGCACGCAATGACCTTTACGAAGTTGTTAAATAAAGAATTATATAGCAAATGCACCATGAATCATGATATAATATGTTAAAAACAATATACTACATATTGTAAATAACTTTGTATAAATTATCAGTTCGTAGGTTCTAGATATACTGTATTTTATTATTAAAATAATAAGTAAATACATAAACAATTCGTTTAAAATTCAATACGGGTTATAGGGTTAAGATTTATGACAATTTCTAAGCAGCGTTCTCAATTCAAAACTTTACTGTACCCAATAAACATACAAACTCAAATTGAAATATTATAACTGTAAACAATACGTGATGTAAATTATGAAAGCATAAACATGGTTGTTCGTTTACCTTATATTATAATATACGTGTTATTAAAACAAAAATAAATAATTTAAATTTTTTTCTAATTTAAAACAATATAAAATATAAATACAAATCATCATCAGAGATCTATGCTTTCATTTTTGACACGCAACACCACTGCAACATGATAAGAATGATTATTTGACACTCACGATGACTAGTGACAAAACGCCAAATGATTACTTGAACATTATACACTTATTGCTATAGGTTTTAAGTTGTCCGCTGAGTTATAGGAAATCATTTTTCAAATATTTACGAGCATGGGGGTTCGTATGATAAACTGACCCGATGAATCACCCTATACGAGGTAAATATTTCCTAAAACTCGCAAGTCCTCTTTTGCAATGTAGTAATGCCAGCGGCCTGGCCTTTATCCAAATATTCTCACATACATATACACACGATCTAAATGTCACTTAAAACGGATAAGGGTTAATCATGATGTGTTGGCACGTATAAGGCCAAAGAATTTTTACGATGTCCATAAACCATGCGGATGGACAATATAATAATATAATACCATTAATATGCCCTCAATATACAATAATAATAATAATAATAATAATAATAATGATAATTTATTAGCGATATCTGTGGTGAACGTTAAAAATGAACGTGTCTTGCGGCAATATTGGAAATAAACTTTTTAATTCTTTTCCCCTATAAAATACAATATCGTTACGAAACCAACACCGGGCACGCGCGGTGATTACAGAACAAAGTATAGTGTTTACAGAGTGTAATATTAAGAACAGAGAATATAGAAGAAAATAAAATATCACGGACACTTGGGTTCCAGTTATTCGGTTGGTGATGTACTCAAGAACTGAGTTTTGTCCTAGAAACGTACGGAATACAATTAAATGTATCTGTTGCACGTTGCACATGCCAGCAATATAATATAACGTGTATTTATGTAGAGTTGGCCTGGTATATATATGGAGTATAGGCGGGGGATTTTAATTATAAATCAAACTTTAGAAACCTGGACGAAACGAAAAGGTTATTATTTATTCAGTAGCACAGAGCTATAGGGGAGAAAGGAAAAACCCCTATATCAACTTTAATACGAATTATTATTAGTTTTAATAATTGATCGGCAGGCGAGCTCATATTATGTAACATGTGGGAAATATGACCAGCGGTTGCTTAAACATTTAATTTTCCGAGAAAAAAATCGAGTCGACGACAAATGAAAAAGAAATAAAAGACACACATACATACAAATGTATGTATACATTCATATTACATACTCATTAATGTCAGTCAGTCGGTCAGTCCTGAACTCGTTAAGGATAAATAATAATTGTTACCTGCATAAACATTATTGGCAATAAATGAATAGGTTTTTCATATATATTTTTTTATTTTATAACAATACAACTTTATGCCAAAACAACAACTGTCAACAATAAATATTAATGGTGGCTTAAACCAGTGAATTATTATGGTTTAGATATAATTAAAGGACAGTGAGTTGGAATTTTAAATATCTTCTTCGGCTCTTAAGAATTCCGAAATCCAACTGAATTGCTTAAAAAATTATAAATTAGTTGTATATGAACTTACAAAATGTAAGTTTTAAGTAGAATAATTAATTTAAAAATAGATCAAAATTGTACGTACTTAAATGATGATAAATATTCCAACTTAATATATATAACGGAATTATTTTTAATTTTCACTTAAAATTTGTTATTACAAGTAAAATATAGTAAGATAAATTTATTATCTAAAAGCATAAATAATGTTTTCATCCTTTCATAATTTTATTCCAGTATTAGAATACCTAGTGTAAACCCACTTGATAAAATAATATAAATAAAGTATCTGTAATTATTATTTTATTAATTAGACAAATAGAAATAAATCATTTTGATAAATTCGCCATTTTAATGAAAAATAACTAAGGAAGAAAATGAAAAATTTATTATTGTCACGGAATTCCATGTTATTTTAGTTATCTTATTTCCTCGTATGCATATAATAATTATTATAGTAAACTATTTTAATCTTCTTTTTATTATATATTTATCAAAAACATAAAATATTATACATGTAGATTAATATAAATTATAAATAATATAAACATAAACATAATGTTTTTAACCAATTTTGTCAATAACTCTATACCTTCCAGTAAATGAATAATAAAAAATATAATTTAGCACGGCTCCGAGATAGGCAAAATAGATACAGATATGTTTCATTATGAACACAGTTGCGTACGTATAGAACACTTAGGGTTTTAACATAGTATTTAGAATTAATATTATTATATATACATACAAAACAAAAAATATTTACTCAAAATTATTCAACAAACATACAATTTTCAATAATAATTATGTTATTAAATATTAATGTATTATAGGTACTTGAGTCATTTTGATGATGGTATATTAAACATTGTTTAAATAATACTAATATATATATATATATTATGTATTTATTACTTTATAGTCAGTGGTAAAAATTATTATAATTAATGTTTATTTTAGTAAATAACTCTTATTTAAAGTTTATATCTAAGTGAATTGTGTAATTAATCACGTTATGATGGTAATTTATCATCTAATAAATATATATATTATTGTTGGTTAATAGTAAAATTACGCTATTTTCTTCAAAGAAGTTATTATTTAAATTTAAGAAAAGTCATTAGGAATAAACTAATAAAGTAATAACTATTATATGTGTATAAGATTGATGGACTGAAAATAAGAAAGTAGTATTTGATTTTCATATAATTGGTTTTGCAATAATTGTCGTTGAGCAACAGTAATTTTTTATTAATCAAGCTATATTAAAAATAATTCATAATATTACTATGATAATTATAACTATTATATTTTATGTATGATATACGACTAATGCCGACCTAAGAATTGCTTTAACAGTTTAATATAAAAACAATAAGTGAATGTGTAAAGACATGTTTCACGGACTGAATATTCTTTCCACTAGAGAAGCTTCGACAGAATTATACAATATCTGTTAATTAAAAACTATTGAGATAAGAAATCATTATTTATTTATATTACTTATTATTATATTTATTATTTATATAAAAATAATTATAATATTATTTATAAATATAATAAGGTTATTGAGTATATTCTACTATTAGAATGCGCCTTTACTATTGATTGCAACCTGTATGTAACACCCGTTAACCTATATATTTTTCGGACCGTCTAATTTACTTGGACAACGCGATAATAATTATGTGCACGTTAACTCTGTTTCCTAATTTATATACCGTTGAAAAATGTTCATATATATATATTATAAATCAATTTTGATCATTCGTAAATTACTGCATTGTTCGCGTGCGTATTTTTGAATACAGACAAATATTCACTGGTTTGACACACACACACACACAAACACACACTATATAATAGTGTTTACGCGCGCATACACTGTACAGCTGCCCAAATGAGCTTATGCAATAGGTATAGCGGCTACATTCTCGGCGACATGAGGTCCTCACTAATAAATAATCAAAACTTTATTGTAATCCAAATATATAAATATTCTTTGCGGTAGTTTTTTTTCTTTTTTAATTTTTCTTTTTATTTTTCGTGCGTGTTACCTTTTCGGTTGCACGGCAATGACTTGGCAATGTCGTAAACAATTGAGGGGTGGGGGAGAGAGTCGAGAAATAGAGGGCGGCCCTTCATTAGTACAATCTTGTTTTTTATGTCATTAACGATGACTTGGGCGAATTTAAAAATAAAAAGAATGAAAATAATAAAAAAATATATAACATATATAGATACACTATATACACTTGCGCTCGAGTATGTATATGATATATTTATGTGTGTGTGTGTGTACGTGTATTGTATGAGCCTCCGAATCGGAATGAGCGCACAAACGCGTGTTAACGAATGGGTCGTATTGTAGATCGTTATTTTTTTGAGTGAAAGGAATTATCATGCGTTTTCAATAACACAAACACTGAGAGTATTATTCAATGAACAACATAAAAAAACCACTTTTCGGCATTTCTCAGTGCATTGTTTAATTACCCATAACACATTGGGACTTGGGAGTACCTTTATGCGTACACACATCGCATATACATCATACATTGTGTGTGTATAATATAGTTAATCATCATTTCGTCGGCATCAGTCCGACCAATCTCACAAGATCACAGTACGGCAGTGAGCAAAAACTGCGAAGATATGTGTCTGCCGTTGCAGCACCTAAAGACCGGTTAATTGACGACAGCATAAATACGAAGTTGAAAAGAAAATATTTGAGACGTCATCATCGGTTCAGTGAGTAATCACATTTTATTGTGAATATTCATCAGAAATAATTTTCCGCCGAACAATTTTTTTTTTAGTTCTCGATTTTTATTATTATATTCGTTTTTTTCAAGGGAAACATCGAACAGTTTTATTATATTACATATTTTATACATTTATAATCATATAGTATGATTTTATATGGAAAAGAAAAGCATTTTACTCAGAAGTTTTCATTATTGAAATGATTTTACTTTTCTTCTACATATTGGAATTTCATTACTATGAGAAAATATGTGTATAAAATAATATGCTTAACAATAAATTTAATTTTCACTTTTAAATTAAAATATTTACAATAAAAGTAATATCAATATACCTACAATGTACTATAATTGTGATGTCTTATATGATATATTTATATATAATAAATGAAAAGTATATGTATAATATATACAAATAATATTTTCAATGATTGATTGCATACCTAAAGATTACACATTTAAATATTTATTATATATTTTCATTTAGTTTCATTTGTTATCTTTATATTTCTTTTTTTTTATTATTAATTATACCAAAAAAATACCCTTCAAAAAAATCCATAAACGAATAAGCCATAATACCATTAGTGTTCTTAAATTATACTTGGCTAATGTCCTAAAATATGATTCATAAATTATAGAAAACGAGAATAAAACCTTTTTCATTATTTTCCTTAAAGGGTAGGAAATACTTATTATAAGGCCGGAAACTTTTTTATCATCAGAAAAGGCCATGCCCCTTTTTTCATTTATACAAACGAATGACCAATCAACAATAATTATTATACATTATTAGTCATTATATTATGGTACTAAGTAGTGAAAACATCTGCTCTCCTCAATGGCCCCCTTCATTTATAATAATTTAGCATGTACACGACGTTTCGATTGCATATAGTAATAATTAAAATAATTACTATCGTTCTATTCGTAAAACCCATTGAGAACAATTGAGACTTAAATTACTATTACCATCCCCATAAGATTCGCAATCGTGATCTTCGAAATGATGAAAATTACTGCTCTAAGATATTTTGCACGATTACTTGACTAACTGGTTATAAAATAAATACCAGTGTTCAATACAACATCACCAACAACGTCATATTAATGTATATAAAATGTTTAATGGTTCTAAAAAGAAAAAATATATTTTATTTAAACTAATTTATTTTATAAATTAGAAAAGTAGTAGTTAAGTAAAGTATTTATTTTATAAATAGAAAATTGTAAAAATACACATTTGGTTTTTTTGAACACAGTGTTTATACATTTAAGAAAAACACAATCGATTTTACATTAAGGCATCGGCAGTTTTCTTTTTTTGCTTTCTTACATCATTTTTGAAGCTCCCAATTTATGATCACTTACTTTTCTAGATAAAATATATTATATTATAGTTGATCAATACAACTTTTATAGATATTATTGTTTTGAAATTAATGTAATTATTTACTATTTTATGTAAGTAATGTGAAATGTAAAATTTCCATTATTAATTACATTTCTACGTTACACATAACTATGAAGGTATATTAAGTATGGAATATAAACATACATAATAACAGTTAAATAATGCCAAGAAATGATATTTAGTTGTAAAATGTAATAGGTATGCATAGTTTATAATTATACAGTTTTTACAAACATTTTATAGTCTCTATAAAAATATAAATATGAATAATAATTTATTTTTTTCTATAATATCCACACAAATCTCAATTTGTACATAAACTAAGAACGATTTTCATGCATATTCTTATACACGGGTCACGACTCAACAATGCTTTTTAACTATTCAAAGATGAAATAACAGAAATAAAGAAACGGTTTTGGTAGTACGAAAAACGGTATGCGCATATATTCCCCTTGTTGTTACAGGCGGGCGTGTCTGGGAGGGGGTGCCCATGGCATGGCGGGTTAGGTCTTCGAGAACAATATGCGTATATGTCGAGCGGATGGATATTAAAAGGCACACATCGATCCTGCGGGATAGACGTCGTGGGCGAATAGGAGCGAGAAGAGAGAGAGAAAAGGATAAAAAGGACTCCGAAGGCGGTAAAAACAAACAAAATGACGGTGGCGGTGATAGTAGTGGTATAATGGGCAGGCGGGTGGAAGAACGTTTATAATGTATGCAACAGTCGACTTAAACCGATGTCGGAGCGGGGTGGTAAAGGGGACACACACGCTCTCGTATAGATGTATATGTATAAATACACATATAAGAAACCACCCGACCCGCCTGCTCGGCGTATATTCCTTTTCGCCATTCCGCCACCACTTGCGCACCGTCGCTGTTTCTTTCCTCTTCTTTATCAGGCGACTTGGAAATTGCGGGATCCCCGAAGCGGAAAAATCCAAAATCTCGTTGCCCGAATACATACACACACGCTCACACACATATGTATATTGTATGTACACACATGCACACGCTAACACATCGACGGAGGAGAACATGAGGCGGCAGCGGTGGGGAATTCAAAGTTAAAAAAAGCCCGGAAGGGGCGGAGGAACCAGAGAGCTGATTGGATCTCTAACGGCGAAAAGGAATTACGGATAAAAAAGAAGTAGAACGTATACACATATACAAACACACGCACACGCTCGAGTGGGCGGAGAGTGTGAGCGAGCGCGCGCGCTCACGTGTGTGTGTGTGTGTGTGTGTGTGTATGTATGTGTACAAGCGGATTGTGTGTAAAGGAAGAAAATGCGAAAATGAGTTTTTCCTCGGCAATTTTCTAACGGGGCTCAGACGTCATGCACACATACGGGTCGTATCAAGAGCGAGGGCGACGGCAAAGCGAAGAATATATAGCGTGCGGGAGATGGTCGGCGGGTGTGTGTATATGTGTGTGTCGGAGTTGGTAAGGGGTGGTTAAGGGTGAAGGGGAGGTTGAAGAAAAAACCGAACAGCAGCGGCCCTGATGAACGCTCCCTCCACCGCCTGTATATACTTATATATATATATATGTGTGTGTATATATATAAGGAGAATGCGTGCGAATATTACCTCTCCACTACACATATCAAATCTCATTTCGCACATGCACAATCGCAAATTCCCGGTCGCTCGCACTCGCGCACACCGCCAGTCGTCGTCTCTTCGAGAAGGGATCTCGTTTCAATTTCTCAGTCACCGAACCACGGTTGAATTATTCTTAACCCCTCTCCCTCTACCACTCGAACTTATCCTGTCCACCACCATAGCTTAGAAGAGAAGGTATATAACGGCGGAGGTACTATATAGTGCACCGCTATACTACGCTATACACTGGTCGTATATACTTATACCTAAATACACACATGCGCACACTAAAGAACACGTTGGAATCAATTTTGGACAAGTGGGCCGCCGGCTTTCAATGAAAGTTTTATAAATATTTGTGTATTCATTTCCTCATAATATACATATACTACATATGGGATCCATAATAAACGTCAAGCTTTGCGTTGACGTTTTATGAACTCACTATAATATGTGCGGAGAAAAATATTAACCATTTTTTTTTATCTATTTTTAAAAAATGATTAAAATAAAAATAGAAAGATAAAAATTTACCGTCCATATAAAAAATGGATCAATATTAAACGATTACAAAATGATTTGTAAATTGTAATAAGCAGATGTAACATATTTTATCATAATATGCCATTTACAGTTAATTTTAAAATATCTATACTGCAATAAAAACTTCTTTAAGACACTTAAATAATTTTATTAAATATTTAAATATTACATTTTTGTTAATACGTTACTTATAAAATATTGTGATAGAATAGTTTAGTTTTTGTTAAACGATAAGAGTGTAAAATACCTATTAATTTATTTCAATATAATTATAAAATTTTAAATTAGAAAAAACGTTAATGAGGTTCTAATAAATATTTATCATCAAAAGAACACCGAATATGTATAATAAACAAAAGTCTATGTATAGTATTTATTTTATGCAAAGCGATAATAATTAATATATTAGTTTATTAAATTAAATTATAAAATATAACAAAATATATATATATATTGTAAAATACACAATCAAGTGTTATACTAAGTGCTTAAATAATAAAATATATTTCAACTAAATAATCAATGTATTACAAATATCTATAAAATCGCCGTTGTACTATAAAAATTAATATTATAATCACAGCACAAATAAAATAAAATGTTGAACAAAATTCTATTTATTTTGTAAATTTTTATGTGGATTTACCCTTTTTTAATATAGTTTAACTCGTTTAGTTTTAATTGTCAAAACATAAATAATATTTTCTAATAAAAATATAAATAGCTAGTAAATATATGGCATCTTTTAACAAAAGTTTAAGTGATTTAATAAATATTTTGATGATAAAATGTAATTTTGAAGTCTAGACGTTATGGAAATTAAATATATTCAATAATGAGGTGTTTATTCAAATTTATATCATATTATATCTACAACGAATAACAATTACTTATATTTTTGGAATATTAATGTATACGAAATTTAAAAATGTAAATGTTATGTGTAAAACATATGCGTATTACTTATAATTTAATAATAAAACATTTTAAAACATATTAAAAATAACTATTTATATAATATGTTAAAATATAAGCATCACTTTAATTATTAAAATGCATTTCAAACTATACAACAAAGAAAATTAAAATAAATCCGAAAACTTTCAGTACTGATGCCATTAATCTGCAATTTGAGAGAAGCTTTAAAGTGAAGTCGTTAAATTAACTTGGTAAGTCTTATTAGTCTTTAAATAATACCCATATTTTCTAGTTTTATTTAGCAAAATTAAATTATACCAATATTTTTATACTAGTTTGATCAAAATCTAACTTTTGACAAAAAATTATAAAACTATCATCTTATTATTTATTATTGGGTTAATTTGTATTATCTATACCATATCCGCTAAAACATCAACAATTTTATAGTATGCATTTTATTATTTTAATAATAATGTAAAAATTTGACCACAATAATCACATATATATTTAGATGCTTCAGAATTACATGTATTATTCTCTAATAAATAATATATTTACTTAATTTGCTTATAAATTTAATTGATTAATTGCGTTTATATTTTTATTATTAAATATTAATTATTATAAATCATTTATTTTAGAAAAATAAATTATGAACTTTGAATAACCAAGGAAAAAACAATTTAATTTGTATGAAACTACAGCAAACAATCAAACTATTATTAAAAAAAAAAAAACTCACTTGATATAAACCTTTTTAAAATAATTTAATTAGTTCTATGTTATAATTTTAAAAAACAAAGTTTCGGAACTTATTAGTTTGACAGGTTTCACTTACCCAGTTACCCAACTCAATATTCCCTTTAAAAGCCTTTGTTAGAAATAGGGATTGAAACTAAAACGACGACCCTCTTTTGGGTAAAAAAAACCGATGATAAAATCAAATGGTCAAGCAATGAATGTAACTTAATAGGTTAAACGTACACAAGATTAGATGATACACGTGTAATTGAACCAAACTCACCCCAGACAGTTTCCCTAAAATCGGCAATGACATGTCTTTTAGTTAGAGGGTATTACACAATTATTGGGTGACAAATTTTTTTTTCTAAAGCAGTCAAATTTCAGCTATACATACTTATCTATACAATATCTTCAAACGAATTAAAACGTAGGAAATAGATTATGTAAAAATATAAAAAGAACAATTATTGTACAAATATACAATATTCGACATTTGATAAAAATATTATAGTTAACATAATAATTATAAGTTGTTATAGAAAAAAATGATTAACTAAAAATAGTTTAGTAAGAAGAAAATATAAAGTATTCAGTATACAACTTTAATTTATAAATAATAACAACTGATCACATATAAAACAGTAAATAGATAAATAAAATGTATTCAAAAGTAGATTTAATTTAAAACGTTTGTGAGTAATGAATTTTTAATATTTATTTTAAAGTTTATAATTCATTTAAAATAAACTCCAATTAACATAAGTTATAAGTTTATAATTAATTTAATTAAGCATCAATGTATTATAATACAAATTAGTAAATAATAATTTACAAAAACTCTGGTAAAATTTTAACAAAAAATATAAATAATAAAATGATACCAAAATAATTTTAGAAGTTACGATGTGATTCTATTAAGCGATACAATAACATTGATACTTTATATTATAATATATTAATATCAAATGTACATCGTATTATATAAGTGCTATAAAGTTTCTAGTTGTGCTACAGTCTGCAATATATAATCAAACATTGACTACATTTAATGTCGAATTAATTTAAATAAATTGCCAAACGCCACATAGTTATTATAAGCACAATAATAGTATCGAAAAAAATTAAGCAATAAAATGAAATTAATGGGTTTTACTCAGTAACTGTTTTTTAGCCATTTCATCAATACAAAAGTCCATACAGTTTTAATGATTCATTTTTCCAGCCGTTTAGACATTAATGTTAGAACTTCGGCAAAGATTTATTCTAACCAGGTTGTTTTTATAGCCCAAATCGATTCTGTATGCTAATAGGAAAAATATTCATCCATAATTTTACAAATGCTCTTTTCCAATGGCTCACAAAACAATGAGTTTCATTTTATTTATGACATAAAGCAATTCACGAAATATTTCGCTATGCCTGTTTATATTTGTTTGTGTTTACGAGAACCATTTTATATGTAGGTACACCTACATAATTTACAAAATATCGAAAACCATTATCACTGCCTGGACGAGTATATAACATGCGTATAACGTGTCAAAGATTTGAAAAGAACATAATATAATAATCATTTACATGATGATATTTTGTCGATTTATATGGTCTTTAAAATAAAAATATTATTAAATATTATTTATAAATGTATCGTTATATTATAATATTAGGTATATTATTTATATTCAAAAGTCAGAACATTTTGTGAGCAAATATATTGTATAAACCACGGAATGTCTTACACTTCAAAATTTTGTTTATCCGTTTACATATATCTACTTACACTTATAAATTGCCAACCATTATATAATATGCGAATTAAATAAACACTTACGGTAGCTTTGTTTAAGTTCTTCAAGGATTCACTGAGTAACGCCTTTTCAGCTATTACCTTGGCCAATCCACGCCTGTAGTACGAATTCATAGTCCCAGCTACTAAGAAATATGTCGTATAATAGTATTAATTCACAGCACACTTGTCGTGAGAATCAATTGCATACATCTTTAATATACAAAACAAATATATTTAGTTTAGTAATTAAAAAAAAATCATAACCTAAGAATAAACGTAGTATTAAATGTATTGAACCATCAATTTTTAAATTCAAAGTATTAAAAAATTTGAGCCACAATGTTATCTAAATAAAATCTAAATAAAAAGTATGAACTTTTTATTATTTTCTTCGTGCTTGCTTAATTTTTTGTTATTTACACCTACATGATGAAGTAAAAATGAATACAAAAGAACACATTTTTCATTATATAATATATAATATTCAATTCTGGTTTTAAATAAATATTCGAGATTATATAAATCAAAAAACATCCAATCATAAAGTAGCCGAAAAATATCCATTTATATAGTTATATTTTTTCCTCTAGGTTATATTAAAAATTATAAACATTGAATTTATTTGGATACATTTAATTTAAAATACATAATGTTAAAAAAAAAAGAAATTATTTGAACTATAAAAATAGCACATTATTGTAACATAAATAGGCTAAAAAAGGTAAGCATTTAAATTGTAATAATTATTGAAATTATTCTAAATTGTAAATTAACTTATTGGGTTATAGATAACGTTTTAAAATAAGAAACAAACAAGTAAAAAATTTTGTTTTCTCTTAGATAAATTGTACTCTAAGGTAAATAAACTATATAGATGATATAATACAACAAATATAGATGAATTACTTATTCTAAAGACGTTATATTTTTATTATTTGTAAGACCATGTACATTACTAGCATTAATGCTATAATTATAGAACTCTATGAAAAAAAAAAGAACAGAAATTAAAAATAATAATTATCATGATTTATGGTATACATAATAATATTATATAAGTGTTGTACATTATTTCATAAATTAATGTATAATGCTTTTTATGCTATCATATATTCGTATAGTTTGTTTATTTATCTTATCAAAATGAATTTAAAGTTTAGTCAAAAAATCAACATATGTAGGTATATTGCATACTTAATACTTATTATTTAAGTTATATATTTTGTTAGCCTTAATGTATAGTTAATTTAATAGTTATAGAATTGTATAGTTACAGTATTGTTTCTTATTATATTAAATAAACCTACCATCTTACGTAGATGAATAACTTATGAAAGTAAACTTTATCAAATATCAATTAAAACTAATTCACAGTTAAAGCAAATATTAGTACAACTAATATCACATATTAAGTTTAACGTAATTTATTTTATAGTACAATCGATAATTCAATAGCATTAAATTTAAAAACTGTATGAGTGCTATCTTAATAACACATCAATACACCATATTCTCATATATATATATATATATATTAATTAAAAGATGAATTGTTGAAATGCATTGTCTATTAACTTATATCAATGTATAAAATGTATAATATATTCATAAAATCCGTAACAAAATAAAGTGAAATATCCTTCAATATCAGTGAATATAAAGTTAATATGCGCTTATTATTTACTGTCTATAGGAAGACTTAATGTAATTTTGTAATTCAAAAATATATCTCATTATTTCTTTTGCGATGTTTCAATAGGTAATGTAATAAATATGTCAATTAAAAAACGTAAAGAATAATAATCTAGAAGCATTTACCTGTCACGTAGTGGACGTCTGGACAATATATCTTGGTGCTATGACCACCCGATATGATGGAAACAAACAAAAAAAAAAAAAAATAAAAAAAATACAATGGACTATCAAGAAGAATACTAAACAATCATGGGATCGTTGCTTCAACATTATACATGTATTTGTTTTTTTTCATTCGTGTTAATAAATACATGACAAACATATTAAATATATTTAAAATTTAAAATAAATAATATGATATGAATAGGTGGGTTACAACACTATGTCACGTTGATCAGAAATAGGTTTTAAGTACTAAAGTAATTAAAGAATGTACATTACTAACTTTATCAAGATTGTTCATAGACCAAGTAACACAAATAATTATATAAAACTGAATTATTTATTTTAATTTTTGTAACTACGAGTGTATGTATATCTACTGATTTTGGCTTTCATCATGCCTTATACTTAGTTACAATATGCATATTTTACTATGACTGAATTGTTAGGTTTGTATAAATATTGCGTTGATATTTCCAAAATTATAAAACTAGAAAGCACCGAGAAGTAATAAGAATACAAATATAAATACAATTTAATTAAATGAAATGAATTCCTATGTTTCGATTCATTCTTAAATTTGAATTAAATGAAATCAATAAAAACAAATTTATCAAAACTATTTATTATTACTTATTAGGTAGGTTATTATGTATTTTTAAATCAAATAATTAATTTCTCTAACAAATGGCATAACATAGAAGAAATGCAAATACAATAATAATAATAATAATAATAACAATAAAAAGTACACGCAGCAGTAATATTATAATAATAAATCATTAGCGAGAACCCCAAGAGAGATGTTTACATTATGAACACAAAAAAACCAACCAACCGATTGTTGAGGGAGAAATGACTTAAGCCCTTTTTCTTCAATACTTCTCCTCGACTCTCTCTGAGTGTATAGATAGATAGTTATTATTAATTTGAATGTTGTATGTTTATTTAGGCCCGATGAGATTAAATCATTGTTACCAGGTGTTTGTTCAGGTCAATACACTTATTTTGTTTAGCTTTTTTTGGTTGGTAAGTACGCGGTGACTTGCAACGGAAGCACTCCGTCTAAGTCTCAGCAAACGAAAGCATATTTAAAAAGAAAATAAAAAACATTATTTTGAGTGGTAGTAGAAAAATAACTTCCTCCATATGATCATTGACTGTGTAGCCAACGATAATCGCGAGTTATTTCATTTAACGGATATAATACTTTATAAAATATTATATAAAACTGCTCGTGCGAAACATTAGCGCGCGAAAAGCACTGAAAATAATGATAAATAAAACATTAAACGGAAGTTATGCATTTGCATTTGAGACTAATTCACACTCGTAATGGGTATGAGAAAGATAAAAGAAAACAGATTCAATGATGATAATCTAAAGCAATTTTGCTTGAAGTAAATATGTAATTGACTTCAATTGTGTAGAAGAAAATCCATCAATAAACATCTAATCTACAAATAAATTACAATTGCATAAAGATTAAAGATTAAACTATATTTGTTATTTTGAACAACAGTTCTAAATAAAATCAAAACAATTAAAAAGCAAGTCAGCACACTAATTTTTCTCTTTCTGACCTACGTTAAACATAGTAAATTTGCATCATAATTCATAGGTGACAGAGAAAAAACAAATAATGCGCTAACAGATAAGCAATGCTAACACTTTCTTCGATTTAAAATGAATGTTACTCATATAAAAAAAAAAATCCAAACTATAATAGGTATGTTTTTATATTCTATATTTTTATACTAAAATTTTCTTTTTGAGCTATAAATTATTTAAAAAGGTAACACAAATTATTGTATGCATACAAAAACCAAATAAATTGTGGACGTTTTTGGATTTGAATAAAAGAGTTACTGTTTTTCAACAACAAATATATACTTTTGAAGTTGTTATAGAATAAAATTACAATAGTATTGAACAGTTTTATACATAAATTGTACAATACATTATCAAAATATGAATTACTTAAATTTAATTCTTATGGCTAAATTTATTTATATTTTTTTTTTACTAATTTTTAATATCATTCAAATACAATTCTAAAAAAGGTATTTCAATCTACAATTAATAGACAATAGTATATCCGTTGTACACATATATCTAATTAATATTAATTAAAATGTTATTGATAGTTTTCACAAAATGTTTGATATTTTTATTTAAATTTAAGATTAATGTTAATATTCTTGGGCATGTGATTTTAAGTATAACAAAAATAGATTAATTAGAATAGTGAAAATTTGGGTATGCCCAACAAATATAATCTAGATACACTGATTACTTTATGACTATTATTAATAAATATTAATGCTTAATTATTAAGTATATGCATTTCATATTTTTTAATACAGGAATAAATAATGTACTATGTATAATGACTATAATGTACGGACCTAAGTTGTATGAATAGTAGGAATATGATAAATATGACTGTAATACGATAATTTTAAGAATACTAAAAAAAAAGCAATTAATATTAATTTAAAAAGTGTTTATCAATAATACTTTATCATTTATGCCTATTAATCTCAAAATACACACAGCTTATAAATTATGATTTAGAGGCTAATCATTTCCTTTTAGATATACAATGTGCCTATATATTATACATAGAACATTTCCGAAATATCTACACTTAATTAAAATAAATCATTAAGAAATAAAAATCAAACAATATTATTTTAAACATATACTGTATCCGCACATTAAACGAACATTATTAAAATGTATTATGTAAGGCTTAATTAAACGCTCCGATCAAAGTGTATATAATATTAATAATGTTTATAAGTTATTACTTATTAGTTACTAGAGATATAATTATTTATTTAATATGAAAGTATGAAGTAATCAATAACCGTGTAATATGTTTAGGTACATTGTAGAAATAATAAAATAATATTAATATTCATATCATAAGATGAAAATCATATAATTTAATAATCTTACCAAACGTATACAATTTAATTTTTTCATTTTTCGTTTCTAGTAATAATGAGACGAGTGTGGTAACACTGACCTAGTGTCAACTGGTGTTATTCAAAACGAACGTTCCCGCCGCGGAATGTGTACACGCAACTACATCTTATTCGTAGTAATGTAACAGTATTATACGTACGAAGATTATAATCTCACACACAGTGATAACACACATTTTACATTTTTAAAATAACAAATTATCTTTAAATTACTATTTTAGAGTATTGAACGAATGCACCACAATGTACAAATACAAGGTAGTGTATACATTTCATTTTAGTAATAATAATAATGATCCAATAACTATTAAGTAATAAAGTAACTCGATGTTGCACAAATGAAAAAATCGATAAATCGGGGTTTAATTTAAACAACTTCGTCGTAAAAGATTACGATTATTGAAATCGAACGCGTTTAAAGAAAATCATTCTACAGTAAAACTATACTAAACGAATGATAATATTAGATTATAATAATCAAAACAGTAAACACAATAATAATATGCCAATATTGCGTATAATAATTGTAGGTACATACCTATTTCATATTTCATATCATGACGTATACAATGTGTACTTGCAATCAACGAATTAACAATGAAAAACTTATACAACGTATTCGAAACATTAACGAAGAGATTATTCTTTAAATAAAATAAACAAAACATGAACTCTCGATCAACAATTAGTTTGTTTTCAATAATTTGGAACTGATAAGAGACGAGTTATGATAAGATTAACCGGCTGTTAGTCAATGGTGCAGTGGCGGGTGGTCGGTGTCGGCTGGTGACCGTGCAGGATCTAGGCGCGCCCAGTGTACAATAATTTTTGATACGGTATTTTTTTTACATACAATAATTACCGACATAGGCATTGACGTCCTTTTGCCGCCGAACAGTTTCTACTCCCGCTCTGTATTATAATATTCTATGCGTTCATGCTCCTGTAAAATATTGTTTATAAAATATATTGTTACATAGTATCTGTACATTTTTTTGAAGATATAACTTCTAAACATCTTACTGTTAATCTAACCCTCAAATCAGGAACCATAAAAGTTATTGTTAAATAATACATTTTAGTGTATAGTTTTGAGTTAAATATAAAATTCTAATAATGTTGTATAGATTTCCTAATTATAAAATATGCATGACTAAAACATTTTTAAACAACAAAAAAAATAAATACATAATAATGAAACTTTTAATTTAAAATGTCAACTTAAGAACCGTCGTTTCGTTAATTGATCATAATCAGTAATCTATACGTTGTTTGTCATAATTAGATAAATTCAATTAAATCTGAATATATGTTCGGAGAAATTGCAAATGCATATAAAATAAGTTGGTGCTAGTAAAGAACTTAAGCTGTGCATATGTTTACTATGTATGTATAGTTAATTATATAAATATTTTATCATAAATCTATCCAACTGAACAACTCAATGTGTTAAACTGTTAAATCAATGGGAAAAAACAAAATTTCTCAATGCAATTACGTTGAACAGTTTAATAGCGATTATAGAATATATAAAGTACTTGATACACGTAGGTATGCCTAAGCCGTATTGATAATACAGCTAGTATATACCTATAATAAAATGTACACGTTGATATACCGCATGGATACGTAAAAAAAGTGTATCTTAGTTGTCTTATATAGCTATATATATTTATAAAATAATAAATTATCGCTTGATGGCGTTTGATAAAGACCATAATTAAAATTAATATTTAACGAAAACCAGATCGTACGAAATAACACTATACCCAAGGGACATACACATAATATTATAATATTTATATAAAAAAAAAAAGTATACATCTAATTATATACATATATATATATATATATTACAAATATTATACAATGTATATTAAATATTAATCTATGGTGCAGGCTGACTCCGGTGGAGTCGCACTTAATAAGAATACATTTTAATAATACTGTTCTAATTTTTATAATTTGTATTTTTCGGGTGGCGATGTCTTGCATGGAAACTGTGTGTCTGTGTACACTGTGTTTACTATATTTTTTCATTGTGAATTTCGCGACTAGCTGTATTTTATCGCGTTTAGGTTGTGTGTGATTATTCGTATCAAATGTTAGCTTTCAAATTTCGAATCCTTTTTCGAATTTTATTGTTAGTAAATTATTTGTAGCGGATCTCTAACTATATATAGTATTGTAGTAATAATGGAATAAATGCGCAACAGCAAAACATTAGAATTCCAGGATCAATGATTTATTATATTAAGTATATTACTCGTTATTTATGTGGAATAACTGCTAAAGAATTATATAAATATCGATATAAATAAAAAATATACTTCACAATTATTTTATAGGTACCTTGGAACTTACTAATTGGTAATATAACTATACAATTTTATTATACAACATGTATTATTATGAACTAACTACTATAAGTAAGTATTAAATATTAATATAGTAAAGTATATAATAAATTATTATACATTTTTAATTGATCGTGTCTTATTATTGTTTTACAAGTTTTAATTTACAATTATAAACAGTAGGTACTGTTGTTTAATAGGTTTCAAGTGTATACCTCACCAATGGTTCGTGCTGAACGTAAAAGTCTGTCAACATAAATATTGATAATGATATTTTAATTTAAAAATATATTGGTAATAATTATTTATTTTTTATTTGTGTAGTACGGCGAACTGGAATAATTATAGAAAAAATAAATCACGTTAATATATAAATTATATAATTATTATTTTAACATTTTTCGTGTAATATAACTAACTGCTATATTAAAAATAGCCTAAAACAACTTAAAATAATTATACTGACGTACTACAAATGCACAACGCACAGAACGTTGTTAATATATTTATGAATTTTTGATATAAATAAAGCTTAAAATTAATTAAAATAATTTTAGAAAATAAAATATTTAAAAAAACATACCTATATATAAATGTAAAACCATTAAAATCAATACTAATACATTTATCGCTCTGCTCAATTTTAAAAGTACGCTTATAAAATATATGTTTTTATTACTCAGGTAGTTCATATTACGATGTATATATATATATATATATATATATTTTTTAATATCCGAAATTGTTTATGCCTCTTTAGAGAAGGTACATAATAATTGCCGAAAGGTAATTATTTTAATTTTCATCCGACGATGTATTGTATGCACGGTGGATCTCCAAGAAGCAATAGGATACAGCACAATGAGTTTTTATACCAACGACAGTATAGACATGACATCCAACGGAAGAAACAAACATTAAAAATATATTTAAAAGAATATAATAAAAAAAAAAATAAATAGATAAAAATAGGGTAATAACGTCGTCGTAGGCATAATGAAAACCTCATTGCTACGGATGTAATTTATTATTACGCACTTGTTATTCATCCAATGAGTCAAAATTTAATTGTGCTGTCTACCTTAGTAATAACAATAATAATAATAATGATAATATTCCTGGCGTGTATAATGTCCGTATAGATCAGTCTAACACCGGCCATCGTTGTTTTTTATCCTATTCTTCCGTCGTCTTATTCCTCTGGTATAGACGTACCGTACAAATGTATAATATGATAATCAGTTTTTTGCTCCTGTAGTCCGGTTTATGATAAAATTTGAATCACTAAATAATTTACATCAGTGCATTTAATATGTATTCAAATACACACACGATTGTAAAAATGTAAAATATGATATATAATAAATTATATTATAGCTTAGGTTTAGTCAAAATACTATACATAGATGCATAACTTTAAGTTCAGTTTTTGTAATTAAATTAACCATTGGTATGTTTATGATAATAATTAATATTAATGATATTATATTATGTGTATTTATATTAATTTTTTATCAACCAGCTTATACTATTCTTTAAAAATAATTCTTTGTATATTGCACGTAATTAGGTACGCGTAATTTTATTGTACGACTATTGATTTCGTATTAATGTATATTTGAATTTGTTCTAATATTTGTTGAAAGCTTTAACTTTAAATTAAGATTGAGCGTTGTTCATAATAAATATTTATTATTGCACCTTAATTTTACGTATTATTTATATGCATAATATATACAACCATAAGATTACATTATACGAATAATTCCTTACGTTTATACTGGATTTAATAGTTAATAAAAATATATCAAAAAAGTGTATATTAATTATAATAATAATAATTTTCAAATAAGAAACAATAAGTTATAAGGTTTATTATGTAATAAAAATAAAAATTACCCCATAACAATATAGTATAAGTAAAACACTTATATGTTAATAATTTATTGTTATTCAAATAATAAAACATAATAATTTACATTTTTTACATCCATGTAGGTACAGTAAAAATATAAAAATATAATTATAATATACCACGTGAATATGAAATACTATGGGTATTGCTGTAACCGCAATATAGTGCATTTTGTATATAGAGTGCAGTATATAATCATTTAAAGTATAGACTATATTATAGTGATTATGCTACATATTATTATTATTATTATTATTATATAGTAATAAAGTGTATCACATTATTCAACCAGCCAGATAATATTGTGATAAACAAACTCGTTTTTAATTATATTGTTCTAACACTTCTACTCATTCTATATTAGTATGACTCAACAAATGTCTTACTTTTATTTAAGGAAAGAAATTAAAAAATGAAATGGTTTTTTTTTTGTAAAGATAATACTATTGCAGTATACATTTGATTGTATAAATTAAATTAGTAGACCTATAATTTAAGTACAGTCATAACTTACTCAATGATCGATAATAATGCTGTAACTTTGAGAATTATGTATAATACACTATATATATATATATATACATGACTTCAAACTCACACATACTATTTCTTTAAATAAATTATAAGTGCAATAATACTTTATTTGCGTATTATGCGCCCATGTATAATTGCAAGTTTTAAATTTTAAATTTTTAGTTTTCATTTGCATAATTATGTATAATCGATTTGAACATTAAGTAGCTAAGATAATTAAAAATAAAAATGGTCATTTAAATAATAAAAAGGAGCATAAATTTACTAATATGCTTGATACATAATAATTAAAATTGTATCCGAGTAGTAGGTATAGGTGTATAATTATTTAATTATGTATAGTAAAAAAAAAACAAAATTCATCTTTGATTAAGATTTTAACAATTTGTTCTCATAACTATTTATGTCTGTATTTTATAACAACTAAAAATAACTATAAAATTACATAATATATTTTTTTGTACTCAAAAATTAATTCTGATTATATACAGATATTATCAATATAAAACATAATTAATATATTGCAACTCATGATGTCTATACATCATAATAAATAGTAAATATAGTTTTTACAGTAACATACAAATCGCATATATACAGCAATAATTACATAATAGTATGTAGGTCATCAATAAAAATACATATCTTGATATACAAAATTATTAAGCTTATCAATTTTCAATATTTTTATAGTAACATTTTTAACACTTATGTTCCCTCCGTGGCTCCACCGTAATATTAATGTAGGTATATAAAGTGATTTATCAAGTATATCAAGTAATCCTCCTTTTATTTTTTAATAATGTATTTATTTGATTTTTGATTTTCAAATACATATAAGTATACATAAGAATTATATTTTTATATCTTTTTAAGTGACGACAAAATATTCTCAAATGAGAACACCTTTTTTGCTAAAAATCATTACAGACATTAAAAAAATATTTATAACTAAATCTAAATTTGAATGAGTGAAGTTTCAGAATTATTATAGTGTATATGCACTAAAAATAGTAGACCTTATTGATATTTAGGAATACAAAAATTATAATATATAATATTTTATTTAGTATTCTGTACTCCTTTATTATTATATATTAATTAATACTATTCTTACAAATTATAACATTTTAATTGATTAATATTAATTAATACAGTCTTAAAATCATCATATTGTCCTAATAATATCTTCCAAACCTATTATCGTAGACTGTTAATTTTGTTCTATTTAAATAAAAAAAACAAAAAAAAAACAACGCATTCAAATTTTGATTTAGTTACATTAACATTTAAAAAACAAAAATTGATTAACATTAAAAGAGGTGATCTTCTGTTTAAAAATATAATCTTGTATCGCTATCCAATACTCCTTAAATATAACCTTTAACTCTTAAAAATATTAGAAAATTTAAAAATCAATATTTTAATATAATGTGCATAAATTAAGAAAAAAATAGTAGTGACAATACTCTGCGAATCAGTCTGTATACGTCGTATGTACTAGTACTAGAAATTGTTATAGATTATTATAGATTATATTGTTATAACATAGATAACACAATTTATTTTTAATTGCGTTTCAATTTAAATATATCCTATTATTCTAGTTTTTGCTTCACCAATGGACAGTTTATTTAAAAAATTTGTAAATCATATAGATATGGTAATATTTAAATGTCAAATGTAATAAGAAAATTATAAGTTTGAAATGATGAATAGTTCATGGTGTTTATGTTAGGATTAGAAAGTGTGATGCATAATAAATATTTTAACAATACTGAGTACGTGCAGGTAAATATTAAGCAATAAAATATCTATAATAGGTATACATGAAAATTATAAGCACTTTTGCTCCGGCATAATTAAAAATATATTAAAAACGATATGTGCACTCGATTATAGGAACGGGTGAATAAAATTTTTTGAGATTTTTAAATATCACCACGACTGATCTGTCGGGGGTCAACTTTGGGCCGATCGAAAAACACACATTTGAATGCAAACAACTCGAAAATAATATATGACAATATCGTGCATGACCCCGTGCTACAGACGAATATAATATGATACCACGACAATTGGAGCGCTAGTTTAAGCGTCAAGGTCGCCGTCAAAACACCGCTCCGGAGCGTTATTATTATCATTTAACGCGGTGTGTGCATATAAAAGTACTGTTCGTGTACCCAATAATAATAATATGAGATATTAAAAATTTTCACAGTAGTGTTTTCTGTCGCGCTTACAAGGTGGTACGGTCTACCTACAGGGTATATTACATTATAGTGGTGCAGGCGTTCTAATAATGATAATAACGACCACGACGACGTTGATTGCCGTCAGTGTGTGCGCGGAGACTGGTCTCTCGTCTATACGCGCCAACACACATGCACACGGACGTATTGCCTAAGAAGTAGTCGGTACACACGACGACGACGACGACGACGACAACGACGAGCATTGTTCTGCAATTAGATATGGAGCCGCGGGCCGTGGTCCGGCTACTGGAATTGATCTTCACAAGCCTCCGGACCAATCGATTTTCATTATTATATTATTATTATTATTATGATTATACACGTTTTTTTCTCCATCTTTTCCCGACGATACGTACATTTAATTTTTTTCCTTTTATTTTTACATATATATATATGTGTGTGTGTGTGTGTGTCGTATAATAATGTGCGGCGGGTAGTACGTCGCGCGTCTTCGCGGTCGTTATTAATCATTATTTTATGGTCGCGCACGCGCATACATACGCGCACAGACAGAGACTGCACGGAGACCAATGAAAAACCACAATAATATGATATTATATATATAATAATATAATAACTACTAAAAAAATTATATATAATAATGAAAGGAACGAATATATACGGTGTTCGGATGTATAGATCGGGCGCGGATGACCATTGTATACTGCGTTTTACGTATATAATTTTTATTCTTTTTTAGTCTTTGTTCTTCACGGTGGTTTTATCGTGCGCACCTCATTAACGACACTCTAATTATTAATTTTCCTTTCACACGTATAGGTCTAAAACGCGTGCTCCGTTACCTCTTCTCCTATACCGCCGCGTCTCGGTCACCACACCATCAACCGATCGACCAGAGTATATACGTATATTACACTACCTATTACATATATATATTATATCATATTATTCGACCCGCCACAGCCGCCATGTATATTTTATTATTAGTCGGGGGAATAATTAATAAAAAATAATATAATATAACACTATGGCCGCCTCTGCATTCCATCCGATATGTCACGCGCGCTGGACCTATTTTTAAAGCGTATATATACGTACCTACATGCGATCATTATTATTATTATTTTACTGTGTTATACCTTTTTACCATATTATTATTATTATTATAACGACGTCGTCGTCTTGAAAACCGTGAAAAACGTTTGCAACGGTCCTTGGGAAAATTCGGTGGTATACCGACGGGCGTCGAGGACAATAACAATAAACTCACTATACGTGTATACATATACATAACGTGCACGGACACATAACTATATATATATAACATGTACAAATATTTATATATATAGTTGCATATATGACCAGATCCGCCGCAATGCTTGTACCATTTGCACAGCGCTTATATATACGGCCATTATGATGGATTTTGTTTAGAAAATGACTAAACAAAACTATTATTATTATTTTTATTTGGTATTTAACTTGAATGCATATATTGTTATATTATAGGTACGTGATGGAAAATATTTTCAGCGTTTACCGTTACGTCGTTTATAATTCTAATCGTTAAGTATAATATTCTACCCTGCAATATATCTACAGCTCATTGCACTGCATACTATACGGCTATACCTACCTATAACATAAGGTACTGGTATGAATAATATTTTGGTATTTTCATGTCTATTATCATTTCTGTGGGTTCCGTCGAATGCGTTTGGACGCGTGAATTATGTTTTCCCCATGATCGCCTATTAAATTTGAATATATTATTAATAAGAAAACACACGTAAAAAAAATGAAAATCATTGTGGTAATATGTAGATCATAATATGTATGGTGCATATATAATACTATATATAATAGAGCCACTATAATTAATTTTTCTGTTAAAGATTTGCATAATCACATAGATTTTCGAGAATGCAGTTCTATCAGAGAGCGACTATATACGTATGGATGTATGACTAATTAAAAAAATTATTATTATACGTTGAGAAAGAACATATTATATCATTTTAAACAAAATATCTCATTATTCGTTAAAATTTAATTCATATATAAATGTATAAGTATGCTAAAAATAAAAATATTCTAAAAGATTTGACGAATAGGTACGCGTCGTATTAATATATTAAGTATTGGAAATCATATATAACGTAGTTTATCAATAAAATGCAAGCAACTTTAATTTGCTTATTATTTATTAAAAAACATTTTAATGTATTATATTTTAGCAAGCTAATATAGTATAATATCTACAGTCTAATTTTAAAAAAGTATTTCTGAAACGAATAATTTTCAAATTATTAATTAACGCCTTTTAAACACATTAATAGACTTGCGTAATAAGCACACATTTGCTAAACTTACAATATGAAAAATACATTCATAAATATAGCCACGATTTACTAAGTTATGCAAATTAAATAACATTATTAAAAAGTTTGTTTTAAAAATAATTGATCAATTTTGTGCCCCTTGAACTTCTTGTCTTGTTTGTACTCGATACGCCTGTGCTCTATGTAATAAATATTCTATTATATACCTACAATTTTTAAAAATTATACTAAATTATATTTTTGATAATACAATATAATTGATTTAATTGCGTGTGTTTTACATATTAAACGTATTCCCTATAACATTTCCACGGTTCGAGAATTAACGATACAATTTTCTTGAGTGAAGTATATTAATGAAGTCAATAAAATAAAAGCTATTCAGGTAATTTAAGTAGTCACATAATCTGATGTTTGGTTTTAAACCATCCATTTAGGTATTTTATGTGTATATAATATAAATATTAAATTACATTATATAACGGTATTCGGTAAATATTTTAAAATTGAAAAAACCAATCTGTAATTATTAAAGTATTACGCGCCTATATTTTTGAACATAAATTATTCCAGTGTGAAGCTTGATTTGTATTAAAAATATATTTTCAATTTTTCTCTACATATATGCATATTAACGAGCTGCGTGGATATCAATCTGTATTCAACTTATATTTTTAATTATAAATTGTGTTTCTATAATATCTAGTCATTCTAGTTTAAGTGCATTAATTTTATTCCAATACGACTAGAGCATTAGTGCCATAAAATAATATTTTACTCTATTACACATTATATATGTATATTTGTATATATTATAAACTCACGCGCGTCTTTCGGTTATTTATGTCTATTCGGCTCGTTGATTTATAATTAGTACGCAACATTAAAGTATTTAAAATGAATGTAAAATAAAATTAATTTACAAGTAATTTATGTTAATTTCATACGGAAAAATGTTTTCAATAACATATCTTTCGACGTTCGATCGTCGCAATTATTATCTTCTAGGTATCGTGTTTCTCTAATGAACACGATGTTCAACGCAACACGAATAAATACTTTATTACAGTTTTTTTGTTTTTTAATATTTTAAATATTGTAATGTAACGTTACTAAACTCCTACACGGTGTACCTACGTACATTTTTCTTGTAAAACATTACGAAATAAAAACATTAAAAATAAATTACAGATTTTATAAAGTGTGACGATTTTATCGTAGAACGTTTTAATGAATTCGAACTAATGGAAACAAAACCGTCACTCCGTAAGTTATTGTACGGTCTTTGTTTGTTTTTCGTCCGTGTACAAGTGTTACTCGCCGTAACGTGAGAAAAACGCAACAACGGGTAATTATTTTGTATATATATATATATATATATATATATATATATATATAGTTATTATTATTTTAAATACGATATGACGTCGTAATTACACTACACGAGACGACACTGCACGTTTACACCGCCACTGCAGTAGTGTTGTGTATTTGTGTCTGCGTGTACGGTAAAAAAAAAAATGCATAATTACATTCTCACCTGCAGTACACGGACGGATATTAGGTATAGCTGACGCGCGTTTCCCTGAGTTATATATGTAAACAATACATGATGATATATCATATTATGCATAAATATGTAGGTATATATATATATGTGTGTGTGTGTGTGTGTGTGTGTGTGTGTGTGTGCGCGCGTGCGTGTGTGTATTATTATATGCGCGTGCGCGAGTATATTGGCGCGATGAAAACAAAACGATTATAATTTTATTATTGTATTATTATCATCAAACGTATCAGATCTATTAGATATTCAACGGGAGTATAGAGGTTTGTTGCGCCTCGGATGAATATTATAGTGTTATTATATCGGGTGGGGGTGGGGGTACACGTGTTTTTTTCCACCTATACCTTGTATACATTATACGTACACGCACAGACGCACGCCCGTCGTAAAAAGACGCATTATTATCGTCGATCGCGGTAGATCCGTTATAAGTATATTGTGTGTATATTGTGATATTATGCGCGGTGGTTTATTTTTCGTATTAACATATTGATATTATGATATTATTATTATGTATAGGTACGCGTCCGTGCACACGAATTCAATAAGTCGCCGGACACATGGAGCACGCGACGAATATTATAATATTTTTATGCGTGCCTATTCCTCAGGAAATATTCCTCGCGGCATGCCTATAGTACTTATACATATAAGTACGTTTCGATCTCCAAGTCGGATTGCCGCCACGAGCTGCGACACTAAAACCGATTATCGCACTCGATAATCAGATTCGATTTCGAAAATCAGTACGCCGTCGTTATAATATAGATAAATAGGTATATAATAATGTGTATAATATATTCTACTTCCGTGCCGATACTCGCGTCCACTGCAGAAACAGCGTCGACAACAAATTAATTTTTAACGATTAAAGTGATATTACATTAACGGGGTTTATATGGGGTGTTACTATGATGTTAAATGTAGAATACATATCAAAATATCAAATATATCCGAAAAAATTTATATCTTCATTAATTATTTACATGATTTTTACCTATATACGTCTTCTACGATGGCACGGTACTTACTAAGCTTTTGTACATTGATAACATAATATATGATTTTCTTAATTCACGATAATTTGAGATCAATACCTCCTCCTTTTTCCTTAAATTGAGCTGTAGGTACGCCGCTGGCTACTGCTCACCACCAACTACATCGAGATGTGGCGAACCTACACAAATGTCAGAAATAATTACTCTATATTCAGTGGCATTGGATAACTGCGAAACGGTTACCGACCACCGACCAGAAGTTGACAATAGATATGAATTCATCGCCCCCCCTCCCCCAATATTATTCTGAAAATATTCACTACGTAATTAATATTGCAATTTCGGTGAATTTCGCTCTAGTCCTATCACTGTGCTACTATGTATACTATACAAAATACGTTTATGTGACATTGTAAAATATAATTTTTTAACTACTCTTAAAACATTTGGTCACCAATCTTACAAGATTTGTAAATTTAATGCTCTCATCGGCTGTTGATTTTTGAAACGTACGTCATTGGTAATTTACTCGTCCCCTCCCCTAAAATTATAAAAAATATTATTTTTACATTATTTTTATATATTAATAATTAGCATGCATTATTATTACGTATTTGAGTGACTTTTTTCTAAAAAGTAATACCAACATTTTTAATTTTTAAATACATTTTAATATTTCTAAAGGTTTTAGATATGGACCAAAATTTAGCCACAGAAGATATCAGAATACATGTCGAAACTACCATTTAATATTTTGAGTTCAAACCTAAGGCCAATCGTTTTAATGCTCAAATAATTATTTCTGTTACCTACTTTTATAAATATAAATATAATATTTTATTCTAAATACCGTACAGCTGAAATGTTGGAAATATACACCAGCAAGTAGCAACAATTAAGCAGGCATAGACTATAGTATATATAGAAACTTATAAGTACGTGTATACTCCTTTGAATATAGTAATCGTGTACAGTGCAGGCCACTCTAAAATAGTCAAATCGATGTGGCTCGTCTGTATCTATTAATTAAAATAGCGTACTTACAATAAATTAATATTATTTTTGATGATATTGTGGTGCTCACGTCCCATACATTTTACATATTCATAATACAATCTGTTATATTATTTTGACTGAGTGCAGTTTCTGAGTTCCGTGGATAGTCGTGTGTGACGTGTGTACGAGTGACATATGTAACAAATCAGCTATACTATGAATAACACGTGCTTATTGGTCGACGACGATAGAAATAATCGCATGTACCGCGTAAGTACAACGCCTAAGTATATACGAGAAGAATTCGATGGGAAAAAAATAAATAATAATTCGAGTATGTGTATTAACGCGCGTGGTTTTATATAAAGCGCGCATATGAGTCTCTGTACATACGAATTACCTATATGCGTATATAAAATGTAATATTTTATGTACATCAATCACGAAGTATAATGCGTATAGACGATTTGACCATACGCACTATAATCATAGAACAAAATGGATACATACATATACATATTGATATGCGTATAAGTACCGGAGTAATAGTAATAATAATAATGATATTTATACATTTGTGCGGATGTGTTTATTTTCGAAGGTGTTATTCGTACAACAAAGAAATAACATCACTACAATTTACCATTCTTTGAATATTTAAAAAAAATACCACCTATATAAGAGAGCGCATTTTTAATAAACGACATACTTTCTTATTTGTTGTGTATTATACCGGCAGTATGGATATAATACATATATACCGATTGTAATGTCATAATACGTATGCGCAAGCACACATCTTGAGTATAAGTTTTTTTTCATTTCCTAGTGACGCCGATTTGTTACAAGTTTTTAACGAAATTGTAATCGAGCTTTTTTTCTATGGGAGGGAGTCAAGCACACCCCAAGACCTTGGAACTTGATTAAGTATGCAATATTATAAAATAATTATAATATTATTATATCCAAGCTGTATTTAAGGGTTTCTCAGAAGTTTCTGTAAAACAACACTTTTACCATCAAATTTACATATAATTAATACATTATCGTTATAGTCACGGGATTAAGACTGATAAAAATAATTTGTCGTGGAATAACGTGCACAGCGTATTAGCATTTACAAAATAGCGTAATTATTATTATTAATAAGCATTAATCAAAAATGTATGCGAATAAAATGTATTGTATACGAATTATGTATTTAAAAAATAACAGTATTAGTCTTAGGCAATAATATTTAATGTTATATTATGATGGCTATAATACCCTGTATAGTAATAAACGAAATTAAAATAATCTAGTTGTGAAGCCAAACGAATAATAATTTTAAAAAACTATATTCTCTGTAAGTATAAACAATAACTGTTGTGAATGCTGTATATTTTTGATCCAACACTTTCCATTTTTATAATAATGCATTTTAATATTGCGTGTGGCCGTGATTCGACAGTGACGCGTAAATATAAACATTTGAGTACAAAAAAAAAAAAAAAAACGAAGAAGACCAAAATTTATCCTTTTTTTTTATTAATGATATGCGTAGTCACTAAAATACCTAAACAAAAACCAATGAAAGAATGTTTGTAATTTATGCGGTCGATGAAAAAAAAATATGAGTAGGTACCTACCTAATTAAACAGATAGATTGAATTCTTCGACGCACTCGGTCCGCACGTCGACTGTCCGTAACGAATCCACATGTATTGAACATTTTTTAATTTGCTTTGTTTAAAAGGCTTTTCCACATACACATGTTGTATGTGTATATGTATATATTCCATGCGAGTAAACATTTATAAATCATAGTAAACGTTTTAATTAAACGCATACTGACTATACGCACGGCATACGTTATGTTATTATTGTGTGTGCATACATATTTATATATTACAATAATATGTATACGACACCGGTGTGTAAAAGTTATTTTCGAAACTATTTCTCGACTCCGAGTAACAGAAATGAATAAGTCGTTTAAATCACGCGTTACATTTAACACGTTACGGTAAATATAGTAAATGTGATTTAAATATTATTAAAAAACATATATCATACGTATATAAATATACACGTATTACATGTATTATATTTATGTGTACATAATAAATGTAAGCATATAATATTATTGTATTTTATACAATTCACACACTTGATTGTAATTTTTGTGTTTTTATATGGAGCGTATAATAAACACATATTTTGTGGCCTCGCCAGGTTATACAGCAGTGATACCAATGTCAAACCAAACCACATTACCACAGAGCTACATTACTTATTACAATAATTACAAATAAATTGAACTGTGATTAACAAATATGTAATTATTATAATAATACAATATATTGTTATATTGAAGTACCTATAGCCATGTCCTTTGATTGTACACGGTTAACTATGGGCACGGTGGTTGTGTGTTGATTGTATTAAAAAATGTAATGCACGTGACTGCAGTTATGCACGCCTATATCATAGGTCGGTGCGAGAGAAATAATTGTCAGAAAAATAATCTGTTCTTCTGACGGTTTTAACATTTTCAGACCATCCTTTCACGACAATGGCGATTGGCGGTACCTAAATATATCACAATCACTTATACACTGAAGGGTCGACCAAATTTTTCGTTACAAAATTGTTAAAGATCTCACAAGGATACGTCTTATATAATGCGATTCCCACTAGTTTCACAACGCAAAATTAACACGACCCTTTATTATGAATAGGTAAAATATAATAATAATAATGTGTATTATAAATCTTGGCCGTACGCTCACTAAACACAATATAACCGATGTCGTCCCCCGCATCAACCCCTCACACGACGTCTGACAAAATATGTCTTAACCAGCAAATATGTTTCTCTCTCTCTCTCTCTCTCTCTCTCATACGCACACACACACATAGACACGTCACAGAACGTCGTTTATTATCTGAAACGTGTTATTCTTATTATGAATCGTTTCTACGGCGGATACATTCAAATCAATCAACCGCATTGAAAACGGACCCCCGGTGGACGGACGAGCCGAGATACAATACGTATAATATGGTATGCGCGCACACCGCGGCGGGCCGACAACATTCCGGTTCCATTTGGCCCCCACGGCCGATCGCTGTATAATATAGTTTAGCACGATAATTAAACAATTATATTCGTCGGTGTTTTTTTTTTTTATTCGAAAATATTTTATCACATCATCGTCAAAGAATGCGAGGGTAGTCGAGTGACGCGCGTTTAAAATGTGTGTATAACACACACACACACACGCGCGCGTATAAATACAACGTAAAAGAGGTAAAACAAAAAAAAACGCGTGATTTCGTGATCAGTGATCGATTACAGAAGCAACGCCTCGAGTGAAAAACGAAATCGTCGAGGAATCGATCGGGGAGGAAAAAAATCAAAACGTGAACATTATCATATACATTTATACATCGTATACACACGCCGTCATAACATATATACGTATAATACTATGATATTATTATATGATCACGTCCGAATAAGGTTTTTTGTATAATCGTAAACCGTTTTATTCCGTTTATAATCGCGGGTTGTCGTATAAATTATATTATACGTTTGTGGTGCACATCATACCCATACGCGATACGCCCCGGTCGCTATTAAAAAAAAAAAAAAAAAAAGAATACTCGAAATCGGAAAACACGAAATCACCATTCCTATTTCGGTGGGTGGAAAAACGTATAATCGTAGACTTCGTACAATAAAATATGTATATTATGCTGGCGCGGCGCGCGCGAGTCTATATTATAAGCTCGAAGGGCCCGGGGGAGATTTCGTTCGATCACGGCACCGCCGCCGTCGTTTGTCTATCACATTGTGATTATAATATTTATATGCTACGCGTTGTCGACGGGCGGTTGCCGGGTCGCACACGACGACTACCGTGTGTGCGAACGGAAATTATAAATATCAATAATAATAAACGCAACCAAAAAAGAATACGTTTAAATAAAAAAAAATAAATAAATAACGTATAATGTACGGCTTGAACAACACGCGCGTGTACAACAGTGGGTATATATACATAGCAGTGCCCATTCGTACCCCTCCGCCCTCCTCCCCCGTGTACATATTATTATACATACATATATATATATAAAGAGTGTAATATAAGGTAATAATCGCGCGCGAGACTGCTCCTCGTGCTGTGCAATTAAATGCAAATTCGTATACAATATATTATTTTATTTAATCGGCGCCGAATCGTGAGAATTTATCGATTATTATTATTCACTGTCGTGGTTACGTAATAAAGCAACGGCAATAACGACAGTCCGTGAACTCGAAAATATCGCCGTCCGCCGCTGCCACGAAAAAGACCGCGAGGATATCATCACGCTCTGTCGTAGTCGCGCGTAATGCGTATTTTCTGAGTGCGCACCGGCGAATGTACTAATTGACCGGGTCGCGTCGTCGGCGGAAAGAACAATACGATCTATATAATGACAATAATAATAATTGTGTAATGATAACGACGGCGCGATAATAAGGCCGAACTAATCGCCGCCGGGCCGTAAAACAATTAGAAAAAGTCGTCGTCCTGAGCTAACCCGCCCGGCCGACACGCCGCGACAGTTTCTCGCCGCTACCCCACTCGCACCACCACCACCGGAAAACGATGAACGACAGCGAAGACGACCCGATCGGCGTGGCTGCAGGTATATATAGTTATCTCGCCGCAGAGAATCCAAACGACAGAAATGGTCTTTTCTGCGGCGTCTCTCTCTCTGACGGTGCAGTGCGGTTGCAGACGATTAGACATCGGGAGGATGATACTGCTATTACCGTTTCCTTTTAAGCGCACTCTATACCCGTACAATTATTCATAAGCTCGCGTGATCCACTTCCGGATACGCGTGTACCGTTTTCGCTGCACCTGCGGCGGGCGCGGCTGCGGTGACAAACCGATAGAGGCACGCGAAGAGGGTACCACCTGCGGGAATTCGACATCGGAGACGTCGTCGTTTGCTACACGACAACGACTTAAAAAAAACCGATCGCGATAGGTATTATATTTATACAGTATTACGGTGTTGAGACGAGGCACGGGCGTACGTACACGGAGTGGTATAGCTGTCGACCGATTAATACGAAAATTTCTCTTCGAGACGACTGAATGACGTTATCACGGTTTCGAGACCGAAGTCGCACGTCATCCGGGCAATTCCGCGATCGCGTTGTATCGACGACACCGCTTGTACGTCGTCATTCTCGTCAAGAGTAAATGCCCTCACGAATGCTGTTGCCCGCGATAATAGTTTACGGAGCGGCCGGCCGGGAGTCGAGGCCTGAAAACCGACTGTGATATTAAAAAAAAAATCGAACGGGCCTATGATAATAATATGGTAGTACTATACACAACATTTATTACGTGTGTAACGTATTATGCAAAGACGATGTACAGGAACCTATACATAAGTATACGTAGTTCTACCCACATTTAACGTAATACATTCTTGGAGTATTTGTAATATATAAATAAACTCTGACTGTTCGGAATAATATTATAACGTCACCGGAACAGTATAGTAGTACGTATTAGGCATAATAATGTATATACGTCCAATCAGTGGACGCGCGTTCGTACGTCTAGCGCAGTCGACGAGAGACTTTTGCGTCTATTACAATAATATATTACGTAATAAGGACTTGGGTACCCGAACTCATTTATATAATATTATAATATATATGTATATGCGCGCGTGAGGCTGCTACTAGTGTTTCGAAGACCATTTTTCATCATAAAATCGTTCGTTTACACACGCGTTTATACATATATATCATATTTTATAATACGTAAGTGTTCGAGTATACAACGTTTATACAGTGTATATATATATATATGTACGTGCATACTGCTGTATACGGATAGATACCGGAGGAACGTAAATTTGTCCGTGTGTGTATACCTGTATGTATAATATGTATTGGAATGCCAATCGGTTTCACGTGTGGGCGAAACACACTTGACCCAAACCGTAGGGGGTATGGACGACGACGACGACGACGACGACGACGACTCGGGACAACGGGTGAGAGGACACTGTTGCATCTGATATACATTATAATACACACACACGCGCGCGCGCATACGAGTACAGGTATATACCGTGCGACGACGGGGCAGGGCGGGCGGTCAAACAGGTACCGGTGAGTCTGCCGAGGACTGGATCGGACCGCGCGCGCGCATGTGTGTGTGCGCGGGCGCGCGCGGACGAACAATGGTAATGGAATGCGAGCCGTCGCGGTGCCGGACCTATATGAGACGCTGCTGCTGCTGCTGCTGCTGCTGCTGTTGCCGTCGCTGCTCCGCCACGTTCGAATCTCCTACGCGTACGTTTACACGCGCGAGACCCAGTGAGCTCGCGAGACACCTGGACGACGGCGGCGGCGTAAACAATAATGATACACTCGTCATGCCGTTTCTCGTACAGGGTGTCCCAGCGCCGCGTATAGCGATGTTTGCGGACATACACCGCAACGACGTCGACCACCTGCATAATGTTATTATTAATCTGATCGACGTTTTCGAAATATGCCTACGATTTTGGGTAGGACTGAGTACCTGTGTACATCATAACTGATAGTATATCTGCTGCAGAGACTCGCGATTACGTGAAGTTTTCTAGTGCCTATACACCTGTGGTTTTTTGTTCACTTGAACTATGGTCAGCCGTTTCCGTTGAGCATACTCATGCTCAAACTGTTTCGAGTGTAAATGTTTTAAAATATTACGTTGACACGAGTAAAGAAATATTTTATATAACATTTATGTCGCATTCACTTGATGAAATTGTCCATAACTTTTCATGAAATTGATACTAAAATTTTATATCGTGTAATCGTTTTCATCAAATAGCCATCCACTCGGTGAAATAAAATGTGATGTACAATTATATAATTATATAATTATAATATTATAGTATTATACTGCCATTGATTGTAATAATACATAAATCATTATTATTATTATCAATATTATAATATTATAATAATATCAATATTTTTCACATAGGGTTTATGTATTATTGTAACCAATAGTAATATAACATAATATTTTGTTTCACCAAGTGGATGGTCATTTGATAAAAAAAAATTACACGATATGAAATTTAGTATACTCGTACGCTTAATGAAAAGATATCCACTTCGTGGAATTTTTAATTATTTCACTAAGTGGAATTAAACGGTTTCGGATTTATGAACTGGATAACTTTTCATGAAATGGAAATTTTTATCAAATGGATGTGACATATACAGTAGAATCCGCTTTATGGGACACCACATAAAGGGGACAGCCGCCTAATAGGGACAGATTGCATAGTCCCGAACGAATGTATCGGTTTATTAGTTATTCGGCTAATCGGAACAGTCGGATAATGGGGATAAATGTGTCCCAATTAAGCAGATTCTACTGCATATACTTGGTGCGAGACACCCTGTGTAATATACGCATAACAGCTGTGTACAACACGCAAACTACGTATACTCGTGTACGTGCGTGGGAGAGTAATTCTTGCGTCCCATATTAGTGTGGACAAGTTGCGTCCCCAGAAAAGTAACCCACCTCGGATAGATAAATAGACTAGTCGTGACCAACAAACCGTATGTTATAACATGATGGTGTATAAAATTGTGTCCCACGTTAAAAATTACCCGTCGAAGAGTATCCGAGTTTATTTATTAATTACATAAAATACTAATATTACCTACGAGTTATAAACAAATGTAAAATAAATTGTTATTGTTTGGCCACCGTTTTTTAAAATTGTGATACTAAAACTCAATTATATTAATAACGATTGCGGTATTGTCAAAAATATTAACTATAAATAAGCGCATCTTCTATTTTTATGTAGGTACGGCCTACAAACCAAAATAATTTATGTTTGGTACATATTGATGTCGGTATCGGGTGAAAAAGCGATTGGATTATCTGTATATTATACGCATATATTTAACTAGATACCTATAGGCTATAGGTGTTAGCATAATAATTATATTGTGCCGAAATTGTTAAAGATGGAGAGTCGGAATGTTTACGTGAAATACGACTAATATACGTAGTGTACGTTGTATGTATATAGCAGCAGTATGTGTAATATATACACGACTAAGTACAATAAAAGTAACTATTTATATACCCCGAACCCGATATACCTGAAAACTACTATGATTCTCGTGTTCTCGGTCGCATGTATGTACTATGTATTATATATGTACACAATATTTAAGTGTAATATTATATATATTTTGTAACTTGCGTACGAGCTATATAAGTGTTCATTTATGTATAGATGTATAATATAATATAATAATAATAATAATATATGATATATGCTCATACGTGACCACGGTTAAGCAGAAGACGACCGCGGCGGTGGCGATCGGATGATGGTATAGGTGGGTGTGGTAAATGGGGTGCCGGCCCGCACCATCAGCAGGTGTCGATTACCTTGTTATATACCTTGTTACGACCGACGCCCCTGCGCAGCTATATTATAATATATACATGTGTATATACACACATAAATGTACCTATGTGTGTGTGTGTTTGTGTGTAAGTGAATAAAATATGATACGCGCGTACGGACTCGCGCATTATTATAATATCATATTCGTATATACATACGCGCGTTACGGAGCTGTTGTATTATTTCATTCTCTCGAACGACCCGGGAGTTTTGGGACCGTCGGCTCGTTCCAAAGGACAAGTCGGTACATCGATCCAGCTGCTCCTGCAGCAGATGATGCCGATTCGCGTTTCGGATTATTATTATTTCCTCTACGTATCAATTATACAAGCTCGAGGAAGAAACCCACCCGCGAGCGTCGATATGATTCGGTGGCTGCCCAGCACCGCATACCTGTGTAGCATACGAATAATAATAATAATACCGACTGAAAACACCTATATATCTATGTATCCGTAGTTTACCTACGGGCTAAGACCTACCATGTGCACCTTATACATTGGTCGCGGTGGTTTACCGTTAATACACGACCGTATAATATATTATAATACGGTATCTGTGATGAATAATAATATAATATAATATATATTATTAGTGCATATACGGTTTATCAGCGGTATAATAAACTGCGCTAGATAAGTTGGACTCTCGAGTAAAGGCTCCGTTATATTTTATGTTTTATCAGAAATCGAATTTTATTTTATCCATCTGACCGATTTGTGTTTTGTATGTAGGTAAATATAAGATATAACCAAACCTTAAACGGATGAAAATAATCGAATACTGTGCGGATGGATGTACGCGAGTGGGTCGTAGTATAAAACGATTATATACGAGAATTTACATTAATGAAATCAATAAAATAGTATGGGTACATCAAAAAGTATACATATTATTACTCATTACCATACATAAACATTAAACGTATATACATATTATACTAATACAACAATAATTATATGAATTCCGAAAATGCGTTAGATCGTAAACTTATCTTTAAAAAAAGAGTAAGACACCAATAATTAGAAAGTAAAAAAAAATAAATAATAATAAAAAAAAAAAAAAAAAACTAAATAAAAGCGTTCGAGTCAATCCTGTCGGCTGCACGACATAGTGGAGTTCATTTTTACTAAGAAAATATATACCATACGTAATTATATTATACGTGAGTGATTGTCTACACTTATTATATATTTACTGTTTTCAATTTACACGACTCGCAGCTAAAAGTGTTTGTGCGTGCGTGTGTATACACACTATTCATATACTCTGTTATTATTGTATTTGTGCATCTCCCTCACTCTCTCTCTCTCTCTCTCTCTCTCTCTCTCTCTTTCTCTCTTTCTTTCTCCACCTCTCTCTCAACACGAATATATGTAATTGCAATTCTCCCGAAAAAAAAAAATCGATTCCATCGACAACGTCGGTATAAATGTATATATAATATATATACACACACGTATCCGACAAATAGGTTTCCCGCGGATAACGATAAAAATCGTATACACATACACATATTACGAGTATACTGTATAGTTTATTTACTGTGACAGACGCAGTAATCGACAAACTGTTTTTCACTTTACGGAACGAAAGCAATCCTATTTAATCGTGTGAAATGTTATTTTATAACAAAACCAATTAAATCGTATGTATTTGATATTTTTATTCTTTTCGCGTGTAGGTTCGGTGTAACAACTTCCGAAATACGCCGAGTCGATTTCGTCGTACGTAGCAAAATAATACGTACGCCAATTAAACACATATTATCCCGTTTGTAAAAAATAGAAAGCGGTCAATATAATGATAATACGCGGATAATCCAGTAAATCCGAAAAAATATTGTACACAATTGTGTACTGATGCAGGTGATGTAGTGTATCTTTTAGTATCATAAAACGAATGCATTCTTTTAAAATATCGAATAATGGATATGAAAATATATATTGGTTTTACGGCGATAATATAATAGCTGCAGGTGCATGATATTAATGTGTTCGTTTTAATAATATTTTGAAGATTTTTCACCAAACACTTTTTTAGATAATAATATAAAAAATAAAACGTTTATTTTATCTATAACGCTGTTTAGTATTACACGCATCGCTATATTAGAAATTTAACACAAAAAGTATCTTAGAGCGGAAATTTGTCGAATTTTATTTCTCTGCAGTAATAGTTCTCGAGAAAACGTGATCTTGAAAATAGTAGAATAACTTTTAGGTCTATATTATGATAGAAATTGTGGATTAAACTAAAATATCTAGTCTACTTTCGTGGGTATAATGCGAATTTCGCTCAGAATCGTTATGCAAACGAGCGAAGATTTATTATTACTTTCAAAGTTTCAAATACACAAAGCCTGCACCCGGAACGATATTATGGGTTTTTTTCTAGAATAAATCAATGTTTTAGTATTTGTTTTCTTTTTTTTCATATTATATATTAATTAAGATATGTTATAAAAATATTTAAGAACGCGTAAAATGATAGTTCTAACTGTGTTGAATGTTTAAAACATTGTAAATTTGGATTTCAGTTAAAATGTATGTGTGTGAAGAAAATTGGATAAGTATACGCACTGATTGTATCGCATAATAGTTGGATTGTATCGCATGTTCTCACCTATAACTTTAATTTACCCTCTTTTAGTTTTTATTATTTCAAAATCCGGATGAGCTCAAATAAAAAAAATATTTATCAATGACAGATAATACGTAATACGTGCTTATCTATAGTATCTGTACATTGTTTAACCGTGAGTTGATAAATATTTTATAAGTTAAATTCGATAGAATGCGAATGATATAATATAGTCTATTACCTATAGGTATTAACTTTAAGATATATTATATATGTATTTATGTAAAACTTTAGAGTGAATGTCTAAAGCTTGTCGAAGCTTTTTAACTTAAAAAAAATACACACACATATATATATATATATATAATTAAAATAGCATTATCACATTTGCGATTTGCATATGTTATCGGCAATATAGATATAGATATTTTGAAAAATATTTGTATCTATAGCGGCAAATATATTAGCCATATAATGTATATTGTTGTAATGTATAGGTATATATTTACGTGAAATTGAATTTTGGATGATATATGTGAAAATCACTCAACTATTATGTATATATGTGTGACGTGCGTGTGTGAAACGTGATTTTAAGTTAAATAGTTCGATCAATCAAGCAGGTCTCTGGGCACTGCAGATAAATCTTCTATTATATTTAATTATCTATGAGTTAATGATCGTCTTAGCGATTGCCATTGGATATTTGCATGTGAGATGTATTATATTATATTCATTTAATTATATAATATATCATATATATATATTGTATAACCATGCATATGCGCGTGTACATAACATAATAATATATATATATTATATAATGCGGGTGTATACCTACCTACGGTGATATTGTATGGTCCGTAGCCTTGAATGGCATAGGTACACGCACAAACGCACCGTCGCGTATTATATTATTTAAAAGTACCATAAATATACATTTATTTGATTTCGCATTCAATCCGGCCGACATTGTATTCATTTGCCGCGTTTATATTATATATATTATTGTTATTATTATTATTATTATTTTGTATGTACGGTTTGGCGTGGAAAATTTCAAAATTTTTGTTGTTTTGTCTTCTATGCGGTGCAGATATCAGCTATTATATACGCGATCGCCTTCATTATATTATTATATGCGCGTTGTGTACATATTATTATATATTATACTTACCGGCAGTGCGCGTACCTATTAATATATAAATATATATATGTGTGTGTGTGTAGGTATAATATTATAATGTGCTTATTGTAAACGCCGCCGTACGAAGGTCTCTTTACACGCGGCAAATCCAAAACTAATTACGTGTGTTGTTGCACGCGTCCATATACGCATACGCACACACACACGAACAGTGACGCGCTTTTGAACGTTTGAATATTATCGACAATTGGCGATCTCTGCGCGAGCAACGGATACGGAGAGATAAATGGGCTGTTGCCCCGGTGCCTATATACACGCGTGTACAATTACGCCGTATATACCTTTACCGTCTCAACCCGTGTGCTGCTGTAATAATAATAGACGGTGTGCTATACAACTACTGTGCAGCGCGCACGCGAAGGTCTAAAATAAGCGGCGGCGGCGGCGGCAACGATCGACAAAATAATAATAATAATAATAATAAAACAGCAACAAGAATAATACGAAAAACAATAATAAAATCGAAAATAATAAAACGTTTTACATATTATGCGAAACCGATCGCGATATAACGCGACGCGATAACGCGAGGCGTCTGCGGATTGAGAAAAAAAAACTCGCAGAAATTACCATATAGTCCGGGTGCGTGTGTTATTACTGTCGCTATCGAACACAAATTACGAACACTGTGTAATCTGCAGTACCGCTGCTATTACGATATGACCGACGGTGCGGTAATGTGATTTTACTCATACCTTTATATACCTACCACCTACGTAATACAATAATGGGTGGTTTTTTTCTGCTCCGATCGATACACGCGCATTATATACATATGTGTTTATGGACTGTTGCAGTTTTCTTATTCCGCGCGAAGTTTATTATTAAATATAAAAATACAATTTTACAGTCATTAATGATATCATTAAAATATTATGTATATAAATTTGTATGGGAAAATCGGTAGGTGAATAATTATTTTTCTTTATCTTAGAACCTATATATAGGTACCTCTACAAATTACCCACCATGTGAGCTCACATAAGTGTCAAAATAGTTTTTTGATTTTAAATTTTTGAATACTTAGCTAAAATAAGAATATTACAATATTACAAAAAACTAATTACATTTATAAAATTATGTGTCATGCGGCATCGGAATATTGTCATTAAAGTCTCTCTAAGAGCTAATCATTCCGCACACGAATCGAACGAGTGCCATGTTTAGCTGTGCGTTACAGTGTGCGTAGTATAATAATAATATATTTTAATAACATGTAGTTGGATACGCGGATGTTTGTATACATAATATATATCATAAGAACGCCAAACGACTCTGTCTTATTATCTCTCCTCTGACACATGACGTGTGCTCTTTGCTAGTAGAACACATCGTATTAGCGTCAAACCGACTTTTTCGAGTATTTTACGCACGTTATATTATATTTTGAATTACTTTTAATTATATACATTATAACAGAAATAAACTTACTTTTATATATATATATATGTATATTATATATTATGTATGTACCTCTCTATATATAGCAGACAGACGGTATTAATTTACAAATACGATTACTTTTAAATCAAATAGTGAATATTAAAAGGAACACCGAACTTTTTGTAAACATATTATGATAAAAAAAAATAATAATAATTTTAAAATCAACCAGATGGCCGCAGTACCTAAACGAGGAACCGGAATTCGACGTACGATTTTGGTATATTTCAGATAAATATTATACAAATCCCCTAGTGTAACCAAAATTTAAATTATCTTTTCTCTTTCAATAATAACAAACCACTCATGTAAAAAAAAAAAAAAAAATGAAAAATAACCGTTAAAGCATGCAAGAAACGTGTTTTAATGTCATTTTTTTTTTCATTCATTCGGAGTCTGAGTAATATGCTGGAAAAATTAATAATGCGCGGTAGTCCTTTGGTATAAAAAAATACCTATAATAGGTATACACACGAAAACGTTTTTAACGTATTTAACTGAAAATATTATTATTTTCAATTATGTTTTAAGTATAATTGATACAAAATATCGAACTCGACAGCCTAAATGCGCCTCTTGATTATTTTGTCCTTCGTTGTAGCATAGCAATGACGTCCCTAGACCAAATTATAAAAAGGGGAGGAAGAGCTCAATATAATATAAACTTTACATAAAAAAGATCAAGGGGGCAGGAGGTTGAATGGGCCTTCGCCCCCCCCCCCAGATAACGCCAATGCAGCAGCATATAGAAACAAAAACAACTACATTGCCAGGGGTTGGATATGCATGTACGTTTGTATATATTTTTGGGGTGAAAAATGTAAGACCTAATGGCGTATATGAAACGCTACTATTATAGTCCTGCTGTACCCTAACGTGAAGTAATTTATGACGAAGAGTATTGCTCAAAGACAATTCCCAACGTATATATATATATGTATAAAGTATTATACGTTGAACTACAACTATATACAACATAATATTATATTTAAGGTATACTACGTAATACTATACACGAAATATTATACCAATTTGAGACATCCGCCAGCGTTTACTCGACAGCGCACTATTAAGACTGCATGGTAATATAATATCGGTAGGCACATGAGGTTAGTCTATATAGGTAAACTATACTGTGTTGATAAACGTTTAATTATCGGAAAACAGTACATACCACTGCTAATTTAAGTAATGTGTATTATATATCATACTGCAGTCTCTCTAGGATAAACACGCGTGTAAACTTAATTTAAATAAACAACAATAATAACGAATGGCGCACTAAACATAATTATTATAATCTTACTCGTAGACTGTGTGTAAATGCATAAGAAAAAATAAAGATTCGTTTAAAAAAAATATATTTTAACAATAAATTACAATTGCATTTTCATTTAACATTTCGTCATTTTTAGCGATACGGTTTTAAAATCGTTCAACCTTGTCAAATTTTTTTTAGACGTTTTCGGTAACATCGATTATACGTAGATACCATTGTAAAGTGTGAATATACCTGAGGAATAATATGTGTAGTATTCTATTTTTTTTTTATTTTTTATTTATGTCGATCGCGTATTCATGACTGTATTTAAATGTTTCCAAGTACATTGATATACCTTAAATAGAAAACGTAAAGTCATTGTATTTTTCGCCGATGTCCCGATGAATAACGCGCGTTATATGTCACATGATTATATAGATCTGACGGGATCGAATAGTTTTACCCCACCAATCATTACGCCGTTTGAAATAGATTGAAAAAAATCACAATCAAATCGACAGTTTTTTTATAGAAAACTATCAGCAGTACAGATACTTGGTGTACCTACTGTACCTACGCTCTATGAGACTATATAGTTACATAGTAACATAATACACTGAAACGAGAACGCATCATATTCTACTTAGTACTTACAGGTGATATTAATAGTGTTGTCATGTATGATTGCAAATTACTAATTTATTTAGCCAAAATGTATTTTTTTAAATCAAAATAGGTGCTTCGAATAATATCATGCCTTGGAAAATGAAATAAAAAATGTAATTTGTCATTCAGAATACCTAGTAAAAACTTAAAAAAAAGTTTGAACGATGAAAAATAGTGAAAAATATATAATATTTTATCAAAAAATATTGTTTTTTCAATGTATAAAAGAAAAATCTTCGAAAACGTCATTGTTTTCCTGAAATGTATACTGTCTCGCGTTAAATGACCCCGCATATTATTGTATAATATACAATATCAGTGTATAAATTTACCGACAGAATTTACTCCATCACACCACGCCCTAATATATACACCCCCCCCCTACCACTCCCATCGTAAACGTATTTCGCCGAACGCGATTTTGTCGCCACCACCCGGCTAAAAAAATATGACGCGATGACATATAATATTATGACATCGCGTCGTCTGGCCCTACCTCCACGACGACCGCGACAATTTTTTTTTTTCGAAAATAAGCGCGCAGCTGACGGCAAACGAATTCGTCGACCGTGCTCGCGTTTATTACTGCAGTGTGTCCTACGAGCCCCGTAGACGCACACGCAATCACACACACACACACACACAAAAGTTATTGTAATATAATATAATGTGTGTAATGAACGGCTGCGCGATGAGAAACGAACGGCGGCGGCGCGGTGGTCGCCCGGCGACTGGAGGAGCGTACCGGGTTTAATTATCATTTGTTGGTGCGCGACCGATGTCGACCACAAATATTTTTCCATTATCGTTTTCCCTGCGCCCGTAAATAATAATTGGCCACGTACGCGCGCACGCACGCGCACACACGCCACATTCACACACACACACGCGCGCGCGCGTACGGACAGAGACAAAAACATACGGTCTTTAATAACGACATCCGACCAACCGAGAAGAATTATTATTATTCTTAAACTTTTCGGTACACGCGGGCGCGGGCGTGTGTGTGCGCGTGTGTGTACCGCGAGACGTCGACCGACTCACATATTATAATGATGATCCTCCGGCCCGTAATGATAATAATTGTTATTAACGCTCGCGCGGATGACCGCAACATCACGATTTGTTATTTTTTTTCATCTCGTCCTCTCCGTCGTCCCCTCCGCGGAAATCCGACACAAATATATAATACAATATCATATTATACGTGCGCTATACGCCGTATACGGAGCGCACGGATTTCGTACCTGCGTTATATGGTATAATAATTGTTGTAGGTACACAACAGCAGCGTACATTGTGCGCGCAGAGTGTGAATTCCGTGTAACAACCACCACCACCACCACCACCACCATAGCCCCTTGTCGGCTACCGCGGTATAGGGCACTCGCGATAATACTAAAATAATTTACGCTGCGTGTATATAAACCTAATAAGTTTATTTTTCGTACGACGGTGGACGGCCGATCGTAAAAAATTACGATAATTTTTATTAGTCGGTTCACGAAATCGTGCCGCGGCGGGACCCGCCGTTACCGCGATGCCGTCGTTAAATTTCGAAAATGTCCCCTCCGAAGGGTTTCATATGTCACTCGTCTCGATCGGAATTCGAACAAAATCACGTAAACCGCCGTTTTCGGTGTGAGCGCGAGACGCAATTACACTACTACACAGTACAACACTACGCGTTTACACGGATACGTATAAATGGATCGGTGTATTATTGTATTGAATATTGATATTATGGCTAGCTGCTGCAGCAGGTCTCGTTGACTCGTCGTGCTCGTTATTTGTTTACGCGTGTATCATGCACACAGTATTAGAGTGTGTACGGTACACATCATAATGTATAATACTATAATATAATAATTTATATGTATAGAATTGTCCCAGTGGTTTTCGGATTTTTATTGCTATAACTGCGGCCTTCCAAATGATCGAGTTCGACTTCTATTCGCTTTGATCGTCGTAATTCGTACGGTTATAACAATATAAATAATATATACCTACGCGTATATATCATTATAGGAACGACTGATGTATTATATAACACGGATACGTTATATATATATATACGTGCGAGATATACACTATATATTGTATACATTATGTATATATTTATATATGACATGTTATAAAACATTAAGTACGTCTAGAACTACGTCGTATCATGGCAACCTGAATAATTCAAATATACTCGGGCCGAGCCGGTTACCTTAGCAATATAAATAATCGTTAATTAAATAGAACAACTTTGACGTACGGTTTTAATAATTCGTATCATTATCGTTATTTTATATCCAGAATATTCGTCTTCTTTGAATAAAGTGATTTCGTATATATAGGTATTCGTCTAGCAATAGTCTCTATACTATATAATAACGTCCTCCGTTCAATCGTTTGTAATATTATAATTGAAAGAGAAGAAACAGTATGACGAACGAAAAGCGTCACACAGATATCTTGACAGTGATCAATCGATCGCATATCGTCGTTAGAGATACGTACACGATATCGAATGTTCGAGGAAAATTTCGCCGTATAGTAATAGTCATGTAGAATCTCAACAAAAAGAGAGACGTTTATTTAAATTATACGAAATACTACGAAATACCTAATCCCCGTAGAAGTATCGACATTACGATGATGTATATTTGAGACACTACTGCGATAATGTAGAGCGATAAACGCAGTAATAGCGAAAACGGTTTTTTGAAAGCCGGTTAAAACCTTGATTTTTTTTCAACAAAAACCTTTTTTAACATTGTAGCCATAAACCGAACAAAAGTTTTCAAAAACCGTAATTGAAACCTAAACCAAAAATCTAGTAACGTTAAAATCCGTTCACAAACCCAAGAAAAAATCGAAAATTTTAAATAAGCGTTCTCTTATAATCGAAACTAAAACAGTTGAAATACCTAACGGTTTCTTGTCCTGATAGTGAAACATATAGACATATATTGTAGTATTGGATAATGTCCAGTACATAAACTGTACTCCAAATATTCCTAGTGCACCAATAACACTTCACCTGGCGCCAGATTCAACTGCAATGTAGTATTATTGTGCACGTACGTGTGTATTGTACTAGTGATTCGAGAAAACTGCAGCGATTCTCGCGGGAGTGCCATCCCGGGTCTCTCAATAAAAGTGATCCGAACGCGATGAGCCGACTATAATTAATAATAATAATTATCATAATAAATTATCGTAGTTTCGCTTAATTGCTGCACCGGAATTTCGAAATAAATACAAAACAACAGGTTCCTATGTGTATAATAGTATTGTATTTTAATGATACCTATAGCGAGTGAAACTGTCACCTGAATGGTTTGGCCACGCGTGCATGCAGCCGAGGTAGTAATTAATAGAAGACTTCCGGTGAAGCCCAAAGTCGCGATGCACATAATAATAATAATAATAATATATGATGTGTCAATTAATATAATTCTTCCACCACGACTATTAAAACTCGGCCGGTTAATCACTCTATTATACAATGTTTTTGAAACTCGTCGGTATTTTTTATAAAATACTTAATATTATGCCGTCTCGCATTATATTATCACCATATATATATTATGTTAACTACAGCCGTAGTAGAGCTTCACGCGTCACGCCCTATTGTATTTTGGTCCATTGAACGACACAGAGGAACAGAACAAGTCACACGGTTAGGACGGTTAGGCTGGTTAGGTATATAATATTGGTCACAGCGATGATAGCAAAATATAAAAAACGAAATTCGAAGACTATATAAACGATCAATAAATATTATAATGAACATGTGTATGTTTATAATAAATGACACATTCACATAACACGGACACGTTCGCCCAATATATATAAGAATTATAATATTGTTAATTAACAAACAGTATTAAGAGGTTTTTCATTTGTATAGGCATAATACGAAATGATTGCAATAATCTTGCATGTAAATTAAAATATTTTGGCAGAACATTTTATCATGTTAATATTAACCGTATAAATGTCCATAACCGCAGTATAAATATAAGTATACGTGTTTTAATATGTAACCATTTTTTTTGTAGAATACACATTTCAGATAAGCTTTAAATGATATAAAACAACATATATATATATATATACATACAAAATTACAAAACTATACGCTTGTATTTTTGATATAAAAATATTATACGACACACTTGAATAAAGACTGAGATGTATAATATATATAATATATATTTGAATACGTTCAACAAAAATAGTTTGTAAATATAAATGTAATGTAATATAGTATATAAATATATCACATCAAATAGATTTTTGAACGAAAGAAAGCCTAAACATATTATTTACGAATTTGACAACCTCATGCGAGACTACCTATACTATTACTTCCTATAGTTTCTACGTGCATATAAACTTCACACTGAACTTTTTTTAAATTAAATTGATTTAGTCTCTGACGAGTACCTATATATTCGCGTTTACAAAGTTAAAAAACTACTTTTAACCGAATTATTATATACTATACTTAAACTTAATAAATATGCTCATATATAATACACGTATATTAGTGCATACAGTGAGGAAGGTTCATTAGTCCATTCCGAATTTTTACGGTGAGGTTACGGCCCATATAGGTGTATACGGTAATTCTGTCACCCTGTCATTAAAACATTCAACTGAATGAACCCCTCCCTCGCATTTATTGGTATATACAGTAATATATTACATTAAATAGCTCCCACGCTCCACTCTGAATATCTAAAATTAATCTATTAAGTACCAACAGCTGTCAGTCAGTCGTACGTTTATTATAACGACTGCGCGTTTGTTTTAGCTACCTGTATGTAGATATATACAAAACGATTCTATATGACGGCCATTAACTGAAATTTATTCGAACTATTATTGATACTATATAAAAGAAAAAAAAATAATATAATTTTATCCACACGTGGTTCGGATACATTAGTTGTGATTGGACTTAAATTAGTAAAAGAAAAATACATCATATTGGTATAATAGAAAATCAGGATAAGAGTTCACGATGCTTATGCGTTTTCGTGAAACGCATTGTTCAAATAAAATGCCTACAGTGCACACGAAAGATGATATATTATGTTTCGTAATATAATAACGATTTCCTGCAGGAGAAGTGAACTGAATATATATATATAAATAAATAAATACGCAGTGAATTAAATAAATAGTTGCCTTCCACGGGTTAGTTGTAGTAGTAATAATAAACGAACAATCGATCAACCGTAGTTAAAATCAAACGGACAATAATAGAATAGAATATATATGTGGTATTCGTTGTATATATATAAATCCTATATAGCCATATAAGTACGCGTGGGGGATTTATATCGAAGAGATTCGACGTATAGTGTTGATCGAATGCAGCGTGAACTGCCTTTCCGAATAGGCACATGTGTACGGAGGGCACGACGCTGCTTATTAAATATTTGAATAAAAAAACCATCGAGCATTTGAACCTGCGGTAAGTATATTTATGCGTAGGTATAATAAGTTAGTGTTATTTCTCGGATAAGTGTTTATCGTCCGAGTCTAAGAATTATAAGAGAGTATATGAAGTCGCATTTTAATGTATAAGTAATTTAAAGTATTTTAAGTACGTCTGCTGAAGTATACGTGAAATGCATATAATATACAATCACGATGCGAGTATGATAATTATAGTATTATCCGTGTTGATATAATATTATTTGTATACCGTGGAGTTCTATGATTAATATCAAGTTAATTTGGGAGTTTGGTACATCGTGTAAACAATTTTTACATTCGCATTGGGTGAAATCTAAATATCTAATTAATTGACTTCTTAAAAAATTTACATTTTTGTTAGAAATCTCAAAACATAAAATTATAATATACGTATAATATTAATAACTTGTAATTTCAAAATATTGTTTTGATCATGAAAGATATGAATGGTATAAAATAAAAAAAAAAAAAATTCAAATTTCGGAATAACTTTGGTTTTAAATTATTTTTTATCCTATAATATTATATGAATGTAAATTGTACATGAATGTTGAACCATTACGTATCAACGTATACATTTAGGTATAGCATGTTGTAATTTAATTTTTATCAGAGGTCTTTATTTCACGTGTAATTATATTCACAAATATACTCGTACGTGAAATTAAAATCCATACGAGTCTGTGAATACACGTACCTATTTATTATTGCACGTAATTTATTTCAATGCATTTAGTATATTCCAATGGTTTCTGGGTTTTAAATAGCGATGATCGGTAGTCATTTATTTAGTATGAACCAGAAGTACTTGATTTTTTTAAAATATTATATAATAATTTAATACAATTAATAAATATTATATTTTAAACATGAAATAAATATCCATGATTTACCAATTATTTAAAAATGAATTAAATGTATGAATTTTTTGATTTAAATACACGTGAACCAAAAACAAATGATCACGTGAATCTTGATTCACAATAAAATCCAAGGGATCTAATTTTTATACATAGCAGACACAAGAAAGATGAAAAAATATATTACTTACCTATCAATTAAGCAAAACCACCTGAACCTCATCGTGTGATTGTAAAAATTCGAATGTAACGCCAGAAATATATTATATTGTATACATTATAATTTATGCAATGATTAATAATTATAATTTATGACGTGTTTAAATAATTTTAAATCTTGACAAATCGTACAGCAAACACTATATAAGCGTAAAAGAAATCAACAACAGTCAATTTGAAATCGATATCGTTGTATGATCAGCTTCGTATACTACGGTTATTTACTTCGGTTTTCTCTATAACTACGCCACATAAGATTATTTGACGATTGCAGTGTGCTTAATAAAATAATGTATACTCAATTATATACGACTAATGGCTATTACTGCTGCTATACCTATCAATAAAAATGATAATAATTCCACGGACAACGGTACAGTACATTATTATGGTAATACTATGATCGTTTGGAAACGACGAACTGGAGAAACTATATTTGTACGTAATACATAGTATTACTATGTATATTGTCGTGTTACCTCCGGTTACGTTGTATAAATATTTTTCTGATTGTACGCGCACGTCTACATCTATATGTATATTATAACTTATAAACGTAAAATATAATATATACGTATATACACGACTACACGAGTACGTTGGCATAAGAGTGCATAAGCGTAACGCTCTTGTTTTCATCTCAGGAAAAAAAAAATTATTACTTTTTTTTCATAATGTGTGTATATGCTACACATATATTTTTTTAAATGACGTAATTTCGTAGAGAAGAGGGTTGAAGGTCCATCGCTTGCAGAGCCCCGGGGTAATTTAATAAACGGTATGAGGCTAAGCTAAAAAGCTAATGTAAAAATCAATACGAGTTCGGGTATCCCCCCCTTGGGGTTTTCATCTCACCCACACCCAGTCATTCCATCCGTAGCCGTCGCAGCGCGTGTATTTTTTAACAGGTCTCGAGCCCCGGCCGGACCGCATTATATTCTGTGTGAGAAACTTTTCAAGTTTTTATTTATCAAAAGTTCGCCTCCACTTGCCCGGCCCACACCCCACTCACGAGTTGTTTCCTACCCCTCGCCAAGGCCGACTCGCACGACCGACCCTCCGGCCTTGCATCTCTTATTTATCAAAGTTCCATTATAATATTATATATACCGGCGCGGCAAACTACGACGCGACGGTGGGTGAGAAGAAGCGAGTGAGAGGGTGAAATGACGAGAGGGCGTGAAGGGTAGTGTGCGGGCTAGAAGGCGGGCGGGATGTAGGCGGCAGTGCCGGTGGTGTGGAATGGAAATGACGTGGGGAGGAAACGCAAATTTTTTCCTCTCATTTTCGCTGGAGACACGGTCGTCATGGCAACGTGCCCGGGCATTAATAATACAGAGTATATTATATATATATATATATATATATAACGTAAAAAAACCTAAGAAAAAACCAGCGTGCGCTCGTTCTAACAAAGATCGGAACCGAAAAAATGTCCTTTCGAATTTAACGCAACCACCACCCTTTTCTGTCCTTTGGTTATAAATAGGCTCGCCAGATCCCCAGAAATTACCACTAACCTCGTCCCCCTCCAACGCCCCAACAGACCATAACCCCCCCGATCGCACGCAACGTATATTGTAATGCAGTGGCCGTGCGCCGTGTATGCCTCGTACGACATTTATATTACTATTGTATAATGTATGATATTTACACACACACGCGCGTATGTCTTACTTCGTTGACGCTCTCCGCGAATGTAGATATTCTCTAATCACAAAAATCACGCTTTAGAACAGTGTCGAACCAATTCCGGCAATGGTAATTAATAATATATAACTAATATGAGTATGTATACGTTTTTGCGGCCATTACGTAATCAACTGTATAAATTGTAGGTGCACGTACTGGCACACATGACGTTTTCCCGGATGCCGGCTATAAATATTATATTCGTCAAGTAAATATCGTTATAAACTCGTGTTCAAAAACGCATTTTCAACACGACGACATGTACCTGTTATTATATTATTATTATTATTATTATTACACGAGTAAACGTGATTTAATAATCAGGCGTGTTTAAAATGTATATACTTAAGTAAAAAATGAATTTAGACTCGCCAAACTTAATAATAATATTATGTCCTTCAAATATCATTTTAAAATTAATAAATGTAGTAATGCTTTTAATATTATACATCCTTCGCACACTATAATTAATGGATCATTTTTGATTTAGTGTTGTGACCTTAAACCGTTCGACGTATTAATGTAACCAAGTTTTGACGATTAAAATAATTTAACTAATAATAATGATAGTAATTAATAATAATAGTAATAATTATAATTACCAAGAGCAAATCTCATAATTCAACCAGACAGTTTATAATAAACATAGAATATATTATAAAAACAAAATAAATAGGTATGTATTATTTAATATTATGCATAATTGCTCGTGCAATAGTTGTGTAAAAATTATAATATATCCATCGTCTATCGCTGTAAGACTAAAATTTAAAAAATAAAAATCAATTATTTATTATTAATTATTTAATTTTTCAAGTTGGTTAATTATCATCGAATGAACCGGTTTTTGGTTTCTTCGTTTCTTGCGCAGTTATACTTAAATGCGTTTGCCTACTAGCTATTATAGATACCTATTATATACAATTTTAATTTTCAACTTTCAACATTAAGTAACTTTTAGCAATAGTGCCTACCTAATTCTACTGTATTTAATATTTATAATGTCAAATACATACTTACACATAACTGAAAGAATTGCTATATAATAATGTTTTGATAAATTTAATGATTAATGACTAATGTAATTTATAACTCACAAGATCCTTGGGAAAATGTTATTAATAATTATCAAAATAATAGTTGAAACCCACCTAGGAAGGTAATATAATTTTAAAACATGCTCTACAAAATATTAACTAAAATTCAAATCAAATATATTTAATATTTGGAAAACTTATTATTTTCTTGTTAACATAAATATATTTTGTTTTTTATACTATTATTTCATATTATTAACGGCACGCCTACAGTATATTCATTAATAAAAAGACGACACCTGTGTGTGTGTGTGTGTGTATGTGTGTGTATGTGTATATATATTATAATATTATACATTGGTCGCCTAACAAATAAATTAATAATATACTAAAAATAAAAATATGCATAGAGAAAGTTGTTGTTGAACTGATATACACGCCGAATAATATGTTAATTATTAGTTATTTACGTGTATGAAGTATTCTATAGCTTTTGTTGTTAGTTTTATCTATAAAAGTTTCATATTTTTCTTCAAATATTTGTTTATATAAAATCTAGTAATGTTATTTTATTTTATTTTACACCGCGGTAATACTATTTATTTAATACTCAAAAAGAAGTTGAAGATACTTTTAGGTGATTTTTTATAATAATCTTTATAGTTGGTTAAAGTTAATAAATCATTCACAATTATTTATTATTAAAACACTCGGAAAAATAATACATTCGAAGCTATTATTGTACTGGTAGTCGTTTCAGATGACGGTCAGTTGTTATGTCCTTAGGTGAAATCTATTTACAAATACCTATTTATATTAAAATAGCATTATGCAATTGTTATCAATAAAACAATAAGTGTTCAATAAATCGCATTTTGTATGTTGTTACTAGTATTTTACTAAATAACACGCACAACTACAAAATGTTTAGTAAACTACTGAAATGGTCAAATTTGTTTGCAATAAGTAAGGTAGGTACGCACAACGTAACTAATACAACTTGTACCTAAAGTCTTCATATTTTTCATTCGCTTCCATTTATATAGGGTCTGTCGCCTTTATACTACTCATCTATAGGGTCTTTCATCTTAGCTTTACGCACACCAACTATTTTTGTGTAAGGTACTCTCTCAGTTTATCTCTTCTCCGGTTGACATCTCTCTCCTTATTTCTTTTACTACATTAATTTCCATAACCACTGTCACTGCCTCCGCGTCACCTCTCCTCATGACATTACCATTTCAACCCGTTCTTCCTCATTTTATCTAAAATTGTTGCCACTCCTACGCTACTTCTATAATAAATTAATTGTATCTTTGTCTCCTCTCTAGTTACCTAGCGGCTAGCAGACATTTGCCATACTCACCCTTTGTTCTGTAACATTAGTAGGAATATAATTTTCTAATATTTTGTTCATAATGGAATACACCTACAGCCTATAGGTATGTACACTTACTAAATGTATTAAACTTTTCTTGCATCGATTATATAAGTTAGAATATAGCAATAGGTTATAACGCGGAAAACGCATCGTGTGGTCCAATAAGTCTTGTACAGGAATACAGCTGGTAGTGTTACTGCCACTGGTACCTGCAGGTTTATTTTTTTACAGTCGGACACTCGTGTACCCCGTAATAAGGACATTGTCGTCGCTACAGTTTAAAAATTAATTAAAAATAATTTATTTATCAACAGTGCGGTTTAATTGTGCGTTGTCACTCGTTACATTAAAAACGTACGACGGTATAAAGTCGACAACCGGTTTATCGCGTGTACCCGGCGATGAACAGCTGTAAGGTGCAATATTATGTGTGCGCTGCGCCGCGTTATTATTTCCGACGCTGTCCGAGCTTATTATTACCACAAGTTTCCGAGCGAGAAACGTTGCCGCCATAAATAAAAAGTGAGATGCGGAGAATAGATGTCGTAGGTCCGACACACGCGTACCGTTCGATCGTAGCCCGTTGTAGACGATACCCACGAGACGAATAAAATAGTCTAACGAATTAAAACACTTTGCGGGTAACATTTATTCTGATAACGATTCTCGTTCGTTGAAAGCGCGTATAATCGCATAATAATAACTATATAACATGAAATATCGTGTACATAATAATATATTATATAGTCACACAATCGGTTGATTTCGGTACGATGGTTTCGCGCGCAGATGACAGCGCCTAATTAAATCTGCGCGGAGTTAATACAGATGTGCCTATAGATATGTATACATACACGTAGATAGAAATACGTAATATCACCTCGTAAAGTGACGCAAACACACGCGTCACGTACATGCTATACCAGAGTTTGGCTAAATATGACACTGCTGTTAATAGCATTGCTCTGTATGAAAAAATATATTATATTATTATTATCGTGCAAGCGTATTATTGCAGTCATTATTATTATTATAGGTACTTATTAGTAGCGCAGCGTGTCGGAAAATCGTCGGTAGCATCGACGAGACGAGGTGGAAAAACGTCGTATACGTACTCGTATGTTGTATAGACGGACGAACAACAGCGGACACTGCACGAGACGGACAATGGCGACGATATCTGGTCGCGCGGGTTTAATGACACATCTCGCACACGCACACGGGGACACGAGAAGCTGTGGATTGAAAAAAAAATAATAATAATAACAACCGTGATAATAATAAAATATTAATAAACGTATATAATAATAATAATAAGTCTCGGCGTTTCCCATTCGAATGTCGGCGACCACCGCTACACTCGCCTGCTGTAGGTACCCAATACCGTGTTACCTGAAAATACATATTATTATTATTATATTAAGTACGTCAGGTATGTCGACTGCAGGACGCACACCCTGTACATCAACGGATGACGACGACGACGCTCATTGTTGCCCGCGCCCGTGGCGTTAATAATCAAATGTGAAACGAAATAATAACGACTATACATAATAATATAATAGGTGTATACGGGATGATAATGAAATAAGAAAAACTGCGCGCGCACATGTACACACACACTACCGAAGACGACGACGATGGCGACCAAGAGACAAACGGCAGTGGCTGCAGCTGCTGCGTGCGCGGGATAATGGGAAAACGTGAAATAATGAGACGCGCGCGCGTGTGTGTGCGCGTCGAAGTCCATCGCGGCGGAGCGGAGGAGGATTAGATTTGGCATATAAAAATTATTATTATAAAAAATGATGTGACGTGCGTTTACCGTGATTACACGCGTGTGTTCGGTGTGTTGCGATAATAGTTGTTAGGTACGTCGTAAACACTATAAATACTGCAGACTGCACGACAAAGAACACAATATTTAGTCCTCTATGCCCATATATTGTATAATATTACATATTATATAGGTATGAGTACACACGTTATTAGGTATTTATGTATACATATAAGTATAGGCATTCTATATATTACACATAGAATTAGATATAAGATATTATATTATATCGTGCTATTGTTGGAACTGTAATAAAAACGTCGTCTCGTAAACTACTGCAGTCGTGATGGATACTGTTGGTGTGCATATTATTCTGCTGCGGTGGAGTAGATACATACGTATAACACGTAATATTTTATTATACTAGTACAATAGTGCATTTGCTATTAAAATATTATAATCTGAGGATTCCACCACGAATTGTTGTGGCGCATTCCAAATAATATTATAACGCGCGTGCAACAGCGGTGGTGGGATTCGGAGCAAATACGTATATAATATATATTATACGGGTATATTACTTTCTGGTAAAGGATAGATACGCGTATGTTTGGGATATCTTTTGAAACGTTACTTTGCACTCGCAACTTACGGTTTCCGGGAAGAGGATTTGACATACACCGCGGCCACCTGCCGAAGACCCGATCTGCGATGGTTTACTGCCGCGACTTTGACTTATTCTTATGATAATATATTGGCAATGTATATAGTATAGAGATAAACAATTTATATTAATATTATTATATTATTCGTGCGCACGTTTCGAAAATAGCATAGTGTTGCATACCTGATGAAACTATCCAAAAACGCATGTTTTGTTTATAATTTTTTCGAAAAAACAATTGCAGTTTGTAAAACCCATTGTGGTGGTGGGCGACAATGACGGTTTCTGTCTTGAAATTGAATTCCGCAGTCAACTTGGTTTAACACGCCAACGTCGACAGCGCGAGAGAAAATTCGTTTAAAACCACCGTGGAAACGAACGAACGGCATGTTTGACGAAATGAAAGGATTTCTTACTTTCCCTCTCATTCTTTCTCTCTCTCTCTATTTCTATTTTTTATACACACACATTTATATGCACATGTACATTATATGTAAAGAGAACTCGAGTTTTATCCGTGGCGTAATTTTTGAATCAGCCTCGGATTGGCGTGAGTCATTTCAAACTACTTGCGAATACGTGTCTCCGACGCAAAAGCAGAGTTATTTTTTCACCCCATTACGACACTTATGTATGTACGTATATTGCACACTATATATTCAATATGAGTATACGTGTGTAAAGCCGCACAGGTATGTCAAGATATAGTATAGATATAGGTATATCGATGTAGCTACCTAGCTATTTATACAGTTTTTCTAAAATAACTCTTCCAATAGAGTTGTTCAATATTGTAAGCATGAATTTTTGTTCATCGAGATACTAAATAAAACACATATATTATTATGGGTTTGATATACTGCTACTGTTTTTTCACGTAGGTACTTTAGTTTTGTACACGTGCAGTACCTACCTATAACCAATTTTCACCATCAGGCATCAATTATTTTCCTTTGTATTTTTTTTATACATTTTACTATTTTAGTGGCCGTACAAAATAAAAAATAACTATTTGTATATCTATATCCCAATAGCATTTTGAATTTTTTGCATGTACGCGACGTATTAAATTAATCGGTTATTTTTTAGTCGGGAGATCCTACTATAATATACTTTTTATATTTTTTTAAAAATACCCTAAAAGCTAAAATACGTACTGTTTGAAAAAAAAATGATTGATTAATAAAAATAATTTTACGGGTTGCATAATATGTGAATAATACCTGAAATTCAAAATCTAATAACTCATTAATTTTTGAACTTTGGAAATCGGTTGCTTGCAAAAACTGTACATAAAAAACAATGGTGTACCTAAATGTTTTATTTTTATACATGCAACTTGGTGTATAGTTTTATATATTACATAATTTTTAGTTTTTTAATTATCAATTATAATATCATGGCTTAAATTAAATAACTCCGTGTCAAAATATTGAGTGTTTCTAGTTACCGTGAACACATTGTATAAATGTTTAATGTACCTATATAATATCGACCTAAAGGTATATTAATATGTATTATAACCGCCGCGTGCAACGGTAAAATACATTTAAAAATATAAATACTAATTCGAATCGAACTGTAATTATAATATTATATATATATACGTTCCAACTATTACTATCGGTGTAGTAATAATTAGCCTCGGGGTAATAATACAAAACACTAAAATGACATAACTATAATTATTGACTCGGCTGTTCTATATTATACGCATAATACATAAACCAAGTAATATCATGTGTACGCGATTTTAATTAACCAAAAACGCATCATAGTTGAAGTATATAATATTTACATACATAATAATGAAGTATACACGAATATATAGTGTGCCATTATAGTGTAAATATTTTGTAATTAGCATGACTGCATATTGTAGGTCAACGCGTATACATTAATTAATATGTAAAACTAAAAGTTTCTATCGTCCTAACAACAGCAATAACAACTATTATCATAATTTATAATAAACTATATATATATTATATTATTAAATATATGTCGAAGTATAATTGTATAAAACACCTGTTTAAAAAATAGCGTTTAAATGATCAACCGAAAAAGGCCAGTTTAATTTTAATTAGTTTTCAGAAAATAATATGTGCAGGGCGAACGTGTTCAATTGGAATTTTTCAACTGGTTAGATAATAATTATTGTTAATAAAAAACATCCGCAATGAACTATAAAAACCATTTAAATTTGTATAGTACTATATGATATTACTATACAATATAATAAACAAAATAACATATAGGTACGTGTTACAGGTCCATATCGGTCTTCGCGGTTCGATACTTCGATATTATATCGTACTACTTTATAATATATAACAATACAATACAATATCATATTATATGGGTATAATTTTAAAAATCAAAATATATTTTTAAAAATAAAATAGGTACCTACGTATAAAATGTGGAGTATAACAATACATCGGTTTATTATTATGATTTATATCTTATTGGTTATTAATTGTTATCCTCACTCGCTGTGTGGTTTTTTTACTTTTCTTTCGTAGGTAAAATTAAATATTTTTTATTTATTTTAATATAAATTGCAGTTAGGGATCGCAAGACGCACAAATCCTGGAGTTGATATATTATCATAATTTGACGATGGTATAATATTTATTATTATTTATTATACTGCTCTCCTGCACCAGTCTTTATTGCACAGCAGAGCTTAGTGTCACATATTATCCGTATCATTGTTATCAACAATATACTATATAAATTATGATAGTATAGTAATTTATTTCATCGGTTGTTGTGTGTACAGTATTCGCAGGTCACGGTCTGACAGCTACCACTTCCCAGTCCCTAACATGCGTCAGTCTCAATCCTAGGTTATATCTGTTTTTAAAAATTAATTTTCAATTTAAGTACCACGACGAGGGCACGCATATTAATTGCCTCCCAGAGTCAAGAAGGTCGACAAATTTTATAGAAATTACCTTCCTACTATATTCGAGTTACTTCACCACGTAGGCACCCTACATTTTATGATAAGCGAAAAAAGTCTAGTACTAGATAAATTATTATTATTATTATCTATATTATATGTTAAAATCAATTTACTGTAAGTCTGTAATTATCTTAATTGTTAATAACTATAACAATATATATTTATATATAATATTTGAGGATATATTTAAAAAATAATCTATTTAAGTGGTATATTTTACGTACATTTCTTCAGCCCCCCCCCCCATTTCGAATTTCAAAATTATTTTAGCTAAATATTTAGTGTACAATTAGCGTAAATTGGCGTGACTAGTTTTAAAATTTGCTTGGCACCAGGTCAAGCATAAAAATTAAAACAAAATGGGGGGGGCTGTAGAAACGTACGTGTATATTTTATCTTTTGAGCCACTACTTAATACTTTATATTTGGCACTTGATACCGTGATATATGTATTTTTGAGAGACAACTTTAATAAATATGAATTATTTCATCGTTGGAGGCAACTTGCTTATATTCATATTTTTATTTATGATAAGGATGAAAAGGACCAATATGCTCCGTGCATGACATGATGGTACAATAGTACGAGTTAAGGTGACTTCTGACCTTATATTATGTCTTACTCAGTTTTAGATCAAAACGGGATAAAAAAAATATATAATAAATTCTTAGATAACAACAGTTGACTCCGTTGGCGCTAAATGCCGATTAGGAACTGATTAAATACTTGCCATCATCGGGTGCAGTTGAGTCGTTTGCTAGACGTTAATATTCTATTAATGACTGCTATCATTAATTATTATATCGTTATCCGCGTGACGCACCATAAGATTGCAAAAAGCAGGGTTCCCGCAGTAGAATACATTAATATAACAGGCATTAAAAACGATTCGTCGATGAAAATTTATTTTCGCTATCTTTCAGCCTATATGGTTTGTGAAAACGGACAATTGTTGTGCCCCCAATTATTTTCCCGCGAAAGTGGGAACCAACAACCAAAAAACCGGACCATCCCGCTTAAAATGGGATGCACATGCCTTGGTGTACACATTATATTATCGTAATAATTTTGACATTATAATCCACCTGTATACAATAATAATATGTACGTGTACAACGTGTACAGGGGCGGTGAGGACTACAGAGGAGCATATTGTGAGTACAATACAAACGTACGTTATACTACGATAGTAAGACTTATATATATATATATATATATTAGAAAAAACAAAAACAAAAGATTGCCCTGACCAATAATTAGCGTTAATTATTAGTCTGATTCGGTCGAGCCGGCCGCACCGGAGCCGAGTAGCCCCGAGGCCATCACAACTGCGCGCGCGGTTAATTACAATAAACGAAAAAGACGCGGAGAAAACGTATCACAGAGATGACTAATGCCCGGTAATTAGTCAGATTCGCCCACCGTCGTCGGGCCATAAGACAACCATTACCGCCGCCGCCGCCGCGCGCACAGCTATCACGATTATTATTATACTCCAAGTGGGCTTTTTCTTCAGCCTGTGGAATTCGAAATCTAGGACAATGTCACGAGGGTGCCACGCGCTAAACAGAAACAAACACGCGTGGCCAAACGAAAATAATACGTAAGTACTTATAATATTATAGGTAGGTATTTTCTACGAACGATAATATTGTTACAAAACAGTTTTCGGTCAATATTTGTTCGTTTTTCGATTTTATTTTCGCAAATATTCCACTCGCGGTTCGATAGCTGCAGAGTAGGTATTACGAGTATAATATTATCGCATGGGGGGGGGGTGATCCTCATATAACATCGCAGGCAACGACACTATAATTTCGCTAAGTCAATTTCGGCGTTTTTGAAAAATATTGATGGAATAGCACACATCAGTGTTATTAGAAATGAATTATTCTACTTTAAATATTTATTATTTTTAGGAAACACAAAACTTGTAAAACCACGGTGTAACCAGACTGACTATGCACCGTATAATATACAATATTATGCGACGAACGTCGTGTAATATAATAACGTGTAGCGTTGTCGACCTCAACCGTGGTCATCGCAACGTATATTATTAAGCGCACAATCATATTGTTTCGTAGAATGTAGATATACCGTCAGAAATAATATTATGCGATTCAATAATGTGCAGCATCATTATTGTCGTACTCACAAATACGACTGCAAACGATTAGGCATATATTAGTGTATGTACACTGTACAGTGTACACCTACCGCGTGGGTAAGTATAATAAAAACAGTACACTCGAATATTATACCGCAGAGGTGACGCGTCCTCGTTAAAACGATACGCCACAACCGCCGTATATGAAATAATAATAATAATAATAATAATGTCATCTCGCTGAAGAACAGTACTGCTTGTAAGCGCGATAAACAGCCAAATTCCGTTTACTTACAATACAACTATATATTATAACATTCCGTTTCGACAAATCTCGGCCATCGTTTTGTGAGTGCGCGTTATAATTATTATCATGTAAACGCTATAAATCCTGAGACGTATATGCATTATAATTTTGCGTTTACAATATTTACATAATTGATAATGAAAGTAATACGATCAACAATCTATGATATAAGTACATATATCTATAGTTGTTCGTAATTTGAGTTTTTAAACGTTCATATGAAACGTCATGTTTTAAGGATCTAAAAAACATGTAATTTATGCCATAAACATAATTAACTCCACTATACAAACATTATACTGCAGTGCATTTATCAGATTGATTTTGGAGTTAGGCATCATTATTTTTGGGACCATCGTACTTCAAGTGATAGAAATCAGCTTGGAAGGATACAACATAAGTTTTTAAACTTTGCTGTTCATCTGTTGAAAATTGATTAGAAACATCATGGTTATGAGCCTTGAATACAGCAGATTGAGTTAACAGTAATTAATTAATAAACGAGTTACCTGCAAGAACAAGTTTCCCTTACGTACAATTATTGAAGGGTTGACTTTAAAAACTCGTTTTACCTTAAACTTAAAAAATAATATTATAATTTTTAAAAAAATTGTTACTAAATTTAATACCTTATAAGTTTTAAATAATAATACTGTATTGCTGTAGTTAGTTTGTATTATAAGTTTTTATATTAGAATGTATTAAAAATATTTTATCTATCATATTTTTTCCATTTATTTATTTATATAGTATATATATATTATACATTATCTCATACATCATAGTCACTTTATACAAACATTTTGTTATTATATATATAAATATGTTACATTCATTAATATGTGCTATATTTTTTATTTAGTATATCGTTAAAAGCCGTATGGCGTTTATAAGTAAAAATAAAAAAATAAAATAATATTGAGCTTAAGCTTTACAGACTTACAGTATATACAAAAATTATAGACGGGAAATGTACCATATTTATTTTAAAAGTATCTGATTAATCTTATAATATCTATTATAGTATATAATTTTATAACATAGAAAAGTGGTATTTTTTCATACGTACAAGTACTTCATCATAAACTATAAAATAGCAATATTCACCAAATAAGTCATATTTTACGTTATAATAAGCCACAGTCGTAATCAGGTCCCGTTGAAACATTATTTTTCTATGTAACTATTACCAATTTACCAAAATGTATCTGTTTTATGATATGTTTGAAAAAATTTGAAATATTATTTAAAAATGTAGTAATAAGTATATATTATGTTATTTGTTAATATTTAAATTATATAACTATAATAAGTTACTATAATAGACTTGTTAATTGAAATTTGAAATTTGTTATACTTATTATTTTTAATTTATTATATTATATTAGATATTATTATTATTTAAGTACTACTATCAATATTTTAAAAATATTTAAAATTATTATAAAAAATATTCATATAATTATACATCTGTATCATATGTTGTAAGTTAAATGTATTTTAAGCCACAGTCCATTTTGTAACAAAAATAAAATAAATACATAAATAATATATATAATGTTATCATGTACTAGATGCAATGCAAATCATCAAACCGTTCGAGCGTCAAATGCCGCTTTGATTACATGTATATCTCTATATAGCTGCATAATAATACAACTATGAAATTATTATGATAGTAAAATATAATATAGTAATAATTGAATTAACCTTCGGCTTGAATCACGCCCAAGGATTTGTCGTCATCGTCGTTGCTATATTGTTTATATGTACCTATATTATAATTTATAATATACAATAAAATGCATACAGATGACGGACAACGGTTTTCTTTTTTGTCTAGCTAATGACGAAAATATAGTTACTTAAGTATTATACTGACGAACGAACGGAGAATAATTATTGAACACCTACGTGCATTATAAATATTATTATTACTAAAATTTCTGTTTATAACTTTTATTTTTATTGTTGAAAAATTGTCATTGCTCTGCTTTGTTCTCAGATTATATAAGACCTTATTTCAATGGTTCATATTATTTATTTTTTATTTTTCGACATTGTTTTGTACTACAACGACACGACAATAACGTATAATTTGTCGACAATGTCACACAGACATATTTAAGACCAACGCAAAATTGAAATCTAAATATATAACTATATTGCTTTTATAATATTCTACTTTCGTACGTATAATTATTATAAAAACACGAAGTCACATGCTGGTATATATTATACGCTTATAATATGATGCATATATGTAAGTATTCGATAACTAAAATCTACCATAGTAAACAGTTAATTATTTATTATATTTTTATCTTCTATATCAATCGACTGCATATTATGCGTAATATGTGTAATTACAGCGATTAATTCGGATTTTAATTAATTCCTATAGTAAATAATTACATGGTCTGTCGTAGAAAAGGGGAAAATCGCCAAAGGGGAAGACGCAGATAACAATACTCGAATTAAAAAAAAACAACAAAATATAAAAAGTAAAACAAAAAGCAACAACTAAACATAATAGAGTATGCCTATTTCGAACGGTAAACGAACAAACGTAGGAAGTAACTAATTTACCGATCAGAAGATCGACGCGAGAGGCGAATCGCGCGAGCAACTAATTTATACGTACCTACAGCACTTTATACTATAAACAGTAAACACTATATGATATTCTAACATTTCTAACATGTATTATAATATTACATAAAAGACAGACGTTGACGCGAACATCCAAATAATTGAAAATTATAAATGCAATTACCCTGCTTTACATGCACTTGTCTTATTATACGATAGGTTATAATATGAAATATGTAAGTCAGTTTCTTCGAGCGCTTACGGAACATGAAGTGTGACATTGCTTATATATATATATCAAATGTTATTATGCTATTTCAAGAGGATGAACCGCAAATATACGTTTATATAGCAATTATTATTCTTGTTTATAGTATCATTATTGTTAATATTAGAGTGAATTTGCTTAACTGAAAAATAACAACATTTTTCTGTGGTTGTAAGAGGTTTTTCGATGTTTTAATTTTGGAGTGTGTTATGAGCATTTTTAAACTGCAAATGTTTTAATGTTATACCATTTAAGTTCAACAGCCAAAACTATAGGATTTTGTGTGATAATCGCCTCAAACTTAAAATATCAAAAAATAAAGAAGGTTAGAACTAAGATAATTTCCTTTTTGATTTATATGTTTACTTAAATTGTAAATTATGAGTTATAAGGATTTGACATTACTTATCAACATATGTGTATTTATATATCAAATTAGAAGGTACTAAGTAAAAATAGTACACTTAATTGTCTATATTATCATGAATTTATTTTTAGTTTTCGGAACATTAAAGTCTTTACCAAAACTGGGTTATCGGATATCGTAATTCTTTTTATATTTTAATCCCGACGAATTAAATTTATACGTCGGTGATGTCGGTGCATGAAGTTGGGCGCCATTAGCTATAGTATAGTATTGAAATATACACAGTGGCGGATCTAGGATTTTTTTATGGTGGGTGCTATATTTTGTTAATAATAATAGTCCTAAAGTACTTATTATATACAATTTGGGGAAAAAAAATTAACAATTTGGTACTTAAACATAATTAAGCAATATAAAAATTATAAAGAAATTTTTTTAAATTGGCAAATTATTAGTAATTTTTTATAAAAATACGCGGTTCAGGGGGTGCTTCAGCTCCCAAGCACTCCCCCCTCCCCTAAATCTGCCACTGCATATACATACACATCGAGGCTCTGAATTTATCATAAATATTTAAAAACAAATTTTTCAAGATAATAGTATAAAACACAATTTTTATATTATTATTTTAACTCACCACCGTTACATTATAGAAGTGTTGCATACGGAACTATTGTGTGTTTATGTGTTGTCGTTATCATGAGCGACCGCCAGCCATTGGTATTAAATAAAAAAATGTATTGTATAAGTATATTGTACATACAAATGTAGTATAATGGTACTATATGTATTCATATATTTAACTAATGGTTTAAATATACAATATATTTATGTAGCTATACCTACTAACCAAATTCGGATACTGAACGTCGAATTTTAAATGATGCTTAGTTGTCTTTAAAAATGTCAGACTGTTGGGGTGTATACAGGGTATTTGATTATTGTAGTCCACGATCGAAATTTTTCCCTGTATGAAACTTGTGGTATCTATTTCCGTTTTCATATCGTGTACCTATATCTAAATATTATTTATTTTAATTTGATTTAATTTCGCTTAACACAGTGGTATAACATCTATTTCGTATGCAATCACTAAAATTATAGTACTTTATGACATAAAATAATTTCATGTTTATACGTGATATTATTTAAAAATGTAATTAATATACTAAATAATAAATAATAAAAATATAATTATAAATTCGATTTAAAAATAAATATAGAATACGTAGTTACAATACATTTTATTTTCAAATCGTGTTATCGGCGTTACCCACTTGAAAATTTACTGTGTGTAATATATTTTCCGTCGGTGATAGTGTCAAAGGAATTGTTAAGAATCGGACGGCGCGGCAGTCAATGTATCCCATTAAGAAAATGACCTAAAGAAAATATTGCTATTATTCGTCCGGCAGTAACGTAAACCATATATATGGTTAGCGTCTGTAGCTAACCTTGTGTAACCATATAACCATCACCACCATTCACTGGTCTGTCAGTCCGAAGTAAACGTGGTCGTTACCAGAATTTGTTTCCACCATGCCGGATCAAACAGTTTTTGTCCACCCTAAACGGTAAACACAATAATGTGTAGTGGTTTCTGTATTTCACAATACACTGTGTTTGATATTTTATTTTATTTTTTACTGTCAAGGCGTTTGAAATCGATTTTACTTTTTAAGAATTTGCCATATTTTGGTCACGAAAAATGGCCTGAAATATAATCTCTAAGTTGAAAACAAATGATAAACACTCATTGTTAACTGTAACCTATATAACAGCTAATATGAAAATAAAAATAGAACCATTTTAAATGTTTATGAAAAGCTTAAAAAGGAATCAAAATTAAGTCATGTCTAAAAATTATAATACAATACTCCCTTTTGAGTTCCAACAAATAAAACAAAATCAATTTTTTGAAATGGTGTTCAGTAACGGATTTAGAGGTATGCTGCCCATTGCCCAATATGGCAATATTCAACAATGATTAATTAATAGTACCAATGACTACCTAATGAGTAATATCATTAAATGTTCTATGGCTCTCCAGCACACATATTGTAATGTGAAGCTGTTTTATCGTTAGAGAAAAAAAAGTACATATATAATAGTGAAATATTATTTTAGTACACTTGTATTTTAATCGTATATTGAAAATACTTTTAAAAAATAATAAATAACTAACGGAAAATCTCGGAAGGCGTAAAATATCGTACGGGGACTATAGAGGAGGCAGCTACCTCCACCGTGCACACGCCGATGTTCGGGTATTTCTTTTATTCGAGAAAAGTTTGCGGGTGGCAGAGCGGTCGCGCGCACTTGAAATCGTTACGGGAGAGCGCCAGCGTACCGCGATAACAATAAAAGTATACTACAATAACAATATTGTATAGATATAATGGAGTTTCAGTAAACAGCGCATAAATTATATCGTTATTATGCACAAACACATATACCTATATACCTACGAGTGCGCGCGCGGACAAAATATAATGTATATAAAAAGGCGTCCGAACTTATGTAGTTAATAGCCCCGTTGTCGTTGCCATTTATTATTATTATCATTGCGATTTGCGGTGGTTATCAGACGAACACGTTTATGTATAAGGACGCCGCTACATGAACAATGATGCTGCGTCGCGAATCTCTCGGGCGCGGTGTCTATCGGTACGATTATACGTTCGCGCTCGCCACCACCATCGCGCAATAACTATACGCACAATAATATAATATAATAGCGTGCGTCTAGACTTACCCGCCACTGATGATGCAACGCGTCTTCGCATCTGGTCACCGAGTACACGTTTAATGTGCTGTGTATAACTATATACGTACTGCTGCAACACGGTGGAGTGATGTGTATAAGAACCACGGATATTACACTGCTTATGAATATTGATTGCACTCCGCGGGAGAGATTTGGTGAATTAATAATAATGCTCCATTTAATCCGTTTGTGATTTGTCGAACACTGTTCAATATAATGTAAGGAGGTAAATGAACCTAAAAATATGCTTAAAAGTAAATCGGATTGGTTTTTGTAAAACTTGATTGAACTGCAGCCGCAGAGCTAGAAATGTCATTTCTGACAAAGGGCATAATGGTAAGAGCTTCATACACTTTATTGAGTTGATTGTATAGCAGGAGACACCGGCGTAGGTAAATACGTGGCGTTATTGTCCGTTCCTATTGGTGTACCCTAAGTTTGAATGTTCGTGCTTTATTCTTTTACATTTATCCACTAATTATTACTTGCTTCTTCATATTGCTTGTTATTTATGATACCTATAAATTATGCAATGAACTAACTCGTTAATTCATGATGCAAAATCAATGGAATATTGGTTTCCGATTTATCCCTACTGATAATGTGTATCAATCAATAATTCTAACTGGGTTAGGTTATGGGTAGCCTAGCTAGGTCCAGGAGTGCATTAAGAATATACTATTTAAACTATTTTGTCCCTCCACATAATGTTTAGGTGTAATCTAAAAAAAATTTTAGGCTACACTTCAAAATATTTTAGTATTACCTACATATATTTTTTGTTTCGTTTTGCACTATATTTGAAATAATTAGGTATCGATTGCAGATTAATGCAAATTAAATGCACAGAAAAAATCTTTTCTTTTCATAAAGCATCAACACAATATTTTTATGCACACAAACAAATTTAAAAGTAAAATTTAAATCTATTTACTTTTTAACTATCAAACTTCTGTTCTTCTGTACTTCCGTTCTATTATTCTAGATAACATTTATCAAGTAGAAAATCGAAAATCGAAATAAAATCCATACCATTAGGCATCAATATCATTCTACAAGAAATCCGGTAGGAAGCTTCGTATCATCTCGTCCACTACGAATATACCTTTATGTTCTACATAATACATGTATATATATATATATATATATATATAATATATAGCATATATATTATATTATATTTATATTATAAGTATCCACATATATAAGTAGTTCTAGCCACGATTATATTACATAAACATATATCGTACGCACGTAGCCCACGGCCTTGGGTGGGGTGGAAAAAATCCCTGCTCCGAACGAAACGGAGTAATTTTTCATGTTTTTTAAGTGCATCCCCGAAACGGCCAGCATCAGCGAGCACGACGGATATATATATAATATACATATAGCTGGGAGTATGCATATAATGTCAGTACCTATATGTATATGTTGTCTATACGTTATTATTATACATTCACGGTACATTTTGCCGTGGTCAATAATATATAATATTGATGGATAGCCGTCGGCGCGCGGCGGTGCGGTTTTCGACAACGGTATAATAACATTTGGTTGGCCTGCGAAAATCCCTTTTATTTTGACGCGAATATAAATATTATTGCCATGTTAATATTATATATTATACACAAGATGATTTTCACCCTCTAGTATAAGGACCTAAATATTATTTTCCAATTTTTTTTTCATTTTTTATAATATGTACCTAGGTACTTTAAATGATAGTAAACCATTATTTGATTTCCACGGTTGTCATCATCGTCAACATAGTTTGAAATAACATAGTTTTTTTCAAAAACACATACATTTTCTAAAATAAAATTATCGTTCAAAAATCTACTATGTTATTTGTGCGCGTTTTTGCTAAAATCGCATGACATATAGATTTATACAAAATCATGTACAACGACAGCGAAAGGTTTTTTTCATTTGATTTTGTGCTCATCTTTCAATATCAGAGTTCGATAATATTTTTTAAACATTTGAACTTAAGCGCCTTGAAATATAAAAATTTACCTGATGCGCATATTGATACGAGGTCTAATCAAAAAGTATCGAGACTGTTAAAAAAAAAAAAAATATATATTAGATAAAGTTATTTACATTCAATCTCCTTCAAAGTATGCTCCTTCTGAGTCCATACATGTTCTCCAACGTTCCTGCCATTTTTGAAAACACCTGTGGAAGTCATTTTTAGAAACTCCTCGTAGCTGCTCCGTCGCATTTTGTTTTATTTCATCTACATCTTGAAAACGTTTACCCTTAAGCGCCATTTTTATTTTTGGGAATAAAAAAAAATCACATGGAGCTAGGTCTGGTGAATAGGGGGGTTGAGAAACAACTGGGATACCATGTTTAGCCAAAAACTGCTGCACAACATGGGCTAAATGGGCTGGTGCATTATCGTGATGCAATTTCCAACTACCAGACTCTTTAAACTCGGGTCTTTTTCTTCGTACAGCGTCTCGTAAACGGCGAAGAACATCAATGTAGTACTCCTTTGTTATAGTCTGTCCTTTAGGAGCATACTCATGATGAACAACACCTTGGTAGTCAAAAAAAACGGTCAACATGACCTTCACTTGACTCCGAACTTGACGAGCTTTTTTGGTCGTGGTGAATCAGGTGTCTTCCACTTTGAAGATTGTACCTTTGTTTCTGGATCGTAGCCATATACCCAAGTCTCGTCACCAGTTATAATTGATTTTAAAAAAAAAATCATCAGATTCGGAACACTCTAGCAAATCAGTGGCGATCTGTTTTCGATTTTCTTTTTGCTCACCTGAGAGCAGTTTTGGTACAAATTTGGCTGCAACTCTTCTCATGTCTAAATCAGTCGTCAATATGGTTTGAACTGATCCAAATGAAATTTGAAACTCATTACTAAGTTCCATAATTGTCAAACGACGGTTACCTCGTATTGCTGTTCGTATTTTTTGTATCATTTCCTCATTGCGGCTTGTTGATGGGCGTCCTTCACGTTCATCACTTTCAACAGTTGTTCTACCCTCTTTAAATCGTTTAAACCATTCAAAAACGCGAGCACGGGACATGGTTTCATCTCCATAAGCTAACAATAACATTTGGTAGGTTTCAGTAGCCGTTTTTCCCAGTTTATGGCAAAATTTAATGCACACTCGTTGTTCTGTATTTTCGCTCATTATGAAATCCGACGGGACGTAAAAACATACTTGACTTAATCGCACCTAGAAGCCGACTGAAACAATTTTAATCTAATCTATGTCTAATATATATTCCCAACATATAAAGTTAGATTAATATAGCACATGCAAGTTCATACTCAAACTGGTTTACGATTAATCGTATCAGTCTCGATACTTTTTGATTAGACCTCGTATACTATCATTTCGTCAGATGCTGCGATCGAGTTTAATGTTATTATTACGTATACATTTCATTATTTTATTATTATTATTATATTCGATGATAAAATATTATACGGAGGCGACACCATCAAATTAGATTTCGGCAATTGATACATTTGTAAAAACAATAATTAATTTAATATCTCCCAATAGTTCTTTCAAACAATTTGAATGTAGGTATAGTATAATATATTATTTTTAAAATACAATAAATTGAATGTATAAAATTATATTATAAACTACTATGAGGCGGATAAAATCAATAGATCGTCGTCATATTCGTATTTGGTATATATTATACTTACAACATATCAAAATTGATATTAAAAAAAAAAACTCAATTCTTGATTTGTTTACGTTCATATTTTTCAATGTACTTACTACAATAAATATGCATATAATATTATATTCGTTTATATAGATATACATTGTAATATAGTAACGTGTAAATGTATAATAGGTACTGTACATATTATTTCTATTAGAAAATATACATCATAAAAGACTTACAACGATTCCGTGGTAAAAATTGAAAATAAATACTAATCGCATTGCGCTACTTTATATACAGAGTGATAACTCCATTTTCCATTTTTCATTATTCAAATTTTGATTTTTGGTAATTTTAATTACGCTTTATAAAGACCATATTTTTAAATTTTTGAATTTTAATATACCTAATTCAAAATGTTTATACTAAGTCCTTAAAATGGTTTTATAAAAATTTAAAATATATATAATATCGAATCTAGAGCAATAATAATGCTTGACTATTTTTACAAGTTATAAATATTAATAGTAATTTTTATATCATTAGGACACTTCTTAAGTAATACAAATAAACATCTGAAGGATTTTAAAATATGGCTTTTAAAATTCCAAAAATCAGATATTGAATAACTGCATTATTAAAGAAAAATAGGGTGAGTATGCTTGGTAAATCACTCGGAATGTACTTACACACACACACACATACACACACACACACACACATCAGTTTTACTTTTGGTAAAACTTTGTATAGGTATACATATAATAACATAATATGACGGAAACGTGCTGTTCTATAAAGTTTTATGTTATATCCTACGAATTAGTTTGGTCGGAACGTCACGTGTCAGTTTCCTATAATAATGAAAGGCAGCGTGCGGTCGGTAAATCCGGAGATAAAGTTAGTACTTAGTAGTGTTTTCGCCGTAGACCTGTGTAATTACTGGCATACATCAACGGCCCCGCGGTACAATGGATCTTCTAGCTCCGGGTGCCAGGTATGATATTATTCAACGTCCGCGAATCTAGAAAACTGTAGCTGCCCCGCTCTCTGCTAGTAAATCGACCGAAATACGCGAAAACCCTCCAAAACGATCGCTGTCCATTTAAATCTCTCTACCTCCACGCACCCACCGACGTTAGAACACACGCAAAGGTCCATTGTTGGTTTCAAATCCTGCAATATAATGCATTGTACACGCGCGCATACAATGCGGTGTGATTTATTCTATACATTATTACCATATAGGTGGGTTAACCTATGTGTGTAGAGTGATTTGTATCTGAATATTATATTATATACATTATAAATGATAAATTAATTTAAAACGAAAGTTTTACGGATAATATGAAAATATATAATATAATTAGGTATATAGAAAATAATTAACATAATCAATTCGTTCATTCTCATCAATCAGCACTCGATAAAGGCATAATTTTTCTCTCTATATATTTATATAAAATGGTTACTGACCATAATATGATTATTTATTATATTCACAAAGTACGAATTTAAAATAATGTTATTTTGTAGATTCGTAAAACGATATGAAAATTACGTCCCTTTGTGTTCGAGTGACTTGATTATAATTTATAATATTATAGTGTACTTATAATTTGTATATTATACTAAAATATGCAGTAACACTAAAGTCATAATAATTTAAGTATATAAATTATATAATGTTGTAATAGTTTACATAATAATAATATATGAAAGGTTAGTCAAATAATGCCACGTAGAAACCTTCAAAAACAAAAATTAAAATACTTCAACTTGAATACAAATATATTATCTGTGTATTACGCAAATAAATGTGACTTATACTAATTTATCATTTTTTTTTTTTTACATCATGCTGTTAGTTTAAATTCCTATTCGCTTTTCCCTCACTTCTAAATAAAGAAACAACATTATTATCGAAATCATTTCAAATTAATTTAAAATTAAAATGTATATTACTGTATATTACTGTAATTAAATATTCCAACGAAAATATATACATTTGGGGTCAAAAGTTTTTAACTATTGTGTTTTACAATATTCTTTTATAAATATATTTTAAATTAAAATAATTATTTAAATTTTGATTTTTAAAACTTTTATTTCGACCATTTTGTTATGATTTTCATATAAAAAAGTGTGTTGTTTTATTCACATTGTTGACTTTTAAAAAAATAACCATCTAATAAATATAATTTTTATATAGTGTTTTATTGTTTTATGAAGGCATACGACCTAAACAATTATTATTGTATACAGCCCTAAATAATATTATTTATTCTTTCTTTATTCATTAGAACTTATAAAATATGTTTGTATTAAAATCTTTTCTTGGTAAAATATATTTTCTTTTATATATTATAAACATTTTTTTTCGTAAATCTCCTTCTGATAATTTTAATTACATTTTTTCAGGACCTTTGAGAACCCACGTTGAACACGTCTATTCGGTTATAAAAATAAAGAATACAAAACACAATAGCAGGCATAGTATAGAAACTCCAGGTGAAGAATTCCATTTAAAACCTTGCAACGTTTATAACGACGGCTTAACTTCAACGCAAGGTGTGCGATTATATACCCATCTCACTATGTGTATGTCGGTCTTATATGCTTATTATATTATATATTTCTTGTATTTGTATAAAAGTATTTGTAGCACATATTGTACTCGAATACATTTATTTTATATTAATAAAAACGGATTTTCGAGTCGTCGCAATTGGTACTTTAAAATATCACTTATTCGATAGTGATGTAGTATTCCTAATATATTATAGGCGCAATTTATCAATCTCGATAAACTGTAAACAGACATAACTACGTTTCTCTTGTATTGTCACGTCCTATAAATTCAATGCGTATATTGTGCGTAGATGTATATTATAATTATCTACATTATATAACGAGGCGTTAAAAACCATGAATCATAGAGAATGTGATATAGGGAGGGGGACTGTGCGCAAATTCAAAAACTTAGTATCTGCAGCAGGGATTGAGGACAAAAACGATTTTTGTTGCACAGAGAGAAAATTACAAAATTCTGATTACTGCAACAGAATTTGAAATGAATCGATCAAGACCTGTCCGGGTGTACAATCGGACGGCCGCCGAAAGGATCTTTTCTCAGAATTGACAAAATACTAAATGCACCTATATACATGATAAAATAATAACAATAATATATAATATAATATACAATACGCACAATATATAGCAGCTGATGCGCAGCGTTTTAGGTGAAATACTGGACCGTTTCGATTTCCATTATTATAGACTATATTATTATATAGAAGATACAGATGCCGATTAAATTTCGGAGTGATTCCAAGGTTTCTCTCTCTTCTCCTAATTTCCGCAATGTGAACTTTGTTGTACAGTATTATCTTTTCCTTATATATATAATAATTTATATAGTGTTGCAGTATGATATTATTATGCATCGTGGTGTGTACACACACACATATGCATGAAACGCATATAAAATATATGTAATAATAATATTATGACTGTTACAATTATAGTGCGGTGCCGCGCGTCTATAACTACGCTAATTTCTTTTTCGTGCAGCACTCAGAGAAGGCGTATGCGTTTTTAATTCCTAACGGAAACACATCTGGAGACATACGGCTATCTGGCGTGCACAAAAGTAATGAAAAACTGCCCGGCCAGTCTAATAAGACGGCTTAATGTTGTCGAACCTATATATATACTATACATACATAAACATCAAAAGTATAACCTATACGGAGGACCCACAATAGCGACAATTGAAAACCGTAAATAAAATATAATATACAAATAGGACAAAATAATAATACTCCCCACGCGCATCACTTCTATTCAGTTTGTATATGATATTTTTAAATCTGTAAAAGAAAAAAAACTTTATGGTTTAGTAAGACTACAGTAGTATAATATAATTGAATATAATATATTCAATATTGTACATGTATTTATATTCGAATGTATATAGGCGCACAAAACAAAAACAATATATTTCATGCATATGGATAATATATACCAGATACTTCTATTATAATATTTATAATGTGTACAAATGGAATCGAATGATATATCGGTATAAGGTATAAAATATTATGGTTGCAATGGTGTCCGTCGGCGCGGGGGTTCGGGAGAAGAGAACGTCTCAATGGCATGACGATTACAACAATACGACTTTGGCATTGTGATCGGACTTCGAAGAGGATCGGAGAAAAAAACCTTTACTCGTTTTTGGATCGATTCGGAACTACAGAAAAGACAACGAGACTCCCCGCGCGGTTTAAAAACACGTTAAATGTCAAATCTATATATATATATATAATGTATGGTAATGATGTATATATTATACGGATGGTCCAAAAAATCAGTCATTTTAATGCCCGCGTGTGTTTTTTCTTAACGATTCTCTGTTCGAAATACAATTCAATAATATAATATGTACCTATATACGGCTGTGCATTGGAAATATTGTGAAAAAAAACGTACATCCTACGTATTAATTCATTGAATTTGTTCGAATAATACAAGTCTCCTCCTGAGCACTGTATATTATATAATATCATTAAAGTATTCATTTTAACAGTAAAGCGCTCTTTTTTTATTACTATAAATGTACGTACATCGTTTACTTTTATGATGCATTCCGGGCAAAGTCTACTTTTAGTTTCGTACCCACGATCTGTGGACAACAAAGAATTACAAATTTCTGTCACTGCATGTGATGGTTTCGATTCTTCTTTATTATATTTTTTTTCATCTCCATCTTTTCTGGGGATTAACTCGGTTCTCCGGGGGATTATGTTTTTCAGATTTTTACGACAGGCCAAACTCTACCGTTTTGGCGATTAACGATTTTAATATACAAAAGGTGGGAGTCCCGGGACCAGCTGCATACACCGCGAACAATAATTTTCGGCCAATACAATAGGCGGACATACTCAGGGATGGAAAATGATTGATCAAAAATCGTATAAAATGAGCAGAAAAAAAACCTGGAAAGAAAGAAAAGAAATCATATTATATTATATATTTATATTATTACATGTGCGAGCAAAGAACAAACATATATAATAATAAATATATATACCGCGGTGTATATTATTCTGGTCCGGGCCCAGGCAGTATATTTCTCTTCTGCTCGGCAATCGGGTGTGTTTTATTGCTCGAATTTTATATATGCGAACGACCGGAGTTTTAAAAATCGTAAAATCCGTATCGCGTGTACTTAAAACCGAAGCGGTTTTTATTTATGTCACGAAGGGGGACGGGAAAAAAAGAGGAAAGAGAGAAGGAAAAATGTACACTATAAATTTCACCTTCCGACGACCAGGTGCAGCAACGCGCGTTGGAATCCCTTTGACTTTAATGTCCATTATGTCCTTCGCCGTGGGATGCGTTCTCCGCACGCATATCAATACACGCCCCCTCCAGAGTATCGTCGCTTATAATATAACATACATAATGTACAATATAATTAGTTTTTTCTCGGTCACCCGGCAACTATGACGGTTCGACGTTTATTCCATGCAAACACGAATCCGATTGTCGGTCGTACCCGATCTTTTGTAGCGCGCGAGTCGTAAACACAAACGTACGTATCGTATATTACCTATACAATATGTTACGTATATACTAAATTTGTGTTCGATTTTCCACACATCACCGCCAGTTCTTCATTTTCAACATCCACCCTACATCATTCCTACCCTCAACACACGCCCACCCTAACGATCGCCATTAAATCCTTTCCCGCTCTTGGCCACGGTACCGAACAAATTCCTACAAGAAAAAAAAAACTAGTATTTAAACGTCGACGTTTACACGTAATATTTATGTAGTCTTTGTTGCTAGTGTCGTATATGCAAAGCAGAGTTTGAATCGATGGGGGGGGGCGGAATCCTTTTTTTTTAAATTATTTATACGTATCCTTTCTATTCAGTTACAGTCATTGAGCCATTTTCTCTAAAAAAGGGAATAAGAATATTACAAATATATTTTTAAGTCATATTATAAATACATTCAAAAAAAAAATAACTATTATAAAAATTATATTTTTTTATAATGATAGGACATTTTAGCTAAAAATGAATAATCATTGAAAAAAGAAATTAGACAAAAGAATAATTATTTAACCTAGCCTTATTATCATTTTATAATTCGGAACACAACACTATAATATTGGTGATTGATGTTAGCTATAAATAATTAAATATTTGGAAGAAAATGGGCCCGCTCTTTTAATTATATCTTAACCAATAACCAATACGACATTTTAATTTTCAGGTAGGGTCGAGCTTTTTTTTAAATTCAAGCACCGATATTCATGAAGATCTTAACTCTGTCTATAACCTATCATAATATTAATTGTATTGCATACATCTTACAGGCCGAAGCTATTATAGCGTGGTGCGAAAAGAAAACGGATAAGACACGTCGTCGTATTTCTCGTGTAATATCACATGCGATATCCTCGTTGGGAATATAGCGAAGACAAAAAGTGAAAAGAACGACAAACCAAACGAAATTCCATAAATATATAATATATTATATAAGTATTAAAATACATATAATATTTACCATCCCTTTTGAGAAATCGCGTGGTGTGTACAGTCACTCAATACCTATTCCTTGTAAGTTGTATCTATACCTATACAGACGGGTATTAAAGTGTTTACGCAGGGACTTGCGACGTTATTTCAACTAGTCATCGGACGCCGGCTGATGTTATCTAAAACGAATTGAAACTAAAATAACGTTTGATACGTATTGTATTATATTGTCCGTCGCTACAAACACGAAACAATTAACCATCACTCGTTTGTACAAATGGAAACTGTCGAGAATGTATGTTATGTTATTATTGCTTTTATGCATAACTATTTAGGCACATGTTTATTTTTATATTTCACTGTTTTGAGTATAAGTATAAACAATATTTTAAATGAACAAAAAACGAATAAAACCGATCATACTAAAAATGTTCTATTACGTTATTAATAATATTTTATATTTTTAACGACCCTTGATAAAACGATGCCATAATTTGTAAATTAAATTTGTTACGTATACAGTTTTTCGATACATTTCCGGCTTACATAACATTTGTTTTCGACAATCCTTTCTAGACAATAATAATAACCAACTTAATTCGTCGTTATTCGTATCATTAGAAAATATACATATAATTTAGATACTCGTTATATTATTATTACACTGGAATACATGGCCGTTTAGAGTGAAAAGAATTGAATAATTCACATATTATACACATGTAATTTATTTCGGTTTATTTGGTATACATAATATTATAATGTGTATTATTACAATAAGATATTACATAATAAGTAATGTAATGAAACGAGAACAAAAACAATTATCTAGAGTACTTTTAAATTTAAAACAATTATTAATAATAATAAAAAAAATGTGTAAATTAAATAAACAACATGAATAAATTATGATATTTTTTTTGTCAATACAAGATGTATATACATAATAATATAATAACATGTATAGCCACAAATGGCTCCACGCACATGACGTCACAAATGGGCGTGAATCATAAGCAGAATATATTTTATTATTATAATATTCCCCGCACAAATACGTAAAAAAAAATAATGTATAATCCCATTAAACTATAATAAAATAAATTAATTTTCAATTTTAACACATTCAAATTTATCACTCCTTTTATCGACATTAATACAAAACCAATATATACACACATACGGTAAAGCTATACGCCCGTGTTACATAATAGTATATCGTCTACAATATTACAATATGTACATAGTACACCAATATCGTTTTGTTTGTTTTGAACCCTTTGTGATATCGAATAACCCGAGCCGAGCGGTCTGTGTAATATTCTAATGAGCCGAAACGCGTTTCCGAAAAAAAAAGTATCGACTGTACTTTACGTGTGTAAAGAGCGGAAAAAAAACGAACTGCGAACATAAAAAACGGATAGGGTTTTTTTTTTTTTTTTTAATAAATCAAAGTAAAAATGATAACAATATAGTACGCGTATGATCACATATCATTATGAGCGCGTTCGAAATTTAACGCGTATAAGTATATAATATGTACGTATACCATATATACGTCTATACGAGCAGCGAACACACACGCATTACATTCGGTCCAATAACAATATGCGTCACGGGTATATGCATATAGAATAGGTATGTGTGTGTGTGCTTGTGTATATGACGTATATGTACGAGTGTACTAGCACAAAAATATAATCCAATGGATTTGGGTGGAAATGAGCGAATAGTTCAAAGGGTCTACACACATCCTCCCTTCTGTGCGCGCGTGCGTGTGTGTGTATATTATATTATGTAGATATACACCATCATGGTTCACGGCGTCATCGCGCGAGCCACCCTTGTTTTTTCACGCGCAGCGCTCGTATAATATTGGCGGACTATACACATTTTATATAATATATTATTATATTGTATTGTAATTTACGAACTTTTCGAAATGTCAACGATTTAAGTAATCATATTTTAATATTTTACTAGAAAAAAAATAATAAAACGGTTTTTTGTTTGCAGTCCATGTACATTTATACATATAATGCGGTGTTATTTTTGATACATAAATCAAAAACGTTACATATATAATATATATTACATACGCGCGCATGCACCAGTGTCGATAAAAACTATAACTTGTAATAAACAATGCCTTTGTTACGATATAATATTGTAGTTTTACTTCGAACACTCGACGTTTCATGTAATATTGCCGTCCGTGAGTACATTGTTTTCTAAGGTCGTGTAAAGCGAGCGTACCTAAATAACATACACGGGCATAAATATATATATAGTATAGGTAAGGTTTAGGTTCATGTATACGTATGAATATGATGGGTAGTTGCGGTATCCGGTAAACGCATATTATCAAAATTTAATCAAAATTAGTGTATCTGTAATTTATAATATTAATAATGTAAATAATGTACCAACTTGGTACTTTTAATTCGTTGGTAACGATCTGTGTGTGATTATAAAAATGCTTATGGATGAGTATAGGTATACTATAATATGTACCGCATACATATATGGTATTGGTATATAAATACAAATTACAATTACAGTGTTTCGTGCGAGAACCGATTTAAGTTTTAAATGAAAATCTCATGCAATTGGGACGAAAGCAAAAATGCAACGGGTAACAACTATAGATATATGGAAAAAACTACGATACCTACCCTAAGTAATTTGGATAAGTGACTGGATACTATAAATATTTTGTCGGAAAAACGACGGCAGCCGATAGTAATTATTATTATTGTATGGCGTTTAAAGTTTTCAACAGTTTTTAGTACTTTTCACCCTTCATAACCAGTATAATAATACGACACATTTTAAATAGGTATACAATTAAACAAATATACATTCAGCTGACGTTTATTTGTGAATATACTTTACGCATAAGCCAGCAGAGTACTGCAGCCATTACTTATATGCCAAAAAAAATATTATAATATAATTAAAATATTCTAAGTACGTTTATAGACGTGCTATTTTTAAAATGGCATAGATATAGTTTTTTTTTTTAATTAATTAAAAATCAATAAACGAGCTGGTAATTCAAGCGCTCGGTCAGTCAAACTCTAAGAAACTTTAGTAGTGTTTCACATTTTAATAACCAGTAAATAGCATGTGTCTATAATAATATATAAAACAATAATATAGGTTTCGACAAACAGAAAAAATAGGGTATTTTGAAAAAAAAAATTAATAAAACATATTATTTCAAACACTCAACACATAAACGACCGAGTGTGCAGAGCCCGTGTACTCGTATATTAGCCGGTGACAGAGATTTCAAACACGCTACCTTATATATATAAGTATAGGATGTACATATAATGATAGCAAACAAAGATTGTTATGGGGAGGGGCGTTATGGGTAGCAGTGATGGTACGCGGCGGAAGAAGCAAGTCTGTACTCGGTTGTAGGTGAGTGTTAAAAAACAGTCGTCGGACATGACTCGATTGGCAAACGTATTGAATGAAAATCCGATTTAATAAACGCGAAAATAATACGCGTTATACACGAACACTTGTACGTGTATAATGACAAAATGAGATCTATATATATATATATAATAATATGTATGTGGAAAAACGTGAGACCACGACGAGAATAGTGTAAGCGCGCGCGGGCGTGTGTGTGTGTGTATGGAAGACAATGCGACAGGCGAACCGTCATCTGCACCAGGCTTTGGCACAGAAGAATGCCGTCGTCGCGCGTAATGAATGGGGACAATCATCGATCCTCCGGGTTTATCGGCTAATTATATAAAGGGTTATCGTTTCTCGATCGCGCGAAATTCACGATGAAAAAAATTTCCTCTCGCGTTGGTATATATAAACATTATAAACATCAATATAATACCTATCAGCGCATAGCGTTGTATTAAAAGCCGCGGATATAGGTACGCATTATAGGAGTGCAGTGTTTATATATATATATATATATAGATAGATAGATACGGGTATATTCCTACATTATATACTACTTATAACCAGGTAAACGCTTAATACACGTCTATATAGGTTCTTGTATTATATTTATATTATATTATATATATACATACATATTACCTGTAACCAGGTGTACGATCCAGTCGTGCCGCCACCTCAGCTCTGTCCCGCTCTAGTATAGTAATTTCCGTTTAAACGCATATACCTAGACACATACGTATAATAAATGTTTTGTCCGTAGAGTGCAGCAACCATCGTGCTGGACTTCTGCGGGAACTAGAAAATCGCGAAACGCAATTCAAAACGTCTAAACCAGATAAACGTATAATATTTATTATTAGGAAGCACCTATGTATTATAATATATGCGTGATTCTGTTGTACACTATGATTATAAAATACACGCGTACTTAACCATTTAAATCAGACCTACACATCCCCTTCTCCATACTCAAAAACCGTTTTTATAATAATTATGACACTATGATAGTGTATGCATGTGCAACATCATTGATATATCCGTTCCAGTCAACATTGATTAAGGGGTGTTAAATACCTCTTGAAAATATTATGTATAATATCGTATATTAATATAATATTGAGTACCGTGATTTGCTGCAACATCCTTAAACAGTTCTATTATTTAAAATTCACTATTTATTTAATTTTACCATATATCTATCTACAGTTAATTTATGTACAAAATAAGGAGTTCGGCCCACAGCTCACTTCGCCATTTCGACCTAAAAATCACCCCACTATGCATCTTGAATTTTAATACTTGTTATTTAAAACATTGACGTTGCATGATTAGTAAAATAAAATATCAACTTTTATAAAATGTGAAAGGTGTAAATATGTGAAAAATTGTATAATAAATAAAATAAATATATATATATATATATACTAAAAAAATAGTCAAATATTACACTAAAATCAAGTCAATCATCGTCTCCCAATCTGAGACACCATCTTAAGATTAAAAATGTTCTAAAATATTTTTTCGTGCTGTATAGTTGAGAATATAATATTTTACAGTAATCGGCAAGTATAAATTGTTAAAATTGTGAAATATTATATTATTATATCTTTTGTTAGGTACCTATACGAATATACCATAAAATCGTTTTTGTATATAATATAATATCTATTATGTAGGTTCTAGAGTTCTAAGCTCTTAAAGTTATGGTATTATTATTCATAGAAATCGCTAAGGTAACATTTACGTTTTCACCATGGAACTAAGTACAGCTAGTTTATTATATATATAGTTAAGGGGTAATTATTCATTAATCATAAGAATTCGTTTTAATCCAGTATTATCACGCGATGCAATTAAAATCGGTTCATTATTGTAGCGTTAATGTATGCGCAAAGAGAGAGTGATATATAATGAAATCGTTTTATATTTTCAGCCATTAGCATCGTTTTAAAAATTAAAAATAAAACGGATTTGTTTCAATAATAGATTTTTTACATTCCACGCATAAAGCCAGATATATCATATATTATAGTTACTGGTTTTACTTACTCCGAATAACCATTAACGCACTGCTGTAAATCAATAAAAGTAGGTAGATACTAGGTATACTCATATTAGTTTTTTTTAAATTTTCTTTTAAATAAACGTGATGGACATTTAATTTGATTTATATTGGATCTCGTTGTGCACAGACTTTAAACCATGTAAATATGTAATATATATTTAAAGAGAGATTTTAATTTATTTTTTTGCAATTACTTTTTAAAATAACCTTTTATTAAACAGAAAAAATAGCAATCTAGAGAATGAGACTGAAACTTCTGTGAATTAATGAATTTAAAACTAATGAAAAGGGAGAAAACTTTCTTATAAATAATGAAAATGTTAAAAAGTTAATATTTATGAATACAGCAGTTCATACTCAAAAGTTAATAAAAATAATAATTTAAATTGAACGAACCTTGAGAGAATGGGTTGGTATAATCATAAAAAAAAATATATGCAGCAAATATCTACTATAATAACAAGAAAGTCCATTTATTCGACGGAACGCGAAGGTACCTACAAGCTATACAACATCAGCATGTATACTACGACTTAGTAATCATTTATGCATGCGTACAAGGTGAGATGATAAAAAATTATTCTTTAAATCGACGATCTAATAGTTTTTTGTTTCTTTTTGTTTTAAAATTAAAAACAAATGAGATCATTTAAAAAAAAAACCTGAAATTCTAAAAATTACGAAATTCGTTAACAGCAGTGAAGTAACTAGTAGGCATAATATAACCTATACCTACGTGGTAAAATAAAAAATTAACTCGAACGCGAACCATTAACGTACACGTATCCGTAGGTAATAATAATATTATCTACGCTTTGTTTATTACAATATATTGATAAATAATAACATAATATATATGATGCGTGATATGTAAGTATATATACATCGATACCCACGCGTAGACCTAAAGCGAGCCATAATAGATAAATTTTGGTATGAAAATGGTCTCAGGCTAGACTGTATACGCGTATATATTAAAATTTTTAATAGTTATAATAATGATGACGTATAAGTCATAATAATTGTAATGCATAGAATATAATCGTCAGCTCTTATTATTACGCTTCCAAGCTATAATATACATAGGAGACACGCCGCCGACACAAGCGCGCGCGCCTTTATAGGTATTATAATGTGTACTAGAACACGTTCGTTTAAGCGCCACCCCTGTAATTATTATCAATTCCGAATATTCCATTTTGAGTTTATTTTAAATCACATTTAATTACTGAAATTAAAACGCACACGGACAAATGATTAACCGGATATTCCACTATTCAATGTCTCGAAACAATGATAGCAATAATTATCCGTAATTCGTCCGGTGCGATAATTAGCCGTTTGCACTTTTACGAGCGCGGTTATATAACGCTGTGTATAGGAAGAAGAAAAAAACGTGATCAAGTCCGCCTTTATTTCCAGGGAGAAACGACGATAATTATTATTCCAAAAAAAATAAACAGCCGAAGAAAATAATTATAATAATAATAATAGGTGATTATTATTACACGACGACCAATCGGAGCACAATAAAAAAAAAATTTTGGAGCATCGATCGGTAAAAAGTTTTTATACATACGTACAATATATATATATATAAACACACACACACGCACACATATACATTACTACCTACGATCATACGGCGTGTAAGTATATACACAGTACTCGCATAGGTATGTATAATATTAGCATATAATATTACACACACCCTTCGGCTCTAATTATCCGAGAATCTCTACATAGATATAATATTATAGTTGCGTGGATAGATATAGGTCTTCTAATCAATTATAATATAATTACTCTATACTGTAACGCTTGGGCACGTTTGACTTATGAATTATTCAAGTCAATATATTATATCCGACGGGCAGATGGACTAGTATCTGTCTAGGAGATGCACCCTAATACCCTATATACTACCTATATGATATCAGACCTAAGAAACTCTGTGGTTCGACCTATTTGAGTTGCGATTGTGTGACTGTTACCGCAATTCGCATAAACAATCGTACCTATATACCCTCAGGCTGGTGTTCAGTCTCGTTTTCAGACTTCAGATTACAAGTGAACAAAAACTCGATTAGTTGATCAAGTACTATTTTTATATTATTATATTTATTATATTCTATATAGTAATATCGACGGTTGATATCAGTACTGTACTTACTATATTATAATATAAATTATAAGCAGTGGCGTAGGTAAATGGGTTTTGGGGGTTCAACCTATTATCATATTCAAAATCCTACCCAATCCTAATTACAATTTTTTTTTATTTTTCATGTCAGCTTATTACAAATAATTGAAAGTTAACCCCCCCCCCCATAAATAATCTGAACCTACGTTACTGAATATAAGCTAAGATACTAGTATTCAATGGCCCTAGTCACCGAGCCAGTTATTATAATATTAGAAATCGTATTGTTTGAGCCCGTCGTTGCGATCAGGTCGTGTTCGTCTGTCGAAGAGATGAAGAAGCGAATAGAAGTAACCTAATTTCTTTTTCATTCTCCAAAACTGTATTATATAACGTACCATATTATTATGTTTTTGGAAGTCTCCACAAGTGTCTTCACGAATTATCATCTGATGACTGAAATATAACGCGACACGAAGAAAACCGTTTAAAATCGGACGAAACCTCCAAACGATGACGTTTTGATAAACGCTCTAGACTAATTGAAAAACATATACGGAGACGCGTAATTATGTGTATCGAATTTCCCATCTGCTGCTGCAGGTATGTATATACATCTTGGGCCTGTTAGCTCTTTGTTTGCCGATCTCGAAGACACTAAACATTGGAACCCGACCCGCAGTCATCTGTGTAAATCCCCCGTCCTCCGTCGTTTGTTTCAAACAACAAAATATATTATTTTACTTTGTTGTTCATGTAAGACCCGAACGACCGTTTTTGTATTCTGCTAATTATTTACTCGTCAGATATACGAAAAAGCATCAACAGCAGGCGCGTGTCGTCTGAAAATCTCGACGAAAATATAAAATAGGTAGGTCGTACCTCACTGGCGCTGAAACGAAAAATGTATAATAGTTATTTTTGAACACCAAAGACGCCGACCGTAAATCATTGAAAGGGTATATATCATACCAGCAGGCAGCCGAACATATACATGGTATATAATATAGCTACTTAAACTCGTATATTATTGTAAAAGTCTGAATCCCAGCGAGGAAAACACGTCGTCAATGCTCAATAATATAATATATACCTATAACTAATAATAACAATAATAATAATGTACAATACCGTGAGCGATTGGTTTGTCGACCGGTCTGGATTAATCTGAGATCCTGTACAGTGTACACGTATGTGTCGTCCGCATTGTTCGGCTGCCAAAACTAACGTCCTACATATTATTATATATGTATGTAACAGAATCGCCTCGCACTTGCTGCGGCGTATACCTCCTGTACATATATAGTATACAGTGTGACATGTTACGTTATAATAATAATATATTACACATTGCATTGACCGTGTGTGTACTGCACGTTGCGTAACACATGTAGTACGCGCGTATAATAGACGCTCCAGAAATCGTCAGCAATAAAAATGCCACGAAACCCCACGGTTTCTAACTGTAAAACGATCAAACAATGGGATGGTTGAGATTATCGGATCGAACGGGTCTCCGTCGTATAGATATAATATGTATATATATATATATATATATAGGTGGTACATGAGCGTGGGATCTATGGTTGTTTCAGCGAACGGGGAATCCGGCGGGCTTTACAAGCATAATATATAAATAATATTTATTATTTTTATTCACTTACATACACGAGATAAATCCAGCGCCGCAGACACGGCAGCAAGCGGTCAAACGATTTTGTTTTGCCGTTTTTCCGTTTTATACATAAAACGTGTGTGTATATCTATATGGTTATAATGTTATAAACAACGCCTGCAATCGTTTACTCGCATACGGTTTGTCATAAATTGAACTTATTATGAGCCAACACGCTCAAGTGCAATAATACGATCAAACGTGATTTTCGTAAAATATAATTCAATATTCTAAATAATGTGCGGTAAACGTTACACCGCAACCGTTATCTAATTAAAAATGACGAAATCATTGATTATAGGTATCTATATACCTACTATTACAAATCGCAGATATAAGATGATATAATATAAAGTGTGGCCAATTAATCGACAATAATTGAAAAATGAGAGAATTTGTTGCAGTAACGATGGCGAAAACCGACTATTTCTCAGTGTAATATATGCGTATAGATACACTTTATAAAATCTACTTAAATATTTTAACATCCGCCTACCAAATTGTCGGGAAATAATAAATAATAATAAAAACGATTAATTAGAGACACCAAGTTTTATATTATTGAGCATCGACGAAAATAAAATACTATACAGTTAAGGTGAAAAAAAAAGTACTCAAACACTGTATATACTTTACAATTGTACTTTAAATGACCAAATAGGTCACATGTATTTCACCGACAATAATTATCGGCTCAGACTGTGTAGCCATATCAAGCTACCACTTTTTCATTAAATGTGAACTAAAACTATTTATATATAATAGATATAAATAGTATAACTGTTAAAGTGTTATGTAGTTGAAGTTTTACATTTATACAGAAAACAATTCAGAAACTTATTCATGACAAAATATTTAGTAAATGCAGTTCATGAAAACAAAACTTTAAAGATTTTTTCTGGTGTAAACATTTATAAACACACATATAGAGGTTTTTAATTACTCAATGTCGAATTATCGATAATTCATCTCGGTTCGAAATTCGACCTATCCTAGTCAAGATCAATAATGTGCTCCGGTTAATAGCATTCTTGTTCTCAGCTGAAGTGTATCAATCATTTTAGTAGATAAAATGTTACTCTATTAAAATTTTTCAAAATTGTAACAAAATTATTATTATTTTAATTTTATACGTGCAGTAGTAATAATTGTAAATAAAAAAAAATTAGTATATATTAATATTAATATTAATTTAGTTGTTCAGTCTTTAAAGAAACTAATATTCAAATAAACTGTTAATATAGGTATATGTTAAAAAAATCTAATATATATTTTAATTAAAACAAAATTTTTTATTCATATAGGTAAATTAGTAATTATAGTAACGCATTGCCCTGCTACTCGTTTAATATAATATTGCTACACAATTGTTATCAACATATATCATTTCTGATAAATCTTATAATTTAATGTCTTGCTTTCAAATAAATATAAATGAATAGAAAACTGAGGAATAATTAAGTCAAAGTCAAAAAATATAGAATGCACCTGAAGATTGATTACCGATTACTACAACGGTAAACATTTCTTGGTAATAAAATATTAAATAACTTGTATTACTTATATAACTCATATTTTGTAATCGGTTATTACTCATTTTAAAAATAACATTTGACTATAAGTCTATAACACTGATGATAATTAGTGACCAACGATTCACATTAAAATATTAGTTTCACGAGTTACAATATGAATTTAGAAACAATGCATTAAAAAACATGTGGATAATAAAAATATAAGTTTGTTTAAAAAAATATCAATTTTTTTATTATGACATCATAGTTTGAATATCTTATATGAAATCTTATTTCAATAAAAAAATTTACAAATGTTTATAGCTTTATAGTGCACAAAAGCCGTTTATTAATCCAAACTTATTTTAAGAATGCACAGCGAAGGCCCTTATCAATGATTAAAGACACGCAGTATACACCATGGTATAATAATAATAATATAGATTTGCACAGACCGCTGCAGGTTAGGATAGGTCGGATTAATCGTGTGCGGTCCAGATTTAAGTTTCTTTTGTGCATTTTATGTCAATTGATCAGGAAGTATTATTGGTTATGTTGGCCGAGTTCTCCGAAAATGGTGGTATGTGACGTGGGTGGGACGTGATCTGAGTAGGTATTCCGTGTTTCCAAATTGGAACAAATGCCAAAAATTTCGACATCTAAATTTATTTAAAAGCGATCACCCAATAAGTTTCCACTGGTGTTTATTTGACATACTATTTTATGATTATTATGAAGCGGTCACTTTTCATGGGTATTTGGTAAAATAAACATAAAATAATCATAACTTAACAATTTGCTATAAGTTTGTATTCACTTGATATATTAATTTAAACATTAACAAGTGTTTTATATTTAAATAAAAACTTAATAAATGTCTAAACATTTCCACAAAATTATAAACAGTCCTAATAAGCTCTTATAAAATTAGATGAAACATATTTTGGACGTAGACAAAATAACTATAAAATATCCAAATTTTATTGGTATCCTGATGAATTTAAAGATTGCACTTTGCACTACTGAATTGGTTTTGGTTATTACATTGAACACCATTCAAGTAAAAACAAAATTATTTTTAAATTGCTACACTTCATATAACGATAAATATTAATATAAGAAAAAAATGTATTAAAGTATACCTGACATTTTTTTAATAGCTAAGCTTTTTTTGTAATCTACATATCTGTTATCTATAATCTATCTATACATGTGTTTATGTATAAAATACAATGTTTATGTGTAAGCAATTCAAAGCCAAGTCTATTGCAATCTTGATTCTGAAATTTGAAGTATAGATAATCTTATTCCCGAGGATATGCACCAGGAAGTCAAATATTTAAATTTTAAAGAGGAACTCACATAAGAGTTAGTTAGCTCATAAAAACCTAATATTTTTTTGTTTGTTTATAGAGTTTCCATTGGTTATAGAAAATAAAACAGTTATTATAATTGGATTTAATTTTAGGCCTGTATTTTATATTTGATCAAAACAACGCAAATTACTGTATTAAAATTATGTGCAATTTAAATTTAACAGTGTTTAAGACGAGATGAATTCGCTAGTATTAGTTAATTTGTCATGACTCATAAGTAACGCACTAATGCGTACAGGATTAGTTACAATCTTTTAATCAATCTATATATTAATATATTTATTATACAAAATCAGAAAACTAAAACTGATGCCTTATGCAAATCTACAGTTTTTGACCGATTTTCATAGAATTTTCGTCGAGATTTAGTAATAAGATTCGTAGTATCATAGGCATTATTTGTTTATTACTCCCTTTTAAATTTTCACGTTTTTAGTTGATTCACGAAAAATTATAATTTCTTATTTATATTATATTATTGTCATTGGTTACAGAAAATAAAGTAGTTATTTTGATTGGATACAATATTAGATCTGTATTTTGTATTTGATTAAAATAACCCAAATAACTATGTCAAAAATATTTGCCGTTTACATTTAACGGAGTTTAAGAAAAGAAAAATCCACCGAGTTTAATTTGTCACGGCCCACGCCGTGTTAAATCTGTTAGTATTTAATAACTAGTACTATCGATTGATAACAATACTCGCAGTTTACCGGCATCTTTAATATAATATAATCATAGGTTTTTGTCAACAAATATTTATGCAATTATTTTATCTCGAGGTAAAGGACGGAAAATCAATATTCTGAAGTACGAAGACTTGTGTCATGGATATATAATCATTAATTATATTATGACACTACTACACATCATCGCCTTTAATTATAATAATTATTAGGAACAATATATATTTATTTTAGTTAACAATATTATATTATATTATTATTATAGAATTAGGTACTCGTACATGTATTTTGAATTTGATTGTTGAAATTGTAACCAATATTAAACTTATCAAGTATAAATAGTATTCTAAATAACACAAAAAATAATATTTAATATATTTTTATAAAATATATATTTGATATACGTAGAACTTTATCAATAATATTGTAAATTATTATTTTCATAATAATTTCTAATTTATTGTGAAAAAAAAACAATATACTTTGTTCGACAATTTCATACATTTTGTTTTCTATAAATTAATAACGAAGCAATTAATTATTTAAATTAATATTGATTACGTCGCATGCGTTTTTTAATTATGAATATATTGATGTTTAAATTACATGTACAAAATATATTTACTCCCATAAATAATTTTAAAATATTATGATAAATTTTGAAACCGAAAAACACGTCTCGTGTTTATATAATAGTTAGAGAGGATGAAAAAGTCCAAGGGAAAGGGAATCCATCTCTCCCAGCCTAGATAATCATCACTATGGCCAGTCGCTGTCACATTTTATTATGTACCGGTGTCTGACCTATACCATTATCGTGTAGACAAATATCATTAAACTTTATACTATTGACGTTAATGAATTAAAATACTGACAATTACCTATTGCAAAAAAGTCAAACGCACGTATAATTATATTGGGCAATGATCGTTTCTATATTTGTAATTATTTCGATCACACGACTATTACATCACCGTTGATAATAAATGCTATATATTATATTGTTAATAATCAATGCTTTTAGATATATAATCGCTATTGTACATATACATATATTATGGCAAACGTAGTTCATTGGACACCACAATAAATGTTCAAAAATAATAGATTATTATCATGCCGAGCTTAAGTATATATTATTCGTATTTATCGCATAACATAGACATTCAACATTTTCACACCCCTCGGTGTTAATTATTTTGTCACCCCGCCTTATTAATGTCAAATTTGGACTATAAACTTAATCAGGCGATTAGGGGTCGCATTAATTTTCCTAAATTTTATCAAAAAATATATTTTTTCTGAACTGTACCTATATACATTATACACAATGATGTGTTGTATGATAATTGATTAAATATTAAAAATTAATTCATCAAAAACAAATTACTAGACAATCATAATTTACTAGATCTTAAACTTGTTATATTTATTTAAAAATTAATGGATGACTGAGAATGGTACACCATACACTTTATTACACGAGTTAACCTTTATGGGTCGTCGTCAAAAGTAACCGTCAAATTTTACCTTTAATATAAAGTATTAAAGTCACTTATCAATTTTTGTAATTTTCTAGTTACTATGACACTCGTATGTAAGCACTGATTTCCGTATTTCAAGCCACCACGCAATTTATGATATTCTGTCGTAAATTCAATTGTGGTTTATTTGTTTTATTTAAATTGATAAAATTAATTTTTTCATACAAATATATAATAATATATAATATATAGTTGTGGGGAAACTCAGATAAATCCACATTGAGTTAAGTTCATAACAATTTTATGAAATATTTATAGAACACGATAGACGAACCAACAGTGTCCAGAATTTTCATAGAATTAAAAATTCGAAGAACCTAAGTACTAGATAATTTAAAAAAAATAGAACTATAAAAGTATTTTTGATCATTCTAAACAATTTCAAAAAGTGGAATTATCTGTTTTTTTTTCAGCAAACTCTTTAAATACAACATTGATAAATGATAAGTCAATAAAATTATATTACAGACATGATTTTAATATAAATACTGTACGATGAATAGTCCGCCGACCAATATATAATCCCACAAAAAATAGAAAAGCGGTCATATAGCTGTCTATATACATAATATTATTAATAATAATCTAATAAGATCATTATACATGGGCGTTTTCATATTATTTTTATGATTTATTATATCACCGTCGCGATCGTTGTCTCTTGTCTATTTTTAAAGCCCGTCGGCGACGTGATCGTGCCGATTCATCTTCGCAATCTTAAAAAAATAAAAACAACCAACAATCTATGTATCTATTATATAGTATACAATTTATAAATTAAAGCGCAATAACGAAATAATATATTATAACATTAAATATATATCAAAATAGAATAGCATTAAACCCTGATGGCGTCGGGAATTCGTAGCAGTGACCGTTTCATAGAAAATGATGGCGAGGGTGGAGGAGATGGAAGAGACGTGATCTGGTTTTACTCGGACCACGTACACTGCGTTTACCAGAGTATTTAACTTGAATTATTGCCCGCGGACGGACGTCCGGATCGACTGACCGTTACGGGGGCGGGCAGACGCTACCGCCGCCGCAAAGGTCCAAAATTTCGTGTTCGCGTAGTAGCGATGACACACATTAAAGGCGGGTCGAAATTAAAAACGTGCCTCGTCCACCCTGCTTTTAAAAACGGGATCCATTTTTATTAAACTCGCATCGGAGTCGTTATCCGCCGCCGTTACCATTATTATTAGTATCATTGTATGTGTTGTTTAGTGTGTTGGCTTGCGGCGGCACACATTACCACGCCGGGCGCTGTACAGCACGACCGTTAACGGTCGTAAAATGATAAAAATTCTCCATCTCCGTCATATACACACACACACATATATATAATATAAAATAATTTAAACGATGGGCTACCTCATCTTCTTCTGCAGAACAGAAATGACAAGATCCCGAAAAACGGGTCTTCTTCTTATTGCGACCCTTCGCCGCAATATAAACTACCAAACACAAAAACAAAAAAACCCTTTTCCCCTCTACTGCCATCGTTCACGTTCCTTCTAAATGATACGGTTGATCGTGAATCGTGATTATACTACCTATGTAATACGATCGTAAATCGCGATGCGATTTTGATAGCGGCGACGAATCTTCGAATGTACGTGCATAATATTCTGGTATTTCCATTCAATGTATCCCGAATTTGGATTTCGGGAGAGGGGTCGACGACGACGAAAAGCGTTAAATTTTAGTACAACGTACAATGCGTTTCCGAACAAAACGCTAATTAAATGGTTTAAATTTATGGTGATTATAATAATATGTGGGTACGTAATAATATAATGTAATAAACCGTTGTCCGAGACTTATTGCTTTTTATGCCAGCGGCCCGTGACTGCCGTTCTCAGAAACGTTTTGCATCTGTGTGGTAGGTTGTTTTATTATTTTACAATCGCATATTATATGAGTTTGACTTGATGGCGGACAAACATCTCTCAGATAAACTACATTACTATGAGCATTGAGCATGTTATAAATTTTAAAACAAGTAAAATCTGAGTCTAGTCTAATCTACTAACACGGCGAAATCTCTCCAAAAGTCCGTCCGGTAGACGTGATTTAATGAAAACTGGTTTCGAGCAGTACGAACAATAATATAATATTATTGTAATACGACGGTGGTATTATATCATAACGTCATCCAAAGATGATATACAAACATAATGTTTACCCCTTTTTTTCCAACAACGCAGTCATTTAATATCTGATTTTTTTTTTAATTTTAAAATATGCTCAAAGCCAATATCTTCAAATTATTGATAATTTTTGTAATATTAAGTAGTATCTTGTGAAAACAAACTTCTGTCTTCTAAATCAGACTCCTCTTTTTCTACTGCTAATTATTAATTGGATAATTCAACCAACGTTTCAAAATCAAATTTAAACAAATAGGCAGTTTTGAATTATTTAACTTTGAATATACCCATTATACATATCAATAAAAATAGGTTCATACAATAATGCGTTTGGAAAATATAGGACTATGGTGAATTAATAATATAAGCAATTTATATTAATCTATCAAAATTTATAGTTTGCTTAATTAATCAAACTGTCTAGGTATAATGAACACTATTCAATATTACATGTTTTGTTATATTTATTTGTGAATCCATTTTTAAGTATTTTTTTTATCCTTATTACAAAGTACAATCATTATAGTAACTGAAAAACCACTCAACTGAATTAAGTATATCAACATTAAAAAAAAAAAATTATTCACTAAATAATTTACAGTAAAAAAAGGAGTTTTCATTTAAAAAAAAAGTTTGTATCATAACAGGATTTTCCTAAGTAATAAATAATAATAATTTATTTATAAAATAATTTAAATTTACACTTATAGTTATAAATATATAAAATACATGTTTGAAACTCTCCTTTAAGCATAGAGCTTGTTTTGAGGGGTATATAAATTTCAGTTCAATACATTATGAATAGTAAGATAAAATAAAAAATAATTTTAGTAAATTATAAAGTAAATCTTTTAGATAATTTAAACAAAGAATATAATAATAATTTTCATTTATAATTTTTAACATTGTTATACTTATAAAAAATCAATAAATGAGAAATCTAAAGTTTTAATAAATGATTTAAACATACAAACATTTTTAAAGTTATGAATATTAATTAAGCTATCTACATAATTGAATAGCTGCGGATAAAGAGCTTTTTAGACCAAGTTGTTTTTTAAAAATAGGTACACAAATGTTAACGTTTTCTTTGTAACGTGTATTATATGAGTAATTTACCTTGACTAGATTATGTTTAAACTTTTAAAAAATGTATAGTATATGTTTAAGACATAATTTATAAATACATAGAACGTTAAACTCTAAATAAATATAGGCAATAGAGCTATTGCAAATTGCAATAGTACATAGGTTTCAATAACAACAGTTTTATTTATCTATTAAGGATGATTTTTAGTCTATAAGTATGAGTGTCCCCAGATTCAAATGCCTTAACTTACAATAGATTGAACTAAGGATAAAAATAGTAAGAGTTTTATATTAATATTAAATATGAACCTGACATCGTGAAAAATATAAAAAAAAATTCTAACTGTATCCGTTAATTTATTTATGTGAATATTCCATTTTAGTTTACTATCGATAGTTATAAATGGTACACAAAAATGTCAACAATTTAATAATATAGACTTAAGCATGAATTTAAAAATCTATTATTAAATTAAAAAATGAAGGTGGGCATGCTTAGTGATTTACCCTGTAAAATGTGTGGTGTGTGAGTGTGTAGGTGTTTTCCAGCCTTCATAATATCGTACAGGTTATAATAAGAATACAATATCGCATAATATGATGAAAAATTATTGTGTTTTTTGAAAATGACCGGAACTGCGCTTTGCATTTACGCGTACTTGATGCGGACATGACCGATAAATAATACATAATAAGATTACCATAACCGTATCTCGAAACTATGCATCATACATTAAACATTAAATTAACATCACATGTATGAAATACATAAGTATAATATGTATAATGTATTATAATATTATTATATTTTGGATATAACAAAAATTTATTGAACAGATGGTTCAATATACTTACGCTATACCCTCGATGTTAATGATATTATATGTATTTTAATGAATCGAATGAACAGAATATTATCGAGAGTTCCGGAAACCGAAATATCGTGCTCACGAAAAAGAAGAAAAAACCACCCTAACCCCACGCGAACAATGGACGGCATTCAGATCCGAGATGCGTATAACATTATTTAGGTCAGCGTGTATAGTAATAATAATAATCATAGTCTCAAAAGATTGAAAATACCTCAAATGATGAACATATATGTATTATGTATAATACATACGCATGCTGCTAAACAGCTGTTACAAATATTAACTATTATTGTTTCAAAACTAGTCGAACCATATACAGTAAAAATTGTGTTATAAACGTATACAAGTATACTTATTCATATAGTTCAAAACTTGTATATTTTATTAATTTATTACATTACAACAATTAATATAATATCGATTGTTTTTCATGACACGGGCAAAATAATTGCTCGAAACTCGTCTCTCGTTTATTACGACCACCAGCACACACCGAAATGTATATACAAATTTACGATTTGTCCAACGTGTGTTGGCGCTGATACGCGTGCGTGTGTACTGGCCAGCTATACATTATTATTATTATTATGATATTCCTACACATAATACATATTTTAATATACAGCACAAACGAGTAGCTGGCCGGCTGTGTCTTACCGTAAACCACGATAGGTATATAGAAAGGCGTGCGTGTACATATATAGAATATAGATATACACACTCATCTGACCCTATTCGATGGTATTAATTATTATTGTGTTATTCGCCAGACAAGTTTTAATAATGTTTTTTGACATTTCGCAATAACAGTATTTTTCATTTTTGTTTAATACTTTAAATAACGTCTATCTATATAAATACATATGTATCATATATTAGTCATTAATACGTATGTTGCTATACGCGGTTGTTAATATTAACCTGAAACTCGGCGCGGAATGTCAACGGACCCACTATGACTATACGTATAATTTTTTATGGAATCACAATAATAATTATGAATATTATTAATTATTATTATATGATTCTACGCTCGAAACATAAATAATAACTCATGAAGTGAATAATTAATGTCTTTTACGGTTTACGTACAACGATGGTTTTTGATGTTCGGCATAAACTTTGAGAGCAGTTTAAATGAATAAATTTAAAAAAAGAAACCGTTTAAAAACGCTATTAAAATAAAATATATTGTTGACAAATAACAAACTATATACTTCAGGAACGATATTATGCGAGTTAATGATTTTTCTCTCTTCTTGGCTCCTAACTAAACCTATGTTGTACATAATATTATATACGATTGGCAAAACGTAATAACATCATGATTATAATATTTCCTCTTGTGAAGTCTTAGCCGCAGTTTGATTTACACTCACTTCTATACAACTATCATTCGTAAAACTTGTTCGAACGCACTATATTAGTTCTATTATATAATATTATATCGTCCGTCGCTCGCGACATAATTATTATTTCATATGTCACGGTAAAAATAATACACGGGGACATATGAGAAGAAATCCGTGCTCGTGATTTGGGTGTTCACATTTAGGTCATCGACGTAAACAAATAATTTTTATTCCTGTCTTTATCGCTCTGTAATTTAGAGGGCGAATTCTTATTGAAAAAAAATAACATCGTCGTTACAACGCATTTCATAATATACCTATATGTCCGTGTATATATTCGAAAATTTTATCGTCGACCGTAACGGAATTTTAATTTATTAACACAGAAAAAAATAAATTTTATGATACACCGGTCGTTGTTATGTGTACCTAATGTGTACTATTATCGACAAACGTATATAACCAAACGTGGTTTCTCGATTCGCGACTCTCATCCTATTATTATTATTATTATAAATGTATTACGAGATATACCATCGTTACACTTATTCGCCGCAGACCAGCAGCGCACAATTTATTTCTATATGAATTCGAGAAATAATCTCTTTGACAACGTTCGATATCAATTATTATTGCTATTATAAATTACATACATATATACATTGGCGGACAATTTGAAGAACAATGCGTATAACATACAATGACATTTTTTGGTTTGACGTGTACCTAATACGCGCCGGTGTGTTACGTAGGAAGGACGATAATCCGATGTGTTTATGTATGTGTGAATGTGTGTGTGTGTGAGAGAGTGTATATATATATTTTCACATTTATTATAATTATTTTCTTATATATAAAATCCTTATTACTTCGGAGTATTCCCAATGTACATTCAAAAACCCGTGACCAATCGGTAATTTCGTGCCGGTTGATTTTCTCAAGGCACAATTCATGAAATCATCGATATCGCGGTATTTGTTGTATTTATTCTTTATTTTTTCCTCTGCAAACCGTCCGCCGTCGATGTGTGATCAAATTTTATGAAAAGACGTGTAACGATGAAAAAAAAATAGTATTAATAATAATTGTTTGTAACGGACAATGCTTTGGAGAACAAAACACAAGCGTTAAATCCCTATACTATATAGGCTCGCTCACTCAGTCGCTCTTCCTATATCTCTTACTCTCGACGCTCGTGCTTATTACCACAAGCGCTCTCGAACACGGTATCCCTCTCTCGCTGATTCTATAGGGAAGAGGATGAAATAACGACAGATAAATAATTGTAGTCCAGTCGGGCGACAGTAAGATTTCTTACTAAGACAAATTCGAAACAATAGGCCAGCCGTCTTGTCACAGCAGCTAGCCGACGCGGTATTAAATTATAATATCATTAAAACGACGACAATAATAATATCTCACAGCAGGGACATTGCCGATTCGCTCGTACGATCCGGCAAAATGAAATCATAATAATATAATGGACGATAAATAATTAAATTTATAATTGTATATACAGTGTACTACGATGCACGTTGACCGCACACGGACCCCATATATATACAGCACGAATTACCACCAGAGTATATTGAGTAGGTACTAGCTATATAAAATATATACATATACGCGTGTATTCTGACAGAAAACGTGTTTCGCCGACGATTGGATACATTAAAAACCTAAGCCGATTATTCGGCACTAATGCCGACAGGTGATCTCGCGCAATTTTTCAAACCGTCTCGCGCGAGAATAAAACCGGTAGCTGACCGCTACTGCTGCTTTATCTATACAGTGGTCGACGGATGTCCCGTAAAACTTGAAGACGTGTCTTCGATGACGCGTATAATAATAATAATGTTATGTTTATGAGAACTAATTTTTCGTGTGCGTATAGATAGTAATAGTAGGTACCTGTATAATACATTATATTTTAGAAGTACAATCGCCTCGTGATGTGTAGTTACGCGTGTTTTTCGATCGTCATTACAATGGTGTGCCTACGCACATTCTATATTATTTAATAAATATATTATATTACACATAGTATAATATATATAAAGAACCATGGTCGAACGATAAATACAATAACAATTATTAATAACACCGGACGGTCAAGTATATTAGAATTTACATATTTTACTTTAATCCGTATCACATAATAATGTAATGTATTATATTTTAATCGAGTCACACGATTTAACACGATTTGCCGGGCTGAGCTTTATACGTTGTTTACATCTACAGCAGTTATTACTTTCCATAGCATAAATGTTAATAGGTTGCATATTCGTGTATTTATAATAACGGTCTTGTCACAAAAATTATTATACAACGTACGAATGTAATGTAAGTTTCGATTTTTGACCAGTAAATATTATTTTCACGCCTTTGATTTTGACCGTCATGGCTAGTGGCTTACTGTTAAACGAGTTACGATGACTTTACAATGGACTTTATTAAATTGTTTATTTGTTTGCAGTCTGTAATAACAATACGATATTATACGTGTTTTGACTGAGGTTCAGTTAATTCATATGAACGTATACGAGCTATATAATGCTTACGATATTCTTATTGGTCGTGTAACAAATTTACCGTCTCAGACAACAAGCCGAGGTAATTGAGTTTGTATAAACTATTGATGTTGTTCGATGGTGACTCGGGGAGGTCCGCACCTGTCACCGTTTCTTGTGTTTATTATTTTCTTAAAAAACTCTAGTCGGCTTTCGACCGCTGTAAATGTTCGATATTTCTGATGTTGATCAAAAATTCGATACACCCGTATTACAGGTAACTCCGCAGTTATCCTATCACTTCTCGAGATTGCAATCTGATTCGATAAGTTGAGTTGAGTCAACATTTCACTAGTCCATTTGCATGTAAACTATTTTCAAAAACATCCTAAACGTTTTATAGTCTCTTTAATTGTTCACATTGCATAAATTACTAAGTTAATCAAGTAATTCGTGATCGACGTATATCAGTTAATCTCACATATATATTTTGTAATAGGTATTTGATATTCATATGTTTTTTTTTTTTTTTTGTTACCGTTCATAATAATATATATATAAACGGAATGGAAAAAATTCTTAAATAATGACTATTATAATCCAACTCGATTTTCGAGTTTCATAGGTAAGTTTTATTCGTTTAAATTCATTAATATCGTTAGCCAGTTTTAATTTTTATAAATATAAATCCGATTAAAACGATTCACCACATAATATAAATATATATATTTAATGTTATAAAATTACCGCTCATTAATCCAAAGTATTATTTTTACGCGTAGTTCGTTAATTTGATGCTATACAAGATGGTAGCATTTTTAATACATAATAATTATTGTATAAAAAAAACACGTTTTCAAGTTGTAACGCTTCGGCCATTAAGTTGCGTTAATCAGCTGTGTACCAAAACGATTTCGTAAGAAAATTTGACCTTAAAAACATTATCCATCGCCGTGATCTGAATTGGCATTATGGTTTGTATTATTTTTTAAGCATTAGATGATCATCAACTGTCAAAAATACAAGAAAAAGAAAACGGATAACTGAAATATATGAGAAACAATTTAAAAAAAAGAATATACGCAGATATTATGAGGTCGTCTTCTAATTTCTAAAAATATAATAACATTGGTGGTTTTATAAAATAGCATTTTCGCCTACGTTCCTATTTACATAGCATTATTGACATTAGATAAATACCAATAACCAATATATGTTTATTGCTAACTAAACAAATTATTAAATTAAATTTATATTAGTTGGGTGTATGTGATCACAACTAACAAATAACTGCTTTTTAATTATTACATGTAGGTAATCAAAGAAAATGTAATATATAATTTATATAAACGTAAAAGTCTACTATAAAATAGTCCTATATCTTTGGCCTTTGCTCAAGTATATCTGCGTCAGTGTAGACTTTGATTTCTGTATAGGTACTTTCTCGTTTTCATCTACTTGAATTTCTTAGATATACGTATCATTTTTACACACAAACTGCTTCCGCTAAATATTATTATATTAAGCTTCATCCTCACTTGAACTATAATTACTTTTAATTAACTTTATTTTATATGAGGTATACAATTTGTCATATTATGTGATGGCTAGAGTATGTTCTATTATAGTTAGTGTATTATTCTGTAACGCAATATTGTGAATTTTACCACGATGTACACATATAATACACAATATAATATTATGCGCTATATATAACGGCTGCTAAAAGAGCCTAAAAGAGATATCGTTCTGCCGCTCTGGTAACTTTTAATAATATCATATCGATCACTGCCCACGGCGCTTAAACCACATGTAATATACGTATAATATTATATATGAAGTGATCTTTATTTTTATAAACCTATATAGGAAATGTCTCAAAAAGCATATGAAATTTTAAACTTAATTGTGTAGGAATAGTAAGAAAATAATCATTTTAAAATTTCTATAATAATTATATCAGTATTTTGTGTTTTTAAGATTTAAAATAAAAAAAATTGCTCAAGTTTATTTCCTAAGACAGTTGACTGGTTTGAGATAACAAGAATTACCCTGAAAATATATATATCGTATATATTACATGTGTGTGAATTGTGAGATTATATATAATAAAAGACTTGTATATAATATGTCACCAGAATGCGAATTTTTTTCGAACCTCCCCTCCTATCAGTATTTTAAAAAAATCCCTCAATTAGGTCGTCGAAAAAAAATTGCCAAGGTATAAGTGGTTAAATATGATGTTCTTTTTATACGGTGTAATGTTTATATATATATATTATTTAGTTGTTATACATCATACCTACTATGTCGCGCTCTTGCACTATGTGCATATAAACCATCATTTCCCATCCATGTAATTATAATAATAATAATAATAATACATAATATATGTATAAAAAATGTACACTATTAAATGTAATAAACTTCTGTATTATATTATTAAGCTAATATATACTATGGTCTTGGTATGTAAATTTGCGTGTACATAAAGCGTATAAAAGTATATATTATGTTATTTGATATACGGTGGTGATGATTGCTGCAGTTGTGCGGCAAACGCCAATGTCCGACTGAAGATATTGACGTTTAATATTAAAATATTATGTAATAGATAATCGATGCGTGAAAGTCGTTATGGTATAATAATATACGTGTATCATATTATTTCGTGGGGATGACTGCGTTATTCGTGTTGGATACCGGAGTCATATAATAGTCTAAGGGCGGACTTACCTAGCGGTCGCTGACTCGAAGGATAAAGTGTTGGTTCGCTCCGTGGCCTAGTACGCAAAATTATAATCGTGTGCATACTTAAATGCATAAATTCTAAGGCCGATATTATTATCGGTGTATATACTGTCTGACGTCTGCGTCGATTGAATCATTTAAATATGGATATAACACAAATAATGAACGATTAAAAATTAATTGGATGTTAGTATTGTCTTCAATCATGACCAGGCGAGTTCTTTATGTACAAATAAATTACACACATTATCGCAAGGAACGTGATAGGACCTAAAGCATTAGCAGTAATCTGCAGTTGTGGGTTTAAAACATTGAACAAATAACTTACTTTATCGCCCGTAAATTTTATTATCAGAGTATTAATATAAAAAATATAATAATTAAAAAATATTCGTTTATTTGTTAATTTAACACCTTGATGTTGCATATAAGTTAACAATAAATATGTTTAAGTAAATTAATTAAATAAGTGGAGTGTTATGAGACTTTAAACGATATTTGGTTAAGTCAGTGTAACATCGTGTGGAGTGGTTAGATTAGTGTCCATAAGAGATAAGGTAAGTCGGAATAGAAAACAGAAATTGGTTTTTACAAAATTAGAAGATATACGAAATGAGACAGAAGCTAATAAATCGTTAGCATTGATCGCCATAGTACCACTAAAAAGTTTGGTGATGAATACGCGCAAATGTCACGTGGTCCGCAGTATCGTGACGTAAATTTAAAAATGGACTATCTAAAATAGAGCGATTATTGGGTATAATTGTGGAGTGGGTGATCAATTTTCAATAAAAATAATAAGCTGTAAATGAAAGGAAACGGTTTTGCGTTTTGCAATGCGTATAGCTGATCACAAGATATAGGTGATGTTACAAAACGACTTCTGTGATCTTGATTTTTATATAATTTTAGAGGTGGTCAAAAAGTTTATATCTAAGACGTTTAGGAATTTAAGATTAATAAAAGATGTTTTGTCATTTTTTAATAAAATAATCATCTTAAATGACTATAATGTGTACAATACCTATTTTTATAACTGTAAGTTATATTTCTTATAGAAGGTATATATAAATTGAAATATTAATTTTAAATACTGCAGACTACAGTACCGGATTGAGAGACAATTTTAAAGAGGTAAAATTAAAAATATGATAATTTTTATTTAGACTGATATGTTATATCAAATTATAAAAAATAATCATTCAAATGAAGGTGAATACCACTTATATATATATATAAATATAACCGCAGTGTATAGTTATATTCGTCTTACCTAGACTAGGACTGAGGCCGGACCTCCAAATTTCTTTGACAGTGGGTCGGACCTTATCCAGCCTGCTCCGGAGTTAGTAGTCACATTATATAACAAAAAATAATTATTTATATAATACGTACCTGCTATATTATTTTGTTTCCTAAGGTCACCAGTCACCACCACCGCCACCACGGTCAATAATATATTATTTTTTTTACTGGACAAATGATATTTTGTGTACCCGTATCCTGTACGTATAAATGTATAATATATATAATATACGTATTGAATTAACGCGCGTTATTTCGCGCGGCTTAATTAGTGCGTGTTTTTCGATCGTTATAAATACGCCGCGCGTATCACACCGTCATTATTATTATTTTTTACCATTACCTGTGAATATTATACCTACGTACCTACCACTAACGACTTGTGTGACTACCTATATTTGTGCAGCAGCAGCAGCTCCGAATGGTAACCCTCTAGTGAATACGATAATTATATTATTTCGTTTTGTTTTTACCCCTCACGCGCATTCGTAACATTACAACAATAATAATATTATTATGTATATACGAACCGAGTGGATCGGTCACCACAACAACGGTCCGCGACCGTCGTGTACATATTGTAATAATAGAAAATAACAATATTAATGCTTATCGCGCGGCCGCAACTACGACGGCGGTATATCTATAAATAATATATATAAACATATATTTATATCCAAAAAGCGTTCGTAAAGTATTGTGCAGTGACTATATAGTGGCGACAAAATGTCATGACAAAAATCGTTATGATTAATTCCGCCCACCGTTTCGAATTTGTTTCCTGGCTCTTTCGAAATACAATTTTTTTTTTTTATCTCGTTTAAATATAAAAATTTAGTTTGAGCAAATATAAAATAGCAACAATACCTAGATATTTTATGCTTGTTAGTTACTTATAAACAAAAGTGTATGCGTTATAAATAAATATTGACCTAGGTATGTTATTTAACAAAGTTATATTACCATCAAAACTTTGAACTTGAATAATTCAAAAGTCATTATTTCCTGTTTGTTTAATAATAAAAATAGAAGTTTATAAAAAAATATAATATAATATTGGAAATTTAATAGCTAAGAACACGAGGTTATCAATTCGGTTGAAACGATTTATACTTAAATTTATATAATATACCTACGTTGTAGTATTTTATTGCATAACTTGAATACTATAACAATATTTATTTTTGGTAATTTATAAATAATTGTTTACAAGATACAATATAAAATTTAAAACTATTTTATAGGTAATAAAATACAACATATCAAACGCTTTCAAATATGTACATTAGTTTATTTGGAAAGATACCTTTTTTTATTTTTATTTTTATTCATAGAATCGAGAGTAACGACAATTTCCTTCACACCACTATTATTATGATATATGTGTGTTGTGTATACCCATATTTCATAAACTAATTGTATAAAAAATGTGTATTGATATCAACTGTATTCGAACAATCGTGTGCCATATCAACATACAATAGGTACGCACCTCTTTAATGCAATTTCTTAATATATGAATCACTATTCTATCTTGTACAAGATGTATATTAAATTTCACCGCTGTAGATAATCCCTTATAATCTCATACAACAAAGCGCTTGAATTCTTTCAACATGTCCAAAAGTTATGTACAATGAGTGATTTTTCTCTATTAGACTATTGTGGATCATAAATGATTTATGTAGAAATACATTTATAACAATGCAATTCTTGTGTACTTAGGTTTTTAGTCTGGAGACACAATCGGTAAACTTGGAAAAATCGATAAAAAAATATATATATGGTTGCTATATGAGGATTATTGTGTCAATACATAATGAATTGAAACACAAACCATTATTGTTGTTATTTGCGAATTTTCGGCCAAACTACACCTTTTTATTTTTATACCGCTTTGTTCATGTCTTAATTTTTTTCTACGTATCCGTCATGATAATGGACACCATCCAAGTTGGCGAAGAGTCATTGTAAGACATCACTGAATTTAAGGAGGACCGGAAGTTAGCTAACGCCCGCTGAGACGATCGCAAGCCAAATCTTATAACGAATTTCAATGGTAAATGGAACTAAAACGGAACTGCTGCGTTTTTAATCGATGAAGCGGATGCGAGGCTGATGCCTGCCTAAGTTGCCGGGCTACAAGGCAAAAACGATGGATTCGACAACATAATAATGAACGACGATAATATTATTAATATATCCTGTATTTTATTATAACAAATAAGTCTTTTATATTTTTGTTTTCATACCAATCTCGTATAATACAATACAATCTAGTACAATCTATATCAAATTAGAAAATGTGATGTTGATATTTGCTTGATTACTTCGAAACTCATAAGTCTTAGAGGTTTAAAAATGTATAAATATAGAAATATAGAAATACTGTAAACAAATCATGTATCTGTGTAAGTAAATTCTGTTAAAAAACATGAAATATTATAAACCCTTCAAAATTAGTGCTATAGCTAAAAAATAGCAAGACTACATCGATGAATTTATTATTCAACTATATAACGTTCAACATTTTTGGTCATTACAATAACGAGTAATAACTTACGTTAACTCATAATTTCTGCACTTCTACTCAATACCAATTTTTACACTCTATTAATATTATGTAGTGTGCATACAAGATATAAAACGTATAGATAGAATAACCTAAAAGCTTATAATAATAATAAAAATATTGTAATATATGACAACAATTCTGAGAAATCGTCCTTACCATCAGACATGAAACGTCATTAAATTTCCATTGCATTTCAAAAAACAATAAACACCATACTATCAAGGATATCAATTAGTTTCGATTGTTATATTAATTACGTTTACATAGTGTTATATACCACGTACCGAATATTATTTTTCAAAGCGTCAAACTATTAAAAATAAAATTATTAATTTCACTATGCGGCACACCTCCCCGAACGTTGACTTGACGATGGTCGCCCCCCCGCACAGGGTGTATGACATGAGATAACGTGTACACGGAAAAATTTAATAATAATATAATAATCATTATTGTCGGGATACCTATGCGGCGTGCAGTACACAAATACAATACAATATAATATTATTTTAAGGTATAGTTTTTATCGTGTCTCGTCGTCTTATGCGTTGTAATCCTCCATACAGCTGACATTTTCAAGGGATTAAGGAATTATAACGATTATTATTTTTCATCATTCGTCGACTTGCCCGTAACCGTTTTGAGCGTAATGTGTATAAAGTATAATACTGTACATAATAATAAATTTAATATTATGCGTACGTTTGTGTTGTGTACGGTGTTTAAACACGAGAACGAGTACCTGTATCAAATTTTAATCGTTTACACGGGACCAAGAGTTACTATATATAATAATAATAATATATACGTCGTCGAAACGTTCTTGATTATGTATATTATTATAATGTATACCAAGCGTATTTTAATATTGTACGCCTTTGTACGATTCCATTTTGTATGTACATATGTAGTATGTTACATACATACATACATACATAATACTGCAGTCACTGCAGCGTTTACATTATATGACTATTTGACCGGATTCCCGTGTGTTTCGCCTGATTCCGGCTGTTTCGGATAGAATTGATTTTCTATCGATAGACGCGTAGGTATAATATTATAATGTCATCGTTACATCGACGACGCGATCGTTATAACAATAATATGCAGTAATAGTAGTAATGGTAGTGGTAATTGGTAGTAGTAGTAGTTGTAGTACGAACTATGTGTTTACCTCACCCAAGCACCTGACTCACCGAACCGACACCACAGTCATTGATTCTCGGACTATATCGACGACGGTAATTCGAATATTCAGATATATAATATAGCGTACGCATATCATTATAATATTAAATAGGCACGTTACATTAAACGTTGTATCTTCTCGCCAAGACGCGGATCCGTTTCTGCGCGGTGTTTACGACCGAGAATCCGCTTCCTCCTATATTTATAATATTATCATAATACGTGTGTAGGTATCGGTAATAATAATATATTTATGTATATTATTATACATTTATATAAATGTGTGTGTGTGTGTGTGTGTGTGTGCGTATTATAGATATTAGGTATACGACGGATGTGGTATTTCTACAAACTCGCACGTCGGACGATGACAGACTGGTTTTTTGGGGGTGTTCTTGCGGATAGGTAGTCGTTTCTAATCAAACTCGATTACGTATATATAAGTATAAAAAAAAATGATGATAATAACAAAAAATAATTGATTTTTTCATTACGGCGGCAGTGGGTAGTCGTGGAGTTAATCAAATTAACGGCGTTTAATTGGATCGGTTTTTTTTTTAATTAAACGGATTGTTTTTAATGGAATCAACTACATAAAATAGTATGTGTATATAAAAGTAGTATATGTAGGCAATGGGCTCTGACTATATGGGTAACGATTAAAAACATATACTGGGTTTTTATTTCTATATTAATTTACGGTCTACGAATTAATTACTTTATATATAGGTACGGTTCTTAAATTACTATCTTCGTCTACACACGTATACTACGTATGTGCTGTGGCCTGTGAGAGAGAATTCGTATGTGTATCGAATTGAAAATATTGTTGATTGCTCTATCGCGCCGCCACGGGCGTTTTATTATAGAAATATAGAATGTCGTACTTATACCCACCGTTTTACTATTTAATAATATTATATTTTCACGTTTCGCGCTAGAACAAAACCTAAATATTTCTCGTTAGGTATACAATTCATAGGACTACAATATTATAACATGATTTATACTGTTGCGTTAACTTATAATTAATGCTATTCTGCATTTATATTCGTAGTTAACATTTCAAAGCCGGATCCATTAATATTTAACGTAAAAATTCATAAATTATACAACTGCGATAGTACAGTATGGATAAGGTTCGAATGCAGAATTGTGATAAAAAATGTCGCTAACCTATTTCAGATGGCCTACCAAATCGATTACACTCAACTGTTCACGACATACTATTAATGCCGCGCTGCAGGGATAAGCAATTCAATATAAATAATACGTCTGAAACAGTGAGAAACTGAGAAACGCTAACGATTACAATAATACACACTACCTAGTTGCCCAATGAAATCAAATTCCGTACGCTACATCACAGCGTTCGTGATTGGAGTACGGGTGTCGTATACCTATAATAATTTATACGCGAACGACGATGAAAACGAGCCAAACTCGACGTGTATAATAATTGCGTTACAATTTACATAATATGTTATTATAAGAAATTGTGCTTAAGCCTCACATCATGCGCCGAATGTGTACATGTTTTATTTATATACATTGCAGTTTAGGTATGTATAAGTAATGGATTCTCTCTATCATATTTTTTTCCTTTTCTTTTTTCTTTCTCTCTCTTTTTTTATTGCAATCCAATTACATCGATTTATTATATTAAACGCCAGTCGGTCGGTCATATCGCATAAAAACGGTATCGCTAACCGGGACGTCAGAAATAAAACGGTAATAATTTCGTATACATTATTTTATTATTATAAAATATAATTTAAGCAGTGGTGCAGTGTAAACGTATTATTATTATTATTATCACCATAATCATCGTCGTGACATCAAAATTGCACTTATACCTTAGCGTAATATATATATAATTACACGCGATGTACGATTTAATAATTCCGCGGTCGTATTACCACGATAATTGCACACGGATTTGCGGCACTGTACTAAAAGCAGCGTTACCAAGCTTTTTATAACGTCTTCGCTGGCTGAATGGTCCGTGTATCGTACCTCCACACAAACGATAGAGCCCCCTTTTGACCGTTCTTTGAGCTTAACTGCGCTTAATCTGTGGCGCCGAGTCCCATACTAACAGATGTCGTAATGCAACAATATAGCTTTTAAAGCTCTAATACTAATATATTTATAATAGAACGGATAGGGTACTATAATATTAAGATTTAAGACTACTACATATAGTATGAATAAATTGCAATAGTTAATAGATAATGATTTGTTAAGAACTTTAATAAACACATGTTTAAATATTCGTGGTGATGAAAATTATTAAGTAATTTATTTATTATCTGTTAATTTATGTTTAAATGTATATTACTTAAGAATACTCGTAAACTAGTTTAACCCTAGGTTTCTATACGAGCTATTTTCAGTGAGACCCAGTAATCATTTGGCATAAAAATAATTAAAAATATATGAAAAATAAATAACGATTAATATTATTTTGGGTCTGTTTTGGTATTGTAGTACACCACAGCACTTCCGTTAATAAAATTCCTATAAAATCGAGAATACGTTGTTTCAGTGTTAACGCTAGTTTATATGGAACTTGATATACTTATAATAATAATCGTTTATTTAAATATCATCGTAATTATTGGTTTTATAATTTATTAGTTGACCCAATTCTTTGTTTAATATTTTTTTGGCGGTGACTCGCGTAAAGTTGGTATTTTTTGACATAATTTTATTATTATTTTTTTTTTAAGTTCATCCCATCGCGTTTAATCGATCACATTTACGTCCGATAAATTCTTTAAATATTATAACACAATAATAATATATTATATATTGCACGAATAATATTCCCGTCACGGTTCCCAGAAAGTTTTTTAGGTCAAGGGGCGGCTACGGTGAACTTAATATAATAATAATATTATATATGTTATTTATGTTACAGGATAAAACTCCGTCTTGAAAAATTCCGAAGAATAACTATAAACAAAGGTAACCAAATGAAAATAGCTATTTTTCGGACGTTCACACAGAGACAATTAAAAAAATTATACTCTCAACTAAATTACTACAGATGTTAGAATATACGATGTTGACAAATTCTAAATCTAATATACGCTTATAGAAGATACATCAGCAGAAGATTTCAATACGACGGATAATACATTTTGTACAGCGGGTGCTGCTGTTAGCACCACAGCGATTACGAGCGTTGTATTTCAAATTATTCCCCCATCACTTTGTCATAAATACATCAGATAAATAAATATTAAGTTACTTTTTTAAATTCGTAGGTCCGGCAATTCGTTGTGGTGTGAACAACTACAGCAACTGGAAGGGTCATTAACTTCACATCACGCCTCCTACTTTGTCTAAAAAAACCAACTTACGATAAGACATGTAATTCGAACAAAGTAGGTGGGGCGACAGTTTTTTGTAAAGATAGCTTCTTCAGTTATTTTGAGTCATAATATATTATTTGAATCGATTAACTTACAAATTTTCGAAAACTAACTGATACGTTTTTATCAATTCCGAGGGGCTATAATATCTTACCATGACCCATTCCGATCTGCAATATTTAAAAATTTTTTTTTATTATTTATGTTTATCATAGTTAGTCGCAGATCGCAGTAAGAAAAAATCTTTAGACACATACAAACACTCGCTTCACGATAATAATGAAAGAATGCTTTTTTACATTATGTGGCTTTTGTCTATTATTATTGATGGCCTCACCAAAAACGCACATTATATAAACAGCTGCAGTATACGCGGTACATCGATACACGCGGGCTTGCCGTCAAAAAATTACACACATCACAGGCGTGTATTAACGGCAAAGTGGCCGCCGGGTAATGGTCTACTCAGTGCGCGCTCATTGTGGTGACGTTATCCGGGATGAATAGGGTGAAAAGGCCGCGGACGGAAAGAAGTGGTGCAGTAGGTGGTGGAGTATAAGAGGTGGCGGAAAAAAAAAGAAAGCGATCTCATCGTCCCCGTGCGTCCGTCGAATCGTTCGCGTTCTTTAAGTAGGCTATCGGCATTGCTCGTTCGACGTGCGTTATTTTTACTATTATTATTAATACAGGGCGCGTAATTCCTGTGTGGTTTGAGCCTTTGAACTGATAACGTTTCGCGGTGGCGTTACCATGACGAACGGGGGCGGAGTCGATACGGTCAGTGATTGATTATGATTGATACGAGAGAATATTACCAAGAAAATACTTATGCGATATTATATCACAGCCCATGTATACTATGTATATATATGGGCACACGCATAAATGCATACACACCACTTTGATACCCACCACCGCTGCATCGTAGCGTTATTATACTTTAGGTTAGGTAGGCACTTATATATAATATATAAATATTGGTGCGTGAATTATATTGTTTATTAATATTCCTGTCTTGCACGATACCAAAAAACCTTATAGGTAGATGGGTAATAACATCGTACAAGCACCAGGTGCTTAAGATTTTTTAACTAAATTATATCGGCGTGAAATGATTTGGGTACTTCTGTTGTTCGTTAGTGGCCTATAGGTTGTCGTATACTGGTTTGAAACGGAACTGAATCGTTATTTTGCAATGGGTACCAAGACGAACTTTATAGACACAATATCACAATAAATCAAATTGTGGTTTTGAAAAAGGATAAATGACCACAATTATTATAACTATAGTTCAACGTATTTGTTACAAATCGTTTTATTTTGTTGCTATATTATGACGTGTGTCGTGCATGTAATATATGTCAGAATATCGTGATAGTTTGCGTTGTAACATTTTAAAAATCTATTTTAAATAAAATAAAATACAAATCTATTAATATTATTTCTCGACAATGTTCATGACGGTTGTAAAAGCTCGATTGTTGCGCGTATATCATACACTGTTGCGGAGCGCATCTTCGTCCGTCCGTGCTTCGCCATATTATATTATAGTCACCACGTCAGCCAATTTTATATAATGCACGAGCTATATTACATTAAGGTAATACGGTCATCGATACAACAAACAACGAGTACGGGTATATCTCTTTCTATACGTATCTCAGTCTCTTTCTCTCTCTCTATCACGTCCATCTCAAACCTACGAGTGTTTTAGATACGCGTTACACCATATACATACATAATATTTTATTATACGCGCGCATAGAAGTAGATGGACCGCGGGGAGGATCGTGACCGCTGCGCGCGGGAGAGGCGTATAATTAGACGTAATTATAAGTAAAAAAAGAAAGAAAAAAAATCCAAAAGAGAGAAAAAGGCGATATGTATAATAATACGTACCGATATATAATATAATAAGAGTTGCGCGTGCGAGCAACGGAGACGGCGGTAATAATTATACCCGGCGTCGGAGTGTGGACACGGCGTAGTTAGAAAGAGCGAACCCCACCCACCCCGGCCCATGGATCACCTCCACGTTTCTTGTCACGTTTATGTTACACACACACACACTGGTATAGGTACACACTAATTATCCACACACACACAAAGATCGATCCTCAGGCTTAATTTTTTCTAGATCTCTTTCGGGTCATTGTCTTGGCGGCGGCCCTCTCCTCAGCGCGGTATAATATACGCACATCGTCGTACCTATGTATATATATATATTTATAACGTAATAATTATTATAGTGTGCACCACAATGTATATAGCGCTCTGTGATTGTACGCACACACATACAAACGCGCGTGTGTAATTATAATTATTATTCGGAAAAAAAATGATAATAACAATTAACAGAGTGCCTATATAATAATTATATTATATACACGACGACGACCCGACATAACACACTTACGCACGAGATTACGGGCATTACATAATGTACCTATACCACTCGCCGCTAACCGTACGTTGGTCGGTTTTTTCTCAGCCGACGTGAAACTTATCGTGTGTGCGTATGTTTGTTATCTATTCTTCTAGCGTACGCCTAATATCTGTTGATCGGCTGGCCAATTCGTCGCCAAAGAAAAACCGTAACTGCATAGGACCTCGCAGTCGTTATCTCCCGTGACTGCGCTCTCCGAAAACTGTCGAAAAACAAAACACGCCCCAGACATGCGACGGTCGAATTATGTAATAGGTACTGTTAATATTATTCTATATTCTATGACCGATTCGATAAAGGTATATAATAATATAATGATCCAATACACGGTACGATAATATTGGCGACTGTAACGTACCTAGGCCATTCTCACAGGGGAAGGGGGAAATTTATTTTCTATTTTCATAGAAAATTATCTTAAAAAATAATGGCACAGCTATAATAATTTTATTAATAAACACAGGAATCATGGTATTTTATACTTGTAAAATATAACATTGTAATATCTACATAAAACAAGAGATTTTTATTTATTTAAATATAGTATAATACAATGCACTCATATTATACATAAGGGAGCCTAATCCCCATCCTCCACAGGCACGCCACTGATTGACGATGCGTACAGAAGTGTATACTACAGCTGCAGAAAGTCGTAAGAAATTCGCGCTTTCTCTTTGAGTGCCGCGATGTCATCTATCGCTGAGACAGATGATATTTACTTCGCGATGACTTGAATTGAGATTTACCGTTATCGAAGTGCATATTTTTGCATAACGTATTTCGACGATATATTAATTAAAATATTAAGTACAATGCGTTATATTTCATAAGTTTTAGTAGAAAATATTATATGTTTTGTATAACTTTGTTGTTTTTCTATATTATATAAGCGACTAATCAATAAATATAATATATTTTGTGCGCGTGTAACTATTAACGAATAACGTTGTGTTAACGTATATTGTGTGTTATGACGTAGTGAATCTATCACGTACTCAAACAAGAGCTTGATAAAATAATGTGCATATATTATATATATATAGTATATACCATATTTTTTCTGTCTGTACGGCGTTTATGATTTGGTGAATAAAATAATATATAAAATACCTATATATTGTGCTATCGGTAACAGGCGCTCGTAACTAGCCGAAGGTTATAAATTTGTAAACGGACTTAGTAACATTGTAACTACGTGTACAGACTCATCACTTGTACGGTGGCGTCTTCTGCATGTATACCTCAGCGGGCAGTCTTTTGTTTCACCCAGACTAGAACGTGTCTTTTCTGGTAAATCTGTTCAGTTTGCTATACCATTTACACAATGTGCGTCTCTGTTTATACATATCACGAACAATAATGGAGATCGTAGAAAAAAAAATATCAATGTATGAGGGCACACGCGACATAATAGCAGTCCCTTGAAGTTTATAATGCCTGAGTAACCGAAAAAAAAATATATCGTAAATTTTCATTTCAAAGCGATACATAATTTAATATCGGGTTTGACAGTTCTTAATTTCATACCTGTACCTATTGTTAAGATCCCTTTTGTCGAAATTATACTTTATTTTTCATCATCTGCACATGCTCAAATCATAGTATTATGTCCTGTAGACATACATCATCTATACCTACACCAACTTAATCTGACCCGGTCAGAAATGTACAAATGGACTTGTGTTTGACCGACAGTTTTTGCACAAATCATTTTCTTCGACTTTTCTGACAAAGGATTAAGTATAATACTATAATCGAGTATTGTATATTATAAAGATTATGTAGAAACTCGAAATCTCTGTGGATCGCCCTCACACGTGTCTCGTTCACTTCAACGTGGACAGACGAAATAGAAAACTAACAAATAATTAACTTTATAATACAATATAAACAGCCATAAAATAAATAGGTACCTACATCATTATTTATAACCGTCACAGATGAAGTATAAGTGTAAATAGATGAATATCAAGTATGGCTTTAAATATAGTAACTTGTATTTATTTTCATACTCGTATATATAGGTAAAAATATTTATAAATATATATGTATACGAACAGAGAGGTATATAGGTTTTTTTCCATACGTTTACACACCGAAACGTGCCGGACCTCTTGGCATTTGGGTCGGATCTCCGCTACTACGATGAAAAAAATGTATATTTTTTCTTTTTCTTTTTTAATTTCTATGTACGTGATAATAATAATTCATAGTCTCGAGACGTAATTATATATAATACACATCACTGCAGTGCGGTACAATCGTCGTTCGTCTTGCCCGTTTAACCGAATGAAACGTACATACCTACTTAATTATATTATCGCAACGTCGATACAAAACAGCTCGACTGTACAATAAAAAAAAAATTGTAAAAAAAATACCAATACACGCGTATATCGAAAAAGTATATAACGTGATATTATGTATACGTATATTGATATTTCGGCCTATGATATTATACATAATATTCATAAGCCAATCGTTAAAAAATTATAATATTATCCACACAACAACTGGTCAACACCATTCAGCGACTGTATATATTATATTAGTTTATACGTATACTTGCAGGTGTCCTCAGGACATAAATAACGAAATAAGTATGCGTTAAACCAAATTAGATTTCAACTAACTTGTCTGATGATATTCACCCGTTGCCCCTCAAAATCGTTCATCCGCTGTCAATATAATATATACTCGACAAATTGAACTCTACATCGGCTATTATAACGTTTAAAATATCAAATCAATTTTGTGTGAGTAACTCATACAGTCATACACATTATACATAACCTAACCTAACCTGCTTATACTCATTACAATACTAGGTTTATTGTTCATGTATATACACTCCATGGGGCATCTACGCATATAGTATTTAGGTTTACTTAAGTTAAACAGCTATGACTTTAAATATATAATTTCGTATGATGTCATGGTGTTCATGGTTGATATTAGGTAATGCCGTGTTATTAATTGGGACAAATTTATAAATCAAAAAGCTGTAACAACTTTATAGATGTAATAAGGTACTTGCAAACAAAGTTGAAATTTCTTTTTTTTATACTATATAGAATATGAATAATGCATCTCATACATCTCGACAGCAAATATATAAAACAAAATTGATAAACAAGAATAAACTAAATAGGCAGGTACAATATGACTTTGGTCTCGTACAATTTAACTGAATATGTATGTGTTTTTTTCGACGCGTGAGAAAACTAAAATTAACCTATGTATTTAAACATCAATAACTCGTTATTGTCTTCCACGCACTGCACGTGTTTATTCGCGTATTCCTATATTACAAAATTGTTTCTAAAAAGGCTGGTATAAAAGTTACCATTATAAGTTAAATGGCGGTTAAAAAAAAATTAACTGGCAGTCGGGGTTAAACGTTACTTTTTATTATATTGATCAAAAAAACGAAAAGTTACTTTATATTTTTGCAGGTCAAAAGTTTTTCGAAGATGAAAGTAGGTATAAGCCAATATAGTTATCTACAAAAAAAGTTTTAAATTATGTTTCACCAGACCAACTTTGAATTTCCATTATATTATTATAATAAACTGAAAATTATTATATTGGAAATATTTATTATAGCTATTATAAGAAACTACGATATAATGCAGTGTATTATATCTCGGTTTACCTAGATAGAATAGGTTTATTTGATTTTGTAGTGTACATTGGACCAAAATATTTTTTTGTAGTAGGATAATATAGTCGTGGCGTATTATAGAAGATAGATGTACTAGTTTAGTATAACTACGAGTATACAGATAAGTAGTTTACTAATTTAGATCGATTTAAAAAAAAAAGTTTAAATTATTATTCTTATTATAAAAATAAAATATTTATTAGTATGAGACATTTCGCTAATGTTAAATTTTACTAATGCTACTTTTTGACATACCTAATACTATAATACCTAATACTTATTTCGTTATACACTGGTATTCAGTGTGTTCGTAGTAAATAATATAATTACTCGTATAGTTATAGTAACTTAACAAATTTTAACACCAATGAATCGATAATATAATATTTCAGACTTACCTTGATTCGATTATTTTGTTACAGGTTGAATGTTATTGTACTGTTGTACTTCTTGTACACGCTCCATGTGTCTATCTGAACGGGAATGGATGGACTGTTTCGACCATTGATTCGACTGTCTGATCAATCGTAACGCGAACCCTGCGTTTTATTCATCGGATGTCGGCTGATATTCACAGTTTCACACTTACCGTGTTTTATTTTATATACATTTTATAACTAAATGCTACTACAATCGTATTATTGATAGTTAATCGTTTGGGTAGTTATCTAAAGTTTAGATATCAGTTATCGGTAGTAAAAATATAAACAAAACTCGTCTTTAAATAATATCATTAGTTATTAAAGAAGTAGTAATAATAATAATTATTATAAGAAAAACTGTGTTTGGGAGGAGTTAATTACCCTCATATGGTACCTTCGGTAAATATGAAAATGATTATGGAACGAACGTGTTGTAAATAGGTGTTTCATAAAGTGCGCAATTTTTGAAATACGTGGGATTTTTTTTGTTTGAAGGTTGTCAACCCTGTTTTAATTATTTTTGTCATCTATTGTCACTTTGATCAGAATGCTATTCGTTTTTATTGAGCTTAATAATTGTCATGGAGCAATTCAGTAACCACTAACCACTAACCATCAGCGTATTTATTGCATTTTCAAAAATTGCGCACTTTATGAAACACTCTGTATTGTTAAATGTAAAACCATATGTTCATGTACGTTACGTATAATTTTAATAGGTACTTTTTGTTTACTATTACTTGTTATTAACTGGTACAGAAACTCATGATGCAAGGGCGAGTCTGCGCCCTAAGCATGGCCGAAGTCAAAACCTTACTTTTTCAGATAGTTATTAATCAATTGGTAACAAACTGTAAGTAAATACATAGGTATTCAAAATTTGTAAACCAAAATACTTTATTCGCCAAAATGATTTTTTTCTATTCACCGGAGTACCAGGTTGATAGACTTGTGTACGCAATATATTAATATATTATGTTTCTTATCGTAAACGCCATTCACATCCTATCGTGCACATGTATACAGTGCGGTATTATAATAGTTCTATATTATTTATAGTAAATTCGTCTTTCGAATACTGCGACTGGCGATGGTTAGCGATTACTTCCGTGGTATATGCATCCGACGCTGTGGCATATGATGAAAAGCATCGTAGTTGTAATGACAGGAATAGGAAATTTAGTAAAAGGTAAATCGAAAATAAAAACACTTGTTTAGACCAAATTTGTAGACTACAATTTTAATACAAGAATCGTGTAAAACATTGTGTGATACCGCAGTGGGTTTTTATTTTTTTATCTTATTATTCCGTCAAACGACAAATAAATACATTAGTACATAATATAGGAGCATACACGTAGGGGATGGTCGGGTGGCGGGAATGGAGGAGTTTTGTTGTAGGGTGTTGTGAGTGACAATGTATATATACGAACCGACGTGTAATATTATTGTGACTGGACTCGACGAGACCTCCGGGGTAAAAAAAAAATAATACACGGCGGCGGTTGACGTAGGTACCTACTTACACTATAACAACATCGTGGAAAAACAATAATCACAATAATAATACATTATAATATTACGAGTATATAGGTTATCTACGCACATACACAATTCGTACGTTATCGTAGGCGGTGATTATAATTAACATATTATATTATTTCGAATAGGAAAAAAAATACAAATGAAAAAAAAAAACAATTCCAAAAATCGATATTGCGTTTGTCCTTATATTGCGATATACAAAACAGGCTAAAAAAAATAGTTAGACAGAAATCAAAAACGTAACATGATAATAATATGTCCGTCGGACGATGTCAACGCCACCGTGCAGACCGGGAGTCAGATAATATTACACTTCATTACAATTTACAATAATATATGTTATAAAATGACTGTTTTTTGTGATTGTATACTTTGGGTAGGTTTTGAGGGGAGGGGGTGAGAACGTGACTGTTACATGTATGCGTACGGGGCCGGGTTGTATACGGTATTATGACAAACTATAAATAAAAACAAAAAATAATATTCAAATAAAAAAAGAGAAACAAAAACACCAACAATGCACACGTTTAGTATAACTCTAATAGTAAAATGATACATTCATATAATTGTTTGCCTTAGACGTTTAATAATAATAATAATAATAATAATAATAATAAAATAATACTACTAAAATAGTCGTAATTAATCAAATGTTAATCGTTATTATTTTTGTTTTTTTTTTTGTATAATTTTATTTTTTTTTTAATTTTAAATATATATTTTTATATATATTTATAGAAAAAAAGCATTAGTATTAATTTTATACTTTTCTTAAAACTTTTTTTTGTTTTTATGTTATAATTATATAATAATAATAATAATTATTATAATGTATAATATATAATATATAATCATTATCATTTAATTAAATTTATTCATTATATATTAATAATAATATTTTTTATATAATAAAACAGGAACCTTAGTACATATGTCAGCTAAATATAGGAACCTTGAATGCTGGGAGTGGATATCGGTTGTCGCGGAGGGCGCGACAATAGATATCGCTGTTTAAGTTTTTTTTTTTTGCTTTTCGTAGTTTTTCTCGTTTTACCGTTTTCATCTTGTCGCGCGCTCGCGCCCACGAGGGGAGGTTCGGTGTGACGAATTGAACGGCGAATATTCGCGATAGTGCCCAACGTGCGGGCGGATGGCGTATGTGTCGTGTGTGCGTGGGGCGGTGCGCGCGCGCCTAAAACGTTTTCCGGGGACGGGGTGCGCCGTCTCGTCCGCCGTCGCTGGCCGTGTTGCAGCCGCGCCAACTACTGGCTCCTCCGTGCGTGGAGAGTATGTGCGCGGCGGCCGCAGCGTCGGCGGCAGTGGACGGCGCCGTCAAGTCTCGCTCCCAGCGACGAAGACTTCACCGGCCTACCGGTTGCTGATCGGGGGAATGGACGGTGCGGGTAAGGGGGGGAAGAAGGAGGTCGATTAAAGGACGGAGACGGGTTCTTTCTCTGTGGAGTGGTGGGGGGTAAGGGGTAGAGGTGGGGCGGGTGAGAAGTGGAAATGCGTGTCTCGGAGCAATGGGACGAATGTGTTTTTCGTGTTTTGACTCGATTAGTGGAAACCTATATAATAAGTATATTATTATTATAGGTGCATTCTATGTACGCGTATCCCGCCGGAACACTTTCAACTCAAGACTTACGGAGGTCGATTGAAATAATGATATCGTGTAGTTATGAGGACTGGAAGTGTCCAGGTAATTGGTTCCAACAAATGGTTGTATAATACGCAGTTAGTTGATTATTACGAGATAATAAATAAACCATGTATTAATATCGAATATATCTAGGAAATATATAGGCGAATATAATTTTTCGTTTTTGTAGTTCCGGCGAGTACACTCGTGACTATCGGGCGCGATGGGTTAGGGAGGAGGGGAGAATAATGCAGGAGACGATTGGGTACATATGGGGGCCATCGGGGGGCAACGGGGATCGCGGGCCCTTTGGTGCCAACAATTCAAAGGACACTCGGTCCACGCCCCCCGAAAATTTTTAAAAATAGTGTATACATTTTATTACGTATACGAAAAAAAAAAATTTATAAAAGTATATCGGTCTGTCGAAAAGAAATCGGTTAAAGTAATTCAAACCGTTGAGGGAGTATAATGTCGTAACGTTATAATTTTTTTCCGTTCCGAAGAAACACAAGAATGCCGAAACAAGTGAATAAAGAAAACAATATTAGATCAGGGAGCATATTATAAAATAAGTTTGTTAGTATGTAGTTCATTTTTTCTCTTTTTACACATCTAGAAACACTGCCTTAACATACTATAATATTATTTTATTTTGTCTTCAAACATTAATGATATATTATATATAATTATAATGAGTTTATTCAATTAAAATAGGGCATATATTTAAATATATTTATATATTTATATAATATTTATCGATTGCTAATTCATTAAATTAATTAAAATTATTACAGCACAATTATAGCGAGGTGTTTGTTACTTGACTTAATATCAATAATAATTTTGAATACAATAAATATTCATTAAATAAAATTACCTACCTAAAACGTATAATAATAATAATAATAATAATTGTAGAAATGCATTACAATACTTAAAACCTAATGATGATTTTTCGGTTTAATCTTTCCGTACTCTCTTTTCATATTTACACAAACCTATATATATATTATATATATATATACGTATTTATATATACTCTAAACATATGCTAAGAAATACTAAGCGACCGTAAATGATTGCGCTAAATTTTACATCGTTTCATAATAACTCGTGCAATCGAGTTTAGTACGTTTTCGTTTTATATAATTATACCATATTTTCATTAGTAGTTTCCAAAAAACCGCACGTATCTTTTTAAACAGCGTCAATAAAAAAAAAAAATAAGAAAAAAACCTATATAATACTATTAAATAGTATAATAATAGTAATAATATAATAATAATAAATAAATAAATAAACAAACAAACAAACAAACAAACAAGTAGCGTAAAGGAACTTTCAGTTATCGTATTTTTTTGTTTTTTTTATACACACATAAATAATTAATTCTTTTCGTATCGTTAGTGATTTTCTTTAATACGAGGAACTACGTACCTTTTTTGAGATGAAAACAAAAATAGTGAGGAAACGAAAGACCGTAGAAATTGTTTACTTAATACACAACTTTTAAGACGGGACGCGCAAAAAAGGGGAGAGGTGTGATACTGTTTTTTTTTTTCGTAATTATATTTCATCAATAATTGTTTATCCGACGAGAATAAAGACGCGCAGCGTATACGGATAACACTGTATTATTATATCATACGAGTGCAAGAAAATCGCAATAACTAAAAAAAAAAAATGAAGAAAGTCCTCTCCCCAGGAACATGAGTGTGTCGAAAAGGAACTTTGGGTAAGTTTTACACAATAATATATAAATAAATAAATAAATAATAGTAATAATAATAATAATAATAATAATAATAATATACATACACACATTACATACGTTTTACATAACATATTTTGTCGTAGTCATCGTCAGCGGCGGCAGTGACGGCGAAACCGAAGAAGTCTGCGGCTCGCGTGCTGACGGCGAACAAATGATGATGGATGGTGGTCGGATTCGTAGATCGGTCGGAGTTATTGGCCACTACTTGGCACGGCTGGCGCGACGTTGCACGCGGCCGGCGGCGCTGTGAACTTGTGCATCTTGGCGGTGGCCGCGGCGGCTGCTGCTGCGGCTGCGGCGGCGGCGGTACCGGACGACTTCTTGTCGGCGGACGGCGCGCAAAACAGATTGGCGTTCGAGTCGCTGTTGAGGTCGCGCGGCGACGGACTGCGGCCGACCGCCTTGGCTGCGGCCAGTGCCGTGATCTGGTTCACCACATCCTCCATCTCGTCCGAGAGGTTGGGCGACGGTTGGAGCTGCTGCATGTGCAGTTGCTGTTGCTGGTGTTGCTGCTGCTGTTGTTGCTGCTGTTGGTGTTGCTGCTGAAGGTGATGGTGGTGGTGGTGGTGGTGTTGCTGCTGCTGCTGTTGCTGTTGCTGCAGATGTTGGTGGCGGCCGACCGAAGAGGTGGCGGTGCCGTAATGACCGCCGCGGTGGGCCGTCTCGATATGTGCGCGCAGAGCGTGCACAGTGCCGTACGTGTTGGTCTCGCCATTGGCCCCGATGCCGCAGGACCGGCATCCGTACGCGGGATGGGCCAGGGCCACGGATCCGGTGGTGCGGCAGTCGCGTTGCTGGTGCGCGGCTAGGCCCCCGTTATCCGGGAACGCCAACTGGCACTTAGCGCACGCATGCCCAACCGTCCGGCCGCCGTCGATGGCGTAACCCTCGGCCGGCAGTTCGGAGGCCGGCACGGTGGCCGCCACTTCGACCACGGCTGTCTGGTCGGGACGCACCGTCCTGCACCGGTCGGCGATGGCCTGGATCACCGACTGGTCGAGTTGGAGCATCCGCACCGGAGTTCCCGACTGGCCGGTCTGTTGTTGCTGTTGCTGATGTTCTTGGGAGCCAGCGGCTGGTGTCATGGTGCCCGTGGACGTGTTGTTGTTGTTAGCTGCGGCGGCTGCGGCTGCTGCTGCTGCGACAGCAGTCGTACGCATACCGTTGGTCGTGGCCGCCGTGGTGCTAGGAACGCCTCCGGCTGTAATCATATTCACGATATTAGAATTTCCAACAATCGTAGGTACTAGTTAAATATATATAATATAATATAATATATTTATATGTAAACGTATCGCTATTTTATAATACGATGGATATACAAGGCTGGGCAATACACGAGTTTAAGAGTTAGTTTTATTCTAACGATTTGTCTATAGACTTTTGGATGTCCGGTTATTGTAACGTAAAATCGACAAATTAAATTTTCATTTTAAGAAATCTGGTCAATTTATTATACATTTAAAAATAGTTCAATTGATTTCGATTTTTCATCCGATTTGGAGAATTTTTTTTATTTTAGTGACGAAAACTACAACGAATTAGCTAATTCTATAGAATTACTGTATAAACATTTTATTATATATATATAGCTTTAAGTTTATATAAGGTAACGTTGTTCAATAATATAGTGATATGAAGTAACAATAAAGAAAGAACTTTTTTAACTAAATAAAAATATATTATTATTAATTATTTTTAAAGTGTGTACTAAGTTTTAACTAAGTTAGTAAATATTTTTTTAACTTAACTTTTTTCTTATTATTACATATTAATTTAAACTATAACTTAATTAAGAAAAATAAATCATCAATTTGCCCAACTTTGTGATTATATTAACATTGCTGTATTTAACCGGCTAAACTATTACGTCGTCTGTCTTTGTCATGTCAAAAAGTTGATCTCGGCGCAATCATGTCAGTGAATACTGTATATAAATTTAGTGAATCAGAATGCGATAAAAGACACATGACACGGCATACGACGTAGCTGTGTACCGGATTTGTGTAATTATCACCGTAGCAAATCAAAATAATATTATTATTGAAAAGTGGTATTTTCAACGGTAATCCGTGAAAAATGTATGTCATAAAATCGTAATTTTCATATGAATCATATAGGTGCTGTTGAAAACCGCATATAAATATATTATATTGATGGGTCACGGTCTTGTGATGACAATTATAGTGTGATACGGATATGATTTTCGGGACACACTGCATTACAATATGCCCTGTGGCCCGTATTCATATAGACATGTACGCTCTAGTTTTGAGTTTTGGTCAAGATATACGATACCTACGGCCAAATTTTACAGCAATGCGAAATTTGTACGACCCTCTATACATTATATACAAGTGTACGGCGTTTCGTGTATCATATTATATAGATACAGTAAATATGTTTAAATCGTATTCTTTTATATATTTTTTTTTTACATCCACATCGTATCGATGGATAGGTCAACCATATTGGCATTGGGCGCGTAAGTCATCGTGTGCAGGGCCGTTGAACGATCGTACCAATAATAATATAGTGTGTAATACGTTTAAATAATATTATTTGTGTAGGTATATTATATTAGGTAGGTGAATATTATAATACTCGTATATTATGTAGACGACGAGCCGACGTTCGGTCAATAATAATTTGTCGAACACCGTCTGTGGTGATTTTAAAAGACACACTTAAACGTTATCTGTCGTCGGAGAACGATGAAATAAAAAAAAAAACCGACAAAAAACCAGTTTAGTAGAGAAATAATAAAGGACCGAACGAGTCTGCCGCCGATAAAACGCGGGCCGTGTTAAAACACAACACGGTCGGATAATGGACGCGACGAGTGTGGCGTACACGGCGTATACCTGTAAGCGATAACAACTGTCTCTCCTCTACACACAATATTATGTACTTACTTATGACACACACACACACACACACACCCAACCACACTGTATTATCGTACTATTAATGCATATAATAATGTGTACCAACAGGCAACAGAGTATATATTATACCTATATGTATATATTACCCTCAATCACTGTATCACTCTTTTTCTCTCGGTCTCCGAGACATCTTTCCGGGCGGACGACCGACTGGCGGTCGTCGTTATCTATGCGGCTGCAGCGTTATAAAATCATATCATGTCATTGCGACTGGTAACGGTTATCTCGAGGACCAGTGAATACTACACCTTGTTCCGCGTGCAGAACTCGTGATCAAAATGATATTGCGGTACAATACTCAATACTCGAAATATTCGATATATTAATATTATGACGTAGTGTGATGTATTATACGATGCACAGTTAATCCAATGTTAAACTATGTCATAGTGTTATTATTTCCAAAAAAAAAATTTTAAAAAAAGAGACACACCGCTTGCGATGACCCGCAGCCTCAAAGCGCGCACCGACCCGCGACTGCCACCCGATCACCTCCCTAAATGTAACAACATATAAAACACACAAACACACAGTCACACATATAGATACACACGTATATTAAACAATTTATTGAGTGTACACTAGTTACATATTAATATCATTAAAGGTATATACCATAGAAAATGCATAATATATTCGAGGAGTATAATCGTCCGTCGAAAAACTATATTTATAATATCTATATAATAAAAATCGTTTTCATCGTTTCACGTCTGTTTCTATTTCGAATATTTCGATTCTTCTCGTATCACATTATAATTTTATTAATATTATTGTATTCGTTTCCCGCCATCAGGTATATGTGTACTTTATAATACAATATACTACAGCCTGTGCAGAGCGGTACCTACATGGCTACTGGCGTCCACGGCAATATAACGTTTTCGTTACATTTCAATTTCATTCGATAGTCCAAACGAATTAATCGTTTGCCCGATACGCATCGTACGCGTGTTATTTTATTTGACGAGTAATTCTCCCAAAGTATATATTTTTTACGCGCATGTTTTAATGACGTGATCGATTAACGACTGAGGAAAAAAATACAGACGAACGCGCGACAGGCGAGGCGAGGCGTAAAATTATTATTAGGGTGATCCGACTGTCAAACGGTGCGAGAACGACGGACAGAGTTGGTATACGAGCCACGCGACGTCACACGATGTTATAATTTAGTTCTATATTATAATCATACTTTTACGTAGATCATTGTCACGAGGTCCTATGTAAGTGTTTTTTTTTTTTCGAATTTTCTGTCGTACACAACGTGTTTATTATATGATAGTAATTTTATTACGCGCTAATAATTAATATACTCGTTTTTCCATCAATGCGTCCGAACGGCCGGAATATCATTAAATTAGTTTCTACAAGAGTCTGTACAAATTTGACGCACAAACAAAACTCCACTGCTCAATTGTTTTTCGAATCGCGATTTTTCAATAATATGTGGCAGAGGTGAACTCCCATATAGAAGACGCTGAAACGTACGATCATATCGATTGTAAAATGTGTTTTTGTGTTGTGCGTTTGTCTAAAAGGGCGAATCTCAAATTTTGGCGAAATCGTGTTGAAAATCTATAGTTAAACTTATTATCTTTTACACCTAGATACATTTTGATTCACTTTTTTACATACATATAAATTGTTTAATCAATAGTAAAACCATAATATATTATTATGTAAAAGTTAAATTTGATATATTTTAAAATAAAACGTCCACGAAAATTTAAATTTAAAATACACTAGAAAAGTCTTAACTACTAAAAGCTAAATAAGAAGTGAGATCGGCACTTTTAAACCCAACCACAAATGATTTACATTATAATTTGATGCATTTCATTGGATTTCTATTATTTTTTTTACTGAAATTTTAGTTTGGGCCACGTGTCGTCACAACATATTACGATCGCGGTAACAATTTTTTACTCCCACTCCTGTCACGACCAACATATTATAATACACGTATAGTGCGTATAGCGTATGATATACTGTTGACCGGTCACTCGATTTCGATTGTCTTTACGGTTTTTTTTTGTCGTCGTCTGCGAAGGACGTCCAGACACGACACACGCACAAACACCGCAGACACAATATATATAGGTACGCGCGAAGTTTTTTCAGTAAACATATCGCACCGACTGGCACACGGGCGCTCAGCGGAATATTCATTGTTGTGGCGGCACATGATCGGAGTGTAATATCATTCACCGCGGTTGGATTTGCAATAATAATTAGCGGCGGGGAAATTGTCTTCTAATAATTTATATTATATACAAGCACGTAGTACCTATAGAGTCCCACATAAAATAATATTTTTGTGTGTGTGTGTGTGTGTGTGTTGTATATAATATGTATAATATATATTATATTAACTGCGCCGATGTGTAATCGGAGTAATAAACTAATAATATACGTCCGGGAGGGTGGTGATGTGGGGAGAAGGGGAGGCAAAAACTCATTCCGAAAACGAATAAGTCCTTGCCGGCGGATTATATTATTACAACGACAAAGATATTATATTATATATACGTATTATGCTAATGAGACGGATCGACACACACACATATACATAATATTATGTTATAGGTTGTATATGCGTACGATTTTTTTTCTGTTATAAAATAATGTAATACGTTTATATGTATGTCTATGTGTGTGTGTATATACAAACGTCGCGACACCGCCGTCGGATGGCCTTTTTTATTATTATTATTATTATTATTAATGGCTTCCAGTTTTTAATTTCCAAGAAAGTAATGTGAGTGAGTGAGCTCGATGAGCACGAGTTCCTTAACGAACGCCGCCGAGTCGCATATATTGTATTATATTATACGTGTATACCTATAGGTACGGGCGGCGGCGTCGGTGGATAAAATAAACGTATATAAAATGTGTCAAATGCAAATGAGCGTAATAATAATAACCACGTGAAAGAGTATAAAAATTATAATAAAAAAAATAAAAATACAAATAAATAATGGAAACTAATAATGAAATATGGTCGGACGAGAGGCCCACGTTCGGACCGCCACAGTATTATAATAATATTATATATATATTATATGATGTGTGTGTGTGTGTGTGTGTGTGTGTGTGTGTGTGTGTGTGTGTGTGTGTGTGGTGGACGAGATTGAGAATAAAAAGAAGAAGAATTAAACGCGGTGCGCATGCGATGTGCTCGCATATAATTTTAATAAGAAATCTGAACGCGAGCGTGTGTATGAATATACGGAAATCCCCCGGAGGTGTGGTTGTTAATTTTAACATCACTTTAATATGTAAATTAGTAACAGTTACTAATGAGCGACGGCCCCGTTGCGAGTAAATCTCCTTGTCTACCGCCACTATATTATACCTGCACTGACCACCGACCATATACCTGGCCCATACCGAACACCACCTCCACCACGTCCACCACCGCGGGACCTATCGTTCGATTATATACGCGTAGATACAAATATTATTAAAAAGTAGCCGCCGTCCAACCGGGAGGTATAATATTGTAGTGTGCGGTGTTGTGTTATAGTAGCATTGGTATAGTGGTGCACCACGTGACTCCTAGGAATCCCATTTGCATTTAAAATTGGTAAGACGTTGTTATAATCGTTATTAAAACACCATCGCCGACGTCACACACTCATAATTTTATATTTTATAATAATATCAACGAGTGCCGCACACAACGCTCCCATACGCGCCCGGGTCACGTACCGCACACGGATTTTACTACGGTATAATAATATACAATATATTATTTTTCTTTTTCATTATCGTCCAAACGAGATAAATGACATTAATCGTTCGACATTTTTGTACATAAAGGACAAAATATATATAATACGAGTCGGAGGTAGGTGCGGTCGTACGTTATATTATCTGTACCTACATTATTATATTGTACGTATGTGACATTTTTTCGTCAAGACGGCCATTGTGTGTTTGTACACAACACGTTGGGCACATAATATAAATATCCTAACGCCACCCACCTCACACTGTTTACGAAGATTTTCCGACATAACATCGCGTTTAGAAATGTCTCTTTTATTATTATTATATTATTATTATTATTGTGCAGAACAGTGTACTACCACAATATGCGTATGTATGTGTGTGCGTATATATAGGTACATTTGAAAAAAGGTGTAATATATTATTTTATTATACAAATAATAATAGTAAAATCGAGTGATATATTTTATTATTAAAACCCTGCCGAACGCTATTTGGGTTGCTCACAGTTTTTCGTCCCTAACAATGGACATTGTGCGTTACCACTCATACATACATACCGTGTGTGTACGTGTGACAGTACTCATTCTGTACACACACACAAGGTAACGATTATTTTCTACCTGTGGTCCAATAATAAATAATATGTATATAATACCGTTTTCGTCCACCACGCGTTAATGCGTTTATCTGGCACAATAGATGTGCATATAAGTTTAGTGTTAATATTTATAACTCCCCGATTTTGGACTGACACCAAAAGAGTATAACTCATCCCGAGCATTTAACAATTGAATCGAACAAGAACGTGACACTTTGTGGTCAAAAAAGAATCACTCCAACTAATCCGCATGTCTCGTCCATTCTAGTAGCCAGAAAGTGTCTCGCTTCTCACGTGAAAGAATAACTCTAAAAGTTATTTAAAAATCCTTATTTTTGGCAAACCCTTTCCACCCGTCCAAAATCTCACTTCATACTATATTGTCCTGTACGTCCCTACAGAACTGCGGGCGTATATGTTATTATTATATTTCTAACGCGAGCACACGCACGAAATAATCGGTTTCGTATTTTTTCTCCGACTCGAATAATGTGAACGAGCATACTGCTAGGATTTTCGACCGGGATTATGTTATACGCGTGAAATTTTTTTTTTTTTTTGGGGTCCTAAAACAAACAGGAAACGGACTTTTATCTGTGAGCTTCCCGTGCGTCCGCCGCCCCCACCATGGTACACAGTTGTTTGCGGTCGCACGCTCCCCCGGTGCAGTATGTGTAAACAGCGGGGGCGGTGAGCGTTATCTCGCGGGCAGGACGGCCAACAAACAGGTATTCGGACACGGACACGCGGCGGCGGTGACCGCGGTGTTGTCGTACAGAAGTGTACACTGTAACCGAAGCGGGGGGAGGACTAGAAATCGCCCAAAGGGTCGATCGTCCTTTCTGTGTTATTTTTTCCTATACAATAATAATGTCGTACGTTATCCTTCCACTCCCGAAACGCGTCTCGTTTACACTGCCCCAGGCACGTGCTACGTTTTGTTTTCTCGCGCGTCTTATACACATCATACTTGTATATGCGCGTATTATGTTATATAGTTTTTTGTCGAGCAACTATGCTTTCCACCGGTGATGCAGTGTCGTAAATCGTCATCGAAATCACGTCGTTTCGAGTCCTTGGACCGTCATCGGCGCCGAACGATTTACAATCGGTGTGTATTATTATTGTGCCTAAATATTGTACGACGTGTAAAACACTGGCGCGCATATATAGGCATGCCGCCACCCATATACGGTGACCTTATTTTTACAGCTCTCTCTGCACTTGTCAAATTTCAACCCTTTTCATCCGTTAATGCGCGCATCGTATACATATATATATATATGTATACTGCATTCGCTCAGAACAAAACACCCATACCGCAGCTTCCATGGCACAATATATGTATAATAAAATATAATATATAAATATATATTTGTTATGCGTGCAGCGTGATTTGTACAACATAATAAACTATATTTTTTTTTGTTCCAGGCCTAATGTATTTATACACCCGACCCTAATTATTTTATTACGCGGCGTGGAATTTTGTTTTTCTTTCATCCGGCGCACAATAGGTCCGAAGAAAAAAATTGTCCTGTCTTATATAATATAATATAACATAATATATGTATATTATGCGCTCATCGGATGACGGCGGAAGGGGTTCGCCGATACCGTAATTATTGTGACATCTGTATTTATTTCGGGCGCGCGCGCGCTCGCGGGAGAAAATGTGAGAAAAAAATTGTTATTCAAATTATATTGTCGTACATATATTATATAATGACATTGCTGAAGTTTGCCCCGCGGCGGGTGCGCGCGCGATATACACGGGGAAAAAAATGCACACATATAAAATAATATAAACATAATATTAGAATATGAATCGTGGTACATAATATACAGGTGGCTCACCGCTGCACACACACATTATAATATATGCATATAAATATTACATAATATTGTATATATATATATGTATAAATAGGTACGGATGGGTAACAATCAGCGCGTTAACCGAATATATTGCGCACGCGCGTATACAGTGCATATATATAACCCATGTGCATTATTCATACACGTATACATCAAATTATACATTTATATATACGCTCGCGTACGTGTGCATTATACTAAATTGGGATTAAGACACAAATTGTAATCGTTTACGATCCAAAACGTTGGCACACGCACACACACATTTTACACACAAACGATGTACCTACAATACTTTAACAGTGCATTGCGTTGGAAAAAGGATATAATATATTGTAATGTGCAGCATTGGTCCTATGTATAAATAGTTAGCCAACATATAGTTATATATTACACAGCACAATAATATAGAATATAGGTATAGTCTCTATGTATTTTAGGGCAAACCTAAATACGATCTGAAACAAATAAAGCACGCGTTTTGTTAATTTAAAACCAATGTATTGCTTGTATTCATCTATAGATCATAATTTTGTTTATCTAATCTGATTTTATACCATAAAGATTTAGAATTTTTAGTAAATGGCTTTTTTTTTTATTTATTCTGTAAACATTACAATGACTACAATGCCTATGCTTTCTGGTAATCCGATCATATAATGTAATATCATAGTGCTTAATTTTTGGATTTGTTTGGATGTAAATTTAGCTGCTTAAATGTTTCAGTAGGTATAAATATTTTTTTTAAATATACTACAATAGTCATAGACGATGTTTATATTTTTATATATATACATATAAATTTAATTCGACTATAAACCACGGTGACGTGGTCTTGTTGTCGGTGCACCTCCACCCCTCATTTCGTGCGAGGCTCTTTAGAATCGTACGTATAATAATATTCAAGTAGGAATAGTCATGCGATCCGAAAATGAAATTAATGGGCACGGTACACCGTACCTGAGTTTGCCAGGCAGACGAGCACCGTGCCCGCGATTATATTGTCGTCGTGTATTGTTTTTACCATTCTCGTAACCGTTTTTATTATCGTTTAGTATTTTCTATTTTTTTTTTTTTTTTTTAATACGTTTCTCGTCATATTCTTTTACGCACGATAACCACCGACAACCGATCAAAACATAATCGTTCCATCGCAGTATTCCACGATTCTATTTTCTCATTTATTAGTATTTCAATATACATCATGGGTATCTTTTTTCCTCGTTTTCAACGCTCGTCCGATACGAAGTGATAAAATTTTATACATTGGGCACCTGCTGACACGTATAGAAACCAATCGGAAAGGACGTTTAGCATCTATTAAACTCCCAACCTTTTTTTATCTGTATATATATATATAGGTACATTAGGTTTTCAGTTAGTTAAATATTATTTCTGCAATCGTGGTTAACAAACAGATGATGATAACATTATTTTTTATTAATCCTTTGAAAATGTTTATTTTAGTTTGGAAAAAAGTTTGAAAGTAATATTGTAATGCGGCATCTAGAATCATTCTGTATACTTTCTAGTTGTCTATACATATCGTAATATCGTGTAAATATAAATGTGCTTTTTCAGCAATATAAGAAATTAAAGGATTCTGTGTTCTATATATACGAAGTAATAAGTGGACAATTCCGGAAATTGTGTTTTTTTTCATTACCTTCCACCCGGCCTGTGAGTCGTTTACCCACAGCAGCCCGTGTTGTGTATAGTAGTTCCCTTCTTTTGTGTTACGTCGACGTCAAACAATTAGCGACGATTATCCTACGGAGAAGGCCGTGTATATAAATAACAAATATATTGTAGGTATGAGGGTTTTAATTGCGCGCACAAGTCTCGGGAGGAGGATATTAAGCAATTATCGAAAAGAATGAAAATAAGAATGAGAAAAAAAATACCGAAAAAAATGTAAGAAAGGGAGTCGTCGTAGCTGTTGTTGTAGTTGCTGCCAAGCCGTTGTATCGCAAGCCTTCATTAACTCAAAGAATTCGTGTATAATAAACCTGGCACGAGCTAAATAGGATCTTTTGTATACGTGTATTTTTTATACATATCATTATTATTATATTTAATTTCTCGTCCGTTTTTATATTAAATAATATACACGTTATTGCGTCTTTTCCCCCGTTTCGCCACTAAACCACACCGGAATATTTAATTAACCCGCGCCGCTTACCGCCTGTTGCTTGCTCGTGCCACTGCCGCCCGAGGGATCGTCCGGGCCGTTTAAGACCTGTCGCAGCCAGTAATTAGCACCCGAAAAGAGGGGAAGAAACTGGGTCAAGTTTTAATTGCCGTCTGGGCAAACGTCAGAGTTCGGGACGGTTTTTTTCTTCGACCGAAGTCACTAGCAAGTGGCCTTTGATAACGTATTTTCAACGGCTTATTGTGACGCGAAAAGATGTATATATTATATACAAACACGTTAAACGGCGTTCTATTATTAATTTTGCACAGCAGTCTAAACTCTGCAAAGAAACACGTCGGTTCCATACTCATACGCGTATAATAAACGACGAAATAATAATATTCGTATATTATCGTAATCGCGACAGTATTATTATAATAATACTGTATACGATTCATCATTATATGACCTATCGGGTTGAATATAATACACGGTTTTTTTTTTGTTCTGTTTGTTTCCTCCTTATTCTCCGGCATAAGGAACACCCAGATCTACCGTACAGTACCGTCGGTACCTACCTATATCTCACGGCGCGGACTCTGCGGCGAACGACGATCGCGAAGTTCGCGAGAGATCCTTTTGTAAACTTTGATTTCGGCCACCGTCGTCGGCACCCGGGGGCCGGGCGCCCCGCCGGCTTTCGTCGTGCGAAGTCATTAGCGTTCGATTGTTTGATTCGGAAACCCCGTTTACTATATATATTATTATGCACATTATATACACTTACTATTATTATATTTTATATATGTATACGCGTCGCGCTAATGATTCACACGGTGTGTAATTTTTCCTTTTCACCGTACTGCAATGTGGCGGCGGCGGCACCAACAGCAGCAGCAGCAACATCAACAGTAACAGTAATATAATAATAATCATTACGACAACCCAAATATTGATCGACCCCGGAAACGAGACGTCAATAATACCTCTAAAGGTATACGTCGTCGTGGCATTATGACGCCGGTTTTAGGTGCCCGTTCCTTCATATGCGTCATTATTATTACAGGTATATTATTTATAATATATATATATATATATATGTGTGTGTGTGTGTGTTGTTACTCGTATAAAGTTGAGAACGGGCTAACTGGGGAATCTACAGCAACAATGTATCGATTCGGACCAAAATCAATAGATCGGAAACCGTCAGCCGTTAAAAAACACCGTGCGAACGGGTCGATATTATAACAATAATTATTATGCAGCATAGGTCCGGATGACGAGAGAACAAAACGAGTGTAGGTTTCTATACATTATATTATATAGAAAAGATCATGTTATACGTGGATATAATTCGACAACGTTGTGTAAATAAAATAATAATAGTCAAAACCGTCGTGACATTTTCGGCGTGGAAAAATATACACGCAAGACTTCCTGGGGGCGGAAAAACAGAGAAGAAAAATCAAAAATACGAGCATTTAAATATAGTTATTGTTATTATAGTATAACAAAGTAATAATAATAGTAGTAACAGTAATAATAATAATTGTACGTGTGTAATAATAATAAACACGTCTTAGCGAAACTTTTATGGTGGCCGTACAAGCGGGGTGATGATGCTGTACAACGCGACGACGGGTTTTCGGTCGAGTGTGAATTTTTTTTTGTCATGTCTGCGCTGCACCAAACCCGATGAAATCGTAGTCATCAGTGGTTTTTTTGTTTTGTTTATTCTGTCGGCCAAAAATCGTTTACAAAGGACTCTGCGGCGAGGAGAACAATGCGCGAATATTAAAAATCGACAACGAAACGAATGAAGAAAAAAACTTGCATTTCTCAAACCGGACGATAATTAGTCGTTTTGGATGCGAATCATGTTAAGCCCGACACATCCGGGCGGCGGTTACCCAAACTGGTCGGCGGCGGTTCATTTGAGTAAGATTTTTTTTTTAACATTATTTTTTAGCGCGTATATTATATCGTATACTCACGCGCGCCGTACGTGTGTGTTTTATACCTAAGCTACAACGTCGGCGGCGGTATTCGCCATTAACACCCGATACCATCTTCAACACACCAACGCCGTTACTCCAACTATGTACACTGTATAATATACGTATGTATTATGTACGATCGGGTTTTTTTCCAAACCACCGAAAAAACAAACACAATTACAGCAGGTTGCGCTACCACGTATACCTAAGTACCTATTTGAAACGTTCCTCCTCCATATAGTCCAAGGGAAAGACGTACATAAAACTATTAACGTTTCGCTGATGATCGACCCGTCTGCGAAGGTAATTCGTCGTAGCATATAGACGTGTATGGGCAGAACGTACATGTATACCTATCCGAATAGATAATGTATATACATGATACATTATACGGTTATAGGAACTACTAATAACGACGATATGATATTTACTAATAGTATAATATAAAATATATTTATTATCATGTTGCAGAAATGCACTCACTACGATCAAAATTGGATGCGTTTCGTTTGTTAGGGTTTCCGAATCGTGTTCGATATATTATTTTACGGTGAGAATGTGGAATCGTTTGGCCCGCGTGATCATAATATATGTTATATTACATTATATTGCACAGTAGATATATTATCTATACCGACTATACCTAATATTATACGACGCGGACTAACTTCAAAATTCAAGCAACGATAACATTGATTTTCTCTAACGCACTAGCTAACACCTGCAGCTTCTGCGTACACATATAAGTTATGTAAATGAGGCGTATAATATTATAAACGGTAAGTTAGGAACAGACGGCGGAAATAACGTTTAATTAACGCGTTAATTTTTGCTACTTTACAACGAGGTGTTGAAACGATAAGCGAGGTGGATATTTGGTAAAGAAAATCGTAAAAATGGGATATAATATATATATATAGGTATTATTACGTGTATATATAACGGTCACGCAGGAGAGGGTGGGGAAACGCGTAAAGCCGGCTGTTTGCTCGTGAGCGTCTCATCGCGCCCACGCCCCGTTGTGTTTTATGAATAAAACTCGTCGAGTGATTTTTTTTTTATAATTTAAATTTAAAGCGCGCGTTTCATAGAGACAAAAAAAATACACTAAAAATGACTGGCACATCATCGCCGTCCTCATGCATATACACATATATGCGCGCGAGCGCGAGCGTAATCCGTTCGTCGTCGACCCGAACACCTGCCCGAATAATTATTTTTAATAAAAGAAAGGTAAAAAAAAAAAAGATGAGAGACAACGGCAGCAGCAGCAGCAGCAATAACAACAGCAGACGCGTCGCATACCCTCCGATCACTAAACTATACAGTGAGTATACACATAGATATACTCGGGTGAACGCGTACTTCTGTATAATATATACACACGGACAATAATAATAAAACGAGGTATTACAAAAAAAAAAAAAAAAAAAAAATGAAGAAAAACTTCCTACGCGCTCATAACAACGCTCACGGAATACTAATTGGGATAATATTATTATTATTGATGTATAAAAACAGCGTAATATATGCGCAGACGACGACTCGGAGCCACGCCGACTGCTAAGGGGAGGAGGGCGCATTATTATTATATTATTATTATAATATTGACCTACAGCAGTATGCGGCGATGGTGCCATATAATACTGAGAGGTCTGATGTTTAAATGGCCTGCGTGTTAATTTTCTCATTAAGTTTTCACGTTTTTCAGAAATATTTGTTTTTCTACGATTTGAACTTTGCAGTGGGACATTGGACACTATATTTTTACTATTTTTTATACTGGTGAAATACTACAGAACCTAAGCGGTTACCATTTCATGCTGGTCATTGACAATTCAAAACTATAAACGTTTTTTTATATTATAAAAACAGATTTTTCTCAATAGCTTACATATTATTTTCATTATATTTTGTACATAATATTTAGTTTCAGATCATAAAATAAAATAAGATACCATTGTAAAAACTACAAAAATCACAATCGTAAAAATTGTGTAATATAATTACATATAATTATATGTACTTCAACTTAGTAAAACCAAAAATCAGCTAAGAACCCGAAGAAATGTAGTCAATTGAAAGGATTGTATATTAAAATCCGGGGAAGCGGTATACCCGTATAGGGTTTCTTGTTTGCGAAACGTGACTAGACGCGTCAAGCAATAATTATTAGCGCGGCGTTAAGACGAAAGCCTCCTGCAGAGAGCGAATAAAAAGCAGTACGAGCTGCGCAACGATAAGAATATGCGAAATGCATTATTCCGGTTACATCGGCTCGTTTGTCAACAACTTCAACGGGTATGCGCTTTTTTTTTTAATAATAATAATACACGCGGTATTATAATTTTTATTATTATTATTATTATTATTAAGCGTGGTATATGTATATAGTATTAAGTATTGCTCTGGTTTGGAATATTATACTTTCACCAGAACGACATAATTAAAATTCGTCTGCGCGCCCTTTTGCGGCTCTGATGCAACGACGCAACAACCCTCCGCCGGAGATTTCCTTTCCCCAGCTCAGCCGCTCCCCGCCGGTTGCTTCTTATTATTATACCAGGCCCGATGATTCATTTAGGATTCGATTCGCGCGCACGACTTTCATGCTAATGCCACCGCCACCGCCACCATCACCTCCGACGGATTGTGTACATATTATATTTACGTACGGAAAAAAAATTAAGAAAAGACCCTTTGCGGTTTATTTTATTTTTACTTCTTTACAGTTTGTTAAGTTCATGTCTTGTTTGCGCACCACGCACACACACTGCTACTGCCACGGAGGAGTGAAAAAAATAAGGGCTCCTTAATTAAAAAAAAAAAAAAGGCAAAGGAAGGTGGGCGTGAAAGGCAACGGTTATTAAAAAAAAAAATATATCCCCCTTGTGACGGCGTGTGGAACGAAAACGAAATGATCTGATTTATATATATATTTTTTATAATATTCTCCTTGTTCTCGCGCGCCGTTGCAGCCGCTCTCTTATTATTATTATTAAATATACGCATTCTGCCTTATATCTACGACACACACCCACCACCGGTAACTACTCAAACAAGTCGAAATACACTAACGAATAACCACTATATTTATAAGCAAAACGTCCCTTATTATTATCGTCAAATTCGCTTTTTTCGTCTTGCCACTCGTTTACGCATACTATACACTGATATTATTAGTGCCTACGCGCCAGTTCAAAATCGGTACCGCCGTAAAATAAAACCTTGATTTGCTGATTACTATATTTAAATGTTTTTCACAATAGGTATATGTATTTTAATTATACATAAAATTCCGACATTTTTGCTCGACGAGGTATTTTTATTTAAAAATGGCTACATTTTATAGTTCTAGAGATTTCACCACGATGATGAGCAATGACTAATACGGATTTTTCCTTACCAACTCGCGTAGCTGCAGATATAATAATAAGTGTGTTGTTGTTATCAGTTTATAGGTACATGCGATAATATATTATTTTATTAATATATTATTATACGCGTATACCGGATTAGACATGCAATAACAATGTAATCGGATTAATTAATTACGGGGGTTCCGATGAGTTACATCATCGGTTTTAATTATTCGGGCAAAGCCAATTTACGCCTTAGGAAGCCTTAGGCGATAACGGTTTAGTATTGCTCATACTGGATCTATCTATATATACCTGTATTATAGTTTAATGTTATAGGTTATACCTACATGACTTTGTGGAAAGGTCACAGCGGTCGGATTGGAAAAAAAAGAAAACAAACATCCGGTAAAATGAAAAACATCGAAAATGCAAAAAATAATTTTGTACGATGACGATATAGTTGTATGATATATTATAAAACCTTGCGGATATAAGTGACAAGTATATATAAAATCTAAATACACTTAGATAGGAGTCTCGGCCGCCGCCGCCAGCGCCGTACTGATTCCCTATAAATCACGAGGTCGCGACGGTTGTTTTACAAAATCGCCTCTTGTTCCGCCGCCCGCGAGCGTGTGTGTGTGTATGTATGAGTGTGTTTAATTTGTATTCTGTACCGCAGAGCAGAACCGGTCTTGGCGAGCCAAACTCGAGAGTGGAAGAACAAAAAATTTTCTTTAAAAAAATCATACGCAGGACCTCCTATATATAGAGGAATAATAATAATAAGGAACACATTAATTGTATATATATATAATATACGATCGCGAGCTTGTGTGTGTGTGTGTATGGATACGCACGTCTAATATACATATTATTATATACGTCTAAGAATATTAAAAAACGTACACGTCGCACAAACACACACACGACTTATACGTATTATATTATATCTACACATAATGGCCGACGCGCGTACGAGGTGATATTACATTTCAAAATATTGTGTACTGCAGTCGTATAGGTTGTATGATTGTGGTGCGTGTAGACTATAGAGAGATGTGGTATATACGCGTCGTATATTATGTTAGTCCAGGAAGAACGTGGCGATAATTTTTGGGGGAAAAAAAAATTAAACAGGAAACGGCAGTAATAATATTGTCGATACTCCGTACTATACAATATATTATATTATTGTATTATGGTGGCTATAACAATATTTTATATAATAACATGGTGCAGTAAACCGCATCGCGTCGAGTTTGACTACGATATTTAAAATTGTAAAATGCTATACGATCGATGCGGGCTCGGTTACATGCGCGGTGCACTGTGTACATTATTGGTAGGTAGTTATTACACTTTACGACCAAACACTTGAAAACCCAGTGACATGGGGTGGTAGGATTTATCGTCATCGCGAGCAGAGTATCTGCAATACAGTTGACGAACAAATAATTTGGGTGATCTTAAAAAAATTCTAATTTGATTGCGTTTTTAAAAGTCTGTACAATTATTTTCCCAATAGCTTTGTGACCGAGACATCCAAAACGCAGTGCAACATACGAGATTAAAAAATCGAAACTTCTTCCAATAATCATAAAAATATAAACACAAATTCTGATTAGCGCATCTGTACTATATTCATAGAGCGTATTTTTCTATTCCGATTGTCGTTAATAAGACATAATGATGTGACAATAACACGATATAATGGTCGTCGCCTGGCGGATTACAATAGCTCCACAACGAACAGAAGACTGTACGTAATAGGTATATAATATAATACCATTCAAAGGTTTCCCACTTAATAAATCACTGTTCTCTCACCCAGTCACACTAATTCTGCCTCTATCGCTCTCTCGCGCGCTCATTCTCTCTCTATTTTTCTCCTTCAATCTAAGCCCGTATATACAAATAACGTGCAATAAGAATAATAAAAATAATGTGTATCTATATCTGTATATGTTACAGTCGGAAGTATGCGGTCGACTAATCACGCACGGTAATCCAGTTATTATGAAATATACAGAGGTTTCAGTTCCACCACACACACTTACACCCTGTAACCGATTACACATTACCATGTCGAAACGTGAAACTCAACTTTTCCCATATCATTATCTGACCGACGAGTGTTCGTATAAAACATTATAATTACGGTAAAACGACATTATTAATATAAAATTATGATTACGTCGTCTGTCTGATGTGACGATATTGTACAGATCTGAGTGCATTATATTGAGCGTATCCTAAACTATCGTAAATACTAGCTTGTGTTATATACGTAATACGCATATATATATATATATATATTATCGTTGGCGAAAGGATTCTCGCGTATAAATCGTCGGAGGGATAGAAACGCGACACGTCTATAAATCCTGTAAATTCGTCCTCGTCGAAATATTGCATGTTATTTAATATTTATACGCTCTTCCGAGTCGAGCGCTTTCGAAAATAATATTTTAATATCTCGGCCCGCGCCACGCCGGGGTGGTGACAAGCTGAGCCGTAGTCTCAGATGTTCGCCGATACAGGCCCCGTTTTATTGATTGGTTTGCGAGCGCAAGAGGCGGTGGAGGCGACGATGGTGTTTACATCACTGGGGATCGGCTTTTGGCCAGAAAAATAATAATTCGTTTTATACATTTTTTTTTATCCCTCGGGCGAGTGTCTCCGTCATTCTTTAGGTCTCTTCGCGCGAAAAAGAACGAGAAAAAAATGAGGAAAAAAAATAATCAAACTTGTCCCTTTTATCGGGAGCGAAAAAATCGCCCTTCTCGTCGCGCACTTATATATAGTATATACGGATCATACACCCCGTGCGGAGAGGTTTTCTCGATAGGCAAATAGAGGAAACATACACACCGGCTCTTTCGTGGGTATAATATTACACAATATAAATATTATTATTATTAAGTTTTTTATGTGTGCGATATTCTTTAAAAGGTACCACAGACCACGGCTACTACTAGCCGCACCATGTTTTTGACGTATATAAAAAAACTAAACTAAAAACTGTAAACTCGTCGACGTCTGAATTACAAGCAAAACAAAAACGATATACGGAACTAAAATATAAAACTCATTAACCACTTTGCAAGATTACGATATCGGACGATGAACGCGGTTGCTGCACAAAAGCGAGTAATAAAATCTTCACAGCAGACGCACTCTCGGAGCGATTTTACGACGGGAAAAACACATAAAATCCAAAACCATCGACGTTGGACGGCGGTGCGTTGTGACTTGTAGATAGCCCCGCGTACCATATAGTTTATATAATATAATATTATATTATATTGTAATATTGTTTAACAATATTAATGGACGACGACGACGGAAATAATTATATTTTAATCTTGGTGGTTATCATCGCAGATATTGTCGAATTTCTGATTGGCTGGAGCCTTTTTGGCCGTCGCGGAGCGTACAGTATTATTTTATTATATCGATGATATTTTTTTTTTTAACGCGGCGATAAAAATCGATTCGCCACGACCGTGCACAGCTCTCTCGACCGTCGCCATTTCGATGCGATATTATAATAACGATAATAACATTGTACGTAAGGTAATTATAATCGCGTTTAACGATTTCCGTTCGACATTTCTATGTTAAGCGATTCAATAATATTTTGCACGCATTCACAGTTCACACTATCAATGTCCGAAATGGAGTGATAGCAGATTGCAGCAGTACATCGCCTGCGTCGTATACTGCGAACGACTGCGAAATTCGAAGCGAACTTGCAACAACAAATCGCTCAGTCCTGTATTTACCAATAAGTAACGTCGGTTAAAACCTACCTACCGGTTTAACAGTTCGGATAATCTATCACAATAATATAACACATCGGGATACACTCATATAATATATATATATATATATATATTATATGTGTATATATATATACTATATATATATTGGGTACTGTATATACCACGGCATCTGAGCACGGACCGTGACCGGTCCACGGAGGTACACGCGGCATAATGATAATTCGTTAACTGGCGGTGGAATGAAAATTTATATAAAAACCACTGTCGAAACAAAAAGAAAAACAAAATAGAGAATGGAAACAAAACGCATACCGTCGTAGTATTATTGGTAGTAGTAGTAGTAGTAGTAGTAGGTAGATAATGAATAGAATAAACCGAAAAACACACCGGAAGTCGGTCATTAACCAAACACGGTTTTTTTCTCTCTTTTCTTTTACTCTCTTCCGCCCACTCAGTCTATCTCACTCTATCGCGCGCGCACACAGCCGTCCGGCCGACACACACCGTAAGACATTAATTACGGGTAATTAGTCGTTTCACACTTTTTTAGTCACGGGCTCACAGCGGATATTGTGATGAGCCGCGGAGCGTCGGCAACCACACTCGAGAATAGCCGCATCGTATACACTATAATATTATATATATATATACCTATATGCACACTCGTATTACGATTAGTGTTATTATTGTCATTATTATTACAATCATTATTATCGTCGTGGTCGTTGTTGTTTTAATATACATGCCGGGCTTTCGCGACGCGGAATCACGAAACAGGATATGCGTTAATGGGACAATCGGAGCCACAGCGCCAAGTCGCGGTCCGAGCTGCGGCGGCAACGACAAAACGTTACACTTCATTATTATTATTCGTATCATAATCATCATCATCGTCGTCGTCGTCGCCGTCGTTATTATATTTCATACGAACGTGCGAGACAATAATTAATACCTCATAATACATATACAGCAGCAGTGTGTATAAGCTTGATGAACTTTTTACGTACTTCCTAATTAACGGCACTTAAAAAACAAAAATACCACCGCCTACGGCGAGCACTTACTTATGTGTGTACAATCACAGACTTCCCGCGTACTATTACTATATGGAATGATGTAACCAGGATTAAAGGCCTGTGGCAAAAAAAAACTAGTAGACTCTAATTGTTTATGTATTTTTATAAGCCTCTTCCCTCAGCAAATAATTGTTTTGTATATTTAACAAAAATTTAAAAAATTTAAAAAAACCAATAAAAATATTTACATAATTTATAAATAACATAAATTATATGATGTAGTGTCATTACAAAAGTAATATTGTAAAATATTTTGAAAATTCCTATTTTAAATTTTTGTTTCCATAAATACATCAATCGTTCCATCAAAATTCACCTAACAAGCTGTTTCTTGTTCATTTAAAAGAAATACTAAGCTACTAAACCATTCACTCGATTATCTGTATAAACTGTTATCTATGGGTTATTAGTACTAATATATAGAATAATTATAATAGTGAACACAAAATATTTGGATTATTACAGTTGGATATGCATGTATTAAATTACAGAAATAAAAAAATAATCTTGATATAAAAATGAAATAGTAATTATTTTTCAATAGTGTTATTAAAATAGTTTACCTAAATTTTAATAATGAATATTATATGTTATGATAATATATTGATATGATGTGGACCTCTTAATATACCTACTTGTGGTCTTGTGGGGTTTCGCCCACCGTGCCATCCTATTTTTACAACATGACGACGAGATGCCAAAACTATTAGAAGTATTATGATGTTATTGTAAGTACCATTTCCGATATACATTATACGTGTACCGTCGTAGACACTCCCGTCGCTCCCGACATATTCGCGAATATCATACATCGTGTATATTGTTATGTGGATTTGGCGAATTTCTGGTGTATTTTTTTTCTACGTCGAGCGTGAGTAAACCTTATTTTACGAGCTTATTTTGTATGAAAAAAAAGTGCAACGAGTTTGCCGGGCGTGTAGGTTCATTAGGAATGCAACGCGAGCCGCACGAGCCGGTTACAAGTGTAATAATAATAATCGTAACAACAGCACCGCGTCGACGGCGTCTGTAATAATAATGATAATAACAATATTGTAATATTGTCCGAAAAAAAACACGACCATTGTTTCAACGATATTTTCCTATATATTAATATATAACCTTATACACACACACACACACACACACACACACACACATACCTACACATACACACAAGCACACGCGCGTGCATAGGAGGTACGTGTGCAATTGCGCACCGTATAGTCGTTATTGTTCGTACCAGTCCATATGTATATATTTATACATTATATCCGAACCTATAGGTGTTAATCCACGCGCACCTGTGTTGTAGTGCGGGTGGCGATATTACATTATATATACATATATAGGTGTATTATATATATATATGTATACTTATGACGAACGATAGCTACGTGCTCGTCGCTGCGGAGAAGACGGGGGCACCTCCCTTTTCATAAATTATTATGGGTCGGACATCATCACACTTTTTATGCGATGACGAGAACGGGGTCATTAAGATTTTTATCCGTCGCCGTATATTATACACACGTATATATATAATATTATATTATACTGTGTGTACGCGGCTGAGCTTCGACTCGTCCGTAATTAACGTGTGTACCGCGTGTATTATAGTACGTACCTATAAACATACCCGTGTATTTATTTGTGTATGTATGTCGTATGTGTGTATGTATATGTGTGTGTTTGCGATGTGTGTGTGTGTGTATTACACGATCACGAGTATGACGCACCACAATTATTATATTATATAGACAAGATAACAACAAAAATAATATTACAATCCTCGCAGAGTTATAAATGATAATATCATCTCTCGCCACTGCCTTTCCGTGTCGGGAATCGCGTTTTGAAGACCATCGCGGATACACGGAGTGAACTCACATGTACTACAGCCCCGGATAAGTCGTATAGAGCGTCGGCGCTGTGTTGAGGGCCGTTGGGGGGAAGGGTCTTAAGTTTCGTTTTACGCTATACATATATTTAGATGACATTATAATATTATGTCACACTTTTATATTATTAACACGTACCTACTATAAATGTATAAATGTATACGCCACGCCAATGACGTGGTGCACGGCCAGCTACGTCATATTGTATAATAATGAAATCTAGATGTGGACTGCAGCAGTAATGCGACACTGTATGTGCGTATAACCCTTTGCGATTCCGAACGTCGAAGTTATAACGACGATAAATGGATTTTTGGAACGATTGCGGGAACAATGGTTCGTCAAAAACGCCCATTATATTAAACGGGTGAAACGGACTACAACGCGCGTACGTATATTATTTATAATTGTCAAACCGTTTCACCCCCCACCCCTCAGAGCCCCCTCGGACGGAAAAAGTCCGAATCTCCGGGAAAATTAACGACCTTTTTTTCGAAACGACAAATAATAATAATTTTTAATAAAAATCAGGAACAGGCCCCCGGGAACCACTACAGAACAAAAGGATTGTGTATCGTTTACACCGGGGTCTTTTGTGACAACCCTAACACACGTTCTATATAGATGCGTTTTTATGGAAATGGTGCGCGCTCGACTTACATGGGGCGGAAAAATAATGCAAAATGTATTAAAATACACAAAACTAATATATTATATACATATTACATGTACACGGGACGCGTCCTCGCAAATTATATTTTCACTGCATTTCAACGCGTGGCCTATCCGCTATTGTGCATGTGCGACCGTTTTCATATACATTACGGTATAACCCGCGATTGTGTGTGCGTGTGTGCGTGCGATAGGATATATATGATCATAAAAAATTATTTTCGTTATATGTATTATTTTTGTCTTTATCCCCTTTAATGTTTTTTTCCGGGTTACCACGGAGGACAAAAAAATAAAAAACAAAACGCACACGCGCTCCGAATTTGCACGGCCAGGCCATAAATTTTAACTTTTTATTGTTCCCGGGTTTTCGTTAAAAATGTAAAACATACATCACGCGCGCGAAAATAAATAAATAACAGACAAAAAGCAGTAACCCTTCTGGCACAGGCAGCAATCGGCATTGTCGCGCGAGCCTTTTTATTTTTGTACTCATTTCGCGTCAAATGGCCCGTGATTTTAATAATATATCACATACTATTATATTTCTATGTAGATATACGTGTAGACAAACGACGAATTGATAACCTGATTGTTCCGGTAACGTTGTGAGCGAAGGGGTTGTGGGGGAAAAACCTTTTTCGATAAAAGTCGGAACTGAAAAGAAATACAGTACACAAATAATATTATAAACGTATATAAAAGCAGACCACCGGGCATGTTGCTGCCGCAGGTGCCGCAACCACCGCCTTCGGCTTCAAAAGATTCGTCGCTATTATGTTGTATAATGACCTTTAAGATGCGCTGGCAATAATGACTATAAAAAAGTGGTTGTGCTGCAGCTTGTGTTTTGCGCCTCGATAACGTTATATTATTAACCGGACAGGGTTTCACAAAAGACGCGACTCTGCACCCTCTCATTCTCACTTTCTCTCCCTATACGACATAATATACGTGTCTAACATTTTTTTTCTATAGAAGCGTTTCTCCGCCTTAGACGCTCGACCGGAAAACAACTATAACACTATATATGCAACTCGATCGTTTTCCATCGTCGCGAAAACAAACAGAACACATACACGGCACCTCATCGTCCATTGCAGCACGTATATCACGGAAAAACCGAAACAATATTTATTATAATAATTGTATAATATAAAATATTATGTTCTATTCCATAATATTATTATATATTACATTTATACGCTCGTCGAAGAATACAAGCATATTATATTGTCTGAGACTTCTGGTCGTAAATTACCATAACAATGCGCGTTCGCGAATCAGATTAACTCTTTCTTCTATGTACTTCGGAGTTTACCTTCCACCGTCATATAGCTAGCATAATATATAGAATATAATACATGTACACTGGACTCGTGTGTACCTCTAGTACATATCATTTATTTATATAGATACGTTGTATACACGAACCTATACCTATATATAAATTTGTGTTTGTGTGTGTATGGTGTATGTATGCGCTTTTAAAAACGCATAAATCGTTTATCGGCAAAAATTATTATATTGGTAAAAATAAACATGATATAGGCGCGGCGAGCGGGCCATTGTCCCTATAGTCGCTGCGCCGAGCGGGCATACACGTCGCATTGTAATATCGACTATATATATGTATGTAAGTTGTGTGTATGTGTATATGTACAGACTCTTATAAATACTTCACTTGGCCGTTGTAGGATTACAATAAGTAATAATAATAATAATACGTTGATGATGAGGAGAGAGATCTTTACGTGGAATCCTCCGATTATGCGAAATTTTATACATTAGGCCCGCAACGTATATATTTATACACGAAATTCGTTTTTGTGGAGAACGGACGACGACCCGCGCTTGTGTGTGATGGGAAATATTCTCATTGTCACCGGCCGCCACCCTATATGTGCGGTACACACCAGCTGGGGCGGTTTTTACCTGAAAAACCGATTGTTTTGCCCGATATTTGGCTAATGTCCCGTGATCTGCAAAAACGGCCAGCTGCATATTTGTGTGTTGCTGAGCGGGAAAAACAATCGGTGAGGGCCGTGCGGAGATTTTCGGTGGTGTTTAATGTATATAATAACGTGTGTGTATGTGTGTGTGTGTGTGTAGGTATATAAAGAGAGGATCGAGATGCAGCTGCGCGCACACTGCAGCACACACGCTATATATACCTATACGCTGCCGGAGAGCTACTGCGGATCCGAAACTAATTTATCTAACCGAAAAACGACGAGATTTGTCGACGTGTTTATGTACACATACACACATGCAGACGGGAAAAAAAATACTCGAAAAACGACCATTGCGTACACTGCAAACCAAAATCGCCGTGTATTTATATACATATTATAGGTGATAGGTGCATGTTTATCATTCCGAAACGTGTCGAAATAGATCGGACGGCTTTCCTTTTGGCGAATGCTACTCATTGGGATGCGCATTTTATCAGACAGAGATTTACGATGACACGTACGTATAATCAATAGGAAAGAACAAATTCTGCAATATCTCTGCAGCTGAGCGTAAAGTCGATCGTCTCGAATTGTCGCTTACAAAGATTTAATATGTACCCATTCAACTAATATAATATGAAGTCTATCGGGTTTTATTGTCAAAACGGATTTTTTGAATGAATAATTTACGAGATGTATTCATTTTTTTTCGACACGTCCGATTCTTTTGAACGTAATATTAATTGTCGAGTCTTCGAGATTACACCCTGTATATTATATGCATGTGTTTGTAACTACATCCCGGGCTCGTGGAACGCGTTATTGTTATACATCGTATATTATCGTCGTTGTAAATATAAAACGTATACAGCTGTCGTAGGCGTGTTTTTGTTTTTTTTTTTTTTTTTATCAGAAATCGCGACCGAGTCCTGAAAATCGAGAACGTTGTAAATCGCGACTACGGTTATCCATTAACCTGCGACCGCTGCATGAACCTCGATCGCTATGTATACGTGTGTACCTACAATACATGCATATATATATACGAATTATATAGGTATAAATACCGAGTCGGGACCGACTAAGCCGACGACGACGACGATGACGCCATTTTTCGCGTAGGAGTTTAATGTCTTTCAAACGCACTTTCCATTTATATAATAATAATAATATCGTTGTCCGTGTATAATATAATATTATTATTCGTTGTCGCCGAGCGTATTCAAACGTATACAAACATAATTTCTGTCGACCGAGTCTAGCTGAGCTTCGTAACACGCTTATCGAAACGCGTCTCTCCGAATCCCATTGTTTTAACGCGTCCGGAGACATCGACGACAATATAGTTTATATTAATAGCACGAAAATGACCCGTCCGGGTCATATAAAAGTGTCTCGTTTGATTTTTTTATCGAGTTATTTTCCCGCTCGTTTTACTTTGCGTATTATTCGTCGTTTTCACCGGTCGAAACGATTATTATAGTGCGTGCGCATATCGTCACACGAAATAAACGATACAAGTACAAAGCCCAATATTTGGCCCTAAATAACACGCATTATACTATTATTGTTATTACCGGAATACGCCGTTCGCGCGCGCCCGAACGTCATCGCGGCTCTGGTACATAAAATCACGTTTCGGTTGTAAAACCGACCGTATATATAATAATATTATATTATATTACACGCATGTGCGCGTCGAGAAACCTATATATACTGTGTATATGGCGCACGGGGAGAAACGAAATAAAAATGTATTTTTAATGAACCGACTTTTTTACGCGTCGTTCGGCTTATAATTAAAAATACTAAAAACCTCTCGCTCCGGGAGCCTCTATTCGGTGCGCACATATACACAAACACATACACACACATATGCCACATGCCCGTATTAATATATACGCGCACAATAATAAACAATAATTTCGAAACCGAAAAAAATAAGAAATAAAAGACCGGAGACTGGGAAAAAATATAATATGTATATATATATACGATCACAATGTACGGGCGAAAAAGAGCGGGTCGCCTGTACACACACAGGTCTGCGCGACTGCGCTTATAACTTATAATAATATATAGAAAGAGAGAAAAACACCATAAAATATCTAAATGAATGTGTGTATATATAATGCGTATATGTCTACGTGTCGGGTTGTCGCCTCCGATCTCGGGCTTGCGCGCCGGACAATGGGTTTTAAGTCGGCCGTAAATATTTTTTAAGAAGAAGAAAAATAAGTATTATTATTATTTTTTACTCGTTTTAATAGCGGCGGGGAAAATAAAAATACGAATAAATAAAAATATTTCTTTGTATAAATTAACCGTAATTTATGATTGTATCGGGAGCTCCGCCGCCGCCGCCAAGTATCGGTTTTTATGACTCGGTATATTATAGTATATTATATTATACACGTCGTATATACCATCGTTTGCGCGCGTATACCCGTTATAACTCTTGTTTATAATAATGCCGACTTTCGATATTATACTACACACACGCGCGCGAGCGAGAACATACATAATATCGAGACGTTTTTCTGTACCTACATTAATTTTCGTTTTTCTTGAAATTAATATCCGCCACGTTCACCACTCGTCTGCAGATCGATATCTTCGTAAGACTTTGCGCAAGACAAGCACGAGCCGGCAATGCATGTAAGTATGAGTGTGCGTGTGTGTGTGTGTGTGTATACGTATATGTATGTGTAGGTGTGAGTGAGCGTACGACAGGGAGCTGTCGGGATTATAAAAAAATATAAAAACACACACATACTGCTGTGAAATGACAGAGTATACGGAAGAGGGCGACTGCGAAAAAAGGGAGTAAAGGAAAAATCCAATAGCGAAAAATGTTGAACGGCGGAGGGTGTTTGATTTTAAATTGGCGTAGTCGCAGCAGCTAGCGCTTCCGAAGAGGGAATTTGATTTCTTTTCCACCCCTCTCGCCACCATCACTCCAAACCAACAGTATATAGATACAATGTGTGTGTGTGTGTGTGTGTGTATACGGTCTCGTTATTATTTAAAAAGTAAAATAAAGGGCTACGCTACTACATATATATATATATATATAACGCACGAGCTGCATTGAAGTGACAAACCGGAAGAAACGGTCCCCTTCGGAGGGACGAGCATAGATTTTTTTTTTTTAAAAAGGAAAGAAACGTTATAAAGTTAGGGTTTGATCCCTTACGCGAGAAGAGTGAGTGTATGTATACACGAAATGTAAGTTTTTTCTGCGTGGACGGGGGTGGCGGTGGGTAGGTACAGCAGAGACGGCCCGAGGAGTCGTTTCCCTCATTATAAAAAGTAAAATAAAAAAAAACTACCGTCTCCCGGGTGTCGTCAGCCGATTAGTCGGGGCGAGTGTCGGAAATGGGTTTCTTTTTTCGCAGATAAAAGTTGTTACCCCCGTTGGGTTAACGCGTGCTCGTTTCTCACCCGTTTTCTTCTCTCTATACACACAGTGACTCTCACTCTATCTCACTCTATTTATCTCTTTCCCCGCAGAGATCAATTTGTTGTTAAAAAAATAAACTTTACGCCCACTCGCATGTACTGCAAATACCGTGCGCACATCAGTATAATCGTCCGCTTGGCATTATCATAAATTTCGATTTTCACTTTATATAATATAAGCTGTATTCATAGTATGTATTATGTAGATAATATTATACTGCATATTATTATGTGTCATCATAATTTAAACTGTCATCGATAGTTCAATGCTAAATCTGCCCGTATTATACATACACTGCAGATATATGTATTTATTCGACCACAGATGCTATAGATATTAAAACGCCGAAGTTTGATTTAATCTCCAAGCACATTTTTATTAACAAAATCAAAAATAATTTTTAAATGCAGCATAATATATTATATTATATATTTCTGACTTCTTCATAAAACCTCTACATCAGATCTAAATACCTAAATTATAATTTTCATTTATTATGTATTTATTTTTTTATAATGATTAAATTTTCTATTTTTAATGTAATTTATGATTTTAATTTTTATATGTAGAGAGTGTCATCATCGGATTTTAACTATGTATATAACTGTAGGTACCTAGTTCACTAATCATTACGGTGTTAAATTTACCATCTAGATAACTTAAAATCAACTTGATTATCTTATCTTTTCATTAGTATATGGGTCATTTACTTGCGGCTAACGATTACCGAGTTATATAAATTTGTAACCGTATGAAGACTTTTGAAACACTCTGTATATCAATAACAATATGATGTAAACAAGATAATTCCTGGGTCTCCACGAGAGTTTTACCCAGTGAAGCTCAATTATTATTTTAATATTAAAATAAAATCGTTTACCTATACGCACGAATTAAAAAAATATGCCTATAAACAATATATAAACAGATTAAACTCTATTCGTTTTTCTCGTCTACTTAGGTATTTCAGAAAAAATAATTATAAAACAAATTATAAACGAAAATAATATGAAAAAAGAAAAAACTTGTATACAAAATCTAAATTTTTAAATATATTTTCATTATATAATACTAGTAGGTATTATTCGACGGACATGGTTTGTTGCGATAATAATTGTGAATTATTTGGGACGTGCAATGCAGCAGTTACATCGTCAAAATATATTATTCGTAAGTATACACACGTATTTACTAACGCATTGTAACAAATAATATTTCAAAAACTCATATTGTATTTACACCTATATAGGGTACGTATCGGGAGACGTACGTGTGTTATGTTTTCAATGAATTCGCGTACACGGAAAGAAAAAAATATGAAACTACCCTCGCTATTTTTATATTATTTTTTTTTTCATTACTGAATACACAGTCAACGACAGCAGAATCTTTCTCTCTCTCTCTCTCTCTCTCTCTCTCTCTCTCTCTCTCAATGACCATTATAAGAAGAAAAAAATCGAACGGACACATTTATCACACCCTCGGACACTGCAGGAAAACGGCCATTTTTATTTTATTATTATTATATACATTATTTTTTTTATTCCACACACGCCAGCGACAATTGCTATAATTCAAATGCCCCTTTTGCATTTTTACAGCCAGTGCGCGTTTATCCCTGCGCATTATTGTCTTTCGGACGCCATTTTGTTGTAGCGGTACACTATATTAATGTTATATATTTCCTAAGCGGGCACGGCGAAAACACTTTCACTCGAATTCGTGGGTCCTGCTTTTATCCGCAGCTCTATTTGCTGGTTAAATAATATTATAAACTACATTATATTATTTCATACGTGCAAATCCGATCGAACTTTTTCGTTTTGAAATTTTAAAAGTATCGCGTCTCGTAATTTATATATATATATATGTACACACTGCAATTCGCACATATGATATCGCACATACAGACAATATATATACATGTATAATATAATTGAATTATCATCGCCCCTCTTGTGCACTCATACACGAATGTGTTCAGATGACGAGGTGAGAATGGTATGGAATTAAACGTTCATATATATAGACGGATGCGAATACGTGTCGACGGTATATCACAGATCATTGGACGTACGCATGTAACAAAGTTAAACTAACCGAACATTTTTCCCGACGCTGCACACTATAGAGTCTTATCCGCTCGCGTTATCGTACGAGCCCCTGTCTTATTAGTCGAGTCCAGATAACGAAATTTCCTATATATAGTATTCGCACACCTATATGCAGTTTCTTATAACCCCTTCTTCGGTGGAGCGTTAAAAAGCAAACGCAATTACAACTCTGGCGCGATATCTGCACTATATATGTATCATAATAATATAATATATAATATACTCGCATATAATACACGTGTGCGCCAATAGTTCTCTTTCCCTCTGTATATATAAATATATATAATATATATGTGAGTGTGTGTGTGTGTGTGTGTGTGAGGGACGATGTGAACATTTTTGTTCTACCACCCCAGCGACCGCTCTGTCCGGCGTGACTTACTGTTTAACGCGTCCAAATTTTGTTGTTCCGAGAGGAGAAATTCGCATTGATTTCTAACTAGGTACGTGTGTATATTATAACGCCTTCGATATATAAATTATTACATCTCATATATATATATATATATATATTTATATATGTATAATATGAGTAATAAAATTGTCGGAAAATCTATTTACCGTATATACTATAGTATTTTCTATAAACGCAAATGTATTGTACAATTTCACGGAGAAATTAACGCGTTCGCGTTATACATCATTACATAACGCAACGTGTATGTATATATATATATATAAATGAGGTGTATATTGCTATAACCGATGATAATACGAAACACGCACGCTCATTGCCGCCGCGGACGTTGGCCAACGCCGAGAAAATCGTCTTGGCTAATTTATGCACACAATCGTCCGCTTTCGATCGCACAACAACGTTCCAGAATATTAAATATACTGCATGTGTAACGAATATGGTATACTCGTATAGATAGCAGTTAGCCTGACAGCCTGTCCTTATATTATACATAGGCGTATCGTGTATGAAAAGTTCCTGACTAAAATGGGTATAAATATAAGAAATTTTATAATGTACTACACTCTAGCGGTATGCCACGGCGACGTTTGGTCTGAAATGGAGGGAAAACGCGTTTGTAAAATATAATGAGTATGCGACACATAAGGTAAAATCTTACAATTATATATATTATAATTCAGGTATATACATGTATTATATTAAACGCGATGCCGCAGGCCTCCCATGTTGGTGCGAGCATATAAGTGAATAGTGAATATATATATATCTGCGCCGAAATGAATCAGTGCCTTGCTACGTGTGCGGATCGAGTTTAATATTTTGGCAGAGCATGAGTAAAAAAAAAAAATTCTTATAACATTTAATAACCACTGAGTATACGTGCCTACACACACATTTGGCCGTCACAAAGGATACAAAAACACTGACGTGCGGCGATGGTACCCATCGAATACGTGTGTATTTATATTGTGTTAGTGTGTGTGTCGTACGGGGGCAGGTAGTCGGCGGCGATCATCGAGAGGGCGGCGCGGGGTGGACGTATGGTGAAAAATACCTTAGGCCCGGATGAATGAATACGAAGAATGGGACACGGCGAAGAACAAACATCATCGTCGGAACGCATCGCGCGGAGGAGCACCCGCCCGGTATATATATATATACTTATAAATATTATACACACACATACGCACGCGCTTGTATTTGTATATATATATATGTGTGTGTGCGTAATATCTCCGTCGAACTACGTGTACCCACGAGGTGCACCTGGAAATCCTCTCGCCGCCCCATCATTGTGTTTTAAAAAAAAGCGCGAGTGGTCTTCGTAAACAGGCCGCGTGTGTTTGTGTGAGTGCGCGCGAGAGTTAATGGCATCGCCATCGTTGCCCCGGTGCCGTACATATTTACCACCCCCGAACGAGCGTTCCAAGGTCGTCAAGGTTTTAGATTATTATTAATAATAATAATAATAGTAATATTTTTATTCCAATTGTGCACGTTTTACGGGGACACGATATATAAATACATACACAAGAGGTATACCTCGTATACCTATATACACCATTATATTATATGCGTTACATTATAAAGGTGTAAGTATATCTATATACAGTACCATATATCCCCGCGTGTGTATGTATATATATATATATGTTGAAGGGGTCACATGAACGGCGGTGGAGAGAAGAACATTTCGTCGTTATAACATTACGACGATTGTTATGTGTCGTTCTGTATACGCCGCAGACCTACCAATACAATAATAAAATATAGCCTAATATTATAGGTAGGTATAGGTAAAATTATTGTTAAAATAAGCCGCCTCTGCCACTTCGAGTTGGCAAACATTTGCGCCACAGCTATCCGCTTTTAAACCATTCGACAACAAACCTTTTTTTAATATTTCCCACGCGGTTTTTGGGAAAAGCGGCACTTTGTCGAACAGATTTGAAATTAAACACACGAGCCTGCAGTATTACTATATGAGAGTTATTATTATAATACGAAATTAGAAAAGTCGTTAATTCTATATCTCGTCATCTCGGCAGTTTCGCTCTGCTCTATGGTCAGACAATCGTTAATAGCTATATTATGATATAAATACAGCGTATATGTATCGCGACGGTTATGAGATCGTACCGGTCCGACGGGAGCTGATAATATCCACGTAAACGACAGCACAACGAAAACGATAGTGTCGCGCGAATATTTATACATTATTATGGTTATCATTGCATGAAATCGCGCGAAATTGCAATGATAACGAAGCGATTTTTATTGTTGTTTTGATAAAGTTTGGCTTATGTTACGTATACTATAATATAATATTATGTGTACAGTATACACAATAATAATATTATGATTTGTGATCTACCTGTAGATACCTATACCGCTAGAATCTTAGACCGTCGCGCTGCTGCAGCAATGTGGTATACGCGACGCGCGCGCGTTTAATCAAACGCGGACATGACGTAACGACTCGAAAACCGGCGGGGTAATGATCTGTGTCCGATCGATTAAATCTGATCTATAAATTTATAGGTATATATACTATGTATACGTTTTTTTAAATACTGTTTTACCGATTGTCTGTTTTGCCGCCTCCGTGGATGTCCATACAGCGTCAATTACACTCCCCTCTCACCACGATCGCCGTCACGAGACCATCGGTTATTTTATCGCTTTATTTCGTGAAAATATCCGGACACGCTATATAACGTCTACAATATAGCCGTAATACATAATATATTGTTTTCGTTAATTATTATTACATTGTTGTTATACGCGGAAATCCTTACAACACTTCCTCGGAGGTGCGGTTTAGGTACGAAAAAAACGCGACTATATAACGACTATAGCCATGTATATGTATATATATATTTCGCCTCAATAAAAATTATAATAATATAATCGCTTGCGAGAGGAAACGAATTAGACAATATAATATTATAATAAATCGTTTATTACATTATTTTAATCTGTCTAAAATATTTTTTTTAACAAGTCGTAAAATGTAGGGGTTGGAAATTTTGTCTGTGCAATACCTAACAAAGACTAATTATATTTATGATTTATTTATCGTCGGTTCTTATTTATATCGGACTTGGTCACTCTGATATCGATTTATATATCTACCCAAAATGTGTGGACAACCTGTTTCAAACTGAACCGAGACGCAACTTTAATAGACGCCCACACCGGTACGAAATTAACCACGAGAAAATTAAAACGATGACACCAGATGGGTTATACCTGCAAGATAGGACGCACGATGGATATTATTTTACCGGGCGGTCGCGCTCGACGTTAATTTAGCACCGTGTCTCGTCTGTTTATATATAATACGTGTATAGGCAAATTCCTATGTGTATATTCATATATATATATATATATGTATGTGTGTGTTTGTTCGATATTATATTATATACCCACACGTGGACGATACATACACGACACGACACGGCCGCGGCGGCGACTAAAAAGAATATTGTATAAAAATAAAAAAACCGTACGAAGGGAGAGTAAAGAAAAAAAAAGTTTTATTAATTACACAAATAAAGACGTCCGACACGTGAGGCGGCGGCGAGACACGTTTATATATTACGTTTAAAGGTATACCATACGCGTTTCCTCTCCCACTCTCTCGCTCTTCCGACCCGTTCGCCATAATATAGGCACCACTAACCCGGTACATGATGTATATATATGCGATACGACAACACTGTGTGCGCGTACATGCATATAATACGCGAGGTATATAATAAAAACAAGTAAAAACCTATTTGTTCGATGCGATCGACCGAAGTTGGCCAAAGTCCAACGACGAGCGGTCTACACGACTCTCGGTGGGCACGACTGCCACGCCGACACATATACGACGACGGGGCGCGAACACAAAGTCGAGTCGAGTTTTTTTTTTAATTCAACACGCGCAGAACCGGACGGCGGTGGCTTCGGGTTTTCATGAACGACTTTATATGTTATAAAAATAATAATAATAATAATAATAGTATGTATCCGCGAGTACCTATCTATAGTAGTATTTGTATGTACGTTGCATATAATATGGTGTCTCATACTTCCACACCTAAAAAAATCTCACCAGGAATGTTTATTGTACTTTTATAAATATATTATTTATTTACACGCGTGGTGTACGTATATTGTAGAGAAATGCGCTACCTGTCCACGCGAAAAACATTCAAGTGTATAAACGTAGTCAAATTTTCATAAAGATCATCGCATGGAAGTAACACCCCTATATCGTTACCGTTGTTCAGTTGTATAGTGTTTAGCAGGTTACTAAAATATAGAGGCCTTTTTTTCGGCTATAAGACGTATTATGTCTACAATAATTTTAACCACGTATGAAAAAAAACGAATATTACGATATTTAAAATGATTAGGTACAAATCATATATTATTATAATAATTTTGATTTATATATTTTTTTTAATAGTCCTGAAATTTTCGATCAAAATGTTCCGTATATATTAAACTGTAATAATAAAAAAATCTTAAAAATCATTGTATTTTCTAAAATCAGATTTCGCGTTTTCTTTTTATTATTTATTAAAATATGTATATTATATTATTTATATTGTATATTATAATATAGTAGTTAAGTTAGTGATTATTATATTATATACGACGGGAATTGTAGTATAAGTACTTGTATAACGTCCGCGCCGCCGTGAGAAAAACCGTGTTGAGTGTGAAAAACGTAAGCGCGCGCGCGCGTTCACCGGAAGAGAAAAAAATAAATTTAAAGACCACCAAATCGTTGCAGTAATAATTTATATATATTATAAAATATATGTGTGTGTGTGTTATGAGAGCGTTCCAGGCAAAGAGAGGTGTACGACGAAAAAAAATTGAAGTCGTGAAAAACCGTGCGACTGCCATTGGGCGGAAAACGAAAAGAAAATCGTGAAAAAAACCTAAACGCCAATCGCCGACGACGGCGTTATTGTCTTCGTGAATAATCATTACCGCGCAGCTGTATGCCTACTTATATATATATACATATATTTTTTTGTATCGATGACTGAATTGTTCTTTCGTTTTCACACTCGGGTGCAATGATGTCTGCAATAGTCGTCGACAATGTAGCGGGGGAGTATAATGAATAGAGAAAAAACACAAAAATATAATCGCGGTATATGTACCAATGGCGCGCGAATCGTCGTCATGTACCTATTTTATATACGCTGACATATTGTAATATATAAGAAAGACGAACACTTCAGTGCAACGATGATAATATTATAGTCTCACGAGACGAAGACGAAACGATAATGAACAATAGCGATGGCGGAGTAGGCGAAACGATGATAATATATATAATATATCATATACGTATTAGCGGGGGCCGAAGGGGTGGCCAATGAACCGATGCCGTGCTCTATGTTCAATCGGGCCGAGAGAGTACAACGAGTATAATATGTATAATGATATTATTGTTGTTAGTAATGCGATTTAGTGTGCGACGGAGAATTAAAAAAAAAAAATAATGAAAAATACGCGAAACGATGTGTCGATATACATATTATAAATAGAGGTATATACATATATAAACAATTGGTTGCAAATGATGACGAGCACATAATTTGAAGACGTGCCGTTGTGTTGGTCAGACCTATCTTGGATATCATTCGTTATACGTATATAATTATATGACTGACCCTGGAAGTGTAACTAGGATTTTTTTAAGAATAGTATCGCCAAAATATTTATACGTAAATTAAAATACATTTAATAATAGGCTATAAACGAACAAAAATGATCTAATAAACACAATCGGTCAATCAAGACATTCAAATTATATATATATATAGGAAAAAAATTTGTATTTTCATACTTGATTATAAGATAATTTATATACAACACATGCTAAAAGGGGGTGTAATTTTCTCCAAACGTACCCTTTGTATGCGCTACTGACCGTCCCGCCGTCTGCACGTATGTATCAAGCGGAAAACGATTGTAACGGTTGAAATGTCGAGTAAAAATACGATCGCTAAGTACATATTATATAAGTACTGAACTATTTTATCCCGCTTATTATAGTATAATAATATTGTGTGTACCTATCATGTATGAGAGTGAACTATTGGTATATATTATATGGTTGCAGGTGGTCACGCTGACGACCGACCGCGATTTCGTTCTCGCAATCGTCGTATATTACTTATATCGATAGTGGTAATATATAAAATAAAACATAATATATTATTATAATGATAATATTATTATTATATAGATCGTTGTCGACGCCGCCGAGTGTTGTTGGCAGCGGTTTTTCTGGTCCGTTGCGATTAAAACGAGACTGTTTTATCATCGGGCGCCGCACAACAATATTGTACACGAGTATAGTATATATACCTATAATTTGTATTAAAAGTAATATATATATATATATATAACGGTCGCGTGTGGTGCATGCGTGCGGGAGTACGTAAGAACACTCAGAACGGCGTATTTTATCGCGTGCAACACTCGGTTTGGCCGGGAAAAATTTGCAGAGAAAGTGCGGCGTTTTTGTTTTCGACGAAAAACGTACATATAGGTATGCGCCATGAAATAGATATACGCAATATTATCATAATCGTCATAGCTTATTATTACAATTATTATTATATATTTGTTCATTATAGATATTTCACAAACGTCGGTCGTATTACTTGTACAGTATATATATATAATAAACATATACCTATTACCTGCATGGCTACACAGTACACACACACACACACACACACGAGATATATGTATAAACTTTATAATAGATGGATTTTATGTATTTCAGTTCTAAACAAACTATCAAACTCGCCCTCACCTACGACGTGATGCCGGATACCGTATGGTAAGACTTCTGTACTCCTGTACAATATAAATGTACCATAGCCGGCATAACCTACATATTTAAACCCGAACAATAAAGAAAATTTACCGGCAATTTATTTTGATCAAAATAATTATCTTTCATGAGTTAGTACGACAATATTATAGCGCGCTCGAGTCATACAAGCCGGTAGTCACACACAAAATTACTATATTCGACGATAACTACGGCGATTTGAACTTTTATCGCTATACCGTTTTAGTCTTCACATTCAATTTGACGATTGGTTTATTAAAGAGGTGTGTTGAAGATAACTTGATGTTATCGCTTGTGCACGAGACTTCGACGACCGAAGCGGAAGGACACGAGCCCATTTATTATAATCATGTATATAAATATAAATCGAATACCTGCAGAGCATATTACATATTATACGCATATTATACATAGATATAGGAACGTCGTGTGCCCCACTTCCCTCTCGGCGAGCACTGCCGCACTGGCTTTCAAATATAATATACTTTTATTATTATTATACCGTCTAAGCGTATTGTTTTTTTGTTTTGCTTCGTCTTTGACTTGCCCGGGTCGACGCGGATGCATATATATATAAGGCCATATATTAATCTATATAACACATATATATATATATGTATATATATTTGTGTTAGACGTGCGTTTAATATCGACTGAGTATGTTATAATGTATAATATATTTACCGTACAGACGTGATTCGATTTGACCCTACTTAACCTAATTTCGTTTGAGCGTCGGGTTTTGCGTACCTATATGTACATTATAATATACGACCTACAGTGATTATGACAACGGGAAATTAACGTGGGTGGTGCCAAATTAGTATTTTCGATTTATTTTTTCGACTATTTTTAAAATATTATGGTGAAATTGGTGAAATAATACAATGAAATAATAATGACGGCCGTTTTCATCAATTATAGTTGTTAAACGGCATATTATAGAGTTGTATTAATATAATATTATAATAATTACGAAAGTCGGTTATTTCATCACGATTTTATAACAATATAATTATTCAAACGGGGCATTTAACAAGTAAAATTATGTCTGTTAATCGATTTCGCGATATTCACCAATGAGGCGCCAAATTTTTTTTTTTCAAACAACGTTAATATAGAAAGCGATAATTGTAGTTCGAAGATTTAAACTATTACCATGGAATATTAACCATAATAAGATACTACTTAATAAGTAGAACTAATGATGTTTGAACGCTGTTTTTATTCTACATAGTATTGGATGGTAGAAAAATCAGAGTAGAATATTTTTTAGTTTTTTTAGTAGAACAATTATGACATAATTTCACAAAAGATCAATTATTGAAAACATTGTTAATTGGTAGTTTGATGTTAACAAGCTTTTTGAAAATTAAAAAAATACAATAAAATACGTTGCACGTCATAATATAATATTATTGTAATATAACACTATAGTATCTACAGCTAGTTTACAATTTCTATCTTATCGAATTATTAGTACTTTTTGGCGACAAAGTCATCGAGTAGACGAACGTTTGACAATAATTAATATCGCATTGTATAATATAATAAAAACGCTGCCGACCTCGTCCACGATTAACGAATGCGTTTTCCCTTCGCGTGCATATTTCCAAAGACAAAAAAAAAAGAAGGAAAAATATAGAAAACCGAATTAACGTCGTCGTATCCGAGACGCACTAATTTATCACGATTTATTATTATTATGGTGTACCTATATTATAATAATACGTATAGAAATCGGGCGCGCACAATGCGACGGCCAAGCCGCCGTAGCGCGGTGACACCTTTTGTAATTAAACCAAGGCCGCCCCCTCGTATGACCTTTAAAGTGAAGTTTTTATATACACGCCATTTGTCTTCTGATAACTCCCCCCTGCCACCCCTGCTCCCACGATGTACGTTAATATTATAAATATATTTTCGAACCATTGTGATTTGTGACGGCGGCGGAGTACAGTATAATGATATACGCGTTATATTATATAGGTACATGATATAAATGATATTATACACAGTTATATCGTGTGCGGTAGGTACATATACATATACACATACGTATAATGTACGCGTCCGAGACACTTAGCCGTAATTAACCATTGGCCACACGAATTTCTAACGTCGCAGAGGACGCGGAATAATAACAATCACAATATGATGTATAATAGTGATCGTCGAATTATGTTATGTAGGTATCTTCTAAAATAAATAATATAATGCATGCGGTTCGGTGCAGCACTGATCTAGAGGTACTACACATCATATAACGTGTTAGGTACGTAGTGCGAGTCTTCGACGACGACGGTTAAAACTCGAAAAGTCATCACCGCACCGTCATTATTATTATTGTTATAAATTAGTATAAATTCGATACGATATAATATTTTATTATGATAATAATATGTACTCTATAATATATAATATACACACACACGCATATATATATATATATATATATATAAAGGTTTTTTTATATATACTCGATCAGCAACACTGCACGGCGGTTTGATTATTACTTATTTATTTATTTTTCCCCGCTCGAAATTAATCTAATAGACGTGTGTCGACGCAGCTGCGGGACCTGCAGCGACTCCGCGGTGGTAGTTATGAATACGGAGGGGGGCAGGGGGATAGAGAACACGGGCAATAGCTGGATATTCATCAACAACTCTTTCCCATATATATATATATATATATGTATATGCACAGGATAGTATACGCGTATAACCGATATCGTTCATTAAACACTATTATCGATGCTGAGACGAGACGACGAGATTCACGTACAATCGAACTCTAATTGGACGGTGCGACCTCTCATCCATCGTCGTTGATTAATATATATTATACGTTTGTGTATTTTTTTTTTTATTATTATTCGTTATACATACCGCAAGCGATCCGTACGCGCAGCCTCCGAGTTCGCGGTCGCCGAATCTGCACCCACATGCGCAATACTCGTTGTAATCGCACGTATGGTCCGCTGTCGAATTTAGGTCTTAACACACTCGATATCGTCATCCCTCTCGTTCTTGACAAATATTCCGAACTATCTCAAACTAAATTGAAATACCCACTACTAAACTATGTACAGTCATTCCGAAATATCACTGTACACGTACAACATAAAACCGCTGGGCGTCTCAAATTTTTCGATATATATCAAACTTTTTTTCCCTAAGAGATATTTTCGTTTATAATATTATACACACGTTCGCGTACGGGTAATCTGCAACGCGCAAGACTATAAAATACAAAAATACAACGTATAACATATACAATACAGTATATTATGGTATATATATATATGGGAAGCGCGTTGTTTCGCGCACCGCAGCTGGACAAAAATAAAAACGCGCGGCGGCCATGTTTGCGGGAGCGGATAATCGAAATTTCATTATCAAATTACACACGAGCCCGCTAATGTACTCGTTTATAATATGACCCTGATCGTGTGTAAATATAGCAGTATATACATATCACGTGTGAGCGCGACCCGTTCGACCGACGACGTTAACAAATGAACGAAACGCGCTCATATATAATAATATAATATTATATGTAGTAGGTTATATACATAAATACACGTATATACTATATAAGTTTACAAAATCAATATGCGCACACGATTATTATACATATTATTATATACAGTATAATGTATACTCCGCGAGACAGAGTATGTACGATATATATATAAATACGATATTATATGCGTATAGTGGGAGGAGGAGGACACGCCGCCGAACTTTGGCCTCGAAAGGATATTGTATTATATTTTTCTCCGGCGGACGGGCGAACGGGTGTGCGTGTGTGAGTGTGTGCATACGGCGCGCATGAATGGGCGGCACGCGGCCATTTTGTCCGTCCTCGTGTAATATATTGGCGAGCGCGCACACGCAGCCTCCGCGCTAGGGATGCGTCTCTGTATGCGCGACACCGCGGCATATAACCTACTCGGTCCTAGACCCGATACCTAACCCGTAACCGTACGAGATGACGTTAATGACTCGTCGTGTGTGTCTTATTATAAGGCGTACCACGTACGTGTGCGCGAAAGGCGAAAATAAATATATTATTATAATGCGTGCGTATATACGTCGAACGCGAACGGTATATTTTCGCGACGACGGACGTCACGATGTTATATATATATATATAATAGGTACCTATAATAGCGGGTAATAGGTATAAACCTTGTGTGTTTAACGGACGCGGAGAGCTGCAGCAGCGGCGACGATCGCGTGGAAAGCGGACGCTAAGATCTGATGTGAACGCGATCGATCGATATTATATTGCGTATACCGCCCACGCATATCATATACCTATATATAAATATATATATATATATGCTTTAGATGAATACTCATCGACTTGCGGCGCATATTATATACATGATAATATATATAATAATTATAATCGCGTGGGTCCGGGTCGCACGCACAGACCGCGCCGATCGTGTGTTCTGCACGAAAAACTCGTTGCAATTATGACGAATTACGCGATGGGTAATTACCCGGTTTTATTTCATTTTATTTTTCCCCCGATTTCGAACAGACAGACACACACACTTATATACAAATTGCCCATTGTTTATACGACTATAATATATGTATATAGATACTATATTATATTATATTATACAGGTAGATATTATACTGTATACCATGGAGCGCGTGATTTACTCGACTTGGCGCGGGATGCACGTGATATTGTTACAGGAAAAAAAGGAACGAATGGATTGTGTGTGTGTGTGATGGGAACGATGTCGGGCGGCCGACGTTTTTACGATTATTTTATTTTAATCGTCCGACACGCGATTATTTCGAATACGCGATAATTCCTATTTCTTTTTTTTTCATATACAGCTATATATACTTGTCCCGTTTACGAATATAATATATATCGTGTCGGGTGAAATCGCATCGACTTTTCGGCGCAGTGAATATTTGGAGGGAGGGCCCTTTCACAGACGCGCAAATAGTTAAAAAAAAATAACGCGATATTGTATACCTATAATATATAATATATTATAATATACACCCACACTATATTATATGAATTGCTCGGATATATATATATATATATATATATATATAGGTATTGAAGGAGGCTTTCCAACGCTATCAGACATAATAGAAATGGGCATTTAAAAACGAAATACTATGTATAACACCATATATTATACCGGGCAGGGGTACCGAGAAAAAGTCAATCCGCAGCAGCGGTATAATTATGTCACGCCGACGACGGACTGTTATTAAAATCCGTTATACATATTTCCGCCCGCCACGCCGCCGCTCGTTACGCACCGATCTCTCTGGCTACACTATGCATAAGTACACTATATTATAATACGTATAATGTATATTATGCACGATGACGATGATGGATTGAACGCACGAAATTTCCGGGGCGAAAATTAGCGAGCACCACAAGCTTATAGCGCGTGTCTCCATGTAACGTGCAGTACAAAGTACGACCGCGAGTCGACGGACTTCCAGTGGCGTGCAGTGGTTAGGTTAGGCACACGTATATAATACACTATGCGAATAAACGGGGTTTTGATGCCATTCGTCAATAAAAGCAGTAATTGCGATCCGTTAACGATCTGATACTCTATAAACATATAAGTATATATATGTTATAACAATACCGTCTCGGTCGGCTCGAGCAAGCAAGGACGTGTCGATTATTTGTACTTAAATATCATTGGGTTTTTTTTGTCCCCGGTATAATTAACCGATTTTTTTAATCGCGTCCGTCAACTGTTTTATACCCCCTCCTCCAACTTCGCCGACGTTCACTGACACGTCATCCACAACCAGCCACCCCATCCGTATACAAATCGACGCCCCCGCCCGATCGACCCGACGAATCGTTAGTGACGAATTCGTCACAGTTCGTGAATAAATTATACATATATTGTAATATTTATGGCGGCCAGAATTAAATACGTCGCGTATATACGCAACATTTTTAAGTTTGGTATATTCGACGCGTAAATCACAAGCTCCCCTCTTGCCAGACCCACAGCGTGTTAACGGTTTATTGATGGCGGGGAGGGGGTGATAATAATTATAGATAATCTTTTTTTCTAGGGACAAAATCAAAAAACATAGAAACCTGCACATGCATCTAAAGATTCTAAAGGACTCGACAACGCAGGATAGCGATCTAAAAAATACGGGTCGTAATAATACGTATTACGATAATGAAATATGTACGCATATAATTACGATTTTTACTATCACGCGACATCGGCGAGTCGATGATCCGGATCGTTTTAAACGAAAAAAGTACGAACCAGCGATGATCGATATTATGCACACAAGCTCGCGCACAGACCTTGACCGTCGTGAGTGTGTGTGTATACTGTATATAGCATAATATATAATAGCTAGGTAGTATAGGTAGAGTGGACGACGAGATGCGCTGCAGTAGATCACGTATATCGCCTCCGTCGTATGAATTTTCGCGGTCGGTCGACTCGAAATTACTCGAAATATAATTATTACCTACACCGAATACCCGGCGATGTTATTACCTATATACATAACGTATGGATCCGATTACTGTTTTGAATTTGTTATTTTTATTATTCATTCCACCCGCCACGTGTAGAATAATACCGGCCTTGAGAACAAGACGCGACTAAAACACACCGACCGGATATCGAGACACAATGTATATGTACATTATAGGAAACAAAAAAGATCACATTTTAGTCGCTCTTCGCACGCCATAGCACCAAATCCTGCAGGTGGGGGTTGGTGTTGTTGTATAATGTATCATCACTATCATTGCAGCAGCGACAGATACAATATATCTTTGTGTTGCACTGTTGCAGCCTATATATACCGACCGGAACCTGAGCATACATAACGATCATAATATATGCAGTTTTTTAATTTCTCTCGGTTTTCATAAAAAGGACTTGATGGTTTGCAGCGTAATGCACGTATTTTCGAAATTCGTAGATTTTTTTTTGAATCGTACATTATTGATTTATTGTTTTCTATACCGATCAGCAAGCAGAATATCGGCAAATCGTCTTCTAGACAATTACGAACCCGACACATTCCTATACGGATTGTTATGACTTGTACGAGTAGGTACATAATGCGTATTAATGTAGGTTACATTACAAGCTATAACACTATAGAATAACGACGAAACGCCGCGCCTATATATAAGACAGTCTTATATTATAAGTATATAATTGTCGTACAGCGTACCGAAAGACGACAGTGGGTAATTAATTCTTGAAAAATGTTCGTCCCGAACGAGTCTGAAGACGGTCATTATACACGACGATGATTATTATTTATAAAATTTGTAAAATCTTTATTTTTCATCTTTCCGGCAAACCGGGGAAAGGAAAAAAAAACGAAATTATAATCGAGATACTCGCGGGCTTTACGACGACGGTGCAAGATACACCTACCCACCCTGCCAGCCAATAGGTAGGTAGTAGGTACATAACATTGGTACCTATATATATGTGCGAGATATTATATCCGTATATAATTGACGTGATGGTGACCGGCCGGCAGACGCTCATTAGAGAGAAATTATTATTATTATCATTATTACTTTTAATCGTATATACTAGTAAATACGGAGTCATCTGACGGCAATGTGGCGGCGGTGGTAGAATTAAATTCCGTCTACTACCTTTTTTTTTCATTTTTAATTCTTTTTTTCCATATAATTTCCGTACACACACTCGTCGTCCGCTTTTTATCTCGCCCGCACCGGCTCGGACGTTGTTATTAGACGCGGACGAAAACCCAAATGTGGCTGCGGCCGCGGCGGATTTCTAATCACTCCGGTAAACATTAAGTACGTGTGTAATTTCGGTCCATTACCCGGGCGGCGGTGGTGGCGGTACGGTCGCGCGCAATCCTCACAACCGAATATAATAATATTATATCATATATACATACGTACATGGACTAGGCGCGAGGTGGATACGGAGAGGTCTCGTTTAAACGAAACCGAACTCGTAATAATAATTAGGGTTTATCGGTAGATTATAATTTCCCGCACACACGAATACCGAGGCGGCCGCGATCTTTTATAGTAATAATAAATAATAATAATAAACACGGTCGGTCCAGCGCTGTGTGTATGTGTGTGTGTCGTTCTCACGTATTACATAGTACTCGCGATGATTGTCTACCCGCGGCGACCGCAACACACGTAAAATATTGTACGGCGGCCGTTGCGGTTTTCGTCGCGCGGAAAACCCATTACGCGTTGTTGAACGTATATTGATATCTGTAATTATTATTTTCATTTATTTTGGTTCGTTATTATTATACCACTCGATTGGTTTTCTGACCGATTAATCGCCGCCGCCGCCGCCGCCGCCGTCTATTGTAATTTAGGTTCGTTGTTTTAATATATGTATAATAAGTCCAGCATTATAAGTAGGCACATCTATCTGCGGTCGGTCTCCTGGACCGACTGCGAGATTTTCAAGAAATGAGACATTGTTCGGGAAACGATTCAAACCGTACTCCTCGCCGTAGTTATTATATAGGCGTTCGTAGACCAGACGTTATTGTTTTAACGCGATTTCTCTTCGGTGCGCGTATTTTTTCATACGTTTAGTTTTGGGAAAATTCCAATCGTGTTTTTACACTATTATTCGTATCCTAGGTTGGCTATTTAATATTTTTTCGATCTACGAGGCCGGCTGGTCGGGATTGCGGACTTCCGATTCCCGACTGCGGCGCGACGGTTTCCGAGAGAAAGAAATCACCACATCGTGAGTGGTGTTAAAATATAATATTTATTATATATCTATGTGTTATTGGTCGTTATTATTATTATTATCATCCGTGTTACATATTTACGGTGAAACGATTATATTTTTATTCGATCTTCCGTGGCTAATACGCAGAGAAGAAGTCCTCGTCTCGTGATTGTTTTGTTTTTTTGTCCCGGCCGACGACGAAATCCTTGAATACGATTATTGTTGTTGTTATTATACCTATTCGATATTATATTTCGGGGAAAATGACGGAAAAAATAAAAACGAATATGCCTATAAAAACGACACGATCGCCGCTTTCACCGGCCACGGACACCACGTTACAGATCGCGGGAAGCGTTATATAATATTTATAATCATAATTTTTTTCTCTCCTCGACTCCCGCTCGTCGGCCTCCACCCGTTCGTTTTATAGGTACGTGTTATATATATTTTATTATTTTATTATTTCTTTTAATTTTTCTCGCGCGTTAAATGTTATACATTTTTTTCCTCCTATTTCCGTACACCGCCGTCGCCACCGAGGTGTAGTACACGACGACGTAACGCACAAACGATTAGTTCCCGGTGCGCGCATACGAAATAATATTTTCTTTACACACACCCACACTCACAGCGTACCTATCACGCGCGCGGGAGGAAAGAGATATTTTACACGTAATAGGTAATATTATGGCGGCCCTGTATATGATATACGTGTACACAGTTAACTACCTGCAGATAATATATTATATAGGTACACATAGTAGTGTAGTATCACGGTTCAGTTATCCCGGTTATTATTATTGTCGTCGTCGTCGTCGTCGTCGACGGTGCAACCATTATTATTATTACCACACCGTCGTCGTCATAATATTATTGTCTATATCACATCGTGATCGTACGCGCGCGTTTCGTCTTCAGCTTGATACGCCACCGTCGTACACATTTCTCTGCGATTTTCCCGAGAACGAAAACGACCGCCATTTTTGCATCTATCTATAAGGGTCGGCGGAACTGGTTGCGCGCGTGCGCTGTGCTCCGTTTCCCGTGTATTATATGTATAAAATATCACATATATAATTATTATTGTCAAACACATTACAATAATAATAATATATAGTAATGTAATGCGCAACACGAGCGCCCCATCATATTATTATCATCATATCATTTACATACCTAGCGACGGATAATAATAAAATAAATTACAATATTATTAGCCCGCGATATTATAATGTAGGTATATGCCCATCGAATATTATAATATATGAATTAGAATAATCGTCGCGAACAGAGGGTTTTCCCGGTACGGCCGACCCCTTCGGCCGCGAAAAGAGAGTGTTTTTCCGTTACAAAACGTCGACGGCATAGGTACACACGCCCGCAGCAGGAAGACATTACACATTTTACTACGACGATTATAGTACCGGGGGGGTCCCCGCGATATGCAAATTTCGTGTTTATTGCGATCGCGCGCGCGCACCCATCCCGCACTACTGCGACGGTGAATTGTTATTATTATAATTTGTATTTATTATTGTTATTATTTTTTTTTTTTTTTACCACACGCGCTCTCATTACAATAATATACACACCGCGAATACGATATAGTATTGCGGAGTGTATAATATAATATTATATTTTTATAAACCGGGCGGCGGCGGTGGTGGTGGCAGCGGCGGCGACGGCGGCCCCTACGAACTTCCCTTCTATACATTTCAGCCATCCAGCCACAGCCAACAATAGCAGACTCGTGCCGGACCTTTGCGGGTGTCGTCATGCAAATATCGCGGGCCCAGCACGAGCCAATCCCAAGACTCTTAGCCGTCGCCGCGGTCCGACCCCTTTCTCCGGGTGTGTCACACGGGGTGGTTCGTCGTCCACCGCCAGCACACGGATTACATACTATTTACGAATGCATAATGTATTTCCGTTATGTGGTTTAGAGTATCGTTTTGTACTTATTATAATATACTGTATTACCAGTGAGCAGCGGCGAGACGGCCATTGGTCACGTAAAAAACAAAAACAATTATACATATTATTAAATATTACCTACGTAACATAAAAGAAGCAAAAAACTGCTGCAGGCATCATGCAAAATAAAACAAAACACATGTGTATTTTTTTAATATTGAGTATATTTCGTTTGTTCCTTTTCATTCATTTAACTAGTATGAAAAAAAAATAATTATCATCATCATCATCATATAATCATAATAATAAAATAATAATAATAATAATAATAATAATAATAATCATATAATGTACACATACAAAACGAAAAAGGCATAATAAATAAAAATCGCGAAATAATAAAACGTATAAAACTATACAAAACGTAAAAAATAACTTCAAGTTATATGCGACATTATTTTTTTCCTCCATTATTAGGGTTTATTTTATTGTTTTTTTTTTTTAAGTATAAAATTAATACATAATTATTTTAAAAATTATAATATATAAAATGCACTCATATCTAAAATTACAGAATATCATAAACACAAATGACGCAAATCGCCAAGGTAAACTCTGTATATATATATATAAATATATATATTATGTAAGTCTGTAATATATATATATATATACTATATACACACACGCATATAATAATAAATAATGTATACATTTATTCGTAATAAGATTATATTCAATTTATATTAGGTATACATTACACTTATATTGCATACGTATATATATATATATATAATAGGTGTACACAAGTAGAACGCTCAACGGTGAGTCGGTCGCCGAAGCGACTGTTTTTTAAAATTAATATTAACAGTCAAAACATAAACTTAAGAATATATAATATTTATATTATGTCTAAGAACTAACATGATATATGAGTATACAAATTTATGTATATAATATATACAGGTATACATGAATATTTATTTATATACATAAATAAATATGTATATAAATATATATATATTTATATATTTATTTATTTTTATAATATTAACATTAACGCATTTATGTACACCAACAAGAAAAACAATATTTTTCTTATGAAAAACGTTTAAGGAAAGGCACAAAAATGTAACTAATTAAAAAATGTTCTACAATGGGTGTAAAAAAAAAATAAGTGACATGATGGAATCGAATCAATATGATGAAACCAAAAAAAAAGGAAATTTTATGAAAAATGTCTTTTGCGTTATATATATGCTTATACAAACAGTCTTATGATTAGGGCTTCGCCGTTTTGCAGTGAAGAAGGTATTGGTGGGTTGGTTTATCTCCCGGATGAGATTCGATTATAAATTTAAATATAGCGAGACAAAAGAGAAAATATCCTAGCACATAGTACACGACGATGACTAACAGGAAAAAAAATACTTTTTTGGCCCTCCATTTTTTTTTTATCACTTAAAGCTTAGTTTACCCTCTCTGTGTCGACAAGGGTGGCAATAATGGGCAACATATATTGTAGTCTTTTATGTATTGCGTATACAGGCGAAGCCTTTGAAATTACGTTACAAAAAAGATAAAAAGAAAATAATAAATAACAAGCATAGTCAAAATGCTAAATAATTATAAATAACCTAAAATATCACAATTTTGTCTAGGTAATAAATAATAACTAATACGGGTCAGACACTTGGCAAAGTATATAATGTTATGTGTATAATATATGACGGCAGATTCGTCAATTTTATTATTATTGTTTTTTTTCTTTATGATACTAAAATCGGATAAACAACTTTATAATTTTTAATTGAATAATAAATTAAAAAAGACAATAATTATGAATCACAAAAAGATAAAAACATATTATTAATGCATTAACAATTTGTATACAAATAATTAATAGGTATAATTTATACCTAGGACTAACCTCGAAAGGTAATTAAATTATCTTATATATCTACAAGGTGTACATTCGGAATCCGATCAAAATATAAAACGGTGAAAAAACGTCGTCGTCAGGTCTCCTGTGTGTTTGTGTTTTTGGAGAACAACATAATGTTTACGATTTTATAGCTCATTTATCACTCATTTCTATCCTACAAAAAAAGCGCAAAACAAAAGAAAAAATAAATAAATATAAATCATAAAACAAACGGCAAAATAATAATAATAATAATAATAATAACAATAATGCATGCAAAATAATATTAATAATAAAAATAATAATAATAATGGTATATAAAAACAATTTAATATAATATGTATAATATATTAATACTATATTAATGACGAGATAAATTCATATATTTATGACGAGTCAGAGTCGTAGGTATATTATAATATGTACGAGATGATATATGAGTGCGCGCGCGATTCCCACAACGCTAGAGTAGGTTAGGAAGACCTCCGAACGATTATCGTAGCACGGAGAGGTGATGTGTCGTGGACCGTGGTCATTGTGTGTGCGCGCATTACCTATACGACCGCGTTTTTGTACACCGGTCGTAAAACATTTATCATTTTTTCGATCTTTTCACACACATAACGTGCCACACAAAATGTCGACGACAATTCGTTATCGAGACGTGCGGGCACCGAAAATAACGGAGCAGTGCATATTATGTCGCGGCAAAGCTCTGTATATATTATAATATCGTGAAAAATAAAAATATTATGTACCTAACACTCGTCGATTTCTTGTTTGTAAACAGTAATATAATGTTATGGATACGAGCACGCCTCCGACCTAGCAATAATGGCAGTAAATCAGGAAAAACTGCCGTTGTGCGGGTCAGGGGACTATAAAAGGTATATGATTTGAACTAATGTTTCACCCCTATGGAAGTATGGCGGTGGGAGACCAATACAACCATATGAAAAACGTACAGTCGACGGGAACGTAACTTTCGCAGGTGGTCACTAATTTTTCACGCATATAATACCGGGCGGCATCGGGGTGACAAAAACACGCGAGCAATGGACGCACTCGAAAACTGTTCTCGAGAAGCTACTGCCGAAGACATGCCATGCAACTGCAGAATGTACAGAACACATATAATATAACATTATATATATTTATATAGAAATGTGTATCAGATCGGTTTGCCGCCGTTAATCAGAGCACTCGAATTTTATATTTTTACGGGGCTGATAACAATGAAAAACGAAACACACACACACACATCGTACCGGCCCAAAATATCAGGGAATCCTTTAAAATCACACTAACACACACATACACACACATATAAATACAGTGTATAGAAACGTTCTATTATTTCGATTCTTTTTTTGTTCGGGGAGATGTTCCTTTCTCCGGTTTCACGTTCGACGTAACGAATTTCTGTAATAATCTCCGCCGCTTGCACACATCACCGTTGCCGGGGAGCGGCGGCGGCGGTTCGACATTGTTTCCAGAATATTAACGTACCCCAAGCGAATCCCAGCGTGGCACAATGTGTGCGCCACCGGAGATGGTGTACGTTCGATACGGAACCCTTTTGATTAAAAATAATATATATATATATATCAATCGGATCACGAAAGAATTTGTATACACAAATGTGTATATGTTGCGTATTTTCTCATTTATATACCACTCACGCGTTCTTTCGGTTTTAATGTTCTCTCTCACTCGAGGTCCCCAAATAATAATAATAATAATAATAATAATAATAAGGTATCTAGTTGGCACGGTGTGTGGCTTACGCATCACACACTGCAAACAGCATACAATTTGCACGCCAAATGAAATTGATTTTGATTTTGGTCACACCCCTGTAGGCATAATAGCTGTCCGTCACGTCACGTTTTCTCAGACTACGAATGTCGTTACCCGAGTACGTATGACAGTTTGTCTTCAATATATGAAGGCATTGTGTTAAATCACTCGTGATAGCAGTTATTATGGACCACGGAGAGTTTTTGTATTAATAGGGCATAATAATAGCGTACGAATAGAACACTATACGTATCATACTACCGATAATAATACTAATACTAATACTAATACTATTTATAACACTGATTTATGACTACTGACCTGGCGACGTCATCATGGCTGTGCCCGGGTGCATGAATCCTTGCTGGAAACTCACGCCCAAGTTGTATAGGTGCGGCAACAAGGCCAGCTCCTCGGCGGTCATCTGCGACTGGTCCTTGCCATCCAGCTTCGCTATGGTGGCCATGGCCACGGCTTGCGCAACGGGTGACTGGCCAATGAGCCCGGCCAGCTGGAGCATCTGCAGCTGGTTGACTTGCTGGTTGGGCAGGTTGTTGTTGTGCGGATCGCCTGGGGTGGGCGGCACCGTGAAGTCGCCGTCACTGCAGTTGCCCGACATGTCAGACACTGACATGCGGCTCTCCACGTGCTGCTTTACCAGTGCGATGTGCCGGCTGGTGAATATGTGGTCCTGGACGGAGTACTTGTGTGTGTATTTGAATCGACAATATTTGCACTCGTCCGGTGGCCCGGTCAGTTCTTGGTTCTGCTTCGTTTGCAACTTGTACTTCTTCTCCTTGGCCCGTGCGTTTTGGAACCACACCTGAACCACGCGCTTTGCCAAGCCGATCTCACGGCCTAGCATCTCGCACTCACCCATCGTCGGGGTTTTGTAGTCATCAAATAGTGCTTTCATTACTTTCACCTGCACGTTGCTCATTTGCGTCCGGTATCGTTTGTTTTGACTGCTACTGCTGCCACCTGGAGCGTTCACCCTCTGCTGACCGCTTTGAGTGCTCGACGCCGGTGACGCTGGGCTTTCGTCGTCCATAATATCCGTGCACTCTGACATGCTGTCTTCGTCATCGTCCTGTTCTTGGTCCATACGTAAATCCACAGGTTTGCTCAGATCCAGCGGACTGTCTCCCTCTGGTTTGGTTTTCTCACCACTCTCGGATAGAACGCCATTCTGCATGCTTGACTGTTGCATTTCCTCCATGTATCTCTTCAATGACTCTTGGTACATTTTACCCAAGTTTTCCACGTCATCCGCATTCTGATAGTATGGGTTCGGTGCATACGTCTGGTTCTTTTGCCCAATTTCGCTCATTTGGGATGACGCGAACGAGTCCATACTGACATCCTCATCCGGAATGTTGTCTACGTTGATGTATCCCCTGGAACACTGTTCCGGGTGTTTGGTCTGCAAATGCGATTCTAACGCCGATTTGATTTTGAAAATGGCAGAACAGAAAGGACATCTCTTATTGATCGCTTGCGAATGAGCTCTAAACTGGCCTTTTCGCTCTCTGGCCCTAGTATTTTGGAACCATACTTGGACCACGCGTTTTTTTAGGCCCACTTCTTGCGCAATACTTTCTAACATCTTTCTAGATGGATTACTCTCGATTTGATATTTTTGATACAAATAATCCAACTGTTCAGGTAAAATAGTGGTCCTCAAGCGTTTGTCTTTTGTGAACTCGGTTTCTTTATCACTGTGATCGTCAAATTCATCAAATGACCTTTTATTATTCTGTTGCATCATGGACAAAATTAACGATGTAGGGTTAGCGTTCATTTCAGAAGTACCGCTCATCTGCTGTGACTGAGATTGTTGTTGTTGGAGCTGCTGTTGTTGTTGGTGTAATTGTGCCTGTTGTTGTAAAATTCCGAAAGCGCTCTCTGGATGATAGGTAGGAAACAAATTTGGGTTCATTAAATGGACTTGTTGATGTTCTTTCCACTGGTCAAGTTTTGTGAACACAGAGTTACAGTGTTCGCAGTTGTAAACATTTTCCTTGTCATGCGATGATGATGTTTGAATCGGTGACGTCGGGTACGTCAAACTCGGAGTCGGCGTCGGATTTGGAGTCATCGGATTAGAATTGGCGCTTTGTCCTTGATGATTTTCTACAGTGCTCGAGTTGGAATCTTCGGAGCTCAATGCAGCTGCGATGTGGGCGGCCGCTGCTTGAGCTTGAGCTGATCTTTTAGCGTCCTCTTCTTTGAAACAGTGCGTCTTCTGATGTCTAATAAGTTCATAATATCTCTGGAAAACTAACAGGCATTTATTACACTGATAGTTCAAACCAGGTGTTCTTTGAAATCGATTTGATCCCTCCTCAACAATACCTGGTGCAGGTTCTACGGCTGGCTGATTTTCGTACACTTTTCTAGCTTTTTGACGAGCGTTTTGGAACCACACGACAATCACTCTGGGGCTCAAGTTCAGCAATTTAGATAGATACTCGAGGTCATCGTCTTTTGGATAGGCGTTGTTTTCAAAGAACTCTTGAAGCACTTTGATCTGACAATCTGTAAAACGAGTTCTATTTGCCCGTTTACCAGATGAAGTAGAACCACCGGAACCACCGCTACTCTGATTCATCATGATTGAATGCGGAAAGCCATCGGATGAATTAGGAGATCTACCGGGGCTAATGCTTCTCGGGCCAGATTGTGTGGTTACCGACATTTGTGGCGGTGACGTAAAACTCGATGCAGATATTTTCGGTGGTAGCATATTGCTGGTAGAAATCGCATTTGACATATTTATTTCTTGATGTTGAGAAGTGAGTATCGAGGACAAAGTAAGATTCTCGGCCGCGTTTAAATCAAGAGGAGACCCTCTGTCGTGATGGAGGTACAGGTTTTGTTTTTCTTCAACCGAATCTCTACGTTTGGACGGAGACTCGGGATTGCCCCATGGAAATTTCGTTTCAGGTTGACTGGTTTCGGCATCTTTCAGTTCTGGTTTGACTTGTGATTCCATCTTCACTGGAGACTCTATCGGTTGTGTGGTGAACGGTCTCGAAAAGTTTTGAGCAAATGTCTGTTGTTGTGGAAATGTGGGCGTTTGGCTTTGTGCTCGCACAACAGTGTTATTATTTGGAGTGCTGGTCTGTAAGGGCTTCTTTTTCGCAAATGTAGGTGTCTTAGGTGCTTCTTTAATAACGATGACATCAGTGTTTTCGATTATTGGTATCGGTTGAGTGAGAGGCATCACTTTCGCCTCCCCAGTTTTCTCGTATTCTTCCAAATTTAATGTGGTCGATGGTGGATTATTAAAATTGTACGGAGAATCTTTATTTCTCTGTCTTTCCTTAAACAATGTATTTCTAAACCAATGTTTGATGACTTTGGGTGGGAGACCACTTTGGCTAGCCATTTCTTGAATTTGATCTTCAGATGGAGAATTGTTTATGTCAAAGTGAGCACGTAGGATTTTCAATTGATCATCAGTGATGCGTGTCCTCGCTCGTTTTTGTTGCGAATTTTGTTGCTGTAAAAAATTAAACCATGACAATAAAACACTAATAATAAAATACCTAACCATTGCTTAAACATAAAATGCTCTATGAGAAATTAATGACGCAACATGGTTCAAGCATGAAAATTAAAATCAAAAATATAGGTAGTAAAAAATAATAAGCGTTGTACCTATAGATTAAAAAAAAAAAAAAATTATAATAATAAACCTATTGTGAAAAATAAAATAATAGTTTCATATTGTTTTCTATTATTAAATATATCTATAACATATATTATTTTTTTTTTAAAATAATTTCCATGCCGTTGCATATCGAAGTGTAATGAATTTATTTTAATTTAGCTATACCGTTTATTTCACATGCAAAAAAAATAAACTATAGAATACAATACTTTATAATAATATAATAATTAATATATATAAATATTTAATAGCGTTTATGCATCATATAAAATGTACCATTTAAAAATTATTTTTCTTAATATTTTACGAGAGAACGCTATATTAATAATTGCTAATTATTATTAATTTAATTTAAAAATAACTCATTAAAAATGATAAATGATACATGATAAACGAACTCATTTATTAACATGAAAGATGCGTAATAATTATTAAATAATAAATATTTTATTTTATTTCTAGATTTCATACATTTTTAATTTAATAAAAAAAAAATTTAGATATCTATATTGTCTTCTAATATAATAATAATAATAATAATAATTATTATTATTATTATTAAATAAATAAGTAAAAAGTTCCGATGAACAAATACTTTTATAAAAATGTTGAAATTGTTTAATTTAATAATTATTACTACTATTTAATTTTAACTTGCATTTATTACACCGTTTAAATTTTTATTAAATAAATATACATTATACAATATATATATATATATAACAGTCATTATTGTAAAATATTACGACTATTATAATTCAACACATATTTTATATTATATATGTATAATGTATATTTTATAAATAAATACATTAAATTAATAATCTTATTTGTAAATAGAAATATATTTTTAGTATTAAAACTAATTAAAATATTATTCTATCTATACATAATATATTATCATTTTTTATATTATATGTTTTTCATTTTATATTTACATTTTATTCAATGTATATAGATTTACTCTAAATGCTCTATGAGTATTAATCAAAATCAGTACTAACCACTTGTTGCTGTTGTTGGAGTAACTGTTGTTGTTTAGCCAGGATTCCAGTCGGGTCTATGGAGTTGGGCTGTTGTTGGAAAATCGTATTTTGTTGCGAACTCATTATGGATTCGAAATTCGGTGGCGGCATCATCATCGGGACCAACGGTGGTTGAAGATTCATAGCGGCGAGCGCTTGCATATTGAGGCCTAAAGGTAGCCCCATGCCGAGACCGGCCATACTAGCTACCATCATAGGATTAAACTGTTGTAGTTGTTGAGTTAGTTGTGACGCGGCCATCGCGTTGAATGCCGCTTGCATTTCATTCAAGTGTTGCGCGACCGACAGAGGGATGTTCGGTGGTACACCAGACATGTTAACGTTGGACGGTTCACCAGTCGACGATGTGGCCGCGTTAGACATGTAATCAGCATTTTCCGTTTGTGCTTCGATGTCCTGTTCATTTTCCGTCTTTACGGACACATCCTCGGACGGCGAACCGATCCTGGCCGTCGGCGTAGTAGTGGTAGACACAGATGTCGATGACGGCAATGACGTGGTTGTGTTGACGGTCGGTGGTTCGTTGCCTTTCTTTTCTATCTCGCATTTAATCTGTTTGGCATACTTCTCAAGAAAATCAAAAGGTACTAGGTCCTTGTGTACTTCTTCACAGTGAGCTTTAAGTACCCACACGCTAGAGAACTCCTTGTTACAGTGCACGCATGTCGACTTAGCAACTTCTGGCAAGTCACCGGTATCTTCTTCATTTATTTCATTTATTTCTTCTTTGACAGCGTTCGCCTGCTGTTCCATTTCTATTTGGGCGGTGAGTTCTTGTAGTAACTTTTCATTTTCTTTCCGCTTCTGATGGTTTTCGTTGAATTGCATCACCAGATCGAACCCATAGCTCTCCAAAAGCTTGTACATATGTGAGTGCTTCTTGCCTTGAAGTGCCAATGGCACTTTTAACAGCTGTTCTTCGGTCAGCGTTATCTGCTGCGACGGCGATTTTGGACCCTGTACGGCAGCACTCAAATTATTGGCCGCAAAAGCTAGCGTAGGATTCATTGGCAACATATTCATCGGAGTTCCGAACATACAGTATAGCTGTTGATGAGTGTTGAGTTGATCTTGATTCGAAAACAAAGCATTGCACCGTTGACAACTCAGCTGGTTGCCTTTTTGGTGGTGGTTTTGTGGTTGTGGTTGTGGTTGTTGTTGTTGTGGTAGTTGTAATTGTTGTTGTTGTTGTTCATCTTTGCTGGACGCTTGGCTTTCGGCGTCCTGTCGGTTTTGTGATGGTGGTCTACTGCCCTGTTCCGGTTGCTCGATTATTGGTTTGGTCAGGTCTACCTGTCCAGCCAACGCAAGATCGTGCAGCTTTGAAGCTCTAGTCTGGTGCAAGACTGATCTCATATGAATGTCCAATGTCGAGCCTTGCGTGTAAGCGACTTTGCATATGTTGCACTTGTACGGTTTTTTGTCGTCGTCTTCCGACGTTGAGCCCGATGTCTTAGACGCATTCACGGCGGCGAAAGACGAGTTATTTGATACGATTGGTGTGTTATTGTTGTTTAATTGTTGTTGTTGCTCTTGCATGGATCGCTTTAGCTTGTGTAAATGAAGAACAGAGTTATAGTGCACTAAAAGTATATTTTTTTGTGTGAACGACTCTTTGCACACCTCGCACTTAAACGGCCGGTTGGGGTCGAGATATTTTTCCATTGGATAAGTCTGTTTTTCACCTTTGCGATGCAAAAGCGTTTTGTTGTGATGCGTTAGGTACTTCTGATTGGTGAATGCCACTTTGCACCTGTGACACTTGTACTTTCTTTCTGAATCATTGTACCCATCTTCAGCTAGTGTCTGTCCGTTCATGTAATCTTCAATCAATTGCTGTTGCTTAAACGCGATCGAATCGTCACTGTTGTCACATTCAGGTTCTTCGTCCTTTTCTTCTTCGTCGTCGACGGACTCGTCGATTTCCATTTTTTCGTCAGCTGACTGATCGAATTGGAGCATGGAGTTTTGCTTCAACGCTTCAAGATCAGCTTGCGCTAGATCTGGATGGGCGGTTTGCAAGTGTTTTTGAAACGTAGCAACAGTCCTGAAACTACGTCTGCACAATATGCACTTCGTCAGGTCTCTTATGGCGTGATACTGGGAATGCGCTTGCAATTTGTCAAGTGTTTTGAATGCCAAACTACACTGATTGCATCTGTATTTGTAAACATGTTTTTCGGACACAAGAATGTTTTGTTGTCCAGCGTGTACTTCGCGGAAATGAATATGTAAATTTTGCACTGTAGTAAAATACAAGTTGCAACCTTTTTTCCAGCACAGGTATCCCGGTCCATTTGGTGTCTGTTTAATTTCGACGTGGCCGGTATCGTTTTGATGTTGACATAAATCGTCAATATTTTTGCACACTTTTTGACATGTTGGACATTTATTTTCGTCAGTATCTTGATCTTGTATTTCGTCAGATTTTTCAATTGATTTATCTAAGTCGGGCGACGGTGGATTAGTTGAAGTATGAGGAGGACTCTGCTGTGAAGATTTTGATGAGTTCAACCAATGTGATTGGTTGACCAAGCTTAGCAACCGTTGGAGACCTTCGGAGTTTACACTATGAATATTCATTAAATGTTTTTCGAAATTAATTAAATCTTCGAAAACATCTTGGCAAAGTGGACAGTACAATTCGTTTTTCTTTTGTTCGGTGGGAGTCAGTTGTTCTTGACCTTCGGTAATTTTTGGTGAGTTGAGATTAGAGTCCAATTCGAACTGTTCGGAACTTTCTGCTTTCATTGCATCCATAGACATATTAGGACTTTCGTTGTCTCCTTTGTTTTCGCGATCTAAAAATAAAATGAAAAAAAACATTTATATAAAATCTATATCCTACTATATTAAGTATTAACTGTATTAAGGCAGCGTTGTGGGAACCGAAGTCAACGGAGTATGAAAGCAACAATGGGCGTACCATACTTTGAATGAGTGAGCAACAAGAATAAGATTTTTGTTACCGTACAACCCGTCACTTTTATACAATTAAAGATAATTTAAAATGTAATCAAGTGTTCAGGAAAAATAACATTAAAGAATAGAAAAATAAAGACGCAACGGTTTATGTCATGTCATTGTGAGGTGGAACTTAATGTTGACTAATTAATGCAATTATTATCAAAACTTCATTTCGTGTTTTTTTTTTTTTTATATATTTCTTTGATAGAAATTAACCTATAAAAGAATTGAAGAGATTTAATAATCATCATGAAGTTCTCAACCAATGAGATCAATTCTTTATTCCGTAAATGGCACACAATGATACGCGTCTTCACGTTCAGAGGTCTTTGTGCTGTCTGATAATTAAACGTACAATACGGTAATGATTTACATTCACTTAAGTCTGATTGTCAATGGGGATTTAATATGAGATATTGTTTACTGTGTATAGAACTAGCACGACTCAATTCAAAAATATTTACACAGAAAGTATAACGAACGAGTATAAATTATTATTTACTTATAACAAATCAATATTAATACATAAACTACAAATTTCAATTGATCAATGGTATTTTCCCTGTCGTTATATAATTAATTATTTTCATAAATTGCCTAACTTAAATTAATTATCTCAATTACACGAAAACGTATATTTCAGTCATTAAATGTTCATTATCGTGCTGCGAAAAAATACCAAGCGAAATATTACTTAACGAAAAAATAAATTATTACTTTTTAACGAATAGTTTTGTAATAACAAAATTACACAGTAATTGTAATAAGTGGATTGTATTCTAAATTTAATTACTAATTAATATTGTATAATTTCATTATTTTAAAATAACTATAATTTTTATATTAATGTACTGTAATATAAACGAGACGCGTACTGTACTTTGCATCATAGGTATAATAAATGGACAGATTATTTTCTACAAAACCGTATTAATTGATATGAATAATTATTTATAACACAATCAGCAAAATATCAATAATGCTACTGTATTAAAAAAAAATTAAAATTAATTATATTTATATTCTGCAATACCTAAACATATTTTATACGAATTAATTAATATTCGACACAATTTTTTATTTCTACATAATTTTGATAACAATAAATAAATATGAAATTCAATGAATACGCGTTTTTATTCAATGAATACGCGTTTTTATTACCATTGACGATGATCAAAATCATTAAAAATAGTCTTTTGTTGTATAATCTACAGTTAATAACTTATTACGCTTATAACGACTTACCTTGTTCTTGGTCGCTATCTACAGACATAGACGTTTGCGGAGCACTGGTCACTTGGAACACCATGTTAATGTCAGTTTGTATGTCTTTGCCATCGGACCGCCTTTGCATTTGGTGCAGCTGCTCCATTTGCATGTGTTTCACGGTTCTGACGTGTTGCAATAGTGGTAATTTATCTTTGCTAGAGAACTCGCACAGCAAACAATGATAGACAGAAGCTTCACCGGCGTCGTTGTCCCGCAGATACCGGAACAACAGCGAGGCGGCCTCGTGCCTTTGTCCGGAACAGTGAAGTTGTAGCTTGTGCGTGCTGTTTGTATAGTAATCGCACGCATTGCACCTGACTTGGACGCCACCGGGCGATGACATGTACTTGAGCTTCCACTCATTCTGCGGCCCGCCTTCTTTCACATGGTTGACGTGCTGCAGCCTCTGTAAATGTTTGTCGGTCTTGCAATGTAGCTGAAAGTTTGCCTTCAGGTTCGTCTTGTACGTGCATAGGTTGCATATGTAGTTTCCAGCTACCACAGTGAGTATTTCTTGTTCGCGTACTTTGGTCCGGTCGGTGGACAAGTGATGCGATAGCGTCTCCAACGAGTCCGTGACAAAAGTGCTGCACGTACTGCATTGGAACATGAAGTTTGGATTTTTGTCCACCGGCTCGGGCGGTGGTTCCATGGTCTCTGGGTTCAGTCCGATGTCGGTGTCGACGTGAGGGGACACGTCACCCGCGAAATGTGGCGGCATTTGTCCACCGGTCATCATTTGTATGAGTAACGCCTGGTTGTAAGCCATGTCGGCGAGTGCTGCCTCGGTGTGCGGCGGTGGCTTGTCTCCGGGTAACGTGAGCCCCGGGTGGAAGTGCATTAGCGACTCGAAGTTCATTTGCTGTTGGTGATGCGTCTGTAGAGCGTTGAGTGTCTGCATATGTTTGACGCTTTGCTGCAAAACCATGATATTGTGTGTATGCTTCTCACTGGTCATGTGTATGCGAAGGTTTCGGGCTACGTTAGTCTCATAGTTGCACACCTCGCACCTAAACGTAGGCTTGGGCTTCTGATTAATCATTGGGCTGTTCATGGCTGGATGTTGGCTGCTCGTCGACCCCGGACTCATGGCTGAAGACTGTTTTGGGTGCTGAGACGGTGACGAAGCTTGGTGCCTTTGCATTTCATTTCCGGCAACACCGCCGTTTTGTAACTCTTGCATGTTGTTTAGATGTTTGTCGGATTGCATGTGTATGCTCAGGTTGCCTTTAGTAGTCGTTGAGTAGTTGCACACTTCGCAACGATACGGTTTGTAACCACACGTGTACGTCTCACCCCTAGCCAACCGCGGATGCGGTTGTCCGGCAATACAATACACGCACGACGTCTCAGATTCGGGGTGTTTTTCTTTCATGTGTATCTCTAGCGTCTCTTGGTATTTGTAGTGCCAATTGCATTTAGGGCATTTAAGCGTTTTACACGAGTTTCTAGAGTGCATACCGACCAGCGACCCACCAACGCCACCTAGTCTCGAGGAACTTAAAATTAGCTCACATCTGGCACAGTCCACTCCACTTGGCCTACCGTTCATGTGATCTGGACATACACCAATCGTAGTGCCGGTCATGAAGTTGGGCGGTGGTTGTGGATACGATAACGGTGCATTGCCCGATATGAGTTGCGGGCTGAGTGTGGTGCCCGGCGACGGGCTAGCACCCGGTGATGCGCTGTTGCTCCGGGCTGACGTGCCTGATGACACGGCCAACGCAGATATTGGACTCTTCCTGGTCAGATCCATGATACAATCGTACATATTGGACCTACTACCAGTTGCAGAGGCGGCGGCTTTATTACTACAATTATTGTTTTTACTTATACTAAACGAGTTAACATTACTTCTAGGACTACCAGATTGAGGTAGGGAGACGGACGTCTCAGGAACTGTATTGACGCTCGGAGAAGAGGTGGGCGGCGTGGAGTTGCGCCTGTGCACCACCAGGCTTTCCGGGCAACCTTTCTGGTCGCCACCGCTGCCGCCACCGCCGTCGGAGGAGGAGGAACGATTACCGTCATTAATAAACGCATTAGGAACTTTGTGAGCGGCGTTCGGCGACGACGACGACGACGACTGGGACGGGGACGCGGTCCGAGTATGAGCTTTGTTTGCGGGCAGGGCCAAAGGCTCGAGGAACGATACCAGCGGCTCTTTTTCTTTGCCCACGCATTGCACGATGGCTGACGCGTTCTTGTGACCAAGTATGTTGTACTCATCTTCCTGAAGCGTGACACCATGTTCACCGGTGGCGTGTGCTACGAAAGACTTTGCGTACCCAAACGACAGTTTGCATATGAAGCACATGAGTATCGGCTTGACAGGTACCGTTGAACAGTCGTTGGACAACGGCGGCGTTCGGTTGTCTGACGCGCCCGCTTTATCACGGACAGTATACACCCTGTAGCTGTGCATCACCGGCACTTCAGGAACTATCTTCTTGTCTTGGAACACCCTGTTAAGGGCCGCGGCCGCGGGTGCACTGTTAGTCTGCTGCTGTTGTTGCTGCTCGTACAGATCCCCGTAGTTGGCCCGGGACACGTAAAACGCGTTAGCGATCTGTGGGAATACCTCGGCTTGCGACAAGTTCACGCCTCGGCCGTCCACGATACTTCCGGATCCGAGGAGCTCAGACGGAAGGTCGACGCCGTCATCTTCGCTCAGCTCACTGTTATCCTCAATTATGTACGCCGACCCGTCCGGGTTGTACACGATCTTGCCATCAAACTTTTCCACGTCGCTGCTGTTCGCCCACGACTCGGACTCGGCGTCCGGTTTGCTGGCCACCGAGTCGAATTTACTACCCGACGGTGGCGAGGTTAGCCGGCGCTCCTCGTCGTCCCGGCCGGCGATCACGCCCGTCACCGGCGAACTTGATTGCTCTTCTTCCGGACTCATATCAGCCTCGACAACTGCTGCGGCGTTGCTGCTAATCGCTGCGCTGTTTGTTTCGGGCGGTGTGTCTGTTGTCCATCCGGCGGCACGGTCCACTAGGCCTCCACCTGTTGGCGAGGACGATTGTACTGGTATCGGTGACGGCATTTCTGGTTATCAATCATCACCAATGTATTCGCACCACTGCCTTGACATACCCCGCGTACACCACAATCTATTTGAAAAAAAAAAACCGTAAGTAACGTTTTTTTGGTGTGGTAACCAAATAGTTGGAAACCGATTAAAATAAATATAAATCAATTAGAACGCGCGGGGTCAGACATCATCATCGTAATATTATTATAAATTATATATATAATACACTAACGAAATTACCTACATATATTTTGTTAAGTATTTTTTTAACTCGAATTTTAAGTCAGCGATCTCGACCACGCCCCCTCGATAACGTACGTTTCGCACTATATTATACGAAAACCGGTAGCAAGAAAACAGGTACTTTATTAAATTTTTTTCTGCTCTCATCCATTATCATTATTCCTATTATTTTATATATAATACTTAAGCGTATTATATAGTCGCTGTCTATAGAAGGTACACAATTCCGACGAAACAAAAAAAAAAATGTAAAAAACTCGATACGTGTCCGTCTTAATTCGCGTTCGTCCGTCGTCCGTGAAGAAAAAGGTGATGTACAGCTGTTGTCGCGGTATGTGACACTAACGCTTCCATTGTTCGGAAACCGCCACAGCTAATCAAGCCCGTCCGAATATATATTTTTATACTTCTCGGCGAATCGTTAGTTAATATTTCTCGGCTATTTTTATTTCGCCCCGCATTTATATATGCACGGTGTATACCTATACCAGTTTCGCGTTCGCCGCACACAACCGGTCCGCGAAATGTATAATTCATTCCGTTCACGAATTCGGATAAAAACAATGCTCTTTTGTGTTTTGCAACAACATTAACATAATTCTCGAACGAGGAATATAATCATATAATAAGTATTAGGTACGTGTGCACGCAACGTCTTCTTTATTTTTTATTTTTATTTCATTTTTACAGAAAATCATTTAATTAATTTTCCATTATATAAAGTTTATCCCTAATTATATTAAGAAAAAAAATATTTTTAAACGTAGCGAATAACGACCATTGAGCGGAAAAACGCACGCCGATGTGGGACAGAGGAAACGACAACAACAACTCACAGGAAACGGCCGATTTCCTCCGTTGAGTACTGACTTCGCGCGCCCAAACATACAGGTCGACATTTCCGACGTTTTGACGCGGCCGTTCTATGCGTTCGCGATGTAACCTATATAGTTTATTTAATACTTTTTGGAGAAGCAACCACCTTCGGGTGCGAGTGACGCAGAGGTCTTTTCGGGGGTTAATTGTTGGCGCCAAAACACCGCCTACCAGGGACAAATTAGAGGATAATTACTAGCGGCGGCGGCGGTCGACCATTATCAATACAAGGTAATAATTACATATCGAAATAATAATAATAATAATAATAATATATATATATAAATTATAGGCGTACCTATGGCGATTAAAGACGCCGAGAAGTCCGAGCGAACAGTTTTTCGGCGGTGAACGCGGCTTCGGGACATTACGTACAATTTTTTTTTAACCTAATCACACAAAACACACGACCTAGGCGGCGACGGTAATATAGACGGTACGAATATATGTATAGGTAAGTATATAGATATAAAATATATATATATATATATATATATATACCTATACATGTAACGTTAGTAATAATAATACAGCGATACGAATTTATGTATGTATGCGCGGCGGCGGTCAGGTCGTTTGTCAGTTTTTAATTGATCGAATAACGATACACAGAACACGTGGCCGCTGGAGACCGAAAATTCGCCGGTTATGGTCGGAATATTCGAAATACAATACTGTACGGGCGGAAAACGGTTCTCGCAGATACAAAAGATATTGTGTATTCGCGAGCCCTTCCTCCGATTTCCCATTGGCGCCGCCATCATTTAACGGGAGGAGGAAAAGCTCGCTCAACGCCGAGAGCCTGCGCGTGTTCATTTGCACAGATGACCGTTGCAGCGACGGCGTTTCCAGTGGAAACCGATGTAGTAATTTGCACCGAACGCCCGCCCGACTCGAGACGACGTGTTAAACGAAACATTTTCCGGACAGACGATTTTCGCAGTCCGCACTATTATACGCGGCTATACGTACTATTTATAATAGGTGTATAATATGCGGTTAATGGTTTTTATTAGATTATTCTCACCCCTTACCTCCATCTCTATAGTGGTATGAGTAAAGTGTGGTAACGAACCTAAATTTAGGACGCACTTATACACGCGTTCACAGCTACTTAGCTAATGTATCTATATGTACGAATATGGCGAAACGAATAAAAAAAAACATCATCAAAACGCGTTACATAATATATCGGACACACACATTAAAGTTTATATCGGCGATTTTACATCATTAATTATTATAACATAATAGCATTTACGTTTTTAATTACTTTGTTTATATCCATTTTAATTAATGTATTTTTTAAACACACTGTAATAAATGACGTAGAACGCATTTATCGAATGGAGGTACCTAATAATAATGTATTAAGTTTATTATTATTATTATTTTTTTTTAAGTTTACTGTGGTACGAGATCATACGACGTTACAGAATCATTATATTTTTGCAATCCTCGTAAAGACATTTTTAGTTCAATAACGAAGTTATTGATGTAATTAATAGGAACAAGCTAGTGCAAGGATCACATTTGTTCGTAATCAGTTATTATTTTAATATTAAATGTGATAAATTTTATGAACGAACATAGCAAGTTAATTATTAGGTATTATAACTATTCGTTTCGTATATTATGATTTCCGTCGAATGGTTCTAATTAAATTGGCAATAATACATTATGAAAATTTAAGACAAATATAGCATTTTAACACAATTCATAATGCATATTGCCTGGGCCTACACACGCGCTAGCTTGGTTTTATCTATAAATATTTATGAACGATTATTTTGTTTTTAATTGTTATTCTTGTAAATAATGTTCGTTAAAGTGATTTGCTTTATCTAATGTATTTTTATAGGAATTGTTTCATAAAAGATAGTTTTTACCGTTTTTTTTTTTTTTTTTGTTACCTATACGCAGACTATCCTCTCGCATACGCTGCAATGAAGATGGTATTTTTTTAATATACCTACATTATAATAATAAGATGAAACACACCTGTTCAAATGATAAATCACGCTTTCCGAGAGCGCGCGCGCGCGCTCTAGCTCTCTTGCGCGTTAATTACGTATGCATGCGGCCTCCGGGTACCCGGCATACCTATAACAAATATTTTTCGTTTTTGTTTTTTTACCCGGTATTAATTAGTAAACATCCCCCGGAGCTTAGTTTTTTGAGGAACAAAAAATCCGTTTGAGATTTCGTCGACGGTCACTTGAAAACCCGTAAATTTATTACCCATATATGCTTATTGCCTAGTACAAATATCCAATGTACCTATGTATGCACTTCTAAACATAATGTATATGGACAGGTACTAGTGCAGTACTTTACGTACGCTGAGCTACGGCGGTTTTCGCGTTTTCTCCCGTCGGCGACACGACGATAATATAATTGCCGTTTTCCTATTTATCATCCGACCAGAACAAGACTACTACCAGCTAACGAAAAAAAAATGAAATAGAATAAAACACCGGCACATAATAATAACCACCACCCGCCCTCACACCGGCCTAGCGACACCGGCCATCTTGAATTCCAAATGAGGTCCGTCAAACGCGCGCACAACATACACACATATTATATATGTGTGTCTATAGGTACACACAACAAACGACACACGCACACTAGTGCGTACAATCGTCATTGTTCTCGGGACCAGACGTCTCGGTTGAAAACGAAACGCTCGACAGAGGCCGAATTTGAATCTTGCAAAAAAACCGGAGGGGAAGATCGAAAAATCGCGCAGACGTGCGGGAAGTGGACAAAAAATTAATACACCGATCAATCTGTACATATACGCGTGTATATCTATACTTTGTATAATATATATTAACGGTCGTCTGCAGTCGAGCTCGAACGATATATTATTGTATATTATATATTATGCATCCTATCTGATAATTAATATTATCGATATGCGAGAAACACGGCCTTCACGCGAAACAAACGCATATATATATATATATGTAATAGTATTATAAATCTACTCAAGAATTCTGCAATAATAATACGCCACATTCGCGCACGTTGTATTTAATATAGGTAATTATAATTAGTACGCGCAATAATTATTATTTACCCGTGTATCCGTCATACTAGTAGCAATGATTAGGGGGTTAGAATATGTATAATATGACTTTTACATAATATTCTTTTCATTTTAATCGTGTACATTGCAGACCAAATCGTAAATTAATTTTGTTTATAGCAGTTATACCTACAACTTAGATATATTTAATTTTGCACATCTTTGGTCATTTTTATAGCTATTAATGATTTTTTAACAGTAATTTTTAATAATAAAGATAATTTCTTGATTGAAAAATCACATTGTAGCAATTCTTTTTAAATTTCTGATTTAAAAAAATAATAATGTTTTATTATTACACTTATCGCATACATGTGCTCGTTCACGATACAAATGTATCAATGTATCATACATGCGATTTTACAGACATATACGTGTAGGCAATACCCTTATTCTAAGTAAATAGGTATTAATGTGGGTGTCTTAGCCAACAGGAACACGTAAAGCGAAACGAGTATTGTTTCTATAAATTATCTATCAAATAGATAAGTATAATTTGAAATAAAAATGAAAAATCAATATTTAACGCATTTTATTATGTCTTATACCTATTTGATTGTTGCATCTTTCTTTTAAAGTTTTTAAGGTCATAAACATTCAAACGATACAGTAAGAACGGACATCTCCGAGGCTCCGAATACCACATAAGATTAAATTAATAAATAATAAATATAAACTACTATATACGAATGTGTAGCAATGACATAATATTATGCCGTTTATAGTTTTATACGATACACAACATGACGATGTCAAAAATCAAAATATGCACTCGTTTTGTATACATTAGGTTTAATGGACGAGCTGTCGACGAGTGGCTGCTGCAGCGACGGTAACGACGGCACGAGATAGTAGATGAAAATAGTACCATTTTCTAAGAAAAAAAAATTTTAAAACGCTACTGGAATATAAAATCGTCGGCTATCCTAATCGCGGATAACGCGGAATAGGTACTATATACAAATATAATGTGAATATGCTTAAACACGCGCGTACACAGAAACCAGATAATAAAACACGACGAGATTTCGAGGCGATAACATTGTCTCTGACCCGGCAACCCGCTGCGGGGGGAAACGTGGTGGTCACCGAAAATATAAAAAAAAAAACCAGTAATTCTCGTTATTCAGAGAGAGGAGACGACCGTCCGCCGACGAATACGACTACGACGATAGCCGATATATTATACAGGTATATATTATTAATATAATATAATATAACATAATATATGTGTACATATACATTATTTTTTTTTAATTCTTCCCCACGCATGTCTATTAATTATACTCGGTTCTCTCGCACGGATTCGTTAATTATTCATGGTCCTTGGGACCACGGTAGACGCAGACTTGGAGAAAAAAATACCCAAAGCAAAGAAACCGACGATGAGTGGAACATTATTTTTTATTTATACGACCGTTTATTTTTTCGATAATGTTGTAAATGAAATAAAAAATAGAAACTAAAATAAAACAAACAAACTAACAAACGATTCGATGGCTCGCGCCAAGTTCAGGTGGGGAGAGGGGGGGCGTCGTAAAATGTCAAAAATCGCGCGTAGGACACCACAATAAAATAGTTATGCTTTTTATACAACGCGCGTTCAGGTACACATTTGACCATGTGCGATATCGGCCGATAAAAGCCAAGTATTTATTATACAATATAAGTAATATAATTACAATGCACGATATATTATAGAAGTAGGCTGTAGGTATTCGTGTGAGTAAGCGTTAAATCGGGAAAAGAATGTCGTAAAAACCAAAAGTACTTTAATATTATATAACATTTTATAACAGCCGTCCGCACACGGTCAAGAGTTATTATTATTTATAATTACCCCCAGGACATTATATATAAATGTTGATATGACGATATATACATATTTTTTTTTTCGACCGGTACTATAATATATCGTATTATTGATTCGAATAAAATCGATTTGCACCGAAAAAACCGGAATGCACTGCAAGAGCCCTGGCCGCGCACCGACTGGTTCGATTGTCCAGAAACGATCTTTCCTATTGTAAGTTTTTAATTGCGTTTAATTAATTAAAAAACATTCGTGAGTCCAATTAATCATATTATATATTACTATAGTTTTAGTTAGTCTGCCGGCCGCCGCGCGTATATAGTAATTACCGCGGTTTTGTTCCCGGAGCGATAAACAACACGACAGGCGAATAAAATATAATATTCGACATAAATAATTTCAAAGCCGTTCGGAACCCATATTTTTCCTTCCTTCATTAATTAACACACGTTTTAATAAATATGTATATACATACAAACGTGTATATATACACATACACAAACGAGTATATTTTATTATTATTTTTTTATATATATTTATTATTTTTTTAACACAGTAATTATACTTTATTACTCATTAGTCATTACTGAGAAACGTTTGTGTGCGCTTTTATTTATAAGGAATTAATAAAGATTAAAACGCGAGGCTCGTGTGTTGCGCAATTATTTTTATTGCATGACGTGGTTTGTACGTAGCGCCTGCTTATAGCTTCGAAATGGCCAAAACATGCACATTAATCCCGTTTCGAAAGTATAATTAATAATAATATATTATATACATGTAGGATTTGTTTAATACGAAAAGAAATACCAAACATGTCATTGTCGTAAGTCGAGTAAAATTTCATTTATTATAGTATTATATATAGGTATATACCTATTACCTACTATGTCACGTGCCCGAGAAATTTACATAAGCGCGGTGTTCCCCCCGGTGCAGCAATCCACGTGCGCGCGGGGCCCAGCGTCAATATATTCATTATAATATTGTACCACGAAACCCGGGGATAGACTTCGAATTTTTGTCTCATTTGAATTTCTCGTGAAACTGGTTCGGCACGAGCGTCTCGTCCACGAGGAGACTATATTATAATATGCAAAGTAGCGGGAGACAAATATAAATATAAATGGTATTACTACTGCTGTCGCGGCAGCAGGCAATAATACAATAATAAAAAAACAAACATATTGACTAAATATAATATTATAAGGTACGACGTAAAAAAAAATAATAAAATTGTTATTAATTAATAATAGAGGTATTTACGCCGTAATATGTAACGATGACTTAATTAAGAATAAAAACAAATAAAATATAAACTTCCGGCGCACACGAAATTTTTGATTTATCTGGCGACCTATACACCTCCGCACGGTGGATTGCAGATAACGCGCGTAAATTATTATTGCGCGTGAGTGCTATTAGATATGTCGCGAGCACGTGGTGACACAAACTCTTTGTTTTCGTTCATTCGTAGGTACATATGTTATGTACACTCGACACACCATACCGTGGACTTTTAACCGACCGAAAAACGACGCGCCTAATTACCATTTACACTTATATAATTAATAAACACGTATAATAGCGTCGACTGCACATATACATCTCAACACTAAGCTCGCAGTTCGTATCGATTTTATAGATAGGTTATTTAACCTATTTTTTACCTATTTAGGCACACGAAAATAATACAACACATCATCAATAATAATAATAATAAGTAATTAAGCAACGCAGTTTTAAAATATATACGAAATATGTACGAAATCGATTTAAAAAAAAAAATTGGTCGACAACCTAACATTATAATAATACACAACAAAAAATACACGAAAAATCCTTCACGAGTTATATCTTTATGCTATTCGTCGCGTCTATCCATAAGAATTACGAATGTCGATCGAAAACATTATATTATAATACATTAATTATAAAAAATTCGCGTCGTTAAAAATACCTCTAAACATGTCGTTTGGACATCCAAAATGATAATTCTGCTATCCTCTGGGTAAAAAAAATCATGCGACGACAGAGTATGATATAATCACTCTACGACGAATCAACTAACACACACACGAATACACTTGTTGTAAACCGACATTTATTTACTCGAAACTGAGAATGTCGCGGCGGTAACGAACGAACTGAATTATTACGGACGGACGAACGCACACGATGACGGCGAAACGGATTAACGAATATTTAATAATATTTACCGTCGGATTTACGGTAAAAAATATTATAATTTATGATACAAAAAAACACACGTTTAGCATACGAAAAAAATATAATTAAAAAACACAATTTTATGAATACGATAATAATTGATAATAAACTTACGAATATTAATATACTATATAAACATAATTATGTACAACAATCGGCCGAAACAAAAAATAATTTAAAATAATAATGCGTTCTGGTGTTTGAAATGGAAAATAAAAAATCACTCGACACTAGCAGTACGTGAGGGCGCGCTCTGTGCCGGGAGACTGGTGTGCGACGTGCCGGTGCGCTCGGTTCGGTTCCCCTGCAATGGACACGGGTGGGCGGAGTCCCGACCGGTCCCCACCCATTCGCGCGCTCGGTGGTGGGGATATTTTGCATGCGGCACGTCAAACCGCCGCCGTCGTCGCGCGGGGCGGCAGCGTCGGCGGGTTGGAGGGGAGAGGGCGGCGGCGGCGGCGTCCTCCGAAGGGTGACGACGGAGACGACGGAGGCCGAACGGACCACCGGCAAGTGGCGCGGTGGTGGAGGGTCGAGTGCGCGCCTTGGAAGGGTGTGCGCGACCGAAAACCAAAAGTAATTACGATCGGAGAAATGCGTAAAACGAAATACGAAAAAATATTATGAGGAAAAAAAAATCGGAAGGGAAGAAACGACGAGAATAACGCGAACCCCGGAGGCGGATAAAAATATAATATTATAAAATAATAATATCGGATTCGCTAATCGTGCTCGAGGCGTCGGCGGCGGGTTTCTTTTGCGCTCCGCTTTTGATGATGTCTGCACGTAAATTAATATTGTAATATATACCTATGAAATGTGAATTATCGACTTGGTAAAATAACTACCATATATAATATCATTATAATCTCGCACGTCCCGTCCGAATGCTGTACAAAAAATCCTCGGTGGCTACGGTACACACAACTAGACATCCTTTGTATTACGAAGATTAAAAAATTATTTCATTGTGAATTATCATTCATTTACACGCTAACAACAGTGCAACTGGCCCTCGAATATAATATATAGCCCGTTGTGCGCGCGTTCAGGCGGCGGACGACACTAGTTGACGGCGCGACCCAAAGATAGCACTGCCGGTTACACGCGGTCACCTCTAGGGTCTCTCTCACACACTCGCCGACGAACCGACGCGCGAAAACCGAAACACAATATTGTTATGATTGGGCACATCTTTGTTTGTCATTCGATTAAGGACGCACAAAACGTATGGCTCTACCGTGATTTAAAACTATAACAATAATTTCCGAAAATCTAACAAAATGTTCATAAACACAAATACGCGACCAATAGTGTTATGTGTTATGTCGTCGCATTGCATACACATCATATTTTATTCATGTACCTATGGTACGGCGCACCTTAAAATCCAAAAATCGATTAGTATAGTGAAGGATCATACACAAAGAACGAATTCGAGACAGATTCAAAGAATTATCTCGGCGTTACTGGTTGGCGATAAATAATAGGTTAGGGCGGAAATGACTATTTGTACACTTTATATAAATATATATATATATAGAACACCTTGCACGAATCCCGCCTGAACGCTTCTCTCGGTTATACTGCAACAACAAAAGAGTCATTGTCGATTTTAACGTCACTCGCTTCGGGACCTAAACGCTTTGGTTAAATGAAAATAATATCTTTTCACGGTACAATATGATTTTTAAGTAATACACAATAATAATAATAATGTATATAAACGTTGTTGAATAGTGAGAAAGAAATAAATTCGTACGACCGAAACCGTCGATAAGTCAACGTCATGTCAGTGGTATTAAAAAGGATTTCGTTCGTCAAAGAATTATTACACGTTGCAGCAGCTCACACATGTAGGTACCGTCATCATATTATCGATCGTTTTTGACCACACACACAGGTAAAAACCGAATTTTGACATTTCTTTGAAAATCACATTGTCAACCCACACACGTTCATTTCAAATCGTCGCCTACAACAATAGACGGTATACCACCACAGTGGTTTTCAAATATAACACTAGGCGGAATAACGATTCAATGATTTATCTATATAATATACAAATGTATACATACATATTATATATGCACATGTACTGCCGGTATATTATAAATCACACATACATAGAATACGGTTCACTACCACATTGTCAACCTACGAAAAATGTTCGGACGCCCAAAAACCGTTGTTTGAACACGTTCTGTAGAAACATTATTATAACACTTTCGAAATGACAGTAACAGTTCAAAAGTTTATTGGTCTGTCGATGCAGATATATCGCATCGTGCCGAGACATAAATCGATGAAAAACGAATTAAAATTAAACTTTATACTCGTTACTCGTATTATTTAAAGATGCGATGCAAGTAACTGCAACTGAGACGTGCGTACACAACTGCAATCTGACTACCGCTGCACATGCAAGTGGCGAATTGCGTGTGTGCATAATACTGTCATGTTAATATATTATGTTAACACGTGATATATAATACATTATTATATGGATACGTATATTGTTGTCAGTTCTGGGTTCACGCTCGGGACGTTGGAGAAATATAACTATATATATACTGCCCCCACGTGCAGTTTGTGGTGTGCGGAAACCAAGTGCGACGGACTTTTACAAAGTGCGTATAAAACCAACACAACACACACACACACGCGCGCGCGCGTAAACATCACACAAAAACACCCTTTTCCGGCTTTCCGGGTTGTGTGTACAATATGTGTGTGTGTGTGTGTGTGTGTGTGTGTATTCGTACCGCGACGGAGTTGTTCAATGGGATGACCGCCGGCCGCGAAGGCAGATGAATGGAAGTCCGCGGGGACTCGCGCCCCTGATGACGTCACCTGTGACTAGGTCAAGGGCTCGACCACTAAACATATACACACGCGATCACACGCCCGCGCACACACGAACGTGCGACTATGTACTCATTGTACACCGCGGTAAACTCGCTGCAGAAGTATATAGAGTTGTCGTTGTGACGATATCCAAATTCGTCGTCGTTCATAAGCCGTTCGTAAGACAATTGTGTGTTTGTTTCGAACGACTACATTAAACGACGCGCTGCCGTGTCACAGCCCATCATATTATATCGGAAAGACGAAACGCGGCAGTCATATATGATTTTCTTTCGCGTCGATAAAATAATATATATATATATATATATAAATATACACACACATTAATTAAGCGACGGTCGACCGTTATTAATATTGACCCGAGTCCAGCCATTATTTTTCATTTCCTAACCCAACGCCGCCCCCCCCCCACTCGGCTCTCTCCGACCATCCTCCCCATCGACACGCACACGCGAGCGAGCGCAAAATACTACACACACGCATCCCAAGTCTGAGCTGCAGCAGTTTACACGATGGTTTATACTGTGCGGGGGTTATTCTTTTTTTTCCTTATTTTCTTTTTCTCTGTCTTCCCCTCCCATACCACTACGCCGATCATCGCCGTACCCCGTCCGGTTCTCTGCCGAGGTCTTCAACAATTAGATAAATTGGATGCTTACGTTTCGGGTCCCGGGCATATCTCAGAGTCGCCATTCGCCTCTCCCTCCCTCCGCGCGCACCAGCACATACCACGGGTTTTTCCATTAATTAAAAGCCTAAACCGAGTGGGGAAAAACTTACCTCCTCGCCGCCACTGCCGTCCCAAGTCCACCGTCCGTCATATATATACGAATAACACACACTCATGCAAAGGCGGGCGGTCGGCGCGGTGGCGGCGGCGTTGCCAGAATGAACGCGCAAAAGCTCATTAAAGACCGCGTCGTTTGTCCGGCCGGCGCCTGGTACCCCGGCGATTTAACCGCCCGCCCGTCAGCCTATCCGCCCGTCGTCGATGCCGCCGCTAACACGCTCGCCCCGCAACCCCCCCCCCCCCCTCCTCCCAAACCCACTCCTACCGATCATACGGTCTTCTATATATAAGCGACGACGTGAGCACTGCGTGTGCATGCGAGAAGAGGAAGCACAGACGCGCGGTGGGTTTAATTGACCGCCCGTTGTTTTTGCCCGGACGCCCGCAGAAATTAAAAACGACCATATATACCAGAGAAACTTACAGTGTACGGTCGTGCGTGTGTATACGAGAGGAAACTGCCGCGCCGGTCGATGGTTTTTCCGGAATTTTCGCACCAACGCGCGCTTATAGGTCGTATATAAGTAACGACTTCGGTGTGAGCGCACACACAAATGCACATAAACACGGTCGTGCGGTTCTATAGTATTACTGTATTAGTGGTATATACCCACATACACACTTATATATACATATATAGAGCAACAGCGGCAGTAATAGTAACAGTATAGTAGTACGGTCGTAGAATAGTGTTGTGGCGGTGTGCCGTAGTAAATAGCGGAAAATCCTATCGTACAATGTTTCCTATTTGCACTGCGTGTTTATACGGGGAAAAAAATAAACCGTCTAGCCAATTTATACGTTCACACTTGTGCTCGTCGCACATGTAAGCTAGGAAAAACCCTCTTGCAGACGAGATTCTAATACGATATATATATATGTATACCTATACCTAATATGCGTAAAGAATTAGGCACTAGGTATATGTATACAAAACATATACGGGTAAACGATGAGCGGATCTCGATCGTTTTCCAGGACCGATGAAAAACTATAAGGAAGACGAATGACTTCTTTTTTTTTCTGTTCCTCAAGTCCACCAAAACACCACGAATCCAATATACCTTACTGTATTATTATATTATGTGTCACATGTGCACTTAAGTGCAATAACGTCCGACAAGGGGAAGCAACAAAATCCCCTATTTCTGTCCTGTTAAATAACGCGGCTTTTAAGTCACGAAATTATATAGACGGAAAATATGGAAATTTAATTAATTCATTCTTGGCGGTAAACTGTTGCTGCGTTAATTGTGCTTGTAAAACCGCTTGCGCAATTTAATACCACTTGATACCCAGAGGGGGAAAACTGTCGTACCGTTGGAAATTCGTGTTTATTACAGCAATTAAAAGACGATGTAAACAACAACAATGAAAAAGTTTAATGTAATAAAAAAAATTAGTTTAGTATTTTTCCACCGAATAATAATAATAATGATAATAATAAAAAAAAAACCTGTTAACATCTTAAACGGGGAAAGTATTTTGCAATGGGGGAGATTTTTTTTTTTAATGACCATTGCGATTTTATTCAGCGATTAATTAGTGGGATTTCATGTTTAACGATCGTGTAAAAAGAAATTAATTTAAACCGAAGAGGGGAGCATTTTTTTTCTCCGAAATAAACATAAATAGGCATGAAAAAAAGATTATTAAAAAATGAGCTTTTATAAACTGGACATTTTTTTGACCTTCGATTTGTATATAAACAAATCCTTCAGAACCCTTCTTGGCCATTTCAACAGAGCAAATGCCGGGGATGAGAAATCGGGTAATATATTTTTTCATTAAGCCCAATATTTTCGTAGGGTTGCATTCCTAAATATATTAAATATTATCGAGAAAGGACGTCTTTAGGGTGAAATCTTCTCTACCCATCTGTACCTCATTCTTTCGTCCTTCTTCGGTATAATTGAAGGACCGGACCAATATCGTCCGGAAGAAAATTGAAATGAGTTTATGGAGACTTTGTGTTATTATTATTATTATTATTATTATTATTATTCAATATTGATAAAAATTCCACTGCTAGTTGCTGATCCATAACAAATAGCTTAAATCAAATGGAAACAAGTTATTACGTGTACGTCGTTTGAAATAAATTTTGATGTAAATACTTAAACTAATCCCGATACAAAAATTATAATCGAATTAAAACGTCTTTACTATTTCGTTGATACGCATAGAAATAATGTGCAGAGCTGCAATAAAAACCTGTTTTACCGCAAGTATTTTTTGCATTTTAAATGTTTTATAAAATAAACGCACTTGTATAGATACAAACAAACGATGTGTTACACTGTATTTTATTTGTAAACTTACAAAACCATAAACTTGAAAATGATTTTAAATAGTTTTTTTTTAGAGGTAATAAAATTAAAATAAAAAAAAATTTAAGAAAGTATATAAACATTTCGAAAATAAATAAAAACTTTTTTACGCGTTAATTAAATTTTTTTTTTTAAAAAAAACAGTAAAAACGAACATGATTTTGTACGTACGTGTAATATAATATAACAAAATATTTTTGTAAAAATTGAGAATGAGAAAATGCGTTCCTAAAAACGTTGCACGTCGTGAAAACGAAATGCATACGGGAAACAATTTGTTAGCGAAATCGTAATAATGTGGGCAAAGAAATGAGCTATAATTCTTTGGCCGGCAGCCGAACGCGTCAAAACGTAAGTGGGCACTTGACATCCGTCAGCAGTTGGCCACCAACTATCCTCCTATGGTTTTCATTACCAGACACAATAAAGGCGACGGTGGCGGCAGTGGAACAAATCGTTGAAATAATATTCCGCCTGCGAATTTTGCCGGACAGATATGCTTAATGAAATATATAATGAACGAAAGAAATATATATACATAATTATAAAATAATCGACTACTATACAGAAAGAAGAAGCGTTTAATTTTCATATTCCCACAAACGACATCAACGGTCGCGGCGGCAGCAATGACGCTATCGAAATGACAACCCAAAGTGTCGGTTTTAATCACCTTCGCGCGGCCCGGACGGGGTTAATTGAACCGAAGAAGAAACACAAGACCCGCGTTGTCATTGAGGTTATAAATTGCGCGCGACGCGAAATCAGATAGGTATTGATGAGTCGCCCACGCTAGTACTTAATGGCCCGATCAATCATATAATTAATTAAGCCCCTTTTGTCCGAGCAGCCGGAGAGAATGATAAAAAATAAATACGAAAGAAAGAAATAACAGAAAAACATACGCCGTCCTACTGTTAATTAAAAATCATTCCGATACCATTTATATACACGATTTTCGGTTCTCTTCTACTCCCTTTCTCTCTTCACTCTGTTTCAGTGTCTCTGTTCCTCTTGCCCACTCAGTCTCTCTCTCTCTCTCTCTCTCTCTCTCTCTCTTCTCTCTTAGTTCGCTCGATACAACCGTGCCGATATTTTTGCACCTTTATACACACAGACAGACACCACACTGCAGACACAAAAGTGTGGCTGGCGGGGCAATTAACACGGATGACATTAAAACGAAAAAAAAATGCGGGCAAACGGGTTTCGGTGTTGGTAATAAAAAAACAAAGTGGAGAACGAAGAAATGTACGCGTGTACACGAAGATATTTTGTCTGTGACTCGTAAAAACCGGCGCGGGCTCAAAGAATCGAGGCGGCGGTGGTATTCGGAAAACGCGTCTAAAAAATATCCTCAAAAGACCTGTCAAATGATAATAATTAAAAAAATTATAATAATAATAATAAATTAACGTTAATGCAAAACACACGCCGGCATATTCGTCGTCGTGACGTTTTCTATTTACGCGCGCACGCGTCCAATCTGCCGCAGTCGATTACACAAACCACTTAGCGTTCGTGAATCATTATTATTATTTCATGTATACGTGAGTTCCACTATAATGTATAATAGGTATATAATACATGTTAAAATATTATTATTGATAATAATAACAATAATCTCCTCGGGGCTGGCCTAATTGTTGTGACAGCGGACAACATAACCGCAGCTATACCTATACCTATATCTAATATTATAATATATACACGCACGAGCTAAAGTACCGCTTTTATGTACGGACGCAGCGGTCCGCAAAAGCCGGACGGGAGCGTATAAAGGAAAAACGAAAACGGTTTAATAATTCAACGGTCGTCTAATGGGGAGAGGGTGAGTAGCGGGTGAGCATTAATAAAATACGTACGTCTTGAAAATAGTAGCCGCGGATGTGACGGGTTCACGGATGTTCGGAGCACCGAGGTGGGGGATGATATGGTGAAGGGGAATAGATGGTTAGCAGCGGCGCGACGGGGAAAAGTTTTAATGGAAATGGGCACCCATACATATACATTAGTCTGAATGCGGGAAACTGAAAGAACACGTAATAATGAAAAACGGGAGCGGAGAAACTTAACATGTATGAAAAAGACAAAAAAAAAAAGGGAGAAAAAGAATGAAAAGACGGCTGTGCGCGGGAGAGAGCGGTAGCAAAGAAAAAAGGGAGATTTCCATAAGAATAAGTAGACGTCGGGAAAAGGCATACCTTCTTGTTCGCATACATACTTACATTATACATATATAAATTATATTTTTTTTTATTATTATTTCTTATATGAGGAGAACAGTTTTATAGGAAAAATTCCCATACATATAGCACGTATACGAGTAAGATGGAGAAAGAGCCAAAGAAGAACGGCGGTGGGGGGGCATATGTTCTCCGAAAAAGCTCCACGCGATCGACAGACGAGGCGCTGCAAATACGGCTTTTGGCGATACGTTTTTATTTCTCCGGCGTACAACATTTCTCCGTATAAATAAATAAAACTGCCCAAGCGTGGAGTAAAACAAAAATATAAACACATATATATATATATTTCCCATTGGAAGTTAAAATGTGTAAAAATCTTGAAAAATTGATCACTTAAAAAGCTCGAATGTACATAGAATACTAGTATTAGGTAAAGTTCACGGCAGCGGCGTCGGCGATGGTCCTAAAGTAGGATGCGAAAAATCTATCCAAATAAATCTTTTGATTTATCCTTTTTTCCTATAGAGGTAAATTCAAATCCGAACGGTTTTTGATTTCAAAGCGATTTCGTGCAGTTTATGACAGCCTTATATCTACAATCGTTCACCTAAAACGATCGTTTATGCACGCACATCGCAACTTCTTCCACCTTCTCATTGTCCTTATTCACTTTGGAACTTTTTCAACGGTCGCGTGTCTAATGAATAATGAGTAAGAGTGGGCGACTGAAGTACACGGATCCCGTTGAATAATAAAGAGTAACGACTTATTATATTTAATATTGTGCGACTATACGATGAATATAATAATATTATATTATAATATTTACATATACGTATAATTGGTACGCGTCAGAACAAACGGATTAGAACGTATTCCGAAACGATTTTAAATGTTTGTATACAAATTGTTGGCCCATGGCGTATGCAAGACATTATAATAATATACTATAGATAAACGGGTGAATACACTGTAAACGATAAAAAATAATATCGAAAAATGAAAGTTTGAAAATCAAGAAAAGCCGACGATTTTGGGTATTCGTCTTTTATTGTTACCTGCTGCAGTGGCGACCGCATTATATTGTATTAAACGCACAAACGTCGGATTGAATCAATGTATAGTTTGAAGTTATTGAAGTAAGTATTTCATGCATTTTACGCACGCTGCGGGGTTAAGACATCACGATGCCGTTCAATGGGATTGAAATAAGGTAATGGCGTCTATGAAATAGGTTATATGCGCGAGAATAATATACAAGAGAAAACAATATATATATATATATATATATATATATATATATATATATATATATATATATTCCGTGGGCCGAAATCCATTATTTAAGATTTATCGGACGAGAAAAAGGAAAAAAATACGAACGGCCAAAGAAGAAGTGTGGATCTAGTGGCGCGTCACATATATATTATATATATAAAAGCGACGGTCATCGCATTGTTGTCGTTTACGTACCTGTGTCCGGTTAATTGAGAACAATACGAGCCTTTTAAAGACAGTTGACACGTCGCCGAGTGAACACACACATAACGTCAACCCCAATGGGCGCCATTAATTTATTATTTTTGCCTATTTATCAACTCTCTCACACTCTCTCGCCCCCTTTGTATGTTTCCCTGCCCATCCAAAAACCGTCACATTAGTATTATTGCACGTAAATGTACGCACAACGTACACACCCACTAAAAGATAATCTCATAATGTGCGGAGTCGGCGACCGTCGAGGACGTGGGCGTTGTCGTCCGTCGGTCGGGGTTGTATATATATAGGTGTATTAATATAATGTCGAAGTGATAATTAACAGTTTTTTCTTTATTTTCTACACACACATACACATACATAAAAGTACACTCACGACGTTGGTGTGAGTGCGTATAATAATATAGTGTGTAGTCGTCGCTAATTTGAAATCAATGTATTTTTGCGCGAACAGAGTCCAAGATGTACCACGGGAGGGGGAGGAGGTCGCACACGGAGAAATCTTGTTTTGATATATAAAATAGGTATCCGTGAAAGCCGTGGAGCGCACGCATGCAACACAGACAGGATTACCGTGTACGAAGGAGCAAGAAAGAGACGGAAACAGTACAGCAGAGAAAGAGACAAAAAAACGGTTTCTCGCATATAACGTACAAGCACCTTATATACATTCTAATTTTTATTATTATTATTATTATGTGTATATATTTTTTCTTTCTTTAGATTCCACCTCCCTACCGCAGTCGTATTTCGTTGTACTTTATGGGCCGGTTATAAAATAAACGCATTAATAGAATACTTAATTTTCGGTCACTCCGTTTGTGGTGGGTCGTCAACGATTCGAACGGCAATCGCGGTCGCCTAGTGTAACAATAAACAACTGCAACTTGCAACACATGATTTTGTCATAACATACTGTAATTCTCGACTTACACACGAACCGAACACGACTGTTTTCGCGGTGATGAGACAAGAATGGAAGAGAACAGATTCTGAGTCATCCGCACGATAAAAATGTATAATATATAAAGTAAAACGGAAATCATAATCATACAAATTAACAACAATAATAATAACACTTAAAATGTATACATCATATAGACCCGATTGCGTATACGACAATCGTTTCACGTTTTTAACGACGTTTCCATCGATATCAATGTACGTACCAACTATACAACATCGTAAACGACGAGTGCGGTTGTACCGAGTATACTAAACTAAAAAAAAAAACTGCCTCGTTCGCACGATTTGTTCTTTTATGATTATCGCGGTATACAGAATATAGCAATTGTACCGGTGATATTATTACCGATAGTCATAGAACGCGTTAACAACAAGCGATTTAACTCGGAGTGCCCGGGATTCGGCTTTTTAATCGTGAATTCAAACAGACTCGTTAAAGTGAAAATAATAATAATAATAATAAATAAACGTGTCGGTTCTATATTTAAAAAGATTTTTTGGCCCCGGCGACCGGGCTCACGCGTTAATTAGCCGGGGACGTTTTCTTCTTAGCGCGCGCGTTGTGTTGTTTAATGAACTCGCCGCGGCGGTTGGTTTTCTAATGAAATATGCGAATTAATTAAAAACCGTATAGGAGACAACGGGGGCCAATATAATATATATACATGTGCGTGCATTCAGGGGACAAGTGTGTCAAAGAAACGGTCATTAATTTGAATTAAAATAAAAAAATAAATAGAAAAAAAAACCCGAAATAGCGTGGGTTCGACAACGTTTTATAAGTATTAATATATATATTTATTTATTTATTTAAATATCGCACACGGTGACTGCAGTGGAATTCAGTGTCGGAGCCCAACCCAAAGAGTGTTTTTTATTATTATTATTATTATTATTATTATTTATAAGGATTCGGAGAAGTTTGAAGGAACGCCAAATGAGTTAATAAAATATAATTTACTCTTATTATTACGATTGTTGTTCGTGTATACAGTATACACACATATGTGATATTAATTTATTTAAATGTGCATATATTTATGTGTGCGCTAAGAGATTATACATATGTATATATATTTTGTGTGTGTTTAATTGTTATTGCCGGACACACCAGAAATAAAACTGGTCTCGGGAAACGACCGAAACGATGATTTATTCGCATAATCTCTTTGTCGAGCAAGATGTCTCCTCTCACCCTCTCGTACACACTCATCTCCACACTCTCTCTCGCACCCCTCGACCCAATATACAAATATGTCTATTTCTCTCCCACACACGCGCGCGCGCGTGCGTGCGCTCTTGTTCGGTTGGCAAACGTTTGTGGTATGTGTTTAATCTGCTTCTGATGCTCTCAACTGCTTCTTACGTCTACTATATAGCAGGAGACTATACATTATAACATTAAATTATAATTGCCGTTTGTTTCTCGCTTTATATTGTGCTACAACGACTTATTTTCGAAACACCAAAATCTGAATGCCTCCGACACACCGGCTAACCATCAGTTTGCGGTAAACTTATTAATAATGCAATAAGATGCATTGTCGTCGCCGAGAAAAAATAACGTGTAAACGGAATTTATAAAAAACAAAATCTATTTTTATTGTTATTATTATTATTATTTTCTTTTATGATTTAATTTCGAGTGTGCAGTTATAAATGCAGCGGTCGGAAAAAACGAGCGTGTTCTGCAAGATTAAATGAAAAATGTGTTGAAATATCACTTGAAACGTGTACGCTTGTAGTACCTACCTGCTATACCTATAACATTTTGTTTGAAAAAAACTCCCAGTGGTCGAGTGTACAATACAACTTAAACACCCACAATATTTAAGTGTTTACGTAAGTTTGCACGTCAATAATTTTAATAATTAACATTACTATAGATACCTACATCAGTGATCGTCGATAGCCACACGCATACGCATACAGGCGTACAGGTGGTAGGAAATTTTAGACAGTTCTACTGTGCATTTTTTATCGCCACCCAATCGTACAATGATAATTATTACCTTGCGAAGATCTGTGTCGATAAATGAAAAAAAAATGTAACGTATAGCTATCCAACCGCCACTATAAAATAGATACATGAAAATATATACCTATGTGTGTATAGATATTTGTAGTGACGAAATTAATATTAAAAAAAATATGTTTTTGAACGACATAATGATGGTTAATAACTACTTTACGTGTTCGGCGGCAGAAAAAATAATAATTGAGACAGTTAATTACTTTCGGATACGCGTAGTTTTGTTGGCGTTTTTTTTATTATTATTATTATTATTTTGGAATTAGAATAACTATTTTTATTATTATCATCATAATTACGCTGTTACGATAATTATTATTTTATTTTTATTTTTATTTTTTTTTATCATTATAATACTTATTACTGCGTGCTATTGGAGAAAAAGCAGAATGCGGTTTCCTGTGTGTTGGTGTGTATACAATATGTGTGTCGGGGCAACGCGCGAAATATTATGGCTGCCGTGATAGCAATAGGGCACGTTATTACACTAACTGTTTTGTCTCTGCAATAATTCGTAGTGTATAATAATGGGAGGTGTGTGATTACAGGCAATTAAAGTAAAGGACGCCGCCCCCTCCCTCACGCGTCTCACCGCACCCACACACAATTCCAATACCGGTTAATTAAACATTTTTTCCTCTCTTTTTTTTTGGTTTTTACCTAGGCAACGTAAAAATTACACTAAATACAAAAACACATAATGCGACGACACATGCTCACCACCATAGATGGAAATTTGAAATAATTATATGTAATCGTACACATGGGCCGGGAATGTGAATATGATGTGATCGGACGGGAAAAAAATAAACCGTCCGTAATAATGGTAATCCATTATTAGATGAATACGTTTCGGTTTGACACGAATCCAGGGACACCGATAATTCACGTGGAAGAGAGGGCGTGTGTCTTGTGCGTATACAATGCGCACATAATACAACGTGATATTGGAAGAGTATTGGAGGAAAAAAAAATATGTATTATATTATATTATGTATTATTTCGTTTGTTTCCGTTCAGGTAAAACCGGCGGCGCGGCGACCGCATCGAAACACGTCATCCAGATATAGTGATGTACATATATTGTAGGATGCAGTATAATATCATACAGAGCGTTTCGAGTGACGACGCCGATGGTAGGAGACTCGCGACGCCCGCGGTCAATAATATTATAATTTATAAGTAATACCTGCATGTATAATAATAATATTACAGCGACAATAATTGGACCGCCGACCGCATAACATGCTGCGAGTTCATCCGGACGGTTTACAATTCCGCGTGTTTTGCAACACAAAGGACGCTCGGGAAGTTAATTTTTAATTTTTATTCAATCGTCCGAGTCATTAAATTTTTTTAAATATTAATAGAAAATATGCGTGCGCGCGCATAATAATATTGTATATGCATGCGTGTAATATAGGTATGTTTGTAAATTGTGTGCGCAATAAATGTCAACGTTTGCCAACTATTCGAATGCCATCACGGACGATAAAAATAACGAAGAGATCGGATAAATATTAATTTCTAATCTAGAACGGTATTGGAAATTCAAAAACGAAATGGATACCACGCAGCAGCCACGCATAATATAACAGATATTATATTATATTATCGTCCTTACTTTAATATACGTTAATTACAATAAAACCAATAAAACGTTATTCATTAACATTTTAACACCATTACAATGTTTAATATACACGATTATTGTCGAATATTTAGAATAACACTCGTAAATTTTTCTCGCCGAACGCTGTATATGTAAATGTATAGTAACATAGTATAATGTACCGACAGACTACACACGCTTTTGTATACATTTGTGTGCGTGTGTGTATATTCAAGGCAGAAGTAAAAAACTGAAAACGCTATATACCTACACACACGCCAGTGATATTCATTAGGTAGGTTGTTTTATTTTCTGATTCTAATAAACGCAGTTTTATAGGTTTACACCGAGAAAACGACACCGGACGAGCGCCATCATCATCACTCTGTATACGTGTAGGACCCGAGGCTTCTGCAGGGGTTCACCTGACCGTCAGGGTCGATTCATTAGGGATTTATGCCGCGTGAGACGACACCACCGGTCGGAATGTTCATCGCATTTATATAATATAGGTACGTCCCGCGGTTTTCGGACACACAACAACACACCGGACGACCCATACGCAGCACACACAATAATATAATGATACATAATGTAATATAATAATATCCAAATGCATTTTTTTCCATCCACAATGACCCTGCACGTACCTACAATTCAAACAGTCGTTATCGTGAGAACGCCGCCCGGTAGACCTGCAGCACGGACATCTATACACTATACAGTAATATTTATTATGTGTTCACGTATCGACCGCAAATTACTAACAATATTCGAAATCATACACATAGCTTATAATATTATTATGTATTTTTCAAAGCGGATCCTATACATAGACGCACTTTTGTGTTTCCACAAAAATCGGTTAAAGATAATATGCAGCTGCGAGCAATAATGATTATTGTAATCGAACGTTGCAGACAGGGCGAATTTAAATATTTTGGTTAGATAGTAATTAATAAAATATGATAATATACGTTGCAAGGAGAAACAGTGATGCATTATCATATTATCATATTATACTTAAACATAGTCATTATTATAAAGTCGACCAAAACGAAATAATTATAATATATGGTTGTGACGGAACACGTTTTTTTGTACGAGCATAGAAAACCGAATATTTTGCCAATTGTTTTCGTTAAGAAAAACACTGTACAATCACCGAAATCGTATAAAAAATGGGAAAAGGAGAGAGCGGTCGTCGTCCACGATTATGGAAATAATGACCTTTTTAATAATATTATATTACAGCTAAGTGTATATAATAAAGAGAAGTTGAGAAAAAAAACGTGTAAATCACAACGCGCTATATGCTAACGAGTGTGTTTAATATATTAAACGTAATGAAAGTAATGCAGTTTAATTAGTATCAGAAAAAAAGTCAGCTGATGGCGATCGAATAACAGAGAAATCTAAATGACAAATAATAAAAAAAAAAAAAAATAGTCGATAATAATGTAATTGCAACCTCCGTCGATGCAAATTACACGCGTATCGTCATCCGAAGAGGGGAACAACGCTACAACGTATTATTATTATTATTATTCGTATTGTTATGTAACATCGGCTATAACCGAAATCTGTAAAACTATCGACAAACGCGCATTTTTGCCGTCCGGACCCGACAACGACTCCGATTTCGATTACAGCCGCCGTCGTCGGTTATTATAACTATATATTATAGAGTTACGATGTCTATAATAATAATATTATGTGCACTGCAGGTAGATGGGTACGCGTATATATATATAATAATATGAAATATTGAAACGCATGTCGTCGCGGGGCCGTCAGCTCATATCATATACATATATATATGTGGGACACAGGTATATCGTCGTTTCTGGGGCGAATAATAACCGTTCCAATTGTGAATCGTTTAACACGATGTAACCCTTTTTACACGGCAATACTGTAACTGGACGGGTTACGTGTGTATTATTTACGACTCGAGGGGACGCGCGTGTGTGTGTGTGCGCGCGCGCGTCAATATCTTTTACCCATTATATTCTCATATATACATCTATGTGCGATTTATATGTATACGAGGAGATTTTCTTTTCTTTATTTTTTAATAAACGGTTAATTGTCAACCATAAATTTTTCGCAGCCGTGTACACGACACGCACACCGCCGACGGAACGCAGGAACAAGGTGGGGTGGTGCCGGTCGGAAGCCGTAGAATTTGCGAAATCGTCGCGCATCACTTCAGACCTGCTCACTGAAGGGGACCCGTGCGCACCCTCCTCTTAAAATTGTCGTCGTCGAGACGTTGCCGCTGCGGCCACAATCACCGGAATTATATTGCACACGCTCACATACATGAGCACACATATAATATATACGGTGACGGCGAAACCAACCCGCAGGTCCCATTAACAATAAACAATATGACAATATTTCCCCCGTGCATAATTTGCATAATAATTTTCTCACTCGATGTATGGCTAGGTTGTGTCGCCGTCTTTATGGCGCGAGGAGAGCAGGAGAGAACGACGACTATCGAATTCGCGAAATCGCGAGCATAACCGTTTTTTCGTTCTATTATATAGTTATCCGCGTTATTGTCGATAAAATTATTACTATTATTATATTATTCTCCGATTCCGTTTCCGTTACGTAATACGATTATAATACTGTCCGACTACTCGTACTATAGTATGGGCGCGTAACACAGGGACATCTGCAGTAGTAATATAAAAATCAGTAACGCGACTATACGTGAGTATTTTCGTAATATATTGTAATATAGTAGTTGGGGGGAGGGGGGGAAATTTGATTAAAATCAAATCTACCGCGAATAAGTCGCCGGCGCGTAGGAGGAAGCGAAGGTAATCGGTATAACCGGTTATTATTATTTTTTCTTACTATCTAGTGTGGAGTGGGGGCAACCCGATTTATTGAAATGACAAAAAATATTATCGTTTCGTCTTCGCTGACCATTAATGGACTACCTCCGCCGCGCACACCTACCGCCACAGCCGCCGTTGCCACAATTATTCTGTGTACGCGACGACGACGACGACGATGATGATTTATGTGTTGCTCACAAAGAACTTTGAAACCAGTTTGCGCGATTATATATACACATAATAATATACATTTGTATTATAATTTAATTTAATAGCATTATATATATATATAGATAAAAATTATTCTCGTCTAAACGATAATCTGCGACGGACTCTCCCTATCACGGTAACAGTAATTATTACCGTGGCAAGCACGCGGATTTTCGAATCGTGTGTCACCGCTACCGCCGCCGCCGTCGGTGCAGCGGATCCCTATCCGCTTAGGATTGCCCGCGCGTGTGCCCACCTATAGCACACATGCGCGTGACATTTGAAATTCAAATTCGTTCGAAAAAATAGCGTTTTGCATAAACGCGTGCGGGGGGGCCGCCGCCGCTATATGGCCCATTCAAATACAATGTTCCACGTGATGTTAATAAGGTGTACACGGCTCGCGCACCGCACATACCAAACTCCATGACTACACACTACCCCATACGCCGAGGTGGTACCGGGGCACACGATCATATCATTATTATGGACTGCAAAATATTTATGAAATAAAAAAACAGAACGTGCCAAAGGCTTTATAAGTGTATGCAAATCTAATGCACACGCCACGGGGAATTATATTGTGAGGGCACGTCGAGGGAGTAGATATCTCCCTCCTCCTCCCCACAATATCCCGGACCACCGTTATGCGTTTCTCCGATTACACAGCTTCTCCCGTGTAGGTATGAATATTTTTATAATATGCAAATTGTACAAGACAGTAGGTACATATATATGTGTATTATAATATATACACATATAGTCGTGCCTTATTATGGTTTGGAGAAAAGCTTAAAAGAGGTCTACGCCGTGTTATGTGAGTATTGTAAACAACTTACGTAAGTTCGGACGTCACAATTGTGCAACACGACGCAAAATGGGCATATGGCTCAGCACGTGTTTGCGAAAATATACTAAGCGTAGGTTTCAAAGGCAATTAGACGGAAATGCCGATAGCTGGGGCCCCGGAAGTAGGCAGTTTGCTTAAAATATTTAATTTTGAAATAACTTAAGGACGTGTTAGAGTTGGGCGTATTTACCGGTATTTAATTAATGTGAAAACGTTCCGTAATATATCGTCCAAACGAAAAAATAATTCGTAACTACTAACGCGCACTTTTAACACAGCTCCGAAACACTGCACAGTTATGAATCATCTTCTCGATATTGAAACGAATGGATTTCGGTAAAACTTTTCACCGAATCAATATTATTTGAGTGCATATCGTTTGAAATATGAGTGATGTATATTTATTATTATTTTTTAATGGATGCCGAGTTAGAAACTAATCGTTCACAAACAAACACTGATAAAACTGAGGATCGGAAGAACAATACACGTGTAATCGAAATGATCCGGTGCGAGTATGCGCGATTTGCGGAGGTCGACGATACACACTAAAACTATAAGCTATCTGGGCGACGGAAAGCGATCTAAGTGTTTTAAAATTAGATTCAAAGAAAAAATAAAAAATAATTATAACAGAAGGCATGTTGTTTGAATTGCTATTTTTAAGACGAAGAATTGTGTTGTACGCCGCGGTAATAATTATAATTAACGTACGGGCCAGAACTCACGTCGTCGAAATAATTAGAAGCGTATGGTGATCGGAGAGGGGTCGTGTTTCCCTTTCGACACCGCAGCACGACTCGCACGAGTGTCGCGTTTTTGCGTGAACGGCATTTGAACGGGGCGGCGGTGTACGGCATTCAGCAGGCCGCCGCAAAGGTCCCGCGGACGCAAGGCGCTAATACATACGACCAAACAAACGCGGCAGCCGCGGCACTTGAGGACATTTGTTTTTCCGGGGGTGAACGATACAACTAATAAAATGAGCGTTATTATATTATTATGCGCGATGGCTATTTTTACACTCGCTTATGAGAGTTTTGATATTTTTTATGGTATTAGACTCTAGTAGGACTAGCCTATATTAATCGATGAAGACTTAGATATGACAGTATAACGACAAAATGTTTCTTACCTAAAAACGTTTTGTTTCTCGGCATTACGGTACATTTCGTGAAAAGAAACTATCCATCAATTTTGATATTGTACAAAGCTGGCGAGGAAAAATTATAGTATTATGTAGGTCAGTGCACGAGGTGCATCGGATGTTTATGTGTATGTATGTGTGTGTGAGTGTATCGTGTACTACGTGGGAACGCAACAACACACTTCTCCGTCAGCGCCGCCACCCCTGACTGCACCGGACAACGGGCGCGAGAGGGGTATGGGCGAAGGGGTGACCAAACAGCTGATTTCACGGTTCACCGACCGCATCATCTTCCCGACTACGACGACGACGACGACGACGATGCCGCCGCCGACCTTGACACCCCCGCGACGTCGGCGGCAAAAATAAATAAAACTCGAAACAAATTGCGAATCGATTTTTTTCTCTTTCAATTTTTGCATTTTACATATTACAAACACGGCCAGCGTCCGTTCATATGGCACAGCGTTGGACACGAGCCAAACGCGCGAATCGTGGGTCCTCGCTCGCTCCGTTTTACCAGAGGTCGTCGTCGTCATTCCCCGAGAACGCATAAATTACAAATCGTTACATACGATTACACGCGTTAACCCGTTGCTCGTCGTAGTGTTTTTGTATGTTTACGATAATGATATGCGCCACACCCCGAGAGACAAAAAGACAACGCGACGTCGTTTCATCGTAAACATAGGATCCGTTACCGTTTCGACCATAGACGACGATGACAAATTTGGACGCGTTTTATTTTTCATTATATCGTCATTCGCGAGACGACACTTGTTGTAGTAGAATTTCCGTCGCTGTAAAATCCGAAAAAGGTTATGGTAATAGCGAAACGCCTTCCCTTAAAACAGTCTGAAGTGCGACTTATCCACCGTAATTGCACCGTTGTTTCTGACAACCAAACGGTTGCATGACTGACTGAGTTTATATATGTATACAAATATACACATCTACCCTGTAAACCGGGTTGTATATACGCCACGTTCGAGGCGGCCATGGGGTTGAAACGGACGAAACGTGTTATTAACTTTCTACTTTCGACCTCGGAAAAAGTTATTTTTATTAGCATCGATCAAGTAATCATTTCGGGTTTAAATGAACCACCTATGGAGAATCGAATACTTATAGTAGTCCGCGGTACACTAATAATATTATGTTATATATTTTTACAGTACCTATTGATTTATAGGTACGTTTGTGTTGCTACTACTACAACTGCTGCTACTACATTGCATGCGTTGCGGGAATACGCGCGTATACATTTCCTAGTACATCATAAATAAGTTTTTTTTAATGCGATTTAATAATGCGCAATCAGTGTAGGCACTAGTATTATACAACTATACATAAGGAAAACATTGGTTTTGTGTAAATAACATAATATAACGAAATAAACCAAAATACGTGAAATTCGTAATATGTTGTTGCCGACGATTTATGAAATATTAATAACTCATTTGCTATAATACTTGGATTTGAAATCGAATTGTGTAAAAATAAATCCAAACCGAAACTCACGAGCCCACAAATCCATCTATATACACATATACGATACGCCTACCGTATGTTTTGGTACGTAGGCAGAACGTAGAAACGGTATGTATATACTATATACCTACACTAACGTGTGTAAAATCGTCACAACCAGCACGCGTGTTTTCCGGTAATTTTCGTGTAAAAAAGTACGAAAAACAAGCGGCCGAGGGAGCGACAAACGCACGGACCATCCCGGGAGCGCACCGAAAGCCATTTATAGTCTTTAATTTCACGGTTGAAGAATTGACCAGGAAACAAAAAATACACACCTCTATACGTAGTACACATGTTTAAACGCGTGTCACTATCGTATAATATCCGTAAAACAGATTTCTAAAAAAAAAAAAGTACTAATCGACTTGATGTTATAAATATATAATATATAAAATTATGATTATATAACCGACTATTTATATTATCGTATAGTGTCACCGGTACGGCGGTTGCAAAACGATAAATTTGTTATCCAGTAAACGGTTGTAGGTACGTCATAATAATACATCATTATATTATATATCCTATATACACACTATTTTATATTATTATATTATTATACATCGTGACATGATTTCGATACTTCCGAAAAGGTCATTGCGGTCGTTAACCACTGCGCTCACAAATGTTTATTTCGGCCTGGAAAAATATAATAATAATAATAATGCTAAGAGACGAATAACGTTTTGAGACGCACAAACGCCAGCATATTATTATATAGTTATAGACTTATAGTGTATATTGTATAGTGTACGCATATGACTGGCGGACGAGGACGGCGGTTTTTAGAGCGCCGTCAGCCGGTCGCCAACAGTAAAAGTCCTAAACGGTTTGAGAAATTTTTTTTCTCCCCCTCTCTCGCCTACTGCGCGACTCGATCTTCAAAAGTCATGATTTATATAAGTCCTGGCCATGTAAATCCGTTACGTACGCGCCGAGGGACATAAACGATTTTACGATCCAAGAATTGAGGACGAAAACCCAGATAGGGTGTGGATTAGGTTTTTATACGAAATAGTGGTTTTTATAACAGCGAAGCGCTTTTGATTTTACCCCCGAAATCCTTACGACGGCCGCGGTTAGTATTAAGCACCCACCAATTGAATAGCCTCGAAGAAAACCGCGAGTGTTTCGCCGCCGACTCACCGCCCTAACGATGATATACCTACATATATATATATATAAATATTAATTTATCCAAAAGAAACATTATCTTTTCTTGCGCGAACCACGAGCATGCCTAACCACTACGCGCTTTATATATATATACATATATGATTAATGATGTACGTATATATGTGTGATACACCCTTTTGGGGCGAAAATCCCACATATACAACACACACACACACACATACATAACGTGATATATAATAAATCGGATAGAGAGAAAAAGCTAATCAGCGCGTGTGTGTATCATTTGTAATAACACCGGACTTAAAGTTTCATGAGTAGCCGAGGCGAAAACGGATAATAACATCGGGCGACAATGCGAGCGGGCTACAGTGGTGGTGATGGTGGTGGTGGTAGTAGTAGAGGAGGTTACGGTTTGCAGCGTATGTGTGTGTGTGTGTGTGTGTGTGTGTGTATGCGTGTGTGTACGGGGGTGGAAAAGAAACAAGAAAAGGAAAAAAGAATGCGTCTACCAAACACGCGGTTCATCAGCCACATGCACACACATATACACACACACACACGCATAAATTTACACACACATATGCGTATATATATACGCGCTCGCGATAGGGAAACGGAGGGAAACGGGCTAGGGAGCGGTGAATAATCAATAGTTTTACAACAGCTTTTCCTTTTATTTATTTATTTTTTTTTTCATTTCCTACGCTCTTCTCTAACCGTTTATATTAAATAAGTTTGCCAGATATATTTTATGCCTTGCGCGTTAGTAATGGATTCATCTTAAAGTCTTACCTAGCCATATAGCTGCAGGATTTTATCCGCGTGACTACTGATCTATACACTAGACACAAACACTCACGCGCGCGAGACTGCACTTTTTTACTTGATACAACACAATATTATATAATATATACACACACACACATTATAGTTGAGTTATTGCAAAACCGATGAGTTTTAGATAATATGATATATTATATATTTTTCCCCTTTTTAAAAACCAACTGCCTCGTTGCCAAATTCACTCTGGCACAACACACTCTCAAACGCATATATATATATATATATATATATATACTCACGCGCGTCATTATGTAATGTGCGGGGAAAAAAATCGATATCGGTTAATAGGATTAGCGCGAACTAACTAAGAAAAACCCCGGAGACCCATAGCGGGAGGAGGTGGAGGCAACAGCGGTGGTGTCTAAATATACGAGGGTGGAAACGTGCTTAGATGAGAGAACACAAGGGTGCCAACACCGAACCACGCACGCTATGACTAGGATTTCATATTTTCACGTAGTCTAACAATTATTAAGGTCTGTAGATAATTATTACACTATACTGCAGCTGCTGTAATTTCCGAAAAATGGGACACCAATCATAATAATGAATAATAAACTTGTATTAAAAAAAATCTGGTTTTGTAACATCGGATGTTGAGAACAACCAACAACGTATGTAACAGACACTATACATATATATATATTTTCAAGGAGAACTTAAAAGTCAATTTACCACGAGATCGAGCAATAATAATTATGTAGGAACGGCTTTAATTATATAAAATAATATGGCTTGTTAATTGAGACCGCATAGTCATTGCATAATAACAGACATTTACGGTAACGACACTGGTTTACTGGTCTTACAAATATAGGATTGAGCAAAAAACCGGGCGAACGACCCACCGGTGTTTAATGGATATATTAATAAATGTCTATGGACAAACTACAATTGATAAATACTTTTTTTTTAAATATAACCATTAAAATTTAAAATTAAAACAAAATATTTAAACGAACTATGCACACAGTCTTAAAAAAGTACCTATAAGCTTAGGTCATATTTCAATATCGTATAATTATGTATCAAAGAAAGAAAAACGGAATAATTCAAAACTATAAATTAACTTGATGTCGATTATATCATTCGCGAAAGTGGATATCAGTCGACAATTAAAACAGAACGGAGTAGGCGTGACAAATATAGTAAACGGACGTTTTTTAGTCACGGTGAAAAAAATTTGTGGCAAAAATAAATAGTGGAAAACCAAAAAAAAAAAAAAAAATAAATAAATAAATAAAATAAAACAAAATAATAAATAAAATGTTCAACGAGCGTGAAAAATATGTTTGCGTTGTATTATATAGTACTCACAATGATAGTCAGTAGTGTCCGACTGCGACGGGACCGCGAACGACGTCGGCCCGACGGGAATATATTCCGCGCTGGCCGGAGTTCACTCGCGGAAAATGTCTAAGTATATATATTTTTTTTTTTTTATTTATCTCGTTACACGTCGTTATTGCCGGCGGCGTTTCGCGGACGAAAATTCAAACACTGTCCATCACCGACGGCGGCCGTCGTGGCCGTGACACCGAGCGTGGTCATTAAAAAAAAAAAATTTAATTTATCATAAATAATACACAATAAGAGATTGTTCGCGGAAAAATAATAATAATAGTCCAAGACGAGAAAAACGCGACAAAATAATATGTACTCGAATGAAAATAAAAAAATGATGAAAAAAATTATAATAAGAATTATATTTAATAATAATAATAATAATAATAATAATAGTAATAATAATAATAATAATTTGAGGAACTACACAGACCGTATATTATCACAGAGCGAATGGTTATTTGGAACTGTCGGAGCCGCGCGATTATTTTTTTGCTGGAGAGCGCGCGTGAGCCTGCGGCAGCGCCGGGACGCTTCTGTTTTGCATGCGGGAAAAGGGGCCGCCGCCGCTGCCGCCACGCACGCTTTCCGCGCGCCCGACCCCCTCGCGCGCGCCGTCATCCGTAGGGGTGGCACAGCGGCGGCGGTGTTGGTTGTTCGCCCCCGCGCCCGCTTCGTATAATTAAGCGTCTTCTTGTGGTGGGGATGGCGATGAGGTGATATAAGGGCGACGGTGGCCCCGCCGCGTCCTCCGAACATGTATACATAGCAGGGCAGTCGTCGTCGTCGTCGTCGTCGTCGTCGCCGAGTCGTATGGTGTATGTAGTAGTAGGAGGAGGAGTAGTAAGTGGCGGCGGAGTTGTTGCGTGGAGGAGGATGAGGAGGAGGCGGCCGTGCACGCGCACTAGAACCCGACAAACCGTTGGCCCGCGGGGTCGTGGACGCGGAGGGCGGAGGCGGCGGCATCGGAGCGGCGTTCGTCGCGCGGAGGGGTGGAATATATGCTAATGCCGGGGAACGACGTGCGCCCCGCCACCGCCTCGGCCACGGTCGACGACGACGTCGTCGTCGTCGTCACCGCCGTGCCGCGCGCGCATATTCAAAAAAGCCCCCGCCCGGGTGCGGCGCTACCGCACCGTCGTCGTCGCCTCCTCTATGTAATATGTACGCGGCGAACGCACTGCACTCGTCGCGCACGCACGCGAAACACGGTCGGCCGCGGCAAAAGCGGCGCGCCGGAGCTTTGGGCGGCCGGTCGGGACCGGCGGAGGGGAGCCTTTTTAATTAATATATGCACAGGGTTGGTGTCTCGTTATCTATTCCGTTTTATCAGCCACGCCTCCGCCGGGACGCGCGCATACATAATCATCGGCGACGGCGTTTTAATTGGTCGGCCGCCGGAGCTTTTCGCCCGCTCATTAACGCCCGCACCGCTGCATATTATCTTGATGATGCGCTTTCCGGCCGACCGCGGAGACCGGTTCTCCGAGCGATTTTAATAATAATATTATACCGTCGTAATATGCAGCAGGTAGTAGTGTATTAATACGACATTATAACACACGCCGGGCTATATTATAATGGTCATCGGTTGTTTATGTTACAAGTTTTTTTTTTCGCACGCACGTTACAAACACCTATAAATTTGGCCGGGCACAATAATTATTACCCGTCTATTAAATAAACTTTAATTTTACTAAAATACACTGTGAACACGACGATTGACATTCGACAGCCGTTAGGACTGTGTGATTATGAGGTGCCTCCGTGTACGATAGTTTCTCGAATTTTTCAAACAAGTTCATCAGTTCGAATTACGATACATGCTTGCAATATTTATGAACATTATATATATATATATATATAGAGAGAGAGAGAGAGAGAGAAACACTGAGAGAGTGATAAAGCCGTCTGCGTCGGGGGAGGATGGGGGTTTCGTCTCACACGGCGCGAAGGGAGGTCGTCGTCCGAGTCAACTTTACGAGATTTACGACGTTTCATTCCAACTCCCCGATGCCCATTCGGCACACACGCACAATACGCAATACCGTTAATGTGACGGGAGGCGGCGGGAAGTGTGCAAGACACTGCGAAACGTGAAACGACAAAACAATGTAATATCTATATAATTATTTAAAATTATGTTCGTTTTTCAACGTTATTATTAATCGTCATAGACATTTCTTATTAAAAAAAAAACTATACGAAAAAAAAAAAAAGAAAGCACTAATCCTGCACCGATATTTAATGAGATTGGCCTCCAAAGGTTGTAGGTCAATTTCTCAATAAATACTTTGCCATGAAATATACTATTATTGGGTTATCGACCCAAGTACTAGTTATTTTTATATAAGTATATTACAAACTTTTTTCTAGTTATTTTAGTAGTTGTACGGTTATTTTTAATACCATACGGTATACGGCATACGCTGTACTTCGAAAGTCATAAATCAGTATATCTAGAATCTGGAACCTTGATCCCATAACAATCTTATCATATCACTTTTAAAATCACTCAGAAAAAAAAACAAATGATTGAAAGATACGCATTTGATTATTTTTCAAACCAAAAAAACAATAAAATTGTTATTAATTTCGTGCATAGATATAAGTTAAAGACTTAAAAGAATAATTACAAGACGTATTTTATTCCAGGAATAATTTATTTTAAAATTAAACGTAAGCCTTCAGAAAACATAGAGTAATTAAACTGATTAAGGTTAGATTACGAAAAACGATATTCAGTCGTAATTAAAATAAACACTGCAGCAGTGCTCGTTTTGTGCATAACAGCATGTGAACTTAAGTACAATATAGAATATAGATAGTTCAAAATGAACGTAAGCCATTAGTTTGATAACTTTCGACACAAGCTTAATTTTTCATTTAAAAATAAATACGAACGGAACACATTTCCGCTAAGTGCCTAATTGGTCATACATCGATCGCGTTATCAAGTCAATTAAAACCGTATACGCACACATTAACGCTTCTAATAGCAGACAGAACGAAATAATGCCTATAGCAAGGTATTTTGGGAATCGTACTTGCTATATTATATCGAGAATCGAGAAAAAAAAATATAATAATATCTATAATACTGTCAATTCGGCATTATGCAACGTTCGTTGACCGATCGTCCCCGCGGGGCCGCGCGCGTATGGAAAACTTCGAACCCCTCATCGGCCGTGCGGCGGTGGTCTCAAAACCTAATTATCGTAACAACCCTCGAAGAAGAAGAAGAATCGATTTTATTTTTCCAACCAACGCAGTCCCCTCACACGTTATTATTATTATTTATTATTATCATTATTGTTATTCGCCGATCAAACGCTACTCGGCGGGTCGCTTTTCGTCGTCCCGCGACGCGTAGCCTGTCGAACGCAACAAAAATGCAACATTGCGAGTAAAAAAAAAAAAATAATCATACAAAAACAACACATTCGTACTACTTCGAACACAATAATATTGTAAATACGATTTTACCTGGGTTGGTATAAGCGTGGTCGTCGGAGCTCTCTGGTTGATCGCCAACACTGACGATCGTACGTCGGATGTGTCGGACTGGTCGGATGGACGAAGCCGCGTAAAATCTGACGCACTCGGTTGCGATTATTATTATCCACACAAACGATCCGCGGGATCGCAGTAATTATTAAAATACACGATGTGTCCGTCCAACAATAATTCCCCGTCTAAATATAGTACATATAGATTGTATTCACGCACGACGCACTGTGTCGCAAACGCACTGCACGCGCCCGCGGTGGCGACGACGACTTTTTTGTAAATAACAATAACAATTATAATATTATTATTTCGTCGTTAAAATGATAATATTACATTATGTCCGGCAGAGCGTGTAGACGAAGGATACCGCCAATGTCCGGTCGTCCGCAAAGTCGTGTAAAAATATTATACAATTATGTCTGTGTATGTGTGTGTGTATGTATATGAGTGGGTGTGTGTGTGTGTGCGTGTGTCTGGCGCATATGAACCTCTTCTGCGTGTCGATGTCGTAATTTCTCATACAAAATCACATTAACGAAAACAATCACGAAAAATTTATATTAAATTTTGTACAGCAGATGACGGTGATAACGACGTTATATTATTTTACCAAAATTTTTTTTTATTATCATTAATAATAATAATATATATAATCGAAATAAAAACGTTGTACGAAATGATACAGTCGGCGGCGGTCGCACGCGTGTGTGTTAACAACAACGATCGCACTGATAGCAACGGCGGCGGCGGCGGCGGCACGTGTTCGGCGACGGGAGCGGTACTCGGCACGTCCTGTGGACACGGGCGCCGGCGGTCATCGTACAACTGGTAGTCGTTTCGGCTGCCGGCGACTCGGCGGGCCCCGTCCGGCGCACCGCGCGCGCCGCGCCACCGTGCGATGGGTCGGCGGGCGGCGGGCGGCGGCGGCGACGACGGCGACGACGACGACGACGGTCGGACGGTCGTCGCATCGCCGCCGCCCGAGCGAGTTGAGCGCGCGTTCGCGTGTACACATCGTGTTTGGGGGGGGGTGGGGGGACGATGGCGAGATGGGGGCCCGGTGTAACGGCCGCGCGCATATATTAATTACACGCCGATCCCGTGGCGCTGGCCCGCGTTGCGTCGCCGGACGGAGCGCGGTGCGCGGGGGGGAGCACGAAACAATGCCTCGGAGCGGACGAGTGAGGCCAACGCACACCTGGGCCGCCGTCGCCCCACCACACCCGCCGCACGGATCCGTCGTCCCGGTGCCCGTCGCGTCCACCGCCGCCGCCGCACAAGCCGGCACCGGCTACGTCTACGGCCGCGGCGATGACGACGGTCGCGACCGTGACGGGGACGACGACGGGGCGACCAATGGCCGCGCGCAAACGGTACGGCCCCCCCGTCCGCCCAGGCGACTTCTTCGCCGTTTCATTAGAATAAAACAATAATTGGCGGGAGGTCCGCGTGCTCGCGGTCGCCACCATTCGCTGGCCCGTTTTCGCCGGACGGTTCGCCTCGCCGCCGTGTAGCACTCCGTGCGCGCGTCGTCGTCGTACCTGCCGCGGCCGAGCGTGTGAAATTACGATAATAATTAAAAAGCCGTTCGACGTATTCCTCCAAGTTTTTCCGTTTCTTAACCGCTCCGACTTAATGAATTACACGCGCAAATCCATTTCTCGGACCGCGGCAACCCCGCGAAGGTGCATATCCTGCGGGCGTATATTGTGTATTATTATTATTGTTATTATTACGTTTATAGGTAAAGGACTTAATATATTACACGCGTGTACGCACGTTGGTAGGACATGCACTTTGACAAAACGTCCTGAAAATGGAAATTATATTGTGCTCTATACCGCGAACACAAGAGACGATTAAAAAAAAAATAACGACTTGGTATACAAAAACTCGCTCGTAAAACGTAACATTTACCGACCGACTGAGTCTTCCAAAACATAAATAAATTGTGTTCAACTGTAACAGTCAATTAACTTTATAATAATAATAGAGAGAAAAAGGTCTCCACGTGTACAACGTTCGACAATGCGTTTAAAAACACAATTCCTTTTTATTTCGATTTAATTCTCAAAACGGAGAAATCCAATTGGACACATTCGATATTATCAAGGTATACAGCATAAAATCTATATATATATGTATACACGTTTGTGTTAAATTTGAACTAAACAATTGTCGAGATTAAAAAAAAAAAAAAAAAAACATTGGTTTTATTTTAATACATTAATTGGAAATAGTGTAGCTGCTAGGCCGTGTTTTGAATTACCAAACCGTATTGATTTTCATTTTGTCTAGCAAGTTTAATTTAATTGTATTCTTTTACAGACTGCAATAATAATCTAGACGACTGCTCCCATAAGTAGCTATATATACTGTATAGGTATTTACTAATAAAATTAATGGTCTTAGCCCCAACAATATTTATTCGTGATTGAATCGCGCTAAAAAATAAAACATTTATGGGTCTTGAAATATTCGTATAGTAAGACTATACCCCATCTGCAGTACGTGCGAATTCGTCGATTTATTTTTCTCGAAATTTATCCAAAATAAAAAAAAATATTAGAAAAATCGATGTGTATATTTTACGTTTTGTTATTTCAAAACAACTAGAGGAAATTTCCTTAATTGGAATAGGCTGATAAACGAGCAACGATGACTTGTTAGTGATTACCAATATTATACATATATTATTTCTGAAGTAGGTAATTGCGGGAATTAACCATTCGAAAAACAGAGTAAAGTATAAGACATATTACAGAACAATCATTAATTATGTGCGTTCGAAAGAAAAAAAGTAGATGACATTATCATTTTCTTCTCAGGACTCTGCACATTACATATTCAACAGGCGTACCATAAGTTTGAACACAGAATACATCTCGGGCCGAGATTAAACATCGCAGCCGAGTTCACACACACGCACACAAACGTATATATTCAAACCGAATTTAGTCAACGCGAATTGAACGTGATTTAAATGCATAAAAATCAAAAGTCCCCCGTGATTCGTCAGACTTCTGCAGGTTTTGTTTGAAAACAATTGCATAATATTTTGATTTATTTGCAACGATGACAACAATTTTATTAAAATACAAAAATTAACAGTTTCGCGTTTCCGAAAAGTTAAATTACAATATCGTGTTGTATATATATATATCATCGGTACTCGTACAGTTCTTCAAATAAATAATCTATGCAAATTTACAACATGCACGCCCCAAAAGCCAATTATTATTACTTGCCGTGTACCAACTAACTATATAATGAACAAGTGATTTCACCGTAGATGAGACTTTTTGTATTGTGAGTTTTAATTCAGTGAACTATAATTTCAAATGATGAAAAATATACTGTGATATATCATTTTCATACATAGATATTAAAATAAAATAATTAAAATAGACAGGCATATATATATATATATATATAGTTACACATTTCGGTACGTATGAATAGTCAACAATATATTTACATCGACTATCGAGTATATATACCTTTAGTTATACATTACGAATTAATTTTCTTCATTTTATCTTTACCTGCCTATAAATGCATAATGGCTATATATTATAATTTATGATAAATTGTATACTACGTATTTGGCATAGGTATGTCATTTATTATTTTCATTAAATCGATCAAAAACGAATAGATATACCTCATCTATATAAGTTATTTTACAAAATATGCTATTTTTGTTTTACCTATCTCAGCTGCTGACTGCTGTGGTGGAAATAAAGAGTATTGTACTATTGTTCTATAATTTCAGTGTTTAATATTATATTAATTTTAGCACTTTTAATTACATATGTAAATTAAGCTATAGTTTTGAAAGAAAAACGTTTCGAATGAAACAAAATCCAACTAAAAATACGTTACTATTATAATATTTACATTTCCACTTGAATAATTCTAATTAAGGTGATATTAATTTGTTATATTATTATTATTAAATAAATCTGTGGCAGCAGAGGCCGCATTGAGTGGTTTAATTTAGGAAAAGTTACATTATGCATTATTATTATTAAATTATTACCGTCTAGTATTTATACTATATATCTTCTTGATAATATATATATATATTTAAGGGTTAAATTTTGTTAAGAAGATTGATGTCAATCACGAACGGACAATCTTAAAATTTAAATCGATTTTACAATTTACAATATTATATATATAGTTATAGATAGTTTATAATTGTTTTTAATTTAAAACTCTTTTTTTTTTCTGAGGATTATCATCGTTATTGCCAAAGCCCGGAACTGCGCTTCAAACAGATTTATGCATACATATAATATAATATATACACGGGTAGGTAGCTGGTCGTATATTGGTGTACTATATATTATAGGCGCACCAGACAGGTGTCTCTATTGTATATAAATAAAAAAAAATTATGCACACATGCACACAAAACCGGACACTCGGAAACAATAGTACCGCTAATCGATCGACAATCATATACCAAAAACATTTGATAATAATTTTGTATTTGTATGCATACGTACCTTTTTTTATTTTCAATAAACCGTAGACGAATAAATAAATTTTACGTGAAAAAAATATGTAGGTGCATTATACGACTTTAGGGTGACCCACGTGATGTCCGCAAAGCCGCAAAATAAATATTTATACAGAACTTGGTGCATTGTCAATTGTCACGGGAAAACAAAAAACGTACGAGCGCTGGAATCAGATACCGTAAAATGGTTAAACAATGCCAATTTTGTTTCGAATGTTTTTGCATATTTCTGGGCGTGGTAATTACGCCTACAAGGATATATTAATTTAACCTGTGTATTTACAAAACATCGGTGGGTGTACCTAGGTTAATGCACACATTTACACTTGGAAATACCCTGTATGTAATATGCATATTATATTATTATTTATTATTGTGTACGTGATATTATGTAGGTATAGCTTAAGTGGTAATCCTATAGAGTATAGATATTAGTTTATATTAATCCATGATGCTACAAAAGGATATAGTAACACTAACCGATATCTACTATGTCCAAAGTAGTGACAAATTTAAAAATACGATATACGCTGTATTACAGATACCTTTTATTATAATTGTATTAAACAAATTTCAGCTAATAAAACGTATGTATATTATATACCACCTTTATAAGGCTATATAATATAATATAATATAATATAGGTGTATGTAATTGTCGTATTGATATATATCACCAATTATGTGTTGGTAAACGATAATCTCGAAAACAAAAATAATACTTATAATCAACTGTCTTAACAATTTTGTCATTAATTTAATCGAAAACACATGCTGGATGAACACTATCCTGCAAAGAATCGATGTAGCGTTTTATTGGACCATAGCCAGATAACCACTATACACGCTTGTAAATTTATTATAATGTTTTCATTTTGTCTTTAATACAGTAATACGCTCGTGCTACAGAAAACGTTTTAGTGCACAATAACATATTATTATAATCACATAATATATAATATATTTTTGAATCCATATGATAGTGTTAAAGAATTGAAATTGAAATTTGAAATATCTACTGTTTTATCACTACGACACGTCATTATTGTGATTGTTTTAATAAAAATGTCTTACACATATTGCATTTAAGAATTAATTAACACAATATAATTATACTGCTATAAATATCAACATTTGAAGTGCTTATATTATTGACTATATAATATATAATATGTATACTCATCTACACCATAAGAATATATGTATTATTAGATTCACCTATACACTGATCTTACCCAAAATACAATATTATTTTCATTGAGAAATATGTTTTATTGACTATACTGGAAATGATTTTAGACAAAAAATACCTGCATCTACAATATTTATTTTTATAAATCAAATATTATTATCTATATTCTATAGACGACTGTTTTTCTTGAAAACAAGCTCGATATATCTCTTAAATAGTCTCTATAACTTAAAAGAGATTGGTAATTAAAAAACTGTCTTTAAATATGAGTTAGCATTACAATAAGGTATTTCATAAGTTGTAAATACCTTCTAAATGTTGTTTTTATCTTCATCTTCAACAAAAATAAATGATTTTAAAGCAGCGAAGTCTATAAGTATATTGAATCTGGTAACACTTATATGGCTTTGCACGAGGCAAACATTATATGCTGTAGAATAATATGATATACTTATCTGCGTGCAACTTGAACGAGTATCGATACTGTTGAAGTACGGTACACTCTTGTTGAATCTTCTAACATTCTACTGATAAATCTAATTTTAACACGTCAACACTTTAAACTCTAAAGTTGGTATGTACGTCATAATGTTATGAATATTTTACTTTAATTTCATAGCTTATAAGGAATCTGGCAAACTGCAGAATTTTTATTGAATCTTTTAAAGCTTGTTATTTATTGATATCGATATTTTTCCCAGTCGTTCCGATATATATTGTACGAATAAAAATTATTTGGAAATCACCAAATACAATAATAAATTGAGTAGGATATTTTGATTGTTCTTGAAAATTTTGAATAATGTAATAGGTAATAAGAACTACAAAAATAAAACGAAGATTGGAGTAATTCTGTTTAAAATCTCTGACTTTTTTAAACTATGATAAAAGTTTACAAATCTGTTGTCAATAAATGTTTAACAAACTTCAATATTTGTATGGAGTTCTATATATAATAATACCTATTATATTCTTTTATGTTCGAAATACTGTTTATCCAAAGGTTTAAACAAATTTAACTTATATTATAAAAGACTTTGCATGCGGCGCCATACAACGTATCTACTTATAACTTAATAAATTAATCAAAACACGTTAAGTAAGTAAGTAAGTACCTATATTATGTATATTATATATTAGGCGTGTGGATATAACTTATTACTCGTGATATATTATATAGTTCTCAATAACTTTTTAGAAATAACGTATGTTTACGTATAATTATAAAAAGCCAATAGGTACCATGTAAAATATAATGTTCGCTGACCATTGCAGACTGCAGTTCATTGAACCGAAACAGAAAAGTAGAAAAAAAAACGTTTATGGGATGCACACGCAAATCTATATATTTTGCACCAATGTAGAACTCATACGTAATAATATTATACATGCGATAGTAATTTTATATTTCTCTGATGAAACTCGCGTTTACACTCTTTTGCAGGGTCTATATACCAAGCGCTATTACGGTGCAGAGTAGCAGGTATATGGGTACCTATACGTATACACATATATATATACATACAATGTCGTCAATTTAAAACATATACGACTAATCGGCAGAAATCGGCCGGGGATCGCACCGGTTGCGGTATTGCAGTTACCAATGAAATCTGGACCTATATACTTGTACGCCATCACACACAACATATGCGCGCGTGCTGTATATGTGTACATGTATCTATAAGTATAGTATATGTGTGTGTCCGGACGCGCGAGATTTTTAATTAAAAGTTTCTAATGAAAAAAAACACCCTTTACCGCACCTTCCCTAGCCGCGAAAACTAATATAACGGCTGCTAGGGAATATAATGAAAACAAACGGGCGCGCGCACACACACATACACACATATGTATACTTGCGCAATATTTGGGACCACGTTATATATGCTGTGCGTTATAAGACACAAAACACATACGCACACGTGTATATATGTGTGTCACACATCCGCGCGCAGGGCTGATTTCGCTTCTTTTTTGCTTTGCAAACACCATAATTGTATATCTGTTCACGCACTCACACACACACACTCATACGAAATCTCTGCGTAGGTACCTATATATATACATTACAATAATTATGTTACCATAACATATATTATACATTCGTCATATTATACAGTACTATACCGCCACGGCTTGTTTATACGCTTATAGGTATAATGCAGGTTTTCGAAGTTTGAAATGCAGTCGACTGTGTGCATCGGGGCGATGGAAGTGTGTGCCTGCAGTGAGCTGTGTATATGTATACTGTAAATACACAAAGACGCGCGGAAAGAAATGAGGGAAAAAGGAACATTTGCCGAGTAAATATATATAGGTATATACCTCGTTATATACAGTAAAGTGCGCTGCAGCTTATTTATATATTATGACGGTAGATATGGAAGGGAAAGTGATGTCGTATAATACGGTGATGTTGTGTGTGTGTGTGTTTGTGTCTGTGTGTTTGTGTCTGTCTAGAAAAGGGCGAAGGATATAATAAGAAACAGTAGACATGTCGTATATTATTTCTTTGGTGCAGATTTGTTCGGTGGCGCGGCGGACCGAATTTGTAAAGAGCTCCGCTCTACGATTAATCCTGCAATACCGGCCTACCAGGGCTATCTAATATTATATGCATCGACATATTTCACAGTTGCAGGATTATATTATTATATTCATATTTTACAAGACCTTTGAAAATAATAACTTCCAAAATTAAACTGTTGAGACTTTTTTGATATTAATAAGTATATTGTATATATTATAAGTATCTATACACATTTAAAAAAATATCATATTACTGTTTACAATTGCATATTAGGCATTATTTTCACCCTTTTGAGTATCAATAGAATAATATAAAATGTGAGATTATTTTATTCGTCTAAAAACAAGATATGCAACTAAATAGGTTTTTGTGTTTTTAAATATCGGTACTATAGAAGTTATGTGTTACATTTCTTTCATTTCTGTATAAACGATCAAAAATAAATAGTATATATTATATTTGTTAGCGTACTAGTGAAAATAAATCCTTCAAGCAATCCAACAGCAATTCAAGAGATACAACTATAAAATAAAAAACTAAAATATTGTGTAAATGAGAACAGGAAGGACTTAAAGTGTGTATAAAAAAATATAATAAAACCTCCTTTTGTCCGGGCTATTAGATCTCTCGCCATTCCTATTAAAATTATGGCGGTAAATAATGTAAATGTTGAACGATGAAACATAACACTGTAATATATATATGAATTACGTGTTGGTTTTGCTTAAGTAATTCATTAAATTATTCAGACACACGTAAAAGCGGTAGATATACACTTATTTTTTCTTTTCGATATACCTGGCAACGACGCTAATTTATGGTAATAACTAGATTCGTATTAACAATTGGTCCAAATACTATAACGAATAAAATTAAATAACAATGATGAAGGAATATTATTACGCAACAAAGTAAATAATAACGAACACGGGTTCATTGCTGGATTACTCGAACACTTGGGAAATTATATAAACAGGATCGCATAAGACGATATACCGTTGTAATAATAATAAAATGATTTGTACAAAGCCAAACCGTTTATATTATAGACGAGAAATAACGTAGTTTTCGTATATAATTATTTTCGAGTGCACTGTGCAGAAGTGGAATTAATTTTTATTATTCTCATTGATTTTGATTAATTCATTTTTATAGATTTGTTCATGACAAGCAAATATAACTGAAATGGTTTTGACGATAAAACGTAATTTAAAAGATCAAATTAAGCGAAAAGAAACCTCTATTCGTTGTCAATCTTGTAATGCACAGTAGACTATAGTGGATGTTCCATGTACGACATATTATGAACCTTAAACCTTTAACGAATCAGAAAAAAAACGAATTGTTAGAGAATACCTCTTAGAATAATTGAGTTTTCAATTTACGCATTTCCATCAATCTTTTCTTATGACAAAATTGGAATGAGTGATCTGTTAGAAACGAATGCATTATTTACGATTTCTATTTCTATAAAAATATCCTCAGTGCATGCACATATTTGTTGTCGGATTAAAGTTAGATTAAATAATAGCATTGTATTTAGTTATTTTCGTTCAAAATGACACACATCAAATTAATGTATTTTGAATAATTCATCGTGTAAAAGGCTTACGGCAGTTTTCAATATACCATAAAATTATATTATACTAATTGTTGTTAATGTATTTTGCTTCCCCATTATTGTTACGTACACCTAATCAAACGAAACATAGTTACATATACGAATACCTGTATATATAGATGATGATCTAACTGATCTAACTATAATAACATTAAAGAGATGGATTTTATAATTTAATATAATTATGATAAACAATCATTTTATTACTCTGATTATTGACTCTGTATCGAAGTGAATTAATTGCTTTGAAACACAGGTGACTGTTACTGCCAATGGTATACACGTATGAAAATTTAACGGCGTTTTTGTTATTTCCGTATGATCGGCCATATAGAGCAATTAAAATATTTATGACTCAGTTCTTATATATATATATATATATATGGGAATTGGTGGTGGTGATAAACGCGTTTAACGACGAAGCTTTCGTTATCGTAAGTGACGTCAGTGTGTTCAATTTGCGAGAGAGTGAACGTTACGCACAGCATCAAATCAAATATTTGTACAAAAATACTAATATCTTATTATACATTAAATGAAATAAAATCCCCTAGCCGAGTCGATTTAACGTCTTTTTATACATATATCATCGTGTGTATTCGTGCCCCCAAATCCTTAGACCTACTCCTCGCTGTCTATATTTATATTGGTTTTATTATAAGCCCCACCACGTTACGAAGGTCATATTTTACAATATTATTTTAATCTCATACACACTGAATATGCAAGATGAAGGACACAAGGCCGGGAAGTACATAAAAAAAATTATGTTAATTTGAAAAATGATTTGCATTAAAAAACTAACTTAAAGATTAAATTGTTCTTCCTAGGTCGCGCAGACTAAGAAAAGTAAGTTATTTTTAAATATTATATCGTTATATAATTAACTTGATTACGCCGGTAGATCACTTTGCTAATAACAACGATAAAATATATTGTCTACCTATATACACACCTAACGAATTCCATGACAACAGTATTATAACTGTACAAAGTACCTGAGTGAATGGATTAAAAAACCAAGAAAATTGCCACCCCTCGCAATAATCATCTGTCTGGGGCAGCGGGTTGTTGCCACGCCGACTCCTTGCACTACAAAACAGTTTATAATATATCGTATTATTAATTTCTTCGAATCCGATCGAAATCGGTCTAAGGTCGAGTCGCGATAACTCGCGAAGTTGAAGGTAGATAGATAAACATCGTCTTCGAGATATCCAACTCGAATTCATATGCATCAATACGTAATTTATAGTTCAATTAGGGGAATAAAAAAAAATTCGAGTTGTCGAGTTTTTCGAATCATCGCGACTCGACTGTATGTATATATATATGTATACCCATACCGGCACTTACCCCGCACGGCACGGGTCTGGTGTGGAAAAGAAATCGCCTGCCAATCGATGTCGCGGCGCGGGGCGGGGGGGTGCGGACACGGTGACTGCGTTGCAAGGACCGCGGAGACGTATTATATTTGAACGCGGTCCGGATATACCGAGTTAATATAAAAAGATATATTGGTATAATTACGACGGACAGCCGCGGCCGGTGGGGCGGGCGCGGAGACGGACGACGACGACGATAAGGCGGTGGCGGACGTCGCGCGCGCTCGGCCAAATGGCCCGAAGGATTAAAGGACCCTATTAAACCGTCCCCGCGGCGGCGGCGGCGGCGGCGTAGGAACCCGCTGCTGCAGTCTTCACGTGTGACCGCCAAACGGCAGCTTTTACACACATACTGCACGCGCGCTGGACCACCCGCCCCCGCGGGCACATCCCGGCGGACGGACGGCGGCGGAAGGGTAATGAACGAGCCGGGGCCCGGCCAACTTTCTCATTAGCGAGAACTATAGGAGGCAACGCGCCCCGCCGCCGTACACATACGCACTGTCCACCGCACCGGTGCGATGGTGCACACTCCGCGCGCACCCACCCGCCGACGACGGCGACGACCCGCGAACGCCGTGTGCAGTGTATATACTGTATATATGTATACGCGCGCACACACGCCAGCAATGATCAATGACCGGTAGGCCGGAGGGGCGGCGGCCGGACGGTGGTCTTAATGAGAGATAGACAAAAGAAACGGGAAAAAACTTTCATTATATTAACAGCCCCCGAGCTTTGCGCGCCGCGCCGTTCGTCGGCCTTCGGCACCGCTCGCTATATCGCAGTCCCGCGCCGGCCGCGCGTGTGTGCGCGAAACCAGCTTTCTATAATATGCAATATTACGTAGTACCTAATTTCGTCTATACTCGCCGAAATCTTACATAACGCGTTAAGAGGATAACGGTACCCGCGCGCACGCGCCGTCTCCGTCTCGCGAACGCGTGAAAAATATCGAATTCGAACGGTTAGAGGTATAACAGAGCCTGATCGTTTTTCGTTGTTGGCTCGGTTAGGTTCGGAGAGCGTGATCAGTTGACATATTACATCAAACTTAAACGCAAGAGAAGACTATCTGTCGACTCTTTTCGAGCGATATATTCCATGGACGTTGGCCGAAACATTAACATAATAATAATTTTGATAATGGTTACAGGTCATTTATTCGAATATATTTGTATTATCTAACAACACAAAGTCTATTCTTCTGAACTAGAATTTGATGTGTTTCAATTTGTTAGACGGAGACAACGCTTGTACGGGTAGCGTCCTTTTAACTAAATGTATACGACTGTCTGCACACTTTTTTCCCATATAATACATTGTGGTTCTCCGTGCGGTCGCAGAGCAATAATATACACGTACGTATGTGTGTGTTAGTGTGTGTGTGTGTGTGTGTGCGCGCGCGCGTGTATGTGTGAATGTTTGAGGAAGCGACGGGACGTCAGCACACCCCTATACACCTTTCTTTTGTGTATACTTAAGTTTTTACCGATTGTATCTATTGTACACAGTTAACTTTTTTTCAAATTTTCAATGTCGATTTTTCATCAATTTTAAATTATATATTTTATCCTTATTTTTAACGTAAATGATTATACTATTAAATAAAATTAAACTAATAACTATTAAAAATATCAAATTTTTTTTCCATATTTATGGTATCGGCGGACAACAACAAGGCTAATAGCCGAAAAATAATATTATATAATATCATATTAATGCGAAGATATAACGAATATTGTATATATTTGTATGTAAAGAAAACCGTAAGGCAGTATTTACTAAATAACATCATTTATTCATTTATCCAACATAAATGATTAGTAGTTAGAAGTTATAACAAATTGAAACCAGGAATAGTATAGTTTAATGTTATAATAAATTATAATTTTAATTTCAATTTTTTCGACAGGCGATAAATCTTCGAGCTAATAATAATGTATTCCTGTAAATCTATACAATATCAATAACATCTAATTTTTTTTATTTTTTAAATGCGTAGCTCCAAATTAAATTTATTAAAACTATTTATTTTCAAGGTTAAAACTGAAAATACATAGGTGCATAATTAATTTAATGAATAAGAACATTTAATGTTTTAAGAAAAAATTCACTTGAGAAATAAATATAAACTAATAACATACTAATAATAGAAAAAACTTTAAATAACACTTCATCGATGATTTAAGTATTATAAAAGCTTAATGCAATTTCACAATAGGTACCAATTCAAAATATTCTTTGTGTACGGTCATCATAATTTGTAAAACATAATTTGGTTTGCATAACAGTAAAGTCGATATCAATAATTATAACTCTAAGAAAAACAGTCTGGTTTCGCTGGCGAAGGTATAATTATATAAAAATTACCGGTGTTTAAAATCTTTAATTACTACTGTGGGAACTTCTTGGTTTAATTACTCGTTCTATTTTTTTCAGCTTAAACCTATACTGAACCACTTAATAACCGATATTATACTTCAAAAAATGTACAGCAACGTCAGAAACCGTTGTGAAAAAAAAAATAAAATAAAACCACGTCAGTGACTCATTGTTTCGTGGTTTGGTCAATGTATTAATTATTACAAAATTTCGTTACGATTTGTTTAATAACTACTTATGTACAATGCGTACAGGTCGTTCACCTACTAACTTAATTTCCACTATTTGATCTTCTAACGTGTACCTACCTATACCTACTATACTTAAAAAATAGATACTTTTAATTAGACTGCAATTTTAACAAAATATTGTAATACTTAATAGGTTTTTAAATTACATGTTAGAGACATAACTGTCAAAAGAACATTTTTGTTTGATTTTTCATTCAAATACATGAAAAAAACCTGTTTTATAGATACACTTAACATAAATTCACGTACTTACCTACATAATTTACTTACCTACTCTTCAATAAATGTTGTTAAGGATTAAGTTTTTCTTTTTAAACGAAGTTGATCTTATGTTATTATACTTATATTTCATAACAATAAAATATATTCACATAGTAATGTTTTCACCCTATTCAGTGATAATAATAATTTAAGGAGGAAACAATTAATCACCTCCAACTCCAAATCTATTCATTCGTTTAATACAATTATCGTTGGAAATGCGTATTGTGAAATAAGTTATTAATACAGTAGTACGACTAAAAATAAATCACCCGTAAGTGCCTTTAACATGTCGAATCATTTAAATTTAAACTATAATAGTTTATCAGCGTGTAAAGAAGGAAATATTTATTGTACTATACATATTATACGCCCGTTGAAACAATGAGAGTGTGCGTGATACTGATATATACACACTGCGTATATTGTGCACGAAAAATACTTTTACATTTTCAAACTTGGCACACGAATAACAAAACGTGTAATATTGATAAGATCTATTTCATCAGTCATCACTGTATAACTATTGTTGTTTATTCGTCAGAAATTGTTTGGTTTCCTCTTCAGTAAATATTGTATTATAAATATAATGATACACTGCCCGTGTATTGTACACGTCTTGTATAATTTGAATTAATTAATTGAATTTACATTTGTTATTTTGTATTTTTATTATTTAGCTCTAGTCTTAATTCAATGAAACACATTGCGAGCAGCGAAGTCACAGCTGGTCAATGAAATAGAGACAAGTTTATAAAAGGAATACCTACGTTTAACATTTTGAATAAAAAGGCATGTATTATTAATAACAATGAGATCCATATCTGCTCGAATTGTTGTATATCCTATACGTGTTATTGAGAATTATTCAAAATATTAATATCCAAAATAAACACGACGAATAACTAAAAAAAAATTCAGGTTTTCGTGAATATCTTACTGTTTATTACGACCATTAGAATGTAACATAAATTAAATCACGGGACTTACGAGTATATACATGCAAATTTTAAACTAGTTTTGAACAATTATCAATATGATTTCAATCACAATGGAAAATTTCTAAGACAATATACAAATTAAAAACAGGTGTCTTACACACATTTAAACCAAAACAAAATAGGTGATTGTAAATTGTAATAACAGGACATTAATTGTTGATGTATTGTATATATGTGTCATACACATTTGATGAGGTTCCCAAAGTGTTGTGTGTGAAAATCAGAAATTTTAACTTTGATGCATTATTTTCTTATAACATTATTTATAGATTTATCGAGGAAAAACATGACAATAATTACCTACAGTGGGTTTTTAAATTAAATAATGTTTTATTTATCCTATTCATAATTCATTTGTTTTTGACCAAACAATTCTAGATTACAATTTTTTTTTATACATATATGCTTATACCTATATAATACATTTTACATAATTGTCTACGTCGCGAGATTTTTTTCAAAACAGTGTCCTTTAAAACAACAATATCATTTATCATAGCACATAAATCGTGTGCTATATAGTTATTTCGATATAAAGCGTCGTGCAATACAATACTGAGAGGCGGCAGGGAGAGAGGCGGCTCTGCAAAAATCGTTATTTTTTGCTAATGTCGTATATTAGTGTGACTGACGTGTGCGCGCGGAGTATATAGAAAAATAATAATTATTGCTAGAACAATGTATTTAGGTTACGGTTTCGGTTTGGACGTCTTCCAAATTAACGCGATCCGCTGGCGGCGGGTCGAGCGCAAATTGACGTCGGCGGCAGTGGCGGCGGTAAGAAAGACAAACAAAAGAGAAGAAAAAGAGACCGGTCGCGGACGGGGGTGGGACGGCGGTCGTGAAGGGAAGCGTCGAAAGAAAAATAAAGCAATTAGCCCGGACGAACCGAAGGGTTTTTAATTAGAGCGCCTACACACTCACACACGCGCGCGCCCACGCACACACACACATATACACATTCACATACGGCACACTTGCGATGCGGCGGTGGAGAGGGGGGCGAGGGGGTTTTAATTGGAAAACCTCCTCGAATCCTATGGTTTTAGCGGCGGCGGCGGCGGCGGCCGATGACTTTTCCTCAGGGGAAATTCGATTCGACGAGCGCTATTTTTTCCGGCACCCCCCCCGCGCCGCCGCCGAAGCCACCGCTGACCACACCGGCCGACGTGTTATTTTCTCTCTATACGTTTTTTTCCCTTCGTCCCGCGCGTCGCTATCCTCGTCATACTACGGTACTCATTGACCATTGTGCACACGTGTACTGCAATTTGTGTCTCGCAGTGTGATGTGCCCGCCGCGGTCTATGTAATATCATTCGTTAAGGGCGAGTGCGTCGACGGTCGAACTTTCGCGAAGTATTATTTTTAATATTTTCGTAAATAAAACGCCTCTCGCGTACACATCGACGACGTCACTGCGGAAACTAATTAGTCACATGCGGTCAGCACGTGTATGTGTGTACGAAAAAAGGAATTCGGATTTTAAGACGATATACCATTACCGATAGGTTCGAGCGTGCCGAGCGCAGTAATCTGCAGCACCGCCGTAGGTATAAATAATATTATAATCGAAACGACTGGCGTGTGTGTCGCGTAAGCCGACAGAAGAATTTTTAATTTCAAAATGTCGGAAACCGTCGAATACCGCGGTCGTAGCGCGGAGAACTGTTCGCACGCGGTATTACTGCAGACTGCGATGTGGTCCTGTTGGCCGTATACGTATTATACAATACGTATTATTATACATATTATACTATACGTATGGCACACACATATATATTATTATTATTATTACGTACCGGACGGACGCTACCGAGCAAACCTATATGTGTGTATAGTAAATTGCGGTCGGTCACGCGGGCACGATGATTTTTCATGAGAATCGGTCAACCGGACTTTTGATAAAACGTTATATCGGTAGCTTAATTAGTTTTTTATCGATTGGTGGTTAATAGGTATAATCTATTTTTTACGGTCCACGCTACGATATATCAAATCGTATTAAAGTCTTAAATACGTTATTAAAACAGTTGAACGCATTTTAAACCATTTTTTTTTTTTGTGTATCTGAATAAACACACATGTTCCACTTATGTTTATGGGGTCGATTCATTAACGCGTACCTCTCGTATAGTCATTTATTTAATAACGAAAATAAAATTAAATCCCGAACAACGAGTGAAACAGGGGTTTGATAATTTATTTCTATTTGTCCATCGTGAAGAAATATAATTTTTTTTTTTTATTTTCATCCAAATGGATATTCATCATTCTAATTGTGACTATTTGCGCGTACTGTAGCGTTTAATAGCGTTGGGCATTTAAGCATTGGTCGTAAAAACGACAAAAATATAATTGTCTAAACGTAAAATCATGTCTGCGAATCGAACAGTCGGATTAAAAAGCAAAACAAAAAAAAAAAATGCCACCTCCGCCGCGGACGGAGATGAAATGCGCCGTGACCGAGAAGGGTACCGACCAGATTATCATCAAGAACGAATATAATATCAATGTTTAGTGTCTGTATGATGATGTGACGAGGTGGGGAGAGTGCCGTATTGTTCGCGAGGGTTTCGGAAGCCAACCGGTTTGACCTTTGTCCCCCTTTGCTGTTGTTTTGCCGGACGACCAGCAACAGTTTCGATGAAAAAAAAATCAAATTTATTTTCATCCCTTGCGCAAATACCAATGTGTCCCTCCACGCCAGACCGCACAATGAGGGTTTGTTTTTTCAATGAGCCATATATTATTATATTATATTATGTATACCTTTGGGACATGTCAGACGATTAATTCGAGTTTCATTATTCACCTCGGATCTTAGTATGTATACCTATCGTACCTGTAAGCGACGCGGCTAGCGATTTCAACGAGAAGTTGATATACGTTATATTTTCACCGCGAGTCCATTCAAATCGAAAAAACGGGTTGTCATCGGCCAGTATTTTGTCGGCTTTATTTCTAATGGGTTTGATTAAAAATCGTTGTAAGGTTAATTGGAATATTTTGTGATTATTACAAAATAAGACGATTATCTGCTAAGTGTCTATGCGCGGACAGAAAGAAATAATTTACACACAAAAATGCGACTGACACAGTGATGCGTATTATAGACATTATTGTGTATTACACGACTTAAAATCGAGTCGTAAATAAAAATTCAATAATATACCTACGCTAAAATCTAACACGCAGTTCGTTCGACGGTTGTACAGAATCGAATTTAAAAAGATTACACGTCCAACATAAACGTGTTTAGCTAATTGATAGTTTCTTGAATAAAAGGTAAACATAAAATACCGAATGCTTTACACATTTTGTTGAAATGCCAATGGGCGATATCACGTGTGGCTGTCGTTGTTGATTTGTTGGATTGGCGTTTCCGTTGTATCGTATACAAATACAATTATACAAATAATAATAAGTGTATACAAAGCTGTAAAAACACGATATTACGCGATTGCATAATATACTGTCCGTCCGCGCGTCCATTTAACACGTTTCGTGTTATCATTGTAACGTACGCTATACAATGCTGTATTAAAACAAAACAATAGGAAATCCGAAAAACGGGTACGCGTTTAAAAATTGTTTTGGAAAAAAGTGTCAAAAGAAACGGCGGATGCCGATGGAGGCTTGCAGCATATCCGACCGATTAATTGCGGTTGTCGCGTATACTATGGTTTTTCACGAACGGAAAATAACGTTGGAAAACGGACGTATCGCAAGAAGGACACGTTGGGAACCACGGCATAGGTATACGCGTATTCTCTACAAAACCGCTATTTCTTCGGAATAATCGATAACACATACGATAAAATATTGTATATACATTAATAATAAAGCGCCTGCACGTATCTCCTCACGTACCCATATTATGCACTATATATATATATATATATTTTGATAATAATGACTGCGCGATTCCTTTATGTTATTTTATTATTTCGCGTCGGATTTCGCGGTCACCCACGAGAGACGGTTATCATTATTACTATTATTTTTATCATTATTATTAGCATTATTGTTGTTGCAGCAGTTCGTTTAACCCAATACTACACACACACACACACACACACATGCGTATTATGATGATGATAATAATAATAATAATAATAATAATATAACAACAGAGCAGTGGCTGTGGTGAAGTCGGCTGGGCGTCGCGAATCGGTCGAAAACAGTATTGTCCGTCACATATATTATACGAAATCAGCACCCATCATCATCAGCATCATCGGTCGTATCCTTCTCCGCCATCTGCATATCATCATATACCTGCACCACAGCCAGTCGACGTATTTTATTTTTTTTTTGTCCTATCGTTGCAGGCCCTCCCCCCATCGCCGACACGGTAAAAACGAGAAAAATTTTGCGTACGCATATCGTCCGTCAATTACCGTACACGGTGTGTACACTGCAGTGTATACACATTATGTTACATTATATTATTATAATACGACGTATACAGGCAGAACGACTATGCTATTTATACAACGCTCCAGGCGATTTCGAAAAATAATTGATAAAACTCGCCCGGTATGACACGTATACGTATATAACGTTATGCGCGCAATAATAATAGTACGCGCAGGAGGTACGTATTATATGGGAAAACAATTTGATTTTTTTTCGCCCATAATGTTTTCTCGTCAAATATAATATATAACATTATACGCTTACAGTGTATATTACCTGTACACGCGTCTATGAGAAGTCACGTGATTACCGATGATGTTTCGTTTACGGTTATCACGTACCGATTCGCGTGCAAATCTTTCGCCCAATTTCCTGATAGAGTAATATATTATAATGACAAATAATAAGTATATATAACAATAATAATAGATACCATTATTATGCTGCGATCGCTACTCTTACTAATAATAATAATAATAATATGCAAACGCATTTCCCGCCGGCCGACGTCTCCGAAACGATTTAAAACTATACCGGGAATGGAAAAATTATTTTGTGTGTTTTTTTTTTTTTAGGTTTTTCTTTCCCACACACGTGCGTACAATACTGTTCGTTTTTTTTCCAAAGTAAAATGGTCATGTGCATAATGTATAACAATATTATACACCGCGATTGATGCAAATTAACCTGTCCAGACGCAACGCGTAATTCGGCTCACCACGGCCGCATGTGGATTAACGAATTATATTTGTGAGAATATATTATTATCGCGTTGAGTAGACATATATTTTTTCCGTTGCGTAACGAATATTGAAGCACGGCCAAACACTCCGTCGTAATATGGACTATTATTCTAAGTTTTGCAATACTATCTGTATGGAAATTGGAAATTTCTGAAATGTAAATGTACAATCAGTAGGATCACAGCAGTTTTTTAATATTATGTTTTTTTTTATTTTCATTAGCGACATATTGTAGTATTGATCCTAATCCATTATCTACGCTAATGATATTTTTTGTTTTTAAAATACGAAATCAAATAAAGAAAAATGTATATTTTATGAAAAACAGACGTGGCGAAGTAACTTATACGATTTCTAAATTATGTCAATTGTGTATTATGCCCCGTGATATCTACAATACTAATAAGTAAATCATTTTCAATTTTATATATATTAAACGTTCACGTTTATATGCGTAGAGCATAATACGTATGTATTATATTACGATATACGAGTTGGTTTTTAAAACTTTACATTTTTGTATACAAATATAGGTATTATTATTTTAATATAAATATAGCGCAATTATAACAATACAATACTTTAAATATGATATATTTTGTTGGATCAAAATATTCAAAATCACTTCAAAATGACAAAATGTGATTTTATTTTTCAATTCGATAATGTTAATATTAAATCTCGCTATTGAAGAAATCGCATTATTACATAATATGTGTTTTCCAACGTTAAAACTTTAAATTATCTAATATTTGTTTAATCTAAGATAGACATTGCTTAATTAGTAAGAGTCTAACTGAACATGTGTTTAAAAACTAATTTTAAAACTAAAAGTCCAATTATTTTGATTATTTCCAAATACGTCATATGCATCATAATATTGGTTATAAATTTAATTAAGATTTCCTTATCTTAATATTGTCATGTACACGGTATACCTACGTGTTTCGTTGTTTGTTATTTGGATCCAATAAATGTAACCTTGTCAAATCCAATGCCATAATTATTACAATTGAAAAAATAAGGTATTTTACAAATCAAAGAATTTTGACTGCATCGAATTCGCCTAAATCAACGATGCAAATCTTCTAGACTTTTAAAATATTAAAATATCTAAAATAAATATAAAAAATACATACACAACAGTGCGTAATACGTGCACAACTACACATCATTTATTATAATGTATTTTGATTATTTTTCCAATTTCATTCAATCACCGTAAAAAACTATAAACACCGTATCGGTTTGGAGGTAAGGGAACAAATAAAAATATATTAAATACAAATTGTTACTGTCTCTAAATTGTCTCTTAAAAAATATATGTATATATATATATATATATATATATGTAAAGGTGTAATCGAAGAAATCAGACTGACAAACTAATGTATCGCTGCAATTATCCAAATAAGTTAGTATTTTTTATGTTTCATTTTTTTTAACAATTATTGACGTAATAGGTATATTTAGTGTGTTAAACTATAGGTAGCTATAGGTAGCTACCTATATTATTATAATAGTTCATTTAGGTGATTCAGTTTTTTGAATATAAAATACATATTAAAAAAACTACAGCAAAACATTAGTTTATATTAAATTCAACTATAAAATATTTTAATTTATATTGATTTATAAAGAAGCGTTGAATGTTCTAATTGAAATATCCATAGTAATAATTGTTTTCGTATACATGTACATTGTACGTATACAATCATTGTTATACTGTATGTTATATTATTCTTGTTTTCTGTAGTGTTTTTTTTATAAATATATTTTTATAGTAATTACTCGTAATTATCATTAATTGATTAGTTTTAATAGATATGTATGTAATATGAATATTTCACTCAAACTATTTATTTAATTGCACAATATGCGATAATCTACTGAAAGTTTATCTTTCAATTAAAAAAGCCTATATTTCTACATTTTTCATTTCTTAATTATTGTCCAATATTGTAAGTATAGAACATAATTTAGTCAATAGTATTATTATTACGTTTTCTTTCAAAAGTTGTGAACTAGAAAAAATCATTTATCGATAAACAGAATAAGATACATCTATTTAATGTATTCAATTACATTTATGTATTATATCCAATATATCTCTATAATGTTACATAATAATTTCGTTCTATCACGTTATTTAGTTTTTAATGTTATTAATGTTAGTTCTTATATCGTATAGCATCTGGTTATCTGAGCCGTTCAACACTCTCATGTTCTTCACAACTAATGTAGATTATTTCTATAGTAATTTATGTTCTAGTTGATTTACCGTCAATGCCCAACGGGTATAATTTACATATTTTTCGGAAACGTCAATTTCAATTGTCTAATCAAATGTGAAATATAATATTATAATATGAAAGAAAAAAAATATTGATCTTTAACTGTAATTTAATCGTGTAATTCGTACCTGTACAAATAAGGCGCATCTTAAGAGTCAACAACTTGTTAGAGTGTGGAGAAAAATCGATTCGCTTCGGATCATCAGATTATTATTTATACATATTATTATATTATATTAAATATGATATTCTTCTCAATATTCCCAATAACAGTAGCCGCCGCCAGAAACACTGCTATTGAACACATCGTTTCAAATAATAGTAATAATACCCATACACTTTAATGATCTGGGAAAAGCCACGGCAATCAATTTGTTTAAGGTGATAATAGAATAAACATATTATAATGCAAGACAAGATATACCTATACCTATAACACTGCATTGGTTTATTGACCGATTGGCTGGTTTTAATGTTACGACGGTATTGGTTTCTACACAACGTTTGACCACCGGTACAACATCTTTTGTCTAGTATACCTATTCGGGCTATTCGCGTTTTTATAAAAGTTCTCATGTATGAAGCCCAATTAAATCGTTTTATTTCGCTTCGTTGTTTTCCACTCGTCGGATATCTAATCACAAAATTAATCACTCGCGATCATCATACATCAGCCTGTATAACACCACAACTCGGATAAACTGTTTACGCGCCCAGTACGAGATTATATATATATATATTATCTCATATGAATAATATAATTCGATAAGAGCGCTCGTATATGGTGTACGTAGGACGTTGCGTTTGTTGTGGAGTACCACGTGATATGGAAATTGACAACACAGAGTTTTCGAATCCCTCTTGTAGACGGAAATTTAACTCTTATGTTAGTGGTACTCTGTTTCATCGCCCCTCGCCATCCGCCACACGATAAGAAGGTTCTTATCGGAGTCATCGCGACCAGCCGGAAACACGGATAGCCCTCTGTACGCGCAAAGAAACGCGGATAGCCCTCTAAGCGTAAAAGAATCGAAGACGCTATTATCGATGACACCGGAAGTTTCTCATTTCCTCCGAACGGTTTGCCATAGTAAACTTAGATAAAAACCGAACGAAAAACGGGAATCGATCTGTACGTACATAAAATCGGCACACGCTGTAAACGAAAATTTTCATTGTTTTTTAATGGTTTCCTCACATAACCTGAAGCTCAATGACATCATCAATCAAATACAGAGGGGAAATTCTGAGAGTTCATGAAAGTAAAATCGTATTTTTTTTTTACCCTGATTGAAAATTCTTTTTTTATTTATTATAACATGCCTATAAACTTAATGATTTTACAATATAAGATTTGTATTTATAGTTTACTAAATTACACTATAATAATATATCTGAACCTAACTATATAATTTGGTTAATTATTGAAAAAATTCTTTATCCAGAAATGTGATTTTATTCACATTATGTGAATAAAGGACAATTTGTTATTTGCTTATTATTATTTTGTTCTCTAATTGCGTTTGGTTATAAATACTAATAACTTAATAAGGAATAATTATATTTATTAGTAAACACAAATAAACATAATAATGGATATTAGGCGTTTTGATTATTTCTTATATCTAAATAATCTAGATACATCTGTTTATTTTTTTTTTAATTTGCTTACATCTTAATATAATATGTATCTAAGTTTAAATTTAACTAAGATTTTTACTAGAAAAAAATCATTAGTATTGTCTACAAGTATCAATAAATGAATAGGTAAGTATATATTATAAATATATGATTTTCAACGGAATCATCTATGAATTTGGTTATAATGTTTTACGACTTACGAGTGAAGTGAGTTGAACATTACAGGTTAGGTTATTTAAACATGATTTTGGATAAGTGCAGTAAGACTATTATTGTATGGTGTCGAAACATTAAGTACATTATTAAATTTCAAAAATTAGTTTTAACATTATTGTCTATTTGTGTACAAATTGAAATCAATACTTTTACCGGAATATTAAAAATTAATAAAACATAATAATACAATAATACGCGTGTTATGTCTAAAATGCTCAAGTAATTAATTGCGGAGTCACTGACACGTTACTAGAATCATTGCGAGTAGAATAATAACGTTGACCGCAATACAGGATTTAGGGCTGGATGCACATGGTGCTTCGGAAAAACATCAAGTTGTCCACCAGCTTATACCTACAGTTTTTTGGAAATAAATAAAAAAAAAACACGATTTCCCGTCGTCAGGCGTCGGATGTTTTGTTTAATGAAAATACTTACAATAGGTACCATCTTTTTGTAATAACCCCGGATAAAGTATATATCATTGCGAGTTGTAATCATTGTGATATTAACGTTTGAGCGTCTCTCCTACAGAAGGGTCTGCATTCGGTATTTCGTCATAATTCACAATACACCAGTGCAACCCGTATTATTTACCGACGGCGGAGGTTGCTACAGCATCACACAAAAAACACACTTGCATATTATAATCTCCATATACGGGTGAAATTTGATTTCATCAAACCATTTGAACGAACATTATTATTGTCTGCAGTCTGTGATTTATGTGTACGGAATGTAAATATATGCTGAACGTATAGTATATATACATATTTTTTTTTTGTTTCGAACAAAACAATACTACCAGACTTGCGAAAAAATGAATATTTATCATATTAAATACCATATAACCTGTATGCTGTCGCATTATTTTGTATTTAGTTTTAAATATATATATATATATATATATATCATGTATAGTATTAATATTATCTACTATTTCACGTACAATTCATCACATAAAATATATATGCCTTGCACAGTGCACAGGCTACAAAAGAATCGATTTTATCTTAGGATTCTCGTATATATAGTGGAAAATAACAACCCGATTTAAAAGTGTTCGAAAATATATTTTAACCGTTACTGTCTGTATATTTTTATCCCGTGCATATAAATATATAATGTTATATAATATACTTAAAATTTTGTTTCTAGTTTGTTAAAATACTCATCAGTAAATCAGCGTAATTTGTACAAATAACTTAATACAGTATATTATTGTCATGCGCGACTACTAATACAATATAATAATATTATGTAGCTTATGGTATTTTTTTTTTATATATATACTCACTAATATAATATTATACTATACATCATATTCACATACACGTGTATGCGTGAGATATTTGAAAAACAATGTATAATAATTATATAATAATTTCATATCGATTTTAGTAAATTAAATTGAAGAGAAGCTACCCCCTTTATTAGTGAGATGTGTAAACGAGTTTGTGCACGTCGTATTTTTTGCCCTGTGCAACTGGTTGGGAGTTTGGGGCCGGTAACGGCGGTAACCATCCGCGCGATTGTCATGTATAATAATTGTGGGGTCAAAAGGTTCATTTGGGTTAGTACAAAAATATTTACATTATTATTTTATGTTGTGTTAGGCTGCTTAGGCATAATATACTCGTGGCTGTACCCAATTTATTATTTTTTATAAATTGTAGTTTTTAAAATCACTAATGCACTGCCACTTTACTACTTAAGATCGTTAAAAATAGATTTTTCGTAATAGAAATTTATGAAGCATATCACACAGTAGGTTAGGTTAGGGAGAAGGATGGAGAAACAGCATAGCCTGTTTGAGTCACACGGAAAAGGTCATGTATTAAAAAACTACAATCTGTTTGGATAAATTATTTATATAGAAAAACTATTAATTTTAAAAGAATATTTGATAAATGTACAATATTTATCTTTTTTTTAAATATCCTTTATATTGTATTGTTAGTTGTTATGCAATTTTTGTGTGTAGTAAAACACAAACTTCAAATTTTTTTTGTTTTGTAATTAATATAATTATTATAAAGAAAATAATATTCATATTCACATAAGATAGCATCTATTTTGAACAACCTGCAACTCGGTGTTTGAAAGTTCACTTAAAAATTAAATTCGTTGACATTCACATTAAATACGTGGAATACGTTCAGTTTTTATTTGAAAAAAAGGAACACATTAAAGTTTAGGTTTTTAAATATAATGAACACTTTAATTTGGTCGTTTATTTTTTCTATAATTTAAAAAAAAATGTTAAAAAGGTTTTTTTATGTAATGTGAACATTGAACATACAGCAAATATAATCTATTATACTAAAATTATTATTTTTTTTAAATAACGTTTTTCTAGAATTTATAATTTTATATTTTTGTAAATTACAAATATTTTATTGTATAATATGAATATTATAATATTATTGACCACTGGTGATGTAGCGCGTCATCGTCAGTAGCGACGATTGAGTTTTTCCATTAAAAATCAAAAGGGCCACACGGTGTTTCTAATTATAGCGATCCAGACTCTCGTGTGCGCGCACGTTCATTATTACCATTATTATTATTATTATTATTATTATTATCATTATTATTACTGCCGTTACTGGTGTCGGCCTCATACACACACGAGCGTTAGCACGCACACACGCAAAACGTATGTTTTAACTAATGCGCAGTGCCAGGGCGACTAATTAACTGAAAATAAGAGCGGCGGCGGTGGATAAATTGATATTTTATTTTTGGATCAGGTTTTTAATATAACACACACACACACATAAGCGCGGCGGCGGCGGCGGCGGTGGCTTATGGAATGTGGTGACGATGGCGGCGGCGGAGTCGTCTGTGTGCGTTTTCAGTGTTGACTCGAATGCGTTGTATAATTATTATTAAAAACTTAGAAGCAATAAGGTCCAAGTGTAAAAAGAATAAAAAAAAAAAACCTAATGATATAATTTTATAATTAGAAATCCCGAGATGAGTCGGAAGGGACGTGCCGTGATTCCAATTATCATTGCGCAAACACGGCCTAGTTGGCAACACGATAATGGACAAGTGGCGTCGATTTTATTGTTGCCAGTGCAACAATTGGACCAATTAAAATTAAAATACAACGTATTTAGTTCAATTTTGAGGACCCGTTTATGGAGACCAAACAATATCACGAAACATTTCCCTTGTTATAATCGAAATCGTGAGCGCAAAATTAAATGTTCCATTATTTTGAACCATCAGTGGATGACATCTTGTCGCTATAGGACATTGTTATTTTATTAATATACTGCTTAGTCGTTTGCAGGACATAAAATGAGTTATAATCCCGAATCCCATTTTGTAATTTTGTAATTATTAGCTTATAATAATTAACTGTAGGTGTATTATAATTTATAATACCTGGTAGCTGATAGACGGTAGACGTTGTACATAGTGATTAACCTGACCTAACATACGAGACACGAGTACACGACACAAATAATTTAATAATTTAAAATATCGTGTCTTATTAATGATTAATAGTAATCATCTATTTGACACGGAGCGTGTGTGAAGGACACTATATATGCTCTGTTCATTACAACTACCTATTAGCAAAAATAGTTTTGTCTACATTCATAAGCATAATATTTTTATAGATAAAATTAAATTATATAAGATAAGATATTGAAATAATTGGGAAAGTACCTCAGTTGTCAGTAATAAAAAATAATTTTATTTAACATCTGTTATATAGTACCATTTTAATTCAGTTTTTATCGAAAAACGGTTTGAAAGAATAACAACTGTATAATAGTATTACCATAATAATTATACACAAAACTGCAGAAGTGACAACATTTTGTAAATATAATAATGTGATTATATCATTTTACAAATTATATTATTCACTCTTATTAATTTATTTTGTACTTATTATGGACAGTAGTTTAAAGAAGGGACGGATACTTTCCTTAACGAACCCTCTATAACATTTTTTTTATATGTTTTTATAATTTGTGAAACTTTAAGTAAAAATTAATTAGCGAAAAATTCACTTGAATGCCTTTAACCAAAGTGGTTTGTTATTATTTTTATTACTTTTAACTAGTGTAAAGATTTCGTTTTTAATTATGTTAATTCAGTTAAAAAAGTAATAAACTTAGTTTATAATTTAAAATACTCAATTACAAGATATTCTGCGGTTATTTCTTTTAAGTTTTTAATCAACAAAAAAAAAAATATACAAAGTTTAACTAAAACTGTTATAAAATACTCAAACACAAAGAATATAATATACTTTATTACTTTATACCGATTTTAACTTTGTCAAATTTATTTTTACTAATTTATATTCTCGACTCCCGGTTATAAAAACGGTTATACAATTACTAAAATTCAACTCTATATTATTATCGAGTTTTTTTTTTAACATAGGGGTCAGACTAAAATGTATTCCAATCCTAATCTATAATTGTTGACACATTTAGGTGATAATTTACTTTATTTATTTATGTATATATTAAAGAAAACAAATTATGCATTAATAAACGATGATATACATTTAGTTGAATGTATCTACTAGACAACTAGACTACATCCTCAACCCTGCAAAATATATAATGTGTAATGATCTTCTATAGTTTGTCTTATAATTTCTTCTCATATTGAATTTCTTCGAACACGACTGTTTTTGTGTTAAGCAATATAAGTACTTTATAAAAAATAGAAATCATTACATTTGCAACTAAAATATTGTTAATTAAATATTTTGGCAAAGAGAAAAAGTTGTATCAATCATTTTAACTACGTTACAAGGGGGTATTCTTAATTCAAAGTAAATGTAAAAAAATAATAATAATATTAACAGACCGATTTACGTTCAAGAAATAAACATATTCACGTATGTGTACTATGCGTGTTTTAGTGTTTGGCTTGTGTATCGGTTTCTCCTCAACAGCAAAAAATCACTACCGTTATAATAACGTGTGATACAACTGTTTGAATCAACGATGGCCCAATAATGCAGTATAGGCATTATTGCAACGGAAAAAAGTATAATGAAATCGAATTCTGGAGCGCAGTCAAAAATATGTTTAAAAAGTGACGAGCGTGTTTTATTGGCATAGCAATTTAAGTACCCGAGAACCTTATTCAAACAATATGAAGACTATAAAAAATGTAATTAAGTCTTTGCAATACCCACGAGCTTATTTAGATCACAGTTCACTGAACTCCAATACATATATTAAGATCTTTATGGACCGATTGGAGTAGCTCGTTATTTATGTTTGTTATACTGCAAGTTCAACATGGTTTAATGAATTGAATAGTTGGTATGTGATACAACATATGTATGAGAATACTACTTTACTATAGGCATTTACGTTCAATATTTATTGCACATTTTTTTTTTTTTTTTTTTTTAAAGGAGCGTATTAATAATATTGTGCAGCGTCTATGAAATGAAATTGTTGTTTTCCAACTATAATTGTAATATCAATGGCGACTGTGTCCAATGAATATCAATAAAAATGGCTTATTTGGAAAAAAACTTATTTAATAAACTATCTATAACCTGGTTATTGTAGCGCTAAGACACTGATTTATTATCTATATATAAAAATATTTTAATTTGTGATTTATTTTTAAACTAATATTGGTTATGTATACAAATACGAATAATAATAATACAATAAATAATATAAAATAAATTTAATAATATACGATTAATAAAATACATATTCGTCGTGTTTGGCGGGAAAGTCCCCTACTTGTATTTTAATAAACAAAAATATGGTCTAGCTAGGGGGAAATTAAAAAAAAACAAATTCTATTCTTGTTTACAAACTTATTGTAAGTATCGCGCAGTATCCCCTATATGTTAGCATAAAAAACACATTCTATAATAATCATAATTCTACATTATAAAAGTATCGGTTATTGTTTGCTTAGGTTGCTTTTCTGACCAAAGGGGTTGGACTTTGATTAAAACTGAGTCTATACTAAAACACCCGTTATTTATAGCGTCGTTAAAACGTAGGAATACGTTGAAGGTATGATGAAATTACGTGTAAATTAATATTATACACAATTTGCAAAAGAATTTATTTTACTTTATTTTCCAAACAAATTGTATTTCAATATAATATTTTAGATAATATAATTTATTAGCTGGACCAGTGGTCGGCAACCGTCGGCGATCCGTAAGGTTATTGTATACGGGCCGCTTTAAATTCTAGAACGACATTTTTTTTATACTTTTTATTATTTTAAAGTTTTAAATAGTATTTATTTTTCATAGTAAATAATTTAAGAATTAAAATTTTTTTTTTTGTCTAGCCCACAAACTTTTTAATTTGTGAATGTGGCCTGAGAGTCCAAAAAGGTTGCCGACCACTGATGTAGACTATTGTAGTAGTTATTTGTCTTTTCAAAATAATGTAATGGATACACTTCTATTATAACGATATTTACTTTTTTGTAACGTTTTGTAAATGTATTTCGTTACTGTTTATTATAAAACCACAATTTGTAAATAATATCTAAATAATTGTAATTTGTAGTCTTATATAATTATTAACTATATATTTATAAATAATAATACTCTAAAAACCCAACAGGTTTAAATGTTGGTTAAAATATTGTTGTATAGCTTTACCAAAATGACGTAAGAATGTAATATGAATAGAGTATGGACAACTGGACAAGACGTGTCCAATAGTTTCTTTTGTATATATATGTAAGCAGTAGGTAATATGTAATATGTTTTTATACCTCAATGCATATTTAAAAAGTACATTACCTTGTTAAAACATTTTACAATAACGTTTTGTAACTAGACTGTATACAAAATATTTACCGTAAACACAAGTCAGTCATTAATCTTAATCATGATTCATGTACTATAATTAAAATAATCAAGTTCTATCATCTAGGCACACTGTCGCACTGTAATAAATAATAATATTATTTTGCGCGAAAATAATAAGAAACCAGCGATGGCTCATGTGGTGCCATCCTCATTAACCTTTCAAAAAAACGTATTACCACATTTTAAAATTAAAAAAAAATTCCCTTATTTTGGTTACTCAGAAGTAAAAAGTACTGTACAGAAAAATTTGACGTATCGTCGAACACGACGTTAACCTTTATGATTACGCACATTTATGATTCATTCTATATATATAATTCATCAACAGCAAGTTATAGTATATTATTGGTATTATGTACACTAGCAGCTGGTAATAACTAAATATACTCATAATTATTGGCATATGGTATTTATACGCTAATACTCTGGTTTATAAATATATATTGAAGGTAACCTAACCTTAATCGTTTCATTAGTATATTGCTATAATTATTATTGGCCATGACGGTATATATCGCTGTATATACGCAATCGGTTCTACGTATCTTACATTATATATGCAACACAGAAACGTCCGTCGACGATATATATATATATATATATATATGGCCTCGAGTGATCGGATGTTTAATAAAATGTATGGTGAACTGAGAGGTTGTCTCGAAAACGCGTGTAATACATAATATTTTTGTGTACAATGTGTTGTGTCCGACTATATTATAAATCATCGGATATCCGATCGTAATTATGTAGGTACTATAGTAAAGTTCGTACAAACAAATACCGTGTTTGTATATACATATACCGCAATCGATTTATTTGACGTTAAATTTCTACTGTCGCCTTTCAAAGATAATCATAAGTCATAACATTAGCTGTTGGAAAAATTCGTTCGAAAAAATATTTACGACATATGCTCGAGAAATTATTTCGACACTTGCACTCGCTAATTTACCTATAGGATATTTACGATATTATATTAAGCCTGCTTTACATTCTTCGTGTTATAATATATATATATATATATGTATATTCTCCCGTCATAAGTTATGTGTAAATTGTATGGTTTACCATTAGAGTTATTTCTGATTTTGAATATTATATATTATGATACGAGTAAAAATTATGAATCTTGGCCCATAACAATAAAAAAAAAAAAAGACGTATAATTTTCGTTGACCGACGAAATAAAAAACTCGCTGTCTGTTTCTCGTACATTATAATAATATTTTTATACATAATTTACATTTTCAAATAAATAATATAATATAGTATAATAATTTCTACATCACACTTCATTGATCGATATCAAAATGGTGGTAATCAAATTATTATATGCTTCACTCTATTGTTAGTGGTCGTCTACGGTTGGAAAACATTGCGTGTCAAAAATTTTCACTTTTACGTGTTTTTGTGGTTGGTGTGGTAGAAAATTGTATCAGCTATATATCATACATAAAAACTAAAAAAATATAAAATTTAATTTAATGAAAATGTTATAAGAATAATGAAAATATGAAATCTTTATTGTAACTTATTACGTATAACATAACATGTTTTGATAGATTTTAATAAATAATATACCTATGCTTATTGTTGAAAATAAATATACTTCCGTACAAGCATTACTAATGAATTACAATCGATACTTGATACTCTGGAGAACCCATAATTAATAATTAAAAAGTTTTCAGATTCTTTAAAATCAAAAATAATCAAACAAGTTTTTTCGACATTTAAAATATTTAAAGTAAAAGTCGACGCTTAATATGTAGGGTTAAAAAATAAAAACGTTTCCTATTTATTTTATTTTTAAAGATTAGCTCGTTAATGTCGAGTTACCGTTACGCGGGCTTATAACGTCGAGACTTTGAATTGTTATTATAATAGAGAACGTTGAAAACCAAAACGTTTGTAACGGTACTCATACTACGTGGGACAAGTTTTTTTAATTATTTTTACGGAATTAACCGTTATGCAGGGATAAACAATGGACCATTGGATACGACGGCGGTGGTTTTAAGTTTGTCGGAGAAACCGAGCGATATTAAAACTCAAGTCGGCATTAACATAATGAAAATGTTCCGACGGTCCTTCGGGGATATATGTATGTACTCATCGTCCTGCAGGTTCACACGGCCACTTTTGGTCAGGGTGTTTGTTCGCGGCGTGTAACATAAGGAACGAAAACCAGTTTCTAGCTACTAATACGGCACCGGCGGCGGCCGCCGTCCCCTTGGCCGTCGCCGCCGCCGCATTATACTATGCGCACAAAACGGAACGACGCAGCTTTTCTTCCGATCATATATTTTTCTTCTTTTTTTTTTTGTTAATTGTCCACGAGGGGTCAGAACTGGTTTTCATGGGAATGCCGTGTGGACTATGGGGTGTTGGTCATCGACAAACTGGTTTCCGGGTTTGTCCTGCCGAAGGGACGAACCGGTATTGCCACCGCGAGCACATGGTCATCACGGCGACCCTATTGTTTTCTCCTCCTTCGGACCTGCGTGTGTACGTGTGTGTCATTACCTACCGAATGTTTATTCTCAGGTCTCTTTACCTTGTTACGCATCGCACACACACACACACACGCGCGCGCGGACCGGACATTGTTTTAAAATAAAAAATCACGCATAAATATCCCGTGGGATATTATTACGGTATCGCGTACAATATAATGTTATTATGCGCACTGCGGACGACGGTCTCTGAAGGGAAGAAACCAGTTCCGGGAGATTCGTTGTGCGTCTTCATTTCTGCTCGCCACGGCGGCGGACAGCTGTCTATAATTTACTATACATCGAATCGTTTTGACCCCGCGCATGCATGCAAACATTGCAAACGTGTCAACGTTTGTTCGCCGCCATTGTCTTAGATCGGCTCGATCTATTATTTTCCAAACGGTGTACAGTAGAATATAATAAAAAATACCTACTATATATATATATATATATATATGGGTATACTAAGATTGATCGTCATAGAAATCCCACCCGAATTATCTGCGAATATGAGAAATTATATCGTTCGCTGTGCATATAAATTATAAAGCGAAAAAACCGACAGAAACCAACGGCGACGGTAGAGTTTTCGACACCGGCGGAAATGTTTAACGACCATTATCCGTCGCTTCGCGCAAACGCGTATATTATTCGCTGTAATAGCATATATATATATAATATTATAAAAATGTTTAGTCTACGATTTAGTAATTACACGCCCAGCGAGACTACTTTGGTCACCTATTTATTTTTCTAATACCCGTCCGCTAAAGACGCCGACTATAATATTATATAAATGAAAGAGTTGTGTTTTTAAGCGGTCGAATATAACGACGCGAAATCATTTTCCATTCAATGGCTAACGGATTGCTGTTAAAAACAGCGTCCACACACTAATCACCGTCACTCGTGTTATATTATTATATATGTATATATATATATATACGCTACGCTAAGCAACAGTATATCTAAATGTAACGCAATTTATGCGCAAACTAATGTACTTACTACTAAGTATAATATTCGTAATCCGTTTCATGCCCGGTCGACCCAATTATTAGAAAACATTATGTTTACATTTATTTATTCGCATCTGACAGTATAGTGCTATAGCTGGTGCTGCAGTTGTTCTGTTATGTCGTTGCAGCGGCCGTATAATCCGCGGTCCGGCAATAGAACCGACGCGTTTCGAAAATGTACCATTGAGAAATTCATTTGCGTATCTACCGTACTAGCACTATACGAAATTTCACGTAAATACATGTATTATTATAATGACGAATGACCGGGACGAATGATTATTATACCGTTCGACCACAATTAATTATAGTAAGTAGCTATCCGATTTCTTCAAACGTGTGAATTAGAATTACACATAATTTAAGTGATACACTTCACTTACTAATTATTGTGTATAATGATTGAACGTTGATTACTAAATAATTATTGTACACGATGAGGAAAATACATTTATACTGTAATAATCCTACTTTGGTCCGAGTATTTCGGTTCCGTTGCGAGTTTAATCACTGAAAACCGGTGGATCGAGAATTGAAGTATCTAAAACACTTAAAAAAACTTTCAACAGATGATAAAAAATATCAGATAAAAGTTTTTTTAATTTTTTAATATGTCGACCTACTAAATACAAATATGAATTTGCAGTAATGAATTTGAATAAACGTCAGTATACAAGCATTAAAAGCAAATTATCAATGTTTAGTTATGATGTAAAACAATATTGGTACTCAGTTGCGGTGAATGTAGATTGTAATGATTTTATGCACTTCACTTACATAGATATTGAGTTAATTTGCTTAATTATTACGTAGTATCTGATACTTTGATATAAAACCATGTAGATTTGCCATAATATAGTAAGCTAGTATGTTAGTATAGGTGTCGAATGTACCTCATTATTCAGTATTTATACAGATAAAGTTACTGTAATGGATGTATTAAATTTAAATTCATTGATAAATCATGTTTACGAAAAACGATACTGAACAGAGATGGTTTATCAACATATATTGTATTTCTATTCATTTTGATTATATTTCTATATTGATATGAGTAATTTTTTTTTTAATAATATACGTCGTATAATGGCAAAAACGAATGTCTACGAAAATTATTATTTTTCGTTTAAATATTCATGTTTCCAATTTTGTCACATTAGTGGATATGTAATATGTATTTTTCAGATTTTTCAGATTTTATGATGCAACTCTCTACGGTTATTAACTTTTGAATTATAATAAAAATAATTATAAAAAAAATTAATTTGTCAAAAATTCATTGCCATAAAAATACCTACTGCAAAATACCGAATATATTCAATTTTATACCAGAAATTAACAACAGAACTGAAGATTGGAGCATTTTTACTGCTTCAAAAGTTTCAAATGCTAACACAATATGAAAATTATAATTAAAAACACACGTTATTTGTTAAACCAATACATTCATTGCTCCGCTTAAAATCCAAAAAAACTGTATCAGTGACTTTTCAAATTATGTATATCCTGTGACAAAATTATTTTGTGAGCCAATTCAAGTATAATAAATAATAATATGTAGGACGCGTAGGTAGATACGTAGTAGGTACCGCAGTAATTAATAAAGGGCGAGCCGAGTCGTCGGGAGTCCCTAAAACATTCTATTTGTTCTCAAAACAATGGGTATGATAATTCTTTATGAGCCTACGGGCTATGAGTGACTGGTGACTACCAGACTACATGCTTACCGTGTGAATGGGCGTATAAAAAATTGATAATTATTTTCATCATTTGAATACCAGAATAAACGTTTAATGTATTTTGATGATTATTCAGTTGCACAATTGTATAATAGTTTAAGTTTATAAGTTATAACGCAATAATTATTGTACAGAATTATTTTTAAATGTTTATTAATCATTATTTTCATTTTCCCGCAGTCCACCTATTTACATCTATTTAATTCAATAATTTGTTTATTTTTAAACGTTTAAAATATTATATTATTATGTAATATTAAAAATACGAATCCAATACGATTGATGATTGCGAAACTATGTCGAGAAATATTTTGTACTTTCGTCTTGTTAACTGTTTTGTGTTTACTTATTATTATGATTTATAAATTATAATACTATGTAAGCGATTTAACTTAGTCACGATAATACTACATATTAGAAAATGGGTAATTTAAACAGTATTAAAATGTAATACAAATAACTATATGCTGTCAGAACAGGCCTGTTAAATTATGATTTGATTCATGCGTTTTGCCATTTGTTAAATACCTTTTCCCACGTATAAATATAGGTATTGGTAATTGGTACGCTTGCAGACTGCATTGTCGAGTAAGAAAAGCGCGTAGTTTCGAGGAATAGATGTTCCAAAAAACGAATATATGAAAAAAAAAAAATAATATCTAAAGGTAACGAAAGAGTTTATGAAACGCATAAACGGCCGACAGGTGATTGACGACCAATATCATATTAAGGTAATGTAATTATGATATGTTATCAGACGATTGTCAATTGTCATGGAATTTAACTTATTCGCTATAGATATTACATACATACAGTTTTTTCATACGGTTGGGTAACTATTGTTTTTCTTTCAGTTATATGACTGTATGTCAAGTTAATAATAATAAATATATTAATACTCGTAAAAATTAAACAACAGACCTGTATACACGCATATGTAATACGTTATGTTTATAATATTATTATAACATGTGTAAGGTTTTTTTTTTTTTTTTTTTTATTAATCAATATTTTCCACTTTCGACACGAAAATTTTATTATTGCCCTACATTTACCGCATGGCACGTCGCACGTACAATTATAATTATTATTACTGTTATCCATATAATGTAATGGTCTAGGTTCCCCAGTGGGAATTGGTCGTGTTTTACATTATATAATCTAAAACAGAATTAGGTATTTTTCTCTTTCCCGAAAGTGGCATACACACATTATGATATAACTCGTAACACATAGATACCGCAAGAAATCTTAGGTATACAGTGAACCCAATGGTTTTTAAAAAAAATTATATATTTAGCTTCTTAATTTGTTTACGGGCCATCGTAATTATTATTACCTTTCCGGAGACAGTTCAACTCCCGTCGAACTTCGTTTTGCGGACGACGCACGAACGAAAACGTATATAATATCATTGTGTATATTTTTATACTATTAATATTAAGTTGTATACAAAATTTATTACAAATATTTGTCATAGCATTACGTACGTCGTATACACATATTATTATTATTATTGTTGTTGTTATGTGTTGTGCGCGTTTCTTTTCTCCCGTCTGAAACGTGTAGTGTAGTAGCGCACTCGTAATTGATAATAAGTTCCGTGTCCACTCATCAGACGCGATCAGACCACGGGGCGCAGCGCGTGTACCGCACGCTGCTGTCGACCGACGGCCGCCGAGAATTTGGTCAATTCCGTATTATTTTCGTGTTTGTTGTAACATTATGGGTACACGAACGCGCGCGGGTTCGGCCAGTTAGGTGGGTAGACACCGGACAGGTATATAGGTAGGTAGGCAATAGCGATATATGGTTTTGTACGAATGAGTATATAACGTATACGCATCTGTCCGAATTTACACTCTTGTGTGTGCGTGTGTGTGTCGTATATAATTTTAATATTTTACCAGATTCCATTAAAAGAAAAAAAAAAAATGATAATCATAATGCTCGTTCATGAGTGCGTCGGTATTATTATCATTGTTATATATATATGTATATATGTATAGGTATAATACTGTACGCGTATATGCGTTAGCAACACGATCGGCTGAAGGGTCTCGCGGGGAACTATACACAGAAGAATTGATGCGTTTCACCGGGCGGCAGCGGCGCGCCGTGGAGTATATATTATTAAAATAGCTATAAAGCAGCATAGAAGCCGAATCCTAACTGACAAATGTGTTTATACAGTGACAGCCAGCCATGACCGCCTACCGATTACTCATATATTAAATACAATATAATGTATGCATACGTATATATATATTGTTATTATTGTTAAGTGTAGCGTAATACGAGTGTTGTACGGCGAGTGGCGTGTTGCGTACACGAGACTTACGGTAGTACCAATAACGGTGCATGTTCATTATCGTCATTACTGATTATTATTATTTTGATCATCCACTCATTGAATACTATTTAATAATAATAACACGGTAAACCGTTTCGAACGTTCGGTTGTAATGTAATCGTTACATTATTTTTTCTTCGTTTTACATATTCAGCTATGGTACCGATTTATTAGAATACACCATTTATACAATCACATACCTTCGTTTTTTGTTCTTCCAAAAGCGATTTACCTAGGTAATATCGAAACATTTATTCGTGAAAGTCTTATTGCTCGTGGCGAATACGAAAGCGTCCTATACATATGTATGTTTTCGTGTCCTTTGACGTTTCTGTGCGTTAGGAAAATTAAGCGACGATTATACGGAGACGCAATCATTTTTATAAATAAAAAAAAAACTAAGTATATTTTATTTTATACAGATTACTAGTACTTATTTTATAATCTATGCTTTAATAACTAATTAAACCATGTTTATAGTTGTGTCGATTAGGGCACTCGAATTAGTTTCTGTATAATCCCTCGCCGGTGCTCGGATCTGACTTTTTTAAATCTTTTTTTTCAAATACATCGTATACAACCAATTTAATTAAGATGTACTTATACGATTGAACGAGTGATGGAAAATAATAACACAAACGTGCAATAATTCCAATAACAATTTAATAATAATAATTAAAAAAACGTATTTATAATATCATCGAGTATATATACACAGGCGCCATGTACACGGGTGCCCGGGAGCAAAGGAACCCATTGAAATTATTTCGGGGGGCTGGGCACCCATTAGAATTTCGGATATTTATAACGTGTATTTATATTCAAGTTTCAATAATTTTCAAAGATTATCTTTAAGTTTTCAAGAAGCACAATTAAAAATTGAAAACATAATCATATCTTTTTTTGTTTAACTTATTATTAATTATAAAGAACCTATCAATTTGGTATACATTTATTTTGTTGTATGATTAATAATTAATATAATATTTTATAATTAATGATGAAATTACATTTTTCAGTGTACAGCATGGTTAATATTATTATATTGTATAATTTATATATATATATATATTTATGTATATACTAATAAAATTCATAAGAAAATGTTAACGTTTTACGTTAAGCAGTAAAATCATAACACGAATAGACGCAATTTGGAGAGCCAAAATTAAAATATTAGAAAATTGAATTGTAACTAGCCCCCATAGCGATTCCGTGTATTTTTTTTAAATTTTACAGGGAAACTGTTATTGACCAGGGGCTAAGCCTCATCCCCCAAATTGTGCATTTATGTCTATGATACCAAGACTGGGCAAGGCACCCATTAAGTTTTTTTAAACTTGGTGACTATATATATACTTTATACTCAATGATAATATAATTATTATTATTTAATATTTTTTTTAGTTTTTTTGCCATTATATTTGTTATTATTAGTATTGAATAATGAAATACTAGTAACAGTATGTATGACACATAGTATAGGTATACCAAACTATAATATTAACTAAATTACTAAAAGAAAAAAATAGTTTTACGACTGTCTTAAATCTCGCAACATCTATAATTTAGTATTATAATATTTATGATGTTAATTAAATCAGTCGTCACCGCATTTCTTATAAATCAGACTGACATTATTATGCGTTAGTTGCGCGCGTTTTTAAATTTATATTATTTTATATTTTTTTAATTAAAAGTGAAGATCAGGTTGAGAATGATATCCATACGGACTCTGTCCACTTTTCGGTTATTATAAGTATATCCGACGCTACGACGATGATGATAACATGACTTCGAAACAAACTTAGTTAACTAGTGTTTCTACTGGGCCCAATCACGTAATACATTACTTTCTTAATATTATTATCATCATCGTCATCGTCTCACGGTCCCCCGGTGTATTTCGGTTCCTTATAAATTATAATTTATCCTGCTCGAATTATTATTATTATTATTATTATTGGTTATATATTGTCAATTACGTGGCCGTCGGACGGTAAACAAAATATAACGTCCTAGAATAATAATAGTAATAATAATAATAATAATAATAAATTATTAATCGTACATGTCGGCAGACCTTGTACTAATTTTCACGATATTCGTATCGTTTTTGCGTCCGGCGTATCATAATAATGCTCTCATATACATTATGATGTATGTAAATATTAAACGATTTTCAGCATTAAACAATGTTACTATTGAATAAAAAACCTGAAAAACACAGCATATATTTTTTTATAGACGCTTACGTGATTTTTGACCTACTATATATTGTCACAAAGGTGGTCCTTGAGCGCACGCGATGATTTCAAACATGATTCAAATCGTGTGAACTACGATGCACCTACCTTACCTGTACAATAGCAAACGGGCAAAGGTATTCGCAGCGTCGTTTTGGATCCAGGAAAATATTAACAGGTATGTCACATGATATTTTAATCGAATGCGTGTTATATAGTGATGTTTTTAATAACGCGTACTCGGATTTCTGATAAATATTACATGTTGTTAAAAGTAAAAAAAAAAAAAACGTAATTAAATTACTATTTTTTAAATGAATTATGGCGGTACCTAAATTTAATTTTGAAAGATAGATATTTTATTATATAATATCATATTATCATTCCATGCGCCGTAATTTGCGTGCTCTTATAAATACGCAGATAACTGATAAGTGATAACTGATTGTAATCGAGTTATATCTGTATATCGAATTTCATAATAATTATATACATCATATAGTCCGTTAGTGTATTGAGGTTTTGATATTAAAATAACCATATCGCATGTTCTATTATACATATACAGTGTTCAGGACTTCTATACAATTCGTACAGTTTCAATAATTCAAAAATAAAATTTTTAAATAATATTTGTTAATACACTTTGATTTGTACTAAGCTGCGTTTATATAGAATTATAATCTATGTGTCTATAACATTTTATTTTTACTGAATACCACGTTGTTTTGTGCTCTTTTAAAGTTGAACTAATTATTACAATAAAATGTTACTAATCAGGCGTGTTAAATATTAATGCAATTTTTTAATATTATCATCTCAACTTAATAAAACCGGAAAGTTATATAGTGTTTTAATGTGCAATAAGTAATATACGATTGTACATGACGTATAATATGTGGTCGGTAAAAAGACGTTGACCTATTATATATATGTATCGTTATTGGTTAACCTAGATACGATTAATTACTTTTTAAATAAAAATCCTGTTTTTAATTATTAAGGTTAAAAGACACTAAATACATCTATTAAGTATAAATATATATGTGAGTGATTCGGATTTTCCACTTAGACATTTTATGTTAATTGTTATGTTATTTGTGTACACTGTACATAGTGTGGAATTATGCGATAGTTTATTCGCACTCGTGTGTGTATATCTCTGAGACGATTAAAATATATTGTAATGTAAAACTGTTTTGTTCCGCCACGGTCGATGTGTTAGCAGGATTAATAACAACTGCAACATACCTCGTAATTCGTATACATCATCATATGAATATTTTAACTACCGGCCGTAAACAAGTCGTGTCTCACTAATCTTTTCACACGTGTTCCTTTAATCAAATTGAAAAAAAAACCACAACAACGGCAAAATGCGTGTCAAGTAAGCATGTCCGTTGTTAAAACGAACGTCGTTCTCGAATGTATACTTTAAGCAATCAAAGTTTATTTTTTCTGAAACGGTCTTGAGACGGCTCATTTACACTCGGAGGTTAATGTAAAAAAAAAAAGAATACAAGTGTTAGCTTTGTATAGGTTTTGAAAACGATAATATATTTTAGACTTGTCAAAGAAAATGCTCATCAAACGAGCAATGCATTAGTTAAGGTTTTAGTTGGTTTTTTTGATTTCAATATCTCTCTTTAAACATATCGGAGAGTAGTGATTTTAAACGGATGTGCTATATGATATTATTTGTATAATGCTAATATTGTACTCGGCTTCGTCAAGATCGGTTTTTATTTTATTTATATAAATTATTTGTGTCTGACCATTGGTTGGTGAAAATAATAGATACGAGACAGATATCAATGTATTATTAATTACTGTATTATCTATAATTCATAGGTTGTAGGTCACGTATACATTTCTTTAAATAATTCCTATCAAGTAATAAAACGATGAAAATTATAAATTATGTATTTTTAATATTTTAGAAGTGTAACTTTGTATTTTTGGGTGATCTCTTCATTTTATACTAACAGTTTAATTTTATCTATATTAATTGGTACTTACCATTAAAAAAAAAATAACGACTACCGGAAAAACATTAAGGACATACCCGTTTTTAAATTATTATTGTGCAGATTTAATGAATCGTTTTATGATACGATTGAAAAAGGTTACAGCCATTAATTAGAATCTGTGTATACGTAAATTTCTTTACACACATTTAATTTGTATTTATATAAATTAAACAGTCTTTTGGTAAAATAATGATGTATAACGCTTTTGTTGTATAACAGATGTGCAGCTAATAACTATTGCTAAAACAGTCTGTATTGAAATAAATTTTGTTACATTAATTTTTATCTTTTAAAAACGGATATGAATTAGTAATTACATTTAAAATCATACGATGTATTATATATACAATAATATTTTATAATATATTATATAATATATTAGATTCAAATGTGCCGCCACTATAATTAGATCATTCTTCAAAAATTCATGCCCTTGTAAAAAGACCTGTTAATCCGTCATGAGCTTGTGCTTACAACGTTTGTAAATTAGCACTGTAGTTATATATAAATACTAAATAGGTATAATATATATACATTAACATTATACGTACATACGATATGCACGTAATCCGTTCTATATAATGCTTAATTTTATATTATTAAAATCAAATTAAATTATTCAAAAAAGGGCACAAGTTGAAAGCCGTATATTATCATTATATTATATGCGTATATTACCTATATTATAGTTTACCCATACGAATAGTTTATTACATCTTGTTCGAAAAATTACACATTGTACACCAATTTAATACAAATGAGCACTTCTTGCGTTTTTAGATCAAATAAAATAAATTATGAAATGCAGACAAATCTGATTAAACAAACTAATGCTATACATATTTTATTCTTTGAAAAGTTAATTTCAACGAATGTATGTATTATACAGTGTACACCCAGACAGGAATAATTTATTGCTGCTCTGGATTCGAAATAGAATATTATATTTTTTAAATATAGTTATTAATTACGTCTGTGTAGCTGGGGAGGCGTGTATTATGCGATTCGTTTGTCTGACGCGTGTAGTATCGCGACAAATTCTCCTTGGCATTCGTTAGGTCCACGGACTACGTTATATTCGAGATGTTGAATCAATCTTCACGAATTATTTTTGTATTTAATATACAGTTTTCGTACAGCATATTAAATATAATATTTTATACTTATTTATATAGGCTCTGTAGGTGTAAAACTTGCGTTAGAAATATTCTAATTCACAAATTACACTAATTTTCATATTTATATTGTTCGGTTAAAAATAAATAAAACAATTATATTTAATTTATAATATTTTTTTAAAATTATTTTAGATAACTAATATTGTTGGTGTTGGAGTTGGATGGACGTCGATTTATTAACGGAATAACAATCAAAACAGCTTATTTATTTTATCAATAAATATTTAAAACTGTCTAGGAAAAGGAAAACCATCACCGTATACCCGGTGTACAAGGATATATCATACACTATAACATAATAATACATCTGACCTAACCTACGAGTTTTGCGCTCGACCTGGCTGTGCTAACATCTCACACGTGCACTGTGTACATATATATATATATATATATCCTTACTATATATATAAGCTATATAGGCATATAAACAATATTATGTGTTTACCACCGTCGAGTGCATTTCAAACACACACGAGCACGCGCGAGCCACGAAGTCGTTATATTTTACAGGTGTAATGATATGCGTTCGAGTTCATTATAGGCGTATATATTTTTTGCGGGATGACTGTACAACAAGGACTAGGAGGATTGAAGCGGGGGGAGGGGGGTAGAGTAGATTCCGAAACAGGCGACAAAAGTTCTCGTCCAGTCCGGTCTCCGTCGTCGTCGTATAGTCGTCGGACGACCGCCACTATATTGTACAGACACACACAGACACACACACGAACAAATACATACGCTACAACGACACGCAAACAATGGCCCATTATAAAATATATAATACAAAATAGCCCTGTAACATGATTTATAAGAGTCAGATACGCTTTTACCGCTGTTGTAGGTGCACTATATGTATATAATACACACACACACACACACACATATACATCATATATATATATGTAGCGCCGAGGTGCATATAAGTAGTATTATACTGATTTATATCTATCTTCGTAAGGTATTATACGCATAAAGGTGTATTATTTATTGTGTATTATTATTAGTATTATTATTATAATAAATATATACAGTATATACATATATGTATGTATGTGTATGTGAGCACACGTACCTATATACATATATATATATATATATATATATACACGTCCAGTCGCGGCAGAGGGCGTTAACGCTGCCACCGCCACGTCGAAAAAGTCCGCGAGTATGTATATATTATAATATTGTCGGTATATCTGCCGTACGTAAATATAGCGAGCGTTGCACGTGTTCTTCTTTGTTTTTCCTGGACACGCGCGTATTTCCTTTTTTGAAAAATGTTTTCGTTTCTTTTTCGTCCAATATATTATAGTATGCACATGTGAAGGTTAGGGGGCTTACGAATTGCGCTCAATGTGACATTTTCGTCTACCGATATAATGTTTGCAATCGAATCGATATAATACGACAACATTGTGCTCGAGATTTTTCCAGGGTCGAAAATTAAATTACGCTAGGCACGTAAGGGCGTTGCAAATTGAGTAAGTATAGTGCTACGGTTACATTTTCATACTGTTACTAATTATTATAATAGGTGTACACATCAGAATACAATATCGGATCTGTGTCTGTGGTCATGTGTGTGTGATAAAAGTGTCCAATGATACTACTTCAAAACAATCTATTAAACACTTCAAAGAAAACAAGTTCATCGTACACGTCCATTTAGTTTTGTTAAATTTGTTTTTAGAATTTTAAACCGCTGAGAATAAGAATTATTTAGCTTCTCGTCTAGTTTTACACTTAACAACTGCGAACGACTAGGTATCGTTGAATCGTAACGTCAAACTAATATTAAAAGTTTAAGAAACCTTTTTATTACAGATTGTCACGGTAATGTGGTATACGAATTTACAGTATTCCGCAGGTATCTATATGTTGCACATATTACATATACATTGGCTATGACGGCTACATGAAGGTATCGTTTATTTTTATTAATAATTCCCATTTACTTGAGTTTGAACAACTTGATGACTAAGTAATTCAACTGTAATACCACACAGAGATACTATTATCAACAATAGTAATATACCATTTGACTTACTGGTTACCGGTTGGAACAACTACTTGGTTAAACTTAACCGTTAAATATGTTTTAATATTTAAGGGAATTCTATAATATTAACTAAATTACAATCGTAATTCCAACTGATCGCTTTACTGTCGCTGTATGATAACATACATTTAGGGTTCAGATATCCATATATAATAAAATATATGCATATAATTAAAAAATTTGCTCTCCGAGTTTTAGACACGACCTATCTTTATATTATTTTTGGCTGCAGTATGCACATGTTGTACACCATACAAGTCTTGTTGATTTTAGTCATACATAATGTAATATTTATTATTTCAAAAGTACTATTATGTATATTTTACTGTCGGTAATAATAAGAAATTGTGCAATTGATTGAAGGCTAAATATTATATTCACCACAATAAATTGGTTTAATTTAATTTTATAGGCGTAATTGGTGGAGGTTTGCAAACTCTAATTTATATACTATTTATATATACCATAGTTCTTCACTTCTTCGGAGTTGGGCAAGCGCGAGCTGCCAGTTAAACTATTTAGTACCATTATAGTACCTACACAGTATACACCATATACACTCGTTTTAGCAAATGACGCCCAAATATTTTATTATAAATTTATAATACTTATACATTATGATATTACGAATCGAAACGCGAATGACGACCTATTTTTTAACAGTCACGCTATGCGGTGGAACAATAGGCCATATAATGGCTTATAATATTATTATTCATATAATCACGGTTAGACGGGTTTATTACAACCGTTTGTCTCGTCGCATATATTATAATCGTTTCGAGTGCGCGTTATATTATTGTGTATAATATTGTTATAACATATAACAATAAATAATAATAATATAATGCGTAATATCATGTACGACATACACGCGTCGGCGGGTATTGTGTTTAATTAGTTTGTCATTTCTGTTTTTGGTCAGATCGTTGTAATACGCGATTTCGTAACGTTACAATAATATTCATATTTTAGTATTATGCATAATAATATCAGCTAGCTGGACCGTAAACGAGTGTTTGTATACGAACGTGTACGTCACTTTTCGTTTGATTCGACACGAAGTATACGGGGACCACGCGCAATACGCACTACCACCATATTATGATATATAATGTATAGTCTCGATAATGTCGAGTTCTCTTTGAGCGCACCACGTATATCGAACGTTGCGGGGCTCTAGACACAACAAATCGTATTTCAGCCGGGGCCACTCAATATATTATACGAATACGAATGCACGGTTCAAAAATCAAAACACTCCCTATCAATTACTTAAGTATATATATATATATACGCGGAAGAGGGCTCGCGAGTTTTTTGTTTTACCCTCGTGCGATAGGGTTAGACGCACAATATACACCGTATATACCTATTATAGGTACGTCATCGTATTATTTGTACACGCGGACTCTTAACCATTCATTATTCACTCCGACTGATTATTGCGGGTATTTTTTTGTTTTGTTTTGTTTTTTTTTCTTTTAATTTTCATGACAACATAAACGCTTTACGTAACCATACATTATTGTGCATTGTGGGTAATAGCGGATATTTTGAAGACCGAAAAGTATAAAAAAATACGAGACTATAAATATGTAATGAAATATTTTGTAACAATATAAAAAATAATAATAATACTAATAATAAAAGTGTAACTAATGTAGTATTTATCAGTAATTTTGGAGAGCTATCGTTTATAGTTGTATAGTTTATTATATAGGTGTGTACAACAATACGTGGGATTCCGAAACCTGTGTTTTGGATATATATTTTGATTTATACTACTATATACGTGTACATACATTTTTAACTTATAAATCGGGTACATAAAAAAAAGTATAATAATATTATATATGATATATAATTAGGACGTGTACGATTACTATAGTGCGGCGGTGGTGTACAACACTTCGCCGTCGATCCGTCGATATCACTAAGTCGAGTGAGAACTGCAGATACCGGGATAGATACCTACTGCTGGACGTATATTATATAAACATAATACGCTAGGTATATACGCACTCGCCGCGGTCCATACCATATTGCACGTGGAACCTAAGGCTTTTGCGCTTCAAAAGTCGCAGAATTTACATATGCATTAAATAATATATTATGTATTATTAAATATTATACGGGGCATAGCGGGTGGTGTAGTACAGCGGCAAGCGGGTCTGCCGAGGAAGCATGTACACACACCTCAGTCCTCAATACCTTTACGTCCCGTGCGCTTTATATACAATATATATATTACAGTATTACGGTATATGGTAGTATAGTCAGTTATATGTATGGATAGGGGTGCGGATTGGCTACAAAGGTGGCTGCAGCGTATAAGTATATATGTCGCCGCCGCCACCTGCTAACTCTTCCCCGAGACGAATTTCGGCTTTTGGGCCAATCATTATTATTTTTTCCCGGTCCACGGAGGTGTATTATATACACGCACTCAGTCCGTCATAAAAGTGCGCGGCGCTGCGCAGAAATCGTAAACTCTTATATGTACTCCTCTAATAACGATAATTATTATTACTATTATTGTTATTATTATTATTATTGATGAGAACGGTCCGGAAGCTTTGTGAGCCCGCCGGGACCTACGTGCCGGGCTACACCAATTCGGTATTATCGTCGCTGGCACACACACACACACACACACACACACACACACACACATACACACATATATATATACAGATTCACATCGCACACGGTACACTCACACGAGCAACGACGACCGCTTCGGGGGGTGGGGGTAGATGTGAATCATGAAAGACGGACGAATAATTTTTGGCAGTCCGAGACATTTTTAATCCAATTATGACGGGATGTTGCCACTGCCGCCTCGCCACTACTGTTTAGGGCGTCGGTCGTAAATAAAGCTGGTCAGCGGGGCAGAGAGGATACCGTATTATACCGGTGTCGGTTGCCGCTGCCGCAGGACGGCCGTGGTAATTGTGTAACGCAAAACGATAATAATAATAATAATAATAATATTTAACGTTTTGGCTAAGGGAAAACCCGCATCACTCCAAGTTTTTATTATCATTAACTGTTGGAAAAATATTTGTAAGAAAAAACACACACACAAAAACATCGTTCGATTATCGAACACAAAAAGCGCTGCTCGTCATTCCGAAATTTGTTTATCATGCGTATATATATATATATGTACCCGCGTGAACGCGATGTCTTGACAGTCAAAGTGTCGTGGTTTCTCATTCAATCGGAGTCAATCCCGAGAATAATTATGAAGTAGCGCGAGCCGAAGTGTTAGACACTGAAATCGGACGAGAGTGTGAATAACGTGGCAAATATAACCTAACATCAAATCGTGATCAAAACAAATTAATCATTCAAAGAATTTAATATTATATTTCTGGCCGTGAGTTTAATATGTATACTTATTATTATTAAATACACATTTGTGCAGTGCATAGGTACCTAGCTTTATGCACTCCGTAGTACGTATCATTTTTGTTATTGGAGTAATCATACTATACATAATATACTGAAATATGTCTTATTTTTAAGTACACTCGATGAAAATATACATACGTAGTATATTATATATACTTCGACAGACTGCACGCCTTAATCACAATTAAAGCTGTAATTTATCGCTACCGCAATGAGTAATTATAATTGATTATAATAATTAGTGCTTGTAGGTACCTACGCAATAGAACATTACGAAAAAGTAATTAACTACTAAAAATAATGCATTTCAGGGTTCTATTCATCAAATAACTTACTTCGCCCGGACTTGGCAAACGTCTTGTAACTGTAACTATACGTAAATATTATATATATATACATATTCGTATGCACTATTATGGTAGCTGGTGTTTAAATATTATAATAAAATATCGATTATTGATATCAATTATCTAGCATGGTTTAAAAGTATGAAAATAGTAATTTAAATTTGCTTAGCACTTAAATTTAACTTTTTAGTATAGTTATTCGAAGGCCATCCCGTTGTAGTCCATAACTACGCAAATAATAATTAATTAATTTTTTTTTATTGCGTATCTACATTTTATCCATACCGATTTCCGATCGTTCGATCATGCACGAATGATAAAATTATTTAATGGATATCTGTCACTCTGTCAGTAATAACATACTGGTTGGTAGAAAATTTTACTTACCTACCCTTATTCGATTTTAGTCAAATTTATTATTTACTTAGGTTTATAACTGTTATTACAAATTTAATGAATTTTCATTAGGTAAGTGGCAATACATCAATAAATTACTTTTTTAAATATTATTGATAAAATGTATAATTTTTACGTGAAATTGATAACAATGTATTATTAAATGCATAACTTAAATTTTAGTTTAGTACTTAATTTGTTATCTACTGAGAATAAATATGGAGTTAAAAATAAATGATGGAAGCATGACGGCGGTGCCCAAGAACCAACAAATTAAATACTATAATATATAGAAGCAAAATAATTACACACATTTGAAAATCAAATTAAAATAATTTTTGTTCGTTTAGTTATAATATAAAATTATTTTGTAATTAAAAAAACACTTCTTTAGGAAATGAGTTTCTTTCGAGTGTTTAACATTTAAAGCAAATTGGTGCTGGTTAACAAATATTCAACCACGAAGATCGTACAGATATTAGCCCAGAAATTATGATAGTATAAAATAGTATTATTATGATGTGTGAAGTTCACAGTCTATCTAGGTAAAGGCTGTTATTTATGCGTACATTATAATTTAAACTAAAAATCTTACAGATATAATGATATCAAATATGGGGCTTTTTGTTTGTCTTAACCTCCTACCCACTTTCTATCCAATATTCAAATTTAATAATGATTATATTATATCATAGTACAAAAAATGAATAATATAAAAAAAGATTCAATAATTTGTTTTGAACAAATTTTGTAAAATTCTAAACTATACAACCAGATGGATTACACATACGTATCGATTTCCACTTATTGAATATACCTATAATAATAATAATAATAATATCCATTATACGGGACATGACGGGTTGCGCGTTTTACGACGTTTATGCATCGCTTTTTCACACGCTGCCGTACAGCACTATTATAATATTACATTATGGTATAACGTACGTAGATAAAATATATAAATTATTACAATATTATAATGTTATTGTGTATAGTCCGTACGGACAACGCGACTATAATATCACCGATCACCTGGGCAGGTCGAAGACCACGCGAAGTGTTTATTAAAAATATGATACGATTAAAAATCCCGCGGCACGAGTGGAGGACGACCGCCAATATCGACTGATAGGTTTAATATGCATAAACGTGCCCACATTATTGTATTTAAGTGTAATATATAATACCTACCGGGTGATCGGTGTAGGTACACGCGTATATTATAATATCGTGTCGCCGGGTGCCGCGGTCAAAAACCTGCCGCGTGGTGCCCTCGCCACGGTCTTTTTGGACGTTGTTTATTCTACTTATTTTTTCTTATTTTATTTTTTTCATTTTGTTCGGAATTTATGCATGATGTACGAACAATTTATTATTATCGATTATAATTAAGCCGCGACAACGGGTCGTTGATTATTCGAAAACTATTTTACGACACCCCGGAATGATAAATGATCGTTTATTTATTACACTATATTAAATAAATTTTAAACCGGAATTAAAATGTACACGTGTATGTTTACTGCGTTATACACACGTAATATTATGTCTTAAGGTACACGGTGGGCAAGGGGTGACGGGGGAGGCTATATGACGACGACGGCTTCGGGTTAATACCTACGCGTGTTCGCTGACCGACAGTCTTGTACGTTTCGACTAATATATTACGTAGCGGGAATAATATTTTATTATATTATATTAACACGGCCTAATTGATCGCCTCGTAGCACAATTAAATCCAACGCGTGTAGCCCCGTCCACGGTGCGCGTGGCTTCGAGCAGTTTTAGATTTTTTGTTCGATATATATCGATATAAAAAATCAATTAGTCGTGTAAACACTACATCGCCCGTCGAGTCGATTTTTTTTTCTTACAACGTTAACGTTATATTTTATTTATTACCCAATAGAGTCTTAGAGACAATCGATGATGCGTATTCGACGATTCACTTCGGAGACCACTCAGAATTCAAAAAAATAAAAATAAAACGGAAACTATAAACGAATTAATCTTTTCAAATAATTTATCCCACACGAGAATCATAATCTAATGTGTGCATGTATACAGAGTGATTCAAAATGTATGTTATGGCCTTTTTATTATATACATATAAAATATTTAAAACACAAAAAAATGTTCAAAACGAAAGTTTTTTTTATTTAGAAATATCTATGATTAATAATTTTTAAATTTTTTTTACAATGTTTTTATGGAGGTTTTAGTGTCAACTTAAGAAATTCAAGTAGAAATCTATACTTTTTTTGCAATAATAATATGAAGAATTTTTCATAAGAATATTTTGATGTATGAAAATCTGAATTCAGACGAGTAGTTAATGAGTTACAACTGTTATAAGTATTTAACGTTTAGGTGAGTGAAGTAGTAAATCAATACTTTGCGTGGTATCCATTCCACTCTGCTCATCTAAACTTTAAATACTTATAATTCATAAGCTAGATTTAGTATCTATTTAAGTATCAAAATAATAATAATAAAAAAAAAATCCGTTATATTAAGATTGTAAAAAAAAAAATCATAAATCCCTTTGAATTTCTTAAGCTGACCCCCCAAATCTCTCCTAAAAATCATTAAAAGATACAAAAATTAGTTATCATTTTAGATGTTTTTAAATAAAAATACATTTGTATTAAATATTTTTCTCTATTATGAATTTATGAATGTTTATATGATGAAAGAGTTGTAGTATACATTTTGAATCACCTTGTAAATATAGCAATTGATTCGTACATTCCTCTTATAGTCTTATGGTCACATTAAAAGTAGTAAAATACCTGTATATTTATAAATTAAACTATACACGAAACTATAGAGGCGTATCATTATTCACACCTAAACTAGGACCAGAAAATTTTTACGAGATAATAAAAAGTAAGTATAATACCTAACCTAATATAACAGTAGGTCTGCGCATACTCGTATAAATATACTTATGATATATATGTATTGATAATCTCTTTTAAATATCGTATCGTTTTAATCTGTTGCCTCTATATTATTATTGAATGATGACAGTTGGTACATAACACAAGGTGATGTCTACACGAAATAAATTACTAAACTTTGAAAACAATGTAAGCATATTGTATACAATATAATATATTATATATAGTGTATATATAGTGTATTTATATCAAATAAGTGTAGTTGTAAGCTGATACATATACGATAAATTCAACTGTATATTTTTTGTATATCTACGTCCTAAATTACCTACACACACAATACACTTATATATATAATATAAGTTCTCACATTTTTAAAAATAAACCAAGTTCAACAATATAATAACTATATACACGTCGTGTGTACAGTTGCACATACCCACTGTAATTGAAATTTACTCTTTTTTTCGAGTAAATTAAATTCGCTTTTACTTTTATTGTATATAGTATGCTGTACCCTAGTTGCAGGATCTACAAATAGAAATTTACACGCATCTGGAAAACTGTCATTCTCTCATACATAATCTGGACAAATTTAACCACTTTTTAAATTCACTCGCCCACATTTCGGAGTAAATATCCACTAAGGTTATATTACGTTTTGTCAAATGTCAAGGTATTATCTTCTAAAACTGTATCCTATTTACACAACATTGCGTGAAATGGATAAAAGAAGTTATTAGCTTAATTGTGCATGTTAAAAATTAAAACCAATAACTATAAATTATCAGTTTAATTGTCCAGTGTGATCATTTCTAAATCATCATTAAAACGAAATTGGTAGTCAAATGCTGAACGTCGTTTGTACACACGTACATGTATAGTAATAAAAAGTATATATATAATGATATAATATAAATAGGAGTTTATTGAGGAACGTTTATCCGGATAATAGTATTCTAGTGAAAATCCATTAAAACGTTATCTGACATATTACTGTTATAATACAGTTTTCACAGTTTTACTAGTTTACCAAGCGTCTATATATATATATGTATATATATCAAGCCGAATACGTACGACGACAGTCGACATTAGTCATTTAGCCGGGACGTCCGAAATTATATTTTTAAATTAGTTATGTGTGCACACATGCATACATACACATACATACATACAAAATGCATCTCGTGTGTGGAAACGAAATCTCTAAATTATACTCTCCAGACTGTATATTAACCGTCGAAATGCGCATGATTAAATTTCGTGTTTATGACCCCGTGGCGACGTGAAATTAATTTGTGTCCAGCGCGGAATACCCCGACTTCAGATCATTTAAAACAGATATGCAAATGCCTCGGCGGAGTTCCTAGCCTTGGACTAATGAGATATTAACGTTAAAAAATGAGAAGAGAGAAAAAATAAATGTTGTGATAATATTGATTACGGTGGATTAGTGGTGCGTACAGCTTAGGTATATCACGACGGTATTAAAAATGTACGGACGCACCAGAGTAGGTACATACGTATGTGTGTGTATATGTGCATATTATATAATGTACGGACGGAATCGTTTAAAACGCCGTCAACACGACTTGAATTAAAAGTATAACAAATGCGTAGGTTTCTATACTTATTTCTATTGATTCGGGATGATTGCATTTGATCTCCGACTTGATTCCGTTATTATGTCTGTCCGTCGAATATTGGCTTTATCCATAGACGCGTGTACGCAATATGCGCATATTATATACCTATTTAGTATTTAGTATATGCGGTCTCGATGTAATACGCATATAATTACATCTCGTTTGATGATGTGTATCGTGATGTCGCGAAAACTCACATTTCTGTCGTTGCGATTTTAATATCTTATTATATATTATATACGACGTCCGCTCAGCGCAATTCGCATTATTCTATTTTTAACGCGAAGTGAATAAACCTGCAATTAAACAAGTCTTGTCAGTGGTCTGCGTCGCATAATTAAAACTCGCGGTGTTTGCGCAGCGCCAGCTTATATAGTAAGTTATTACACCACATAATAATACCTACATAGTGTGTATATATATATATATATATATATATACAGGTATTATGTGAATTTTATGCACGTTGATTTCTGAATCGTTTTTATTTGAGTTTTTGAGACGATTTTATTTCCACCGTCCCGTCCGTATATATAATATATATAAATACGTATCGATTTTCTTCAGACTATAAAGCGCTTCTACTGCTGATTCTGACCTCCGAGCAACACCGATCTAATCTAATGCGTGTTTCGGGTGAAATATTCTTATCTATTGGATTAGAACACGCGATGTTGGCATCCGCACACTAAGTAATATATAATATTATTGTCTATATTATATTTTATTAAATTAATTGTGTGCAACACTTGTAGCGTCTGTTTTTCAATGGTTTTGACTGTATTCGGTCATTGAAGAGTTTGGCTTTTGACGAGTCAACATTTGTGTGTACGTATCAGCTCGCATAATTCTCATCAATAAATATTATATTACGTACACTGTACACGTTTTTTAAGTAACGCGCGAGTTAGCAAACGTACCGCACACATAATATGCGTCGAATATATAATATAATATTATGCTATATGGCATGTCCGTGTTCGGATTTAATTAAAAGAAGTAACGTTAATTCATATTTACGCCCTCGTCAACAATCATTGTAATTGTTATCTGTATTATAATATTTAGTTCGTTTTTTATTTTACTGCGATCGTAACTATACTAAAAATTAAAACATTAGACAAATGTTATACATACGTTGACCTGTGGGCATCGGTTCGTGCACGACCATCATCATTATATAGTATTATAGTATATGCACCTATATCGTGTCGGAAGAGGGACTACACGTAATAGAACGTTATAACAACAACAATAATATAATAATTCAGCTCGAAAAACGCGCGCGCGTTATTATAATATCTACTTTGTATAATTTTTGCATCTCTAGCACTCTGCACAAAGACATATTCCGGTAATTTTACAGTAAGTACATTCACAGAGTTTGCACGATACAATACACAGAGATGTATATAAAAAAGATAAATATAATTTACTCTCGTCGTGCGTTTCTGAATTACTCGTAGTCGTCGTCGTCGTCGTTCTTCCATTCTGCAGAGTTCATTCATGATGAGAACCTCCTGCGGGCGGAATGACAACTCGTCCGTCCGATGATAATAATTGGTCGGCATCACGACAAGCCGGACTCTCCGAGAAGAACATGAATGAAACGCGCTATTATACGAGAATATCATATATATATGTATATATATTATAATAGTATGCGACCGCCGCCGGAATCGGGAACACTGCGGTGACTACAATATAATATAATAATGTAATACATATATTATATATACGTATGCATTTGCCCGGGCGGCCGCGCCTAATTAAACCTCAAACAATACGGTTTTTAATCCGTCCAATTATGGTGCAATTTCAATAATGTCGAATCCTCTGCATCGCCGTAATACACATATAATATACATAATAATAATATTATAATATAATACCCCGTCTCCATTGTTGTTGTTGTTGTTGTTGCACGCGCGGTCCTGAGAACGTCCAGGACCACGAGAGCGACAACTACTGTTTTCGCGTGTCGGACGCAGCTAGCGTAATATTATACGCACTCGCACGCGAATATGCATTTATACGTCGTACTAAAAATATGTGTAGTAATTGTGTGTGTGTGTGTGTGTGATACGCAAACCATGAATGATTTCGGTCTGCGATGCGGCGGCAAGTCTATTGGCGTAGTGGCGGTGGTGGGAGTCGTCGTCGCCGCCGTATACATATATTATTACTATACTATATGTTATGTATATTATATTGTGTTATTAACCGTCGAACGAAATTTTAATATTTTAATTACAGATATATACATGTGTAAACAAACAAACCGGGGACGGGGGAGAAAAAAATCAACCATAAGAAAAATCAAAACAATGAACTCGACGACGACGGTTCGCGTGTCATCGAGTGAGCCAAACAAAAGCGCCGAGAGTCAATTATAATGAAGTGGATAAGGAGGTCATCGAGAGCTGCTGCAGTGTTGTAGTACATATAGTAGCTACGTAAAAATATATATATACGTAATAATATAATAATAAGAGGCTCTTGATGTGTTCATTGTTTGCGTTTGTTTAATGCGATCTGAAACAAAAGCCGCCGCCGCCGCCGCCGCCACAGACTACTTACAGCGACGATGACGACGACTATACACGGCTATATATACCTATAATATGTATAATAATATTTAATACTATGCCGAGGCGGCCGCGACGGGAAAAATATTATAATCAAAAGGAAAATCGAAAAGCATATTTTTGCGAGGTCCCCCTCGCGGCGTTTGATTTTTTCGAAAAGTGTTGTTTGACATACGCGTATACACTTAAGCGACTGTGTAGGGTCTCCGAAGTACAAGTGGACTCTAATTATTATAAACGGGATGAATACGGGTGGCAAGAGAGAGAGAGAGCGGCGTTCCAGTGGTATTATATTTTCGTATCCTTTGCTCCTGCAGCAGGTATACCCGGGATGAGCGAAATCTGACGAAATTAAAAATATGTTATGTAACGACGTTTTTGTTCTTTACACTGTCCGAAATACGAAAATAAAACACGCTCGTTGTGGAACACTACAAGTTACAATACGTACATAACAAACAACCGAAACGGAGATAATATGAATTGCACAACATATAATCGTGTGCTATGGATGAATTACAACTTACGAGTATACATATTTGGTATAGACATATAGTCACAAAATATAGGCATATTAAATATTGTGTGTATATGTAGGTACTCTGATAGCGATATAATACGTCTAGAAACGAAAATTATTGTTATTATGCGATAACTACCGTGATCGTCAGACAAGATCCGTCATCGTACATTGGAATTTATTTTAAAATAATTAAAACTTTACACATTATTTTAAACATCATTGTATATACAATTTATATATTTACATATTTATTATGATAAATATACTTAATAATTTGTTAATTTGTTATATAGGTATACAAAAGTCTCCGTAAAGTCTTGCGATTTTGTCATACATTTTAAACAGATCATAGATTTATATCCTTATTTGTATCCCACAAAATACTGGGGACTAAATGTGCGTCAAAAATTACTCTCTTTAAAATGTTATGGACTAATGTCTGGTCGTCTGAATAATAATTCGACATTTTTTTCACTTTTATCATATTTATTATAAACCGAAATACAGTAAATAATCAACACACAGTTATATAGATTAGAATTTATTTGCTCGAAACACAATAACTAAAATAATAAACATAATAATGTACATTGATATTATGTAAAAATCAAGTTGTTGGTGTTTGACATAATTTATTATAATTTTAAATTCATATTTGAACATATAATACGAACTTGAAGGAGGCAAATCAAGTTCAAGCTCATAAAAATATGAATAAAATCAAGTAGATTGAATAATAACACAATACGATGAACTTAATTTTACACATTTTATTAATTTTGACATTTTTATTTTCAACTAATTCATTTGAACTCGTTCATTCCGAGGTCTAGTTCTGAATAACATTCAGTAGGTATACATGTTCGGGAGTAATTGGGCAAAAGTAAACGAATAACGTAAAAACGGTATTGCGGTGAACATTATACGGTTCGAGCTTTTTCACATAAGTCCGCAGAAGGATATAATATCAAGGCTAATGTTGTATATACACGTTGTAATTTGTCTGTATAATTTAGCACCGAGCGAAATTATTACCAACGGATTTTGCCGATAAATGTAGTGGCTATAATAAAATAATAATAGGTATTTATATACGCGACGGTAATTGTGGTTAACTCGTGAGTGACTCTGGGGTGTACGGAAAACGGCGTATGCTGGTCGCAAACCGCATGGATATATAGTAGTTTCATCGGGTTTGTTGAACTAAAAAAAAAAAAAAACACGAATTACACATTTATATTATTATATTATATACGTTAATTTATCGTGTTTAATATTCCTGAACCGAGTGTACGCGACTTTTCGATTCCGTGCCCGCAAGAACGCCGTTTCTGTTTAATTCGAATTGCTTTTGGTCCATTCTCGGATGCTATATTGTATTATATTATTATACGTGCTCGTCACACACACATATATGCGCCGTACATTTTAATATTAACACTATTGTGTTCTCCGTGAAGATGAATCCTTAAAATGTGTTTAAGAGTTCTCTTAAAAATCTCAAGCACGATGATGCGCGTGTTTCACAAGCAACACATGTTATGTATTATTATCTAATTGCTGTAGCGATTAACTCGTATTTTGAAAAAAAAAAAAAAAACTATGTATAGACATTTGACTTATGAGTTGTGTGTGTGTGTATTCTCGGCTTGACGTGGAAACCATGCTGTATTATATTATTCGTAAAATGATGATGTTTTTCATTGTGCGCCGCGCCATCGTAAAATATACGCCTTTGATACATAAATGCGATTTCACGTTTAAATAATAATATAAAAGTACTAATGTTGTTGTCGTCCCATAAAAATGCCTCCCCTCGCCCCCCTAAAAATGGTGTAATATGCGATTGTTCACTCGGCGATTTAGATTTTAGTTACTCTTATTTTAAGGACTCGCGACGAATCACATCATTATTCCTCGGTAGGATTTATTTGTATTTTATTCGCTTTTCGTCGGAATATAATACTTAATAGGTGGCGTACACGGGTTTTATCGAACCATTCTTTAGCTCCGGACAATGCGTCATTCGTCACGTTGGAAAGCAGTATAGTCGAATTCGAGATCGTTCTAATAATGTTTTATGTACCTATCATAATAAATTGAAGATTTTTTTAAATACCTACACGTAAACAATCTGTAGAAGTAATTACACAGAAAAAGTAGCGTGTCCACGGAAAAAAAAAACTATGAACGAATAATGAGAAACACCAAATCAATACATCGTATTTAAATCAGTAATTGAACCTTAACAAGTTATTATAATGGTACGCTCGTGTGAAATTATACATTATACATTTTTAATAAAGAGTGTCCGCCGCCGGTAAATTAACATAATTATACAAAAACGTATAGATTTTTATAACAAATGAAAAGAGAAAGTCTTGTCTTAGTCGTCGTCGATAGATACGTATAATTTACAAAACTTCAATATTATTATACTTTACGCGCCTATCTATAACTATATATTATTATTATACCAAATAATAATTGAAACGAATAATAAAATGGTATATTATAAACGATAATATATGCAGTGTTACTATGTTATGTATATTATATACATAAAAAGAGGAACGATATTATAACGGTGAGGTGGCTGTACACACGAACGAATATACACTTTACAATAATGTTGAATTGAAACCAACCGTCAGTAATTATTTTAACTACTGCATGGAGTATTATATACATTTTAAATATATAATATTATACAAACAGTTGAATGTTAATGCGGAAGTGTCGCGTGTATTTATAGGGGTCGGTCATTATTTATTATGGAAAATATTATTTGATATAATTGGTCGACGGGCGCGTGGTACATCCGAATCACGTAATATTATATTATTACATCTACGTACGACTGCACGAAAACGTGTTATTGAAAACGACTAATAAAAAAGGATACAGAGAAATAGGATAAACAGAGATCGAATGGGCTGAATATAACGGGCTTGGATATATTTGAGCTTGTCGAATTAAAAATTACTGGACTCCGGTTGTCTATATAGAATCGAAAAATGACATCTTCAAAGCACCATAATTAGAATATATTTCTGATTTATAAATGTGATATCATACTGTTACGAGTGTTACGTGAAAATGTAACTTTTGGAGCACGTGTCTTAGTACAAAAAAATGTTCACAGGTAAAGATAAAAAAAAAACACTCATATAATTGAAAAATCAATAATAGATACCTAGCAAAGGTCCCATGTACTAAAGAGAAAAATGACTGATAAAATTCTTTCAAAATATCAAAATTTAAAAAAAATGCATAATTAAAAACGAAGTATTTTTAAACATAATATTATTTTCAATTTCTTGAGATTTTTTATGGACATTACTTAAACTTGTGGTGATACAAATTTCAGTTTTTCTAATCAGAACCTTTTACCCCTCTTTTTACAGTAAATTATTTAGTGGATTTTTTTTAATATTAAAAACTTTGATACACCCATTTATATTATTTAAAATTTAAAAGAATGGTTTCTCAGTTATTGAATTGTTTATAGTTTATACTAAAGATAATAGTCGTTAAATAGAGTTTTATAAAAAGAAAAAACAGATGTAACATTGGATCTTGTATTTATTATACTTTAATTATTTACATTAATTATAAATGTCGAATAAATAAAACACTTCTCATTCAAATCTTAATTCTGATACGTCAGTATTCAGTAAAATATTAGGTTGTATATTATACATACGGTTATATGTCCAAAATCAGTTTTGTTCGAATGAGTATCACAGTAGCATACAAATATACAATTAGGTATATGTTTGCAATGTCTAGATAGTTTTTTTTTATATATACTCGTGTATACGCTTAAGGAAGCACAGTGAAAAATTACTTCTTTAAAGTACCATATTATATACACTAGATGACATTTTCCGTCTAAAAAGCCATGTCTTACATGAATCATTCCGGGAAATTCTCGTATCGGAACGAGCGCCAGCCACAATACGATATGAAAGTATAAAACGAATCGTCGTAAAACCAATACAACATATTTGTCGCTTCGCTCTGAATTCAAACAAATGGACTATAACGTCGCGCAATGTATGTATAAATGTATAACACAGACTCGCATACAAATACATATAATATTATATTTTATCTATATACTCAATGTGCGGGACGTCAAATCGTCAACAAGTGTCTATTTGTCTATAAATACGATAAGAATAAGACTATATGGTGTGGCGTGCGGCGTGTGCAGTCCCGTATCTATAGACGAGGAAAACGGTACTTTCGTCCAGAGATCCGTCGCAGATATCGACTGTGTGTATAGGTATATGTACGCATACAACAGACGTAAGTACTACTGTTTTTCGGGGTATCGTCTGAATAAATCGCATCGTATTATGTGTGTATAAGTTAGAGATCGACCGAAGACCGAGCGGTAACGACACGCTATGCTGCAGGCGAGCGTCCGGTCGTGTTTGTCAGCTAACTCACGTTTCCTTGTTATCCACACACACACACACATTCAAATATAAACGCGTACGCGTGTGTGTGTGTGTGAGTGTAGTATTATAACAACGAAATGAGTGACAAACGAAACGTATAATAATGACGAAATCTGTATAACATAATCGTCTCTCTCTCTCTCTCTCTCTCTCTCTCTCTCTCACTCTCTCTCTCTCTATCTCACACCCCTGCCCGCACTCTCGCACACTGTCTGCCCGTCTGTCTGTTGTCTGCCTCTCTGGCTCTGTATCTCACCCAAGTCTCTATACCTATACATCTGACGTGATTCATACGTCCGATTTAATTACTGGCGGAGGGCTCGCCGCGTGTGTATATATGTATAATACGCGTGTATACATATACACAATATACGGGTCACGGATTAAATTGATACGTTCCGTTCGGGTCTGTGCGTATATGTACATTGTAGAGATAGAGATGGAGAGAGAGCGAGAGAGACCGAACGAGAGAAAGGTATAGCGACTGTGTAGCGAGTGAGAGATATAGACGTTTCACCGAGCCCAACCCCATATAATACGCCGAACACTCCGTGTACGGATCAATTAAGACTCGTCGCCGGATTTGTTGATTGGACGCCGCCAGTAATCCATACGATTATTACAGTCAATTTAGACGGAAGCTTTTCGTAAGTGAAAACGTCATCACCGACCGCACTTCGTACATAATAATAATATTACAGACGAGTAACCGTCGGGTTTTGATTCTCCCGACGATGACGCGTGTACCTACACACATTATAACCACAACTGTAAACACAAACGCCGGCGACAAAGCCTATACGCATTAAACTATTATGACATAAATCCAATCGCGTTTTTCGGAATACACCGGAAAGGTTATTGTATATAAAATAAAAGACGACAGACCTATATGTATGGCGTGTTTTTTCTTATTCGATAAACGGTTACCTACAGGCTATTATTACAGGTATCGGTATACTTCGGCGGTAACACCAGCCGATATTATTATCAAGTCTAAGGTTTTGCAATTTTATTTTTGCTGTGATATGATGTCGAATCTCCAATATACGTGTTCTGCTTAGTTATTGATGACGTCGTCGCAATCGCGGTGTTTGATGTAAAAAAAAAAAAAAAACCGTCGTTTTCGGTGTACGCGTTTATCTCTCCGGGCGTGTTGTAACGCAATCGTATTTAGTCCATCCATGTATAATTTAGGTTTGTATGGTGTATAAACATAAACATTATACGTCATACATTATTTTATACCAAGTCGATAATCGTAAATTTTAATTAGCTAGTATACTTCAAGAGATGGTTTTTTTTTTTTACAATTATTATTATTCCAAAAATTAAATCATTTTCAATTAAAATTAATGTTCCCGCATTTCGGTTTAAAACTATTACGTGTACTTTACACACTTTGGAAAATTAATAAGCGTACCTTGTACCTATTATATAGTATATTTTAACTGCGCCTACATAATATATTATGGTCAATATTTGTAGGTAGTGTACCTATGTATATATACATTATAATATATTAAAATGCCCCCAGCCAATTTCTTTGATACGATGTTTAGGGTCTTATATGTATGTATTTATTTACATGTTATATAGGTAGGTGCATTATTGTTTTTTCGGTCATTTTAATTTAATAATTACTTAAAAAATAAATTATATAAATAATTTAGAAACATAATGGATTAAGTTTGAACGAGAATATATTTTCAATTATTATTATATTCGTTTAAATAATTCGTTATTATTTATTATTATCATTATTTATTACAACGTAACTCATAATGACAAAATAAAAACGCGTAGGATTATTCGTGGTAAAGTAATTTTCAAGAAATATTAAAAAAAATCTTCTTTTATTCTTAATACCTTCTATACATTCTATATATATTATACTATATAAAATATTATACTAAAAGTTTTTAATCGAGAAATTCATATATATCGTTACGACGTCTCTAAATATTTCATTATAGCGACTCTTTATTATGTAAATTATATGACCTAAATATTGAACTTTTGAACTTATAGCGTCGTTATATTATATAATATTGTGATGACGCGATGTCTGTATATATACAGTGACAAGTTCGGAGTATCATAATATAATGTATAGCATACTTAAACTATATAATGTATTTATTATATGTTGATTTTACTCTGATATAGTTCTAAAATGAATAGTTATTTTATTTAAAAATATCTATCCTATTCATTATTTAGTTTTCCATAGTCTTACACATCATCTTGTAGTCTTTTACTGTTATACAAAATAAAAACCCTCATAAACTATCGCATGCCGTTTTGTTATACACGTGTACTAAAAACCGACTATATCCGACTATAGTACACATGTATACATATACTGTGTTATACGGTGAGTCTGGTATCCGAATCAATGGGATAAGCAAACATTTCGGCTATACAACACATAAACAGACCGGAGAAACCTTATAATGGTAACACGAGTATTTCCGGTCAAATATGTACACCCAGCACACACACTGTAAAACTATACCATTCGTAAACTTTGGGAGTGAATTAAATATTTTGTACATCATATCAACATACTAATAAGGTCTGTAACATATCGATTATTTTACCGGAGGAAAAAAATTGGAAAGTGAAAATGATTTTTGTCAATAAAAGTGAATGTCAATAAAATAATTTCGTTTTTTTCTTTCCTGAAAACGTGTGAAAAATGTGCACCGTTTGTTTATCGGTTTTGCGTACAGTTTTAATATAGAGTAAATCTGAAAGTGAAAACGAGACTTATATCGAATAACCGACACGAGCTTGTCTGGGTATTCATCGTATTCAATGCTGTCGAGCCCACAAAACTTATGATATCAGTAACTTTTATGATACTTATATAATGTTATATTATGTGCTATATGCTGTAACAATAATATTAATTACTATTATTTCATAATTTATTAAACATAATAACAGTTTATCCATACAACAAAAGCTACTGCAGAAGACCGAGCAAGATAATTCTGCACTTATTTTTTGTGCACCCGAATTCGATGAAAATCGCGAACAACAACTAATTACACTTTTAACGACCGATTTGTCGATTTGGTACAGTTTTTACATATGTGATAGCGTGAAGTATATTACCTATATAGCTTACATAAATTGTTCGCTTTATGTTTGATTTTTTTTTTTCAATGATGACGATTATGAAAAACACAGATATGTATACGATTTACGCTACATAAAAAATGTATCAGGATGGTCGGTCAATGTGAAATTCTTATAATACACGCCCTGTATACTATAATGTTTAAGGCTGTACAAGTACACATAAACACGATAATATAATATAAACGTTAATAAATTATTGTTATAACAAAACATCACTTGAACAGCACTCATTTTATTAATATAATATGGTGAATAGGACACTGGGCGATCGACTTTCCGTTGTTCACGGTCATATTATTATGTATTTATTTTGTTTTCAGTTTTTTAATTACATGACTTATTTGTAAGATATCCAATTAAAACTGGGTGTATCGGTTTTCTGCAAGATTAGATTTCTGAGGTTTCTTTATTCAGCCTGTTGTCCATTGTTGGTATTGTTTTTATTGAAAAACATCATCGTTGTACGCATATTATTATTCTACATATTATTATAACGAGTAGGCGACACTGACACAGTCAACACTTTAAACGACCGATATATACTGTTGGGGACAGAATTCTCACAGAATCATATAATATATTAAGACCACGTCAATTACTGGCGTATGCGTTTGCCTGTAACGACCATATCACTATTACGTCACAATATATTTATAAATATGTATGTATAAAATAATATAATATATTGTACGTGCGGCGTTGTTATTTATGACATTTTTTTTGGAAAAATTACCGTGACGAACGGAAGTTAATACGAGTACGAGAACGAGAACCGATAGATGATGATATAATACATCGGTATACATAGTATATTAGTATTGGATTATGGTCCGAGAAAGGAAATTCAATAAAATTCAATGTAATATATATGAACAGGTGTAGTATGTATATAATGTATTTAATGTAAGACGAGTACGTACATATATACCATGCCGAAAATGTTTTCTTGGATTTCGCGGCGTAATTCATTAGCCAAAACAATAAACCTTTGTGTAATAATACACACAACATAAGGGTTAGAAATGTTTTTGGAACTATAATACATAAAGTATTAATTTGGAGTAAATTAGATTTTCAACTTCGACATAGACGAAAAACAAGAAACAGTAAACATTTATACTTAATGAAGGCTAACATTTCTGCGAATATCATAAACTAAACCTCCGCGCAAGGGGCACATTAAATATGTATTCCGTTCATTATTTTTTGTCCTTGTATTAGTGCGATTTTTGAACGTGCTCGAAACATTTTTAATCAACACGAGATGAGGTATCCACGCGTAACACACTTATATATATATGTATATAATTCCCAAATTAATTTTTCTCTCTATTTATTTTTTTTAATTATCCATTTTGTAAGTGACTATAAGTATATTGATTATTTGTTAACTATATCGTGTTCGGCTATTGGACGAACTGCAATACAAGTTTATTTATGACGGGGTTCAATTTCATGTTAAGTAGATATAAACTATATGGTTAACTGCTGGGTTCGCCAGGGACTTAAATTAATAATTTGGAACGTTGAACCTTAATCAACTTTAAAACAACGACATAGTGCGACCATTCCAAAATGTTCTACTTTAAACAACATAAATCGAAATCGTATAAAATAATGGTGTTGAAAAAATAGTTAAACGCAACTATTAAATTAATGAATAATTAATAAATAATATTTAATTATTATACACATTATACAGAACCAAGTGATTGTTCTTATATATTTATTATAATTTATATAATTTTATGAAGTACAATAATGTGAATATACTTATATATTCATAATTCATGTGTAAAAATGCACAAAGGATTACCATTGATTTTATATAAATATTAAAATATATATTAACAAATAACAATTACCGATATTAAAAAAAACGGTAGACAAGTTCAAATAAGTATTATAACATTGTACATATGGGTAATAATAAGCAAGTTGGTAGATTTAATATATAGACAGACATGAGAATATAATTAGGTAAATAAATAATTTATTCGGAGTTATAAATGTTGAGATGTGTGCTTCATACTTTAAAATAAAATGTATTTTCAACAAATATAATTATAATATATGAATATAATATATAATAGGTAGGTTATATATAGAATTATTATTACTCAAATTTAACGAGTAAAATTAAATTTCTAAGACTTCATATTATTCGTAATTTAAATGTAATAAATTTAAGCTTTTATGCTATGTCACTGTTCATAATTCAATCAATTTGATTTCTCTGAACGTTTCTTGTAGGTAAGACAAAAAAAAAAAAAATAAAAATAAAAATAAAAGTGTAGCACTGGAGTACCGGACTTTATGGGAGATAAGAATTAAACATTTTTATTACCCTACAACAGTCGAAGATTGTTAAGAATAAATTAAATGCACGTGTCTGCACATTTTTCTTTCATATTTAAATCTTAGATCATACAACAGATATCCAACATTTGAATAATGATAAATACAAAGGATTTCAGTTTAAATAGAAAAAGTGAAGAAAAAAAAAACGAAATAATGAAGCAAACGTTATGATATGGAAATTGCGTAAAATGCTTGACAAAATCAATAGGTATCTAATTTTTAAAATTGTATTTATTTTCCAAGAGAAAACAATTGCGTTACGACGACTTTTCGTCTCCGTCCATTGAGGTGTAAAACGCGAAAACGAGCAAATCAAACTAACGCAGTAACCGATCTCGAGGTGTGAAAATAAAAAAAAATTCTAAATGCCGCCGTAGAAACATTATTATTACTGTTATCACGAGGACCAGCGCGGTAGGTGGAACATTATTGTATTCTCGTCGCGGAATCTATTTGACGTCGCTGCAGCATGTGACGGCGAACCCGTGAAAACATGTCGCTTTTTTTCGCTCTCCAAAAACAACGCAGATAATGGGCAGCTGCGCTGCGGTTACTCGTTTTTTACTCGATTTACGTTAACGAGAGTCTATATAATATAACATTATGTAATAACAATAAAAATAATATGGCGAATCGTACGCCATCACAGCTATACATAGTGCGACGGTTGATGCGGCGAATCGATGGCATCGTTTAATGATAATGTGAAGTTTTTCCACAGACATAAATTATTATTAACACGTCATAATGATAATAATAATAACAATAATATTATATAGACATTTTGCAGACCGACGGCCGTAGTTCGCGCCCGCACACGCACACACATACACACACACACACACCCTTCCGTGTAATTACCTATTACACGCGCATATTTTGGTAAACGGTATACGGTCACTATACGCGCGATATATTCGCGACTCAAAATATTATTGTTGCCGATTGACAATGATGGAAAAAATCAAAATGTTTAAGTACAAAAGTACACCCATCTGTCCGCGTTCGAGTGTTCATTGTTCGCGGGCGCGCATACACACGGGGACGTTTAAAACACTGCGCTGCAGTAGCGAGCGCAACGCGTCGGCAGCCCCGCGGGGTGAGGAGTGTGGGCTCCTGACACAACAAAGACAATGGGTCTATCGGACTACCGTATTTTTTTTTTCATTATTATTTTTATTATTATTATTATTATATTTCGTATACATTATTATTATTATTTTTTTATTTCATTTTTGATTGACAAGGCCGGCTGGTGTAAGTGTGACGACCTCCCCACACACACACGTACTCGCTATATATTATATATATTATGTATATCATATATAAGGTACACACTGCACATAACAATATGATATAATATTATTATGCGCGCACGCCGATCGATAATCCGCGTTCGAGCCCTCGCGCTCTGCTCCTCCGCCGGCTAATTTGGCTCTCATTGAACAAAAAAAAAAAAAAGTAATATAAAATAAAGGGGTTAAATCATTTTGGGTTTTGTTAACTTCTTTATTTCGGTACAATATTTTTTTCGCCGTTTCGCAAACCCTGTAATTTATTTGCATATTGCATTGTTTCCACTCCGTAGGTGATTTTTAATGATCCCCCGGCAGCTGCGCAAACAAAAGAGTGCAAAACGCTATCCGCAAATCGGATCGAACGTAATTAATCCTTCGCGTCTTGGGTTTGTTTTGTTTTTTTTCTCGTTTCGTTTTTGTTTTCCTCCTTTTCGAAGTCACAATCTTCCACTCGCGACCTTGGTCCGAACACGATTCGAATGCATACTTATTATACATTATGCTATGTACGAAATGATTATACGGTCCATCTGTGGATTTTTTTCGGTTATTTTATTTTTTTAATTAACGGTTCCCGGATTATAATTATTACGAGTCGGTAAGTTATTATAATGCGGCCGAACGCGTCCACGACAATAATTGCCCGAAACTAGTTTGAGTCGTTTTATTATTTATATTTTACTTCTATGATATTATAATATTATATATGTACCTACTGCGTATACGTACATGATCTCGCCATCGGGTGGAATTATATTCCCGCGAAGTTGGTTGGCTCAATAGTATTGTATGATATGTGCCTACACGCCGAGTAATAAAATAATCGGACGAGGAATGATTTTAGCTAAAGGTGTAAATCATTCACCGAAGTGATGGACTGTTGTGGTCGCGTTTTTAATATAAAATAATATTCCTCTGAATATGAGCGTAACTTGAAAATGTATTATAGTGGGAAAATATATAGTTACATATCGATATGTTATTGATTATTATTTTATTACTTACTCCTAATTTATTCTAGGGGGGTCAATGGCTCCGTTTGCCACCCTCCCCCCCAGTTTACACCTATGGCTTATGCCTCTGAGCCTCTAAAAATGGTCATTTTTATCATTTCATCCATTGGTTTTTGCGAGTATTTTACACAGTATAATTATTATTACAGTTATTAGTTACATATTTCTAGAATAAAAACGACCGAGAATATTGTACACCTCTTATTAAGATGGGTATAGTATTAGACCTGTAACTCAGACTGTGTGACTCTAATCTAACCATAGTTATTGAGGAAGTCTTATCAGATAACAGTAACAACAAAAGGCTGCAGTTTTGATGCGCGTTATGTGGTCTAGTGACGTATAAAGTGTATTGGGTAGGGGCCGGAGAAATAGGTTTATCGAAAAATACAACAATTTAGGACCTTCTAAATATATCTTTGCACAAGTGAGTAATAATCATATATTAATTATATTTTGGAAAACGCCAAATCGGTTTATAATATAGTTTTTAATGTACCACGTATTTTCCATTCATGCTGATTTGCTATAACAATAAAATGCGCCAATACGATATATTTTTTAGTATCTCGACGATGAGATGTAATATTATTATAAATACATTCAATCATATCCACTTTAAAAGACCGTTGTAAACGGCTTTATAAAGTGAAAAAGTAAAAAAAAAAATACGAACTTTTGACTTTTGCATATCATCCGAAACCGTAAACGAACTCGTGCTCGTATAACACAACGCGAAAGTTCTATTCAAATCATATTATACTGAACACGTTTTTACCGTAATATGTACCACATCACAGTACACAAATAATGTACGTACGCGCGTACGAAAAGTCCGTGAAAGAACGTTGTTAGACTTTATATTATACACGTCATAATAATATATACACCGCGATAAACTATATACACTGCGCGCTGGTGTACATGCTGTATATGTGTACTGATTTTTATGTAAAACTTCCGTCCAGATTCATTCATTTGTGGCCCGTAACGTTATTATACGATGGTCGCCGTGGCTAATTTAAGATAAGTACGACTGCCGCCCGGGACGATGGGCAATCGAATAGCACTAGATTTCCCATTATTTTTACAACGGTGCTGAACGCCGTTGATGTTCGACCCATAAAATTCGACCGGGGGTTATAAACATTTCCTCTGGTTTATGGTATTTAAATACATTTCGTCATTTATATATATATATATCTGTTCCCGGACCACGTCGTAAAAACGCTCGCGATGTAATAATAATACGATGCGTATGTGTGTGTGCGCGCGAGAGAATTATAATTCGAATCTCCGCGCCCGCCGCAGCACCAGTTGTCCCTCCGAGGTTGTGTAACGCGGAATTTTCCGAAAACAATACAATAACCACCTCGAAACGTTTATGGAAAAAGAAGAAACAACTAGGTCCGGACGACGACAGTATTTTCTCGACGATAATATAAAAATATCGTACTCGCGCGCACTATTGCATAGATTATGATTTCCGGGTATTATATACAAGGGAAAGGGCTATAAACATGCACCACCCCGTTCAGCTTTTAATAACGTGTCAAGGACAGACTATTCTTCTTCTTCTCTTCCGCGTTCCGAGTGCATTCGATTTGTCTTTAATCCCGCGGTTTATATATACATATATATATATATACACACACACACAATGCACACATATACATATACCTTGTACGACTTCTCGACGAAAATTAGACGGTATATTGGTTTTTCGATTGATATATATTTTTTATTATTATTATTATTATTATCATCAGCCGTCTTCTTTTTACCGTGCACACACTGAATAATGCCGGTATCACGGGTGATCGGAAGAGGAAACGACGAGTTTTATCCGAAAACGAATCCGTATGCCCGCTGCGTAATGCATTAATGCCAGGCTGGTTTCGATTAGGTTTTCCGTACGGTTGATTCGGTAAATTTCGGATGTCGGATGGCTTAAAGGAGAACTACATTTTCGTCTCTCTCGATCGTGTGTGTTTTTCACGGAAAAATATAATATAAATACATTAGGTACTTTTTTTTTTTTTTTGGTATTTAATAAGGTTTCTTATGAAAAAAAAAATTTCGATTAAATCGTCTCCGTTATTATTAATTTGTAATTTTTTTTTATTTACGAAAATCTCAAAATCGTATTATAATGCTGAAGAAAATATAGAAAATATGTTTCTAAATAGGTTTTTCTGAGAAGTGTATCCCAAAATTAAAAAAAAAAAATATTGTTGAAAAACAAAATAAATATCTTTCGCGGAAAGCTTCCCAAGTATTCACGTAATCACGTCCTATAACGCCGAGCTAGCAGGGAAACTATATAAAGTTTTACGTCATCATCAGATGCTGCAGTAAGGTGCGAGGAAACTCAATCGTTAGAAATGTTATACTATATAATGTATATATATATATATATATATATATATATTCGATATGTTTATAGTGGTTTGAAAAAAAAAAATCATTTCAAGGGCTTTATAATAATTTTGAACCGCACCTAAGATGATGCTCTTTTTTCCAAGCGTTATTCAAATTTGTCGAACGATGTTTTTTTTTACACGCCAGCACTTTTAACGAGCACCGTCGCGTTTTGAGAAAGCGTTGTGTACGCATATGTGTTTATATACGTATATACCTATGTATGTGTGTTTCTATATCTCCTTGACAGAGAACCGTGATTTTTATAATCAAGCCTAACGAATCGGACCTTTATATTCGTACTGCGTGAGGTAGAACTGTCCCATCTGGATTAAGGTCTAACTAGAACCTTCACCGCCGGAACAAAAAAAATGACGATAATAATAATGGTAAAAAACTATACACACACATACACACACACACACATATATATATATATTTATATTATACCATAACCAAAAACTACGAACGCGTTGCATACACACACAAAAGTAGATAATGCGAGTGTACGCGTTTTAATAATAATAATAATAATAATAATAATAATAAAAATAATAATAATAGTAATAATAATAATAAGAGGACAAGCACTAGGTAATGGTGGGAACCGGCCACGTGACTGACGGGCTTATCACGTTTTTTAACTGGTTCACAGCGCATGCCAGCCCATATTAATACTAATAAACCGCATACGGCACTGTCTTTGCGGACGTATATTATGTAGGTACTGTGTTATATATATTATTATATCTATAGCTACCTATTATATTATGTATATATCCCTATCAATGTTCTTCTGATTTGGCTATGAGTTTATATTATTATTATGTTATTTCCTCAGTTCTGATATAGTTTAGTTTTTATTATTATTTTTTTCGACTTCTTTTTTATTATAATATTTTACCCGGTATATTACTTAACTGTTTTGGTTCATGGACCTTGGTTTCCCACGGGTCGACCGCAACTCTGCTTTCCTACCGATCACCCAATGGGTCGATAAACGAGTGCCAATTGGGAATTTCGCTAAAAAAATAAAATAAACACATATAATAGGTAACTACTATATTATACATCATAAACCTATAACTGGTCTAGTGAATAAACCGGCACTATACACAGCCATTTGGATTCAATGTGTTAACATGAGTACACTTATGTTTTCAATTTTTTCTTCGTTCTATACTGTGTGAATATGTTTGATTGGCTTGCATTAATTTAACTATTCATTATTTGAGTTGATTAAAGTTAAATCAAAAATTTTCTCAGGGAAATTATCGTTTTATTTTTTTTTTTAAAGATAAAAATGAAAATTACTCTATTCGTGTTTGCATTAAGTACCTACGTATACGTAAATCTATTCAATTAAAGTACCATATCAGTAATCACTCATAAAGATGTTAATCGATGTTATTTAAAACTAAAACGAATATACTACACATATATTATGTATATTGTATATACGAGTATACCTTCATAAAATCATTTATACACTTAATAAATCTTTATTTAACCCTTTCAGACCCAAGGGTCATTATAATGACCCATCTTTTCAATAATTTTTAACTTAAGAACAAATAATGGTAGAATTTAAATTTTAAGTTTATTTGATAGCTTATCTCATGAGGAATATGAATAAAAAAAAATATAAATAGTTTTAATGATTTTTAATATAAATATTTATACTTTTGTGAAAAAAAAAAAATGAAAAAAAAAAAAAATAATAAATTTTAGTCTTTGTTTCCATATTTCATAGAATATCCGTTAGAGAGCGTTGTTTATTTTAGTACTTATGCTACACTAGCATTAAAAATAGATTTCATGATAACCAAGTGTCGCAGTTAATTTCCCCTCCATCAAATCGCATTGAATATGTGGTACATTATAATGACCCACCGGTTATCGCGACATTAGCTGTCGCCGACACTTTATTATTATTTATTACACATTTACACTATTATTGGTTTTGTGTAGCGTTGCGCTTGTAAGTTGTTTGTACATTATAGATAGCCGATTTCGCCAATTTTTTGTTTTTTATATTTTACGTATTATATTGTGAATATACAAAAATGGCTCATAAAATATTATCTAGCTAAAATATAATGGACTTGTTAGACGGTGACGAATCGGAACTGGATTTTTCTTATGATGAAGATGAATTCCCAAATGATGAACTAGACCAACTTTTACAAGAATTTAATAGTAATTATACTCTTGATTTGTAATGTCCACCTATGCTTAACGAGAGACAGAAATTGTTTTGAAGAATATCATACTAAAGTTTAAACAAAAGTTATCAAAGACAACAAATTTATTTTATAATGCTACAAAGATTGATTTATTTTATTTTATGTGACAAAGGTTGATTTACTTTATTTTATAATTAAAAATAATAAATATTTATTTTACTGGTGTTATTAGTTTTAAGAAAATGAGGATATTTACGAATAAAAATAAATTTTAAGTTGTTAATACATTTAAGATTTTAGATTTAATTGTTTGAAAATTTAATAAAAAAAAATTTAATAAAAGTATTCTTTTGTGTCCTGTGGGTCATTATAATGACCCACTTCAGGTCTTGGAAAATTTAAGTGCAAAAATTTTGAAAATTTGCAAAATGATTACTTTTAGGATCCTAAATTGAAATATTAAAAAAAAAAAAAAAATTTATCGGCCAAAATAATTATGGGTTTGAAAGGGTTAAAGAAAATTTAGTTGTATCAACCTACGTAGATATGCGGTTAATCATTATTTTATGACCCAACATGTTCGTAAAAAAAAATTATTTTTCTTATATTTGACTTTATTTAAGATTGTTATCGAGATGATAATTTTTAAAATAGTAGGTACACGTCATTCATAACTATTATGTTTGTCAGCCTATGTATAATTAATATATATTATAATATATAATGTATGGCGATAAATCAATAGCAATATAACGTTAGGTTATGTATATAATCATTAAATAATAAATCATAACCATTAGCATACAAATAACTAATAAGTAATAAGAGTATAGCGTGTAGGTATACATAACTAATTTCAAGTAATTAATATTATAATTTATAACTGCAGTTGTATTATTTGTCATACGACTTATAACTGCATGAGTATTATAAGCTATTGATCAATTTTAACCGATCACAAGACTAGATTTTTATCTCGCACTATTAGACTTTGATATTATAGATATTACATTAGTGTTATACACACACACACACACACACACACACACACACACACAAACATATATATATATAGAATATAGAGTCTATATTATATAGTCATTATAAACTATAGTTTATTTTTCAAGGCTCTGAATAAAATTTAAAATAGATGTAATAATATTTTTATGATAATTCATTATTTATCGTAGTTATTTTAAACTAAAGAGCATGATAAGCATATTCAGGCATTGGTAGCCGACGCTTTCAGCAAATTTTTAAATCACGTTCCCTATTTTCTTTTCTGCATGAAAAGAAATTTTTAATTTAAAAAATTTACAATAAAAAAAAATATAGTTATTATGACTGAACATTTTAACTATTAGCGTATCAAAAAGATAAAATTAAACACAATTTTATTAAAACTAAAAGACATCATAATATGTAATATAGTAATAAATAATAATTTATTGATAAAAATTAAGTATTTATAAATTGTGGATTTGATATTTTATAATAATCAATGACATCTTAAAAGTTTTTACTGCTTGAAAATTTTTGATAGATACTGCAATGATGGTTAATATGTTTATCCAAGTGATTTTGATTCATAGTACTCCTGAGTTTGATTTTTATAAATCTTAATATGGAAAAGTCCTTTCGCACAAACAGTTTGTAACTGATATATTACAAATAATTTAAAGGATTTAAATATATTTTCTCTGTATAATCTGTAAGCTATTTAATTCAATCATCGTAGTTTTTTTACTCCTTTTGTATTTGAATCACTTAGTTTAATCAAGCTAATTTTAGCCTTAACCCATCCTGCTTCAAATCAAAGATTTTGCACAAATTCACTAGGTATACATGATTGTGGTTATAGTTTCTAGTTGTACTAAGTTTCTGTTATTATTTACCATAATTGTTGATGTTTGATTAAATATTTGCTAGATTGTACAATCCTGAAGGAGGATTTCGATAATAATGACCATTGTACGATTCTCCATCAAGACATCGGATGGGAATCGTTCTCAATAATGGTCAATACGATAAATATTTAAATTAATACATTTTGTAAAGGCATATTATTTATTTCATTTATAAGTAATATAAATCTGAAGTCATTAAAATAATAAATTGCAGACTATTGAACTATATAATTTAATAATAATTATTATCTGTATTATTATTTTTTTCTCAGGGTATATGTTTTTTTTTTTTTTGCAGACACAGTGAATCTACGGTGGATCCGTGCCCGCCTTCCACACCATGTAAACTGCAGTGTAAACACAGCGATGCCGAGGAGACTAAATCATTATATTATTTATGCCATGAACTGTAACTACTAAAATCATTTAATACGTTTAATTATATTATGAAAGACGGTAGTTGATGATCTCAGACCAAATAGTATTGAGATTTTGACACTGAGGTAAAATTTAAAACTGAAAATTAAATCTTTGTGTATAGGTACCATGTATCATGTAAGATGTACACTTGATATAAGTACTTTCATAATATATCATTGCAGTTGTAATTTCATACACTTAACATATAGGTATATTATAAAATATATTTTTATTACAATGTCGAATTCATATTTAAATTTCTAAACAATACTCGAAGTATATGTAAAAATTTAAAATAATAATTAAAAACACGTATAACATTCAGTATAGTATTATGTTTTATTGATTATTAGGTTGTAGGTACTATCATTGATAAACTGATAATATATTGCTGTAAAAATAACATTATCGAACAATTTTTATACGGATATTCGTGAGGATTAAATTTAATTGAAAGTTCAAAAAATTAAAACAATACATTACATAAATCACAAACTGTGTATAAATAAAATTCGAGCGATTTAACACAAATATTATTATTAAATTTAAATAACTAGATAAGTGTATACTGATAAGAGTTTCATTGATAATGAAGGACCGGATATTTAGGCGGATACTTAATATGTAATTTCTTGTAAAGTAAAACGCCATACCTATGTACGACATTTAAATATAAAAATACATATGAATAATGTGTCAACGTTGGACACTGATTATCTGTTGCTCGTTAGAGATAACAGAAAACATCATGATATTATAATAATATACTGTCCGGAGAAAACAAGTATAGCCACGTCAATCGGTTGTATATACCTGCTACGTGTAGAATATATTATAATATTATAATAGGTATTTTGATGTGATCGAGTATATCATACCAAAAAAAAAAAAAAAAAATGCGTTGTATAATATAATTGATAATATATTATGCTATTTAGCTGATATTGTATTGCTCTGCAAGAACACTATATATGTATAGAATGTATATATGATACCCACATGATATAATAACATAGGTACCTACACGGCCACGTGGATATAGACGACATTTATTATTTTTTAAGTGGTGTGCTATGTGTGAGATCCCACTGGAAAAATGTATTGGTACCAAACTAAAACGTGTAAATATTAATGGCATTCTGTATTATTGGGTATAAATAACGTTTGGACAATAATAACGGTTAAATTTCAATTACAAGAATTTGGGGCTTTGGTATACACGTATGTATGGGAGTATACAAAAATAAATACATTATGCTTAGTGCAAACGAACAAAGAAGGATTTTACATGAAATGATAAATTGAAAAATAGACGTAAGTACAAAAGAAATTATTTTCACGCAATGACTTGGGAAATATTACGGAAACGTATTGTTTTTTTTTCCCCATAAACTGTAGATATCACACTCGTGTTGTATATGCATATAGGTACGTATCTAAACGCACGATACATAATACAATATATAATGCCAATGAAATGTACAATACTTAACGACTTATCACAATAATATATTTTAATATACGGCGCAAAATAGTACATAATATATAATAATAATATCGTCGATGACTGCAGGAAACCGGATTATGATTTATACGCTGTACTTTGCAGCGAATATGCAAAACAGCGTATATTATTACTATGTACATATGCACGCATGGTATTTACACGGGGCCTGGGCCCGGGCGCGATATACGTGTGTACATACGTCACGCATATTATTATAATCGAATTTAATGAATTATAATCGATCGAACATCATAACGGACACCTCACAAAAACTCTACCGGTTATGATATTGGATCCTATACATTATAATAATATTATGCTCGGTAGTTAATAACGATAATAACAATATTATGTACCTATCCGCGTATGATATATTATAATATACAGTGTGGTACGGTCGATTTACAACGTCGAGACGGTCCGCGACGGGGTGCTCATTAGATTGAAAGTATCCGTTGATGGAATGTCCGAATATCCAGATGCCGTGTACTATACATTTATACGACGAGACCTGTCACTATAATATGATGTCTAATATCGTGGCTGACTATATACTATGCGTGTACCAACAGCGTGGGGGCTTCACGCACACACACAAACATATATTACAGGTATACGTTTAAAATATTAATGTTTCCTTGCGAGTAGCAAATAATTTTTAATTATCCGTCATACGAAATACCTACACGCTGGTAGTAAAAATATATACATATACACATATATATTTAATAATAACATATGCTTTCTTGGTCAATAATAATAATCACTCGTGGGGTCCTCGCACACACACACACACACACACAAATATATATTCATCTAACAGTAAGGTTGTAATATTAAAGGTACGCGCGCGCCTCTCCGCGTTGTCGTATACACGAACCATTAATCACGAGTTCGAAACAATTTCATAATATATACGCCCCGACACACACACATTTCACGGATTGGGTTTGACGTCGTTGTTTTCGTTGTTTTTCCTCTTGTTTCGCCTCCCGAAATTATTATGTACATAAAATTACGCGTACAGTCCTTATTAATGTACGTCTGGGGAAAAAGCGATTTTGGAATAAGACGAGAGAAAAAAAAATGTCCGTACAAGCGCATATACATACACTCGTCATATATATATATATATATATATACACACCGTATACGGCTGTAAGTACACGAATTCGTATCCCCGACTCCCGAGTGTGTATACAATATGTATATATCTTTTAATACGGTACGTTATAACATACGACTATCGTATCTATACACGAATTATCAATATGAAATAATGAGATATAAATATATTATATTGGTATACGCATGTCGCATATATTATCGCGTAACATCGAAGGATGGCTCTAAACGGTCGCGCGGGCCGCTTTAATGATGACGATAATAATAATAGTATGATATAAGCGCGCGCGCGGGTATATACCGCGTACGCATAACAATATGTAGGTAGGCAAGTACCTAAATACAATATTAAAATATATTATAACATCCTATTTTCGACGGTTTAATATTATGTTGTTGTATATAGTACTAAACGCGGTAAATTGCTTCGTAACGCGAACGGAGCGACAGGAAAAAAAAGGCCACTCGCATTGTTGTCGTATATTAACTCGTATTTTTATATATATATATAATATAAAATAATAATAACGATCTCGGCACGCGATCTCCGCAGCCGCCGTCGTGCGTACGCCATATGGATGGCGCCGATAAATAATAATAATATAATAATATTATGTGACGAACACACACGAATTCGCCGGCCGACCTGCTGCTGCTCCCGCCGATGGCTGTTCCGAGAATATTCCACCTCCACCTGTAATGAGTACAACAAGTCTCGGGCCGGTCGAGTAATTTGTCCGATTGTGTATTATAAGTTTTTATAATTTTTTTTTCCCTCTATCAGTACTTGCGTGATTTCGTAATATATATACATACCTGTATGAACGTAGTCTTATATTACAGGAAGTCAAACGTTTCCGTTTCCATAATGTATTATACGCGTATCGTTGCAATGGGCGTACACACGCACGACTGTCGATTCGCAAACTCGATAGTATAATATTATCATTTCAACGTTATACCGCAATAATAGTTGCAGTTTGACAAAATCCGTCGTATTTATGTGTCATTATATTTTAGACCTATTAGTCTATATACTACCATGCTATAAGAAAATTGCACGTTCAATTCACGACGTCGCGGGTTATGTATATATTACTATTCTAGACGAAATCATTAATATATTTTCCCATATGGCGTAATGTAGGTGGGACTTACCTCTACTGAGCGAATTTCGGGTAATTGTCCCTGTATATATGGTATATATAACAAGTTTTCTATAACCATTTCCGTTTCCCCAGAACAACGTAAGTATTTCATTTATTTATTTTTATTAAATTTTAGAATCCGTTAACAAATGGTCGCATGATTGGTCTCGTATGGAATAAGTGTATATACTACATATATATATATACATATGTGTGTGCGCGTATATTGCACGGAAAATAATAAATCCTCTCGATTGGTTTGCGCATACATATAGTGGCCACTGGTCGTTGTCCAAGTATCAATCGTATAATATGGCGTACCCACTTCACTATTGCTGTGCGTCATAAACAAATTACATTTTTGGGTCTACCGCAGAGGAAATATGTTCCCGTGTACGATAATAACTGCGATAATTTATAAGTGATAATATTCGTGTGCCATGAAAATGTTTCATCGCGAGTGTTTTACAACGCTTTTATATTTATCGACTGCGATGCAATTGGTTTTCATTTATTACAATCGACATCAATATTTTTTCCATTATGAAACCTCAATGTTTGTTCATTAGAAAATAAAAACCTGCTTGCACGTGCGAGTGTTTTCTATATCGGGCGATCAAACAAATAATAATACGTGAGTATCATTACGCCAACTTTCAGGACAATTTACGTGTATAAGGTTCATATCATATGTATTTATTTAATATTTTGATGGTATGTTTTTTTTTCACCTTTTTAGTGTAAAAATAAAAATAGGTAGGCCTGAGCGTGGGCGCACATTATACACGTATACATACACTCACTCGGTGATTACGATATACGCGTATAATTTAAACGAAATGGTAATGGAAAACACCGGATATATCACTATTGTATATTACATTGGGTGTATTATACGTTTGTATGTATATATAAAGGCAGTAGCGTCAAAGTATTATAATACCGGCTGTGTATAATACGATGTGGGCACTCCCGAAACAATTCCGACTACGATTATTATTTCTCAAGAGCGTTGGTACGAAAAGACAAACGAGAAAAAAAAAACAGTTGTGATATTTTATTTGTCTAAACGTTGGTAAAATCTCTTTTCGCGGTCGACGTACAGTGACAACGAGAAAGGTATGAGGGCGTACATATGTATACACGTATATATGTATTTGTATACGATATACCGTATACCTACCAACGAGCTGGACCTGCAAAAGCGCAATTTTTACAAACGAAAAAATAGTGTTAGAATCTGTAGAGTCTGTGACGTGTATGTGGTTATAGTATATATATTTATATAGATACTATAAAATTATTAAGATTATCCAATGTACATTTTTGGTGGTCAGTCCTGCAAATGGAAAATATCTTATTTTTTACCAACGGAATTTCCTTTTCTTTAGACATTTTCTTATAATATCCTTTTCTTTATGTTAGAGGTTTTTTTTTAATAATAATTTTTGATATCGACCTGATGTTCCACCTCATTGTTTACCTTTTATTCGGGTCATTTGCTTCATGTTATAGATATAATATGCAGTTTCAAAACAATTTTTATTTTATTTCACTGCAAAACTGAAGTCCATCGAATGTATTTCGTTCTCGAACATTTGCCATCTATCGGTACTCGGTGCCCGGGGAAATCTTCCCCTCACCCCATCGCGTACTTATTACGGCCACGATGTCGCGAATAGGCTTCGGACGTGCCTGCAACAGACTGAATACGAACGAAACGAAAACGAAAAAAACAACCACGTCAGCGCGTGATTGCGGTGCACACAAATTCGGAACCGATTTGGATTTCTTCGGGAGGGTGCGCGTAGTGTGTGTAAGGTAGGTGTATTATAAACGATCGCCGCAATAGCTAATCACACTTATAAAGGTATATATGTATTAAGAGAGAGTGAGTGAGAAAAAGAGACCGTTTTACACGTGTTTATATATACTATTGTGTCCGTATCGGCTAAATCGTTAGCTTGTGTGTGTGTGTTAGTTCGAGTGCAGCGTCCCTTCGTCGTATAATACTAATTAGATCGGTGTCGGTTTAGAGAGACCTACCACTGCATTATATAATATAGAGACGAGCGCGCGCTTCGGAAAACCAGTCACGTACGCGGCGGGCGCGAGAAGACCGTTTTGAATCGATTGTGCCCGGTAACGAATCCATTAACGCGGATTATTTTGTTTATTTTTTCATTTCCCTCTTCCGTCGTTGGCGTATAACGTCGTCCCGCCACCGTCGTCACCGTCGTCGTGGTCGTCGTACAAATAAAGGACGTGTAGGTACACCACCATATTAATCCTGCGGCGTTTAATTACTGTTTACATGCATAATTATGTGCCTATATATATACATAATTTATGACGTAGGCGGACATGACGTGATAAGAAAACGCCGCAGCGACCACGGCAGCACTACATATTATTATTATTAGGTACGTATAGTATGAGATCGATTCGAATAACATGAGTATATTGTAAAAAAAAAAAAAAACCAATAATAAGCGTACTAGTTGTGCGCAGCGTCGACGAAAGGGTGCGGAAAACCGTCGCGAGACAAACAAACGAGGAGGAGGCGTTTTTTTTGTCGAGAGGCCCCCTCAAGAATTCTCCTTATTATTTATTATTAATATTGTAATTATACACGGTTTTTTTTAAATCATTTTTTTTTCAAGAAGGTTTTTTTTTAATTGACCACGCCCGCCTTACCCTCTCGGCTACCACCACTGCCGCGCGCATACATATTCATTAATGAAGATCCTCCTTTTTAAACGCCCGACGTTAATTGGCTTGTTGCTTCCGTTTTTGTTTCAACGTGCGGACCCCTCTGCCGCAGCCCCACCACCGCGTGTACTATAATATATACGTGTACGTGCCGCGGCGGGTTAAAAAGAGCAAAGCGATTTCGCCCTTTTGCATAATATCAACGAGAGAACCCGCCGCCAATTCCTCATCAATTACACTGCTCAACGTGGCTCCTCGTTCAAAGGGTCTTTATTCGCCCGTCTCATCGACGTGTAACGTATATATATATATATGTATATTTACATCGCCGAGAGGTGCATTTAAGTGTATAATAATTTATGTATATACGATGATCCTTTTAACTAGCCCTTTCCGATATTATATATAATAATATACACGCGGTCATTATTACAATATGATTATTGTTCTTTCGACGCAAAGCGATATAATATATAGCTATACGTGTAGTATATACCGTTAACCTCATCTCTATACAAGTGTATAGACTAATTTTAATCCATTTCCTTGTTATGGCTCGCGGCAAGTATTTCCCCCGCGATTCGAAATGACAATTCGGTACATTTCGCCGTCCGTAGTCCGCAGTACGAAATAGAAACAAAAATTGTGTGAACGTAGTAAATTTTAAACGTGTCGTAACTATATAGTTTGTTAAGACACAGTGTGTTATACTATATAGCGGTACTCACTATAGCTGCATGCAAGAAGATACATGCCAAAGAATTAAATGAATTGTAGAGAATACATTTTAGACATTACCAGAACCGTAAATCGTATTAATGTCCTTTGTTATCTGTCCAAATGAGGTCTTTTAAAGTGACCGTGAAGTAATACATTTACCCGTGGAAAATACGCAGAATTCGCGTTCTGGTCTGTAATATATTAATGCCAATAAAAATCTTTTAATATTCCTCTTATCGTATTTAACACGTTTTAATCGGCAATACTTCTCGAATAATATTGAAAGACATATTCCGTACGGTTTAATGACGAATAATAAATGATACGGCGTTAATTTCGTTTTTATCTCGCGTATATAGTATTCGGTTGTATACTACACAGTGTTTCGTTAACGTTTATTATACAGTTCTTATAATATACGCACAAAGATACTGCGGTGGGTTAAAGAAAATTAATGTTCAACGCGTTTTATATTACATTCATGCCAGTATTATATATATTTTTTTTTTTTTTACATACAAACCAATTTGAATTTTAGGTCGACGGTTTAAACAAACTCCACTATTATGTTTTTAGCATGTTTTACTATATTTATAACCCTTTTTTAGACATGGAATTCTGTGGCTTACGGTAATACCTATAATGTTTTTTAAACGAACGAATCAGAAATATGCCACCATGAAATTAACGGGTACATTTTTATATACTTCATGAATAATTTATTTCTGAATCAATAATGTTTTGAACCGTCATTTGTAGGTTTATGAATCCACATTATGTATATTATTATTATTATTACTACTTTTATCGTTGATCGATGACTATTGAAAGAAAATGTATTCTTATGGGTGCCTAGTGCCTACGTTTTCAGTGTTGTTTAAAATATGCGACTAGACGAAGTGTTCAAACAAATAAAACATAAATAAAGAAGTGATTTACGTAAAATTCCGTCTATATAAATTTTATACTTGCCTGGTTTTTTTTTTGTTAAAATAAAAAAAACAGGTACCCATTGTCAAATATAACAACATTATATTTCAGCCATCATGAAATATATATTTTTTTTACTTTCCAAATGTGACGAAACGTATTTGAAATGCATACAACAATTATTAGGCACTTGTATAATGAATAAAACGCGTTTTAAATTGCACCTCAAAACGATACACTGGACAATGAATCTTCTTATTCTCCTTCTATTATATAATTGGCATTTTCTTTATATTTATACATGACGGTAATATTATTAGCTATAATTAACTTACCTATATACGTATAAATATACTACACAAAACGTTCAAATGAAATAAAAAAAGTTTTTCTTCGTATTATTCTTAATAATAACAAACGTGCAAAATACGCCGAGTTAGTACTATTCAATATTGATAAGAGGGGAGTGATAAACAATTGCCAAATGCAAATACCAAATTCGCCATCTAAAAAGTTTTCCTTTGTTTGTTTATGGTTTTATTTAAAATACAAATAAGAGGGAGTTCTGGTATAGTTAGAATACACAAGTACAAACTATCTATATACAACATTAGTTTTCTTTTATTATTGTGTTATACCTTATAAATTATTCTTAAACAATAATACAATAAAAATACTGGTTCAGGTTGATCACAATGTATATTATATTATACCTAGAAAAATTTTAGGTAGCCACTTCCTATCGAGTAAGTATATACATAAATAGGTGACATTTTAAATATTTATTGGAAATTCAGTCATAAATTCATAATATAAATTTGTTAAAATAATTCAAAAAATAAATGGATATTTTGTAGATAAAAAAATATTTCACTAAGCTTTCACTTTGTGTCCATTATTTGATGACAATCAATTGGATTTTAATTCAAAATATTTTAGCTTTAATACAACAATACAAATTAAATCAATTCTTGTAATAAATATACATTTCCTTTTATTATTTCCTACCGTCGGTAACAACAAAAGATGTCCATACACAATATTCTTGAAGTATTACATCTCAATTCTAAAATTTAACTATATAATCATAACCTGCATTACACATTATTTAAATTTTTCAAGTAGGTAAACGGGTAAAAAAAAAATTAGTCGAAAATCTGCAGGCTACGATTTCTCACACCCCATTACCGCCGATCAAGGTAAGACCGCCGTGATGACAATACGTTGTGCTCGGCCTCGTGTGGAAAATATTGTGCTTATTACGGATCCGCGCGACAAACGTACATTGTACGTACATATTATTCTATACGGGACGACGTCCGCTAATAAGTTTCGACTATTACGATAAAAGTATAAGTCGAATAGGCATTGTATGATATCATATCGATAATATACGAATATAATATATATATATATATAGGTATTCGACCTACCTACGTAAATTACGCCGGGCGGACACATTACCATATAATATCGTCATTATTATTATATTTTACATCGCGTATCGTGTGCACACATAATATGCCTACATACATCATAGCGGTCGCGACATCGAGTGCGCAATAATATATAGACCGTCGGATCGGTCTGCGCGCCTCATGCGACTCGGCCATCAGCGCCACAACCTCCAACGTCCGGCAATACCTATACGTATCTGCAGTACCTCACGAACCGCCGTCGTTGTGTATAATAGTCGTCGACGTCAGCGGCGGTATATGTACAATTATACGTATATGACTACACTCGTACATGTACGCACATATACATATAATATGATACGATATAATATTATCATTGGACACGATGCACATAATATAACGTCGTTGTTGTATACGTCGCGACTTTGATTTATATTATATATTATTATATGCGTTGCATTATTATATTATACTGCGCTGCAGCCCCATTCCGTCTCTCCCGCGATGGCGAACTCTGTCGATGTATTACTATACATATATATATATATACTTTATCTACTTGCCTTGTATACCTATAATACGACCGTGTTGCGGGTATCGCGAATCGCACACGACATGCGGACGACTCGTATATATGTAATAATATGTAATGAGCGTTGGCGATGTCGAAGACTTGCGGGACTTTTGACCGTCGTCGTTCCGAATAAAAAAAACAAAGGTCGCACTCGACGAGGGCTACTTCGGAGTCTCGACGCGGAAGTTACGGATGTACCCGTGATGTATACCGACCGAGAGGACTCGTATCCCGCTGCGAGCCCCCGTGTGACTCATCGTCGTCCCCTTCACTATATTATATATTATCCGCTGCACCTGTCCCGCGAAACGACGACGCGTTATCGCCACCGATTTGTCGGGTCTTTGGCGGAAGCGTGTGCAGTGCCAATGCAGTTGACACGTTTTTGCGCGTGTCTGCAATGAGTGTGTGTGCGTGTGTGGTTTTCACCAAAACATCGCAGGACATTATCGTTGAAGTACTGCAACTTTTCCACGTTCGACGGGTACGTATTCGTTGTATCGTATATATGTACGTTATTGCAGTGTTTACGGCCCGTCCGCGATATCGAGCACTTTGTCCTATGCACAAAAGTTTTCGTCCTTAATCCTTATAACTATGTAGGTACGTATAACTTTGGTAAAAGAATCAAATATGTGCCTGTTTAATCGTATTTTATATTTTCGACAAAACTGTAATATTAGATTACTGCTGTTTTCGGCCACTCTGTCTCGACCATTTGCATTTCTATCAAATCACCATCGCACCCGCATGATTGTTAGTATACGAATCGTCCAAATAGCTAGGTAAAGTATATAATTAATTATACTCTATCAATTTTTATGTGTAGAAAAGCACTCGTTCGAGCGTTTTATACTTTTGTTATTGATTAGGGTTATTGCGCTCTGCTAAATTAAGTATATATATTTTAAGACACACGCGTGAGCACACACACGTCACACGTCACATGTAGGTGATAATAACCTATCATATACCTACTAAAAGAAATAATAACTGAAATTTCAACACGGCTGTGATATAATTTTAATTGGCGGAATGAAAGTCGATGATATACGGTTATTTTTGATATTTACCCGTCTTGCAGCTTTTCGATAACAATACATCGTCTTTTATTCCTCCCCATCACAAATCAAATAGTTCCAAGTAAAATCTCTAGAAATGGTTTAGTCGTAATTTACCACACTTTTAAATAAATACACCTAAATGGATTTTACACCAATTAATTACAAATTTAAGTTTACAGTTTCCCCGTATTGGAGACATAAAGTAAATATTTTACTGAAATGTGTTTCGACTTAAGGGATAAATATTTACTACACATAATTTAGTTAAAATCAATCAATTTTATGGTGTAAGTACTATATACGGTGTGTATAATGATTGCAATGCCAGTTTTCTGAAATCTATTGCGTATTAAAAAAAAAATAAATGCACCATTGTACTAGGATTAAATTAATGTTATATTATTTTCCATTTGGGCCGTTGTCAGATGAAAGCAAATTAAGCGCGTGTACAGTGCAGCTACACTCGTAAATTCTTAAGTGGAACCGTTTAATGTAATAAAATAACACAATACGCGAGGAAATGTCCTTATATTATACGCAATACTGCAAAATTTATAATTTCAACATGGACGTTGAAATTGTTAACTTTGTGTATATTGTATCATATTATTTTCTTCCTAACGTTAAATAAACAACAAATTGAAAACCCACGAGCTCCGCTAATAAGCGGCGTTCATAATGTTTTTCAAATCGTTTTGAATTTATAAAAAAAATAAATATAAAACAAACCATAGTGATCATTTTGATGTAGTATCGCCGTTCAATAAATTGGAACGTTAATAAAAAATATCTTAATCAAATTCAATTTGATAATATACTAACACAAAATAATATAATATCATGGTTAAACAATGATACAGGCAATTTATATGCTAAGTGTATCAGTGTACCTATGCGTGATATCAATCTAATTTAATCGACCTAATTATAAATTGTTACTATAAATAAATGTTACTATTATAAATGTATAATGGTAACATTATTAAATACTATAATGACTACTAATATTAATAATATTCTATGCTTTTTCACTTCCAAGTTTGATCGTGTACTTAAACATTTTAGATATTGTCTTTTTTGTAGTTTATATTATCATAATTATTTATTTTTATTAGTACTCTAATTTTACCAATAATAAGTTATTCTCAGTGGTAAGTTGCAAAACATTATATTAATTGTAAATTTGTAAATTGTAATTATACTTAATTACTTAAATGTACCATTAGATGTCCAATAAAATCATTAACATTATTATTATAATAATCAAATAATATCGCCGGACGTTTGCAATCAAATTTAATTGTTGCTATTTACTATTTAAAACTAAACTACGAAGTTAGATAATAATTAATTTTAAGTACCTACAGTTTATAATGTTCAACTTTCAATACAGGGAATTGGTACTTCTTTATGATATTATTGACTTTATATTTTTTATCAATAATATATGTAATATACATATTTTTTATGGCAATATACGTTATATTATGTATTTGCACGTAAGATGAATGTAATAAAAAAAATTGAATAATTCATAAGCCAAATAATTTGATCTTCTACATAATCCGTATATACTAAAATTTATAATATATTATATTTATTTATATACATTATTTTCAATAAACTTCATCTAAATTGAATTGGTTTTGAAGACGATTTGGGGAATAATTAATCCCTTGAATATTTAGTGAATTTTGAGTGATATTATTTTTTATGCTTATTGTGTAGCTAAATAATACATCCATTATAATTTGAACCGGCTTTACGATTTAAAACAATTATTATTGCTTGCTCGGAAGTTTATTAAAACTGTCACCATAGCACTGTATTTAATATTTATTATGTAGATATGCATATAAGATCCCAAATGATCGGGCGTATTACTTTGTGCAATGTGCATAGTATAGATTAACTGGCGGTCGGTACGTCACCACTTTCATTTGGGAAATATGTGATGACCAACCAGTCAGGCACTATAATTTTTCATTTCTGTGTACCTACTTTTCCATAAATTCATTATAAGTATTTTCAAATAAGTCACTACGTTATAATTTATAGTTTATAGTTAGTAAATATTTTTACCTCTGAAGTATAATATAGATAGGTTGGTACTAAAGAAAAAAAAGAATCAAACTAAATTGCTTATAACAATAAAATCATGTTTCCATTTATTGCTATTATTGGTTAGATAAATAAGACTAATCTGAGATAGACTTAAATGAAATTTTTTTCGATATTGTTGAACTAATCAGAGCCGTTCTTTTTGAATGAAAAAATAAAACCATTATTGTTGAAAGTTGTTGTTAATTAATAAAAGTTTTGAAACTGAATGTTTCATAAATATAATTTATATATACTTATATAAAAAAATACATTCACATCACTGTAGAAGTAAAATCAATAGATTCATCACGTTCAGGTCTATAAAAGTGTCATTTTTTTAGTTTACCCTTTGGCAGTTAAGTCACAGATAAAAACTAAAAATGTTGTTTAAGACGAAAACTTGAAAAAAAAAATGATTTTTTAAAAAAAGCAAATAATAAATACAAATTGTTAACAAAATATGAATAACCATACTAAAGATTGTTAATTTGTAATAAAATGTCATAATATAAGGAATATTTTAAAACTGTTTCAATATTTTAACATTCTAAATTGTTCAGTGACCTCGTACGCGCATGTTCATTTAATAACAATAATGATAAGTAACTCGAAAGTATTAAATTTAACTTCATCAGACATATTTGTTTAAGTACTCGACAAAGAGGAAACTCGTTTCTACGTGCATTGTGTAACATTCATAATAGTTTCTATTTTGGTTGTTGTTGTTGTTATTAAATGGATGTCTTTTCATGAAGTGGACAGGCAAATAACATATTGTGTAAATTATTTCATCAGATTCATTTTAGAAAATTCAATATTAAACGAACACTAGGAAATGTGTATCATTAAATTACCCACTCGACGATAACATTATTTCAACAAAATGATACAGATCCAAACTAATTTCCTGACAATAAATGAACGGACATCGTTTTTTTTTTCTCGGATAAATGCGCCATACGGTAGCTCTTGTACTCGTTACATTGTACAGATTTTCCGTATAGATACTTAGATAATTTGAAACAAATCTTTATTTTTCACTAGACAGTGAGTATCTAAAAATTAATTGAAAGTAACGTTATGTAACACTATTTTTTATACGTTTGTACTAAGGTATTTAATTCGGTAATATTAGCGATTTTATTGTTAATTTAATTTTTATTTTTTAGTTTCAGTATACTCGTATATATGTTTATGGATGGATTTTGATTATAAGATGTATTACGTAACGTAAATTATTATTAATAAAAAGTATTTTGGTACATTGTTTTATGTAATATCTTCTAGTACATTAAGTCACATGATTCTGATCATAAAATTAAAAAAAGTTAATGCGATAGTAACTATAACGCATGACATATTTAGTGAAATTTAATTACATCAGGTAGCATTGATGCACAACGCATTGAGTCATTTATTTAAAAAATATTATGCAATTCAGTGATCAACTTAAAATTTAACGTAAGACACTCGTTTTGAAAACTATATATGTTTTTGAAAATATTTTTCTTGTAATTTTAGGTCATTAAAAAACAACATTTTCTAAAAATAAATATATTTACATATTTACTAAAATCGTGTAACAGAAATATTTTCAAAAACTTTAGTGTTTTCTGAAACAATTAGTGTCAACATTCGTATGGTCTGAATTGTATGTTTTCTATAAAAATATTATATTTTATCTTAGTAGATTGGGGTTGTACCAGTTTCCATCAAACGCGTATCTTGGCCTTATTCGCCAGTTCACCAATTGTACCATTTTCCACCAAACAAATTATTTCTATACTATTAAAACCATCTATTATTTAGTTTTAACAAGTTAATAAAAACTATTGTTAAACAGTTTATTATTATGTATTTGAATAAAAACTATATACCTACATTGAAACAAATTAAAATTAATTATTTATTACTATTTTCATACTGTTGATAAACTATTATTAATTACTACCTATTATAAAAAGAAAAAAATGGTTTTATTAAAATATATAGTTTATATATTACTTTCAAATTTTTAGGCTCACTGTATAAAAACTACACTTAATAGTATAAAAATGGTTTTTATAGAAATACGGAATCGGTTAATATCTCATTTGGTGAAAACGGGTATTGGTGGAAAATGGAAAGGTACACTTTTGGTCGAAACGTGTTACGCCCGTTGATCGATCGCATATAATATCATATCGCTAAGAATATCTGTATACGAAAACAAAATGCTTATTTTGAAAGCGCACCAGTTGGAATGCCACAATATAATAATTATTGATTATAAAACGTGAACATGATTATTCGCAGCTAACAAAAAAAAATGTAAATTTCGATAAAAATGTTTATATTTTATACTGAACATTAAATTATAATATTCAAATTAAATATTACTTAAAGATTTTACGAATACGCATTTTTATGAATATTATGAATCCATATATATTGTATCAATTCTTATACGATTTTATAGCGATTTTAACTTAATTTTATGCATATTAAAAAATATAAAAAACGCTAATATAAATTACACCTCGTGGCTTATAAGCGCTGTGGAATTTGTAGCACAAGGAAGTATAAAGTATTTAATTATTCAGAACAGTACACATGTAACACTACGTTATATTTATTTATCTATAGTTTTATCAACAGGAGGTATAGAGTCGTAAAAACTTTCGGAGACACGTTAAAATATTTATCGTCAGTGTAAAAGACAAACATTCATAACACGATTTCCGGATACACAATATTATACACCTCTTCAATGTAGGTAGGTACAATGTAGGAAAATAATTACTGAGGAAACGTGTAAGAGAAATAAAACGCTTATATTCGATTTTGCAGCACTGTCACTCGCTATACCAACAATGCGAATACGCAACTATATACACTGTAAATAAAAATATATAAAACGGTGTATCTAATAATAATTTCAATTTCAAGCGTACCGCACCGTTACAAAATCAAAAGCATTCTTATCGGACGCGAAAAAAATGGACATATACATATATATATATAAATACATAGGGCGATAAAATGTCAGGCCAGTACCTTTATAATATATATATATATAGTATTTCTATATAGATAATCTGTATATATATATAAGTATGAGGTGTACACTGCACTGTGTGTGTGTATAGGTATATATTATGTGTGCAAGCGTGCGTGAGTGCGTGCGTGCGTGTGGCGAAAAGTATTAAAACGGGGGGTGTGAAAATAAGGGGAAGAAAGAAAAGGAGTAAAGAGCCGTATACGACGATACACACTCGCGCGGAGACTTACACACACGATCACGGCTGATTTCACCAACTAATTGCCAGAACTAAACCGCTGGCGGTCATCGTCGGGTGCTGCAGGACGGGAGCTGAGGGGATGACGACGGGAGCCGGCGCGCGCGCGTGTGTGTGTTTATATATATATATGTAAGCCGCGGAGGAAGGGCAGCCGAGAAATCCCTTTGGCCGCCGTCACGTCCTGTGGCGGAACACCGGACAATTGGCGGTCTAAACGAAATCGGAAATTGTCTTAACCCCCGCGCGGACATTAACGCGCGCCGCACACATACTTTTCGATCCCTTATATTATTATCATCATCACACTCGTATACCGCTCTTCCCGTCTCGCCGCCTACCTCAGGTCCTCGACCGGCCGTGTTACGTACGTATATTTAATAAGATCCGCGCACAGCAGCCGCACGCGAATAAAAACGCACATAATGTCATATAATATTATTGTGTTGCAGTACACACACATCAAACCATGCGATATGTATACCGATCAACTCGTGATGCCATATTATACGCACTAACCGCGGTCACGATCGGCGTGAGTCGTATATACGCCTCGAAATCGTCGGACATCTGTCGCGAAATTTTGGTGTCCGATTTTGGTTTGGTGCTGAGTTTTTTTTTTACCATACCCTTCGCCCCCGTTGTCGTGCAAACGGTCAACCGGAAACCGTATCGTTTTGTCTCTCTCTCTCTCTCTCACTCCTTCCACCGCCGCGTCGTCATACCTTTGTCGCCCCGTTCGCCCGAAACAAAGGCCTCTCGCAGCACAGCACCCCACATAATAATAATATATTCGCTCATTATCGCGAGTTTTCATAATGACAACTATTACACATGTACACACTCAAATGTCAACTTGCTCGGAACAACGGGCGCTCCCCCGCCGGGCGGTCCCATCAAAAAAGTGACTGTGTAAAAAATGTTTCGTAAATCCCCAAAACTCCCTTTTCGCCGTTGTACACTTATAAAACTGAAGGACATTTTGCACACACTCGTATAATAATAGCAACATTTTATATTAAAAACGACGATTGTAGCTCGTTTTTTACTTTTATTAATGCTAAAAGGAGTACATATAAAGTATAAAATATAGCTGTATTAACATTAAACTATTTCCATTTTAAGCGTTTTAGTATCGCTAGAACGTTTATTGTGCAAAAATATTATTTGCAATCGAGATATTGAATAGTGCTAATATTGCAGTAAATGCACATGTATAACAAAGATAAATTTATCGTTAAAGGTTTAACTATATAATATTGAAAATAATATTATACATATATTAACTATCTGGTTTATGTATGAATTTTTGTACAGACTTATATTCTCCATATTGTATATAATATATAGTAAAAACAAGTATTGTATATGTTTATCTGGTTACACAATTTAATATGCTCTAATATGTCGATATCAATAATCAGTTTACTATGTTATTGTATATACGAGTTTTATTTGAACTTTAAAAAATATGAGCTAATCACTTGTTAATTTGTTATACGATTTGGAAGTGAGATTATGCTTTTTAAACATACATTTTGAATGGGTTAAAATAATTTGAATGTAAACTCGTTTTAAACTATTATATTATATTATTACAGTATTATACTTACGTTTCAAAATCTATACTTTCATTTAGTATTTTATTCATACAAATTTAAAGTACGTTCATGTAATGTAATGTACAGACGTAATTATTTTTCTTATTGTCTCTTACTGTTTTTATTCGATTATAAAAATATCTCAACCATTACATTAATTTGATTAAGAACAAAAATAAATTTAATCTTTCATTAGAAAATATCCGAACTGAAATATTACTGAAACACAAGTATATATACTAGATATCTATATTATATAATATATATAAACGAGTATTTCGAAATGCTTTAAGTTTATTAGGAAAAACAAAAGTGGAAACTATAAAGGGAGTAATCTTTATCAAGTACTGTTATAATGAAACAAATAATGAAAAATAAATAATAACACAAGTTTAAGAATTGCGTTTCTCCGAAACAGACTGTCTTCATTAACCGTTTTCGAGGTAACTTTTGTTCCATAGCAATATCGACTATATTACATTAGCTACTAATCATATATATATATAAAAAAATCAATGTTTTTTAAAAATGTTTAATATTTATTCGTAGAAAAATTCACAGGAATTACTTTATGTTATAATAAAAAGTCATTATTCAATATATATATACATCTTTGCGCAAAAGCTCAATTGCAGTTTTCTTCGGTAATGTCGGGAGTTTGAAGAGCGCGTCCGCGGATATATTCGTTCGGAATACATATGATAATAACAATAAATAATATTATTACCGTTTAAACGTTCGTTTTAGTTGTTTATTCGAAGACGACTAATGCCGAGAAAACGTGTTGCGATAATCACACGAAAACGTTCAACGAACTCTCGTCGACTGCCATTGTCCCGTTGGCGGCAGTCCGTGCAGTACACGCGCAGACCGCACACCGTATAATATAATAATAATGTATAATAATATCGTACTGTTACTGTTATACATAATGTTATTACGCGCGCATACGCCCGGGTACGGAAGAAATCGTGAACTTTATTTGGCACCGCGCCCGGCCGTCGACGGCGTCCAGGTGGGTTCGCCGATCTCGATTTAAATACTCCGGTGAGCGTTATTAATTACCGGCTGCTGCGGTGTTGCGACGACGTGGAACCGCATCATGATAATATTATTATGGGCAAACACTCACGTCGCAAGACGATAAGACACACGTTCCCCGGTCGTACGCACATGTGTAGGCGCGAGTGCAGCTCGTTGCAGGATTATTCGTTTTACGTGTATAATACGATGCGATCGGTGGTGCTTGTGCGTCGACGACGGCGTGGGCGGGGGAAGTTATTCGGCAAAAATCCGTCGATTTTCGAAATGAGTCTTAGCGGTCTTACAGCAGTACGCATACGTGTATTGTACACACACACACACACACATGCATGTACATAGCAGTTAGACGAGTATAAGACACAACACGCGCGCACGCACGAGATACGAACATACGGTGTATACACACCGACGCACAAAATGGACCATCTGACGTCGGGTGGTTCGTGTGCGGCGTTAAATACACATACAGCGGCGACGACGATGGCGTTAAACAGTGTACTCGTAATATACTACGAGTATATACGTATACAAAAGGTGCACTAAAACGGTGAAAATTAACGTTAATTGCGCCGCCGAATCTTCTGTGTATACCGCTGCAGCAGCGAGCCTCCTTGTGCATTGTATCGGGGCATAATGCGTAGTATACGTATATATTATGTTGTATACACGCGGAAAAGAATTAAAAGAAAAACGCCGCCATCATTGACTACACATATACGTCGGGCGGATGAAAACGGTTTCGGAACAGCAAAACAATGAGCACGCGATCGGTTTTTTTTCGTTTGTTTTTTTTTTTCGTTTCGTTTAATGACTCCCAGTTAAGTAAGTACACTAAGTACACATACACACACACACACACGTATATCTGTTTTTTCTCGATATAAACACGCGCCTCACGCGAACGTAACATCCGTTGTCGTGTGCCACCCCTAAAGTTTTCGTGTCATTTGGCTAATTGCGTTGGCCAGCGCGCCCCCGGAGGAGGATTGAGTGATATAATAATTATTGTTGACCGGCCAGTCGACCGCGGCAATGGCGGAACGACGGACGTCGAAGGCATCCCCGTCCGATCGGATTCGACGGAAATAACGCTGCAGCCCGTTACTACAAGGCGAGTATACCTGTACATCACGATCTAATGTGCTGCGGGAAAATCGCTTTTCGGCGCACGTCTTCGATAAAATACGTTTAATACATAGTACGCGCAGTACCTATGTCGTTTCCGTGATCTGCTGCCGCTGCAGTTCGTTTCGAACGACTATAAACGCGCGATTAGCATATTAGGTAACGTTATTATTATTATTATCATCACTTCGAACTGGTGTAAACGGTTGATATCTCACCTCGGTGCAGACGTACTAATACGTCAGTGAGCCAGTGAGGGCAAACGTTGACGGCCATGTAGGTACGCAACCGGCTATTCCGTGTACGCGATCTGGTTGTCCACGTCCAATTTTTCATTCACAAATTTATCGGAACTTTTATGTTTTGTTGGTTAAATGCCAACGGGGTTATTTGCATGAATAATTGTTACATCGCAGTTATAGGCACTACACGCATAATATGATGCCGCTTTGTCATTTAAAAAAAATAAAAAAAAAACCGCTTTTACAATCGGCAGAATGGTTTTAACGAGCAATTTTATTTTATTATATATTATTATGTATAGAAAACTTAAGAATGTACACATGCACAGTTATACCATATTATAGTTACACTATACGTTCGTAAATAGACATACACTGTACAATCGTATTTTAAATACATACGTTAGTATATTTTTTATACTTTGAAACTTAAGGTATGGATTTTATCTTATTTTTTATATTGAAATTATGAATTACTTACATTATCCAATCCTATATCAAACACAATGATTAATCAAAGGTTTGAAAACAGAATCGTTCTGAAATTAATTCATCAAAATTATAAGTTAATTATGTTTAGTATTTATATTTTTTTTAAATGTTAACCATTATTAGTTTACGAGTTTTGGCTAAACATGTTTAAACGATAAAATAGTTCTTTCATCATTTATATTCTTTGTAATTTTTTGGAGGAAAATTATTATTTTTATACTCGAGAATATATATTTGGCTGTTTATACACATTTAAATGTTGTACTATGGATTAATAAAATATTAGGTGCTTTAAACACTTTTATTATAATTAAACATCGTAAATTATAAAATTTAAATATCAATATCAAATTTAGAACCTAATTAACTCTATTTGGCCTATTTAAATTATTATAGTTAAAAAATAAAAGCGAAATATATCTTGAATGAGATGACAAATTAATTTCCTATAGTGATGAAATTTTTAAATTCGCAATACAATAAACATTATCCCGTGCTAACATTATAGTTAATCTGTTTTTATTTTTAACAAAAAATGTCGAATATGATTATTTTCAAAGAGTCGTATTAGCCAGACAGTTTTGAATACAATTTTAATTTAACGTTCAACGCACGGTGAGTTGTCACTGACGGTCGGAAATATAAAAAGAGGCATTCTAGTATAATCATTCATACACTATAGGCGATAGACTGGAGGGCTTGGATTTTACGGATATTTGATGGTTCGGCGGCACTCCGCATTTAATATTTTATTTATAGACGCCTGCACATGTCCAAATCGGCAATAATAATAAAATTAATGGACGACGCGTATTAATATACACTAAGTATAGTGATTTAGTTTTGATGTCGTGTTTTGGTTTTTTACACAGTAGTGGGCAAGGAGCTTTTCGTTCGATTTCGAGATGAAGAGGATGAGGAGGAGGAGGAGGAGGTGCAGTTTATTTTTAGTACGCCGAATAATAGACGCGCGTCGATCACACGAGATAATAGCAGTTTCTATCGTCGCCGCATAAACTGGTTACAGGAGATCAGTGACGGATAGACGACGACGGTTCGCGTGCCGTGACCACAGCAACCATCATCATCGCAGTAGTCCCAGTAAATATATATTATATAGTAAACCGTCCGTCGAACGGTTTCGTGCGCGTGCGGTGCGTCGCGTCGTGCGGAGGTGTGAAAAATATTTCGATCGGTTTGGCTTGGGTATCTGCATCCTCGTCGAGCTGCTGTCGGTTAGGCGGGCAAACCGTACATAGGCGACCGTCTGCAGAAGGCAAACTTACACGTCTCATTAAAACAGCCGGCCCGTCATATCGCCATTGCGATAATATACCTATAGGTGTCCACGACGCCTATACACATAATAATAACGATATTATACCTCTGTCATTCGGCGGCCGTCGAAGCTCTCTATCGGGTGCGGTACGCAGTCATTGTCCGCGACTGCGTACCGCATAATATCATATTGTTTCACGTTTCGTTTCGTTTTTCTATTCGTTCCGTCTGCGAACTCGCGTCCATGTAATGCGGCTGCTCTTGACGTTTATTGCGGTATATCCTATATCGTGTCCAAACGTGACAGTCCGCACCGCCACCACAGCATCACATAATAATAATAATAATATATATAATATTGTTGTGCGTATAATGTCATTGTTATAATAACCGACGACGACTGACTGCGCGCGACGTATCGCTCCGATGTCCGTCGTATATAATAATAATAATAATAATAATACCAATAACAATAATATATTATATAGTATGGATATCTGGTACACAAATCCGCGGCGCACCGACGCCATAAATCGCACAAACCGATGCTCCGAGTAAATCGAAACGAGAGACGTCGTTTATATACACAGTTTCGTACATACCTACCCGTATCATATATTATACGCGCATTATAAAATATATGTAGGAAATGATATTATGATAATAGTAATGTATGCGTAGTGGATATTATTATTATTATTATTATATACTCGCGCAGCACCATCGCTGTTCGCATTAAGTATTTACTTTAATGGTTTGACCTGAGCGTATTCCGACGCGTAAATTCTAAATAATATCATATAATATACTCGTTGTCGCGCTGCCGATTTTATGTGTACGTATTGTAATATAATGTCGTTATATTCAAACTTATTTTCGTCCACATTCGCGATAATAGCTCAGCGCGTGAGTCTGTGCTGAGAATTCGTTTGCTCCAGATAATAAATGAAACACACATATATACGAGTATAATATACATGATATTTAAAATATATAATGTATTTTAGTTGGAAATTAAGTTTTTATGGAAACGCACATTCGATTGAGATAAAAAATTGTCGACGATAATAATTTCAAATGTCATATTTTTACCGTCTGCGCTTTGTATTCGTTTTCATATTTATTTTTCGTTAAACTCGTTTAATTTTCTTTCGCAACCACCCACTTTTTTGTCGTATTTCAAAACTTTTTCAATTTTCTCTATTTTAATGTGGAATTTATCAAACTGTGTACTATATTAAATACATTGTTGGGTTAACGTTTTTACAAATATTATATAAGTACATTATGAAATTTTCTGTTCATCGTTTGCGCGGACCATTCTGAGGGTATACAGTATACCGTATTTGTAGCATGATAAATTGTACCTACTATTTTTATACACGATATAAGATTAAAATATTCCGACGAATTATTTAGTGTATTCACTTATTCATTTCGTACAATATTATATACATTTATTTTTTAAATTGAATTAACTATGTCGGGACCACTTGTAAGCTGATACATCGTTATGGTTTATAGACAATATCATGACAATATTAAAAAGAAGGTTTTGAAAAAAGATAATACATCTCTGTATATTATACTTCGTCATAAGTCATAACATATGTTTTAAATTTGTATTCATAGTCCTTTCAGCTATTTATTGAACGATTCGATTAATCGTAACTTATCATCTAACCTGTTCTCGAGAAATATTTTTTTCTTATGCTAAATTATTTTTTCCTACGCATTTATCGTGTCATAATCAGTATTTGTACCTTGTTCTTGAAAATAGAATTGAATATTATTTATTTTCCATTCATCTGACATTGTTCTTTATTGGAGTCTTGTTTTACAGCTTCCCATAATATTTTTAACTTATTTTTATTTCATTATAAAACCCTATTTAATCTATTTTGCGGATCGCACTTGAGTTATATTCTATAGCATAGGTATCATCTACCTATTCTTAATAATGGTACTAGATAAGTATTTATTTTTTAAATTGTAAAAATAAAACTGGTTCAACAGAATTTTTTAGTATTATTCATTGCATACATCGTTATCTATACGTATGACGTCATCATATGTTTTCGTACAATACATCGGTATACATACAGTGTCTATGTATTATTTGTGTAACAAATAATAGCTTTGTATCATTAACATTTCTAATGATAGTTTTGTATTTTGTTTAGATGTAATTATCTTAAAATCAAACTATGTTTATATAATATAGAAAACAAAATAATATTTAAAATATTTACAGATTTGTAAGTAACGATATCAGGATCTAGCAGTTTTACAATAGTACTGTAAATAATTTTTGGGATACCTATTTATTATTTAATAATGTTTCGAAGCTGCAATTGAGCTCTAGTTAATATTTCGGTTCTCCATAAAACATTTATAATTGTGTACTATGCGACTAGGAATTTATGATTTTTAATTTTGAACAGGGCCAAATATATTGGTAACGGCAGTTTGAATTAACTAGGAACTCATAAGTGTTCTAACGAAAGTATCGAGACTAAAAATTCTATATCCAAATAAACAATGGCTACGTTTAGAGAGAGATTAAATTATAACTGTGTTATACGTGAGTATAGCGGTAAGTGAATAAAGCCCCTATGTACGAATGTGGGAACTTCCACAATCTACAATTCTAAAACTACAGTTGTACGCCTCTACTGACCCAATCCCTGATGTTGGGTATTATTATTATTATTATTATTTTTCATTTGGTGTTCTGTTCGTTCCCGTATCTGGTAATACTTCAGTAAAATATAATGTCAATGTTTGATGTTAATGCAATTCACAAAAACGCACTATTACACTCCCACAAGTATGAACGACTGGCCTCAAGTTGGTCAATTGCAGTCAACGAGAATACGTCACACTCTTTATATCGAATATTTAAATTAGCTTTTGCAAGCCACGAGCACCATTGGAAATCATTAAATGAACTCGTATACCTCTACGTTATAATAATATGAGTGTATCGTAGTTGGCATACGGCTAGAACGTTGGCGACTACAGGTTTACGTTTTACATAATGTCAATGCGACATATTGCCATTCACGGTGGAAGTCGGTTTGCATATTATTACACATACATTATGCCCATATTATTAGAACGCGAGTTTCGGACGTATTTATAGGTATACCTAATTACACGACGGTGCAAAGGTGTAACTATATATATATATATATATATATTGTATATATTACATATATATATATCTATATGTATATTATAAACGAGCAACGTTTCGCTGTCATTACCCGTTCTGGTCGTCTATGTGCGCGCACGTACATGCACAACGACTGTAGCTAGGCAGGCCACTGCTGCAGTTGTTGAACTTGCGACGACCGCTGCACCTATTTCCAACTGCGAGCTGCGCACGGCATGTAATTGACGACCGGCATACGTAAACAATAGATATTATTCAATTTTCAGTCAGTTTTCTCGTTAAAAATAATAATAATAATAAAAAAAAAAAAAACCTTCTCGTATATGGCACACGTTGGCTTATATACATATTATAATAACGCAGCAGTGAAAGTCTGCACGTTAACACCGTGCCAATGGTTCGCACACTCGGTTAATTGAACGAATTGCCGTATTCGGTTATCATTTAATTGTATCTGCTGATCTTTCGCTGTTGGTTCTGCTGATTCTTTTATTTCTCCGCGCACACCACATGTCGTGTCGTCGTCCCATATGTACACATCGTACACACAATACGCACTACCGATGAAATGTACATTTTGATGTGTAAGCGTGTATGTGTGCAGGTCTAGATAAAGAGTAAGTGCCCCAAAGTACGATTCTTAAAACTGAATAATTTTGTCGAGTAAAACATCGAAAATATTCTCTTGTCTTCGCTGTACGACTCGCATAGTTTATTTAATTTAATTTATTATAATGTTTTGAATTTAGCATGCCGAATTTTAAATTGTAATTTTTTTTTTACATCACTGTTTTATTATACGAGGATGTCAGCACACTATTTACATTTTTTTTTTTTGATCTACGTGTAACCTAGCAGATTTCTGTTCAGCTGAAGCAATAATGTTTGGTTTGCTTCAATATTAAAATGAATTGACCTATTTCTTTTGCAATATTCCAATTTTTATGCAAGTTATGGTAATACCTATATTATAAAATATTACGATTTAAAAACGCTAACGGATCGCAGGAAAATTAAAACATTAAATAAAAAAACAAACACAGACGATGTTCTTGACTTCAAGTTTTATAATAGGTAATTCATTCTAATTATAAAGCTAACAGCAGAAGACAAGAGTTGAAATTTTCTATGGTATATTATTACGTCGGATAGATTAAACAAATAGTTAGTTTAGGTTTTATTTTAGACATTTATCAATTATCATTAAATAAAGCAATAAATTACTATTAAATTATTTTTTATTTTTAATGTAGGTACCTATGTACAAGTGTAAAATAGAAATTAATGTGTTTTATAACTCAATATAATAATATATTTTTATTTATGTTGTCAAATAATGAATAATTATTCTAATCCTTCATAATACGGTTGTCTTATACTCTTATTGTATGTAAAATATAAATACGTTTTTCAAGCTGGCGTTTTATATTATAATACAATTTTTACAAAACATTGTTTTTTTTAGACAATACAAATTAAAGATAAATTATTTTATCAGTGTAACGCCACAATCTCTGCGAAAAATATAACGATTGTTATTATTGTAACTAATTCTATTATTTTATTTCGAATTACCATATTAAAACGTTAATTGAATGTATCTTATAAAATATGTCTTATAAATTAAATAAATAATAATAAAAAAAAACTATATAAATTAAAGGCCGAGAAGAAGACGATCGATATCTAAAACCCGACTCCTCTTAAAGTATACGCCACCACTAAAAACATAATATGTCGTATGGAGCTAATTCTCTTTTTGCACCCACGTTAATCCGGCCCGGCAGCGTGTGTGTGTGTATGAACCGCAAATACCCTGCTCTACGCACACTATTCTCTGAAGGGGACACGTAGAGAAATCATCGAAAAAATAATAATAAAAGTATCGGAATGTATACATACATATTATTATTATTATATAAAATTTGTCGGATTATACTCCGGTCGGTTATATTATTATGTGCGCGCGCGTGTTGTGTGCGTGTGCGTGTGTGTGTGTGTGTGTGTGTGCGTATGTATAAAATATGATATTGACGTCTTCCGTCACATCGCCCCGGCAGGACACACCTCATCGCGCTCGGGATCGGCTCGTCCGCTATCAGCTACCATTTATCTGACGGCGACGGGGCAACCCACCCATCATGAATAATTTTCATTAAACACTGGCAGCCCGATCGACAGCCCGGATCATTTCGAGATAATAATAATAATAATAATAATACCTACGTAGAGTATTCTTTTTTATTTTTTAATTCTTTCTTTTTTTTTTTCTTCTTAATTAATTCATAAACGTGACTTATCTGCTCGTGAGCGAGTTGCCCTTTATGACGACGACGACGCTGCTGCTGTTGGATACGATACTTCGTGTGCCACCTCGGTGTTTACAACCGACGAACGAACGGGGTCAGAGACGGCGACGGTTGTTTAATTAAAATCGCGACGCCCGCCCGGGAGTGCGCTATAGTGTGTATAATATTATGCACACGCGCAATGACGCGACGGTGACATCCGATAACCGCGGCGGACGAAGATTTCGTCCCGTGCACGTCGGCGGAGGTCGCTTTACTTTAATTTTTCCAAAACCAATAATAACTCACTATGATTATTCATTATTGTGATTTGTCTTACAGTTTTCGACGGTCTGCGTTCCTAGAACGCGACATCACGACATTTTCAACCCGGAAATGCGTTTTTTATTTATAGACCATTATAATATATTATTATTATTATAGTAATTGCAGTCGGCGGCCAGCGGCGTGAACAATAAATATTGTTTATGTATTATATATATATAGTATATAGGTACTTAATATAACGTTCAACCATCGATTACAAATATTCCTTGTTAAAAGCACGCGCGTGTAGGCGGCTGAACGAGACTCGACTGGGCTTATAATATATCGGCATTAGGTATATATATATAATATAGTGTATTATATGGAAAATGTAAAATATAATTTCTCTCGTTCTTGGAAAGCTGTGTGATTTGATAATATTATCTATACTTTATATACAAGTAAATGGATATTGTAGTATAAGCCCACATAGATATAATATATTGTAAATTGAAGGTAAACCGCCGTTATAGCAACCGACGAAAGTTTAACGAGAGGTTTTTCAGTTTTCAGCGGCAACTCTGCAGCAGTGAGAACATCTGAACTTTGAAATAGGTTTTAAAGGTCATCGTATTATTACTGCGTGCATATAAAGATGAACTATAACTATGTGATTTTGCAATAACGGTAATAAAGATAAATTCATTCAAAATTCGAACATCGTACACGACTCGGGTTTTAGTTGTAAAACAAAAATTATATCGAAGTATTTTTGTTAATAAAAGTGGTTGCGGGTAGTAAAATGACGTTCAGCTTGCGTCATAAAGATATTTTGCTTAAATTATTGTTTTCGAATATTTGAAGGAAAAACATATAGGGTTTAATAGTTATCGAATTTAGATTTATCGATTAATAATAAAAACGTTGTTTTGACATCGTTACGTTTTTCTAATGACAGTGTTTTTATCTGTTTTTACCGTGAACTTGTACCTGCGAAACAATATATTATGTACGTATACAGTCACAATATATACACATTTCTAAATGATTTTTAATAACTGTTATTATTTATTATTATAACAACCACATTCACTGGTTCGGTGGAAGCTCCATTTTAATAAACAACTGTAATAGCCTACAATATTAGTCCAGATGCTTTATATGTTAGCGCAGTAATCATAAATCGATTATAAAATTGTTGTTTGAATTAAACAGATTTCGACCGGGCGAGTTTTATTTTTATGTTGAGAGTATTTGTATGAATATTATCGAAAAACAGAATAATATTATTGGATTGAGTATAATTAGTTATAACTTATAACTAAAGTGTTGCAATATCTATTTTATTATCCGACTCAAAAAAACGAATAACTGTCAGTGACCAAAGTTGCTACTTATACATATACCTATGTAAGTTTGAATATGTTTTCTTATACTCGATTTTTGTGTACTGAATTGGAATGAAGTTAGTTTTCTTGTTTTAGTCTTCACAATAACAGTAGTAGTTTTTCAAGTACGCTTTTCTTTTGTAGTTTTCAGGAATTGAAATTTTTACTTAGAGATTAGTACGTTCTGAGGTTCTATTCAAGAAGATATTATTTTTTTTTTTGTGGAACTAATTTTTAATGATAGAATTACGGAAATTTTCTTCTGCAGTGAGCTAAGAATAACCTAACCTTGTGTGACAAAAAAAAAAAGTAAATAAATAAAAATTAATATAATACATTCAAATATTTAATTTGAATTGTTTGGCTTTGAATACCTACTTTTTTACATTTGATTTTGGTTGTTTTCTATACAAATTATGTACACATTGACTTATTTTTTAAAATTATTAATATGGGAAAATTGATAAATAGTATAATAATAACAAAAATTTAAACTTAAAGTAAGTGAAACAGATGACAGATTTTTCTATTAATAATTATGTTTAATTATATTGAAGTGGGTAGCTGAAAAATTGCATATTATTAGTTTTATAGATTCATAAATTGTTGATTAATAGTTATATACTACAAAGTATTACAATTTATTTTTAGATTCTGTGCGGAGCGATGAATGTATTAATTTTATAATTTTGTGTGTGTGTTTGTTTTTGTATATGATTACACGATAAGTTTTTGATAAAATGTTTCAATTTTCCATTTTGAAAGTGGTTTTGGATATAAAATTGCACTTAGTTCGTACTTCAAAGAGGTCAAAATTAATGTCCTTAAAATCGGGAAAAACGAACGAAATATAGGGAAAAATTGGAATTTTAACTTAATAGATTTAACTAGATCTTGACTAAATTGATTTCAAATAATGATATTATTTAAGAAATTTTTACCTTATATTTAAATTATTATTTTACACATTTAGTAAAATTTTCAAAATATTATGACTTTTTTTTTTAACTATTATGTAAAATTGAAATTTTTGATTTTTTTTTATACATACAAAAAATTAGTCACTTAGTCAATATTTAATACAAGATTTCACATAAGTTGTTCTTATATCTGTATAAAAATATTAAAAGTATATAGGCACATTTTTTTTTCATATGCATTTGAAGTTGAAATCACAAACAATTAATAATTATTTCGTACCTTACTAATACCATATAATCTAAATAATAGCTATATCAAAAACCAAAAAAAAAAAAAAAACATCACGAAATATACTTTATATAATATTATAGGATGACAGACCGTTTTCATTCATAATAATCTTTTGTATAAGTACAATAATATATCATTGAATTAAAATTAATTTGAATAAAAATTAGCAGTATCATTACATTTTTTTTTTTATATTACAGAATACATTTTCTGGACGTGATGTGTTATCAATTCATTGAGTATAAAAATTTCAAACAGACACGATGGTCGACAAATTAATGTGTAAAAAAGTAAATCCTCTTCTAAAAACTCTTCTTGTATACAATTGAATAAATTTAAGCTATAGTAGTTTTTTACAGATTTTAATTTTGTATATTTTATATTATAGGCTATTACGTAGAAAAAATTAATATTAAATGCGATATTTTAGAAGCTTTGTTAATTATTGTTTGTAATGTTATTAATATTGTTATATTCATTTTAATATGAATATGATGAACTGTCATTGCCATCGTCTTGACTTAAAAATAAATTACTTCAATATATATATGTGTGATAATTTTTATTGACACCTATTTTGTTTACTGAGGAATTATATATACATAGCACAATCTCATTCGTCATTATACATTTAACATTATATTTCCCTGGAGTTTTTACTCAGTCTTTAAATTACTTCACTTATAAGTGATAACAAAAACATATTATAATAGCTTATATAAATGTCAATTTGTAAAATTTAATAATGCAATACGGTTCATTAAAAAAAAATACTTGAATGCCTTATTAAGTGTAAGTATTTATAAAAACATTTTTTAATATAAGTTTATATAATTTTTATCTTATATATATTATGTTAACATTGTAAAAAAATATGATTGAATTATTTAAAACAAAGGAGATTGTAAAATATAAACCAGATGTCGCAAACTAAATATATGCATTATCAGCGTAAAATCCTTGTCCTACTTATATTTTAATTTATTATTGTGTATTTTTTGATTGGATTTTCATTGGATTATTGCTGTTGATAAGCATTCAACACGAGTTAATTAGATTGGTGTGTTCTTTCACGTTCCATTTTGTAATTTGTTTTGTTGTTTACCATTAGTATGGTATTTACACGCACATTTGGAAATATCTTCTGTTTTGTTTTCAAAAAGGTATTGGTAAACTGTACACGACTTATATTTATATTTCATCATTGACACGTTTAGCAATTTTTCGTGTACACAAGTAATAACTTTAAACAGTTAAAACACATAATTTATCTATTGTAATTTACAATTTGTGCGTCATTGGATCTTAGTAGTTAGTTTAGTTATTAAAATATAAAACGTTGTGTTTTAGATACAAATAATTGTTGTGACTCTTAAGATACAATTGCAATTGAAAATGTACTCATTAATATCATATAAATTGCTGAAGAAACTTTAACGAATATCCACTTACTTAACTATATTTTATTCGCATAATGCTCATTGAAAATATTTAAAAAAAATATGTCAAATACTTTGACAGGATCTTGGGAGAGGAAAACACCGCAGGGCAAGCAAATGCCACTATCTATACTATATATTATATATTGTATGTCTTAATCACTGCAGTTTGTAATAAGTAACTGAATGCAGATAATACTTACACTCTTGATTAAGTAAGTAGGCAAGTTAAATAACATTATGTTATAAGCTGGAAAAAATCGTGTAATTAATTATTATTTTTTAAACATTTTATAAATTTAACACATTTAAATAGTTTGATTCGCGTTTGGCGTTAGTACAGTGATTAGTATATGAAATATCTGCCATGGGCACCTTCATACATATATACATACATACATATATATATATAATTTCATCCAATTCACCAACACGACTGTTTGTCGACTATGTCGTGAAAAACAAGTGTTTTGAAAAAATATTCTCATTGAATTTGCATCGGTCAGATCGTGCGGATCGATGAGAGCACGACGAGGGGCACGGTCCATAGATGGTATTGCATTTCTCGGTCGCGGCAGCTATATGGCGGTGATAGACCCGCCGCCACTGTTCGATTGCGGTATTTAGACGTTATATTGTGCGCGTATTATTCAGAAAAAAATATGCCAAGATCTATATATATATATATATGTGTGTGCGTGTGTGCGTATGTGTGGACGATGCAGGTATGACGAGTACCAATCAATTTGTCGTCCGGTCTGGTCGAAGCCATCAATAACTCGGTGATTTTTTTCTACACCGTTTAATAACGGAGATTAAAATAACAGAATAAGAAAAAAATAAATATCACACTGTTGTTCGCGGATACAATCACGTACTGCCATTATGGAACCGCTGAGCGACGATAATGGGGAATGATAAAGTCGTTGAGTACCGGATTCCCGGATGAATTTAACGTGTTGAAATTGATGACTATCTGGTATTACTATAGCTGCAGTCGGTGTAAATAGATCTCGGAAACCTATAATATTATATTATAGGAACATTGTATAGTGTTGAGGCTTATAAATCTCGATCTTTGTGTATAATATTAAATATTAGTACAGCTATATGAGCATTGCTGGGATGCTTGGAATTTTTTTTTTATCCAAACCGTCCAATAATTATCATTATATTTTTTTCTACTGCTAGACGTTTGCGTTCAGTTTGGGTTGTATACTTATTATTTTTTTAAGTTTTTCTCGTGATGTACATCATCTTAAATTGATGTACAGAGTGTTCAATGAGTTTGGAAACGATCATTAGACTAATCGAGACTAACAAAAACTGATATACAATAATATGATATCATTAATGAGGTAATTAAAAAAATTACATTATAAATGTACATAAGTGTTAGTTTTTATTGCTTCGTCTTCATTTTAGGTATTAAAATATAAATATACTAATTTAGAGTTAACTTTTTGAACTCCTGATATATACACAGTCAACTCATCACTAAATAATTATGAATCTCGATATCAAAAATCTTTATATATCAAATAAGACTTATGAAAAATTAAATGGATTCTATAAAACTAGGGTAGTTATAACTACGAAGTTTTGTTGGTCAAAGCTCTAACAGTGCAATTCATTTTTACAATTCTGGAACTTGCTACTTTGAAGTTCTTCTGATAAAAGACGATTCTCATGTCATTATAGCTATATTAAAATAAAACGTACGTCTGTTATTGTATATAATAGCTCTACAGTCTACTGTGTCTGTGACGATTGGAAGGTGAAACTTCAAGAATTACTGTGTAAATACAAACCGAATAAAGAGTTCAATGCTGATGAAAGAGGATTGTTTTTTAAATATTTACCAAGCAGAACTAACGTTTAAAAATAAAAAGTTCTATGAAGAGTGACGTTTTAATTTGCTATTAAACGGGTAAGTGTAAAGAAACATTACAGGTTTTAAAAATAAAAAAATAGAATACCGATTTATGTACAAATAATGCATTACTTGTAAATGGTTTTAAATAATATTCATTTGCAGTCAATTGAATCCTACGAAATCTGTTATAACATCACCAGGTGACGGTATACGATACTCGTACACAAACCATATTATAGTGATATACGCGCGTACAACACGGGACTACACACACTCTATCTATATATATATATATATGTATAAAATTATGCAACAACAAAACGTAAATTTACGTTAAATTTAACGCTTTCATTAGTATTTCACTGGTTTTCGGGTGTATGAATTCGTGACGCTGACGAATATATTCGAAATGTTTGTCGTGAAATGTATAATATTATTATATGATCGCGGGTAAGTGCAAACAAACAGTGTGCTGCAGGTACGCAGGCGAAGTCCGGCTGAGTCGAGCGGCGCTGCATTGCGTTTCCTATACGACGTGTATAATAAACATTGTTGATTATTGCATTATTGCATATTATTGCAGCCTGGTGAGTATACGCGTATGGTGAGGTTTGTAACGGTTTCACGTTCACCGCGGCGGCGCTGCCGTGTGGCATATATATATATATAATATTATACTCTGCCACGAGAGAGTGAAGCGAGTCACAGAACGTAATGTGATATCGTACTGCAGTACGTGATGTAATAAAAATATGTGCGGCGTTTTTACGCAGATCGGCCCGAACGTTGTCGCCGAAATACTAAATCCATTATATTGTGATGTATTATATACTTGCGTTATTGTTTTTAGTGTATAATTTGTTCTGTACGTTGAAAGAAAAATTAACCGAAAAATACGGGTGACGGGCGCGTGTATATTATTATGTGTATTGGATATAAGTAACACTGGGAGCGCGTGCACAGATCGGACAGATGGGATGAGCTGCAATCCATTATGTTTATGCAAATGGGCCGCCCCCTCCCCGCGCCGGTGCAGAAACGCGCGAGGGGGGGAGGTGTGCTTGTTAATCCGAAATGAAACAGTAAAGGAAACAACAATAAAAAAAAAAAAAAGATTCCGAAATCCGAAAACCGGTTACACCCGCCTGTGTATTGTTTCGCGCTAACGTTTAATAATAATTCTCTTCTCTTATTTTCCGTTTTTGTTTCATACCCATTGTTGGTCCCGCGCGCCGGTGCTCGGTGATTATTATCATCAGCGGGTGACCCCGAAATCCCTTTGTGCTTCGTGTTTACACATGAAAGGACAATAATTAACAAAACAAAAAATCGAATTACCCGGAGGGATTGTTTTAAGTGCGCCCCCTCATCCTGAGGGCTTATCTCCAGCATCTCTGGGCGTATACTTGACGAAATAGTTGATATTCGGTTCTTTCAACTGGACCAATTCATACGTATCCATTTCTCGTACACGTTTTTCTTCTAACTTCCCGTACAGTTTTATTACGAGCCCGCCAAGTACAAATTACATTCATTGAGCATAAACGCGTTTATCGACGTCGCAGACATAAATTACCGGAAGTCCATCACTATATATTATTATACTATTGTACAACACTTTTTGAATTTCATTTTCGCTAGCCAACAACACTAATAAGTGATTTAAATACACGTGAAAGTGGCATTTTCTTTAACCGTGTGTATGATTACCTAGACCAGTATCGCATAAAAATTGGTCAAATATACGATACTAAAATAATTTTTAACATTAATCCATTTATGATAAAAAAAAATATTTCTATCAGAATTCCGTTTAGTATTGTGTTAGAATTGCACTTGAAGATAGAATTAATGCTATAACGCTTTTTTTTAAAATTCCGTTTACATTTATTATATTCACTGTTTGATTAGTCATACATTTTATTATTTGATCCTTCCAACTTCCTACATTTTTTCTGAGTAATTTTGGAATGTTAAATTTTATTTGGAAGTTAACTTTAATGTAAAATGTGTTTGTAATTCATATTACCAATTTTAGTGACCCTTAGTACCACAGTCGGAATCAGGGAGACCGAAATCGTAGATATTTTAATTTTTTTCATTAAAAATAATAAAATGCTAATACGGTTTATATATTATGTACAAGTTAATTTTGGTAATGAGGTATTTTAAATAAACAACCTACCGTATAATTTCGTTTTTTGGCCCATGTATCTACTTTAATACTGTCTGATATATTTAAATGTATACCTTTGTTTGATTTGAAATATTAAAGAAAAATATTTTGTTTGAATTGTATAATATTATTTTAATAAATGATGTAGGAACTATAATAATAAAAATTAAACGCATAAAAAATAAAAAATAAATATAAAACCGTTGTAAATTTAATACATTCATTTTGGGTGGTATAAACCAGTAATTTCAAACCTACTACCCTTAATTTGTATTTATTATTTATTATCATGGTTTCCGGCTTATTTTAGCGTAGTGTATTGATTGTCGATTTGATTTCATAAAATCCGTTATTCGGGTCTTTCTCGGTTGATCGTTATTTATGTGAATCGCGTGTGTGGTGTGCATCGCTGATAATAAGCAGTAAGTATAATAATCTATGTATATAAGGTTTTCTAAAACAAGGACAAATTATTTTTTCGGTCTGGGTCGCCGGAGGTCAAAAACGAAAAAAAAAAAAAAAGGTGACATGCAAACATTTATCCTCATGGTGGCGGTTCATCTCGCGTCATAAACCGTTTTCCAAACGTATTGTTTCGGTTGGCACCCACGCCTCACTGCCCGTTATCCAATCGACATAACTACATCTCATTTTAAGGTATACGTACGTATACGCGTGTGAGTGTCTGCTTGTGCGTGCGTGCGTGTGTGTTTTTAATGATCATTGTATATTGCTCCAAAAGCTTAACCGTCTTATCTACTCGGTCCGATCGCAGTCGTAGGTATACATACCTATGGGATGTGATTCATTTATTCATGAATCTCGGTTGTCTATCTCTATCGCGTGTCATTGTAATTTTAATTTTGTTATTTCTTTTTTAAGTCTTTCATTTTATTATTATTATTATTATTATTATTATTATTATTTTTTTTTTTGTACACACTCGGTAGCCCTACCGACTTATCTTTCTGTCAGATGTCATTCATTTGTTATGGTTAACATTGTTCGACCGAACGCCCGTTATTATTGTTATTATTATTATTATTATTATCATCGTCGTCGTCGTCGTCGTCGTCGTCGGTTGTTACGTGTTACTTCATTATTCTCGTCATCTATGTTTTCCTGTTCATTTATTGTACATATATTATTATAATATGTACACACAGACACTTCTTATGGCTAGCCAGCTAGATCTGTTCCGAGAAATCTATTCGATAGAATTTTGTAGCAATATGGTTTTGGTGCAGTAAAGAGTAAACAGCGAGAATCAACACGTGACTGCCATAATTTAATTTTCGCGTAAAACCTATTGCTAAGTGGAATAAATGACTAGAAGGTTTTGACACCTGACTACTTTTACATTTATTTTTCTAAAATTAAAATTTAAGGCATTTTCCAAATGAGATTATTTTTTTTTTTTTAAAGAAAGAAAATAGAATTTTTTATTCAACTTTTAAATTAAACATATGATTTGGTTCACTAGTAATTTATTTTTAAGAAAACCAAAAAAAAAAAATATATTATAAAATATTGCTCTATAAAAATAAAACATATTTTTAAATTATATAAATTAAAATATATACATCATAGAAATGGCTTTTATTATATTTTGACCCTGTTATTTTTTAATCTAAAAAGTTTTTATAGTTTATTTATATGCTGTATAGAAATAACTTTATAAGAAGAAAATATTAAGTAAAAATGTTTTAAATTCAAACAATTATGATTATTTTTTACACCATATCCCGTTGAATCTAAGGTCTATATTATAAATTTTATAAAGTTTTAGAACAACACGAAAGCATTATTTTTGTCATTTTAAAATTATATGAATATGAATTTAATATAATACAGCTGATGGTAACCATCAAATGGTTATTATTGTAGTAGTTCGAAACTGCTATCGGCTATTTCGAGTCCACAACGGTTTTCCTCAATGTGTTCTATATAAATTAGTATTTTAAATTAATAGTGGTTAATTTCATACAATTAGTTTATTTATCAATTATCAGTTGATATTTATGATGGAAACTTAATACAATTCATTAGTTAACGACAGCACATTAAAAATTATTAAGTTAATCAAAATACTTAAGAGGACATATTTTATGCCATAAATTATAAAAAATGTATATTATTTTATTAGAAGTTTCATTAATGAATTATAGTAGTAAAACATAGGTTTAAAAAAAAAACATAAAAATACTAGAAACATATTTAGAATAAAAATCCTTTTTTAAACGCAGTGATATTTCTAGATATGGGTTTTAATAAAAATCAAGGTAAATTTAAAATAATAATAATATGCATTACCTATATCATGGGACAAAAAACACACCGCCTAATCATAATATGTTATTATCTGATACCAGTGGTTTAGTGGAAACTTTTCGGCGGATTTCAGTAAAAAGTTTTATAAAACAACGGTCAGTATTACGTGGAACTAAAACCCTTGTTATTTTCAGCGAGACGAAGCTCTATAGCTGTAAGCGCAATATCACATCAGGCCAAAAGAAACGGATTGACCGATTTCCTAGGATAACGCAACAATTTTGCGAAGTAAAATGCAGAAAATCGCCTAATTTTTTAGATTTACTCATATGAAAAAATATATCAGCTCCATTACTATACGATCGTTGTTTATGGAATTGATTGTGTCTATAATCCATGTCTAAAACCTAATCGATATCATACTTTATTGCGATGTGTATAATATAATATAATATAATATACTTTATGGTGTATTTATATGATTTGTAAAATTCTAGTCTTGAAATTTCGTAGAATATTCGCGTAACATTGTATGTATATGATTATTAGTAACTTAGTAAGTAGGTATAGCTTAATATGATATTTGAATATGAAGTAACTTTATTGTCGCTTCAATTTCACATAACTGCATAAGTAATTTGCAATATATATATAGATTTGTAAATACGAAAAGAACTTGGTAAATTAGTCACGTTGTGTAACTTACACCACTAAAATATAGTCATATATACAGGGCAATTCACATAGAATACTCACCTCCGTGTTTCTGTAATAATGAATCTATTTAAATTCAGCTTTTTTGGAACTTTTAAATATACTCGAGGGCTTTAAATTCAAATACTTAAATCTTGTACATATACCATTTAAGGAATGTTCTGTAGCGATACCAACTTTTTTTTCAAATGATAATCACTCTATTTTAGATTGTTAATGAGACGACCTTTTTGAAAATTTTGATGCGTATAAATCAAAATTCAAATGAGTAATTTTTTATTTATTTAAGTGTGTAGCACTAAAGGTACAACGGATTTGGAATAAATAGGGTCTGTAATGATTTTACAATTTATCGTAGTAAATAATACTTATATATTTATAAAAATTGTTCGAGTATAATTAATTAATATGAATAATATTACACCTATTTTTATATTTTAGTTATTAAGGACTATTGTCCTTATTAAATACATTGTAAGAACCCAAAATTGTACTCGGACACATCAAAATTTACTAAAATTTCATCTACGTAATAATGTACATTACAAATTTTCTCGTTTGAAAATAATATATTTGTAACGCTATGACGCTATAGAACACTCTATAAGCGGTACAACAAATTTAAATGATGAAAAATATTGTTCATAAAATATATATATTCACTTAATAATACCAAAAATCAGTACAGTTTAATTATTAAAGCAATTAATGTCGGTGAGTATGATTGGTGAATCATTTTGTTTATACTTTTATAGATTATTAATTGTAATATTTATATTGTATAGCACGTACACCGTACATTTACAGCAGTATTGTAATGGTAGCCGGTAGGCATGGTATCTGACAATGGTTTAATATTGCGTAAGACGTGAATTCGATGGTACGAAAAACGAATTGTCGATGGCTTGATGTGTTTAACGCCAAAATACAATCTATGGTAAAAACTATATTATGTAAAGACGTAGGCATTAGCTGTGTATAACACGAAGCACGATTAACGAATATCGTATTCTTTCTAGCTATACAGTCATAAGATGTTTATCGTTTTCTCTTATTTAACGTCGTGTCTATGAGTTGTTTTCGATAAGCTAGTCTACATTGAAATTATAGGAATTACTATATTCATAGTTTTCGTAATAATTTATTAAATAAATGCAATATCAAATCAACCGGATCATTGTATTTATACTCACTATTATGATATAAGATAAGATTTACTATGAACTGAGACTATATTATATTGCAGTGTTTGTGCGTTGTATTTAATAATAATAATATAATTTTAAAATTTTCATCTGACAAAGTCCATACTTGAACGAACTTTACTTAAATACGTGTTAGTATATAGACTGTAAGTCAACAATCAAAATTAAAAATATTTAACAACATTTGTACTAGAACCAGATTTTTATAGTGGATTATTAAAACTTTTTTTTATAAGAATTTGTTATGTCTTAAAAGTCATTGTATATATTTAAGTTATTATAAACCTATGATTTGCAGAGAAGTGTCGAAAATAATTGTGCATAAATGAAAAAAAAAACGAACAAATGAATGTTATAAGTTGTACAAAGTTATAAGTCAATTTACGATAATACTAAACAAAATACGATAATGCTCTACGCAGAGGACTCTTTGCTACCCCCTCCGCCTCGAGGACGTCCCCGAAACCAAGTGTTTTTTTTTTTTGTTTGTTTGAAGTACGAACGAAAATATAATTTTATATTGCCTTTAGGATATTGTTTTTAACGTATCTGGTGTTTTTATGCTATATATATATATATGATATATCTGATCGAAAAATAAATATATACTACAACAGGTGTAAACACGTTTACATATTATGATGATTTAGACCAATTATAAATAAACTATAATAATGTACCGATTGAAGTCTTCAGCTAGGCGTTTAAATGATTATTCATTGCTATGTGCGATTATATACCGTCGATTATGATTTTTAGATTTTAGATTAAACCTGTGTACATGAATCGACCGCATTTTTCAATCAGCCGCTTACTATTAGTCGGTTCTTGTGGTTGAATTTATTGAAGTGCATTCGTAACTATTACAGGAAGCAGAACAAATGGCAATTTAAATGTTTCGTTTTTAATATTCACGGTTTTTGGTTCAATGATCTTATGACGCGTTTCAGTAATTTAAGGTTTACCATTAACCAATCATATATCAATATATTATCGTGTATGAATACGCTGCTTGTTCGTTTGTCCGGTTGTTTAGAGTTCACGAAATCGTTTCCCGTAAAAACATAGTGGCTACAATAATTTTTAATAAAGGTTTAATATTTCAACGCATGAAATATAAAATCTTGTGGTCATTGCACAATAAAAGTGTGCGTTATAAACCTGTAATTGACATCAATTTTTGATTATGTACTTTGGTAGTACCTACGTTTTTTTTTTTCATGTATACACTCAGTGGAGAAACTAGGAATGAAATTAGCAGGTTCGCCAGGTTCTCATTAAAAATTGCGATGCAAATGTAATTTCAATATAAATATTAAATATACTACATATAAATTATTAAATTAAATTTCTGTTTATAATTTTAATGTTACTCCATTAATAATTATATTTAAATTGCATTTGCATAGTAATTTTTAATGGGAACCTGTTAATTTCATTACTAGTTTTAATATTCTATATATAAGTATATGGAAATAAACATACTGGTCTAATGCCTTGATTCAAAAGGAATTCGTATTAATATAATATTAATGTCGTTTTATATAAAATCGGTTTATAGTAAAAGTTTAATTTTTTATTTAACGATAATGTAAGGTGTTGAAAATTAACATAGCGTGGCTTAGTTATAATTCAACTATTTATTGATTATGGAATTTTGTATTATTTTTAGTATTAAAATATGTAATAATTAAGTAAATTTAGTTCATTATTTTAATAATTATACAGAACTACGCTATTGTAGTAATATACGATTATTGAACGACCAATATAAAATTGTATATATATCTATTGATCGTAGGTACTTTATTAAAACTGAGTACACTTACCACTGATACAATACGACTGATATTTTAAATATTTTACCCTATTTTAATTTTCTTTTAAATCTAACAAAAAATTTAAAATTACTTCGTTAAGATTTAAATAGATTTTATTTTGTATATTATTATATAATTGAATTTCGTTTTAAAGGGTGTAAACTACTAAATGATCGAATAATATTTGTTTGATAAAATAACATTATGTAAATGTAGGTGAGTAAAGTACACTCTCGTATTATATTTAATAATACCGCCTATTTTTCAATATTTTGTTCCTGAATGCTTTTTTATTCTATACTTATGATAATAATCAAAAAATCTGCAAATGTCCGGTTAGTTCATTGTAAAATACGATCCACATCTGTTCTATAAATTTTGAATCTATTGTTCCATTTCGCCCGTTTCCGGAAGTCCCATACGGCTATACGCCTATACCCAATAATTTTATAGTTTAAAGCAATTGTTTTTTCTGGCTTTTAAAATGTCCTGTTTTTTTTTTTCTAAATGAAGTATATTATAAACGTTTAATTTTATTTTGTTCAATGAACTGTATAAGTGCTTCTACAGGTAGGTATATATTTGATTTTTTGATGGTCTAGTTCCTTGATAAACATCGTATCTATTTTCCAAGATATTTAAATTATTATTGTAATATAAATATATGCTCATATAATATATATGTATATGTCGCATACTCGCATCCACTTGATGAAATTGTCCATTTCACGAACTGCATAACTTTTCATGAAATGGCTACTAAAATTTCATATTGTATTGTCATATCATATTGTTTTCATCAAACAGCCATCCACCTGGTCAAACAACACAATTTAATATACAATTATATAATTATAATATTATACTGCCATTGGTATAAATCATATGAATTACAATATTTATATTATTATTATAAATATTATAATATTATAATAATATCAATATTGTGATGAATGGTTTATGTATTATTGCAACCAATGGCAATATAATAAATATTTTGTTTCACCAAGTGGATGGTCATTTGATAAAAAAAATTACACGATATGAAATTTTAGTATCCATTTTGTGAAAAGATATCCACTTCGTGAAATTTTTGATTATTTCACTAAGTGGACAAAACGGTTTCTGTTTCATGAACTGATAATTTCATCAAGTGGACGTGACATATATATATATTATTATACATATAATAAAATATTCAATGATAAATTGTTAAGTACCTATATAATATGATGTGTAATAAATAATGACTAATCAACGATTTAAAACTGTTAGAAATATATTACGTAAGGTATAATAGGTAGGTACTACTTAGTATTTAAATGTATAATATTTTAATAATAATTATGTAAAATACATACACATAACATATTTTATAACAAAGTATTTTCTCCCATTTAACCATTAATATATTTCAATAGTTTCAATTTTTATTCACAAGACCATAAATGTTTAGTTTTTTTTTTCGATTTATGTGTAGAGGAGGTTTAACAGAAGAGTTTAAAGAGTTTAAAGTGGCATTTAATTTATTTGTGGTTACGTGTTCAATTTTTTCATGATGATTTATCAGTTTTAATATTTGTATTATTTAATGATAATAATGATTTTAGTAAAACATTTTTATTTTTATAAATATATACATTTTTCATTTGAATAATCGTATGAACGTTTAAAAACCTTATTTTTATAATAAAATCAATATGCTACCGGTAAAGTTTTTTACTTCAAAATAGTCTTAACATTTAAAAACAATAAAATATTTTATATTGCATAAAGTGTTTTCAAATTTCATTAAAAATACGATAAACAATATTATGATATCACGAAAATTCAATGTTGATCAATTTAAAATATATTGAAAAAATATATAATAATAAATCATATATTTATATTATTTTATAGAAAAAGACAATGTAGATTTATTAGATTCTCTGGTGGTTAATGGTAATATATCATAAGACATGTATGTCTGTCTGTATGTTTTAAAATTATAAAAAAATGAATTAAAAAGCTATGCTAAATGCTAATTAATCCGTGTAAATATATTGGTATCTGTACTCTATAAACTGGTAAATGTTATGTTCGATTTTAATGCCGGTGTAAACTTAATAAGTAGATATTTATTTAAATAGCGTAAATCTATACTTATAAATGTCTCCTTGATGTAGTCTTTTATACAATTTTACAAGCATATCGATTCATTTTTCTTATTTGTAGGTATAATATAATAGATAATGATAATAACTATAGGTAGGTACACATATATATATATTTACGAGTATATAATATTATTATATTTTATATTGTGAATATTGCTTAAAATGAAACGGGAACTAATTTGGCTCACGGGGAATGAAAGTAGATGCAATGTGGGAACCGATTCGACCAGTATCTACCACACTGTCTCGAAAACCATTTTGGTGTTAGCCAAATTATTATGTTTCATGCATTTAATAAAACAATTTTTATGTTATTCACCATTCAAAACATAGGTTAAGCGAACGCGTCAATGGAGATTAATCGTTCAAACACAAATTTTAACATATTTTATCATAATTGTAATATATTTTTTTCTCGTGGAAGATCTATAAATGCATTAATACTTGTAGTGGGTCGTTGAACAAAATTCACTTCGAACGAGTAGTTCACAAACTCAGTTTATATAGTATGGCGATTACAGTGTAATGTTGACAGCACTAAATCATAGTCCAGAGGTCTTATAACGGTTCAGGTGCTGAGATTTTTGTTTTAGTATAATTTCATCTGTACATTTTAAAATAATTATCGCGTCTTCCAGACACCATTTACGTTTTATTATAATGTATACAATATTTTTTCACAAGTTAAAAAACAAAACAGGTAAATATATATTTTTATTCATTAGTTTGGTGATATGTATCTGATTAAAATAGTGAGTGGGATTAAAATGCTCAATACAATTCTACTTTACATACGTAGGTCCATAAAAATATTGATTTCCATAAATTAGTATTTAAATTAATTATTATTGTTTTACAATTAAAAACTAAGATATTTATATTCCGTCTGAAAACGTATAGTTATCTTATTATCTATTTGAGAAATCCGAATTTCACTGCATATTAATTAACAGTAAACAAGTAGGATTATTTTTAATAGCTTGTTGAATTGTTCTGTACGGGATATTGCTAACACGCGAATTGTATTATTTTTTATTTTACATTTAAAAAAGAAATCGTGAATTGTTGGTCGGTTATTACATAGTTCGTGTTCAACATTCGACGATAAAACGTTTATTCTAGTCGTTTCGTTTAACCACGACTGTTGTAGGTTGTCAGTCGAACGTGATTATTATGATTATGAATATTAAATTTACTAATTTATACCACCTGAAAATAATATATTAAACCCATCATAAATAGCTCTGTTCGGGTTTGATTAATGCCATTGTGTCTGTATAAAAATCATTAACGAGTCTCTATAGTTAGGTATCGGACCCATCCGTGGCCCGTGAACACACTTATGAATCAAATGAAAAATGACAAAATATATTATATTTGAACATTTAATGAACATAGTGACCCGGGGCCGACGGAATGAATTGTTATGGTTGCGGTTGAATGCTCCGACCAATGGCGAAGGGCAATCACGGCGGCGCGAGGTGTCATATTAGAATTATATTTTGGATATCGATACAGGTGATGCATTGCGTATAGTTACACGAGCACACGATGCTGATTAGTAGATTCACGTGGGCGAAGTAAATGAGTTCGTTATCTTACATTCTTAAATATATTACATTATAAACGAAATTATCATCATGTCCGTTCATTATTTTCGTTTGGAAAATAAATATGCGTCTTCTGCGCGTTCGAATGGATGTCGTGTCCGTTCGTTTTCACGTTCAATCTGTAGAAATATTTATCAAATTCTAACATTGTTGTACGGTTTTTTAATAAATAAAAAACAACTAAAATTTACATATTGTAACTTATAACTATGTTGTTAAGGTTTGGTTTATGTATGTGTTTAAAATATGGTTCGGCGTACAACAAAGGCGTGTTTGACATTAAAACAACAGGTTTTAATATTATTTAATTAAATCATTAAACACGTTCTCCGGTGATACTATCACGAGCTATTGAATTACTTGGGGGCCAGAAATGTTTTTCGTTTTAGTATAGTTTGCAAATTCTCTATAGGTAGTAAAAAAATGTTAAAAAAAGAAGTGCCTATATAAACACGCATATTGTATAATTATAGTTTGTGATAATAAAATCGATAAAATCGGTTTGGGCATTGCATTTTGCATTTATTGTACGTAATTAATTCAAGACACATTATAAGACGCATTGAACGATTCGGACACCTTACGTTTTTATGTGTTTAATAATAAAGTATAATATAATATGCTATAGGTACGAATGTACATACGATCGACCCATTTGTGCAATGACCTCCACCCCCTTTATACACCACACACGTATCTACGAATTTGATTTAAAATAATATGTGATCGATAATCAGTATGGTTATTATTGCGCAACGTAGACTTTAGGGCCGAGGCGTGCCACATCGTCCTGACATGGTATGTTATTTGTCCCGATTATAAATCTACTATATTTATTATATATGTATATATATTTATTACAAATATATACATATGCATAGGAGGTATCTATATAAATATATATATTTATTTTTTTTTTTTTTTATTAGCCGAAACGTTTTGAGAAATGACGATAAAAAAAAGGACGTTGGGATCATTGATTAGTTTCATTAATCAAAGTAAAACCGAATATTGTCCGGAGATAACCATCGGCTCCCGCGGTGCCCGTCCATCGGGTTTATTAATTCCTCGGGTATACGCGATCCGTCCGTGGGGGGTTCCGCGGGACCACCACAATCAGTCAAAACTTTATTTTTTTCTTCTCATTTCGGCCACCTCCTTGTTAAACACTAATTTACATTATTATTTAACTTATATGTCGATCTCCTCTCGGACACCACCGGATTAATATAAATATATAATACAACTCGCGTGTCCAAATACAATACTCTGAACGGCGTGTGATGTACGTATATTTGCGTCTATGTACAGTTATATACACGAGTGCAGTGTATATGGTATTTTATAATGCGTGTACCGGATCACTATACATACTATTAGGACTGATTGAAAGCAGACTGGCCACGCTAAAGCGTACGGCACTTGTATAGCAGTTCTTGGGAACACCCGGGAATGTGTGAGCGTATTATTTTACATTTCTACTGCGATTGTTCTTAAACGATGATAATAAGAGACCTTGTTTATTAAGGATGTTATCCTTACCGCGATTAAGGGTAAGTTTAATATCGATTGTACGAACGTCATTTAAATTATATTTCCGTTGTCCGACAATTAGCGCAGATCGCGCTGGACAGACAGGTCACGCGGTAGAAAATATATAAAAGAAAAATATTAACTTTTTCTTTGTACATAGAGATTGGGATGATAAAATATTTTTTTTTTTTTTTTTAACATGAGTAATTCTTTATTTAGCAATCTGGTACAAATTTGAACAATAATTCAAATTGATACAATAATAAATAGCACAGCCGCACAGGAATAACGGAAAATATAATATTCAAATAATATATATTTTGAACGAAATAAAATCGATCGTTTAGTTGTATATTTTGCATAAAGAATATCGTAGTGTCCTGGGTAGGAGAGGAATTAATATTTTCCGACACCGTTATTGTGTGCATAACACTTGGGGGGGGGGCAGATATGTTCGAAAGTAGTTGCCAAAGCGCAGTTCGGTTTTATCCTATGGCCGACGGGGAACGTTTTTATTTTTGCATCAACAAATTTATATGACGACACGACGCAATTTTCTATCGAATGCATCCAATTGTTAGGTTACATTTTTCAAATGATAGCACTCTCATAAATTACACCGCGGTCGCGCCCGCGCACTCTCCCGTCGTCGATATTTGCACCGTGTCGCGCCAGCGCGTCGTTTCGTTTTAAATATCTCATTAGCATTTAGCATTTTTTCTCTCTCCGCATTATACACGCGATATTTTTCTCCGAGAAATAGTTATTGATCCTTTTTTACTTTACGTGCATTTAGGACAACCCGTGTGTACGACGAGCATTATTGTCGACGCGTTGGTATTAGTATCATGTTATATTTTATTGCGCGGCGTACCTTTATATAACGCGTTTAATTTTGATTTATTTTTAAAAACCTTCACATGCAAAAATAACATGATAATAACGTAAAGATTGTTGTAGTGCATAATAAATTATTGTCAATCGAATCATTTACGCGTACGTCAATCAAACTACGCCGTCGAATTTATTATCAAATTAATTTTGTACTATTATTACCAATACGCGTACTTTTTTCGGGAGTAAAAAAACTCATAGCATAACAGTTGCTGTTATACAGAGTGTATTAAGAACATGTGACGATTTTATGTCGAAATCACGCATTTGAACGCGTAAGATCACCGCAATACAGCACCCTATAGTAGTATATTGTATTATCGGATTTTAATGTCCAAAAATCTCTAGGAGGAAATCGTGTGGTTCACGCTTCACGTGTGGCCAAATTTAAATATCGACTTGTTTATATAAACGTTTTTATTGTTATTTTTGTGTAACATTGACAAACAGACTTCACTTATGTATGCTGGCACGTGTTGTCGAAAATGAAGTACAATAAAAGGTCAATTTAATGTGTGTTTGTATGTAAATGCGTGCGCGGGCGCCCGTGTATGTATTAAATCAATCGACTTAAATATAATTTTATAGTCTCCGTTTGTTTGCGTTCGTGTACGGTTACTTCACGTGTATAAAACAGTATTTTATTCGAATTATTGTTTATAATCTACGCATCATAACGGGTATTTACAATAAAACGGTAAACTCATAATATGGGTACCTAACTATACTACCACAACGCGACTATATTAGATAAAGTAAAGACGTATATTTCATCGAAAGCTTATGATATAGAAATTACACTTTGTTTTATAGAGTAAAAACTAAATTTTACTAAATGTTTATTGTTAGTATTGGTTTTTATGCTTATGATTCGAATTTACTAAATTTGAATAATCATGTATAATAGTGAATAAAAATAACCTAACACTGTGGGTAATTTTCGTTAGGTATAATATGAACCTACTACGTATAATAATAATATTTATACTTGAGTTATACTTATTAGAATAATTCAAAATTTGTAATATTGTATACATGTGTATAAATTATTTTTATGAAAAAAGTATATATAAGTAGAATTCAATTTGTACACACGATATAATATGAAACTAAAAACAAATTTACATGTAGGCTCGTGTTAACAAAAAAAAAAAAATAATATATTTTTTATAATATTTTTAAAATTATATTTTAGGTTTTGAATGTAAGTACAATTATTGAATGCGTGAAAAAGTTCAAAAAATTACATATTAAGTAAAAATATAAAATAAAATTAAATGTTTGTCGTACTTCAAAGTGGAAATTAGTTTTATTTGTTTAATGTTTTCATAAGTGCGTAAAATCCATAAAAACGCTCTAATAATATAAAACATACCTAATTTTCATAAAATCGATTTTGGTTTGCTGAAGCAGTGGCGGTCAAATGGGGAGGAGCCAGGGGGATATGTCCCCCATGACTTTTTTCTTTAATATTTATAACAATTAAATTTATGTATATTGTATCTACTATAATGATAATGAATTCAATTTTATTTTATTTTTTTCTCAAAACAACGCCTATGATCGCCTATTATTATTATCTAGTTTCTAGACTCATTCTAAGAACAGCGCTGTTAATTATTATCATTATTAATATTTAGTTGCTTATACAAATATACCGCAATTACAACGCTCGATGATCGTGAGTATTCAATAACAATTAACTACACACTTTTCATTTGTTATAAATAATGTACTGATTCACCTTAATTTAAAAAAAAAATGATATTAGACATAAGTGCATAACCATAAATTATATTTTAATGATTAAGTAGTAAATATTAAAAAATCAGCCACATGCCTTCCATGACAAGATCACTTGACCGCCACTGTGCTGAAGTAACACATTTATAATTTTAAGTCTATTAGAAAAGTTGTAAAAAAGTAATTTTTAGTGGATGAGTGAAAACATATTGTAGTTTTATCATTACAATATTCAAATTCCAAAATTACACGATTTTTTACAAAAGCTGTACATTTTTTTATAGAATATTTTTGTTGTTAAAAAATTGCATAAATAAAAACTGTATAAAAAGTAAAAACAGATACCTATAGTTTATAATATTATTTAATATATTTTACGAAATATTTACAATAACTCAAGATTATACAATAATTTGATTAATCTGAATGTCGTAAAATCATAAAAGATCTTTGAAATAAATGCAATTTTTATTAATTTAAAGTATTAATTAATATATTGTATATCAGTTTTATGTTATATTAATGTGATTAACTACTTCGATAAAAGTCTATTAAACATTTTTTTCCACTTATTATGTTGAAAAACGGTTTTAAAATTATAGAAAGACGTATGAATAATAACAATACCTAATATGGAAGCATATTTATAGATTTACCTATATATATTATTATATTATATTGTACATACTTGTTCGTTTCGCCCATCCCGGTTTTAACAATTTACGTTTACATTTGAATGGAAATATATATTTTCGTCTCTAAAGAGAATTTAATTTAGATAAAAAGCATTGCTATCAAATATTTGGCTAATATATATATTTGGTATATTCAATACAAATTCACATTAAAAGTTATGAACAGATAATATAATGTATATGCCATATAGATTTTGTTTTTTACAACATTTATAGTAATTTTATTTACATATTTAGCGTAGGATGTTAACGTCGGTCTAGATATAAAATACAAAAATATTTATAATACATTTATTTATTTAACTTCATGGTTTCCGACAAGTATAAAAACCTTTACAAATTCAATAGGTGTTAAATACAATTAGGCACGCACTCCAATTTATTGGAATTTTCACGCATTAAATAAAATAAATTTTATAAATCATATAGTCTGTGCTCGTATGGCTTTATTTATACAAGTAACATAATGAGTTTTACTGTTATAGCAGTGGTTACTCTGCAATAATATGCATACACGTAGGTATATACTTTATATGTTATGTACAAAAGATGAAAAGACCAATTTCGAATACATAAGTAGTTATTATCGGCAACGCGCGTTTCGCTCATTATGCACAAAAAATTAAATAAAACTAGCAGATGAATAGGACGCATGAAGTTTGGACATCATTTCGAAGAATGACATTTTTCTTTATCTACTTTGATTTGCGATCATTATTGGGTCAACCGTTTCGGCCAAATTATATAGTTTACCAATTTGGTGGCGGACAGCTACTTAAATACATCTTTTGTTTAGCCGGTGAATTGAATATTCCAAATATTTTTAAATTGGATTCAAAAACTAATGGCATTCATATAGTTGAAGAAAAAAATATATTACAATTTCTATCGTCACCGTTATTTTATACTCATACTATAAAAGACTCTGTATAATTTTTGAATTTCAAAAATATTTCATTTCTATTTCAAATATCATTTTAACCGATGTGTTTGATTTGAGAGTAAAAAAAAAAAAATAAAATAAAAAACTATACCAATACGTCGCAGCACACACGATTATACTTACAGAATACCTACGTCGTTTTGTTGTTGGTGAATAGTAGACGGGATCAGACAATTTAGTCGTCGTTGTTGTGCTTGCGTTAGTGTTCGATAACTGAACGATGATTAATTACCCCGTGTTCAAATGATGTCACGGAAAATATTTACGGTTGTTTTTATTTGAATTTCATCAATCCACGATGACATATTTAACGGACAATCGTTATAAGGTATGTGTGGTTTTTATTTGGCAATCACTTATCCAAACACAGGCCTCGTACAGTTTATCAATGGAAACCGGACAGGGGAACGGCCTAACCAGTCTACTAATTTGACAGTTACAATACGAATAACTTTCCTGTTGGTCCCGGACATTCACAACCAAGACGTATATGCGTTTTATTTAGATTGTATATAAATATATATATATATACATATATAATATTGTAATTATTTGTATCTATTTATGTAAATACTTAATACGTATTATTAATATTGTCGCACCTATATATGTTGTATACTATGGCATATTTGGAAACGATAAACGTCGAATGGATGGAAGTTAAACATTAAACAACAATGATAATCTCAAACTATACGCAAACACGTTGCACGAGAATCAAAGTTTTAAATTATTTTTTTTTTTTTTTTTAAAGGTATAACAGACAAAATTCAAATAAATACTATACATGTAATACTAACTGTTATTTTATACGACGTGTACAATATACATTATATACATTATATACACGTTTGTCATTTGGGTCTATGAAGAGTTACACATATTTACGACGATAAGTGAAATTATTTTACATTGAGAAATTTAAGTGTATATACGAAGGTCTCACTGTGTTATGTATTTCTTTCGGTCGTAAACATGTACTTATGACGGCATTGATATGAAAGGCTAGTTTTTTATAAAATTAAGAATATAATTAAAAAAAATTATAAATGCAACTCTTTAAGTACCTACTTAATACTTACAGAACAGGTTTTTATAAATGCTAAAATAGTCAAGATGAAAATAAAAACAAGTTAATAACCAATAATCTAAAAAAGACTGAGTATTTATATTTTATAATTAAATTGAACTATGTTGGCACAGTGTACAGGGTAGTAATTATTGTTTTATAGCTTTTTTTACGTTGGGTTTTTTTTAAATATGTTTCCATATTTGAAAGCCATTAAGTTTTTCTACTATAAAAGGCATTGTATTGAAGATATAGACTCGTCTTATTATTTTTCAGTCGTTAAATTTGTTGCTTTAATGAAAATTATTATTACTATTATTATTTTGCGTATCCCACTTTGGACTATAAGTGGTCTATGTTGAGTAGAACACAACTATATTACAACTAAATTTATAACGAGTATATTAATTACTTAAAATAGTTTTGGCAATGTCAATACAAATTACCATAGTTTTTAAGTGAAAAGTAGTTTTGAAAAATTCAAACTCGTTTTTATTTTATTCATACCAAATTCCAAATATTTTATGGAATGGAGATCGTTGAATATGACCTCAGAAGAACCTGTACGATAGGGTCACAAACTCACATTATTAATTAATAATTAATATCTAACATGTCCTAATATATACTAATTTGAAATATATTTTAGTAAGAAATATTAAAGTTGGTCATATCAGAAATTTTTTTAATTTTGGTATTTATCATAAACAGGTATTTAATGTATTTTATAATAATTACTTCTGTTAATTATAACTAAAATACTTTTTTTTTTGTAGAGGTCACATTGATTTTTGAAAGTATAATAATCTGAACAATAAATCTGAGTTAAGGATAAAATATAATAGTTAATTAAAATTGATATAAAATAAATATTTATCGATTATATATTATGTAAGTATATGTGTATGTATTTCGAGTTTTTCGAAAATGTAATGACTATTGATTATCATATAATTTTTACGTATTAAATATAACTATTATTTGCAGAATACTATCTAACATTTTAAATTAATCTCAAAGTTTCTTAGTTTTTAGATTACATTAAATTAATGGAACAGAAATATTATTATAATTAAGTTAAGGTGTTTTGCTAACGTAATGTCATCTTAACATATTTTTAACGGGAGTGGAACCGGTTTAATTATATAAATTAGTAATTGAACGGTTTACAACTATAAAATATACTTAAATATATTAAACTACTTCATCACTATTTATACGAATGCATATTACTTATTAGTTATTTGTTATAATTTTCAATTGATATATTAGTAAATTCAGTTTACATTAATAATAATTAAAAATTTGAAAAAAAATATAATTTCTGTGTTATAAATTTTAAATTTTAATAAAAAGGATTTACATGCCATTGGTTAATTGCGCACATATCATTATGCAGTAAAATATCACGTTTTTCTGTCACAAGTCAACTTTTAATGTACGCAATTAAATTATATATATAGTGTTCTTCGCGTGCATATGAATGTCGCTTTGGCTAGATTATTTTTCTAATAAAAGTCAGATATTATTTAAAAACAGTATAAAACGATATGAAAAACAATTATAAACCGTATTATATATTACCTAAAGAATTAAATTTATTATAATATGTTTCCGAAATAGTATAATATTAATATATTATGTGTATATAGCTTTACACTATACACCTATCATGCTATAAAACCTATAATATTGTACTGGGTATAATATGATGGAATAATATTCGTATCTGCACAAATGTAATTTTAAATAGTATAACTGTATAATAATATAATACATTTTATTTCTGAGAATAAATGTATACTTTTTGGTTTACATTATATGCAAAAAAAAAAGGTTGAAATGATTGTTCTCTTGCGGATTATCGGGGTCCAGGGTCTGGATTCTGGAATCGTATAAAACTCGAACAGATAACGCCTGCACACAAGATATTATTATTATTATTATAATACGTGCGTGGTCACACTGGACTGCGTTTAGGATTTCGTTTAAAATTTATTGAGTAGAAGTGGTGTAATTGACATAACGTACAGTGACGGCATGCCGTGCGATGGAAAATGAAAACTTAAAGTTTTATCAAAATCTCTGCGCGGAGTAGAGTATTGTATTGTAAGGACGATAAATATTATACGTTTTGCGGTCGCGCGGACGTCGCCGTACGCGATGTACAATAATATACAATATAATATACATTTTGCGACTGTTAAACGAGCGTATAGTTTTACTGGATACATTATCGTATATATATATATTTATGCGTACATGAGATAATAATATTATGGCGGGTACGGTAAATGACGCATTACACCGTCTGCGGATGGGTCGCCGTTGAATAAAACCGTCATAAAAAAAAGTAAAAAACAACGACGTCGTCAACGACGACAACGACGACAAGAGCAAAGTTCGTTGCATTGTAGATTTATGAAAACGTCCGGCGGTAATACGTCGGTTGCGTTAATATATACGTATATATGTACCTCCGTACACGATTATGTCGTTTATAGTCCTCCTCTGCCACGTCCAACCAACCGGAATGCAACGGTCACTGTATGATGATGATAATAATAATAATAATAATAATATTAATAATGCTACGATGATACTATTGCGGCAGTACGCGAAAAACGGAGAAAAATACTATATTTTCCCGTTTGCACGGCGAGATATTTTCGTCCTTAGCCTTCGAAACAGCGGTTGCGTGTATTTGAGACATTTAAAAAAAAATAAAAAAACAAAAAAATGAACCCTCTTAACATCAATAACAATAAAATAACGAAACTTGGTTTTTTTCCCCTTTCCACTTCCAAACCCACAAACACCTCTTTGTCTTTCTCGCTCATTCTTCTGTTTGTTACTTCTACTTAGTTTCTTCGTCTATCTCTATCTTACTCTCTCTCCCTCTCTCTCGCACACACACTTGCACAATGATAATAACTTCGGTGCCGAATTCCGCCCATGTAATTGCGACCGCCTTTGTCTCCTTTTCAGCCGAATTCTAATGAATTTCCAACGCCGCCGCCGCAGTCACGATATCGCGGAGACTTGTACAGGCATAATATGTCATTGAATCGAGTTTTTATTGCGACCGACGTTCGTAGAAACGTCATTATGGTACGGCCTTTGAAATTTTTTTTGTTTAACGCGCTCATTTATCGATTTGTTTGAAAACGCAAAAATCAATATTATCATTGCGCTCCGGAGTCGACTGATTTAATATGTTAATAATGTTTTGACTACATTTTGTATTTAATCTAAATCACTTTATTTGAAAAATTACTCGTGTGTTTTTTTAGAAATGTTTAGATATACAACGTTATTACAACCTAATATCGTACTTTTTAGTATTCTATATTTATTACCCTATTGTTTTCATTCCTATATATTATTTATTTTGTCAACTGTATGTTAAATATTTAAATTTTAGTAAAATTATGGATCAAGTTTTTTGTTTTATCTATATCTAATTTTTTATTTTATATTTTACGAAATAGGATATAAATATTCCCAATTTAATTTAGACTGAGTAAATTTAAAAATAATTTACAATACATTTATGAAATATAAAAATATGGAAATACAAATATTACATAAATTGTATAATGGTTACAGGTGGATTTTGTTTGTTTGAATTTCCTAAAACTTCAAAAAATAAAAACACTTTGGGTAATAGTAGTGAGGTGAGACTAAAGTTTCTCTGGTTAAAATCAAAATATTCTATTTTTTTATCATATAAATTTAGGTTTATTCACCCATACTCATATTATTTGTTATTTATCATTATGATATAAAACTGTTTTTCTTACCACGTCAAGTTATATTAAATAATATTATATTCATTGCATTTAAGAGGAAAAGTATATTTAATGCCGCTACTCAACATGCATCCGCGAATCGTATGTATTTTATTAGGTTTACTTTCTTAGTACCAAAAATGACTCTGCGAGTTTATAGACCTATAGTTTTTTAGTGTTTTCTGAGTCGTTGTATTCAGTCCAGCCAACACAGTCCAGATAGAAGGCTGGTAATAACCTATCATACTGCCGATGGCTAGGAGAGAGCTTGCAGATGAGTCCGTATCGGAGGAACTATATAATACCGTGGCATACCAATACGACCAAGTTGAACTTCTCCTCCATTGCCATCAAGCGAATAATTTCCGGAACATATTATATACCTTTAGGGCTTTTACTAACAAAAACGACCGCAAGGCCCAAAATAAGTCGAAGAAACAAAATCTCCGCTAGTTGATTTAGTATCGTTTCAGCGGCACTTAAAATAATAATTACAATGGAGGAAAATGCGTATGGAAAAAAATAAAATAAAATCATGAGCCATAGACGCACTATTTTCTCATTCTTTTCGACTGAGAAACGGTGATTTATTGCTGTATATACACATACGACCGGCCATTAAAATATCAAATCTCGACGTATCCAGAGCTCGGCATCTACCTGAGCGTCACGTCATGATTCATTAGCCAATTATAATAATATTATTATTATACATGTACCGGTATATCTCCCGGTAAAACGTCAATCTCGCGCCTTACAATATTAATATTTTTAAACGCTCAGTAAAACTATTATTATTAATATTTTTTTATATATACACAATATGTATACGTATAATATATCAAGAAAAATTCCTTTATGATAGAATTTCCGAGTTGCAGAATATCAATAAATATTATTATTGATAAAAAAAAGGTACACAACAGGATTAGACAACATCGGTAAATATTATGGTGTCGTATAATGTTCGGATATTTATTACATTTTTGGGGTGTTTCTTTTGGATCGCTCAGAAAGTGCTGTTATGAGGCATAAACGCAGACCATACTGAGTACCCATTATTTCATCGGAGAACGAAACAATTTAAGTAATCGTTGATTTAATTATTTAATATTTCATAGAATTAGTTATAGTAAAATATATAATATAATATGCGTATAATGCATTACACTATATTAAATAATAAATGTATACGTTTAGTCTGCAGGGTAATAGAATTATATTTTTAGAATGAAACACACAAAGAAATAGCGCATTGATTTCTTTAAGATTTATTTCATTGCGTTATAGTAAACGCATCGTGGCGAACTCTAATTACTAGCGCGAAATGTTTTAATATCGTAAAAGTGCCCATAAAAACAAATTGGATTCGGCTGACCGGTATTGACATAGTCGGATACACGACTATACACGTTCCATATGGATATGTTGATATAATAGTAATAATAATAATAATAATAATAATAATAACGGTTTGAATACTTTAATTGAATTTTAGTATTCAAAATAAATAGAAATTTCCCACGATAATGGGTAGTGCATACAACAGTATTTAATATCGATATAATACCATAATATTTTGAAATTCTCAACACTGTATTTTTTACACGATACGGAATGTAATAAAAACAAGATAAATATGAACAAATTTATCGTCGCATTGAAAGCAGTATTCATAAAACATATGGGCACATCGAGTTTATATCGATATAAGTAACATCAATACATTAAAGTGAAAATCGTGCACAGATATATTATTATTATGTATTATAATAATACACAACACTAACTCACGTGTAAAACCAACACCTTATAACATATCGTATGGTCGTATAAGGAGCTTGAGAAATTGCATATAAAACCATTAATGTTTGTATGCATTAAGAAAATGTTCTAAGCCATAGGAGTAATACTTAATACCCTTTATTGTGCGCGTATATATATTTAAGAGGGTGGAAAGCGTAGCGAATTTCGCAATATGGGCGTTGGTGTTTTTAAAAATAAATTATGGACTTGGGTATATTTTAACGCCATAAAACAAAAATTTAATTAAAAAAGACATTGCCTAGTGCCAAGCATAGGATTTCGGTTTAATATATGGTTTGAGAAATAAATTATGATGGTTTGAAAACTGGTAGTTTCACATTTTGTGTCTTCTTTTAGTAAGTAATTTAACAACATATTTACATAATTTTGTTTATTGCTTTGTGATGTATTTCACGTACAGTCATATGACATTTTTTAAAATTGTACATTGTAGGTCTTGTGACACGCATAGAATAAGGCAATAAGCCATTCTACAAATCAAAATATTTTTAATTTACATTGATTTTTTATACACATTTAAAAGCTGCAAGCAGTCCAAGATTCGCAGCTGTTCGTCTTTTCTGAATATATTAAATAAAATATATTATTTTTATTACTTATTACAAAGTAAAATATTAAATCATTATTGAATTGTTTATTTCATTGGGTTAAAATTTATTTTATTTGGTACAATTAATGAAAATGTTTGTTTGGTTTTGCTTCAAGGTTCATTGAGAATATTACTGTTTTTATTAATGATATATTCCTGTTTTGGAATGATCCCAACCGGTTCTGTATACAAATCATATTAAAAAGGGTGAGGGCGGGAAATCATATTCTCGTCTCATAATCAGGTAATATCTTTTCTATTTAACTTCTTTAATCGTTACCTCCAAACGGTTTGATTGAATTAGTTATTTCTATGGATAAAAAGAAGATGGTTGGCAGTTAATCCAATCTCAACTGAATATAAATTATTTAAGTGTATAATATAAAATGGAAAAATGCAATAACTAAAGTCTGTAAATAGTATACTAAATTAGGTACATTTAAAACGTTATAAAGATTTATAAGAATTTAGTTTCATTGGTAAAAACTACGTGTGTGGGTTATAATTATTCGTTTTTAAATTATAAGTGTAATATTTTTAGCTTTTACAACAGTAATGTTTTTTTTTGTCCACAATAGTGTTTTCAGTTTATTTTTTTGTGCGTGAAGTTTACAACTCAAGCCGAGTTGCATAACCGATCTTTAAAACGTTGAATGACCCATTAGAGCACTAATGGTCCGTTAAAAACCACATGCTGTTCAACGATTTACACTTATTCGGTGTTACTGGGATTATCATGCCACTTTAAAAATGTTTCATAAAATCATACATTCATTAAAAATAATTCACATTTGATAACTAAACTCTAAAGAGTTTTATATCAAACGATGATAATATATTTTATTTATTACAATTTCAGCAATCTTAAAAATGTCTTAAAAACACCTACCTCCTATAATCAAATTTTCCAATCGAAATATGTCAGTATTGTGTATATTACATTACACGACCACAGCAGTCGCTTAGAACATATTTCAATCACGTAATTCACAAAGGTACATAATATTACATATAAACAATTATTTTATTTAAATTATATTCATTGTAGGCTGACGTCCAATATCAATTTTATAGAATTGTATAAAAAACAATAATATTATTACAAGATTATGTATGTGGATATTACCTGCACAATTATTACAAAGACAGACCATATTTGTTTCAGTGGCATACTTAGGAATTCTTAAGGGGGGAGGGTTTGGTTTATCTGATCTGCATGTATGTGCAAATATATAGCTTGAATATATACTAACATATTTTATGTTGCAAAAACTTGTTTATTTGTATGTAATAAGATCTAACTTATTTGGGACTTAGGTAACACTCAAATACTATAATATAAAAATAGATAATGATTGATTAAATTATAAAGCATTTTTTATTTTATACATTTTATACATTTTTTTTTCGTATTACAAAAACATTTGTCCTATGGTATTGATTTTGCAAATTACGTCTTTGAAATAATTTGTTCAACAAGTGTGTCGTTGAACTGCGTAAGGCATAACACATATAATACACATTTAATATATATAAACATAAAATATTTTTAAATACAGTTTCATTTATGACAGGGATTTTACACGCTTCATCACATAAAACTGTGTAAAATAAAATACATTTTGGTGATTTACCGTATATGGCCTAAACCACGATGATCCGATGGTGTTTAACGATTTATGGATGAGTCTCAACAGTCTTTAAACAGACGCCGACCAACCAAGGTTAAAGCCTCCGGGAGTTCGTAAAAAACCGAAGAAAAGAAATAGCGAGGCCAGGAAGTATATTATATACGGACACCAATAATTATAACAAAATAATAAATAAATAATAAAAGGACCCGAGATTTTCGCAATAAAAGAACACCGCGCGCGTAAAACGTATTAATATATATATATATATTATATGTATGCACACAGTGTGGTATGGCCCGGTTTCGGTTGTATAAATATATATATATATATATATATATAATATTTACCGCGTGTGGGGTAATCAAGATATAGGTATATTACGTTTTACTCGTGTATAATATTATGGATAGTGCGTTGACCGACTGGTGTATATATGCGGTGGTTGGGGTTGAGGGTGCAGGTGGTGGTGTGCCAGAGAAAGGGATGTTTAAAAAGAAATTAAAGTGACTCGGCGGCGGCGAGGTTCTAATTTCGATCGGGGCGCCAGCTAAGTAACGCTGAACCTATAATCATAATATATTAATTCGGCCCCCGTAGGAAATGTATATTATATTGTACACACCAGTGCGCCGCGCCGGGGAAATACACTTGAGGCGGCGGGCGTCGGTGGCGGCAGGGCGGTAATTAGAAATTTGGAACACGCGAACATTAGTCGTCGACTCGAGACTTTGGCAAACGTGGTTATTACGTGTCCGGATCCATCATCAGGGGTGGTGGGCATCGACGAGTAATTACTGGCACTTAAAAGAGCGAATAAAAAATTAGAAAAAAAAACTATAAGACCCATTTGGGTAAAAACTCATATTTATATAAAATATAGTATACTTATATGTATCGTCGACGGCCGTTTGCGCGCACGTTCCGCGGTGGCGGCATCTTACTATATATATATACAGTCGTCCGATATCACTCTCGTAATTATTATTATCCGCATTGATCAATAGCGTTCGGCACGATAAAAATGTCGCCCGAGGACGTCGTAAACTCTCGGCCCTTTGATTTTTCTGAATTACGTCGGTTAACGTTCTTGCGGGGAAATCGAACATTTAGTTTTCACCATCGTATAATCGCGTAATGTATCTATTGGTTTCGGGTCGTAACAACGCTGTATAATATTATGGCAGTATGCACGCGTCTTAATTTTCATTAAAATTTTCATTCCCTAATAGCTGACAGTCCTTGAACTCGACTGTATCGGATTTTCTGAACACGAATAATTTTATTGTCGCTAGACGCGTGAAATTATTATCAACCCTAATTACGTAATTTTTAAACTAAAAACTATTGATAAAAATTGAACACGAACAACAATAAAAGATTATTATCAAAGAAATTCAAACTCGGTGAATATAATTTTATTAGTTTATTACACACGTATAATAATATAAAGATCCGTATTTATAATCACCACGCATGCACGCAGGGGCTACGTCTCTTAGTCGCTTCCATTTGGATTAAAACAATCGCGCAAGTGCCGTGATAGAAAATCGCACGTACACCTGTACAATTATGGTAGGTATATATAGTACACTCGCCGGCGGTGCGCGGAGCATGTATCGGGCCGGAAATTCGGGTCGCGACAGGACGAGAAAAAAACCGTATTAATAAAACCGTCAATCTCAGCGGTGTTTCTTCTTCTTTAATTATGACAAGGGAGAACAAAAAAAAAAAAAAAAAATTAAATAAATAAATAAATCTTTTCGGAGAATGCGTCTACGGATTTACTACAATCTTTTTTTTAATTTTAAGTACACATCAACAGCCAGATTAGACGAACGTTACATAAATCACAATTACAATTGTTACAATTATTTAAGTTTGTAGATAAATGTAGGTGTAATATAAATATAAAATAAGTGGTACAGGTATGGTAAATAATGATAGCTTAAATTAAGTAATATGATTTTGGTAGATGTAAAAATGTTGTGAGAGCAGAGTGATGGTTTCTGTGACGAGTGGAAAAAATTCATAGAGATTGTAATATGAGCACCATCGCAGAATCGTTGGTATTTGTGACATTCGGTGAAAATACGCTTGATTATAATATCTGGTTGATCTTGTCCGGCCATCGCGTATACTCGTGTGTTAGGTTATGTTGTGTCCAATTCTAAGTCTGCTTATTATTATTTGTCGACTATTTGGAAGCGATTCGTCGTGTTCCCGAGGAAGGTGGTTGATTTCATTTCTATTATTTTGTTGTTACCCAGTAGACTCATATTACACATGTAAGTCCAGTAGACATGTATTAAATTATTTAACTTAAAGTTATTATTGAAAAATAATTAAAAATCAGATAATTGTTCACTAAAGAAAAACGTAAAATTCTATTAATGGGGCTATTTAGAGCTAAATTACGATTACCAATACCAAATACGATAGAAAAAAATTGAGTGATTTTGGTGTCTAGTGTTGATCGAGAGGACAAAAAAAAAAAAACAAAAAAAAAACCAATATATTGTCGAAACCTCTAAATAGTTGATAAATTAGTTTATTGGTTTAACATTAACTAAAGAATCGATATAATTGCGCCTTATAGCAGTTATATATAAATGGGATTAGAGTATTTAAAAACGTGATTTAGGCGCAGACATCACTGGTACGAGTACATGTTCAATAACTTAATACAAACCTATATATACTACATATTATTATGATTTTTAAAAATGACGCAAATATTTCTAAATTCTTATAATTTTTGATTTATATAGTTGTATACTGTATTAAACTTAGATAAATATTTTAATAAATATGCATTTATTTAGCTGTATTTGTTGTTTCTTATCATTCAAACGATTTGTCAACATTATCTAAGTTGTATATGGCTAACAAGCATCATTGATAAGAACTCAGTCGCGGTTGTTTATTTATTATACACATATCTGTGTACCTATGTCCTATACGGCTATACACGACGTATAAACAATATTTTCGTTTTTTGCATTTACATATTCTACATATATAACACATAAATCTAACCCGTATAATATTATCATGTAAAATCCTAAACGTACATCGTCTATATCTACATATAAAATATATCTATGTATATCAATAAATGCCAATGTTTGTGTTTTTCAGCCAAGTCTGTAGCACTCACGGCTCTGAGAATTGTTATAGATAATCCACCAATACCCTAGGATGTGTACCTCGGAGTTAAATTTTAAAATTTTGTATTAGAAAAAAAGGACTCATATTTTGTTGGCTTGTGAAAAGTGAATATTTTTTTTTTCGTTTTTTATAAGGTTGCCATTAGCTATGGAATACAGAAAATAAAATAGTTATTATAATAAATTGGATATAATTGAAACTGGTAAAAACTACCTATTATAAATGACCGTGTTAAAATGTGTAGTGCGTCCCGTTTGAGTTTAACGGAGGTAACGTGCATATCCATCACGGTTTTTCATCGATTTTCATAAATCGGTCGTCAATACGGTGTCATCGAGGTGCCGACCGAGTTTCTTGTTTTCATATCGTCGCCATCAAACACAGAAAACATAAAATAGGTCGGAACAACACAAATAACCGCGGTTAACATTTACCACACGGAGTCTTTGCAGAAGTGGTATACAAGCCCACCGGGACTGTTTAATTTGTCATCACGGGCAACGCAGCTTCGCCGGATCGACTGTACAATATTACGTAATATTATATAACTCGAATGGTATGTGTGCGCCACGTATACGCGCATAGATCATCGGACGGAGGACGAAAGGCGTTTTCAATTATCCGTGGACTGGGCGATCGGAGAGCATTGACGTGGCGGCATAATATAGCGTACCTATTAATGGACATCGCGAGAACCGCCGCCGCCGCTACTTGTGTTACGCGGCGGCACATTAATCATACACGACGTCCGTCTGTCCGGCTAATTACAAAGTCCGCGCGATGTGCCCACTCGGCGAGTTTCGGCAGTACACACACACACACACACACACCTTTAATATCGTGTGGACGACAGACGTTATATACATACGCGTAAGTGCTCTGTGTGCCCGCGAGTACACACACAAGCGCGTAATTCGACATACTACGTATATATATATATATATATATATGTGTGTGTGTGTGTATATATGTTGTGCACGCGTATAATTTTTACGGCTTAGCGGGGCGGGGACCGCGGGGAGGCGGCGGCGAAAATGGAATACACGGAACGAAAAATATATATATATATCGTTATATTATTATCCGTTCCGTCATTATTATTTGCCCATTACCGGGTGTGATTAAAAGAAATAAAATTACCATCGTCCAGCATTCGTATATATGGCGTAGCAGTTACACTAGTAGCTGATGTGGTATGACGCGGTGTATTATGTATAAATATATAGGTACCTACGCGCGCAGTAACCGCGTTCACGGCTCCAGTCGCGTATGGTTGCTCGTCGTATACGACTACCGATGTATAGTGCAGCAATGGTATGTTATATCTATGTGCCTGCCGTGTGTACATGTAATATTTGCGCGCAGAGGTCAACGGCAGGCGGAGACGACGAGAGGGACGCGTGAGAAACGAAAAATGTTTTTTTTCGTGGCACTCCTCTCGCGCGACGGCTATACAATAATAATAATAATAATAATAATAATAATAATACGATGTTATATATTATTTCCGTGTACATTGCCGCCACCGCCGCTGCCACCGCGATGTGTAATGACGCGGATTCGACGACGACGGTGATAATAATAATATCATAATAAACGCGTATAATTATTATTTTATATCGTCAGACGACCACGGCGGCGGTGGTGGATCTGTTGCTGCAGTTCGGCGGCACCTGCAGCGTGGTGGTGTTTGTCCTGGAAATGATGCAGCCGCCAATCGTGTAGAGCGTTTCCGCGAGCTCTGGATCGACCGATGAAATCTGTCGCGTGCGAATCGATACTTTCGTATTCGGTGTATGTTTATATATTATACATAATAATTATGATCGTACTTACGTACTGTATTGCACACGCCGCTAATTGGAATTGCACCGCCGCGAACCTTAATTATTTTTTTTTTCGTTTTTCCGTCGAAAATCCCGTCGACCAGCGCGCGAAACCTCCGAATTCCGTCGCCTTTAACGAGTTCGCGAAATCGTTATCATTGTCGACGTAACGCAAATAACTGCACGTCGATACGATTGCCGTCATACCTATTAGACGTCTCCAGAGCGAGAACTTTTAAAAATCTAAATCGTTGTATTTAAAAATAAATAAATCTGCTGTGTACGAATAAACTGTGGTCTATGTACGTATATGTCACACCGTTATTTTATTTTATAAATGAATATAACTGATTTACTGTGTTTAATTATTTTCATACTATTTTTATGTCGAGCTTATTGATTGGTAATTTTTACTACTAAAAGTAATAGTCGAGACGGTTGAGTATTATTAAATTGTTCAGCCTGTTCGGTGTAAGTTTGCAACTGTGTAAAGGGAATTTTTCTGAATTTTTCCATATAAAAATAGTTACTGGAATTATAGTCAGCAATACCGTAATACTTTATAAAGTCATTTCTAATATAAGGATTACCTATTGAATGAATATTTCAATGTTGAAGAATGTGATTATATTGTATAATTATCAATTATGTATGCGTAAATTCCGGATAATTGAAGTATTAAAAAAATAAATGGATACTAATGAGCCACCCGGCCTTTTCCAGTTAAATGAATTACAGCTCTGACCTGTAGTTTTAAACTTCAAACTAACTGAAACGACATGGAAAAGAAACTTTTGGCCCAAACTGAACACTATATAGTGACATAATAAGATTTATGTATTACTTAGCAAGTAATACTTGACTTATGAATCCATAAGTCATTTACATAATATATTATAGCATGATTTATTATTTAGATGTGCAACATATCACGCACGATGACATTACGAAGTGCGATCAAATGATATAATATTATTTGACATAATAAATGTGTATAGTATATATCGCATATTATTATAGAATCTAATGTTGATTAAAATGATTTTAGTATTGTTTTGTGATGTTGAAGTAATGCACGAGCCACTCACTATTACGTATTACTTTGTATATTAGTTTATTTTAGAATTTTAAAAGCCCAACCGTTTGAAACCAATTAGATAACACGATGAGGTTATACGAATATTTTAAGGGAACTAATACGGTCCCTGCCGGGTTCTGAAATCAAACCACTATTAGGCCGGGCCGAGCATTTTTTATTTTGACGAAAATTCGATGCCGGATTCTAAATAAAAATTGACTATGCCTAGGCCTGAGATTGCTTTCCCTTGCAGACCTCTATAGTCACTATATAAGAGAATCTTTACTAAACATAATACAGTATAATATAGATATTGATTTAATATCCAACCATGCACGATGATATTATTGTGCATTTAAGCGTGATTACAAAATTTATGAAATATTATTCAATAAGAAAACATTAAAAACGTATATGTTGCGTTTACTACAATATTTTGGTGATTAAAGATGCTTTGCATTTCCGTTTTAGTATATTTTAGGATAATTATATTATTATACAAGGCCAACCGATTGAAAACGATTAATCGTTTTGATGTGTACGGGACACGGGTTGGTATTAAAGCTCTCGTGGAAATAACCCGAAAAATAAGAAAACAAACTAAAAACATTAAAAACACCTTTATCATAATCCAAAAATAACCTTGAATAATAACATATTCTTTATTTTCTCTCGATATACAATACATCTCAAATAAATGTACAACACATTATTAGTACACCTGCTTAAATGTTGGGTCAGTTATTTCAGACTCCTTTTGTAATAAGACTATTAAACATCATTTAAACGTGTAAACCGCAACTGAAAAGGTTCAAGACATTAGCCAACTATAATGTTTTATGCTGTGGCACAGGTGCTTTATGTGGGCGTCTCACGAGAACGCGTTGTCTATTATACATTTATACACTACTCGACTGTAACGTTATCGGACGAAGGTGTTGTTTGAGTGTCGAGTCCATAATACAAAACTGAAAACTTGTTGATAATTGCCCACGGACCTCGTTAATTCTCTTTTTTACAATGATGGATACTCGTGTTACAGAATTTTTAATGGCAAAATTAATATATTCGTTTTGAATAACGTTTTCGTGGTATTCGATAAAATAATATTATTAGAACTAATTTTCTTTGAAAAAAAAAAAATGTATACAAAACTTCAAAACAGCTCATGTAGGTAGATACAACGCGGAACTGTCGGTGTGGTGTAATAAAGCCTGATAAATTCCGTACGTGAAGTCTGACGGACGTTGCATATAGTAAAATATTTTTGTTACATGGGGTTTTTCGTATTACATTGGTATCGACCGGACAGCGAACGCATCAGACGTTATTAAAAAAACTATAAAAATAAATAAATGAAATATCTCGTCGTTTATCAAACACTTCCGCTCGCAAGTACGTTCAAATCACAGATGGTAAGTCGTAGACGTACAGCACGTAACCACCCATATGCGCATCGACGAAAACATGATCATCTGTTTAATATTGTGCACCGCGGAGACGTCACGAGACGACGTCCCGTCCTAATTGGTTCTTCCTCGTCATCCGAGGTTTGCGGTGCGGGGAGGCGGAAGAGTGACGGACTTTACCTGGCCAGAAATACGTATAATATGTGACTCGCGCGGCGGGTCGACTCGCAGCAGGATCTATATGCACGCAGACAGAAACCGTGCGCAGAGAGCTCAGCGGGACCACTCCTCATCGGTTCGATTCGGATTGCATTCCGGCGAGATGCCGGTCGGGAAACGGACGTGGACGAGCTTCCACTGCTGCAGTGGCCAGTTCATCCATAATAATATGCACTGTGGCTGTCAACCCGTTCCAATTACGCGTCTCGATATGTACGCAGCACGGCGATCTACTTAAAAATCCATATCATAACGCGACGTCCTAACCTCGGCCGACGGTCGTGTTATGCGACCGAAGTGCAGCAGCAGCAGCAGCGTCTATACAAATCGATGCGGGCAGACAGCCCGTCGTACGAGTGCCAAGACAAGATAAGGAGGAAATAAAATAAATCGTATTGTACAAAAGCTCTGTATGCACACTATTTCGTCTTTACAATTTGTATAATCACTACTGTAGAAGTCTGCAACAGTACGGACCGACGGTTTCAGGCCCAGACATTTTTCATTTTACAACCCGGCCAGAGATGATTGTGTCTACATATTATTATTATAAAAATGCTCGAGCCGGTCTGTCGTCGATTTGTTTTACGAGTTAGAATCAATATGTTTATTGGTAGTTATATACACGACATTCACATTATGTCACTTTTAGAGGTCTGCTCAAACCAAAACTTTCGGCCTGTACATAAACTAATTTATTTGTCAAGACTAGTATCGATCAGTGATTCCTATCCAACATAAAAAGATGGTTTCTATACATACAAAATACCGTAAATTAAAAATTATCATCTAAAAGAAAACCATAACTTGATAACGTTATGGTAACTGGTGAATAAATTTATTAATATTATTTTTATTATATAAATAACGAAGAAATTATATCTTAACCGTATAAAAAAATATGTAAAAAACGATTCAACAGCATTTTGAATACAACGAATAGTTTTAAACAACTCAACTCACGCAACAAAAAATAATTAAGCATTAAGAATTAAAGATGTATATACATTAGTTCTATATCAATAATTGTATGAATAATATTATATATACATTAATTCATTGAAAGAATGTGGTTATGAACCTGGTATTTTTAAACACCATGATTAGATTTTTAAAAAGCCTACCGGGCTTATTAAAAAAAATCTCGGCACGGCCTGCAAGTTTTTGTATGTAAAAAATACGATCCGTGTAGTTTTTTAATAATCGTCATGATTTTCTTTAGTGTTATAACTTATATATTAATATGGACTCGTACATAATATAATCGATATTCGTTGGTACGAGTATTTTATAAAAGTTAGTTTTTTAATAATATTTTGGTTCTCAGAAACATTAAGCACTTGAATAAATTGTTTTTTTTTTTTTTAAATTGTTCATTATATTTTCGACGATTTACTATATATATTATACTTAATATTCGATCTAAAATTGATTTAACAAATATAAGATTTTCCATATTTTTGATCGTCTTGGATTTGTAATACGGAGTACGAACAGCAATACCATCGTATTACTGTATTACATGATACGCGTATAAATAATACATTAAAATAAGCGATAATCTTACTTATGTGAGTTCGAACTTTGAACTGATCACAATATACCACTATACGTTTTAAGTATTTCATCGTGTAATTTACGTACAATAAGTCTTCATATTGTATTCGTAAAACAACTACTGATCATCCGACCTACTGCCGTCTAATATCACACGACTATGGTATACCCATCTGTATGACATAGGTACATCTGTGCGCAGTATAATGGTATTTTGAAAAGGATAATAATTCAAAGTCCCGGACTTATAATAACGATTACCATTGTTGTTGTACACGTAAATGTTATACATAGTGTGTGTGGGCACATACCTCCGATGCGGGAAACTATTCATCTTTGATCAATAATAATTTATAAGCGGCGGAATATTCTCCTCGCCCCACCCTCGCAGTGTTCTACAATCATAATAACGATCGTGCTCGTAATATAGTTCTTCTTTCTATATACATATATGGCATATACCTACTCTATATCAATAATTACGCGGTCCATTCGTTGTGTACGCCGTTTTCTCGGTCCTTTGGCGCTGTGGGGCAAATCCCCGGATGAGTGATTGCTCTCCAATGTTAAGTGGATAATGAGCAATAATTGATCCCGAGGATTCCGTGATCGGCAGTGAAATATTGGTGGAAGGTTAGTTTGATTTTTTTTCTCTCGTTTTTACTGTACGTCATAATAATATTATTATTATATTCCGTGGGAGTCGCAAAACGAGACCGTGGCGCCCGGCAGGTTCTCGGGTGCTCGAGGACGTTTATAATTTTCGTGTACCGGGGGGGTAACCACTATTATAAATACCCCGTTCACATTTTTTATTATATAAAACCGACTTATTTTTATATGTATTTATACTATTAGACATGTATAGCTGCAGCGTATACGACGTGCCGTATAGGTGAGGCGTATATATACGTATTCTTTATTTATACGTGATACCCCGAAAACTAGTGTAGGTACCTATATTATAAATCGCCGGTGTTATAATTATCGACGTGCACCGGACCGGCCGGAGGGCTAGTGATTGATAGACGTTCGTCATTGTTATTATCGCCCCGATTTTGAGTTTGTGTGTGTGTAATGATAATGTGTCGTTTATCCAGCCCTCGGGGAACGGCTGTGTGGATGGAATATATATGCTGTGGCTAGAAAACTGTACCACAAATATAAATATATATATATATATATATATGTATTATACGCCTTTCTTTTTATATAATTGATGCTTCGCCGCGCAAGTAATTGATCTCTTAGGATTTTTCTGTTTTTCTCCTCATTTCAAGGTTTTATTCCGCGGTATCTACGTCTCTTTGTTTAGACACTTCCTATGTAAAAATCGATATTTACTGGAAAATTATTCTTAAACGTTTTAAACGGACCGTTGGTGTTATTGCAATAGAAAATACGATTTTTTATCCAAATCGATAGTGACAAATCGTCATTGACTTGCGTGAAATTTAAAATAGGTTACATTTATCAGCCATTCAACTATATTCAATCAAAATAACAATTAAGTATTCTTACATTATATGAATAATAAATTAATTCTATAATGTCGTGCATTAGAATATTGTAAGTTGTAAACTTGTAACGTAGGTAGTTGATTTTGGACAGTTTATTCTAAACGAAACTATTTTTTTTTTTTAATGGATAGGTATAGAGTTATAGCAGTTGTATAAAGCCTGATTACCTATTTTATTATTTTAGTAAAAATTTCAACGGGTTTCGGTTGATTTACTGACTCGTTTAATTTTCATAGAATATTTTATCAACATGTAATCCGGCTGTATAACACTGTCGTTGTTTTCAAATTCGACGTTTTAAGTTCCGCGTGTTCACAACAATACATTACTATTACAATATATAAATTAATATATTAAATATACATAAATATATATATATATATATATATACGTTTAATGGCTTTCGGTTAAAGTAGTGCCGTCGCAGTGGTGCCCATAATGTAAACCACCCTCGTTCATTTACAACAGTAACAGCTGAAATTAAAAAAAATATACATATATACATATAATATGTCCAGAAGTCCAGGTGGCTAAAGTCGTCATGTACAAACAGTGGGGCGGTTTACTTTATTTGCATGGTAAATAATTTGTGTTCGTTTCCGTCAGTCATTATTGGTTTAACGGTGTGTTGGAAACACGGTTTTTCCGTATTGTTCAAAAAATCAAACCGCATATATATGTACCCACCAATATTGTACCCTACACACATTAGTCATCGCACATGCCTAGTACAATATTGACTCACGCCGGTACGCGATATTTGAACGCTATACGGATTTATATGCGAACTGTTGGAGCGGCGACGATTTGTCGTTGTCGATTATTCTGATTTTTATAAAACACAGTATTGCAATATAATCGGCAACCGTTCGTTATAATATGCTTCTCCTCGTCGGGGGAGACGATGCTGACGGACCGCGTGTACGCAAGACGAACTCACATATTACACGTCCAATTTGATGGTACTGCAGTGCACGCCAATTTATGTGCCTACCGACCACACGACGCATGGGCACCATAATATAATATACCTACTGCGATATTATAACATTACTGTATGTTTCATCGACCGTTATCGGGTCGCAACGATCCGAACGTGTGTACCCGAAGCCCATATATTATACACCGCATATAATATTATACGACGATAATACAACGCACATTACCGTGTGTAGTAGGCCTAAGTAAGGAGACGGCGATGGGTACAAATGGCAGTCTGGCGACCCGGCGACCGTCCCGCGCGCTTCGGTATCTCCGGGACGGATCGCCATATGAAAAATGAGCGGAAAATACGGAAAAAAAAATGTATAAATATTATAAATAAATAAACGCAAACTGCAGCCGGCGCACAAGGACCGCGGCCGAGGAGTCTCCGTCTTTGGACTGCGACCTGCACAACCACGACGGAGCACAAAATATAATACACCGCACAGAGCCATAAGTATGTACGCGCGCGTGTGTGTGTGTGCACACGTATGGAAACTCGGCGGCAACAATGTGTTATTTTTCGTATAATAATAATAATAATAATAATGCGCACACTCTCTCCGTCTCTGTCTCTGTCTCTCTCGGCCGCAGATGGTTCGGAACGATAATAAGGCGACACGCAGCAGCTACACTGCACAGACTCGGGGACGTTCATCGGTAGTGCCGTGTCGGCGAGCTGACCGATAAACACACACACCTCCGCCACCGAGCACCACTTCTGTGGGCGAGTTTCGCCGAGGGGTGTGTGTGACCGGCAGTTTGCGCGTACGGCACATCGATGCGACGTCGATAGGCAATAATAATATACGTATACGATATGGGCGCTCTATTGTGCATCGCTTCATTTCTCTCCCGTTCACCGCTGTTTCCGCACAAGCACGCGTATATCGATCTGCGTTGCTGCGTATATCATAATGATATACGATCTGAGCGTTAAAAACTGCTGCAACACGTCTTGTCGTCGAGGTATCTTCTCATGCGTACGTCGTCGTGTGCATAACGTATTAATACGATTGAAAAGTATACTTTGGTGCTGTACGTTCACAAAACCGTATTGTGTTCAACGTCTATAATATTATGTATATGCATACGTGTGTATGCTTTCACATTGTTTCCGACGGTATAATTATAATATTATATGGTATACCTATGCGGCTATGCTGTATCGTCTCAAATGTTATGTAATTACACTAATTCCTAATGCACTCTCTGTTTTTAATACACTAGAAATATCAAAAATAACCACAATTATAATATAGGTAGGTACCTACTTATTATACGCGCACTGCATTTCTCGGTTAGGTCTCTTACAGAAACTTGTCCAAACTCAGAATTTAAATGATCGGCTTGATCTTATACATTGCGGACAGTCGAGCGAGTTTGTCTTCATTACGGACGAATCATAATTTGTATGTTATGTTAAAATATAATTATTATAATGATGTGTGGCGAAACGTGCAGACGTTTGTACACGTGAAAGTTGTAAAGCAGTGGTCGGGCAAAACGGACGCTTTGGAAGATTTACTATACAACGTTTGGTCGACGGAATGCTTCATTCGTGTTATATTAAATCATTAATTTCTCGATAAATGAATATTTTCTCCATTGTCTCGTGCGTTTTGGTAGTTATTCGGTATATGCGAAGCATACAAATACTGCAGGTTAACTGAAAACGTTTCACAAGTCGAGAGATTACAATTTGAAATATAAATGTATTGTAGTATTGTATGAGATATTATATTTTCATTGTTTTATTTATTAGATTTTAAAGTACCTAGTATGTAATATTTATTAAATATAGAAAAATATTAAAAGGTCTCGAATATGCATAAAGCGTATTATGTTTGTATCGATTTTTAGTATAAAATAACTATGTCTATTTTTTTTTCTTCCTTTAGATACCGTCTACACTATACGGATTAAAATATTTTTAAGCGATTTTGATAATATTACATATATTTATATAAGTATCAAATTATTATCGTATACGAAATTAAAATTTATGTTGACTCTCTACTTCATCACAAGCTCAGGCTTACATCGCTTACAGGAGTGGTATATTTCATATTTATGTGTGTTTAATATACATATAAAAAACTAAAAATTAACTTTCGTATTATAAATTATGAGGAATATATTAACATATTTGCATATTGTATAATACTCTTAGCGTTAATTAATTCATCGAGTATTTACATAATTAACGCAATAGTTTTGTGCATCTAATAATGAGAAATCGGTCGATTCGCTTATGCGCGTTTATATTAATTGTACCGTCGATTGAAAACCCGCTAGTGTGTAGAACTCGTAAATCGCATCCGTTTTGAGTAACACCATTTAAGTCCTAATTTCGACTGAGCGCGTGTTCAAAACCGATAAACATCAATCGTTATGGCGAAATAAGAGAGCGAGAGAGAAAAGCGGTCAGAAGGCAATAATGGTCTGTTGAAAATGTCTCAGGATGATTCATGTGCTCGATCGGTGGCGATCGGTATCGGTTTTCTGTTTCACTCGAAAATAGAATAAAACCACACGCGGAAACGGTGACGAGACCGCTTGTTTTACATAACTTTTATATATTTTCGCTGTTTATCGTCACACACACACACACACACAGCGTAATATAATAATTAATATTGTCGCGTATTTATATTACACGGGTAAATCTTATGGATGCGAAAACGACGAATTTAATATCGACTATTTTGCTGTCGTTCGACATGTATGACATTTATACGTACATGTATAGGTACATAATATTGCATTAATAACGATCAATCGGATTATAATTTATTGGTTTCGTCGTGGTATTCGGAGACGAACTAGAAAGTTTTGTGTATGTGAAATTCGACTGTTTTAGATTTTCTGTCGCCTTATTACGTGGACGTCATCATTGTAGTCGTATTTTTTTTTTTTTTTATAATAATTAGCTACATTATAATCATATTTTAATATAATTACTAATTCTATATCACAAGCTGATTCAGTTCTTTTATGTTGTTTCACGATTTACCGTTCTTGTCTTAATCATTACAACGGGCGTGTGTTCGACAACAGTGCTTTGTTATATATATTATATTATACTACCCGATTACAGAGCATCACACCCACATTTTGCGTCGTTATAACTTATAGATATATAATATAAAGTATATTATATTATATATATATACTATAAATGTTTCCGGTCACGTAATGCATGTACTCGGTAACTTATTTACTCGTTTTCATAACGTTCATGTATTTTCGCTTGTTATTATAATTATCATTAAAATGTGAAATGTTATCAAGAAAAAATATGTATTTAATTCAGTTTAAAAGGCAGTCTGACGTACTATATTAAATTGCACTTCGATAAAAATTATAATTCATCTTTTTAATTTACTATTATACTGGACTCGTATAACAGATGTCCGGTCAAAATAGATACACGAGCTTAACATTTTTATATTATTATTAATTAGTTTCTAGTTTATAGGCTATTTCAACAATTAACTATGTTTTTTTAACATTGAATACTTTAAATAAAAATAAAGATGAATAAAGTTTACTTGGTTTATTTTAAGAACCATTTTATATTAAACACGAGTATATTCAGTTATATTTAAATAACGTTGCGTAATAGAGTTGACATTCTTCTGAATACTTATATTGCCAAGTAAAAATAAATCTGAACATTTCGTAACTACCCTATTACTATATTATATCACAGGGGTGCATGAATGGACGTTTTGTTGCCTAACTGACTAGATATACTTTTTTTTAGGGGTTTATACTTTACTGTTTTGTATATTAATAATGCTATGACTCAATAATCTCTTACAAACACTTCAGTCGTGTAACTAAAATTTTGCATAAAATGTATTTAAAGATAAATTACACATTTATATAATGCTAATTGGTATTATTTAATAGCCAATATTTCATTTGTTTTTATAAAGTAGTTGTAAACTTGTAAAACAACTCAATAAGTTTATACCATATTATGATTGTTAATTAAATATTAAACGCTCAAACGTGTCTTTAATATGATTTTACCCTCGATAGAATTGCAATGGTATTATCTTTTTTTTTTATCTTCTCTCGTATAAATTATAATTAATGGTTTTATTATGCGTTATTCTTATTAATTTATTTGTATACTTTATTACATTATGAAAAATATTAATCAAATATTTAATTAGTTGTATTATATAAAAGTTATAAAATGAGACTTGTCATTTTAAAATAAATATTTTATTGTGATTAAAAATAATTTATTTTAATCACAGAATTTTTGTAATTATTCTGTGTTATAATTATTACTTTATCCTAGAAAATAATTTTACTTTACATAAAAATAATGATTATATTATTTCTACAACATTCATGTTTATTGAATAAGCGATTTTTTTTTCTGATTGTTTATAACTAAACTATATTACTCTAGTATGTATAAAACCAATTCTACCTCTATACATTCAATTATTTAAATTTAATATTGAATAACAAAAAAAAAATACATTTCATGTCAGTTTTATGATTTTATTATATTATTCACAAAATCCAATATTTTCACTAAATTATCTGGTGGTATTATGGTTACACATAATATAGTTTGATAAATAAAGATACATTTTATTGCTTAGAATTCAATGCATGATGATATTATATATATATTTATATACATATTAAATAGAAATATCATAAAATGAATATCAAATAATAAGTTTTAGGACGTATTTTCTTTCAAAAATACTTATCATAAGAGCTTATTAAATGGCTACTATTCATTTTTGTCTTCTCGAATAACAATATAATTGTTGTCATTAAAATAAAATTTACAAAATTCATCACAATAAAATTGTTAAACTAATAACTAATAGCTATATGATATTATTTGAAAATTTATGCAGCCATATTTTTCCGTCATAGTTAACTATTCTCGGAAATAATCTTCGACGAATCGTGACGTGAACTTTTGGTATTTTAATTCCGATAACTCAACATAGCTGAGATTGATTGACATTATTGTAAAAAGAAATAATTTCTTGGCAGTTTATCGTTCGAAAATATTTCGTTGTGTCACACATAATGGCCTTACCCAACGAAATACTTTTGAATTCCGTCAATGCTATTGTTATGTTAAGCACATATTATTATATTATATAATATATTAAATATATTTTGTTGAAAATCGAATATTAAAACACACACAGCAAAAAACCTAATCATACAGGATAGAAAATATTTTTTACATGTTCTACAATCAAATATTTTTAAAATGTTTGTCAATTCATAATACAATTAATTATTCAGTTATGCAAGCTTTAAAAATCATGAATATATTATTTATTTAAAAATAAATATTCTGGTTGTCGCTTATGGTCATGTGAAAGGTTTATAAAAAAAGTTTATAGTACGCCGCGGTGTGGAAATGTGTACAGAGACGGACTGTTCTTTTTTAAATTATAGGTTGCTACAGTCGAGGAGTCGAAGGCATTCATTACAGTTTACGATTAGGACAAATGAAAACGGATAGTAACTCCACGATCTGAGAAAAATATGGTTGCCTTAATTTTTTTTTTTTTTTTTTACTTCGCGCTAAGCCAATCGCTTACGTGTATATTATATTATATAGTTGTTATTATTAAATTGATTTGATCAACGGCGTTCTCGCAGTACCTATACACAACAGAATTATAATACGATCTTCCCACATTTAAAAATCGGTTCGTCCTAAATTCAATCCATTAAATCCTTAAGGGCATTGTTGTCGGAGCAGCCCGTGCATTTATAGATAATATATTTAAACTGTATATTATGTACGTATATACACAACAATGATGTTGTGTGATTTTCACTTTTAAAAACGGATTTTGTCAGTGAATTCCGCGCGCCTTGTCACGCATATGCCTGCTCGCCACTTGCCGCTATGTACGGCATTATAATACGTATACTATAATATTGTACGTGTGCCTTGTCTTATCGACGACGTTGACAGGTGCATTTCGGAATCCATAAAAGAGGCCATAGCCATGTTTCGCTGTTAAAATCAATTTCTGCCGTTGCACGCACCAGTGTAATATAATTCCGGCTTACGGATTACGCGGCACATCTCGTAGTTCACCACCTATACGCTGTATAATATTTCTTTGGAAAGTTCTGGCTGACTTCGAGATCATAGCACATATTTTACACTGCCATTAGACCGTCCGAAGTAGAATAATTATGTTATTAAACCGCATATCCTGCAGCATTCATAAAGGGCTCGAACTTAATACAAGTTAAGTAAATATACATACTCTGTTATATGATTATTATTCTTGAATTTATACGTTATTACACGCGGATAATTATTACAGTATAAGTCTTAATACAGTTTATTGTGTATATAGGTATATTTTAAATTTTAAAACAAATATTGATATCATTTCTATAAGTATAATCAGTTTACAATAGACGCACGTGTAGTATGTACAATAAATAAGGTCTGGAAAGTAGAGATATTGTTTTTGGTCGACGTCGACATCAAGATTTTAAATTATGTTTTGATTCTTAGCTTATGCGCAAACTAACTACATTTATATATATATATATGTATAATGATTATATTATCATTAAAAAATACCTCGAATAATATGCTCTCAAAAATAAAAACAATGAGCACTAATCGAAACTTACCGGCGGCAACATTTACGTGTATGCACATAGGTATGAATGTGTTGGGGACTGCGGACTCTGATGGAATCGTGCTAATGTCTCCACTGTTGTCCTAAAATGCAACTAATATCCGGTAGCCCGTTATTTTGATTATTGTTCGGCGACGACGTGCAATTACGCAATAATCTAATACGCACACACACAATGTAAGTTTCGTGAGCAGCACCCGCAAGTGTGTGTGTGTGTGTGTTAGGTTTACGGGTCTCCAGCGGCGGGGAGAAGCGTCCGGTTGTTTTTTCGCGTGTCCAGTGACAGTTAAAAAGACGCGGGATTATAATGGCAATTCGCAGGCGCTGCCGGTAATTACATGGAAACCGTGGTGTGTGGGTTATTAGTGTGTATGTATAGGAATAATATAATAATAACAATAATAATAATAAAAAAGAACTGAAAAAAAAAAAATGAAAAATATGATTGCCGTTCCAGATTTCGATGTACATTATACTTATACGTAGGTATGGAATTATACGATTACACGCGTTCGCCGACGCCACTGCCTGTCTTGTACGCACAGGGTCTTAATACACATGATATATTAAAATATTATGTGTGTAAAAAGATATATTGTATACGCAGCGCATGGTCATATACACCTGTACAGATAACGTGGTTGTGCACAAATGAGTGTGCGATTCGTAACGTAATAGTATAATATTATGAGTTTAAGCTGCCCAGTGATGTATACCTATATAATACACTGGCAATAGAAGAGTCATCATTCGAACGTGCGAATTAAAGTGTATTATATACTATTATATATATATATTATTGTAATACAGTTTTTATTTTGTTTCGACTTATTTGCACTGCTCTTCGGTGTATATACTTTATATTCTACAAATAGGTTTAAATTAATGATTTGTTGAATGTATGTTTTTTTTTTCTTTGCTGCATTATCGAAAATTCCGCAAGAAAATCGTAGGAAATATTATATAGTATAGCAAATACATGGATGTACGAAAAAAAAATCGCGTTAAAAATAAAAAAATCGAATAAAATAAAATAGTAATAAAATGTACGGGAAACGGTCATGTGTGACGATCACAATACCCACGAGTACCTATGTAACACATTCGATAAATAACAATTTTGGCGAAAATTCTTCTTCTCTTACGACCCGCATATAATATTAGCCGCAGAACACAGACCGGCACCGCGGTACGTACAATTAATAGTGTTCATACGTTTCAATATGTTATGATTACCGTGCCGTTTATTATTTGTGACCTACGATACGCACGCCGTAAACGCATCGTATGACAATATAACAGTAATATAATAATATATTTTTGTATTGTAATACATGTGTGATATCTCTCGGATTGGATTAAACGAACGCTAATAACGGACGGCGGCGATTGTTATTAAGGATAATTGGACGACAAAGGGCCAAGGAAGTCGATCCCTCGTCGCGTTTAATCGGACACCGGCCCGTTGTCTTTTAAACAGATATGACATTGCGGGACGTGTCGGCCAGCATCAGCGCCGGCGGGAGCGGCTCATCTAGGCTTATCCCTCTTGGACGGCCTTTGGCGGACGTCTTCGATCTAGGTCAATTATTATCATTATTATTATTATTATTATTATTGCTATATTGCCATTATTGTTCGCTCGTCCCGAAATCCGATCGACGTTAACGGCATTAATTGCTGCACTCGTTCAAAGAGATTTATTTCGATCCTTTGCGAACGGAAATCCGTAATAATTCAACCGGCCGCGATTAAACGCGCGCTCTCGGACCCATTTATTAAATAATATAATATATTGTACACGCGCGCCGCATATATAGTATATACGTATATAATATTATGCATGTACAACATTTGTACACTCTCGTATTTATATATATATATATATATATTATTATATTCAATAGACTGTATATGATATCGTAAAGTACACATAACGACTTATTTAAATTGATCATATATATATATACGCAACGCCGCACGTCTGCACCACTACAACAGTATATACGTATACATATTACACTAATATAATAATATATATATATATATATATATACATATCTGTGCGTGTATATAATAATAATGATAATAATAAACCGCCGTCTCTAATATTTGTCTCCTCCGACTCGAGAGAGGAAACGGTCATTATATTATTATACCGTACGCGCATACTGCAGTGATTTTAACGGATATCATCATATAAATTAATCGTCAACAGACTCCCGAGCACATCATACGAGTATATACATGTCGTATATAGTGTATAATATATATATACGTGCGTTTCGTATTTTTATTTTCTTACTCATCTGCAACCATCAACGCTTAATGCATTCGTGTATAACGCCGCGGCATAATCTAATTTATAAATATATGATATGTACAGCAGTTAATACACGCTGTTATAACAACGTTGACAATATACGTGTACTGTAATAACTTAAACTTTTAAACTTTTTCGTCCGACCGAACGTACTATATACTAAAAGTAAAATAATAATAATAATATAATATAACCACAATCGCCCGTACACATATTATACTATACACGAGCGTTTATGTGTTTGTAGGATGTGGACCCACGACGACGACGAGGAGGATGCGGTATTATTATTTATAACAACATTATAAGACTCGGTCGCGAGCTTATCGGTTTTCGAGGCGCGCACAGTGCAAGACGATCACAGACGCACACGTCACCGAGACATAAAAACATATTCTTTAGCGTATGTAACGTATACGGACACCGCTCCGTATAATAATAATAATATACTTTACGACCAGCACATAATATGTATTTAGTTTAAAAACCCGTACGCTTAAAGTCCTAAAAAACAAAATCGTTGTCTCGAATTAATGCATGACTAAACGGTTCCGACGAGTTCAAGACAAACAAAAATCGCTCCATGTATTATATACCGTATTATAAACCGAATACCGATTCTCCGTTGCGTTCGAAAGAAACTTAATTACATTCAAAGTATATACGTACGTACGACTCGCGTTGAAGTATTCCAATAATTTTCTGTAACATTAAAATATACTTTCCTCTGGGCAATATTGCTGCGGTGCAGGTGGATTTAGAAAATATGAATTGTTTCGACGTAATTATAACGTACATGTCGATCATAACACGAACCCCTTTTCGTTTTACCGTACACAACAGAAATGTATTATAATTATACAAGTGGCGTAATAATTGACGTTTCGCCTCCCCTCGAATAAAAAACGTGATTGACTGAGGCGTAAAAAACTATACGAAAACACTCCGAGGATAATATTATAATAGGTTATAGAATAATATTTATGAAAATTATCATTGACTAGCTAGACGAATTCAGACCATTATTTTTATTAAACATTTCGGATTCAACTTTTATTGGGAATTTCGCTGTCGAAAACTGGATTTTGTCAAAAAACAATTTTATTGGAAACAAAAAATATTTTCCGACCAATGTATAATATTTCGGCATAAAACATTATTATTTTATACGTGGTCTAAGCACGCATATATAAAATTATAATATGATAATTTTATATACTTAGTATAATATACAGCTGTATAAAAAATACCTATAATAATGTACATTATAATAATATTATATACGAGAGGAGGTGACATTATTCTTATCTATTCAAATGTTAGCTATAGTTGACTGTTATATGAGCTACAAAAAAAATATTTTTCAATTAAAATTATCCATAATGCATACAAATTAAATAAATACTAAAAAAATTTTGCTGCACGATATATAAAATAATCGATATTATCAGCATATTATGTTGGCCAAATAAACGTTTTATCAAAGATGAATCCTTGATGGGTTTTTACGTGATACGCATATAAAAAATATAATTTCAAAGTGGTTATACTTCTCCAGGAGTCCAGGTGTCGTACCACTCTTAAGTGTTCAAAATATTAATAATACAATAATAATTACGATATAAAGATATTAGAGAGTCGAGTTAATCCGGTACACATTGCATGTAAACAAATATTACAAATATCTAACCACGTTGGTAGAATGCCAATTTATATTTAATTTTCATAAAATTCATCACAATAAGAGTATTCCATTGTGAAGTATCTATTTAAAAAATACGATATCTGCCTGATAAATTAATCTAGTCGTGTTAAAAATAAGATAATTGCCGTGTTGAATAATTTACAATATTTTTGTTGGAAATTATGATATTCGATTTTGTACACATAGCTATACACTTCAACTTCTTCGTATTATTTTGATTCGGAATGTTCAGCTTTCTACTCAACGTTTGTTTAAAATCATATTGGAATTATTAATAAATGTATATAATAATCGAAAAACGAGTACAATCTCTTTTAATACGTATTTATTTAAATACATTAAAATGTAGTTTGGTTATTACTGTTTACAATTTATGAGATGAAATTCGTATAATATATCAGGTGCATTAATTATGCACATTTTATAAATTTTCGTCTTTAAAATATAGAAATATCGCTAGTCACTACAAGACTAGAATTTATAACCATACATTGTTATAATTCAAAATGATAATAACTGTAATATTACGTGTGACTCGTAACATGTAAGAGGACGATGATTTTCTGATGGTTAAAACATAATTTTAACAACATGTGTCGTACGCGCATAGCGGTATACAATGACGATTGTCCTTCTCGTATAATATGTTTGCTTTATTATACATATAGTTAGATTATTGCTTATTAAAGTAATAACTTACCGTATAGTTTAATTATGTATTGGTGATAAATTTGAAACGACAATAATTTCTAGAGGACAAAAATAATATTTTATCAGCGAGTACGAATCGAAAACTCACAGATTAAATTCAGTGATGTATAGTTCGTGTTAACTTTCAAAAATACATTCAATTTTTTATGCATTTCTTACATTATGTATCTAGTAGGTTTACATTCCAGCGACTACATCTCGTTTCTTATTTTTTTTTTCTAGTGTTAAACAAAATAATTATTTATGATGGTCGAGCGTACTGCAGTTTATTTCTGGTATCTATATAATATAGTCAACTAAAGTTTTCATAGTGCGTACATGAATATTAAAATATATAATAATAATAATATATAAGTTTGTTGTTTTTACATAAATTCAAATAATTGCGACTAGTCACATAAATTACGAGTGTACGTGTATAAGTTAGTACCTACACAAATATATTATTATATTGCGTAGTTGTGTAATCGTGTATTTGAATGGAAACGAATAGGCGATCTCTAGCCGGTATCTATACGGCACAGGACGTATTATAATAATATAATTAATTAACGTTGTAGTACAACGGCAGCTAACGATTTAATTTATTATTGTGTTGAATTAATTTCACATAAAAAATATCATTATACGCGAATTTATTAACGGTTTCCCGTCAACTGAAATATATTGTGTTATATGAATAATATTAATAATAATAATAATAATAATATTAACTATGAGTATATGGTTTATTGTGCTTTCTCCGCGTCAACTGCATCGAGTCGTCGGAGTTGTGCAATTAAACTCGATAATATGCGTACGGAATATAACTGAAATATGATAATAATATATAATATTATATATACCGCGGCGGAGTCGCGGTTGGTGATACGGCAGAGACAATATAACGTATACATAATACTATATGTATACATTTTATGTTAAGAAATCCCGAAACCCGTTTGCAGTGGTGCATAATACAATTATTATATAGTTAGTGCCTGTACCTATACTATACAGACGCTTACATGCGGATAATAGCGATTTATTAATAAGTTCGTTTGTGCGTAGTCGCGTAGAAAAGTGGTGTGTAATATGTATATAAAAAGTATTTATTATATATAATATACGCGTTTCTACCTATACAGCGTGCTATGATGACGTTGTGTTCTTATTTATTGCCTTTTCTACAGTGTGTAGGTGATGGGGGGAGGCGGAGAGGGACAAATACATATAGTAAACGGATCACGGCGACGCCTATTGTAATGACGAATGATAATCGATAGCTGCTTAATGAAGGACAGCGCAGATGAAATGTATAATATATATATATATATATATATATATTTGACGATACGACGATAACAATAATAATAAGTCCCGTTTAATTGCGTTTAAAACGCCGACGCAGTATCGCGTGGGCCTCGGAAAGTACAATAATAATATAATATACAGGATGTCACTGAGAGAAGTCTGTCTCCGTCAGTAGTATTTTTTTTACCTTTTATTTATATTTTTGGAAAATTATTGCTTTAGAGTTCGACAGCGATTAAAATTCATATTTTAACGTTTTGTCTGAAATCGAAATAAAAATATTAAACTAATTGTTATTTTCGCGTTTTTTAAATAATAATAATAATAATAACAATACAGATATAGTGTCTCCGTTTTATATGAAGTTGGAAATGTTTTAAAAGTTAAATTAATCACTAATTACTAATATTTAAAATTTCTATGTTCAAATTTGTACTCAAAAAGCTGCTCATCTACATAACAATGTACAGATGTTCACAAAAATCCCGTACGATACTCTTATCCATATTATGTATATGGTATAATATAGAACGGTTGATTTATTTAACGTGAGACGTTCATTACCAAAAATATTAATGTTTCCGCCGCAGTCAAAACTTAAGATAGGTATTCACAACTATAATATAAGCCAAGGGCGGCCAAACGGTCGAATGCGGACAATTTCAAAGTCGATCATGTTAGAATTAATTATTAGGGCAACGTGCACGAAAATTAATCGAGGTTGTAGACTAGTATTATTAATTATTATATTATTTTTAGTAATTAGTTTATAATATTTGTTGTATGTTTATATACACTTTATGCAAGTATGTTTTTTTAATAATTATAGTTATTCAATAATAAAAACATTTTCTATGAAAGTCGATCCTCAAAAGTGAAGTATATTTTTAGTAGATCGTGACCGAAAAAAGTTTGCTACCCCTAATATAGGCTATTATTATCTGAATTATTGTTCTTATAGATCGAAATACTCGCAATTGTATTCAGGTACGGGATATAAAATTTAAATTGCGCGTCGTCGTTAAAAAAGTAAGATAATTAAAAAAATATATTTCGATAAAATAAATAGAAAAAATGTTGTTTTGTAACGACTTAAAACTGTGCAAGATAATTATTTTCGAAAAAAAAAAAAAAACCGTTGGTGTGTTCTGAAATAACAAGTGTCTTACGTCAAAAGGTTCACCCCGTATAAAGGTATATTATATATATGTGTGTGTGTGACACTTGTATGCACACGCACGTTTCGAGTTGTATAACTACGCGTGTTAGCCTTCTGTCCGTACCGAGGAGCTGCCCACTGGCACACGTCGTGCGTTTTTATCTATCACGCGTATCGGCGGACTGTCAAACCCTACGGGGATGGGTTCTTCGATCTGGTATTATATTTAATTGTTTTCTCTCGTCTATTTTCGTCCATCGTCTCCTCTGTTCAAGACTACACGATTTCGCGCGTTTGTGACGGGTGACATCATATTATTATTATTATTATTATTATATATAAGATATAGGCAGGTACCTATATATGCGAGAATGACCGCGTACTTCGTTCAACAAAGCTTTTGATTCCTATAACGGTGCTGCGCAGTGTATCCATGGGTAGCTTTTGTAGAAAATCCTACACAAGATCAATCTTGTATACTCGTCGATCGGACGCAATTTTACACTATCCGCACGTTTCTAGCATAATCTCTCTCTCTCTATATATATTTATCATAAATGAGTATTATAAAGCCAATCTTCGCTTTGGCATGTCATCATGCTGTTTGAAGAATGTCGACACAACTCAAAATATTAACTTCTTTTGGGGTTTTAGATCACGATTATTCACTGAGACAATTTCTTAATTATTCTAAAAGCGAAGAAAAATATTATAGTCAACCTGTTATATGTATTTTGAGTTATAACGCTGCTCTTGATAGATTTGTTCCTATTTTTTGCTAGGTAAAACGACATCTGTTGTACAAATAAACAGTTATAAAAACCTTATTTTCAACACTTTTATTATTTAGTTGTAAACAAAAATGTCTTTGTGATATTTATATACAATATCTATACTTTTTCAATTTAAATAATATTATTATTTAAAAATTAGAGTAGAAAATATTATTTCAATTTATATTTTCCCTTTTTGTATATAAGAAAAGCAAACATATAAATAATTGAAACTAGACCGATCCATATCAACGATCAAAATTTCAAAAAATAAATAAACAGGAACCTTGTTTTAAATTAATTAACTAAAATATTCTGATTTATAGGAAGTTCGGCATTGCTGCAACTAGTATAGCCAGTATAGAGAATAATTTTTCTATTTGTACAAATCGCGAGTAAGTGCCATGAAATACAATTTATTAACTTATCAATAGAGCGACAACAGCAATTCTGTTAAAAACAAATGTATTATTAAAATTTAATACGATTTAAATATTAAGTAATTATGATAAAAATTTATAATTTATATAGAACACGAATAACATGACAAAAGCACGGTTTACAGTTTGAAGAAGTCCCCCATTGATTGAAACGTTGATACGTTGATTCAATGAAATAAGTTCCCTTGAGAATTAGTTCAAAATTATTGATATTTTTTTTTTTACAATATCAATAAGCTTGAATCCACTGAAAAAATTGTCATTGTCAAAATATTCTTAAAAAAAAAACTACAAACGATAAACAAATTCGCAATTTAAATCTTACACCACACCTTATAGAACAATTATATATTATGTAGGTGTACCTATGGTATGTATGTTATAGTCAGCTATAGGTAAGTACCACGATTTTGATTGTAATTTAAAAATATACGCTAATTTAATTTCCATTTTATACTTATTTTATCAAGTGAAAGGATTGTCGAATATATTTATTTTTTATTTTAGTATTATTTAAATTCCTGTTTGTATTCAATCGATGCATAATAGGTTTGATTTTAATATTGTTATAATTCATATCAATAAAAGAAAACTGCACTTTAAAAGCAATGTTTAATAAGTAATAACAATAATATAATTATTTTTATTATTGAAAACTAATATGATTAGTTGAAATTCACAAATGAAAAAAAAATATATCGTAAACCAAGATGAATAGTACCACCAAACAATCAAATAATTATTATTACATATACTATATTAAATACCAAATAATAATATGCTAATGAACACATTTTTTGTGATTAACGGCTTTATTGGTTTTAATGTAAATCTCAACGCAAAATGTTGACGTATTGGGTGTACTTCTATTAAATCCTATACAATCTGCAATTCAGTTTAAGCTGCCTTCATTTCTCGACCTTCATTAGTCATTAAACATGTTATTACAAGAGATCACGAATTGCGATTATATTATATTTTTAAGTGCTCACTATATATGGGTACGGACACATTCTTGGCACGAGTTAATAAATATTTAATACAATAAATGTGTGCAATTTTTATGGTAACAATTTAAAACAACAAATATTTGGGAAATTCGTTATTTGTTCCTAATATTTTTATTTCTAAACCTAGTATGTGTGTATATCCATAAGACCACGGCCGAATATATTATTGAGTCTCGTGGCGTTTTAGGTTTTTTTCCCCGGGGGTGGTGGTATATGACTTTACACGGTAGTAAATAATTATCGACTGAATTTGAGTTTTAAAAAAATAATTGTAGTAAAATGAATTTAAAATTGAAAAATATACATTGGCAATAACGTAAATTGAACATAAAAAAGGTCATGGTCGATAAACAAATTTAACAAAAAGGCGTAGATTTAAAAAAAAATAAAAACACAGAAGTGTATATCGTATATTTAAATTAACACATATTCATTATTTTATATTCATATAACTGCCGATTTCTTTCGAGGCCGATATTTTCTTTATATCTTTGTCTTTATCGGATATTTGTTCGTACTATATAGAGTATAGACTTAGAGTATACCTACATATCTATTGGATCCCAGACGCACGGTGGTTAAAATGGACATAATATAAATAATTTATAATAAATTAAACACTAAACCGTTTGATTGTTTTCCAACTGTGGAATAAATTACTCGCGATCCGATACAACATCTTATTGATCGCGATCGGACTGTTGTTTTGTTTTTATTATTATTATTATTATTATTATTATTATTGATTCATAATGAATTCTCAAACAAGACATTAAGTCTATCGACCGACATGTGGACACAGTATATTTCGCGTTGGTTAAATATTACGAAGACCTTTAATAATACGTAAAACAAAAGAAATTATCAAAATAACATCGAAAGTCGGATTCATAGGATCCCTCGCACGTTCGGCGAACTCCCTCGTGTATGATAATATTATGGCACATTTTTCTCGTCACTGCGGTCTGCCATCCGCGCCCGGTCGGATACCGTTCACGCCATCTATACGGCCAGTGAGCAACCGCCGAACAGCCGTACGCAATAGACGCGGGCGACCCACGACGTGTCGGTAAAACAAAATTAATAAATACCGTCGTCTATGAGAGTGTATTGCATACATTTCGTATTACGTTAGTTACGCGCGGTATGTAGGTTATGAGCTTTTGAATATTAAATCGTTTAAAACGCGTTTTTAACTTTTTATGATATACCGACATAAAAATATTCGCATTAAAAATGTAATATTATTTCTGACTGCGTCGTCGAGGATTCCTCCTGGTCCTGATCTCCGTATTGACACAATAATCCGTCAGTGAATCGAACGCTTAAATACTGGTGGTACGGACGATGCACGTTGGAGAGGATTTTCTCTTGTCGCGAGTTTGGTAGGTAATTAATTATTATCAGAACGTCCAATATTCTCAACAAATCGCATTCAAATACTAAATAACATAATACATTATACGCCGTCTTTGGCTATGGTATTTTTTTCCTATCGAGATTATTATTATTATTTTTTGTTTCGTTTAATTCGCATTTTTTTCTTACACGTCCTCCGCTCGTGTATACGGTTCGAGATGTTTTCGCTGTGCGCTTAATTTATATGGCACACACGCGGAGCCGTACGCCGTGTGCACAAATGAAAACAATGGACCTGGCGCGCGGGCAGAACCAATAAACTATTATAATATACACACACACACACACACACACGCGCGCGCGCGCGCATAACGTTTATAATATTATGCCCACAAGTCTCATATTATCGTGTGTGTGTGTGTGTGTGTGTATAATACCGTCAGCGGGCGGGCAAACGGATCACAAATCATTGTGTGACGCGGACATCGGAGCTATAGCTATCCCTCCCAATCATCACTCCCACCAAAACCATAACCGGCGCAGAGCAAAGGATATACTTACCTGCACTGCTCGTACTGGTTTAAAAAATATAATAATAATTTTATTATGAAAACTGTTTTACAATGCGGAGACGACGACGACTTCGCATAGTAAATTATTACGCCGTAATAATAATAGTAATAATAATATAATGGTATATACTCGTGTTATTATATATTTCGCTCATTTCGCATTTATCCGTTTTTGTAATTTTATGTTTCATATTTCGCACGAACGCCGATACCGCAGTGTATCCCGTACAATAATAAATATCAATGTACCTACCGCGAATCGCGAATACCTGTTACCAAGTATCTGCAGCAGCTATACACACGACCCCGCTTCGAAATCGCTGGTCATTGCACGCGATTGATATCGGTTTTTTTTTTTAAAAAAAAAAAAAAAATATATATATATATATATATATATATATATATATATATATATAAATAGGTATGTTATTGGGTGTTGTATTATTATTATTTATCGATACATTATATAATATTATATATTGTCGCTGCGGCGTTTGTCGCGCATTGTTCTGCAGCGTTGATCTCTGTGTACTGCAGTATTGAACGTACACGGTGTGTAGGTACGTTGACTTTTCAACGATTAAGTGAATCACGCTCGTAAGTACTTATAGAGTATAGGACTATAGCCGGTATAAGGAGGCATATACAATATTATACTTATACGTTTAAAGAATTCGCGATTCCTAACGATCTAACCGATCTGCGGTTGTAAACACAACATTATATTGCATTTATATACGCTTTTGACGAAAGAACTGGGGTCAGAAATGGAGTTAGATGAAATCGGGTTCTTTTGTGCACGTACATTGACATCGTACCTGCTGGCTGCTGCTGCGATAACGCGTGTAGTTATAGCTAACTATATAACTGTTATTAGATGGAAATGTTAAGTTATGAATTTGATGACAATAATATCATTAGCGTATATCGGGATCGCATTATGTTAATTGTTAATTTGTTGGATGGACATTTTAGGAATTCAGGAAGTTTTTGGGGGTCATCAAAATGTAATGTACGTGTTTATTCAAATAAATAATTATTCAAATAAAGCAGTAATAAATGCAAAATGAAAAAATGAAATGAAAATAATGTAAATGTCATTTTATTTGTCATAAGAAAAAAAAATGCCAATAAATGCCACGTCTCCGGGACAACAGATAAAGTTCGTCCACGGTCACCATCGCTATTTGGTGACCCTTGCCGTTTATAATTCATTTCTGGCGAGTCTATGTCAGAAAAACGTGTTGTTTGATAGTATATATTAATATATAAGGGGTGGCGAGGAGAGGATATAATAAAAAGATGATTTTTAATATTCAATATTTTATGATATTTAAGCCCGCAAGTGTGTGTAGGTACATAATAAAAGCACGTTTTATCCACCCCTAGCGGACAGTGTACTTTATCAACTCTTCGCAGACGGAAAGTAAAAAAAAAAAAAAATACCACACTATAATATGTACTACTGAGCGTACTGTAATTCAGCAACGTGCGAGTCTCGTCAGAGTGGTATATGTAACGAACTGAGAGTGTATATGATATTATATACATACGCTGCAGAAGGGTGCTGTGGCGTATGGTAAATTGTAAGCGAGCGCGAAAAAGGCGTGCAAAAAGGGTGCGATGACCCAGGCTGCAGCGCACTGATTTAACCGCGCGGATGCTTTGCAAAGGGTTTTCATTAGGTTGTTTCGAGTCAAAGCCAACTCGTTGTCGAGTAGTAATTACATCCTGTAAATCGTAAGCACAAAGTGATTATCCAATTACGGGCCACGACTGTATATACATTATTATGCATTATCATATAATATGGCGTGACGCTGCACCGCGGTTAGGCCTCAGTGATCCGGAAAAAGTCTTAACAGTCTACGACGACGACGATGGAAACTGCTGCAAGCGCTGTGTATACGCCGAGCCACGTACAAAAGACTTAGGCGGCGGCGTCCGACTGCAATGTATTTTGCATGACAATGACGACGACGCGTATATATGTAGAACTTTGTACGGCCGGAACTAGAAATCCGGATATCTCTCTTCACGTCCACTTTGCATAAATAATTATTTCTGCCGCCGACGCGGAAATTACCCTCGGCGAATGTGCCAGACATTTCTGTCTAATTAAAGGCTTTCCTTTGAATGAAGAAATGCCTCCCCCATTCCTGCCTAGTGCCGATCAATCAACTCTCCAACCCGACGCCATACCGTGCGCCTCGATGACCTTTTTATTTCTGCGAAATATTATTACATAAAACATTCTCTATAACCCACAGCATTAAGAGTATAAAGAGCACCTTTTACGTTGGTGAAAAACTTTTCACCAACGAACCCTTACAATTTAATAGGTATATCCCTCACCCCATCAGACGTGTCAAAACCGACGGTTCGTGTGACAAGTATTTATTTTTATTTTTCGATTAATAATAATTATATGCGTAATATTAAAAATTTTGTTCGGTATTATTGGGCTTAAATATCATTATAATAATTTCAAGTTAACATAAACAGTTTGTAAAATATATTTACATTTTTTCCATGTTACCTTTGGAAATAATTGGCCAAATTTTATAATAAACAAAAAATAAAAATAATATCTTGTCTAGGGCTTGTGGTCTGTGGCTTACAGTGTTTATGTTGTCGAGAAAACTACACATATTGACTAGCCTAACTGCAATAGCATACGTCCATTTTTTTTTAATAGTTATAAATTTATTTAAATTTTGATTTTCGTAATTTTTAAAACCTACCTATTTGAAGATCATATGATCTATATAATATAATCTTATATGTTTAATTGTATAGATTTTCATACCGTTTTAACATATTATTTTTCACTAATCTAGACGATTTTTTTGATAATAATTTGATTTTATCAAACTCAAAATTTAATCCAGTAATTGTTGGTCTCACGGAGATCTGACAAATGAAATAATGAAATAACTTGTGTTCTAATTAATATTTTTATAAAATTTCTTTTAAATATAAGTCATAGGCACTTGTACTACATGTTTAGTAAACATTTTTTATTTTTATTTTCTGTATTATAGAAAATAAAAAATGTATACTAAAAATGTAGCGCAAGTGTCTATGAATTATATTTAAAAAACTTGTTTTTTAAATATTGATTAGAACAATAATTATTTTATTTGTCAGATCTTCGTGAGACACCCCGTATACTGTAGATATTATAGACATTGTACTAATATATAGTTTTACAAAAATATAAAATAGATATAATCAAGGGCAGATTGGCATGATTTTTCGTCTCGGGAAAATCTATACGACGGGCACTTTAGATCTTTAAATGTGTATGTCCTCAATCCCATCAAATGAATTATGTATAATTTTGTATATATTTTTTAGCACCTAATTAGCGAGAATTTGCACGCATTTGGCTTAGGCTTGAATCAAACTTTATTAAGGGTATAGGGCCATATACATATAGACACGTGGGTCCAATCCAAAGTATTTTTCCTCCTTCCAATTTTCAGTTAATTTAATCCCGGTGTCAAAAGACACAATAAAAATTATTGGGGGTTAATATGTGGAAAACTAAAAATGTTAATCTCTTTTAAAAATTGTATACAATTATCAATGTATTTATATGTTTTTAAATAAATTCTTTGGGAATGAGGATTAAGGATAACCATTTTAAACAATTTAAATTGTCTAATATACCTATTTAGGGTTATTACATATTGGTTTTCATATAGTTAAATTTTGAACATGATTTTTTTCTCATAAGATACTTTGTTTAAAAATGTGCTTTTATTTTTTAATCGTTCAATGATTTTGTCTGTGTCTATATTGTTTAAATTAGTTTTCTCTACTGCTATGAGCATGAAATCTTCCAAGTATGAATCACTTAATTTACTTCTCTTGAATATAGAAAAAGATCTTTCACAAGAAACATATAAAATAATGAAGATAATTTAATAATATTTATATTTTAATCTGATAATCTTTAGGGAAAATTATATTACTTGAGTCGTTGGCAAAGTTAATAAAAATCTTTATGCTAAAGTCAAATTGCTATATGCATTACTATAAAGATATAAAGATTATACTTTATAAGTAGTAAATAACAATAGACAGCACAATTTTTGCAAGTCAATAGTTTTGTACAGTTATTTTATTTATTTAAGTTATATACTTATATAATATATTTACATATATATGTCATTTTGTAAGTTGGTTGAAATTATAGCTTTTACGTTCTATTTGTACTAAACACGAATTAAACTCGAATACTTTTTGAGAAGTCTTATTTTTCTTTGACGTTTTATTAATTCCTAATCGCTTAGACAACATTGATAGGAGTTAAAGGCTGTCGATTTCTATATTCTACGGTTTATTCTACGGTTGTCGTCAATGTGTATTTATAAATAAACCCGGTTGTGGTATTTTATTTAAATATGTATAATTAACAGCTATTATCACTTGACCGTTCAATAATCATTGTAACCTATACTGATCTTCTGCCATAATATCTAACCTTGATAATAATTCGGTAAATAAAATGCCAATAAAATAGTAAATTATGTTTAAATATGAGTCGCAGTATCACACAATTATAAACATTAAATAATAATCGTAGACTATTATTATGAGTAGAATTCTATTAACTGAGAATAAAATTAAAAAATATGTGGCAATTGTAACACTAAAAACTATTTCTACGTTCACGGCCAGCGGACACCGCCTCACTCGAAAGTCTCCTTGTGCTCCACCGGGTTCTAATGTTTATTTTTATAAAACAGATTTTAAAATATTGATAGTTTTATATTAATAATTACTTAAATGTTCAAATCATCACCGCCTCATATCTTCTAAATCCATTATCATAGACCTTATTATTATTCTATGTATCAAAAATAAATAATTTTTAAATTAATCTTTTGAATTTCAATTAAAATACATCAACAGTTTCTAAAATTTCGTCCAATTAACAATTGATAAAAAAAAAAAAATGGTAATGGTTTGTAAAAATTAAATTGGTATCGTCGCAAGACATTCAATTTTTTCAATTGTACATAAATCTTGATATTTGAAAATATAATTGATACTTAAAAATTTTACAGATCGGAATTTGATTAAATTAATTAGTAAATAAAAATAGGGGTGAGCATACTTGGTGAATCACTCTATATACGTAGTTTATACGGTGCTTGCATAATATTGCATATTGATAGAATGATGTTATATTGCTTATATTGGTAATTGGTAATGAATGGTATCGATTAAAATTAATAATAGGTATCTCCATATTATTTTAAATATTACATTTTGCAGTGACACGGGGTAAACATTTTTATCAAAGCAAATCGACGTTTAGTTAAACGGCCGTTCAAAGAAAACGTAAATAAAAAGAATTCTGTTTATTTTTTAGACGCTGTGAGGTACAAAAAAATTCTTTTGTTCGAAATTGACCTGATTATAAACGTTTCAAAAATGTTTGCATTCGAAATAAAAGCAATTCCTTACTTTTTATTTTATTTATATACTATTACCGTTTTCTCAATTTGTATTTATTTATTTTAATTTTAAAACAAACAATTCGTTTTTGAAATTTTATACGATTAATCATAATTTATAATCATCGTATTTAAATTGTGTAGTTACCTTCCAATCGTGATTTTATGTCTGATTGATTTTTTCAACAAAATATTCTATTCTTCTTGGGTGTTGTTATGTATATTATAATCTGTTCCACCTCTATTTAGTATTTATAAAGTCAGTTTTTTTCAATTAGATTCAAAAATAATTGTGAAAAAAATGCTAACGCATATTATTGTTACACAATATTTCACGTTAACGTCCCGAAACCTATAAATAGGTATATATTATATATACTCATCGTTATGGTCGGTTATATCAATAGTGTTATCATTGGAGATTACAAACACTACCGATGGTATTATTAAATGATAATAATATGCTGAGACCCGTTTCCTGTGCAGATTATTATGTATAATGAGTAAATTAATGATTTGTCGTATTATTTTATTGATCTTCTCAGTGTCAGGTTGGAATATGTGTAGTGGGGATTTTAAATAATAAATCCAGAAGCTCTCAGAAGGTCTTTCTGTCTTTTCATTGTAGGAGGAAGAGTCTATTATAACTGTTAGGGGATTATCTTAATCACAGTTTGGCAGCCAAAAAATTGTTAAAGCTTTAACTTTTAGAATGTTCTACTGATGCTGCGCTGTATGTACTGTGCGAAAGCGGTTCAACATTATCCGTATTATATTTTTCATGGAATAAATAAACAAGAGTTCTATTAGTCATTCCAATAAATGATCGATAATACTGCAACGTGGTAAGATTTAATGTATATTAAATAATACGTCACGGAAAATAACATTAAGTAAAAAAATAACTTATCTGTTATTAATATTATAGTCCAAATACAGGTAATAATTGATGTAAATAAAATATTCACATTATTGGTGAAATACTTAGATATAATTATCATTATAAGCTAGGTATTCACTAGGTAGAGTTTGTACCTCGTTAGGGCCAATTTTTTTTTTCATGGTTGGTGGTGCTGTTGGAGTAACGTAAAAAAAGACTTCCTACTAAAAAAATTAACCCCAACAAAATAATTAGTCGAAAAAAAATTTACAGTAAAAAGTTGTAATATTAAAGTAAAATTTGTAGCGCACAACTTAAAAAAAGTTGTATCATAAAATAGTGGAGTGTCACAATAATATCTCAAAAACGATACTCACATTTTTTATATAAAAATTTTAAACAAAAAGTTGTATTTTTGGATTAAGCCATAGGTACCTATAGTCGAAAGCGCATAATATAAAAAAAGGTTTCTGTCGAAAAAAAATTAAACAAAATTGAAGCTTCTTGGAATTGTGTAAATCTGACAATGTCCAATAAATTGAAGCATTACTCATTTTTAATTTGATACGCTGCTAATTATGCTCTATAACCACATCTTTTTGGTCGCTTATTCTTACAATCTATATCATAATAAGTATAGGTTTCCTCGTAGTAGATAAAATTTGTTCAATCATAGACAAACGGTATAACTAGAATTCATGAAAAAAAAAAAAAAAAAAAACTATACCTTAGAATATTATCAATATCTTCCATTTTATTTGGTTATTAAACATTAACGCGATTCACTAAAAAATCACAACTATTCCAATTTTTTAGGAAAATAACGTTAAATTTCGTTATAGCGTCAGTTAACATAACATATTATGTATATATTTAATGAATTTTATTGCGTGCACATAAATAACTAAGTCGGTAGTGTCACGGTTCAACACATCTTTATAATTTTCTCCAGTACATACACACGGTTGTCTCAAAATAATGTAATACGTGATATATCACGATCGATCACCGTCGGACGGACACACTCGTTGTAAAAAGTTGTAAACAATTACAATAGCATTAGTATATTATATTACACGTGCGTTTCAAACGGAACGGCTACGCAAAGGTTTCGCCTGCTCGATAATCGCCGCATCAAAGGACAATTGCCAAGACGGTCGTGGAGCGCGTGAGATCTGAAAGCTCCGAGCCAGTGTCGCGCGCACAACAGGAATTTGCTAATTACGCGCGTTCCGGGTTTTAAGGATTTTTCGGATTCTTATTATATATGCACACGAAATCACGTCCCTTTGAACGAGATCGGGACCGGATTTAACGGTTTCAAGTGCGTCCGAAAAGGCCTCGAATCGGCTACAAAGGTACGGGTGACTACGAGTGGGTACGAGTAGCGGGTATAGTGGGTATACGTTTTACGACGCGGACGAGAGCTATAACGGCGGTTTGTCGAAGGGTGCATCGCTTGGAATTCGGTTTTTTCTGTTCCTTTGTGCCGGCGAATCGCGTTTAAGACGATTGGGCTCGAGAAACGATTAACTCCGTTAGGTTGACGAGGTTTTTATCCAAACACAGAGCCACTTTGAGTTAAACGCGTTTAATAACTATTGTTAATACGTTTTTCGTTACACGTGGTAATACTAAAGACTTGTTGTAGTTAATTTTTACACATAAACTCGTATAGGGAGCGAGACCAAATGTATTTTGAAATTGAAAATTAAAAAAACATCGTGTTATGGCATAGTCGAGTGATTCGTCGATGATCGAGTAAGTCAACACGTCTCTAAAGTAACTATATGTATATATATATGCTGAAATACGTCATGTATATAAAAAAAGGACTTTGAACTTCATCCCGTAAATCATGATCTCCAACTGCTGCTGTACCGGTAAACTTGCTCGGTTTGTGTCCCGAGACACTGCAGCTGCAGCGGACACGCGGTCGTATAACTATCCGTTATTATTATACGATAATATAATGCTGATTTGCATACAAACATTATATCGATATAATAATAATATATTACTTACAATATATGAAATATAAATATATACACGGCCCGATAGCTACCGGCATTCGACGTAATTAAGTTTTAAAAAAATATAAATGTACATATATACTTACTCCATTGTATCGATCGATATGTTATTTATTGCTATATTATAATATTATATACAAGCGAATGAGATTGTGCGTATTTAGCATAATATTATACATTTATACGTTTAGCACAAGCGAATAATAAGTTCACACGAAAATAATATATATGTATACATTGTAAATAGCAACTCGTGTTGCACGACGGCTGTTTTCCGACTTAATACTCCGTGATTATAATTTTTAAGTTCAGTTATCTGTGTGCCAATACGATATATTGTACTTATAAGCTTTATTTCGGTTATATAACCTGCGATGATATATAATTCGGATTTATTTTTTCGGAATTATGTAAGCATAAGTAACGCCATCTATAATATTATTTCGTTTCCACTTAATAATTCAGTTTTCGTAGTATTTTAATAAATTCATTTTTTCGTGCCGAGTCGCCATTGTTGTATAAATCATTTATTTATTTTTTTCAATAAAAAAAGGAATACGTGCGTATACCTTGGTATAACGCCTATATACACTTATCCATTTTATATACGGCTTGTACCGATAGGAAATCCACATACGAGTTATACTGTTCGAGATTGTATCTAATAAATTCAAATATTTTATAGCGTACATGATGAAGAGTATAGCTCAAATTTGTTTTTTTTTTTTAATATTTCGCATAAGCGATGTATTGGTTGAGGTATCCCCGTGGTCGAAGTGAACACAAATACTTCCCGTGGGCGAAAACATTAATTTGGTTGTGTACATTAAAAAAAAAGTCCCGAAAGGCTCAACCGGTGCAGAAGACCCTTTGGACTCGATTCGCATATTGCCTTTATAAAGGTCGGAAGGGAAAAGCCATTATCATTCGGTCGTGCAGAAAAACAGAACGCTTGGTATTTTTTTTTTAATCAAAAAACAACGTACAGTCTGTTTTGGAATCCAAATTAAAATTGTGTATACATGTAAAATACGGTGAAAAAAAGTAACGTTAATATTTATTAATGGAAAAGTTCATTTCGGATGTAACAGTGGCGGCGGCGGCAAAACTAAAAAAATCAAGCGAATCAGGCCTATACAATATATTATAATGATAAATCCATAAAATTAATGGAATTCACCTCCACCTCGAGCCTTTTCACGGTCCGTTGATTGGCGCAGGATATTATCCTTTTGTGACGGAACGTTTCAGGAATTACTTCTTTTTTCTTTTTTCCATTGCGATCATAATAAACGATGAAATTAAAAAAAAAAAAAAAACAAAACATTATTATATGGCCTAATTCGATTAAATGTAATTAAATAAAAAATACACAAATCATTTTATTATAGGAACGTAAAATGTTATATACAATTATTAGGGTGATTTATATAATTATATTATAACTATTGTATCGAACAAATGATGATTGTGACTTAGCGAGTGAAATGTTACAATACGTGAGTCACACTTTATATAATTATATATTACTTTATGTATATTATATATTCATTTTCTGAATTAAAATTATATTTTATTTCATTAAATGACGTTTTTATTAGTAAAGTCTAACGTTTGACACTAATATAATATGTTTAATATATTTATATTTGAAAAGCAGGTAATTGGCTAATGACCAAACTATTTTATTTCACGAGATATACAATTATTTTCCTTAACTATATTATAATATATAATGCATAATATTTCATGAATATTTTTTGTGGAAATTCTTTTGATTTTCACTTTTGACTATTTCATTCACAATATTCTTCATTATTTAAATTTTGATTCGTAGTTTTCATGATTGACTTGGTTATGCTCTTGTCATAGATGTAAATAGAATTTTCAAATATACAGCTTCAGGTTTGTTCATGAACAAAATGAGAGTTTACCTCCCCCGAGTGTTGCTACGTCTCATACACCCTCTATAATATATATTATAATGTACACAATTTTATTTATCATAAATCTAAAACAATCAAAAATGAAATGTAAAGTAGATGTTTACTATTTAATTTATTCAAAGTCGATAAATACAATGTCACACTATGTTCTGTATGTGTTATGATAATGATTATAAACGTAATACTATGACATTATAATAATGTTACTTCGTCAGGACTAAATTTTTTTTTCTATTAGATTATAATGGTATACAATTGACTAAATCGATATACTATTGACTAAATTGAATTTATAGACACTTAATGATGATTATAAAAAAATTGTTTCGTCTTGTACTACAGTTTAACAATGATTAAAACAGTTATATTATTATATTATTAGGGAACAAACTGTATTGGAATACATATTTGTATAAGACATTTTTTAACTGAATAAAAATGGATATGGTTTATACTATTTTTATTAAAATTAATCAATTTTTTTTTAATTTTTTTTTTTAAAGAATTTTCGATTTGTTCCAATTTTTCCATAAATTTTCGACTGCGAAAAAAATATTCTATGTTTTCTAACTTTTTTAAATAATAAGACACGTTACAACAAAAAACATGATGACTCGATTGTTAAAAAAGTACAAGATCATAAGGTTTCATACACAACTTAGCTAAAGAAAAATTGGTTTATGTATTTGGGGAAAAAAATGGACTAAAAAAATGAAATAATTAGAAATATATCTAAAATTATATATTAAAAGATTATTGGACGTCAATTATGTAGTTATTATACGAAGTATTCCTATATTACATCAGCCGATTCGGATGTTTGTTCAGTCAGAACAAAAACACGTTGTGACCAAATCATCACTAATTAACATTTTTAAATCACAGAGAATAATTTGTAATTTCAAGAATTTGATAAACGATAAATACATACTTTTTTTGCTAAACTATATTTATATATTTCTGTTTATATTTAACGAAGTAACTTTAATATATTTTGGTATATTTTTTTATATACATATTTCAATAAAAATAAATACATGTTTATGTACATATTTTGTTTATTTTACATTACAATCCGTCCTCTAATTATTATATATATATATATATATTAAATAATTATTATATTTATTTTGTTCAGAGTACACTTTTTATTGCTAATTGTGAACTATTATTATATTACAAGCTCAAGGTTATGTTTTTGTTTGAATTTTACAATTTCTGTTAGGTTTTCTATGAATGCAACAATAATATAATAACATTAATAACGGTTTGCAAAATATTATTATATAATATGATTATTCAAAAAAACTTTTTGGGTTGCAATATGGATAATAAATTGTATAATTTTTAAAAATTTTATTATTATTATTATTATTATTATTAATGATCTGATATATGTATGTATATATTACTAAGTGAGTCCAAATCATATACGTTGATTTGAAACATATAATATGTTGCACACAAAAGCTGCTCTAATATAATATATAGTGTAATATAAATTTATAACACATGTTAAAATATTTTTGCAACTATACAATGATATACGTCCAATAGTTTTTTTTTTTTACCATTAACAATTTTGAACTCAGTAATAAACTAATAAAATTTAATTTGAGGTGTTATCAACAAGTTTACGGACAATTTTTCTTCATTCAAAACGAAATTAATAGTATTTCTCTTTGCAATAATATCACACTTTTGTAGACTTATTCTAATCCTAACGATAATATAAAAGTTAATCAAACGATTTTAGTACACGTATACATATATTAGCCCGTTAATAAATGCGATGTTCGGCCTTCGCGTTGGCGAGTATAAGAAATAACGAATTACAATATCACATGCATTACGTTCTGTGCATATTAAACACAGCATAGTGGTGTATATAGCGACTACGCTGTCGAGGCAGTAGCCAGCCAGTGGCGGCGGGACACAGCGGATAGTTCGCTAATAATTTGGAAGGATAATAATGATAATACGGCGGTGTGCTGCGCGCAGTAGGTTAGGTAGGTATATATATATATATTATAGCAACAATTTAATAACAATAACGATGACTACGGCGGCAATGATGATGATGTTATAATTGCAACAAAAGCGGTCATGCCCTCTGGGCCCGCCGGCTCGTTAGAATATAATATACGCGCGGAGGCAACTTTCAATCCGCTAATTTCCCTTGCGATTGCGGCGGCGGCGGCGGCGGCGGCGTCCGTTTTTGCCACCTTCACCGCTGATTGCCGAGCTGCTTCTGCCAAAAGGGTCGACGCCGCCACCGCCGGTTGATTACACCACAATGAGATGAACCTTTGAATAATCATAAATCCCTCTGCATCAGCCCGTTCGCGTTTCATTATCTGTGTGCGCGTGCGCACGTATGCATATATCGCATACCTATATATAATATATATATATTTATATGTATGAGCGCGTTATTAACATATGAATATTCTTCCGTCGTGCGCGGCGTTTATTAAACACATTATCATAATATTATAAGCGCACACAATAATCGCGGACGTGATGTCTGTTTCGGTTCCTTCGTGTGTGTGTAATTAACACGCGTGTAGCGACTAGTGGCCCCGCCGGGGAGGTATACGTTCGTCCCCCTTTTTTACGTTATCGGCGCGGGCGCACGGCAGATCTCGCGAGCGTCCCGAGCGCTCCGCACCAGCATCCGGCTCCGTCCTGGTCCTGTAACTATATATATATATATGTATATACATGTATATATTATTATTATTATTATAATATTATGTACCCCGACGTGACAATGTGCGCTACAGTACACACGCGATGCGATGCGCACACGTCATTTTAATCTACAGCACGTATTTGAGGTCTACGCTCGGAATATTATCGTGGACATCGTTTGGGCGTACACATATACATATAGTAGAGGGTCGTCCAAATTTTGAAATCACAGCAGAGATCGTGTAGGCGCACGAATGCAATACGGTTTTGTGACCTATTAGCGAAAACTATAAATAGTAATATTTGACATCTGATCACTTATTTTGCGGAAGTATGTGTATATTTTATAAAAATATAATTTTTGTATACGTTACCTAACCTCGGGCTGGTTATGGTTTATAATGCGAAATGCACTCATGTATAGAGACGAGTTAGATGTTTGAAAAACACCTAATATAAAATACAAGTCTTAAGTTATTTATTTTATTTAAATAATTATTGTTATAATATAATTAATACATATCTATCCAATGCTGACATTTTCCTTCCCTTCGCAGAGGGAGCTTAAATTCTTCTTTGACTTGTTTGCTCCATCGTTATTGTCTTAGTTTTGTTTCATTTAAAGCTTCCACATCGTGACCCCGTGAATTATCTTGTCATTTGCTCTTCATATGCATTTTGTTCAGTGAAGATTTCCATTTTCTTAGAACACCTGATTTATTGGGTTCATTGAACATTTTATTTGTTTCTGCGTTTGTCCTTCGTTCGTGTTCGCTAAAATCGGTGTCTTTTTAGGGTCGAATATACTTCTTAATATTTTTCTCTCATATTTCATATTTATCTTTTTTAGCTGCATTTATTGATGTCTTCGCTCCACATGGATATAGTACAATTGGTCTAACTAAGACTTTGTATAGCTTATTTTGTACACATATATTACATACATACAAATAGTAAGTTTATATCTTGTTCGAATTCGTAGCGTTTTTTCTACGATTTACTTGATTGTATGAATTTGTTTCACTATTTATTTATCTTGTGTAAATTGGTAAATTGTTTCAATAACGTATGGTTTTACCTTACATTAAATAACATATTAGATAAAACATTGTAGGATGTATTGAGAAATTAAATTCTCCTATATTTATTCAGCATCCTCTTCGATAGTATATTACTAGTGCTCGATAATATTTTATATTATCCTTGCCAGAAATACAAGTATTAAAAGAAATAATTTATACATAAATGATATACGGGTAAAGAATAAAATTACGAGTATGTGAATTTAATAATAATATGTTTTTATTTTTCTATAAATTAATTTGTAATAATATGCGTACGTTGAACTTGTAAAAAAAATTAAAAATATACCAGATACTAATATATTCAAGATACTTCCCATATCTGCTTGTGTGTGTCCGTTGCTCGGACAACGTAATAGCGTTTCGGAAATGAATATCGGCTTACATGTTACATAAATGTAAAAGTTTAAGTGACCCGCAACTACAACAACGCGAGACTAGGTTTTCATTTATTTTCATTTCTAATTTCAATTCGTGTATCTATTGCCTACAATATATAGGTAATATCATAAGATTCGATATTATGTGTTTAAATTAAATCAAAAAATATCCATACGGTTTCATGATACGTTTTTTTTTTAATTTTCGTATAACGTTTTTTTATCGGACGTATAAAATGTATATAATTTTATATACAAACCTTATACAGGCGAGGCGAAAAATCTATAAGTACCTTCGTTGATATTTTGTTTTCGTCCCTCAAAAACCGTTAGTCTAATATTATTTTTCAAATAACATTTTATAAGTACGCATCCCAAGATGAAATCTCGTTGATCCAATTTTATTATTACTATAATATTGCATATCTCCAATCTACATCCGTGTATACATATATGTACACTATATGCAGTAAAGTCATCACTTTATCGTTTTAAATAATAATAACACATTCCATATTACCATAATTATTGAAACAAAAATAACAGCTTGAGATGTTTAAAGAGATAAAAATATACAATTTCGAATCGTATTCATACAACTACAACAGTTGTGAATTTGTGATTATTATTATTTCTTTTGATTTATCTTAAAATGCGCTGGTATTAGATAAAAAGTGTTTTCGTTGACAGATTTGCAATTTAAGAGTATTAAATTGGTTTTATTAAAATATGAGTTATAAAATATCTACTGTATAAAAAAATAAAAATGTTAAGGAAATATACTGGAACTTAGTTGATTTAGGAAATCGTGTGGGACGCAGTTACAATATATTTTGTGAATATTTCAAATTAATTTTGTCACTATAACATTTAAAATGTCCCACAAATAAAATTTTAGTTGGAAACTTACTGGCGTAGCAACTATGGTCTTCTAATCTAGTTTATGTTGTATAAGTTATAATGACATTTGATATAAACGTACTTGCGTAACAGTTTTCGAGGGGAAGTTGTACAACATAAAATATTACATTGAGCTTTAATAATAATTTAATTTCCTGTCTAGAAATTAAGTCATGTACATTAATATTTTAAAATTCTGTCTAAATACAATTTACAGACATCATAACCGTTGACCCGCACGCAACCCAAATTTTAATACGAATATATTAAATTGGCCGTACCTCCTAAATACGTAAATACGAATTATTATATTATTATTCACTTGTCGGCTGTAGACTTAACCCCACACTATGGTATTACACACATATAATATACGTAATAGCTGCGGCAGCAGTGCTCGAACACAATATAATGGTCATCGTCATCATTGTCATCATTCCAGGTGCGAGATGCGCGAGGTGCTGTGCGGTATAAAACCCTTGTTATAAATAATACAGACGTCGAATTATACACGCGGTGGTGGACGACGACGACGGCGACGTGACGGACGGCTTTATTATATCCATGACGACCCTTGTATTATATTATCATTATTATTATTATACGACGAACGTAACCCTTTCGTATATATATAATAATAATAATCGCTCGCGTAGTGGTGCCGGTCACTTAAAGCGCGATTAATTGTCGGACCCTATGTTCGCATGGTTCGAAAGGGGTGTGTCGCAACAAGTGCGAGACATTGCTGCAGTGGTATATAACCTACGTCTTTTGCCGGATGATGCGAAAACGCGTATTAATCATATTATTATTATTATTATTATCATTATTATCATATACATATTAAGTATAATAATAATAATTACGGTCGTCGCGCTTCGAAACGGTCTAAGAGATGGTCATCGTAATGCGGAGACGAAGTCTGCAAATGCCGATGAAATTCATATAATTTTAATATATATCTACGAAGTATAATCATTATTACAGAAAATTAATTCTAATTTATTGTGAACCTGTATATTCCATTAGGAATACAAAAATTGTTTTTTTTTTTTTTAGAAATAAGAAAAATTATTTATTTAGTCTAGTCTCATGCTTTAAACCACTATATATTGTTTACAAATCGTTTTCCTATTTACAGTTTGGTTCGCGTGTTTCCAACCTGTATATTGTACAATAATATTGTTAAATATTTATATTGTCGTAATTTTGGGCGTTCAGTGACAGTGTCTTTACAACTGATCGAAACATAAACGAAAATACATATTGGTGTGCGTAGTAAGGGCATTGTATAGTGTCGATATACAATAGTTTATTAATGCATTCCGAAGAATGCGTTTTGACGCCGAACCGAATTCCAAAGCGGTGAAGATATATAAATGTATAATGTACAAACCATTTGCTAAAAACAATAAAACCAAACAAATATACATCGCGTACAAGTTAACCGGGAGAGTTATGAACGCTTCGGTACGCGAAGTATATGTATATATAATATTATATATATATATACGTAGAAATACATCGTGTGCGTTTATTAGTGCTATACACCCTACCCCTACACCAACCCGCTGGCCGAATCCTTCCCCTGTCGTTTGTTTTTCTGTCCGGAATTTTCCAGGAGCGTCGAAAATTACGTTTCGACCGTCGTACGCGACTTACACGGGAAAGACGTGGCGAATAAGACGAAAAAACGCATTAATAACCTACCCTGTGCGCGGATAAGGAGGTGCGCGCCTGTGTAATGTATATGTGTGGGTGTGCGCGTGTGTGTGTGTGTGTGTGTGTATGTGTGTGTATACAACAGCGATTCTGATGGTGTAGTGTAATGGAATACACATACACACACACTTACACACATACATATATATGTATATTCAGGTCCTGGGCCATTTGTTAGCGTCGGGCGGTCGGGTGCTGTAGAGGACGCACGTGGGGCTCGTGTGTGACCACGGAGATATATATACATAATATACATTTAAGCAGACGCGCGTTATATATACGACGGGGAGAAGACAGTGGGAATTTATCTTGCCTGCCGGGTCGGGTAAAACCGTGGAGGCGGCTGCGGCGTCGGTGACGGTCGGGTGGTGGGAAGGCGGTGCGTATATATGCAAAAGGGCTCCCGGTTTAAGTGAGAATACTAAAGAGGCGCCCCGGGGACCAGATAAGCAAACGATATTGTATGAAATAAAAAAAAAAAAAAATAAATAAATAAAAATAAATAGGAGAAGACGGAGAGAAAAGAAGAGGGAAAACTATCTCGGTTTCTTCACCTCCACGCCGTCCACCCCGCCACCATTGCCTTAGCCCGGCGCATCCTGGATTAGTTTTGGTCCGCCATCATCCATCTATATGTATATGCACGCCACTGTCCTAGAGATGAATAGTGGTGTCCTGACGTCATTACAATGCTACACTGTCGTCCCTTTAAAATGTCATTTTGGTGTAAGCCTTTCAGACCCGTCCCCGACCACCACACACGACCACCACTACACACACACACACACACACGCACACACGCACGCACACACACACACACATATACACACGCGTGCACGCACACACGACCATTGCCACCACTATCCCGCACCACGGACTTTTTCTCACAGCGCCATTTTCAAATGTATTTTCCGTCTTTTCTAGCGGTTTTTTTTTACCCTTATATTATATATACGAACGCGCATATATGGCTGGCCGAAAAAATAACCCTCATTATTACGTAATATCGTTATTATAAAGATCATAAATCAATCACGAGCTTTACCGCTTAAACGGCGTGGCGGCCGGCACAACAAAGCCATATCTCCTCACCCACATCTGCACTATACACTATGTGTGTATATGCGACGAAGATATTATATCCACCACTACTCGCGTCTTACCGCTGTTTTTATTTTTTATTTCGAATTTCGCACACACAGTTCTGCAGACGAACGATCGACAACAGTCCACAGTTTTCGGTGAATTTTACGGCACCGCTAGCCGTCGGTGACCAGTAATTAGTAGATGTATTCACTAAATAATATTATATAACGTTGCCAGGAATATATATTTTATACCGTACCTATAAACCACCCATTAGCAGGTATCACCAACTTGTGTTCATTGATGGCTACATTAGGAATTTAGGACGTTTTTGGAAACCATCAAAATTGAATGCATTGATATAAGAGTTTATTGAAAAAAAAAAATTGAAAATTAAAATGAAAAATAATAAAAAAAGTTAATTTTTTGTCGGCAAGCTAGATTCGGTGATCCACGCTATGTATACAGTGTATATATTTTATTCTCGTCACTCCTATAATTCTGTCGCACAAAATTATCGCTGGCCAACGTGCAGAAACGTATCTCGCATAGCGCCGATTCAAAATAATTGAAAGTCGAATTAATTACACGGAAGCATTGAGCACGGGGGTCGGAAGTAAAGTGCGCGTGTGCATAATATAAAACGTGTTAATGGGTTCTTTGTCTAAAATAAGTGTGCTCGAGTGTTAACGAAACGAATAAATAAACGAATTATACAATAAAAGTGGTGAAAATGATGTAGTATAAGATAACAAATAAAACGACATAAAACTAGAGGTTTAATGAATATAAAGTGTAAAGAAGGTGCGGGGTTCGAAGAATATTAATGAGAGATTTTATGATATAAAAAGGAATTTGGTATGAGAAATGGTCGAAAGGAGTAGTTAGAAATATGAAATTAAAAATAAACTTTCGTGTCGGGTAGAGATATTGAACGAGATACATTGAAGGCAAAAATAAATTAAAACGAATATTATACATTTTACGCAATTATAACAGCTTTTAGCAGTAAGATAATACCGAGAAAATACTTAAAAAATACGCGCCATAACGAATATTATTAAAAAACAAAAATGAATTTTACGATTCGTAAAAAAAAAAAGAATACATTTGTTCGATAGAATCTCGAGAATTATTATTTTCTATAGAGGTATTTTGGCTTTATAATATTATATTTTATAGTCCCCGTTTTCGTGTGACATTGATAACCGCTCGATGGGTATTGATTTTTCATCATATTTTCGGTAGGTGCCAAAGTTCAAGATACTTGGAAACGTAAGATATAGAACGGTGTAATAACAAACAGACGTAAAAAAAAAAAATAATAATTGTCATCGCTAAACACCGTTTCGTCGACGACGACGTCTATAATTATATTAGCAGCAGTAGTAGTAGAATTCGGAAAAAAAAAAACTGGGCGAAAACGGTGTACATGCGACGTAGTCGGACGTCGTACGCCGTACTCTTACGCAATATTATCGTCGTCATCACGTCGTCGCGGGACCGTCGTAATAATAATTATTGCGCGATCGCCGGGCGAAACGGTTTATGATAATTTATCATATATTCTACGTTTTCGTCGGGGGTCGTTAAAATTCCCTTCGCGGACGTCGTTTCACACTGCGGATGTGTGTACTGGGGTCGGATCGCGTGGCGGGTGGGCGCGGCGGAGAAGAGAGAGTCGCCGAGAATGGTGAAGAGGTGAACGGGGTGACGGACAATAATATGTGCCGACGGACACGAAATAATTGCGCCACCGGGTCCGGCGCGCGCGCGCGCGCACACACACACACACAATATATCGTGTACGTATTACTCGCATACACACAGTACATAATGTTATGCGCGCCGCTTAAAGTCGGGGCGACGGTCGCACGCGGGTGAGGGTGCTGCGACGTGCCGCTCAGCGTTTCGGTCATTATAATTACTATTATTATTATTATTATTATCGTCGTCGTCTCGTACATAATACGTAATAATAATATAACCGTTACGAATACTATTACAATATAATATCGGAATATACACACTCAAATGCTCACACACACGCGCGTGCGCGAGTTATTGGAAACTGTGTGTGTGTGTGCAGACGTTTAAATGGAACTATATATATACAACGCATGACGCTTTTTACGTTTATAGATGGACATGGTTTCGAGGGATCGACGGGAGGACGAGATAATACGGACGAGGACAATGCCATCGGACACGGAGTTAAAACGTCGGTGGTCGGAGGTTAAACGGTCACGCGGACGCGTACTAGCCGATTGTTTTGCCGCTCACGGTACCTCCACACACACACACACACACAATATATATACACACGAGAGGGTGTCCGAGTGCTTTATGCACACACGTGTATGCGCTTTGCCGGTGCACTATGTGCACAAATTATTACACGTTTTGTATAGATGTAGTTATATACATATTATTATTAAATCGTCACCTGCTTCTGTCTTTTTTTATTACACCCTCCTACCGTTACCATCGTTATAGGCATATGATAATATATGGCCGTCGTTCCCGAATGGCGAAATGTGACGAAGGATAATTACAAAAGCACCCTTCGCCGCAGCGTCGTGTTGTGATATAATACATCACGAATCACACGATGACGTACAGCGTTCCAGCATGAAAATCCAACACGTACAAATATACGGAGTGACCCGTTTCACATAAGACACTCATTATTTCATAAATTACGAATCATGATTACATGATTTTAGATGTCTAAAAACAACAGGTTTCAAAAAAAAAATTGTTTTACCATTTTTTATCGTTGTGTTTTTAAAATGCTTAAAGAGTCTCTATGAATTTGATAACTGGAATGATATAAACATACATTTTTCAGAGTACAACCTGTACCATAGCATTTGCTCAACTCGTAATTAGATTTGTATGCGCTGAAGTGTCCACACCGAAAAATTATCTGCTTTGGAATAATAAATGAAAAACGCATGCTGTCATTAAATAAGTTAAGAAATTATATAGATAACGATAGGAAGTAGTAAAAAATGTATTTTTTATTTAAGGTCATAAAATGATAAAAAAAAATTATTCAAAAAAAGTTAATAGCTTTTGAAATAATGGCTGTCATGTGTTAAATGGATCACTCGGTATACAATATAATATTATGGGGTGAACCAGGCGAAATCTTATCTGAGTTTTATGGCATATACTATTTCGTGAAGCTTTAATTAAAAATATGCGAAATATTCTCAACAACACGTCATAATTCCGTTGCAATAAAATCAAAAGTTCATGGTAGACATTTTGAATAATTAAAAATATAAATCTAGAATTTAAAACGAGTTGTGTGTTCTTCATTGCCTATTCGATTTTTATTATTTATGCATTGAATCATTAGCATATGTATTCACACAATTAAAAAATATTTTCATTCATTCAAAACTCAACTGAATTTAAATTCGTCTTTCTACAAAAAGGTTATTTTAAAATTTTTAAATTTTTTTTTTTTTTTTGTACATCATGGTAAAAGGTGCTTTCTTTATATATTACATATATATAAAATGCACTACTTTATCAGTATTATATTTTAAATTAAAACTACTGGCTGTCCAATTAATTATATACATATAACTACTGCGTAGTATTGATATACTGTAAATATTACATTTCACAATTAGGTGTTACGTATAATTTTTGAATAAATTTTTTTCGTTATTCTCTATTGAGAATTTTACCGAGCTTTTTTTCTATCCGTACTGACAATTGCAGGTTGTCGACCTCAAATTTTTAAGGAATATTGGCAACAATCACGATCTCTTGAAAACAGTTTATCATTAGCACTTTAAAAACTTATACGCAAGCGTAGCAGCGTAAGACACCGCATGTGTAAATAATCCACTAAATATCCGAATAAAATGGCTTTTTATTATTTTATTTACATCTCGGATCTAATTGTACTTACCGCTCGCACGACTAACTAATGAAAGATGTAATAATATTTTAATTACTAAATAATTATAATAAACTCCAATTAAGTAGGTACTGTTGTGACGAAAAAATCGAAAACAATTTTACTTTTTTTCATCAATTTAATATTATAATGGATTAATAAACACCAGTTTATATATAATTGATTTAGTTTTTGTCACTACCGCTTTTCTATTAGACGTGTCACACTTTAAAAAATAAAAACCAGAATATAAAAATTATTTTGTATATTATAATGTGCATTAAACATGTATAATTTAAATATTTTATTTAAGTTGTAGTCATCGCTAGTTTAATGTTTTAAAACAATAATTATTTAAAAGGTGAAAAAAAAAGTCAAAACTATTACTCTAAACCTTATTTCTCAATATGCACGTAATAATAATTTCTGAAGTATTAACGTTATAATCTTCAATCAGTGATAACATTGTTAAGGACACGAATAATGTTACAACAAAATATTTAAATCATGATTTCACAACAAATAATATCATTTGCATACATTTATATACGCATACCTATTATGTATACGTATACATGTTATATTTTATTTTTACGACAATGTCCGCAGCTAGACCGTAGCGAGTTATTTTAAAAAGTTTGAATTATAAACATTGTTATTTATTTATTTTTATTTTATTTTATTTTTTTTTTTTTTGATGAAAAGGGGAAATGTTTTAATATTCAACAAAGAAAAAAAATTACAATTGTAAGTTAAATGCATTTGAAACCGTAAACACAAAGACAAACCATCACCACATTACGGTCAGCCAAAATGTTGCTGCCAACAAAACTACAAATCCCCTGGGCCGGCCCATAAACAGCTGAAGTAATGTTTTTTAAATGTTTGGGTGGTTGTCGTCCGGTCGGGTGCAAAAAATAAGTTTTTTTTATTTGTTTGCATATTCGGTTTTTGTGTGGCATAACTTCGATTCCATTGTTATTTATATTTTATCAAGTTAACTAAAGAATCCACGAGACCGAAGTTTTTGTTCAGATTTATAGTCGTTTTTTTACGAAATAAATACATTTAACTCGTTATTATCCACTCTTGTATGACTTTAAAAGCGGATGTTAAGTATAAACATACATTCATGTAGTATGTGTGAGTGAGTATTTGTGTAATGTACATATACGTATATTATACCATATTGTAGCGACCCCATTGACGTTAAACAGTTTTTGCAATCGTCTAAATGGAAAAATAATTTCAATCAACTGATTTATTATTCTCGATTTTCAGAAAATGAACGAAATTACATAGTTTTTTTTGGTAGTATTATTATATATTTATAAATCATTATAATATAATATATGACTCGAGTCTGGTTTAGTTAATTATTCTAAAAACCATTAGCGAGCCAACTATATTAATAAATATAAATTTGGATCGTATTACGAATCTAATAAAAGTATATGAATTGTAGTATTTGAATGTTTTGATTACCTTGCTTGGAACTTATTTAAAGTTTGAAAATATGTACAAAAAATGGATAAATAAGGTATATACGATTGCGAGATTTCGATTAAATTATTATTATTTTATAGGTATAACTATGTAAAGTACAAGTGTACAACTTGTATATACGCATATTTATACACTTTATATTATATCGTCATAATACATCCGCTTTGGATTTACCGAGTTTGATTCTTATAATTTCCCCACCTATATACACTTGATATAATATGGTTGAATTTTCACAATACACTTTTCTCAGTCCGACGATATGGTGAACTACATTTTTGAAAAACATCCGTAAAAAGTTGTCCTGTTTCTGAATTTATATTATATTACCGTTGAATACTTATGGTATTGTAGATATATAACACTTTATTTATCTATTGTTAATACGCTACCTATTTCTATATCCAATGATATTATCCGAGTAGATACCGATTATGTATGCCACATAGTGATATACCGAGTATTTTCAGCCCTAATGGGTGTATATAAGTGTGTGAGTGTGTGTATACAATATTGTCGTATCGAAATATTCGAGTCTATAATGCACTCTAATGCAGTTATTATATTATATTATGTAGGTGCCTATACGAAGATTCGTGATCGTTTAACGACGTCATATCCGTCGTATAGGTATCGCAGGCGGTTCGAGTTTCCGGCCCAGTCAACACCCCGCGGAGCAATACACGCGGTCAGACCACCGTTCATATACAATACGTAATAATATAATATCCGCAGCTTATCATAACGATAGATTATACACGACGTGTATGTATACATGGTAGTCACTGTGTATATATATATATGTAGTCGGTATGCGTTTATCACACATATATTATATATTATGCGCATAGGCACATAGTACATAATATGTACCTACGTATTACGCGTACTACACTTATACCGTATTGTGCGTGTGTACGTTGTATTGCACCGAGTGGGCGGATGAAAATAATTTGTATTTTACCACCGTGTGACGACAGCAACGACGCATATTATAATGCCCGGCGAACGGGCCGGCGACGATGTTTATCTCTCGTTCCGTCCGTGGTCTCTCGCCACGGGTTCTTTTTTTTCCACTCTCGCAACTCGCGTGTTTGTACATGGCCCAGTGCAGTGCAGTGCAATGCGCGCGTTAGTGTGTGAGTGTGTACGTGTGTGTCAGTGTGTGTCACTTGTCACCACACGGTCGACATCAGAACCGGAACCCAAGCCCCTTGTTTAATTGGCGGCTGTTCCTTTGTTTGTAATTCTAGGTTTTTTTATCATTATTATTTAGTTTTTTTTTTTAATTTTTTTTTTCCTACCGTGTTGTAATTTATATGACACACCCCAGACCCAGCCCGTCACTCTTGGATAAACATTAAAACGTTTAAACGCTCATTGTTAAACACTATTTTTGTTTCGTTTCGTTTTGTTTTTTTATTTTTTTGCTCTGTAGTTAGTTATAGGTACGCACAGTTACGGAAAAAAAAAACATTGTATTATAATAAATATTCATAATATGCGTGTGCGCGCATGTATATATATACATATATTACTTATATAATGTTTATGTAATAAACTCGCGTGTAAATGTCGAAAAACGCTTCTCGGGGCATACTTAGGAAGATAAAATATACATATTAAATGCGCACGCGCATCGCGTAATATAATATAATATTATATTGTACGTAAAATAAAAAGTCCCTTACGGAAACACGTCCATGGTCTTCGGTCCAAAAGTCTATGGGAAAAACGACGTTTCATTAAAACATTCCCTTCCGTGCCGTTGAACTCGCAAAGGCGAATTACATACACGTATATATACATATATATATATATCCTTGGCTGAAATCCGTATTTTGCAGAGCGCATTTTTAGGCTCGGAATTTCGGGTGCCTCTGCCGGGTCTTGATAGCCATGACTTAGGTATCTATTATACCATATTATTATACTCTACGAGTTGTAGGGGTTACCGTCGCGCGTCCCCTCGTATATGCGCAACGCGCGCAAATCATCTAGTAAATTATCGAAGGTCCTCCAGGCACCCAGCAGAATGTGATCGATCACATAAATTATTGTTATTAGCTTATGACGTGTAATTTCGAAATATTAAAATGTTCGTTCTAACTTGACAGTCGTTCGGTAATTATGTATTATACAATGACGTTGTGTGTATGGGCACACGAGGTTATAATAAATAAGTATTCAGTTATGTTCACGCGATAAAGTATCACATTATAAGAACGCATCATCAGCGTGTTAAACATTCCTATATTATAATATAAAAATGTTTTTATAGCATGCAAATGTGTACGGTTAGCAGGATAACAGTTGTTGACATCTAAGTAATTCGTTCGCCATGCGAAATCGTAAGAGAATTTTTGAAGAGATATTTAATACTATCGTAGTCTTAGATTGATCGTAAAGTACGAAGAAATATATAAACATATTAATATTATGATAAACGAATCATAAGATAACGTCAAAAAAATTTAAATATTTTTAAAATAAAATTACATCGATAATTATTAAATATTTTGTATATACGATCGATGTACATAAAACACAAAGGTGAACAACTAAATAAAACGTAGGTATTCTGATTAGAGTTTCACGAAGACAGCGAAAACTTTGTGTGTTAACTTCATCCGCATAATTGTTATTTTGAGAGTAACAAAGAATTTAAAAATCGTGCCTAAAACTATTATTGTATAACACGCTAAAAACAGGTCTCTTATATATTTTATATTTTACAATTTACGTAAATATAATAACTGAAAACTTCTTTCGTCGTTCAAGCCAACATTTTCAAAATTTCATTATTTTTAATAGTTTAAAACCACGTGTAAACATGAAACAGTAAAATAGTTTATCCATCTACCGCAAAAAAAAAAAAAAAAATAAAAAAACTGCGTATAATTATAAATGAATTCAGAGTTGGGCTGATGGGATCCCGAAATATCGTTTTGTATTGTATGATATTTATGAATAAAACACCATCGTGCAATTTGTGAGTTTTATAATATAAAATATCATATTTGTTGATGATAAAAAAAAGTCCGGAATTAAGTTATTAACATTCATGGGACCATGGTATAATTGTCTTCTGATGTAGACTGCAGCACGTGGATCATAAACCAATGTGTATAATGTGCACAATAAAAATAATACGAGCTTAAAGTGAAAAAAAATTATAAGAGTGTATCGTAATAATTCGTAATGACAAAAGCCTTGCCGCAGCAACGTCTAATTTCGTTTTTTAAACAGATTAAAATCGCACCGAAATTTAACGAACCGCTGCAGTCGGAATACTTGAAAGAAGCACGAGACAAGCACGAAAAACGAATGTCGTGGGAATATTGTAGTTTTTTTTTTAATACGTGATAAGCTTGTTAACGTTTTAATTTGTGATCCTGTGTTGTTGTTTGTAGTTGGTTTCTTTATTATCTATTATAATTTTTTTTAATCCTCATAAATGAAATTATTATACAACGCAAACATTACTAAAAAATACAAAACAACCGATGGGCGGTCACGTCGTCTCCAAAGAATTATACTATGGTCGAAATACCCGAAAAGTTTTCCCAACTCAGATTAGTCATAATTCTTTGATTCTTCGTTTCGTTTCGCCCGCGCAGTTATATAATACGCGTGTGTTGTTTCTGATACTTTAAAAGTTTGCCCGGGAACCCGAACAATAGATGAGACAAATAAGAACTGAATTGCTCGATCAGGAGAATGATAAGTCACGGGAATACGTTCAAATTGACACCGATTGGCGATTTCTATTGGCTATTGTTGGGTTTCTGGCATTGTTATACGAATGCGAACTGTACCGCAAAAAAAGTAAATTGATTGCTTTAAAATTATTCAATACAAAGACGCGTAGTTCCAAAACAAAAGTATTAAGTTTGTTCAAACTTGGTACAAAATGAAATATATTTATATATATATAGTTGGTACAATGTAACATAATATAATATAAACTTATTATGTAATACATAATATACATGTACCAGTGTACCGGAAACGTCTAAATTATTCAAATAAAGTCCCTTCAATGATTATTCTTCGGCAACAAAAATGTTTGTTGAATGGTTTGTTAAGGGTATATTTTCTCTTATGTGTACCTACTTGACATTGTTCGATGAAATTAAATGAGTATCAAAAGAAAAAAACATATCTAATAACATAGAATATATATGGAATTATGTGTATTATGTTACGCTATAAATCATTAATCATTACAGTAAACATTTTGTCTGCATGCAGAGATCAGATTCACATGCAACTCAGATTACAATTATTGCAATTATAAACACAACACAATAACAATCGAACTACTACATATTATAATTATTGTTTGTGTAAAATGTTACACTGTATTAGATCTAGTTGTACATTAGAAAGGTGAAACTTAAAAATTAAAACAAAAAAAGGAAAAATAGATATTTCCACGTAAATCTAGTTTTCGAAAAAATAAATTTTTTTTTTTTATATAACTCGAAAATGACTAGATAACCGTAATAAAAAATAAATGCAGTATTTTCGGAAAAATTATATCATTCTACCTACTATAATACTAAAAATAAAATAAATTACTTTAATATATACATGCCGCTCTATGCTTTATGATATAGGCTAATAGCCTGTTTTTGCAATATTTTTTCGTATATAATAGTTATATACCATTAAATTCAAATTAAACACAACTATAATAGTGACCCACTCGACACTTAATACATAGCAGAGTGGTACTCACTTACTTACCTTTTTCGTATTATTTTTTATCGAAATCTGGTGTGGTCAATTTTATTCTTACAATTTGTTTGAATTATATTTGTATTGAATGATTAATGTATATACCTTTATGATAAATCAAATACAAGATATGTCTATATAAGATTTAATACAGTTATATAAGTACCTAATATTGATTCGTTTAGTTTATTATTATTTATAAGCTATAATAATTACAATACATTGCTGTGTATTAATAATCAACTATAGAACAGATTAATTAGAATTTTATAAATTCGTGTAAAATTATAAAAAAATATATTAAACGACGAAATTAATTAAGTATTTTTTTGTGATTTTTTTTAATTGTATCAAATAATATTTTTTTTTTATCTGGAACTTATAATTTATAAGTCAATAGTGTTTTTATATTATATAAATATATAATTTAATTTTTACATTTATCGGTTATCACTCGTCAAATCATTCATGTAATAATTTCCTTATATAATATTCTAAAAAGATAATATGGGTTATTCTAATTCTGCCAACTTTTTATTTTTATTTTTTTATGTACTTTTTTTTTGTCATTTTGTTAATAGTTACTAATAAAAATAAATATAAATATTTTATGGAAAAAACGATTTTAATTCATGAAATCGTCTATTTGCATTTTTCGTTATATTTTAATAATTACTCTCAGTTAACGTTTTTTAAACAGATTTTTTTAAATTTCGATTACTGGTGTATTATTACTATTTAGAGTAAAATACAATATACATCGAAGATTTATACATGTATGCTGTGCAGTCTTACTCCTCATAATAAGCAATGACCTGTGTTACGAATTGGAGAATTATTTAGAAAATTACTATATAAAAAAACAATGTTTTATATGTTATATTATTCATATTACTATTCTGACAATTTAAAGGTCACATTTTTAGTATGACTAACATTTTTTAGTTTATAATTTATTAAAATTTATGGTTTTGTAATTAATTAGGTACATTTTATTATGTTTATTCACATATTTCAGTTATCTAGTTGATAGCTTGTTACTTATTATGACCATGGACGAATTACGTATCAATATTTAAAATTCCGGAGGTCTGCTTACTTCAGCCGTTCGCCCTGTTACGATGCAGCGAATCTGCATACACAATTCTCTTGATACGTAAAACGATTTCTCTTTTTACTCATTATACTCGCCAATCCTTAAGTCGGTTCTATCTATATATACATATATATATATATATATATATATGATGTAATATAAAATGGCGTGTTTTATCGCAACAGCATCAAATCGTTAGGGACGTTCTGCTACTGCGATGTCAATTATTTTGTTAATCACACTGAAATCAAGAGATTTCTAGACAGTGTAAACTCTCCGTATCGGTCTACAGGAGATACCTACCCGATATGGGGGAGCGTGCCCGACAGGAGAGTTCTTGGAGACTGAGGGCAAAGACTGCTCGGATTGCAGACCGTCGTTTGGTTTTATTTAGATTCAAATATACGTAAACAGACGAGAAAAAGAAATCTGGCCGACGGCGGTGATTAACATTTGCAAGCGAAACGGCCAATTTCGTGGAGTCTTCCGCCCCGCACAAACAATGACTGTGAGGATAAACGACTGCGCGAGCACCACAGTAGACAATAGCGTTTTTGTTTTTTTTTTTTTTTTTTAATTTACCCTACGGAAGTTTTTTTTCTCTTTCTCCGTGCACCACCCCGCGACGAATGCTTAACGTTTTTTAAACGGTCGTTTTCCAGCCGTATATCGACAGCAGCAGCAGTAGTAATAGTAGTAGTAACAGTGGTATAGTAATAATGGTAGGTATAGTGGTAATCTCGCCGAGACCGACCAGCCGATTTTCCCCTTCGTGTCCGCCCTTATTCACGCTATTATATATATATATATACAAATAATTCCCTCTGAACAAAACAACGTGACATCAGAAATCCTTTAATTACTCCGCTGACTTCCTCAGACCGACATGAGTGGGTGGGCGGGTGATCGAACACCGAAACGACGGCTCATTGTTTAATTTTTATCTTGGCCCGCTGTAAGCGAAAAAAAGGGAGAAAAACACGTTTATACTTACGTTTTAAACTTAGCTCATCAATATTCATTTTGCACGAATAAGACTTGTCGTCTTATTAAATCGACTCGTTGCGTTGTCTTCCGTCCGCGATGATAACATGTATTTATATAAGCCATTTGCCGGAAAAAAATACAAACCTATATCGACGTAGTTAATTAATCTTCATTCGTGCCGAATAAATTTCGATTAGCAGTAATTTTAAAAAACGTATAACACCGGACGTGGACGGACGGAATTAAAACGATACAATATTATAATAGTTTTTTGTACATCGTCATTATAATGCGCTCGCGTACATAACATTATAATTAATGGTCCATATACATGTATATTTTGTATGTACAAATATAATATATATATATATATATATAGCTATATATTGGTGGACCGCTTTTGGACGCCATCCGGAGGGCAATATTTTGTTTCATGTGATCGTGCAGTCTCGACTACTGTGTCGTCTATAGTGTAATAGCCATTTCGATGTTACGACGAAAGTGTACACGTGTTTTGGTCACTATGTACGTGACTTTGTATTTGTGTACGTTTTATTAATTTTATTTTTTAGTTTATTATGAGGTATTTATTGTGAGATATATACCACTACCCGAATCCGGATAAAGTATTATAAACAAACAATTCAGATTAAATTAAATCTATTTATGATTATCATTTCTTAAAATATTAGCTTACCTTTATGAATAATTTGTGTAACTATAAATCTATAATTTATTTATATATTATAATCAAAACATGCATTGATGCATTGAAATTAAGTCCAGTATGACATTAGTGAGGACTGTATACCTTATGGCTTAGATATAGTTGATAGTTATATATGAAATCGATTACAGTTAGCGTTCAATAAAAATATTTAGCCATCCTTGATAATTCCTAAATCATAATATTGTATAATTCATGAATAGGATGTATATATGATCATTCGTTTTTATGTAATACAACAACTGTCCCATCTCATGATCTAGCGATAGACCGCCATAAAATAATTTTACTTATTTTTTTCCAACATCATATTTTGTAAATAGACGCTGAATATTGTATTTCAGAATCAATTATAAAAATTAACATTTTCGTTGGTTCTTTACTGAACTTTACCAGAAAGTAAGATACACCAGTAGACCGCCTTGAACCGTAATTATATATTCTATAGTGTAATATTATGTACATAAACATAATATATACGATGGTCACGCAAAAAGTTCATTGTTACACTGGCAGGTATAAAAAACGACCCACGCCATAAAAAGTTTTAATTGTGGTTTTAAAAGAAGCCAAGCGTGACTTAAGTACAAAAGAAATGTATGCAGAGTTTCTATAAAAAACGAGAATTTCAAACGATATATCAATATAATTTGTCTTGGGCGTCCGTTAGTAGAATGTTCAATAAAAGTGCGACACAAGTACTCATAATACAATATGGTTCAGTGCTGAAAGTCGATTTCAAACGATGCTGTGTCGTCACGAAAAGACGCCGTCGGGCATATTTAGTGTTTACGCTGTACACATAGCCTTTATACCGATATTATATATTATTATTATTCTGCTATACATCATATTATATTGTATTTAGATATGTAAGTTTCATTGTAAACAAATCTTCGGTAAATTGTTTTAAGGTCTATATGGATTACAATATATGTAGAACGTAAGTATATAACTAATATTATATTAATTGTGTATCATAAATTGTACCATAAAACATAATTTGTGAATACAGTAGTCACATCTAGTGGTCCGCCAGGACACGGCGGTTGGGGGAGGGCGCCAAAAATTAAATTTAAATCAATATATTGCTTTATAAAGTATAATATTTGTGTGTGCGCGGGCGTACGCGTGAATTTGTTTTTAAAGTGTAAAAAAAAAATCAATATTTGAAATTAAGCAGAAGTTATAATATTATATTGACAGTGTAAGTTTGATATCAATTTAAAGGGAGTTAAATAAAAAAAAAATAGCCATAAACCACTACTATGTATACAATGTTTGTAAATCGAAACTTAAATTTATTGATGGAAGACGTACATTTTCGGATAAAATTTGTTAAAATTAGAAAAAAGTTAACAACGTTATTAAAAAGAAAAAAAAAAGGTCGGTACAAGACTTATTATTTAAGTCCACCTTACCGGTGAATTTACTATAAGCCTATACACGTCTACGTTTGTATCGCATGCATAATAATATATAATATGCGATGCTGATGTATCGTTCGAAGCCTAAACTGCGGTGTCCCGGTAGAGAGCGGCGCTCGTCCTTGGTGCCCGACTCCGGCCCGACGATAGAAATAATAATAATTAACAACAACAATAATAATAATAATATTAATAGTAATAGTGATATAGGTGCACGCGTAAATCGTGTACTCGGCGGGATTGATTAATTTGTGCGGTGACGTCCCGCGGGGCGTAGTCTGATTTCGGTCGCAATTAAATTAATTCCGAACAATTATTATCGTACACGTATAATATATATTAATATAATACGGTTTTCATGTTTTATTATTAAGCCGTGCGTACACGACGCGTTCGGCCGTTTTTTATACGCGGCGACGGCGTGGGGCGTACACACACACACACACACACACCGAGCTCGTATCGCGTGTATACATCTCTACACACACTACACACACATACACGCAAATACACGCATACTCATTGATTAAACATGAGTGTGTTTAGCCACCGGTGATTATATTAAAAGGATACATCCGGTTACAAGACATTATTATACGCCACCGCCGCCGCTCCGGTCTCTACGTTTTTTTTTTTTATTCTTTTTTTGTTTTATTTTTTTATCATTATAATATTGTGTATCGTAATATTATATATAATATCTCGTGTGTATCGCGCCATGGTAACGTCGCGCGCGACTTGCGCAAGTCCATCGCAGGATCATTTATTCACATTCTAACAAACGTATTAATAGCACTTACTCATAGTCCTATATTAATCTGTTTTATTGATCGTTATAATCCGTATTTAAATAATGTGATATAATACCGCACATCAATGCGATATCGGGTATCGTATTAGACAATATGCACTGTATGCAGAGGCGTAAGCTTATTTTTAATTTATTAGTCCGCCGGCGTGCCGGCTTGCTTAAGCCCCGAAAGTCCGTTTAAAACAGGTCTCCAATATTTCCAATATTTATAATGACTATAACTTAACAGAGTTGGGCAAAATGATCGACTTCTTACGGACAATGTTTATAAGTCAATAATTTTTAATTTCTACATTTCAATAAGCGTATTTTATTGCATCAATTTTCAATATACCTACATAATATTATATGGGTCTGTATGATAAAATATGATATACACTATTGGTCAATAAAACTAAAACTAAACTAAATAGACCATTGCAAATTGTTGAATTTTTAATCACGAAGTGATTAATTCCACTAAAATATGGTTATATAGTTAGATTCACCATAAGTACTATTCAAATTATATTAGTCTTAACATCAATAATACAGAGTTTTAATATTTAAATAATCAAAACGAGTATAAATAACTGATTGCGTATGATACAATTCAGGTTTTGTCATTTGCACTCTGAATTTTATAACACCGTTTTGATCTGAACAGACCATGCGTACGATATTGTTGTATACTCAAGTTGAAATAAAATATGCCTTGTTAAAAATAAGGATTAAGTTTTATTTACATAATTACACGATATTTTTTTGACAAATTTATGTGTGCAAATAAAATATAATAAATATAATAAAAATGTTACTGTTAATAATCAATATAGTCTTTAATGTAAATTTAATTCAGTTTATACTTAGATTTCGGAAACAAAGATTGGATTGTTTCTCGTTTGATATAATATTAGTTTAAAAATTGTCAAGTTCAGTTGTTTTATAGGTAATTGTACATTTTAAAGAAAACTGTACTAGCCGAAAAGAGAGTGAAAAGTGACACTGGCCGTAAAGGGGAGGGAAAATTTTGGCCGTAAAGATACCGCCCCGAATAACGATGTACACGCCATTTACTACCTCTTCGGCATTACATATAAATGTTGATTGTGAGACGAATCTTCGGTATTGTATGGCGTGTACGTATTATTCATTTTTACGAGTTTAAGTATACATATATGTATAATGTGTAATTATTATTACAGCGGATGACTAATAACACGTAGAAAAAAAAAAAAAGAGTCTATTCACTCGGTGCGCGCCCACGCTCGTTTTTCCGCTCTATGTCGCGCGTATCTAATTACCGTTTGTACAACATATACGTCTTTTGGTTTTATTGTTTTTTTTTTTTCGGGGGTGGGGCCCTTTTTAGGTTTATAGTGTGCCCGATAACAATCGCAATTTCTCATCCGATATCGATGTATATAATATTACTATTGTTATCGCATATAAACAGGCGCACGGTAGTATGATACTATTTATTACGTATATATCTACATGACGGTAGGTAGGTAATTAATTACGAGCGTGTGCAGTGGCTGTCGTCGTAATGAATTATAACAAATCGTCGTGATGATACGTTATACGCACTCGCGAGCACCTCTCGATATTAATTTACCGAGACGTGTGTTTTTCAACCGTTGTCGTGTGTTTGATCGACGAAGCGGGCGCGGGACTTAAGGCCGCGCCGAGATGACAGCACGTTTCGATGATGGTAAACGCCGTTTTGACGCTGAAAAAAAAAATCATCAGGCATAATTACAGTATTATAATATTTAAATGATGATATCATACCAGAAATTGAAAATTAAAAATCCACAAATATCCGCGATGTTTATATTTTGCGGCGCTCCATACGACGATGCGGCGCGCGACGCTGATAACCACTATAACGATTGTTTGAAAATAAAATAAACAAAAACGTCAAGATATACAAAATAAACTGATATAGTAACGCGTGATAAGAGTTTAAGTTACTTTGATCGCCACAATATCAGAAGCCCAAAGATATTATTTATACGACACGTAAACAAGTAAATTATATGACCCTACTGTATGACAAGAGCGGTTCAAATTTTTTTATCGATATGCATGATATAATGTGTTATAACACCTCACGGGATTCCAAAATGGCCTCCATTTTTTAGCTTCACTCAAATATCCGAGTATAGTATAGAACACTTGCCAACCTGGCTTATTGTATTTATATATATATATATATATATATATATATATCCATGGATAACTTTCATCCGTTCTCCGACCACCCCCAAACACCACGCTCGGAAGGATGATACGACGTCTCAATTTATTTTTTTTTGGATGTTTACTGGATTGACCCTACCCTAATCGGCTTGTGCGCGCAGACCACAACTACTATACTCTTCCTAACGAGAAAACACGTCCATTTTCGCTGGGTCACGGATTATTCTCTCGCTAAACGCTGCACAGAGTATAATCTTTCTATACATATTGTAAGTCTATAACAGTATAACGAAAAAAAAAAATGCTATTTAAATATAATAAAATCTAATTAACCTAGTTAATTGTCCGTATTCTAAGTGGGCGGACGCTGTATCGCTATATTATCTCTTATGACGCTCTGCTACTGGCGTATGCGATATCAGGAAGTCGATGACTTCAGTACACCCACAATGACTTTCAATATTGTTGCGTAGCTAAGAGTTGACCAGTTAAACATAATATATTAAGCGAGAGCGAATTGTGGGACTCTGTAGATAGAATATTATCGCAGTCAGGAGCAGATACAGACATAAAGATCTTATATATTTAATAACCAAGATTCAGTTTCAGTTATTGTACGATTTATATACTTACTAAATTTTTACGAAGTATTTAAATTAAGTTTTATAATAGTAAGTGGCTGTATCGTAGTATTATTACGGAGTTTAATAATATGAAAGATGAATAGAGTTCGGTAGTATTTTAGAATTGAGACGTTCAACTTTTTTTTTTTTTTTATCGGCCTTTTAAATTAATACCGAACCGTCAAGAATGAAAATAATATAATGCATTTATATTGATTATATTAATGGATTAAAAATGTTTTAATTTTAATATTTTTAGTAAACATAAAATATTAAAAATGTAAAAATATTGGTTATGCAAAGCACCAATTCACAGAAATATTTTTAATATACTATAAAAAGTATAAACGAAGAGTTTAATTTATTTTATACACAAACCATTTCCACTTATTATTTTCTTTATTTTGTTAAAATATTATTATTGAATTGCACGTATGTGTATCTTAAAACGTTATAAAATGAATTGCGTTTAACTGAGAATAATTAACATCTCTTATATATGTGTTGATATAATATAATAATATATGTTATATATTTTATGTGACTGTAAATTTATGTTCAGTTATTCAATCGTCTACTATTAACGCAATAAAAACAAAAAACACTTCAACGATAAATAATTTGCAGTTTGTATTTTTAAAGTCGCAACTATCAAAAGTACCTTAAATCGCCCGAGCGTAATCGAATCGATATTGTTTGACAGCATAGTTTAACCATATCCTATATCATCGGGTAGTATCGCCGGTACACATAACGATTCAGCGGGGTTGAAAGTTGTAAAAAATGAGATGTATTTATTTATTCGTCCGAATTCCTTGTATTTTTCAATAGGTAAACGTCGAATTAATGTAACCTTTTTTTTTTTAGACAGTACCTAAGGACAAACCGCTTTTGCATATTACTCGCTCGTTTTTATTGCCCGACTCAAACTGTTGTGACGAAAAGCAATACTATTAATATTAAACTGGCACGTTTTTGTACGTACGCGTGTGCATATTATATTTTATTATATATTATAGTAGATCTTAACGCACTCCACTTGTCATCGTCATATTGTTGTGTATGCTCTACGCAAGTCGTCCAGAGAAAATAAAATAAAAGGAAAAAAAATCGCGAACAATATAATATAATGGCGGTGAGTTACTTATAGGTACATCATATACTTATACTTATATATATATATATATGTATGTATATATATCGTACACGATATGTGCGCAAAAAAACACAAGACAATCGAAACACCCACGTATCGAGTATAATATTTTAATGTTACTCCAGCGCGGTTTATAAACGTTTTTTTTTTTTTTACATTATTTCTTATTTCATTTCGTTTCGTTTCGTTTTTTTTATTTTTCATTATTATTATTATTATTATTATCATTATTATTTGTTTTTGTTTTATTTTTTTTTTCATATATATATTTGCGTATAGATTCCTATACGTAGTATATATTATATTATATGAGACACGATTCCCCCCGACAAACTCTGACCTTTGTATGCGCGCGTATGGGACTTTTTTTTTTTGCGCCAGTTCTTCATTTTACGACGACACAAGAATAAGAGATTATTGTAACACTGAATGTTATAAATATATTACAGCTGCTGCTACGAGAGACATAGGCCACGATTTTCATATACGCACACGGCTCGGGATACAAGCGTGCCCATATAAAACACACACACACACACACACACACACACATACATATATATATTATATTGTTTACCTGCGGGAGCGGTGGTAGTATTAGTGTACGCGCGTACTACAGCGGTCGGTCGATATTGCGTACGTACGTACGTACAAAACGGCTTTGTATAAATTATTGCGTCTGCGGCGAAAACGCGACATGAAAATCATCCGGTTAAAGGGGCAAAAAATAATAATAAATAAGTAAACCAAATAGAAAGAAAAAAAAAGTATCGATACACGATCGGGTATGCACCTATATAAATGTACCTATATATGTAGGTACTGTGCGCATACGTTGAACGTGCATTGTCGTACTATCGGCGTGCAGCGTTATAATAATATTATTTAATGTGTACCAATATGAAGTTCCACATGTCGGCGATGGTTCCCACGACGGAACTCAAATAGCATAATATCCACATGTTTAAGTGTGAATTGTACAGTGGGATATTGACGATCGGCGGGTTCGATGCGAATCCGTTGTGTTTCCTTCAGACTATTCAAACTTTAAAATCACGTGATAATATATTATAATAATATAACAATAATTTATAATATGCGTTATACTCGTGCCTACATAGCAAGATGCCTCTCCTCGGTGTTTGTCCAATGGAATAACATTTTAAAAGACTGTTAAACGATTTATTTTCTATACAGGAACGTCAGGAACACTTTAAATATGGTAAGTTATTATTGAAATTCGTTATAAAATAATTTCTTCGGTTTACCTAAATTTTAAATAATAATAAATGTAGCCGTTTACGCATTTCGTATAATAATCCAGCCACTCGATTTGTATAATATCATAGTATTGTTAATTTATGTAAATATTTTAAAATGTGTGTGAGTGCGTTTAAATGTCTTACCAAGGAGAGGCGGACATAGAGAAAATGAGACGATAAAAAATAGAAAAATTACCGTATTCGTGTTTACATCACAATAGAAATAACGTTCATACAATAATGTTGTACCGTGAAGTCCTGTAAACGTTGTAATTATTATATTCGTATTTATAATATAATATAGAGTTACACGTTTATACGCATAGTGATGTAGTATTTATAATTTATGTGTATATGTGTGTACGAGAGCGCGCGCATTCTTCCGTGCTGACGACGAACGGAATATATTTGAATACGAACGCGCGTTTAGGTACTGTTATAAGACAGATCCTATCTCTCGCACTGCGATGTTTATAATAATAAAATATTATTATGTGTGATCGTATATCAAATAGAGTATAATAATTGCATAGTTCAACACATTTTGTATACTATTCGTATACGCGACTTACTCAAACGTTAAGTTGGAGAATTCCTAGTACGATATAATATTATATAATAATATGTGGAGAACAACTATGTATATACTATTTTATTGTATGTGACCCTCACATATAAGTTATGTGCGTGTATCAACTGGCTGCAGTTATTCGTATTTCGTAGATAAATTTATAACTAGAAAAATATATTTTTTTCGTCTATTAAAGTCTTTTTATGCGAAAAATATAATATCCGTCGATAGAGGTGAAGCGAAATGAAAAACGCTAATTACTTTTTTAAGCATATATTCGAAATGTATCCTATCAGAAGGTATATCATATATATATATATATATATATTGGTAGATTAGAACCCGCCTCATATATAAAACATATCATATTGGTATGTTAACTGTTTTTTAAATGTCAAAAGTATGATTAAAACCTACGACTGGAACCATGTACAAAAGTATTGGTTCCTTAATCAAAATTCCATAGTCCACACGTACGTAATTAATAATTACGAATTAGGTAAATATTTTTAGATTGTAAGTACTTTCTAATAATTTGAAAAAAATCAGATAAATTAAACATTAATTTGATTAATCTTTATTAAATAGAACTCGTTTAAAATGTCTAATCACAACAAATAATAATTTAATAGTTGTTGTTTACATACACATACATTATAGTCGACATGTATATGCATGGAATAGCATCAAATGTTATATTTTTATACAAGAAAATCTAAATAAAAGAAAAATAAGTTCAAATACGTAACAATCTTTAATGCACTGTATTGTTATATAGTAGTCCATTTGCTTTGTAAATTAAAACCAATAATCTGTTCACATAGAAATTAGGATAATAACAAAATATGTTTCGAATTTATCTAAGAAATAAATAAATATAAGTTAGCTGATTGATTTCATTACTTTGTACAATCGTTTATTTTTAATAATTCTCACTTTAATTTTAACCAAGGCATGCTTTTATAAATATTTATATATATATATATATATTGAGTGATTGTTCATCTGTTAGTAAATATATAGTATAATGATTTGAGGTAAAATATATTTATCATATTATACTTATCAGTTATCACTGTATATTATCATTATATAGTATATGTACATATTTATTTGTAATAATAATTTTAGCATCCTCTTCTATTTTATAAATACGAGTGTATACAGCATATTTATTTTTTTATTTTACTTTTATTTAAATTTTTTATCTGACTCGTGAGCGAATTACATTATTTGTGAATTTTCAACTTTTTGTGAACAGTAAGACTCATTTGGTAATAAATCTATAACTTCAACATTTGTTTTCTAGAAATATCTCATAATTTTTTATTATATATAATATAATGTAATATATTTCTACATTTATTTTAGTATAAATCGCTTATAGAGTCGTAATCAAATTTAGAGTACAATATATAATTATCAAAAATGTTAATAAAAAAAATAAGTACCTATTTTCATTAATTGTGTTCGGTTTTTATTATTATGAAAACGTCTAATATCTTCGGAAGTGAAACGCGTGAATTCATATTTTATTAATATTTAGAAATGAAATCGTTAATACATAATATACTAATAGAGATTTATTGTTGGTTGTTCGGTTTAGGGGTTCGTATCGAAAGTTAATTAAAAAAAACTTTTCGGAGTTATCACGGTGAATAGGTGTAGTGTATATATATATATACGCCGAAGAGTTTCCCGCGTTGCAAGGGGTCGTAAAAAACTCGTCTTTTTACGGGCGATCGTTTCGCTACAACGTCGTCGGCTGCAACCAATCTTCAATCAACGAAATTGAGTCGGACAATTACACGAGTGTATAATATATATACTGTATTATATCCCAGCAGCAGCCGTTCACGCGAAACGCATTAAAACTTTGTCCAAAACGTCGTTGGGGAGTGCGAAACAAGCAAATCGTCTTTCGGGATTATCTATATAATACTATAATGTGTACGTTATAAATAATATATGCATATTATGCAGCACCTATATTTATCATTATTATTCTTTAGCGCGACAACAGAATGATTGGGTGATGGGGAGGTATTTAAATCCGTATATACACGGCCGCTGTGGTCCAGCGTTTATTCTCGTCTGTAGTAAGGGGATCGGCGGTCTCAACGGGTCACGTACGCCGCGCTTATACTATCTCTATCATACACACACACGCTTTATAAGGGTAGATAGGTAGGTAGGTATAAAATGAATACAATAATATAACATACAACCCCTTGCACGGGGGCTTGGTCGTAAACTTTCTCGGCGACCGAGTGAAAACACATATAGTTATACGTACGTTAATATTATAATATATTATATGGGTTTATCTATGCGATATAGAAACGACCTATGCGACGACTATACACTCATTGGACGCCACTGATTTTACTTAAAAATACTGAAAATCGTATGACGCATTGCCGATCAATAATAGTCCGTCAGCGATTGCGAAAATCGTGATGTGGTCTCGATGTACGGTACTATTCGTATGGTCGTCATCATTGAAGTGATATTGCGATCCATTTATATATTACCGAAAAGTAGTATACGACGCGTACCAACTCTTTCTATATATATACATATTTATCACGCGTGACTTTAGTCTGGCGGTGTCCTTAAGATTTTACCGAAGAGAGGAAGTGGACTTCCTTTTAAAATAATAATAAAATAGGCACCTTAGGACATATAATACCGAATCATAATGATGTTTGACCCGACAATTTTCGTCCGCAGTTTTGTACTTCTCGTCCGACGTATAGGGCTCGCTCTGTATAATACACACGTCGTCGTTGCGGAAAATCTTTTTGTACCATTCGCGTGACTTGTGCGTCGAGAAGAATATTTTTATTTTTCTTATTATTACCCACGAGTCCATAATAAACAGGCGCACCGTCGTATGTATAATAAATATAATATGTACACCACCTCACAGCTCGTTGTACGTCTTGATTTGTAAGCACGCAGTGCATTGCGATTTGCATATCCGAACATACACGTGTTGGTTATGTGTATGTGTGTATACTTGGATTTGTCACGGGAAGAAAAATAACGAGAGCAGATTTCGCCTTATCTAACGATTTCCAGCCGAGCAAGAGACTTGTGGTGGTGGTAGACCGTGCCCTCGTTATATATATATATAATGATATAATATAAACAGAATGCGGAACATGTTTTATCGTCTGGACGTGGTCTATTCGCATTGAATTAGCCCAAAAAGCAAGGACATATTGGTTTATTTTGTAGGAGAAGCGAAAAATAAAAAATAAAGAAAAAAGGAAAAGGAAAGAGTGGTGAAAAACGACGGCGGCAGTGGATGGCGTCGGCGGAGCGGTTGGACGAGGAAATAAATGGGACCAGATACGGACCGGACAGCTCATGAATATGCGTGTACACGTACTTTACTGTACTTTGTCTGGGCATGATGATGCAGTTTTATGACATATTTTTGTACTTTTTTTTTTTTTGCTATAGTATTTCGTCTTCTGCCAAACGAAAAAATAAACACCACGGGCGACCACCGACAACGGACAGTGATTTTTTTATAATATATAATAATGACATTTAACGCATAATATAAACGTAGCGATTACTGTCGTGTTTTGTCCACACAAAACTGTTTTAATATATTAAGTAATAGTGTCGGCTTAATACAAAAATAATCGTATCTAAATTAACTATAATACGAGAAAATGTTGTGTTACTCGTTTACAAACAATACCTTACCAATTGCGTATTTTGCCCATAAAATAAAGAAATCGGTAATATGTTCTTCGTTGCACTGTAAAAACTATTAGTTTGATTGAAAGAAAAAAATGCATTCTCTTATTATTTGCATACGATGTTTTAAACGATTTACTCTAAATACTTTAATAACATTTAAACTTAATCGCCTTAAACTCAAGACGTTCATCGTTATAGAATAAAACTAACTCTTACGTTACATTTTTCCTCTGGTTTACCGGTTTAGTCGTACAAAATTTAATGTTACAATTTATTATTTCAAGTTACTTTACTATCTATGTTTAATATGCTCGTGATTTTTTTACGGAACACAATTTAAACGATCATCATTGTTCTTGATAAGAATATATTTTAATTTACACGGCACAAGTACAATTAACTAAATAATTACCGGTCTATTATCCTACACGTACTTAACTCAATGACGAATTATTATTTATACCTATTCTAAACAACAGCATATTTAGAACTATGATGTCCAGCTATGTAATAATATATTTGAATCTTCAATCTCCACTTTAACGTAATTTAATTTAAAACTAATGTGCGATTGAATATCATATGGTGGTAGGTGGGTACCTACATAGATTAAGAGCAACTACTGTTGATCGTACGTTTGTCTCGACCGTTGTTCAACCAGACTAAAAATTAGATATTATTATTATAAATTGGAGTAATTATTTTTAAAATCGTTTTGACAGCGGGCACTATTGTTAGGGTAAAGCAATTAATTAATGTAATAATGTAATTGATATATATTTCCCGAATTGAATAACGAGTGTACAATTTATAATTGTCTGCGCACGCCGTACCGTATAACAGTTTCAATGCACAATGATATTGTACATATTTTATTGTACATCGTTGTGGACTATCCCAGGGGGTCTTGCGTTATTAGGGGACCTACGATGACTGGCCGACGTCGCCTACAACCGCTCTGACGAGGGCTAATTTCGAGACCCGTATATGACTTGAATTAAATCACGTTTAGTTTTTGAATACAGACAAATGCCTCTACCGTGGTGACAGTTTTGTTAATCCGTAATTCTAGTGTAATAATCCATACAATAGTAATAGTAATTATTATTTGTATTGTTATATTATCGCTAAGCAGTGAATCGCTCATTCGATTAAGTCACATTATATCATCACACTAATGTTAGCGACTGTATAGGCGAGGTCGTGGAATTTTGACGCCGTTAAATAACGATGATGTATTACGAGTTGTATAATATTCAATGTTTACACGTATAAACCATATATGTTTTTTATGACGGCTAAAAATATTGACGAGCACAAAATTATGTTATTTCTTGTAAATATTACTAGTTAGTAAGTAAGTCTAAATAATAATTATTGGTATTTTCAAAGTAAGACCAAAGATTAAGAAAATCAATCTTTAAAGTGTTATTACACATTGTTTTGATTGTTAATTTATTCGTATGATTTTAAATCAATTAGGTTTAACAATGAAAACATCACATACATTATTATGGGTGATAAGCGTTTTAAGTAAAAATAAACAAGCACAAATATGAATAACAACAACATTAATTATAAGTATTATACAATTTATTTTTAATTCGAATAGTCATCGGACTGTATTCACTCTTAGAGAGTGAAGACTTTTCTTTGAAAAGAGTATACCGTACATTCCTCACCAAGGTGATTCATTGTTTATTATGCTCGGTCTTCATTGCGCAATTCTGAATTTGCCATCTGTCACTTAACCATTAGATGATTGGACCTTCTTTGGCCGCATCAAAATCCTTCGAATACTCTCTTTTAAGGAAATGAAAACCAGGGAACATTAGATCTGGTTTCTCGGCCAATTATTAGTACATGGTTACATATAGCTATATGACATTGCTTACTGTTTTCGCTATGTCGTTAATGCAGATTTTTTCAATATTATGCGTTCGTTATAACTTATTGTGCATCAATAATTAATGCCTATATAATCTTGTAAAATAAATTATTTATTATTGTATTAAATTTTGAACTGTATTGTAATAATCTATTTTTATACGTCCATTGTTTATATCTGTAATATACAAAACATTCTTATATTTATTTATAATTTTTAAAATATTTCAAAAGCATATGTGAATATAGTCTTTTAAATGATATCTTAAAAAAACATAAAAAAGATTATAATTTAAACATTTTACCTATCATTTAATGTTTTACTAAATTGTATAATATATTAATTTTCATTTACATACTTTATTTAATATTTCTTATATAATTTGTATATTTAACTTAACCAATGAGTGTGATAATCCAAACAGTGGTAACTCTAAGATATAAATTGAATTGGTGAATAATAAAACACCAATCAAATATTTTACCATTTAAGTTTCTGTGGTGCGTATGACAGCTCTGATGAGGTCTTATTATGAGTAACGAAGTCTAAGTCATTCTGGTAGGCTGGAACTAATATTATTGTATATTATTTCAATTTATCTTATATGAATTTATAACATCAATAAATATGTAAGGAAAGAACTTTTAGTTTAATATTTAACTGGAATCTATTTATCCGTAAGCCCAGTTATTAATAATTATTCGTGATATTTACGTCAGTTTCTTATAAATATGATGAATATTTTTTGTAAATAAAAATATCAATTCAGTGTTTAAGTTCTGACGTGACTTTTCTTTTTTTCATTTTGGGGTCTTTATCAATCATTTGTCTATTTTCCAAAGATAGATAAAGAATTTTCTTAATGCAATAATAATTATATAATTATGATAACATGGCGCTCTGTATAGGCATTATAGGTACACAACTGTAGAGGGTTCATTTTTATGGTTTCTATCATGATAACTTATTATATTATTGCTATGATTTATTTAACTAATATTTTTGCGCAGAAATGACTTTTACTCAAAAAAAAAATATCCAAATCAAAGTCCACAAGGTTCAGTGAGTTTTATATATTTAATTCCTCTAATTTTTTAGTATATTATTTAATATTATCATTATCGATTCCAATTGACGTCATAGCGTCATGTTTAATATTACTGTGAAATTTAATACGCCCATGGCGTTTAATATCCATGCATCGACTTATGTTGATAAAACGATAACTACCCATAAATAACGTATAGTTTCATATGAGTTATCCACAGTGTACCTATAAATAAATGTATTTAAAATGGAAAAAAAGTAATTATTTCAATCATAATCACCAATTCATAGTTAAACACGTATTTTCGAAGCTTTCACTTTTCCGTTCAAAATAATCGCCTAGTTTGCTATTTTATTTTTTATTTTTCCTAAAAACGGCTGATGGGGAAACACGTATTTTATTTTTAAGTCTAAATAATCGGATTAGGATGAATAACATAATATTTCCCGCGCTATTGACGTATTTATATAGCAGAGAATGGTAAAAATAAATTAAATCTCACGTCCGTCATTACAATAGAACATGGAATTTCATCATCATAATACTATCCGTTGGAATCACAAAATAATTATCATTTAATCTTATATTATATTTAGTGATTGTATCGAATTCTTCTCGCGCAAGATACTGGAAGATGTGCAAGATACAAGCGTACCGATATTTAATATATTTGAGTACAATTGTGTAAATAATATTACATACCTAATGTGATGTGTAGACTTTTACACCATTATCGATAAGTAATTTTACAAGAGTGACAGAGGTGGACGCGTTACCGCAATAGTATATTATTCTGCACTCGTATTCCACATGAGACTGTTTCCTCATACGATTCCTTTCTTTTATATAAAAAAGTTTTGTACATTTTATCTTACACATATTTCATTGTTTAATATTTTAAATTTCAAATACTACATTTCGAAGATGCAAAGGGGAAAAGGGGGGCGATACTCGGATGACGGAGGAGATGATGCTTCTTGCGGGTCGACGAATAGAGCGAACGAGAATCAGAGCCCCCTAGTTTATAATATACATTAAATATATACAGATATAATAATGGTGTAATACAGTTATTATTATACCATTACATAACTATATAATACTATTACATATATTGTACGTATCGGGACTCGTTTGAGTGTGCACCGTGATAATAGTATAATAATCATCACCTGCAGTACACATAATAATAACAATAATATCGCGATGCGTATATTATTAACTCGCGTGCCCATGACAACCGGCTCCGGATTTATTGCGCCCGGAATTCCGTTTTCGACAGAGACAGAGCGGACGGTGAACGAGGATCCGAGAGAGGAGAATATGTGCGCGATCGAGAGCGGCGGCGGCGGCGGCGAACCGTATTTATAAATGGCGGTCTCAGCCGGGAATTAGCGACGTTTCCTGTACAGGATATTAAAAGCTGACCCATAGTTTTCCTATGTCATTAAAACAACAGTGATTTAAATTTCGGGGGCCCGCGCATAAATCTTGGCCCAGGATAACTTTGAACGCGAAACACGACCGAGATCCACTACTCCTCCCATCGTCCACGACACGTTCCGGTCCGAGCAGTGAGCGTGCGCAGTGCGTGGATGGCGTACATTATTATTATTCCGTAGATCGTATTATATTATAGTAGTCGTATTGTTATTAAAGACCTGTCGGACCGAACGCCATTATTCACATACATTATAATATTATATATATATATGTATTACACAATATGTGTTTTAACCGAGGGGGTGAATGTGGGTAACCCCCTTATATATATATATCGAGGCACGCGCGTCAATTTTGCAGCGTATTATATATTATACGCGGGTTTGACATTCGATTACATTAAAATATTACATTTTATCGTCTGCCGAATTTTACGAATATTTAATTTAAAACCCGAAAAACGTCCCGAATCACTTAAATTGAATGCGGCTGGTTGTCGGACAGATTATTCACACCGAGTAGATGCTAATGAAATAAGAAAACGCATATACGGAGGTGGTATGTTTAGTTTATAATTACATTTAAAAGATTCCCGAAATTTCAAAATAATTTTAAATAATTAAAATAGATGCAAAGTGTACCTAATCCAAATAACTCAACTTGAACGGACATGGCTATAAAATAAAATAGCTATAGTTATGATGTATATATAACTTTAAAATTATAGTGCTGAAAGATTATGAATAATATGCATGAAAAAATAACACTTTGCATAAATAAATATATAAAACTATTATGACACAAAATCACTAAAAATAAATATATCATTATTTCCAAATCCATAATTTTCTCGATTATGTAATAAAATCATACAGTAAACAATCATTATTAAGTCTAAAGTATACAAAATACAATTTTCTATTTAAAAGTATTAGTGTCAACAAAAATGTATTTTATTTACTTTTAATTCAGAATGAAATTCGAGGATATGAAAAATTATTAAATTTACAGCTTTGTAACTAAAATAATTATAATGACTTTTTAACATTTTTATTTATATAACATAATACAGGGTGTCCCGTAAAGTGCGCAATTTAAAAAAAATTAATAACACAGTTATGTATCAATCAAAATGTATTTATTTTTATATATTTACATTCAATATTTGAATTAAATCGGAGTAATAGTAGATACTAGAAACGATAAAAACAGGGCTGCAAACAAAATATTTAAAAAATGGCGGCAGATTCAAAATTTGCGTACTTTATTGGACACCCTATATGTAATTGATTCTATCGTGCATTTACGTCGTTTAAAACTCCATAGTTATCGTTTCGCAAAAAATTACTCAGAATACCTACCTATTTGAGATAATATTTAAAATAAATCATTTGCCAATTTTAAAGGTACATCAATTGATTTATAATATATACAATGGATAAATTATTATTGAACGTTGACATATGTTATAGTTCGTTCGAGAATTGTCTTCGGACCCTAGCCGAACTGTAATATAGTTTATTCAATTCTGTTTTGTGAAATGTTTTATCAGTTCTATACTTATATAGTGTGGAGTATAGATTAAGCATGTTAGTGTCGTTTCCACGGTTACGTTGAGAAAATACTCTTGAATAGCTTAAAATAGATTTAAAAATAAATGAATATATTAAATGCAATGTAAAATATATAATTTATAAATTATACGCGTATATAATATAATTAATATTATCTATTACAGAATATTGAAGTTTTTATTTTAGAAAATATAATAATATTGCTTTGGCCAAAAATAAATAGAAAAATAATTACAGTGAACGACTATTGTATTACTTATGAATATATATTTTTATGATAAAATTTAAAGGATGGTTGGAGGAAGCCAAAAGAAGGAAAAAACCGTCTAGCTTATTTATAAATATATAATTTAAACATCATAATTATTGTAAATAGAAAACATATTATTTTTTAATATTTCAATCGAAATATTCATATCAAATTCCTTTGTAAACCGTATAAATATAAAACGTATACTATTTCGACTGTCTTATTTGATTTATTAGTCTTATATAAAATCGTTAAATATTAAATATTCTTTTTTTCTATTAAAATGTGTTATTTTTATACTCGTCATTTTTTATATAATCTATCCGTCTAACGTGTATACCAAATTATTTTTAACTTTGTTTTTTTTTAATCTGATAGTATTTACTATAATAATTTGCGTTTTTAGCGCTTCTTTATCATTATTCTGCACACAAAAACCTATCAGGTCAATTTTTTAGCATTACAACTTTCTAGTTCCGATTTTTTGATATTATACACCATATGATGTTATAAATAATGATCTATAGAATTTGGAAAAAATAATAATAATTACTATGTGTATATTGTTGTTACCATTATATTTAGACCTTTACATCGTAGTCCATAGTGTAATATTGTAATTTTCATCATTCGGTTTTAATGCAGATATATTTTTAAATGTTTCTATTCTCCGATTAGTATTTTATTTACATGTATAAATATATATTTTAGGTTATTTTGCTTAATCCTGTAGATATAAGCTGCCATGAAGCATCCCTAAAAAATCACAGGTCATTCATCCGCAATCCTATGTTATGTATATTTACATGTGTGTGCATTCGGTGCGACTCAATCTGATGTATAGTATAATAATAACAAAGCGCTCGCTGATAAGAATATAGTACGTTTATTATATTATATTCACTGCGGCGCAATAATGTCGGTTTTCTTATTTAGATCTGCAGACATGCAGTTCGCCGGGCACCGATAAATAAAAGCAGGGAAAAGAAAAAAAAAGAGGGAAAAATACCCGCAGATTTAGACCGGAGAGGAATACATCAAAACTTAATCATCCCTTTTTCCCCAATTGCTTTCGGTGCGTGTGTATCTGCTTAAAAAAAAATAAAAACCGAGCTCAGCGGGCCAGCGAAACCTAACCCGACCCTCCCGCAACTCCTCGTCCTGCCGCAGAGCCGAGCGCGGTCTGTCCTGCACCGGTCTTATCCCTGGCGCGCACTGCGGTTTATATATGTGTGCACACATATATAGAGAAATGAAACGAATTTTTAACGAAACGAGAAAAAAAAACCACCGAACGTGCGGTGTTCGCAATTCCAAAACCTACAGCCATCGCGACAAACCTTAACTATAAGTACGCATGAAAATACTTATGTAAATTTGATAACGACAAGTGCAGAGTGCAAATTTATCCGACGTCCGTCCGATTGCCATCGCGTACCTATATGCATTCGCATATACGTCTGTCCGACTGTCATTTGTGTATTATACACGAAAATCGGCGTGATATGATATGTATTTACTAATATTTCGGCGTACCTACACACCGAGCGATTTCAGAATCTGTTAATATTGTTTACCGTGTAGCATATATTATATACAATCCACAGTCGCTGAAGACATAGTATCATGTGTGTTGTGCCGGCGCCGCCGTCGACTTTATTAAAAAAAAAAAAAATCGCTGTTTGAACGAATGCGAAATTTTTATAGTCGGAAGGCAATGTAAATTCGGTGCCGGGATCTCGTGTGAGACACATTCGAGGAGATTGCACTTAAGACCAGGCCGTGCTGTGCGCGCGGGTGCGAGGGTGGCTCCGGTTCGATCGGTGGGTCGGTGATGGAGGACGAGGAGGGATACGTGGACGTTTTTCAAATGGGTTATCTTTGTTAGGGGGTTTGCTCAGAGATAAGGTATATGTATATAGCTAGCGGGGAGGGTGATGGCGGAGCTAGTGGCTTTGGGGATAACAAATTGGACGTAACTCGAATGCATTTACATAAGGGTTATATGTGTGTAGCTTTTTATTTTTACTTTTCCCGTTTTTTTCCCTCTTGGTCCATGACCGCACGCTAGTCATCTATCGATCAACACCTCGACATACATATAGAAACTCCAGGTCTGAATCTTTTCTCTTTATTATACAATATACTAATATAATACCGTTTCTGACCTCAAAATACTGACCCACTACCGACCACTCTATATCATATTGAAATTTAATTGTAATTATATAGACCTTAATTTTTATCAATTATTTTTAGTACCAGCCTTGGTATTAATAATTTTATAAGCGTATTAATATTTATTAGTACGTATAGCATATACCTTTTAGATAAAAAATATATATGTGCAAAACAAAATATAAATAAGTTTTCCATTCGTAAACTGTATTAATTAAAAACTTTATGCACTTATCTCAACTAAGAAAATTAAAAATATTTTAAACTAATTATCTTATTCTTGGAAAGCAAACCAAATATATAAATTTGTTTTTAACGAGCAATGAAAATAATTATTTTATTAACTAATAAAAGTAGTTTTTAAACCACAAGAAAAAACCACATCAAAAAAGAATTGTATTTAAGTCTATGAAGATAAAAATTTGTTGATTAACAAAATAATAATGAAATAGTGTAATATACGTAGCTTATAGAATTAAAGTTTTATACTTATAGAGTATGGACTGACATAATTTTAATTATTAATGTAAATATTTTGTTTTATTTTTTTTATAATCTTATTTTTACTTTCATTTTAGGTATAACAATACAGTATTAACTAAATAAATACAATTTTCACAGACATTCTACAAATATATTAGTATTTTATAGAACACAGTTTCACGTAACATCCACAAACATGTCCAGTAATATGTGAATTTAGTTTTTCATTGATGTGAAAATTCAAAAATAAGACAAGCAGCAAAGTTCAGAAATATCACAGAGTATAAACATCGATAGATACTTGACTAATGAAATGTACAGAGAAAACAACACATTCAGACTCAGAAAGTTTTGTTTAACAATCTACAAATGAGTGAAAATTCGTTTGAATGGGGCGGAGCTTAAGACATAAAAATTACTGAACCGATTGCTACCAACAATTTCATATATATTTTTTTTAGACTTGAGAGTGTTTATAGCTCTGTTTTTCAACCCTAATAGGTTGCTATACGGTGGGTCACGCACGAGTTATGGCACTCGAAAATTGAATATATACGTATATTAAGTAGAGTTATCATTGACTGTATGTGTATAGACTCAAAATCTACTGATTTCGTAGAATATATTGTTTTTGTAGAGACATCAAAAAAGTTGTAGAGTATAGCGCATAAATAAACCGACTGCTATAAATAATCCGTCACAGACAAATTGCCCATCTCGGTCGAATTAGTTCACAAAGCGAGGCACGTCGATTTGTACTGCCCATAAACCGAGGTACACGCAGTAAATTTTTCTCGGTGAAATCGACTTATACAGCTATAATATAGTCTTATATATATTAAAACATAAATTGTTTTTAAATAAAACGTACATTTTGTTTTTAATAATAGCATATGAGAATATCACGGTGCTTAAAATGAAAACACATTTATTTTCGGATGGTGTGGAGTTAGTCGTATAGCTGTTCGGGCGTCATATCATTTTAACATCTACACGGTTGTAACTCGAGTCGAGCCACCGACATTTATATCTATACGTATAGAATAAGAGCGCGTATGGTCGGACGAAGCGCGCGTTGGATTGGAACGTGTAAATTATATACACCGGACTCGAGCGCAACGCTGTGCGAGTGTATTTAGTTATTATTTATTTCGTTTCCAAATTTATACCGATCGTATTATATTATGCATTATTATTTATTATTGGAGTCAGCGGCGGCGGTGGCGGTGGTCGGACGAACCGCTCGCGAAAATCCAATTTGAATTCCGATCGCAAACGCGCAGTGAGGTCCGGCGGCGCGTGATTAATCCGGACCGGGCGTTTAAAATTTAAACGCTCGCGAGTTCACGCCGGCCATAAAACGATGCCGAAAACTAATTCCATCAGAAACCGGGCGCGCGACGGATACTCGTCCGCGGGCGGTGGCGGGCAGGGGAGGGCACTTGTCGTGATTATTAGCCCTTTATTAAGTCAACTGTGAATATATATATACACACAACACCCGTTTAAAACGGGACGCTGTGCTTTTGTCGCTCTCCACGTCGTCACATCATAGTCCTCTCTACTCTCTCTCCTCTGCGCCCCCTCACTCGCTCACTCTCTTTTCGTCTCTCTCTTTCTCCTCGTCTGCCCCGGAAATCGTACAGGATATTTAGTCATTTCCTAAACGTTATATATATATATATGAATGTATAGCCCGTATACACGATTGTTTCGCCGCTGAGCTCAAAACACGCGCAAAACTCCTCTCTCGTTGTAGATATTATTATTATTATTATATTATTAGTAGTAGTATTAATATAGACGCGGCCGTTGCCTCGCCGAGTCATGATTAATATGCTGCTCGAACGCCGTTTCGCTGTTTTCGGGTCGATTTTTGATTTCCGGATATCCTGACCGAACCCCGCGCCCCATCTCTAACACGAAAGCTTGTGTGCGACCTCTATAACCATATCACCGATATATGTAGATAATGTTGATGCCCACTCACTTGGTCGCACCGATTAATTATGCGTCTGCTCCTCCATTTATACTAAATTACACTTACGACGTTAATATTTCTCTTAGCGAACGAGTATACTGGCGGCGAACTGTGCAGTGCAGACGCAAAGTACAATGATATCACTAGACGGCATGACAGAAACCGTCAAAATCAACTATCCACTCTCGATTTTGCTAAAGGTGTACATATACATTCGTATAATTATTGCTGGGATTGTAATTCTACAATGTCTTAATTATTAAAAATAAACATTAATGTAAATTATATTCTTATGTATACGGTAACATTTTTGGAAAGATTTACAATATTAGATGGTTTACATTTATTGTATGGAAAATGTGCAAATCGCTTCAAAGCTTTCTTCGTCGAGGGCTCAGCTTAATGAAAGAGGGTTGTTAAGTATTTTGAAATTATTATTTTGTACTGGTGCAGATGCCCTTTTATCAAACAATCCACGACTCTCTGTTCTGTTTGTATGTAAATTTATTTTGGATAAACGAAATACTTGCCACAATTAGAATTTGCAGGAATTTCACGTCATCGCAGCAGACAAGTTGATGGCCTTCAACGTGTGCAAATTCGATCAGAAACGGAGTATAAAAACTCTGATTAATTCTACAAAGGTACACAACGCCTCCGTCTTGCCCGGTCGGCGCAATTGGCTAATAGTAATTAATCAACTTGTGCACATAACGAATAAATCTCAAACATTATTAAATAGTAAATACGTTATGAAAATAACATTGGACATTTCATTAGTGTATTATTATATCGATAGACTTTAACGATTATGTATATAAATCGATCGCAAGACTACAATATATTATTATAATGGCTGTATATATACATAATAATATTTTTCAATGCAATTATACGCGCGTTTCGGCGGTTGATTGTTTTTTTTTTCCCCGTTGTCCGTGAACCACCCTCGGAATATTGGAATTCAGAATAAAAAAAAGGAACAATAATAATAATTTTGTTTCGAACCGTTATTATTATTTTTTTCCTTTTCCCAGTATACACACACTTGACCCCGGGACAATGACTCGTTAAAACCCATTTCCATTGGAGCTCGCCATCATAGTCGCCAGCGTATAATAACGGCCGTCGTCCATCTTTCCCCTTTTTTCTTTCGTTTTCTTACCGTTTTTTTTTTTTTTTTTGTTCATCTCAAATTAAACTTCATAAATCCGTATCGTAAACCCCCGTCTCATCACCCGCGCTTGCTGAATATCCGACACTCTTTCCACCACCGCAGTCGGCCCGGTCGACGGATGTGTGTGTGAGCCATTATTATTATTATATACAGAACCAGCGGACTCGGCGGGGCATGATGGGGAAAGTGAAAACAGTTTCTCGAAGCTTTTAAGAGCTTTTTATATAAGGCTAAAACAAGTTTTTTCCTTTCCAGATATATCGGAGAGAAAACGTTCGGTTGCGTGGTGCGGCGGAGCGGAGTGAATTTTCCTTTTCTTCCACCCCCTCGACCGCGTTCCCTTTAATAACGCGTCCGCCGCCCCTGCCGTGCGCGCTCATAACTATGATTGAAACCGTTTTCTTCTTCTTCTCCTTCTCGTCTACCTCCTCTTCCGTCTTCTCGCCAACTCAGCGCGAATACTCGCGCGCGTTTTTATTGCCAAAAAAGGTCCGACGGTCATTTATTAAACTTCGGTTCGGGGATGTAGAGCAAAAAAAAAAAAATAAAAATGTATAAAATACATACGCACTCGCACACAAAACACATATTATACTATATATATAACGTATAACGCGCACATATAAGGAATTGACGAAGAAACACATTATTTGACTAATGCTCGTTTCCAGATGAAATCGATTTCTTTCGATAACACTGAGAAATGTGTGCGGCCATTGATGGCACCACCGCCACGCACAGTGCGCTGGCATCGTCGAAATGCAAATAATTTAAAAAATGTGGTTTTGACAGAAAAATCGAAAAAAAAAAGAAAACCTTTTGACTAGTCAAACATTAGGTATATATGCTTAAAACCCACTTTATGTAGGAAAAAATCACATTTCCGATTTTAGACATACCGTATTATGTGGCTGCGAGAAATAAATATGTATTCGGATTCCCTTTCGGTCTCATTGAATTTTACTATTTAGTTTTTGTACTACTATTATAAACTCTTGTTTTTTTCATGTCTATAGTAAATTCTATTAAAGGACACAACTTTTTAATTAGCATAAATAATTACGTTTTTTACATGAACAAATTTAAAAATAAAATAGGTTTTATATTGCGTTTTAGTGCATTTTAGTGCATGTTAAAGCATTTTATGTTATTTTGTTCTTACTTAAAACATCTTGAGTCTTACGTGTCTTAAACAATTAATGATTAGGCTATAAACTCAGGGACATAACTATATCAATAATCTGAGAAAAGTCTAAAAGTACTATTTTATTTATCATAATCAAATGATAATCGGTGATGTAATAAATTAATAATCGATAATCATTTGTTTTTTAATCTAATTTTAAATTTTTAAACGTTTAAATGTATTTAGTAATTAGAGAAAACAATCTATACACGCGGTTTCTTCATTAAGTTAGTATAATATCAAAAATTATCATAACTTTTATCGCTAAATCTCGACAAAGAGGAAATCACCGATTGGTAATATTCCAATCTCATATATAGTTTAAAGTATTATATTATTGTCTAGCACAAATTAGGAAATACAATTATAAAATATAATCTTGTTTAAATCATTATTACAAAAATGAATTATAAATATTTAAAAAAAAAAAAAACAATAATTTTTAAGGTAGACGTGTATAGATATGACCAAAAAAATTTGCATTAATTTCACATAACTATTAAGTCCATAATATTAATTTTGGCCATTGGAGTATTATTTTTTTTCAAAACGTTTAATAATTTCCAAGTATCTATTATTATAATTATAGTATAAAATAATAATAATAATAATATGTTGTTTATATTGTGTACCTACTACCTATGCAGTGTTTTGAACCAATATACATCTATATCTAATATAATTAGATATAATACGACTTAATTTCTACTACTTATATATGTCGCATCCACAAAATGAAATCATTCATTTGATGAACTGGATATCCAGATAATGAAATTCATCCAGATCGTGAAATTTGACGAAAATACATTATATGAAAATAGACAATACTTATTTTGTGCACTTTATGTATTATAAAACCAGATATTATAGTATTATAACTATACTTTTCTATATTGTTCTATGAACAAAAATATAACAATAATTATAGAAATAAAAAATGATATCATTTTACTTTATATTTTTTATAAACAACAGTGTTACTTATGAAGTATTATGAAATATTCATGAAATTAATTATACTTTTATTACTTAACTACCTATGTTTCTTATATTTTTTTTATTAACGAAATAATTAATTGATTAAATTTAACAATAATTAATCAACTATACCTATATACATTTTGATTAAAAAAATGAAATGATTAAACAAATTTCAGGAGGGCAAGGATTTTTGTCTTGTTCAGGTAAGGCAAAAACTCCTTGTCAATCAAGTAGGTGTGCTTGTTTTAAAAACAATATGATATGTAACAGTTGATGCCATAATCAATTATCCTGTAAAAATAAATAATAAAGAAGAAAAAATGTATATAGGTATAGTTGATTAATTATTGTTAAATTTAATCAATTAATTATTTTGTTAATAAAAAAAATATAAGAAACACAGGTAGTTAAGTAATAAAAGTATAATTAATTTCATGAATTTTTCATAATACTTCATAGGTAACATTGTTATTTATAAAAAATATAAAGTAAAATGATATCATTTATTATGACTATAACTATTGTTATATTTTTTTTCATAGAACAATATAGAAAAGTATAGTTATAATACTATAATATCTGGTTTTATAATAATTACACAAAGTGCACAATATAAGTATTGTCCATTTCATGAAATGGATGTCCATATAATGTATTTTCGTCAAAATTCACGATCTGGACGAATTTCACTATCTGGATATCTAGTTCGTGAAATGAGTGATTTCACTATTTGGATGCGACATATATACACCAGTGTCCAGTACACATATACAGTTTGTACTGAGTTGTTTATTATTTATATTTATAGTCTATAGTAGTGTAATGATTATTTATAATTTATTTAAAATCTACCATATTGGGTGACTATTTAAATTATAATAATTAAATAACTATTATAGAAATTCGCTTACGAATAATGGTAATAGCTACATTTTTATCGCATTAAATCTAGATAGTTTCATTGATACTTTGTGAAAATAGTTATTTATTATCAATGTCGATAAAACTGATCGTAAAACTACAGAATGCATTTATATACGTTTGTATATAAAAAAATATTTTATAGATACATTTAACATTTTGCGTGCAATTGTGCGATAAGACGTTTAATTTAAATACAATACAATATGTATTATTGATTATGCAATCAAATTGACGTTTGGTCTTATTTTAATATTTATTAGTTTTAGGTATTTAACGTTCACAGACTTTAATATTTCAGTCACATAACTTTCAAGTAAAAAAAAATATTGTAATGTTGTACTTGACGAAATTGAAATATAACCATCATACAACGTATTATGATTGCATTATATATACGTAATACGAATAACAAGTTATATATTATTTGATATAGATTTTATTATTATTATTATTATTACTGAATGATTATTCTAATTTAACATTTAGGTGTCAGATAAGATAGTTCACATCGAAGACTTATCAATAAATAATAACAAATAAATAAATAACAAATATATATCAATTTAACGATTACAATAATATTGACACTGTGGGATAGAAGAAAAAAATAGATTCTTAGTAGCAGGTATACATTATATGCATAGCGTTGTTGCTTAAATATTATTGACGGTATAAGTTATCGCACTCTTATTCTACGAGTTACCAGAGACGATTTTTAATTATTAATGTACGTTGAATTTGTCATGAATATTATTTAGATACGCTTTGCATTGAGGACGACGAAATTCTTGTTTTCCGAAAGCTGAATTTCAGCCTGCGGGCCTGTACGCTATCGTGAATCGCGTATAATCATATTTGTCGATCTATGTAAAATATTGATCTCGAATCAGAGGTGAAGTTTTGATGGGTTTTACTGTTAGCATCGCCAATGCCCAAGCAGTTTTATTTCAAACACGAACTTGGGTAAAATAAGTTTTAAATAATATATTATTTTATAGATATAAATATCATTTTTATTGTACCGAACCAATTGTTCAGAATCGATAAAATAATAACGTAATAACAGTTGACTTATTCAGATGATTATTACAATAATATATATATATTCAGTATACACATATATATATAATGTGTAATATTATATGATATTCCGATATTCAAATGGTATCACTAATGGTTGTGTCATGTGATTCGTACAGTGATCTCGTGTATATAGGTTATATACTTATATCATGTGCTTACTGTCTGTATATAATGTAATATATTGTTTTGTCTTTGATTATTTATGGCAATCGGTACACTCTATTGTAACTGACTTTTCCATCTATATATATATATATATATTAAATTATTTGACAGAGTGCATATTATATATTGTAGGTAATCACTGGGTGCTTTTATTTATTTTAGTGAATAGTTTATTTAAGATATTTATCAAATATTTTCAACACAAACTTGTGTAATACTTTGACTAGCGTATATGTCTATCACTCATTATTATTTTGTTCTAAAATGTATTATGCATTAATGAATAATTAAAACAATATTATTATGTCGAATTGTATTGGGATGCAAAGTTTATGATTTCCTGTAATATAGGTTAATAGCGTACTACTGATTTTTTAAACAACTAAAAAGGAAATTGGAATCATTTGAGATTTCTTTTTATCTGAAGACCATAATATTAGAATGCATATGACGCGAAATACCTTAACATAAATATAAAAAAAAAAAAAAATCCTTTTATGTAGACTGATGGAAATGTAGATTTCACAGCATTCAATTTTTTTTTTCATGACATGTTTTTAAGAAATACTCAAAACATCTCCAAATTATTTTATTTTCAATTTCTTTTTGAAAAATAAAAGAATTTAACTCCAATAAAGATTTCCCTTTTGTTGATTGGTAATATTATATTGTGTCGTCATAATATTTCAGTACTATGTATAGTTTCGTATAAAACGAATACTGTTGTCATTGCGTTGCGACAAACGCACGCGTTACAATACACACCTAAATATTATTTTTATCTTATAAACCTTATTCAGTATATTATTTTTAAAGTTTCAAACACGATAATAATTGTGACTTAAAGTATAAATTCCTTGGTATTAAAGGCCCGAGACGTTTTTACCACAGTAATTTGTATTTTTATTTGACAATATTGTGTATATTATAGTGAAATTGAGTAATAATTAAGCGTTGAAGACTTTAAATAAACCTATAGCAGGTATTTAATATTATAAAAAAAAAACATCCCTTTTTTTCCTGGTTCCATTCCGAAATCACATATTTTCATAATGAAAGTACTTTTAGCTATTCACGTTTTAATTCAACCTGACCAATTTAAGTCCTCTTAAACCGTACAGCGCACACGACCTAGATATCTAATCAATACTTAATAGATTATTCCAATCTATGTTTAAAAAATTCGCAACAACTAATTAACTTAGTCTTGCTGCGATATTCATTTCCATACCTTACAACATCATACGTTTATTCGTTTATTAATATATAAATATTATAAGCCACGTATGGCAAAATAATTTCCTACCGTTATGTATGCATGTAAACTACGGTAATAATACGAACGGTGATGAGCTAAAACTCACGATAGGTATTTGGAAGGAAAATCTTTAGAGATATTTATGGACTCATGGTAAACCAAGAGAGTGTCGGCTAGATATAAAAGAAGAAAATATGAAGAAAAAAACAAAAACATACAAAATTAATTGGAAAACTAAAAGACTAAATAGTGTTGAGCAAAAGATAAGACAAGTAATACATAAGTTCTAAATTAATTAACCAAACGGATGAATGCCAAAACTCGAGAGTAAACTCCACTAGCGATGGGTTGATATAGTGAATAAAGATTTGGAAAGTCTAGTAAAGTAATAACGAAAGATAAGATACGGATAAACAAGAAAGATGAAAAAACTTAAAGTAAGTGGAAAAAGACCTACACATGACCTAGGAATAAAAAAAAAAATGTATTATTTTAATTTATGTTTATAGAATAGATTGTAAATGTAGAGAAAAATTTTAAACGAACTGAAAAAAAAAATAACGGTAAGTGGCTGAATAATTGTATACCTGTAGACATGCCATTATAATAATATATAGTTAAATGATATATACATATATATATTATTAATGTAATACAATTGAATTACAAATTTTAATAATATGTTAATACAGCAACGCGTACCTATAATAATGAAAATATTTTTAAATGGAGATACATTTATTCTAGCAAAACTAACGAGCATACGTACAACGTAATTAAATTTAAAAATAAAAAATTAACGATCGTAAACGTTACCTACATTATACGTATATTATATTATGACGGAACGTCAACTATGTATATTATACGAAGTACTAGATGTGCGAGTAACGAAGACTTGAAAAAAAATAGCGTAAGATATGTATTATGTAATGTAAGGTTGGTGAATTTTTTTCTTTCACATAACAAAAAAACAATACAGGCCTGTATGCCATACAAATAGGGCGTGGCTCTCGGGTGGCGCTTAATTAATTTCCGGGCGTATCATTAACGCGCGCAAACTCGCAGCTAAATATATACGCACCGCGCCCGAGTTAATTAGAAGAAAACGTTTTTCCGTCCGTTCTTTCTCGGTTACTCGCTCTCTCTCTTTTAATTTATTATGTATTCCCGCGCACCAATGAAAAATTCGTATAATTTCCTCCGCGTAATTTAAGCTCTCTTTTTCTCTCTCTCTGACTACCATCCGGGTCTCGAGAAACTTATTAAAGTTTCTCATTATTTATTAAATTCTACTTTCATCCAAATATATATATATACATTTTTTTTTTTTTTTTTTAATACACTTTTTTCTTTTTATTTTCATGCCCCCCGAGCGAAAAAATCGATCTCATTTACCCACTACTGGCTCCTTGACGGGCGGAGGGTGCGTGGACCAGGATGCGAGATGGGTTTTCGTCCCTCGTATACTGTAATATAGAATATACATGTATATAATTTATATATATATATATATATATAATATACATACTGCACGACACAGCATCATCAATAATAACGATGATGCTAAGCAAAACGAGAGAATGAAAAACCCGCAGAAAATAATATAATAATTCGCTGAAATAATTTTACGAGTGTCCGATATCATACTCGGTATCTTTTTTTTTTATATTTATATTTTGTTGCACACAAAGGAATTCGCGAGACCTGAGATATACAATTTAATAATATATATATATATTATATTTAGGTATACAATACATTTCACGTGATACATTTTTATTTCCGTTTCTTCCCTCGTCAATCTATACAACATATATTATATATACACACTCCAAACGCTCACACACACATAATATTATTGTGTATGTCAAGTATGCGTGTGTCTATGATGTTTTGGCTGTTTGTTTTATTTATCTTGTTTTTTTTTTTTTTTTTTTAGATTTATCACATTCAAAAAAACGAAAAACGAACGATGGAAAGGAGTTTATTGTACACGCGCATGTATGTAAATGTTTATATCTATACAGAGTGATTCGAAATTTATATTTCAGCCATTTTATCATGTAAATATTCACAATAGAAAATATCTAAAACGATTAGTAATTTTTTACAATACTTTAGAATAGGTTTTTCCGTTGCGGCAGTCGAAACTTTATAACTCTAAATTATAACCAATATAACCTATACCTTTTACAATCTTAATTCGAAGATTTATTTCCAGAGTATTTCGATATAGGTACATGGAATTCGAGATTCAAACGAGTAGTTTATGAGTTATAATTATTTATAATTTAGGTGAACGGAGTAGTTGACCAATATGTTGTGGTGTATCCTCGTATCACTCCACTCGTTTAAACTTTAAATACTCATAACTTATAAATTACTTGTAATTTCGATTTTTTTTTATCGAAATACCCAGGTAAAAAATGTCATATTAAGATTGTAAATATTATAGGTTCCCTTTTGAAATCCCACTCTAGAGTATTCTAAAAAAAAAAAAAATATAAATATTTTTAATCATTTTGGATCTTTCTAAATAAAAAAAAAAAAACTTTGGTATTAAACATATTTCTCTATTATGAATATTTATATGATAAAATGCCAAAATGGCTGTAACGTGAATTTTGAATCACTCTGTATGTATATGTATATATTATATACATGACATACCTATACACACACACACACACACACACACATACACATACGTGTGTATATATATATATATATATATATATATATGTGAAGCTTCTGTTATGCGGAATTCGCGCCACACGCGAGGGAATTGGACGCGTATAACGTTCAGTTTGATCGACGGATGAAAACCGAGTGTATATCTAATCTACATAATATTTGTTTTTACATCTCCGTCTCGGGTGTATAAAACACGACGAGAAAGTTGAAGCGCGAGTTTCCGGTCTCGAAGCGTCCAATATTTCGACAACGAGGGTAAGGTGGCTATATAATAAGATGACGTTTTCTGGTGAACGCCGTTTTGGCGGTGAAAAAAAAACACCAGCAACAACGTTTATGTGAGTGTATTTTATTTCTCTTTCGCTCAAAAAACGAATATAACTTACGCGTATTGTGTGCTTATATATGCTATCCATCTGCGGTTGTCTACGATAATATATATATATTACATTATGGTTATACCTATATGCACGTACATATTTAATAAAATATACTTAATCGCATATGTGTCGTGATGCGTAATGCTTCTTATCTTTTATATTATGTATAATACAGAGTGGGACATTATAATGTTTTCTTGTTTTCCTGCGTTAACTATATTGGAAAACTCGGTGGCTCACTCTGTATACAACGACGTGTTCGATTTACCTACGCGCATTATATAATATGATGATGATGATGGTAGATATTATTATTGTGCACCGCAAATGCTTTATTCGTCCAAAAACCGTAAAATAATATCATATAATGTCGATGTAAAAAAAGAATAGAATATGTGTCGGTATCTTGTAGGTATACCTCCGCAAACTTTGAGGCAATTAAATACTGTACATATGTATATTAATCGACGAGAACGAACCGTTATAAAATGCACGATGCCTTTGCTAGATGGAAAACTGTCCAAATCTCGCACGATGTACATACCCCAGCTACAGTGATATTCGTTGTAAACATTTAGGACTGGTTAGGGAAAACGACGTATAACGACGGCATAAAGCCGAATTATTTTTACGACTCGGTCGTCTCTATAGCTATCGCGTAGTATTTGTCTAGAGAAATCAATTCAATCGGCATAGAGCGCAACGTTTTTAGATACACTACATTTTAGTATATATACATAAGCACTCAAAGTATTATTATTATTTAATCGATCAATATTGGAAATTAAAAATTAAATATATAACTTAAAACGTCTGTATAGAAAACAATTCATGCATAATTTATGTCACAATTTCACTGTTATACAATAACTCACTTCCAGGACAAAAAGTTTTATTTGAAAATAAAACGATTTTCAGCGTAAAATGTAAATTAAATCAAAATTCAATGTTATTCGTTTGAGATCTATAATAATTTAGCTTACATACTTTAAATATTCCCATCGACCAATAACGATGGTAATTAAAAAAATATTATTTCACGATTAGACTATAGACGTTAACTTATACAGTTATATATATATTATATTCAAGTTCTATTAAAATCATCGAACCCGAAGAATTATCATGCTTAATAAATATTAATAAATAATGCTTGATAAATTATAAATATGTAATATTGTAGTATTCATGTGGACTAGGTAATAATATCATTACATTTCTCGTTCAGTCGTAGTGTAATCATATGCGCGATGTATATAGTGTACTAATACTGTTACGCGAGCTGCGATAAGATATTGTCGATTTTCGCTGTAAACAATACAAATACTATATAGAGATATTTGATCGTTGAAAGGGGGAAAGCACAATATTATTATACCTATAAAATCGGCTTTTTCTTTTTAATGGAAAAATCAAATTTCAGTGAAATATTTTATCAAGTGTGTACACACTGTATATTATAAGTAGGTGTCATCCTATGCTTGTATCATCGGACTGCACCACAGATATATTATATTTATTCTATTTATATTATCATCGTTTAGTAGAAGAAAAAACTCATCGGGCGAATTTTGTTATTGTTGTTTTTTTTTCTTTCAAATTTTTCATCAGCTGCAACTTATTTTCGTCGACCGTGAATTCAGCGCGTTAAAAGTTTTTCACTCTGTCGCTCGACAAAAATAAAAACCGTTTCCGCACTTCCGAATTTACACTTTAATACCGAAAAATAATAATAATAAAATAATCGTATATACGATGGCGCATGCGTGCGGGCGTGCGCCAACATAATATTTTTTCTTTCCCTTTGGATTTTCTTCTTCTTATTCTTATTATTATTTTTTGTAAATTATAAAAGGAAATCTGCAAAGGGGTATTATTGATTAGGGGACCCGCCGGAGAGTGTGCCGGGTGTTTTTTCGCGCGCATGCTCGCGCCCGCCCATTCCGACAATGGAGATTTGTTCCCGGGCCGCCCCCGCGGCGTAGCACCTGCCGACTATAGCAGTTTACATCTCAGAACTCTCCTTAAGGAATATTAATACATAACGTAACGTCGTAAACATCACGGACAGTTTATGCGCTTACGAATTAAAAATTAACTGTATAGAACAAGACACAAAATACTGTAACACGACAGGACACGATATAAAAATTAATAAAATCGCGATATCGAATAAAATCGGTGATACGCAAAACCATTAATTAAAAGCATTTATATATTTATATCATAATTTACGGCAATAATATATGTTATTGGAAATCTGGAAACAACAAACGAGACGACGGAGAAGGGATTTTTTTCATTTAATTTTTTTTCGTAACATCGGACCGTTTACGAGATTTGTGCGTAACGCCGGTGCGGCGTGCGCTGTCAGTTGGTCAGGGACATCAAACGACATGGGATAAAACAATGGCCGGGAAGGGGAGAGAGAAATAAAACACGAATAAGAAAAAGTGGCGACTTCCTGCCGGAAGTAGGCGATTTGCGAATCGATCACCGCGACAAGTCTCAGATTCTGAGATGTACACACACACACACACACACATACGCATACACAAGCATTTTTTCGTAGAAAGCTGATATCGTATAAGCCACCAATAAAACATGATGATTGCCACGAACGTTTGACCTAATTTCTCGCACCCCCGTTGCCGAGTATACACGAACGCGCGAGTCGAACATTACACGAATAATTATTTTCGAAAGCATTACCGTATTATAAAATGATGTCTACCGTCGTCGTATCCGTCGTTTCGATGGGGTCGCATACGAGAACCACAATAATAATACATTTCCGGCTACCAAATGCGACCCGACACTTGGTAGCAATTGGGCTAAGTTAGGCTAAAGTGTGGTAGTTTTTGGTTTTTTAACTGATGTATATTATAGCACTTAGAATATTACCACAGATGCCAGATGCATGTGCAGACTGCAGGGTATTTCCGCTGAATGTATTTTGCATTGAATTTACGAGTGGACGGGGCGAAAATATAACACGTATTTTGATATTATTTAAGCCATGGTACCGGGCACCGTGTCTCTCTAAACGACTAGAGTATCGGGAATAATTATTACACGTCGTTGCGCCAACTATTGCCTTTAAGATTTTATAGAGCGCTTACATATATATATTTTTTTTTTGTGCACAGAACGCAGTTTACGCTATGGATTCATTTCAAATTACAATTTATTTATTTTTATTACAATATAATCACTGGCGTTTGCAGTAGTCGATTTATGGATAAAGTTTTTTTGGATCTAATAAGCTCTTTCGACAATTTATAAGCTTCGACTTTGTTTTTATTAGCTATTGATACTGTGATACTAATATATATATATATATATATATTATAATAAATCATGAGAAATAGACTATTTTGTTTGTAACGCAAATGGTATTAGTTTTTTTTTTTCTCGCAGTTCAAAAACAATTTATTAAATTGCATATTTACAAGAATAATATATTGATCACGATTAAACAATGATAACATTATCCAATACGCAAATACGTAGCCTATGAAGATATATTGAGTAAAACATTCTTCTATAAATCATCATGGTATAATTTCTTAGCGTGAAAAAATCAATTTTCGTTACTTGGAAATATGCTTGTTTAACAGTGAATTATTTGTTTTATGGTTACTACTGGCGCTATCTGCTGACGCTTATTAGTTGCGCATTTGAATAATTATTTGTACTTTGTTCAACATTAATCGATGGAATCTGTTTAATATAACTTTTAAAATAAAATTATGAAAATTACGATCCGATAAAAAAAAATTCTAATTTCATTATCTGTCTCCTCATTCAGTCGAATCCCTGTTACGAAAACTATGTATACCTATAGTATAACATTATACTAGACAACGAATGCATTCGATTTTTTTTTAGCTGATTTTGATTTAAAACTAATGCGCTTTAATAAGAGTGAAAATGTGTATTTTTACTAATAACTATTAATCATTCATATTAATGTTATTCCAATATCCAATATAAATAAAACTGATATATAGTATTATAGTAATTACTAAATACTAAATGTGTGCAGTGAAATATTTAAATTAATAAAAATTAGGTAAGATAATATTGTAATTCATTTTTGAAAAAAAATAACCAACGCGAATATTATAAATGTGACTTGAAAAATTATATTTATATATATAATAAATATATACAAAAAATTCAAAGTTTCGTTATTTTAAAATATGTGATCTATCAAGATTGTTCGTTTATACTGCTTATAGTCTGTGCGATTTATGTTTTTCGCAGGCGTATTATCGAGAAGCACAAAATGTTTATCGAATTAGAGTATAATATGACACAATTCTTATGGCTGATAATAATTTGCCGTGAAGAACATAAGGTTGGAAAACAATGGTGTTGACTACAATAATATATATAATTATAATATTATAATGAGTATAAATAATAATATACTATTGTTCGATCTTGTTATATAAACTCGCATTGATGCATATTATACGTAACCAAAACCGATTTTGTCCGTAAACATAAGGAACATCGCATTGACGACTGACATTTACGACGTGAAAATTTATTTTTTATATTCAAACCGGATCGGTTTTTTGTACGCCGTTCGTTACATTTGAGCGAAAATTCATTAAATCTTATTTCACCTGTCGTGGTTTTTTTGTGATGTCATCGTTTCATTTGATGGGCCATTTTAAATTTAAAACATTTATCATTGAAACTATTCGATTAAAAACAAAAACGATGTCGTCGTACACCAGGTGCGACGATAATGGGTTTTTGTTTAAAAAAACACACACAAACACACACATACATATATAATATATTTTAGCAAGCATGATCTATACAACGAGTTTAAAGTTTTTATCAAATTACTTTTATTTTAATCGATTTACTTTTATGTTAGTTATTTCATAAGTATAAGAACTACAGATAGCATAGTTTTAATGTTCTTATAGTTAAATCATTTCGTATTTCAATAAATTACGATGTAATTATGTAATTATTATCATAATATTCATAAAAGTAATTTAGGACGATGCATCAGTAGAAGGGTCGTTGAATTTATTGAATATTATGATATGAATAAAAAAAATTATAATTCCCAAAGTTTTGGCCGTTATGAATTTAAACCACTAGTCGCGTCAATGACGTAATTAAATAGATAGATGTCTATTGTAATGAATACATCATGATATATGTATTGTTTCCTTACTCGTAGTATATATAATGTGATTGTTAATTTTAATCGCAGAGGTTTACTGTATTTTAAATTCGATAAAAAAAAAAGGAAAAAATTCAATAAAAACCACCATAAAACATTATTATATTACAATATGTACGCACGTGATGCGTTTTACTATAATAATATAGTGTTTGTGCGGTCGAACGTTATTAAATTTATTATCGCTCTTAATATTATATTGTTCTGTCGTGTATTTTATAATATGATTTTTTTACGTACTATATTATTATAAGATGTGTAACGTATTCCGTTTAAATTCTCTGGAACGTCCCTCCCTCCGCGGCCGCAGCAATCGCTGTACATAATGCCTAGGTATAAATATACAAGCATAAATTCCAAGACCTCCGACGTTCCCGTGTTCCGTGCTGGAACAAGAGGCTTTGTAAAATTATTATAATACAAACTTAAAGATGTCCGGACAATAAATTAATTACGATTTTTTCGGACGTCCTTGCGACCGCGTGCGTACCTCTATACCTGCCATATTATAATGTAATAATATATTATTGTGTTTCAAGGTATTTGTATAACGCATACACGCGCACAGCGTACGGCGGACCGTCGGTTCGCGCCGAATTTTTCCGACAATCCGGCGGCGATGAGGTCTGCGCCAGCATCAGGTCGTTTGTTTTTTTCGGGGGTCTTCTCCTACCGCCCGTCCGCCAATTGTTCGTCACGGGCGAAAACCACACAATATTTTATTAGCTGTATATTTATATATTATACACAATATTGCTTTATATACCTTCCATGTATACGAGTCGCTGCTATATTATACTCTCTCATTGTAAAATATGTCGTCGCGCAGTGGTTTTTTTTTTTTTTGTTTTTGCTCGACCGACCGGCCGAATTAAAATAGTCAAATTGTCGTCGACTCTCGCTGCGTTACATCGTCAAATCATGTGTATATATATATATATATATGTATGTATTATTATTGTCTTAAGCGGCGCTGCGCCGGAGTTCTTATAATAATAATAATAATAATAACAGCGACGCGGTCGCACAATCGCAGTCTGGCATTAAAATTTATCGCGTCTACCTCGCGCCGCCGGTCGATTTACATAGCGGTCGGCCCAATATATTCAATGGTCTGACTTTTATTTTTTTCGTAATTCTTTTTTTTTTTTCCCCCGTATTTTCGTTTCGTATACCGCTGCTGCCGCAGACGTCAACACGAGTAGTCGTGTCGCGTTGTGGGTCGGGTCCGAGTGCTGCTGCTGCTGCTGCTGCTGCTGCGCGTGCGTGCACAGCGCACGTGTTGTGTCCTCCATTAGCACACAATGGGCTCGCGGAATTTTTATCATCGTTATTATTACTGTGGTTATTTTTTTTTTCGGTCTCCGACACTGATACGGATTCGCATTGTCGATGGGCATGTTTTATTCGCGGCATTTCATTACGCATATATTATTATAATGGTATACACAGGTATATAATACAATAATAATATTATTATTATTATAAAGTGTAGCGATATCGTATCTCGCGTGGTCCGGGTATCCAGGTGTCGCGTCGTGCACCGCGCGTCGCACATACCAATATATATATATATATATATATATGATATACTGCACGGTACGTATACCGTACAGGCGTATTATAGACAAAAGGGTTATAGACTACCGCTCTCGTTATAATATCGTTTACCGCGCTGTTATAGTACACGCGCGTGTTATAAATATATACAGAGGTATCCGATACACCTGATATACTATATTACGCGCGGCGTATCATCACGCGTACAACCAGCTAACCCGCACACGTGCGCGAATTGTCATCGACGGCGGCCATACTATTATTATTATTGTTGTTGTTGTATGGTGTATGGTGTATGCGATAACGATAATAATAATTACGACGTTCGACTACGTAATATGGGTAGGTACCGCTGCGGTGTAAGTCGTATGGGTATAACAGGTATTGGTGTGCGGAGGAACACGCCGCCGCGGTGGGATGCTGTGATCTAGATATACGCGGCGGCGGCGGCGTAGTATCTGCTTATAAATAAATTATATAACGCACTGGCCATCATCACTTATCTGCGGTGGTCGAATTTCGATCTGAGCCGCTGCAGCTATAATAGCGTTAAACAAACGAAAAGCACGATGATGATAACAAAATATAATACCATTATGCGGCGGCGGTGTGCGTGTTCGTGTTATGATCATCGGGCGTATATACAACAATAATATAATATGCGCAAGCAGATAGGGAGTACACTGTGGTAGTATCGTCGCATCTATATAATGAGGTTTTTTTGTTAACCGAAAGGTACAGGAGTAGTAACATTTGCTCCAGGTGGCCAATTTTAAGGGGTGGCAAAACTTTAAAAGCTTAAAAGCGATCTTAATCAAATTGTGCGTTATAATAATCATCTATAAATAATTGGTTTTTTTCAGTTTAATATCTATGACGTTTTTAAAAATAATTTATAAACTGAAATTATGTTATTAAATTATTTTGTTATTCATCGTTTTATTTTGTATTGTAATTAAAATTTAGAAACCGAATTTTAAGAAATATTAATATAATTTAAACACATCATTAAACATTTCCCTTCAGAAGACAAATTATCATTGGCTTCGTTTCATACAACACCCTCTGGTTACATCGTATTTAAAACCATTATTTTCTAATAAAGAAATAGTTTTAAGAACTATTCGTACTCTGCCTTCATAAAAATATATACCTAAGTGGTGAATGATTGTTTTCTGTTTTAAAACGGGTAAGAGTCATTTGAGATCACCATTAATTTAAAAGAAAAATGTAAAAATCTCAAAGATAAAAATGGGAAGAACTAACGCTTCAATTTTCCACGATTAAATCCAGTAAAAAGACAATTTTTTTACAATTAATCATAATGTTATAAACTATCTAATAAGGTTATAATTTCGTAATATTCATAAACCTATTGTTATCTAACTTATTGGTTATTAAAATTTACTTATGTTATATTTTAATTTTGATTTACAATTTTTTTTTAAAACTTCATAATAGTTGTATTACTTGTATTTATATTAATGTACATAAATAAATGGTTTTATTTATTTTTTTTGAAGGGGGAGCGTCAAAAATTGTTTTCTCTGTTGTGACATTTGCCATAATCCGGCTTATTGCGGTTTAGAGAAATCATTTTCTTATTCTTTTTCTTCTTCGATTAGTTACGCTCGTTTATATTGCACCTAATATTGGTTATTGCAGAAACCGGCGATCTGCAATAGGTATTATTATTATTATTATAATTGCCTACGTACAATTATGTTTTGGCGCACTCGTATTATTATAATATATACTTGAAAACGAATTCACGATCGATTATTTAGCAGCGTCGAATAATACATTAATATATTCCGCCGCTAATATAAAAAGCGATTCGTATGCGGTCGTTTGTGGTGGCGGATTTTTTTTTCTTTTCGAGGAGTGCATAATCGAAAACCGTAAAAAGCGTACACATTATTATATTTGCACAATTTAAAACGAACGACGGCACTCGATAAGAACTTCAGTATATTATTATGTGTACGCGTGTTAAGCTCGTGTGCGTCGTATAGCTGCACACACACGCGCGCGCGCGCACACACATAAAGGTACTCGTGTTAAAAGAATATTGGAGTTTTGCCACGCAAAAAGAAAAAAAAATACTAATACTATTATTTTGTTTGTTCATCAGCTTTACATGAGCTGGGTTTTCGTAATATACATATATTATAATGCGACGCGGTTTATTATGTATCGTCCTGCGCCGCAATACGCTTAATGAAAGTTTTCAAGACACGTCAAAAAAATAACGTACAATTTAATATACAGGACGTAATAATAATATTCGGTCGAGTGAAAAAAAAAAAAAAAAAATGAGAAAACATTACAAGGACCGTGTTATTATCGCGCGGTTTGTCGAAAAGGACTTCGGCGGGGAGCTAAGTACCCCGGGTATTAATGTTTATATTATATAGAACATACATGTGTGTGCGTGTGTGTGTGTGTACAATGTACATAATAAAAATAATATACACGCGTTGTCTTGGTGACAATGTACTGTGTGTAGTTCGCAGTAGGTACATAATAACCGCGCGTACCTGTATATATATACACACTTATACGATGGCGTGTACAGGACATTAACGTTGTTTTTATTCTTTATATATTCCGTCGAAGACGAAAACGAACGTCGTCAGAGTGTGTGTGTGCTCGTGTGCGAATAAGTTTATCAAAACATTACGATATGATCAGTTGACGTCATGTTATGCGATTATGCATAGGTATATTAAAAGAAATCGTTTAACTTTATTCATTGTATAACAGTTCAATATGATATAATGCAGTAAATACTCTGAAAAAAGATAAATGTACTCCGCGGCTATCTGGACCCGATCGTTTGGACGTAATATCATAAAGACAATCGTTTACACGCCAAAAAATAGCATAAACAACTAAAATAACTCGAAGTATATAAAAATGAAAAATAATGATTGTAATAATATATACGTGAATTATACGAACCCACCACAAAACGAATCAATATGCTCTAAATGTTCCACTTCCCCCCCTATCACGTCACTTTTCCACTTTTTGATATTATAATTTGTATTATTATCATGACTTCAAGTCATACAAAAATCAAATAATATAAATGTACTGATAATATAATATAGGTACATTATAACATTTTAAATTTTAAATATAATACCAGGTTTTTAAATTATATTAATACTATGAATACGAGGAATAATTAAAATGTTTAGTTCATACACACCGATCAAATAAAATAAAGATAATAATAAATATATTAGTTATAATATTAAAAATACAACTTCATGTTTTGAAATAACTTGAACTATATAAAAATAAATAATTTTAATCTTAATTTATATTTTGCTAATCAAATATCATAATAAATATAAATTAAAAAAACACTTGGTTTTATATACATTATATATATATAAATCAAATGAAATATTTTTAACCACCTCAAAAGTATTACTCTTAAAAATAAAATAAATAGTTATGATTAGAATATTTGACAATTTTCAAAAATTTTTAAATAATTAAAGGATCTTAATAAAGAACAATATTCTACACCAGTTAATAGTTACACCTAATATCTGCGCCGTGGTTCTCAAGGATATGTGTGCCTTTACAGAGTATCGTAGAATATCATTTAGTCAAAAAATATATTAACATATTAGCCATGTTTTGAACTTGAAAATGACACCGTCAAAAAACTTGGTTAAAAAATGAAGATAGAAGTCGAAAATTTGTGGTGCTTAAATTTTTAAAAATACAAATCGTATGTTCGGTGCCCAAATATCCTCTCATTTAAATACCAATGTCAAAAAAGCTGCGTCTAAATTAATAGTTTTAAACTATATCTACTCGATAGTTTATAATATATTATATGCTTTAATTTAGTCTGATAAATCATAGAAGTAAAATAAACTATAATATTTTATAAGTTAATATTTTTTTGTCAAAACATTTCATAATAATATATAGTTGTAGTATACAGAACACATAAACATATAACACAACCAATGATACAACGAAATAATTCAACCTATCGAGAGTATATATGGGCTTTATAAAACTGTTTATAGACATAATAAGTATACAACATTTTTGAATGTAATATAAGCTTTAATTTCAATACTATAAATATAAAAGTTTTTGTTTATAAATTTTATTTTATATAATCAATACACTTTTTGTTTTGTTATCATTTTATTAACTGTTTTTGTTTTTAATCTAAATTATACATTTAAATTAATTGCGTCATATAATAAATGTAAAATGTACTTACTACATAATTGCAAATTTAAGCATAATATATATTTATTGTAAAAGTATTATTACGATATATTATTTCTTTATCTCCAATATAAATAAACTATATTCAGGATAAATAAGTAAATAGATAAAAAAAGAACTTACATATATTGTATTCTAATATATATTAATTTATTTTTGATTTAAAATTATATGTGACAGTATTAACTTAAGTCGAGAATTGGAATACCGCTACAACCTCACTATTAATAAAAGTAGGTACATAGAATAAAATAATATGATAATATGTCGTTATAATAATAATTGGTTTTTTAATAGTTTACCTACACCACTTCTATGAAACTTTACAGCAGATTTTCAAGTTCTAAAATACGACTACCAAACAAAAGATCGGCACGTTATTATTCCAATAAACTATACTCAGCGGTCGGATAATGATATACGTAGGAACGAAATGAAAAATATTTAAAATATGTTATATAACAATATAATATGATATATTTATCATATATCTGGCTATTGAATCGTTGTATATCTCGGTTAGGTTAGGTTGTGTCGTAGTTCCGTTCACCGTTAAATTCTGTTATCAGATTTGCCTTGGCCATCTAGATGACCGAAGGGTGCAACGCCACTCTCGCTTCATCGTACTTCCGGCTTTCCATTCATTATTATTGGTGTCCGACAACACTTCGACAACTCGGACAATGTCCATTTTGGTTAAATAATTAATTGGACGGATAAGGCAGAAACGTGTAAGACATACAATCGGCAAAAAGCTATACCTAATATCTTGTTGTAACCTTTTTTTGACAACTCGGGTATTGCGTTCAAAGTCCTGTATAAGACGTATAATAATATTAACAATAAGTATAAGTATAATCACAAATTGGTATACTCGTCTACATGACGTGTATCGTTTACGGTGGTCGTACTGTATTGTGTGATACAACTTTAATAATTAACCGTTATTCGACCGAAATCCACCGCATATATAAATCTACGATAGGTAAATCAATTTCGTTGATTTTTAATTTCTCTCCGCTCATACTGTAATGTAATACATCGTCCCCGAGTAATCGTTTTAATCACTTTGATTGGTACGCGTCTTCGTTTATTATCGAGGGACCTTCGCGTACACGAATACGATAGGATTTACGTGGACGGCTTTACCGCGGGGTACAACAATAATAATAATAATAATAACAATAACAATAATACATATCCAACGGACGAGTAAAAAGAAAAACGCGCGGACCCTTTCGGCGGGCCACTATACGTATAGTGTCTCGCGCGATTTCCAGGCCGTGTGCGCGCGTGTGTGATATATAGGTAAACTTAGCGGGCGGCGGACAACAGATAACATGTAATACGGATAGTCAGTCGCATATTCATGGGTCACGGTGAAACCTAATCCAACATGGCCGACCGTAAGCGCGAGCGCGCGCGCGTGTGTGTTGCACGTACACACACACCACACACACACACATATATATATATATATATATATGTCTGTTCTTCTCCGGCCGACCGCCGCCGCCGCCGCCGCCGCCGACACTACCACTACACGTCGTATTATTATTATTATTATTATAACGCTCGAGCGTTCATTTCTCGTACGTTTTCCCCGGGGGACGAGAGCGCGGTGGAGGCAGTGGCGGTGGAGGCGGACGACTATATGGCCGCGCGCGATGTGTGCGAGACAAACCCGTTGATATAATTTAATTTCTTCTCCTTTTTCTCGCTCTCTCTCTCGTCCTTCTATACCATATACGTACGCCACCCACTTTCGCCCGCCCTTCGTATACCACACACACACACGCGCGCACACACGCACACATATATATATATATAATATGTGATATTATTATATTTCTCCGCTCGTCCGAAGCGCATACGCGGGATTCGCAGGACGCGGCGGAGGAAAATATTATATACGTGGATCGAATACCGTGCGCGGCTGGAGCGCGTGCGCCAACGCGCGTATAATAACGCGCACACGCACACAACAATGATAGCATAAAAATATTGAAAAAAATAAATATAAGAAAAACAACGGACGAGCCCCCTCGTCCGGCCAGCTCCAAACCGCTCCTATGTATGCACATCCACGCTGTGCCGCTAGACGAGGTCGGACCGCACGCCTAACGTGCGCGCGGGCACAATATTTATTGTTATCATTATTATTCTCTTCGTCTTACACCTTTACTCTGACCCCTCCCCCCCTCGCTATCGGACCACACTGTAACTGACTGTACCACGCCGAAAAGGCACTGTTTTCCCGGAAGACGACTGCCGGGTTATACATAAAATAAGTTTATACAGGTGTAATATAGACATACATATATATATATATATTATATACAGTACAGACGTTCGGGCGCGATTGTAGTGTTATTATTTATTTATTTATTTATTTTATTTTAGTTTTTCAACCTCCCCGACACATGCGCTATTACACTTAAGCGCGTCGCGGAGACGCTGTGACGGACTGCGAGTCGACGTAGTGTTAATTATTGTTCGCAGTCGTATTTTTGTGGAGGTTTTTTTTATTAGTATTTTTTATATCCTACATTTAATATATATTTTTACACCCGTCGTTCGTTAAGTCCATCAAGACCATCGCCATTATATATAGTTGTATCGGGTCGAGTATAATAATATATAATAGTATATTATATATACTGTGGCAATGTACCCTACAGAGATTGAGAGATAAAATACCATTAATTTCGAGACACACTATTGTGTACAATCCATCGTCTGCTATTGAACGATACAGTAAGACATTGTGTCCTCAAAAACAGTTATAGAATTTCATAAACCGACTACAGAGAACTACTCTTTTTGGATTGACGCGTTGAACATATTTTATATAAAAATCATGAGTTTAAAAAAAAAAAGGAGAAGTTAATAGGTATTTATTCGTGTGATAGTAACGCATTTCGCTCTAGAGAATTCATTAAACGCGAAATATTATATTACATTAAAATCATGTTTGATTAATCACAATTTGAACGTTTATATTATAGTTTCGTCTAAATGTAATAATTACTACTACAGCGCTTACTACAGTGCGCGTATACATTTATCGCATTCATTTGATAACATTCTACTTTGAACACTTAGAAAAATTCAAATAATTATTAAAGTGACCAAATAAAGTTCTAACGAATTCTAATGCCAATAAAGTTCTCGCCTTCTCTCTTGAAAAAAATCGAATAATAAATGGCGGTGACTGAGGAGTGCGACTTTAAAGACGTTGAATTATTATTATACGATACTGGTCTTATATTATACACCACATTCTAAATACTTTTATATGATAAATTGTATAGATACAGTAACCGTTTTATTAATTATATATTTATGTATAATATGTATATACAATATACATAATATTATGGTACTATATTTTGATTCTCTTTTATACGATCATAGTAATAGTATACGATTGAAGATTTGTAGTGTATAGAATAACATTCACATTTCTTTAGGGAAAACAGTATTAATATTTTCTTCGGATGTTGACTTTTATCGGATATCTTCTCTTAATAGAATATCTGAATATGTATTTAATTGATGACGACTTGACAGTTGACAGCCATAAATGTGTTTTTATTTATAACAGTGTAACAGCCATAAGTATATAATCGTCTCGTGCTGAAAAAAAAACAATCATTTTCTTATAAGAAATTATAGACAATAATATAATTTATAATGATATTTAAAATTATGAGTTTATGATATTTTTATTGCATGGAATAGACTCAAAAAATATGTTAGACTTTATGATGCCATTTATGACTGCAGTTAAAATGATAGGTATGTGGACAACCCCTTTTAAAATTATTTTTAGTTATCTATGATAGTTTATCATAATAATATGTATCTATATAAAAAAATATAATATGTATCAGTGATGTTTCACTAATATTTGTTATCATATATATTTAAATTAAATATATTGTTTGTTCATGCTTTATAAATCATGATAAATAATATTTATTGGATTATAATATTGTTAATATGTTTAATGTATATATATTATTTTGCAAATCGACACAACATTTTGATTTTCGGCCGAGAACAATCAAACACTCTGCAAGTATTTCATTCAAGCCTACTTATCGGCCACCTTTTGACCCTTAAAATCGGCTATTGGACCTTTAGATGTTGACATAGGCGAATATTTGAAAACACACCACTTGAAAAGTTCGCCGAAACTATTTCAACCCATTTTTTTTCAAACCATGCTCGTTTATAGGTATAATATACATTATACATAAATATATTTATGGCTAATACGATCATTTCTAGTTAGTTTTGTATTTGAAATAAATTGATGATTATTTTTAAGTGTTAACCGCACATGCATAATACTGCAGCGATAACTTTGTTATAAACAAATATTCATACATATTAAAAATATATTACTTTATTTATACATAATACATACGGAATATCAAAGGAATAGAGAAAATAAAACTACAAGTATTTGATTACTATTGGTCGATATTTTCAGCTAAGCCACCGCAGGGCGATTGTATGTTTAGTCCATATTTTGGTTGGGCTGAATAGTTTTACAAATCAAAAAATGTACATTGATACACTGATTTGAAGAATAAATGTATAATGTTGATAATATTATAGCCAGGTAACCGAGAAAAAAACTATATAAATAATACAATATAAAGTCGCTCACTAACTCGGAATCATTACCCTGGGAACCATAAGTCGATGGAGGGAAAAAAACGAAGTTAATTCGCCGTGTTTTCATACATTTCGCAATTTGCGTAAAAGAAAATACAGTACGATTCTTTACCGCCAGCGGACCATGCAATTTTTCGTTTCGCCGAACATCGTCCAACCCCCACCCCGTCGTCCAACGAAAACCACGACCCCATAAGAATATTTAGCTTTTTCTTCTTTTCGATAATTCATTCTTTTTATTATTTTTTTTTGATTTTTTTTTCTTCTTTAAAAAAAGACTTGCCCGTCGTATATTATTATAATGGGTCCTCTTCCGGTTTTACACAATAGACGGGTTCGGTTTAATTAAACTATGTACTATATATACTACACTGGGTAGGCGGATAAAGCGTATATAAATATACAATACGTATATTATATACACTCGGAAGAAAAACCGTAGAAAATCTACGCCAACTATTACTATTTCATCAAAGGGGTGAGAGACCAGCGTCAGTATCAGTAGCAATGTGCTATATATACTATACTGCGCGAGGGGCAAATTGTCGAGTTCCTTTGTCCTTTCCGTTTCTCCTTTCGGACCCATTTCGTTTATTCGCACTGAACGAGCCGATATTTATATACCAGTAGCATCCGGTTGGCGGCGCCACTTGCCGGACACTCTCCGTTTTACCGCGGCTACACCAGAAATCCCTAATCACCCGTATTGTATCTGAATAAAATATAAAATATCGATGACGATATGAGCTTGTGCTATTTTGTTATTTTGGCAGGCGATTCGACTGACGTTGATCCGAGATTTTAATTTATTATATCGTAGAAATACACACAAACTATTCGTATTCAAAAGCGACATAATATACTAATAACCATTCGTCGCTATATACATACATACATATATTAGTATATTACATTCGTGTGAAATGAAATAATAATAATATCGTTTTCTATTATAATCGTGTAATTTATTATAATATTATACTTATTTATAATAAAACGCATTTATTTTTGGCGTGAGTGAGTTATCGTCTTAACGAGTATTACGTTACGACAAGTTAATCGACTCGGCTCATTTAAACGCATTTCTACAGAATAGATACATCGTAATCGTATTACCAGCTATACCGGCTATATTTGTTTATATTATATACATATGTATGTCGTGTACCTATATGCATGCAGTCTTCCTATTCACGCAACATTAATACATTCCGAACCTTTTAGACATTATACTATATAGTTTAATAATGGTGTATGGCTGTAATACCGTATGAATGTTACTAAAATTGCTTAAATTCACTTGCGTGATGCATAAATAACTATATATTCACTTTAAAAGCTCACGTGCTCTATGACTTGATATTATAATGCCATATATAGCTTACAGAAATTAATTTGCATTCAGTTGGTTTATACTTAAATTAAATTACTATATTATTCTATTTTAATACTAACTGCAATCGTGTCGTACGTATACAAGTATATAATAGTATATAAAACGACCGTTTTGAATTTCCGATTATGATATAATACTATATGTACCTATAATATAGTATTTATTTTATGGTTTAATACTTAAAAAACTTAATACGCGGGTGATAGTTTATGAAACGCGCATGACTTGGTAAGTTATAACTACATTTACGAGCATAAAATGTACGTGTTGTGAAATAGTACTTTCCGACACCGTCCGATTACATTAAATCAAATTCTAAAATAGTAAAATCTAAATTATTAAATTATTTTAGGCCTGCAAGCCTGATGCGAATAGACAAATGTTCTTATTTATAATCTTAAAATGTTTTAATCCGTATGTAAATGTGTAAATTCATACGATTGAATACCCTATGCGTCTTCGTAAAACATACTGTAATTAATGATATTTAAAACAAATGTATACAATTTCGTTAGTACTGTTAACATTACTAATTATTCTTGTAAATTTTATAAGAAATCTAAAAAACGATGCTAGCTAAAATCATAATACACTTCTTGGGGTGTTGACGGTGTTGTGTTATGAATAATAGGTATGATTATTCTAATTTATAATGTCATATCATATAGTTCTATAATCAGAGTAATAATTTTAATAAACGACTTACACACGGCGCCGCACCCGGCAATCTATAATCGGAATTCGCGATCGCGGTAGCGGCAGCAGTCTTAAACTTCGATAATATAATATAATTGCGTGTCGTGCAAATAATCGATTCGAAATCGTTTCTTTGCTGCTTTTTTTTTATCAACGTCGCTATTGCTAAATGAATGAATTATTAACGGAACCGTAATCCACCAATCTCTCTCACTCTCTCTCTCTCTCTATATATATATATATATTATATAATTATTACTTAGGCGGTCTATGCGGTTTATTACGGAATTTATTGTACGCATAGATAATGGGCGTGCGCAATAATAACTCACACAATGTACGTAAACGACGGCATAATAGGTATATATCTTATAGTGGAAATGTGAAGAGCAGCAGAGAAAACGCCTATAGTTATAAAATATATATATTATAATATTATATCGTTGAGAAGTTTTTTTTTTTTTGTCTGCGGAGGTCGCAGTGAAAACGGATATAAAACTTTTTTCGTCGCGGGCTATCGATGAAATTAAAATTATTCCCAATCATTATGTACACCGGGGGCTGCTTTTTATACTTTATATTATACCGTAATACGCGAGTATAGGCCCCACCCTTGTCGTTTCTTTCGTATAATATATATATATATGTATGTATACCTATGGCCCCACTGCACATCTGCGCCCTCGCGTCGACGAAGACGAACCTTCCGTATATCTATCTATACATATACATATGCGCAAGCGCGCTAGCGTTTATAATCATTACACCCCGCGGACTCGGACGAGCAGTTCTTTTTTCAGCCCTCGGTGGAGGGGAAAGGGGTGGCGAATCGTAATTATTATTCACGTTGCGCGCGACACGAAACGAAAAAAGAAAGAAGACGAGAGAACAATAAAGAATACGAAAGAACGAAGGAAGACGACGAGAGGTCCCGAACGAGAAAAGGGGTGGCAGCGGCGGCGGCGGCGGTGGTGGTTGTTCCGCGCAAGCTTCGGGGAATAATTGTTGTCCGTCGCGCGGCGGTGGAGGAGTGGCGCGGGGTAGTTTGGCGGCCGTGTGGGGTGGTGTACGCGAGGGCGAACGGCTATAGAGAGACAATACGACGCGATAACGAAAAAATGGGAAATAATTGACGGCGCAGCCGGGGGCGTGTGCGCCGCCGCACTTGCGCTTTTCGTCTGCCCGGCCTCTCCGGTTCGCCAGTGTCTACCGTAACGCCAGAGCGCCAGCGCGTACACCTGCAACCCGCGAGACTCGAACCGCCGCGCCTATTACTATTACTATTATTATTATCATTGTTATATTATTATAATTCTAGAGCGACCCGCGCGTGTATCCGTCCGACGGTGTGTAGGCATACCTACTTCGTCCACATCCACTGCAAATCGAATTTATCCCGTTGCCTTCATCTTATATTATATCACGCGTGTCGGTGTATAGGCTCGTCCTGGTCGTCGATAAATTTCCGTGGCGTTTTCAGAAATTCCTCGTCGGTTTTATACGCCGGATCGAGGGTTTACCCGATATCCGGCCCTCCGACCGGAAATAATTTATCGCCCATACACCGGTGCAATTTTGTTCCGCACCAAACTCTACGCGCATATAAAACCGCCCGTTCGTTTATCGTCTTATATATTATGGTATACTGCGACGTATCTCTCGTTTAATATACACATAATATACATTAGGTATAATATATTATAATAATTTATACGGAACGCGTATATTTACATATTATATTATTTGTACATATAGTATAATGTATATATCGCATCTCATAATCTCAATCACAACATTATAATCAATTATGTATAATTAATGCATAATTACTATTAATTAATCAACTAATTAATTAATTAGTTTTTAAAAGTTTTTCCATTCGAGTGTAAAATAGGTGTCGTGATTCACGTCACGGAGAAAATACGGTTTTTAAGACGCGAATTTAGTCAAACATTAATAAATTAACCGTAATATCATAAACGAGTAGGTAAGCTGCAGCGTCTAAGACCAATCGATATATTTTATTTTCATATTGAATATAATAATACAATCCTCGTCGAACGTGCACCACACACATAACAACACGATGCGGTATGACAACAGTTGATGGTGATTTTTCGCCGAACGCATACCTTTATATAATATTATTATATATAGCTAAAAATACTACTTATAGTACACATACGATGATAATAATAATATGTAAACACTTTTCGATTAAAACGATCGTAAAAAAAAAAAAGAAACGCAAGAAATGAATTCGGAGCGTGCAGATCCGTCGTACACTCGTATGATAATATGTATACGGAAAAGTAATCGCGAATATCCGTGGTTTGATGAAAAATAAACATTGGTGGGCGCACGTTTCGCCCGGAAAGATTCGATATATATACGCGTGATGTATATACAATAATAATATGTACGTCGAGGGAGAAAACTGAGCTGCGCACGTCGTATTGATTTTAATATTCGCACTGAATATAATATATGTATTATATATCATTATATTATATGTATATTATAGCTCGACGATCAGTGTGTATAAACTTTATTATATTTATATATATATATATATATAAATAGAGAGAGAGGGAGTTCCGTAAGCCCTCGAATAAGTGTCAACGTATCTCACGACGCGCACATGTATTCGCGAGTATCATATTATTATCATCACACATGATATAAACTTATATTTATACATTTATGTGATGTATTTTATAAACACCTATCGTCGTTGTATATTATATTTGTACGATGCTTCTGTACTTATATTATATAAATATATTCTTTTAATCACGTTAAACGCGTTCGTTTACGATTCAAAATTACTCGCACTAACTTCATCGTTAAATAAAGATTTGGACGGCCTATGTAAATTCGGTGCGACATGAGAGGAAAGTGTCATATTTTAAGCACATCACACCGTACGATTCGTGATATTAACAATATAAAAATATGCAGCTCACAAAATTATATTATTATGATTAGTGTAGCAAAGCTTTATTCATAGTTCATGAAACCATGTAGAAATACGTTAGTAAGTAATAACAGCTCGTCGTCTACCGAGACGGCCTTGGTGGAATTATAAATACAAAACCAGAGAAAAACGTGAGGATTAAACTCTAGGGAACTATCGCCAACGTGTTATCGATCACTAAAGTTTCATATGTGTTAGGTATCGTGTGAGCATAATATATACTATATAATGATAAATATACGTTTAAATATTTTATTATATATAGGTATATTCCATATTATCGTGCATAAATAAATAAATTCATAATAATGCAAACAACCTGAGGTATCTGACTCTCTCTCTCTCTCTGACTCTGCCTCAATTCGTCACCGTTGTTTTCCGCGGCTCCTCTTTAAGCAATACAGATAAAATCTATACGTATATAATACACAGACACGCGAAGGGTGCTTGCACGCTAACGCGGACCACAGGTGCATACGCTCGTTTCGCGTATACATATTTTAATACGCCGGTGAGCTTATAACTTAATTTACAGTTTCACCCTCGTGACAACATAAACATAAGAAATCTCATTTTATATTTTATAATATTATAATTCAGCATACGCGTAAACAGTAGGTATCTATTTAATATAATGATACACCGGACGTGGGGCTTCTTAACGACGTATATTATTACTATTATACACGAGAATCACGATTAGATAACTTCGGACACGTCTAATCGGTTTTACGCGATCGAAAAGAATTAGACGCTGTCCCTAAGCCTACTCACACGGTCACAAACGTTTGCGTGCGAGTTCGGGGGAAGAGAGATATGCGTCAAGAGTGGTATTATTATTATTTTTTTTTTTTATTATTATATATGTATTCAGCGGAAATCGGAAGGAAAATCAATAGCAAAACGATTTGTAGGATAAAAAACCTATTTGTTACTGCATGCATGTGTGTGTGTGTGTGTGTCTTTACTTCTGTACATTTTCTCATTAAGTTTGTGTACAAGAACATAGAAAAGTAAGGTATGTATAGAGGGAGTTTGGGAGAGAGAGAAGGAAATAATAAATTAATGAGTGTGTGTATGTGAGAAAGAGCGAGAGAGAGATAGTAAAGAAATACAAGTGGTAGAAAACCGCGGCGGCGGCCGGGTCAACAACAATAGTCTTTATTCTCTCCTCCGCGCGTCCGCGGGAACAAATGTGTTGTTTTCTTTGTCGCCTTTATTTTTCCGAACCATTAACTATTTACGTGACCAATGGCGAAAATAAACCGGAGGGCCAGCGGTCGCCGGTACAGTAACGGCGTGGCGGAGGTGGCGGCGTATAGTTGTAGTCAAGGCAGATCGAAGGGGACGATTTTAGACGTGGACCGTACACGTACACACATACATACTCACACAACACTTGTACCAAAAACCGTCGTATAGTCTCTTCCACCGTTCCACCGGTCCAGCCAAGGGATTAGATATGGTCCAGGATCGGAGGTGCGGGACAATCAACCGATTCCGACGGCTCCCCGAGGACTTTTTTTTAACAGGATCCCTTCGGTTTTTTCGCTTTTCTCTCGCGTTCATTCTCATCTTCGTCTCGCTCACTCTCTTTCTCTCTCTCTCTCTCTCTCTTGTATGTGATTGTATGTGTGTGTGTGTATTAGTCTTACTCTCCACGTCTCTCTTTCTCTCCTCTCCTCGACTATACATGTTTATATACTTTATCAGATATACCATGCATAGGACGTGTATTAGGCGTGTGGGATTTATTGGCTATACGAGCGCGTAGAATTTAAACCGTTTCCCGACGAATCCATATCGATCGCATACCGCAGAGACGGACGACTGTGGCGGATGGACGCGAAGGAGGAACGAGTGGTGTGCGCTTAACCGCACGCGGTACTTTTTGTGCCCGCTAATCGCGAACAAACCCAATTTAGCCAATCGTTTAAACGTTTGTGGTGTGCGTGTGCGTGTGAACGCCCGAAAAAAAGTAAAAATAAAAAATACGACGAAATTCGTTTTGTTTGCTTTCCCATCAATTCTCGAATGTGCTTTTCTCCCGTGTATATACAGTGGCAAAGACGCGGCACACTATTTCTTTTCTTATATCTATAGTAATGGGAAAAACGTTTATTTCTACCAAGGCAACTGACTTATTCTTGAGCCTTGAGGTATAGGTTACACACGGCGAGCGTTCTCGACTTCCTATCCTAAAATCATTTTATCTAATTTTATTTTGTTCGTACCTGTTAAAAAAATATTTTTGCTACGAATGCATCTCAAATGCATAATTTAATAACCTGGCTTCTTTCGGGATGAACAGTTTAGTAGCTTATCTTACCGGCATATTATCGTGTGTTCTTGTACATGGTTTGTTTGTAGTAGGTATAAACAAAAATGTACAGCTTGTAAAAAATAAAAATAAACGGTGTACAATGATACGTTTGATACTAAAGACCCGTCAACTTGTCGTCGAACTTTTGTTTATTCGAAGATTATATAAAAACCGTTTGGAAGTTTTATGCAATAATATTAATTTCATTTCCCTTAACTATTATATATATTACTATAACTATTATTATATTGTATATTTTCGACAATCGTAATTTTTCGGTTATTTCGTTTAAGATTTACTCGATATAACGTAAGCTTGAGTTTGTCACTTTAGTAGGTTACATATTAAATATATATATATAATGTACGTTATATTTGAAGGATATGTGGTATACAACACATTAAATCGAATTGTAATGGATCACAAACGTGTTACTCGTTAAAAACTATAAACATAAGTAGGTAATAAGATATAAAGCTGACGAGAAATATTATAATATACTCATATATCTACATGTATACATATACTCATGTTAATACTATATAAAAGATACAAGATGTAAATTTCAATAGTTCTAGGACACAGCTACTCACACATTACAAAATTCCGGATGACTTTAATACTCGTAAGACTTTGATAAAGTATAATAATATATTAATTATTATACTATTATATAACATTTAGATTATGTAACAATAAAATATAATACCTCAATTGGAACTTATTATCTGAACTATCTTTGACGAAACTCTCTAGCCACGATTTAATTATAATTCTAAAGTAGATTACCTACCTGTATGTAGATATATAAATTTCCCCATCCTCGTTACAACATATTTTGTATAAATTATTTATTTATTATCTATTTATATATAGCCGGAATAGAAATTATAATATATTATTTATTATATAAGCCAAAAGTTAAAAACAATTCTGAAAATAATAAATACACAAGTGTTGATAAAAGTCTGTCACACCATGTACAGACACACACACACACAATAAATATATATTACATATAATATATATACGATGTTTTATCGTATAATATACAACTAATCGTTGTTGCGTATATACTGTATATGTTTGTATAAAATATAGTGTAATAGTTTTGAGGTCATAGTTGTTATATATGTGGCGCGAAAGCCGTACAGTAATAGTCGCAATCTAGTAAATAGTATAGGTATATAACGTAAAAATATAACATACGGTATGACTTTGAGCAACCATATTATGTATATACTGAAAAACTGAGAGCAAACAAAAAAAACGTATGTAATCCGTTTTAGCCGGTCGGATAGTTATGCTGCGGTGGCGGTGGCGTGCAGTATCTAAGCGTATATATATATATATATATATAAATGAACACATAATATGAAAACGCACACGTACGAGACCGAATGAGCAAAAGAGAGAGAAATAGAGCCAGTAAAAAAGAAGAAAGACATAATATATAAAGAAAAAAAGTATATATGAGAAGGGAAAATGACAAAAGTTAATGGCCGTCGGTCCCGGAGGCATATATGCAATAAACATAACACGCGCACACACGCGCGTACATACTTGCACGCTTGGTCGGGGGTGTGGGGGCGAACGTTTTTTTTCCCTCTCCTCGCCGTGGCGTGGGGTCTGCGCGCCGGCCGACAAGACTAAGCTGGTTCCATTAAGAAGTCAGCGGTGGTGCGGAGAGCGCCGGCAACCGGACCATTTCTCTCGATTATATGACCGTGTGCCTTCTAGAGCTCGTATCCAGTAAATCCCTTCATTTTTAAAAAGGTTCCCGGTTTTCTTAGCCTCTCCCACCAAGCACCCTCCATCACCACCGCCGTTCGAAATGAGGGTAAATGAGTCCGGCAAAACGGTTAACGCGGAACCCCGGGAACTAAAAGCTTTTTACGTCACCGTGCTGAATATACTATGAGAAGCGCGTTTTTTCCCTCTTACTCTGTCTTGTGCTTCCCATCCTCTCGCTTACTCTCTCTCTCTCTCTTTCGCTAACTTACTCTCTTTATCACCATTCCTTCTCTTTCATGTTCTCTTCTCTCAATCTATCAGCTCTTTGTACAATTTTTTTTTTTTTTTGACAAGATTTCCTTTTCTCTATAGGTCAAAATGGGGAAAACAAATATATTGAATTCAAAATTATTGTACAGAAATTAATAAAGGAGACAATTGTGCATACCGATATAACCCTGCACTCTTACGATTATACATAATGTATAATATTAAAGTATACGTATTCATGTAATAGTTAAATAATCAATATGAGTAGGTAAAACTAATATAATGTGATATGATGATTAATAGTATCGGTCAACATTTCTGCTAATGTTTATAATATACATATACAATGTGTTATATAAATCAGTTACTACTCGTAAAACAATTCTGACCACCAAAGGGTATTTTTACAATGTCACATAGATTTTCCATAAAATATTTTATTTTATAAATTTTCCACAATTTTGATCGTGAAATCTTGATTGAGACATAATTTAAATTATTATTTAAAATTAATGATATATGCGGTTATATATCTCAATTTTCATTTTATTAATATTGTTTTTACAATGTTTTATTTTTAATTTTAACCGATAATGTTATCATAACATTCATTCGGTTTATAAAACATGCAACTTACATTATTCATTAAATTTTAACAATTGGTATAATTGACCACGTATTAAAAAATATAAAAAGCATCAAATAAAACAAATAATATTTTGTATTATGAAATAAATAATTAACTGAGATACTAATCATATATTTTTTCAAAAAGAGATATTTTAATTTGAGATCACATGATAATAATAATATTATTTCATTTTTAATTTATTGGCAACTTACAACCATGCTACATTATCTTAGCTCAGTTTGACTTGAACCTATAAAAATGTCATTGAATCACTAATCGAATAAAAGTCATGAATAGCCTTAATGGCCAGGATAAAGTATAGTAATATCAATTAAATCATATTTTAAGGTTATACGGTAGTCAACGTATTAAAAGTAACATGGGTCAGTATGTTTTTATCTAATTGCTTTTTGTTTCGATAAAAACGTTATCCTCGGAATCCTTTACCTAACCTAACCCTTATGTACCATATTTCATCGATATAATTAATATAACATTATAATATAACGATGTAAATGGTATAGAAAAATACGCTTGGTTTTCATTATTAACTTGAATATGCATTTTACTCAGAGTTTAATTAAATATGAATAATACGAAAATTGTATTTTGCTTTTTAATTCATTAAATATTCTATCTAATGGCCTTCTAATAGAAATTTATTCCTTTAAATACTTATAGTACCTTCGCAAAATACGAATATAAAATAATTTTCATATTTTTTCATTTATAATCAGCATCAAAGTATTTCAAGCGCGAAATAAATGAAAATTAATTTACATAATATTTGTATACATGTTTAAAATATTATAAAGATAACATTTAAACATTTTGTATAAAATACTTCAGTTTTCAACATATTTTAACATTTTCAACTAACTTAAATTAAATTGCTATTTTAATTTATAAGATTTAAGTCATATTTGTTAAATACAAGCTAATTTATTTATTTTCTATGTTTATCTCGGCAGTATTAAATACCAAGTTTAGTATTGATTATTAAGGGCTTTTAAGAATATTTTATATGAATTAAAATTGTACTTTAACATGATAAAAGGTAAATTATAACTTAACTAACTATAAACAAAAAATTCCACGAAAAACTGTAGGAGAACGTTTTAATTTAAAATCCAATTAAATGAAAAATAAATCATAGATGAACGCGACTTACTCAGAATCACGGTAACGGAATAAGTCTTTGTAAATATCATTAAATGGATTTCCATAAGGTCTATTAAAAAAGAAAATGAATACACTTTTTTTTTGTTTATGTATCCAATGATTGAGACAAAGATCAGTAAGGATCGACTTCAGCGTGAAACCAATACGCTCTCATAAATGACAATATTATGTAATGAACGATTGAACGATATAATAACGTTTTATAATATGTTTTGAAGTTGATTTAGCTGTGGGGGGGGGGGGTCGGGAGGATTACATCAAACGAATCGAACCACATAAAGCAATAAAAAGCGCTTGGCCGGCGTACCGAATAGGCAATATAGCGACACCTGTGCGTCCGATAACGTCAGCGGTAGGTATTATCACCGCGACAGGTAATCGAAGATCACCCGAAAAAACAGACACGCGCATACACAAGTATAACAATATATACTTATTTAAGTTCCAGTCATAAACAATAAAGACTAACGACAGCGGATAGGGAAGTGAGTGGAGCAAATATATATTATGTCAGTGTTTTGGGGGAGGGGGGCTTTACGTGATTTATTAGCCGTACCTTTGGCGTTCAGGACAAACGTCAAGCATACACCCACCCACCGACTTCTAAAGAGGATCGTTCCTTTTATATTTTGCGGATTTTTTGTCCTTTATATTTATATATGTGCGTGAGTGTGTGTGTGTGTGTGTGTATGTGTATACGTGTGCGTGTATGTATGTGTGTGCGCGCGTGTACTAATGTGGATTAATGAACGTTCCTTTTCGATATTTATTAATCTCCGAGTACTCCAATAAATCAAATCGAAGGGGAAAAAAACGTAAAACAAAAAAACAACGTCATTAATTAATGTTCAACAGAAATTTGTCGTTTTCGTTTTGCCGTGGAACAGTGTGGCGAGGGAGGCCGGAGAAAATAAAAGAAAAGTAAAAAAAATAAAATATATATGTACGTATATACGAATAAGCCGGCGGCGGGCAGGTTTCAGCTACCCCAGCCCTGTGCATTCGGCGCCTATGACAGGGAATGCGTGGCGGCACTAACTGCGTTAAATGATTAATAACACTAGGCGAAAAGAACGGAGAAGGAAAACAACCACCGGACCCTTTAGTGGCCCAAAAGCTATCTACCGGAAAATATTACCTCTCTTGTGGAATACCGCCAAGACAACGAATATTATATATATATATATATATAGTGAGAGATAGATAGTGAGAGAAAAAGAGCGGAGGGGGGCAACACAAAGAAAGAAATAAAGCGAGCGTTAAAAAAAAAGAAAACGGAAGAGGGAAAAATACAATATTTTTAATTAGATTCGGGAATCACGCGTTCGCTTAAACGAACTAAAACACGTTTTGTTGGTTTTGAGATTCCCGGCAGTAATAATGCGATAAATTATTAACATAATTAATAATGAGATACATTTTTAAACGAGCAGCCCCCGGCAATGTTTTTTTATTCGTTTTATTTTTGTTTTTCATTATTTCGTTATTCGTTAACGAGACGGCGAGGGACGTGTCCCTAATAATACCTCCACCGCAGATACATCAGAAATGCCATAAAACATTCGTTCGTTCGACAATCGACTGCGAGTATTATAATATAATATTATTATGTCCAGCGGTGATTCGGTTGAACTAACCAAAACACGATTTAAAAAAAAAAAATAATAAAAAAATAAAAATACTTATTATATGCGCCATGTAATTTGGTTTGGTAGAAAACTTTTAAAAATCGTAACGTCACATCATTATACTCACTACTACCTACACAAAATATATCTTCAGTCATGTTTGTACGCATTTGTAATAATAGTTAGTTACCTTCAACTGCAGAGTGATTTGATTTTTCAGATAGAACGTTCTACGACCACGAGATCTCTGCTAATCTGTAGTTCTCTATGATTCAAAACAGTTAAATAAAAAATCTTTTAAAAACTACTTGAAAAAAATTACAAATGTTGAAGAAATTCGGAAATCGCTTTTTCCAAAAATATTATATTATATATAGACGAAAAGTGAAAATACACTTGTCAGTAAGAATAAAATACACTAAAATCACGTTTTTGATCTCATGATGTAAAGAGTAGTCGATGTATTTAATTCTTAATTAACACGGTCAGTATATTATTTTCATCTAATTACTTTTTATTTTGACGGGAACGTTTTTCTTCCGGTTTATATATTGCTATTAAATTATATTTTATTAATATAACATCATAACGTTGCAGATAAAACCGAGTAGGTTTTGCTTTTCAATTTATCAAAAATTATATCTAATTTTTGAATATGGAAATGTATTCATTTAAATACCTGGCACGCAATTATAAAACCGTTTTCATATTTTTATTTATAATCAGTATCAGATTCTTTCAAGCGCGAAATAAATAAAAATTAATATTTGTATACTTGTTTATAAGTAAATTGTATTTTAATGCGATAAAAAGTAACCTAACCTAACCTAACGAAAATATTATGTTTAGAATCTCATACGTATTATAGACTTTTTACGTACAAACGTTCTTCTTTACGAGATTGTGTCGCACGAACGCGAGACAGTATAACGAGGCCATTATTTCACCTGCGTCTATCTGTATAACGTAAGTAATAATAATAGTTATATACTGATCCGCGTCGTGATTTACTTATTTCGCGGTGCAACGTAGTGTTGCAAAATATAATATTATTTCAGAGGGCCGACTAAAAACGAATTCAAAAATAATAAAATTTGAAATTGCTGCGTTTTTATATTTCCGTTTCGCAAAATTTTAATATCTACACCTATATATTATATTGTTATAGGCTATATTGTATTAGTTGGGGACTATATTATTGTAATATTTATTTGGCTCGGTTTTGAATTCGAGAACTAAATACGAACTCGTTTAAACGCGTTCGGATCTATTGAATTGGAACACATTGATAGTTGATATCCAATACGCATACACATCACATTATTATATAATGATTCCTTTTGTCATAGATTTATACTGTGCACACTCTAAACAAACACACACTTTACACTTTGGTGTGTATGAATGTGATATAAAATACGGTTATAAGGAAACAAACTCGATTCGGGATAAAAGCAATAAAAAATGAAAAACTCAACTTCACTAGGTTTTAACTCCAACGTGACACGTAATAACTACGAATTCTATAGCCGCATTGTCTATGTACGTACACGTTAATAGTAATATAGTTTAAAACGAAATTGATCAAACATTTAAAAATAATAACAATAATATTACGTAGAACTGTATAATGGTATATACATAATGCAGGTGGCGTGGCATTTTTTTATATCATTTGTGTTTTTTTATAAAATATAAAAAATACACATACTTGATGTCATATTATAATATATTATTGTTACGTGCATAACGTATATAATGAATATATCATGCGCAAAGTAATAATTCTATTATTTCGTTAACGTCAAATCGCAGAAACAGCGTATTTATTATGTATATGTAAAATGCAAATATCCATTATAAATACACATTATACAATATGAAGTCTACCTTTATCCAGATACGATGTATAAATAAATAATAGTTATGTAATATGTATATGTTTATTGTTCATTATTCGTTTTATAAATAACGACTTACCTAGATAAATTTCAGTTCAAGTAGTTTTACCTTATCCACATCAATTTCTATTTATATGAGCATTATTATGTAAATATTTTTATACTATGATGTTTTATAAAAAAAAAAAAAAAAAACGTGACTAAAAATTTGAAATTATAGTACGTATTTTAATTTATAGTTCATATTTTCTGTATTTAATTGTAGTAATAAAAATATAACACATGCTTATTATAATTGCATGTTTATCAGTATCCACTAAAAATATGTGTACTATAGATGTATTTAAAAACTGTTTTAATGCTTTTACAATAATATAATTAACTATTAAACTATTAAATTTAAACACGTTAATATTTGATTTTTTTTTAAATTTATTAATTTTCGTAATTTTAATTTTCCTGATTAGTTATGTCTTTAACGAGACATATTTTAGTTGTCTTCTCCCAAAGCTATTTTGATATTCAAATGTTTAGAAATCATCGTTTACGATCAATTCGTTTTTGTTTACAATAAGAATTATTATTTAAAAATACTATTTATTTTTATTTTTTTGCTTAATTCACCCGAACAGAAATTAATATGATTTTACAAAATAAAATAAAAATAAATAATAAGATCATTGTCATGTAACATTGAATGCGGCAGACTTTTATTTTCGTTTTGAAGGCTATTCAATGTACCTTCAGCCCTTGACCCTGAACTTCCGAGGGTTTATGCGTTGTACTCAATAGTCAGTTCTTGCGTTTATTTTTGTACTAAAATGTATTATATGATACATTCCACGTACCATAGATGATTTTTTGAACGTTTGTAGAAAACATAACATTTTTCAATTTTATTATATTATTAATTTATTTAACATGGCTATAAAATCTAAAACAGATGTTACTTGAATAATTAATATTGTACAATATAATAACTCATATACAATTAGTTAAATAACTTAGTATTGTAAAAACTGCTTATTGTAGATAACTATACTATATTAAGTACTCTCCAAGACAAATTTAATTTTCAAAACGTTTTTAAAACCGACGATTTAATTTTTAGTCGTTGTTGAATAATTATAAAACTTGTTAAAAAAAAAAAAAAAAAACGGTATCCAAGACGAGTCTGGACATCTTTCGTAAAAGTAGATTACTCTTGGCGTTACGAACGTATAAAATTGCCAACATTAATCATTTGGAGGGATATATGCACATTTTTTAGCGTGTGTTTGATTAACGACTAGAGTATGCATCTGATGATGAATGTTGTAAATATTATACTTCAAACGTCAAGTTTAATTAAATTTCATGAATATAAAAGACTTTAGAAATGTCTGAATTTGAAATTAATTTTAATAAAAAAATAAACCAGAATGTGTCTTCTTTTCTGACAATTACGAACCATTTCTTCATTCAACGATTTTAGTAATCTTGTTATCAAGATTTTTTTTAACATTATCATAAAAAAAAGAGAGATTCCAAGTTATAAAGACAGTCCATTATATAGTTTAATACAACAGAGAATTCGTTTTTTAGATGAACGGCATAAATATTTTTAATGCATTTTTTAATAGGAAATAAAACTCCAACCCATAATACCTTTGAATGCAGAATTAAATATTTTCAAAAGTTTGCCGAAGATTAAAGATATTATTGTTTATTAAAAAGTATCCCTTTTAAATGAGAAAAAAATACATTCAAGCACTCAAAGTATAAAATATTTATAATTAAAAACTTAACTTTTTTCTTAAGCGCTTTCTTTATGAATGCGGGGATTTTTTTTTTTTAAGCCGTAATGCAGTCATACAGTTGTTATACATAATGAAACCATCAATTCAGAAGCGGTGATTATATTTTAATCGTTCCGTTCATAAATCACAACAAGTAAAAATGTTTTTAAAATGACAGCGAACTATAAAAATATAAATACGTATATTGTACGGCGGGGGACGGCACTAGACATGCGCGCGGTGGTTGGGATTTTTCTCCGGTTTATGCATATTTTTCTAAAGACCACTACGTACAATAATCCAACCCGATATAGGTAATTATTAAAATACCGATCGATTGTAATAATTAGCTTATTATATTTCGTGTACACTCGCCTCGTATTCGTTTTAAGAGTTTTACTTTTTAAGCACTTCTCTGCCCGTCATTCAATTCGCCCACCATTTTATAATCGTACAGTACAGTGTTTCTCTAATTAATTAGTTACGAAAACCTGCAGTATAATATAATACTACATAACATCGTATTGTTCGACTGCGATTATTAGGCGAGTGCGTAAGTCGTTGTACACGATATTTTAAACATGTATAATGTGTAATATGTACCTATACTGACAAACGTTCTCTGCTCGCTCGCTAACGGCGGTCCTCTCCGTCTTCCTTTCTTTTCCCAATATGTATACATATATTATACGCCGTACGCCATATACGTACGTATAGGCAAATGCACGCCACAGTGCGGTGTGATGCGGCCGAGAGGGGTTCGGGAAGACATTTTGTTTTATTTCTCTTTTCGCGTTTTCCTCCTACTCGACCCCGAGGGTCGCCGGGACCGCCGTCACTGCCACCGAGTGTAGAACGTGGCATTAAAAACGTGCGCGCTCGTGTGACGCTCTCTCGTCGTCCTCGTCGTCGTGTACATAATATACATAACATATACGTATATATTCGTATGCGTACGTGTAAGGGTGTGTGGGATGGGGGTAAAGTTTGCCAGTCAGGAGAAGGGGTGAAGACGGAGGCGGCGGCGGCGGATATTAATCAATAACGGAATTTGGTTTTGTCTGCAGCAACAGAAAGTGAAAGAAGCAGCAGCAGCAGCAGCGCGCACAACACTGTGTGCAGTATATGTATATATGTGTACATGTACACTCAGTCGGAGGTTTTTTTTTTTTATTTTTTATTTTAACTCCCTTTTGCGCCAATGCGAAATGCGAAGGGATCCCGGGGACCCTTTCACCACCCGCCCACCACTATTTGGTCGTCTTCGCCGTCGTCGCAGTCGTCGTCCTCGTCGCGCGATGTGTGCGGTGCGCACGCGCCTACGCGGGAGAGAGTGAACGTCGCTGTACACCTACCCTTCCGCGCGTCGACGGTCGCCCTCCTGTTTTCCATATGTAATCTTAACGAGGCTACTTTCTCGCGCCGCGCGCGCAGATGCCATCCCTTCGGGCCGCGTACATGTATATGTTCCCGCGCACGCACTCACACACTCGCCCGCCTTACACATATACGCGACGAGAATATTCTATACCAGACGAGCGCTGTGCACTATATATATATATATGCACGACGGTGGTGGAGTCGGTGGCGGTGGAGGTGGTGGTATGGGGGTAGTGGCGGTGGTGGCGATGGACGTTGCGGGGTAGTGGTGGCGGTAGTGCTGATGGTATTGTATATATGTATATACATTTACACAATATCTAATACATATATACATATGTGTGTGTGTGTGTAGAGGTATGGTATGTGGTGAGGTGGGGAGAGGGAAAACGGTAAGAATAAGATGAAATATTCGCAGAGCCAAAAAAAAAGTAATACCGGCGGCTGGGTGAAAATGAAATACCAACACACAAATTGCCACAATGTTCGTGAAAAATCCTATTTCGTTCATATATATTATTATAAGCGGGCGCGTCTACGTATGAGTGTGTGTAGTATGTGAGAGCGTGTTGGCCTACGATCATAATAATCATCGATGATGAAACCGACCCCAATGTAATAATACATTAAGTTATTGTACTTATATTAATATTATTAATAACAATATAATCTTACCTATATGTATAATACAAAACGGGTTGCCACATTTGTGAACAGTCGACCGATTAATTAAAATGTTACATTTTTATACGTTTGTATAATATATATAAAAACATTGAGAACAGAATGTTATTAACGTCTACTCTGCAATTAATTTCAAAGATAATCGGTATGGATTTCATTCGATTTATTTTTCGGTGTAAAAACATATATAATTTAAAAAATGTATAACAGTAAATATAGGAAACGTTACTTTTCGTTCAATAATATAAACTTACAGTAAGAAAAAAAAACGGTCGTAACACTTTTTTTACAAACAACTTTTTTTTGTAATGTTTTTCTAACTATCAATTTCTTGATTAGACCATCACTTTAAACTTTAAACGTAACGTGATTCATAGATTAAGCCACGCCAAATATAATATATAGAAAGATATTGTACTTTAATTCTAATTAAATCATAATAATATTTTCTTTTAAGTCTACCTTTTTACGTTTCCTGTAATTTCCAATGGTCGATTGCTGCATCGGATGAAATATTGAATAAAAAAAAATAATAATAATAATATACCTAAATAAATATTTGTGTTTGATCATATATCATATTAATCAGAAATTACAAAAATGTTTATTTTGTCATTTCAAAGTAATTTTACTCGTTATGGCCTATGGATATATTTATAAATTTATAATCACTCATTTTATATGTAGGTACTTGAATAAATATTATGATGATATTCTTATATTATACATATTATTACTTATACCTAAACTATAAGTAGTTATTAAATTACCACTAAAATAATATACCATATACATTATTGAATATTGATATTATTATGAAATTGTTATATTAATATTACCAATTTGACTGTAAATAAAAAAAAAACCATATATAAAGTTTAATTTAATATATTCCTAGCACGAATGTAATTTAAATAAGATATTATATCATTTTATGCACGATTTTAATATACCAATGTGTATCATAGACTTTATTGTACATAATATGTATCCGCATGAGTATTATTACAATAAACGTTTAAAAATAATACCTAAATATAATTCTGATATTTTACAATTTTCATAAGTTCGCCAATACTTAATTTATAACTGTACCTAACATTTTTTTATTATTTTATTTTATATCTATGATTTTCGTGAGAATACGCTTATGTATTGCAACAAAAATAAATAAATGTGTTATATCTAAAAATATTTAATGATAATATTTTAGTGTATTGTGCTTGTTATATATATATATATATATAGATATTACAAAGTAATACATAATGAATTATTATTAATAATTTCGATTTTTCCGGGTTTTTTTGGAAAACAACACATAATATTACTGTTATTCAAAATGAAAGTCCGGACTTAATTTTTAAATATCTTAAAAATACGAGTAATCATGTTTTTTTTTTAAATTTAAATATAATTTCTGTGTTTAATTATTTTCAAGATTTGAGATATTTATTAAATTACAAAATCTAAAACGTCGTTATACGTTAGTTATATAACAACTAAGTTTTCCTGTTACAACAATAGATTCGTACATGCAACGTAGAAAATAAATTTAGTAAAAAAAACTATGGATGTCTACAGTTCAATTATCAAATTATAAATTTCTCCAAAAAAATGGGAAAATATTTGTCCGTATGTTTTAGGGTCAAGAAAACGCCTAAAAACTGAGACAAAAATATTTTATGAAATTTAAATTTATGTAAGACCTGAAAGGATATATTGTAATATTTTGAAAAAACATTTTGCATTATATGGTTATATTATTATCGTTGTAGACTTAGTAAAACCACTGCAAACAGCTTCAGTGTCTGAATTTTTATTCGGTCGGTTTTCGTCCGTGCAAACTTTTGATAGTAATATAAGATAGTGAAATCCACAGTGGAATGACTTTTAAAACACAAGACACGCGTGGTTATTACGAGTATTTCAATAGAATAGCCACGTTATACTGTCATTTTCGTAGTTTTTCTTTTTCTTTATTACTATTATTTCTTTTTTACAATTATTTCAGACGTCCCCGCGGACTGCGTATGAAAAATCGAGTTTGTTGTTTACAATTACGCGAACGCGAAATCTCATTAACGTATCGGTGAGAGGGAAAATAAAAAATGTGTCCGCCCCTGGCTGTTTAATTGGCAGTAATTTGTCATCGGGTTGTTTTGGAAAACGGTTTTCGCAGAAGTTATCCTCTAAATTTTCGGGAGGAAGGGAAAGCGTAAGAAAATTATAAAAGTGGAACGTTGATTGATTACCTGCTCGTTAAAAAAGTATACACCAACATTAATTAAGACAAATATCGTTACGCTTCTCGACTTTTGAAAACTACTCCCACCCTCACCATGCTGGTCGGTGAAAAATTTATGAATTTTTTTTTTTTTTTTTACTCGGAAAACTTTTTTTTTTACGATTATTATTCCGAACGAAATTAATGACTCAAAATTAATAACCGTCGCAGCGTGCACAGAGTATAGAAGCAGCGATAAGACGATGACGAAGAAGAAAAAACTCCCAACTTTTATTATTATTCGGATGCGGTTACCGCACTCGACTATAAAACTAAAGTCGCTCGAGAGTTCTTAATTTTTCGTCATCGCGTACAACTTTAATATTCATTAAAAAAAAAAAAAACCCTTGACGACACGGCGGGGATGTGATGACGAGAAGTGAGTGGATTGTTCCACTCGCCCGAAAAAACTCGTGTAAAATGAATAAGCAGGAGACCGGGGAAGTTAATGAGATTTTTAAATTAGATTTTTTTTTTTTTTTTTTTAGCTCTTCTTCTTCTCCTTCATCTTTTGCCTGACCGGGAAAATTATGGTGGTAATTTTCTCCACTCTTGACGGAGGGGCGTGGCTGGCAGTGCGGTGTGTATATCTTTTCTTTAGTTTTTTTTTTTTTTTTTTTTTGTTTCCTCCGCTGTACCACTCTCGAACAGAGATAATCGAAATTTTATTGTTCGGAAAGATAACGAGGGTGTTTTTCGCGAGAAAATGCACCGTCGTTATATTATTATTTATATATATATATCATATGAGATATAGATATATAAAACGTAATATAGTATTATAATGATTTTTAATGCGGACCCGCGTGGAGGAAGAAAACTTGATACAGTTCATTGGATTAATTGCGCACGGAGTTATGATGGCCATCGAACTGCTACACGCCGCGCGTTTAACGACTTCCAAATCGTATTATACAATAATAATAATATGCATACATTTTCTGTGGATTGGGCGTTTTAGTGTTTATAACCGTTCGCCCACAGTTCGTACATTATTTTTGGTTTCCGGCAACTATTTATTTGTCTGTGTACTTTACTCGGATTGCAATATGAACCAAAAAACACGCGATCGCTTATATTTTTAATAATTCGTGTATAACAATTTATAATAGTTAAAAAAAATAATCTAAGTGAAATACTTTTTTAGTTTTTGAACATTTCGTTATAATCATATTTATATGTATTTGGGCGTATTATAATCGACATTTACATTTTACCTAGTATAAATCAATCGTAAAGCATGAAACATTATACTATAGTTAATAATTACCGATACACATATATATATATAAAATTAATTGATTAATAAAAGCGAAGGAAAAATCACACAAAGCGTGCATGAGTACTTATAATCATTTTATGGAAAAAAATAAAGTTGGTACTATTTTTTTAATTTTTTCTATGATGACAAATTGATAACATACATCTCATAACCTCATATCCGAAATCGGACGAATTTTTGGACAATTTTTTATACAGAATATGATTTTGAACGAGTTATCAATAATTATATATACTCATAACTAAAATTCACACTAATCTTTTAATGTTTATCGGATTTTAAATATTTTAGACATATGTCATTCATAGACATATCAATATATAGATAACAGGTATACAATAATATTCTGTTATATTGCTATCTATTTCTTCCAAAATTGTTCTCTTTACGCTCAGTCCATATTCCAGATATAATTATATAATTTATTTATTTATAATGCCACAGTGCCGCTACTGCAATTATATACGACGTAAAATAATTGATTACCTATATGATTCTTGATAAATTAGTATGTATAGTCAATATATACCTATAAAATAAAATAATCTCAATGATTATTATGAAAAAAAATTCTATTATAACGATTTAGGTATGTATTATGTACTCCTAATAACTGAGCTACCAACTCTACGGAATCAGAAAAAAATATATTGCTTATTTCATATTATATTTGTCATTTTATGAATTCAGCGTAATATAATTAAACGTAACGCTTATATGTAATATGTGAAATTCATGTAATATTTATGTGTAGTATACAACCTAATAAGCATATTATGTATAATTTATATACGTTGGAATTATAGAACTAAGAAATTAATTACAAAAACTTAACGTATTTATTAAATAAAATATGATAATTTTCGTTATTACTACATAAACGAGAATCGCGTATAATATAAATATTGTCTAATTAGCATAGGAAACTAGAAATATTTCATGACATACTATAGGACGTTTTTCATTTACCGTGTATCTGTAATATCTATATTATAATATAAGTATTACAGGGGTGGCCAACTTGCGGCTCACGAGATTCGCAGTTACTGCAATTACCTATTTTTTCATAAAAAAAAAAAAAAAACGTCCGCTCTATATTCATATCCGTTCTATTTTATGTTTGTAATATATACTTATACTACAATGTGTTATCATTAAGAATGTTCTTTATTCATAACGTTTTTTAATTCTACTAAATACATAGAGTGAATATATTGTAATATGTTTTATTATAATTGACTGGATAACATATTAAAATAGTATAATAATAATGCGCAGTTAATAAACAAGTAAAATTGAATCTAAGAAACGTCGCACTTTAATATGAAATCTTTTTATTTTTAAAAATATTAATCTTCTTAGAATAAATATAATAATAAAACGTTAAGACATAAAAATTAAACACATGTGCTATAATGTGTACTTACATAAAATTATTAAAATATCTATCATGTCAATATTATGCTTGTGCATTGTTGTATTTTTATACAATACGCCATGTCGCTATATACCTACAATCTACATGCATATTATACGTTAAATTGATAACATTCTCAGTATAAAAAATAATATACATACATATAGGCGTATAAACACGAAGTCACGAAAACCGTAATTTTTATATATGTACCACGTACGTTTATCAATGGCAAAAGGCTTGTGTACTTATATATGTATAGGTATATCGTTTCAAACGAACTTTTTCTTTTTAAATTATCCCACGGATCGTGGGCGAACCATAGATATGTTCGAAAATTGTAAAACTTTTATACATAATACCGATATTCTTTGTCCGTATATGTATACGCATAACAATCGTTACAATAATTCGGGCGATAAATTTCCCACATGAACTTACTCTAAAAGCATGTATTATTATTATAAAAATAAAAAAAATGCATATTTTTAAAACCATCTATATATACTGTATAATATGTATAATATATATTTACCTATTTCTATAATATATCTATTGGCTTTCGTATAGTACAATGTATATTAGAATATTTATATAATACATATCGTTATCGTAAAATGATCTGGAATAATAAAACGTACCTATAATAATATTAATAAAGAATCGTGACTTTTAATTAAGGAGAATTTATTATGCATATTATATAATAGTATGTATATATTCTAAACTATAAACACAAGCGCCACAGCTAATACTTATGTATTTGTGTATGAAGCATTTCTTTTTAAGCCAATATCTTGAAATGGAACGAAATTGTTTACGTAAAAGTGCCTATAATATAAATAAAATAATATAATATCGGTATCTATATATTATGCTGATGAAATGTATACAAATACCTAAACTGTAGCTTTATCTTTTCAACACGTATAATATGCCAAAAAATATTACTTAACAAGTGGTAAATAACATTTCTGCACTGTTGCACCCGCGACATTATAATAGTAAACACCTGCTGAGTCGAATCATTTGCCACTGCAGAACAATAATTTATGTTATTTTTAATTTTAAAATAAAACAAATTTTTCATGTCTTGTGGAACATTTGTGTCCACGTCAATGACCCAACTGCTAAAACGGGGACACGTTTCTGGCACGTACCTTACATTCGGGTATGTATTTAGGCGAGTATGTTATGATATGTATATTTACTATTTACAATATCGTTCTAAATTACTGCCGACGGTAGCTCCGCCTATATAAAACTAAAACCTTCACAGCTCCTTTATTAATAATTGTTGTTTGATATATAATATTATCATTATCATTATCCGCTCGCGTATTTAATATTACATTAGTCGGACATGTTATTAAAAAGAAGACGGCCGCAGCTGCAGCAACCTATACATAAGTATATGACATAATATATTATATTTGTGTGCGTGTGTGTGTGTATACGTATATGATATTAGGCAGTGCGGGCGTGCGGGCGATCGCGCGTGAGAGAAAGGGTGGAAAATAAAAAAAAAGCGAAAGACCTCGCGAAAAAGGGATGTCGAGAGTTGACAGTGAAATGCCGAATGTTAAAGTACGATAAGCGGCGACGGTCGGGGGCGAGGCGGCGCGGGTGCCCGTCGGCGCTTTAATGTGGAGGAGCGTCATTTGTAGGGCCGTCCCGGTGCGCTTGCATTGGTCCTCCATCAAAAGACGAGACCCGCGCCATGTTGCCCGCAATTATACACACACGCACGCACGCACGCACGCACGCACGCACGAACACTGCACGTCCGACGGCGGCACATCTCCACCACTGCCGCAGCGATTTTCTTCCGCACACGCACACATTACGACAGCAGTTGACGACATTTCCGACACGACAATATTATAATAATATACTCAATATCATGCGTGTAGGTTCTCGCCGTTTAATTCGCAATACGCATAACGACTATAATATTAATTAGAGCTTGGAGCTATGCAAAAAAAAATATATTTTAAATTTCATCAAACATTTAATGGTTTTTGTATAAAAACTGATCACAAATAATACACTTAATTATTTTAGCATCCGCAGTCTTAATAATTTATTCATTTGAATAATGTGTTAACTTTAAACTTTAAGTGTTTCAAAATTATACACTAAACGTGTATGGTCATTACACGTCCACCAGCCTATTAAGATGAAAATTGTATCTTTTATTCGATATAACCGACCACGCCAGTCTATATAAACAGTATACATATTTTTATACGATAAATAAATCAGTAATATTACAGATTTTCGTTAGAAAAATACAATTGTACATAATTAATTTTCAATTAAATAGTTACTGAGAAACTCTAAATATGCACTTGATGTTAATCAAAATATGAAAATAAAAAAAGTTCAATTAAATTCAATATGTGCCAAATCGTGGACATTACTACACCGTACTAATGTATAGAAAACTTAGCCTTGTTTACAACTTATAAGTATTTCCTAATTATACTTATATAATTAGTAATTACTATAAAATTTTATATTAGGTGCACTTACGTCTTACAGATGATTATTCCGTTTTTAAATCGGTACCTATAAAGTGTAGACAGATGGACAATAAAAAAGGTCATTCATCGTTCTAATGACGAAAGACGAAATTATTTTTATCCCTCCACGTATCATACTATTATTGTCATAATATGTTATGTTAACGTAATATAAGCTTAATGTGTATACACGGTGTCGCGGTGATCGAACCACGAGGCCATAGTGATGTTATCATTACAGCCTACGGGTGCATTTAACTGTAGTGGTGGTATATATTTAAGACCAAATTAATAATAGTAATGATTTACAAGCAAGTTTAAGGGGGTGACAGATATATTTTGTCAATCTGAGTAGTAGGAAAAAATTCGATGTGAGATGAAGCAAACTCGCCTGCAGTCATACTTCTTATAATATTTATTAACAATTATTTTCATTAAATTAGTTAAATGATTGTTTATAAGTCACATATAACCATCATTTTGTTATTAACGTATCGATACAATGCACACTCGCAAAAAATTGCTGCAGTTGACTGTTCATAAGTCAAGTGTTGTTAATACAGCATTTAAAAATGTCTATATTCCAAATCGAAAATATATATGTGTGTGTGTGTGTGTGTGTGTGTGTGTGTGTTGTGTGAAGGAAAATAACTAAAAAAATCGTAATCGTAAAAGCAAAGGACCGTTCCACATGATTTATATATTTTATATAAAATGTTATTACTCGTGAGTATTGCACTTACACGCACGTACGTTATCGTACGAGTGTGAACGTGTGATATCTATACATAGGTATAACTATATACATTATGTATAGGTTAATATAATGACAGTCCGAAATCGCATTTGCAGCAAGCCAAACCGACAGAGCGAATAACGACAAGTTGACTTTTTTATCATACATAAATATATAAACATATATACAAATAATAGTTAAATACCTCGTAAAGTCGTAAGTGGTACGCGTATCTATACAAACGTATTACGTATATATATATATATAAGATTTTTGTGACGCGAAATATCGTTGTGCTCATATTATACATATTTTATATACTAGGTAAATTCAATATTGTGTGTATATACATATATATATATAATACATGATTAAGTATTTATTTATATAGAGTATGTGGACATTAACCGTACTTTGGTACTGATAGATATGTCTTCTCTTCATACGAGCCGGAACAGTTTGACGTCGATTTTTATTTCGGCGAATGATGAATATATAAACAGAACTTCGAAATTTTGCATAATATATTATTTTTATACAAACTTTATATAGGTACGACTTTTATATATTTTTTTGTCGGTTTCGTGCATTTCTATCGTAATTATTTGTATTATTATTTTATCGAAACTATAAAAGTAGATATGCGAGCGCAAGCATGTAATATATATATATATGTATACATTTTCTCCTTTAAAGGCTATTCGTCATATATAAGACAAGTTATTCAATATTATCAATTGTATTATATTATGTAAACCTACTTCGAGTACTCTTGAGCGTTTTGCTGCACAAATATAAGGTGACGTTTTCGTTTCCATCGTGAACTGGGCAACGTCTGGATATCCCCCTGAGAAACAGGTATACACTGTTTTATTTCCTATCCCCCCACAACGTAAAACACGTACATCAATCATTCTCCATTTCTGTTTTTTTATAACTTAAAATCATCTTTGTCTGGTAACTTAGCAAAACGAATAAACCTGTTCAATGCTTCAATGCCCTGTTCGCGACAAAAATATAAAACCTGCACCCTGTACAACCTATTCTACACACATATACGTACACCCACACACACGTTTATCCGTATCATAATTTAAATTCGAATTGTAAATAATGTACTTGGTCCAGATAGAAAGAAACGTTAATGGTCCTCGCCATGATAGTACCTATTGTGTATTAGGCCATCATCAGCAGTGCTTTATTATATATATGTATACATATACATTATTATATATAATATTATATTATACTTCCGAGTTTTACGGTCAAATACTTTATCTAACGTCATTTATTATACAATAGACGGAAAGCTCACAGCGGACCGAATAATTGAGGTATTATTTCCTTTCAAACAAACTTTAAGAGTCGTAAAGTTTTTTTTTTATCGTGTCCTATTTGTACTAATGTTGAACTGGCGACGTCGCCATAAATTAAACTATAATTTAATGGAGAACGTAACGGTATAGCCCGACGAATGAGAACAACAAAATAATAAATAAACGATGACTAATAATACTTAGTCACTACGTACCTACTAAAGATAAAATTATGTAATCTAACAGAATCACCAACGATTATTTGTATATGCAAATATTTGTTTATTACAATGTATTATAATCGAATAGTTCGCACGAATACCGTGATATAGAAAATAATAAAAAAAAATTAAAAAATTATATAACTAATAAAATATTATACTACATTTTTAAAAATATAGACGAAGAATATGATTTGTCCGTGATTTACAGATTGCAGCTACCCACTCGCAGTAAATTACAAAAAAAAATATGTTTGAATTATTTTTTAATTTATTCGTGAGACGACGTAGGTTTGTATACAAAATCAAAATATAATACCTGTGTAATATATAGGTAATGTAAGTATACGTTCAGTGATATACCAATAATATACATTCCGGTTACAAACAGCAATTAATTTAATAGATAGGTACCTACCTCTATATGCATAACGTAGTACTACCTATTCACAGAAATATGTCGGCTACATCAATCTTTCGAGTCATCCGGAAATGACCAGAAAATTGGATATCATTGCAATTTATTCGCGGGTAAGTTTCACTTTTATTTATATATAAGTGTATATAAATATATATATGTATAAATAGTTTACGATACATAATATTATTATGTATAAACATGACTATATGATACCATAAAAGTGTACGGAAGCGCTTCACGCGCTGTACGACGACGCGTTTAATGTAATCGAATCCAGAAACACCGTTTTTATTGTCCACAGATAAAATCACCTACATAGGTATATTCTACACGCATCGCACATATACAACTATCGTGAGGTTATACGTAAACTTCATACATTTACTATTATACATAAGCGTGTGTGTGAGTGTGTGTACTTCAAAAATTGTTTGGCCGAGTAAAATTTGAATATCGAAATCGAATCCATTTTGAATACATTTACACGTAGTGTGTTGTGGTCAGGTACACATTATTACTTACATTATAATATTATGTGGAAACAATACCCAACACCATATAGTAATACTGTATTATATGACCGCCGCATAAATGTATAGCATTATACATCGTGGTTTGTACCTATATAATATCATCCGATTATGTGTATTATTATTATTATTTCCTTTTTAGGAGCGATCGTCTTGGGTCATTGCATAGTCGTGTACACCAACATCGCACGCCGTTCGATATGCGTTTTTAACGCTTTAAAAATACAGAAAATTACACACTATTTATACTGCAGTTCGTTCATTTCCGTGTACTCTGACAGGGATACACACGTATATACGATTCTACACGGACTCAAAACTCTTCGTGTGCAATGGGAACGGCAAACGTCGTCGTTGTCGTTTTTAGCTTACTATCGCGGCTAAGTATACACGATGAAACGACAACAATCCGGGGGATTTACAACTGAACGACACGCGTGGTACATCGAAATTGACAGTTGGCCGAAGAAAAGTTTTTGTATATATATATATCCATTATCCACAAACACGTCCGTTATACTTGTATTTTCCCCGAGTTCATCGTCCATATATATATGTATACAATGAGTATCGTAGTTACGCGACCGTGTGGTGCACTTTCAACCCTATGTGTGTGTGTGTATATATATATATATATATCAGTATATATACCTACATAAACAAAATATTTTCAAACTACAATTTTCGACAGGCGCGTTTAAAACGTAAGTCACGTTTTGCATGCTCTGGTAAATCAAAAGAAAATATGAACGCATTTCCTTCCTTTTGCTTTTGATTTTCTTTTGAAATTTGACCTGACCACCCCCCCTCCCCCCGCCACAACCACACGCCACCCACCCTCTTCCGGACCGGCGTTTGTTATTGTTTCTTTTCTTTGGCACATCATAGCCCTTTGGTATTTTTCACGCCGTAACCGTTCTCATTAAAATCAAAAGTGTAGAACATAAAAAATCTCCGACAGTCACTGATCCAGCTTGTTCTCCTCTTCCCTTTTGTTCTCTGCGCGGCGGTGGCTCCCTTTCATAAAAAGGCGTCATCCGAAAGCTCTTTTTTCAGACACGCTATACAACGTATATAAATATATCGATCCACGCGTGTGAAAAAAAAAATACCGTAGAAGAATAAGAAAACACCATTCAATTGCCTTCGTTTCCATAAACAGTTTTGAGGGCAAAAGTATATCTACTCTCGAGGTATACATCATTATTATTACGACGGAAACGTCATGACGAGAAGAAGTAAAAAAAAAACTTAGTTTATTCTGCATGTACATATATGCGAGCGGGAGTGAGTGTATATGTATGATAATATTATATATGTTGATAAATATTCGTCGATTTACCAAGACGTTTCCCAAATCTAATAAGACTCTCGCACCAGGTATATTCTCGAGTTCGTGTTAACATTTTTATCCAGTTTAAATTCAAACCACTCGAATCAAGCTTTTCGCTCCCATTCACTGAATAACGAATAATATATACGAATGCGTCATGTATAAAGGCGTTCTTGTGTGTATTATAATGCATTACGCATAATATAATATATAAATATGACATTTATAATTAAATTTATTTTCCAATGGTTCAATGGTTGTTTTTTTTTCGTTTTTTTTTTCATTTTCTGTTTACAAGTTAATTTCCCGCCCTCCCAATCAAATTATTCCATTAATTACGAAGTCCTTTAAAAAAAAAACCCTCCCTCACCGTAGCTGCCATAACGACGCTCGTAATTGGACCGTTTTTTCTTGGCAACAAGCAATTAAAAAAAAACTCAAGTCGAAAGAAAATAAATAAAAGATCTTCATCCCGCGCTTGTGTAACCGGATACCAATTAAAACCGCGGAACGAATTTCGACGAAAACCGCCTTTTTAACTTTGTGAGGTTTAATAAAAGAAAAAAACACCCACTCCAACGGAGATTACAACTACTGTGGATTTTTATTATTATTATTATTATTCCGGGGTACGAAAAGTTTTAACGAGGAAAAATAAATTAAGAAACGGCGACTACTACGACGACGACGGGAGCATTAATTTCTTGATTCCTCGAGTGGCGCAAGGGGGAGAACTCAAGTATTTTTTTTTCCTTTTTAATTAATATTACAAGGGTCTTTTTATACTTCTTATTACTGTACATTAATCTGCGTCTCACAGACATTAAGCGTTTTTAATCCTATACACGACGCCTTCATTTATCACCCTGAGAAAGATAAAGTCAAATCCTGCGCAGCATCCTCGGGGAAACGCATATCCCCATCAAGATAAATTAAACACGAATATTTATACATATATATTTAATAACTATAGTAAGTGTATACAATCGCTGCCGTCGGGCGTAAACGGTACAACGAGTAATTATATTTTATCGTCACATTATGCTGTACACGCATGTCATATGTATATATTTGTTTTACGCATATTATTTAAAAGAATATACTTTACCCGTACGCGTTGCATTATGACTGCAAAACTCGTGTCGTCAGTTGTTTTCGTCGTTGGCCCGCTTGCACCACGATACGTCGCACAAACGCACAACATTTTTCAGGCACACATCGAACCGATCTGGTTCGATTTTTTTAGTAGGTCAGGGTGTCGACAATAGTACACACGGGGGTAAAATATATAGGAGTAATAGTAGTAGTAGTAGTAGTAGTAGTAGTACAAGTAGTAGTTTTTTTTTATATATACCGTTGTGCGCCAGACCCCGAGGGGTCGAAAACTACTATAGTGTGACCCCACCGCGTGCATGTGCGTGTGTGTGCAGCATAGTGTTCAGGGTCAGGCCAGATAAACGCGAAAAAAAACACACCCAGATAAACAACAGTTTAACAACGCGCACAAAAAAAGCTTAAAAAATAATGTCCTTTCCGGTTGCGGAGGAGAAATAAAACACCGTTCAAACCGTTTTCTCTAGACGACGTTCGGCCATTATAAATAATACACTTACATGATAGTTAGGTACACCTTAACTAGACGTACTGACCTTATCGATTCGGGGGGGGGAGGGGATCGCGGCTCTAATGAATTCAGCTAAAACCGTACTATACTATATATACGTATACACGGTAGTATTGAATGCGTCGAGTCGACTGTTAATTTTTGTGCTCCGAAAAAGCTTTATTTAAATATTTAATACTTTTTATTTGAGTGAGTAGAAGCGCTTACTACGTAGGAACGCCAAGCACTGCACCAACGGTTTTTAGTTTTTATTATAAACGCGAATGTATAGTACACTGTAAAAACAACAAATTTCCATTAAAATAAAAACGACTGTACTTCTGCGTGTATATAGTATAATAAGCCAATGTTTTCTAGAATACATAATAAACTCGAATTTTCGAACATTTATAATAACATAAAATCAGTATAGGATTTATCAATCATCAAAATCGACCAGTCAAAATAACACGTATACCTACGAAGTTTTATAAATAGTCATCAATTTCGCAATTTTATAGTATAATAAGTTACGATTATTCATCAATAACTAAATACGAGTAAGTTAATAAAAAAAATAGTTTAATCAATTTAACATTTAAAAAAAAATTGTGTATTAAAAAAAAAAAGCGTTTTTTGAATTTATTAAATTAATTAATACTAATAAAAATTGTATTTAAAATGTTTCCTAAAATATCTTTTTATTGCTACTAGCTATAGAGGTTAAGACAATTACACATTAATTAATAACTAATTTTTCGTATCAACTAAATTATTTAATCGAAGAATATAATATAACTGTTTGATTAACTTAGAATAACTGTACCTATACAGCGTGATTAAACATACAATCATTTATTTATTATAATTTTTTAACAACAGTTATAAATATGTATTTTAGTAAGGTGTAGTCTCTTATTATTTCAACGTATTAATTTTTAAATTAACTGTTAGTATACTTTAACCAGTTAAATTAGTTCACTAATTACAACATTATCTTACTAGTAAAGGCTAAAAACCAATAGTTTAAGAAAAATTAACTTCTTAACTTAACTTTAATTTATTTACTAGTCATTTTCCATGACATTTTCGTATAAATTACTGTTTTCCGACCATCCTACGTAATACGATAATATTATCGTAAATAATATAATATCATGCATTTGTAGATTTCTAATTGCATATTGTACTGAATTTTTATTATTATAGTTCTATAACGGTAAATGATGCTAATGATTATATTATGAAAATAAACGCGACCTACGCGCGTGCGGCTAATAATATTCATATTGTACAAAAAAATATTGGTAAGTATTCCGTTACATGAAAGTAAATAATATATAGGTAGGTTATACCTATACGCTCGATAATAATAATAATAATTATAATATCGTAAGAAACAAGTAGGCGGGATGAATAAAGTATACTTGTATAGCCATGCAATGTTCATATTATATAATATATACAACGAAATTTTATTATGTGCATATTATTTTAATCACAGTTTGTGAAAAATCTAAAAATCGGACTCAGCTTAAACTATGTTCGAATTCTTGAGATTATGTTTCGTCGCTATGCCGTGACGGCTACTAACTAGTAATGATAAATAATAAATGAACATTACACCTCTACATTTTTGGACGTTTGTTTATTTGTATTATTTTTTCCGATAAACAAAAGGAAAGCCCGAGAGAGTATTAACGTAAAAAAAAATAGTAAAATCGTGTATTTGGTTAATAAAAAAAAACACGTCTCAAAAAGTTAACGGCTGCTATTACACCAAGAATATTATGGCGAGTCGAAAAAAACCTTGGCGATTGGACTTATTGAAAGACGTACGAGTGTTATACAATATCAATATTAATTGTACTACATATTAATAATATTATATTATAAACAGTGAGTTTTCCGTATGTTTGTTCAAATAAATTTTTTCTGGTGTATATTTTTAAAATACGGTCACGTAAAAATATTAATATCAACCTCACTATTGTTTTCGTATAATATTAAAAACCCACAACTGTTTTTATGAATAATATAATAGTTTTTGATTTTTGGTTTACTGTAACTGAAAACAAAAAAATACTGATTAGATTATGTTGTTTGTTTTTAATTTTCCCGAGAATCTAGTAAATCTAAACAATCAAATCGTACAAAGCTATTTTTAAATTAAAATCTTAAAAAAGAAAAACAGAAGCCGAGAACGCTAATAATATTTCTGTTCGGTAGGCGGTTGTGTACGGAGACAAAACAAACGACGAAATACGCCCTGTGCATAATACGAGTATGTACAACACAATTTACTACGATCGAAAACACTGCGACTTAACAGCTGCACGTATAACACAACAATTATAATATCGTTTATCATTAGGCACCTAATTATAGAACGTATCTTTTTTTTGCGGTATCACTATACGCACATACCATGGTCACAGTCGTTTCGAGCACGACGTATATATTCACAATAATTATAATAATATATAATACGTAACTTGTACGGATGCGTATCGCGGTGTATAACACTGCAGCAATATATATCTACACAATACAATATTAAACCGTATGCGCGTGTGCGTGTGTGTGTGTATAGGTACATATATATATATATGACGTGGTTAATATGTGCATCGCGCCGTGCCGCCGTCGTATATTATATTATTATTGTACGCCGCTGCCGATGAGGAGCGGCTTCTCGCCCGAGACCCTCGAGCCCGGGGTACACTATACGGTATTAACCCCTTTGTGTGCGCGCCTGTCGGTGAGGGGGTGCGGGAGGGACTAATGAAAAAAAACAGGAACTGGCGGAGGAGTCCTTCGCGCCCCCGTCCGTCTGACCGGTGGGGTTAGCCCGACCCGTGGGTTCCGCGTGCATATATATACATATACTTGCGCACCGTATACTGAGGGCGATTTAAAAACATAAAAAAATGTATACACGGCGCGCACCCCTTAGCGCGCGTGCCACGTGTTCCGGGCCGCAACCCCACACAACTGCAGCAGAGGTCCCGGTCGGACGGGGTGCACATTTTTTTTTCACTCTCTTCCCTCTGGCCCCACGCGGGCAGTTTTTTTCCTTCTTTTTTAACCGGCAAGGGTTCTCAAAGTGTCGATCCGAGCCAGTTTTTTTAAACAATTTTTTATACACGCGTGTGCTCTACGCGATGGTTTTTTTTCCCGTTGTTCACCTGCGTATATTGTTGTATAGTTACATCGTATAACACGCGCGTGTGTTGTAAACGATTATAATTTATAATAATCAAAACACATTAATTGTCATAACGCGTGCTGTGTCGTCTACAGACCGCAGTCGATTGTCTTAACACTGCAATCAATTACCATCCGAACTCAGCGTCCTATGACGAATAATCGCGCCCGAAATGAACAGAAACAATACGCAATTTTTCGTCACAATCTATCATATTAAAAATATGAACCATCATCGTTAGATTTCGATACAAACGCAGTTTATCAAATACCATTTCCACCATATTTTGTGTTACGAAATCGAAAGGAGTGGCATTACACTCTTATTTTACAGTCAACAGTAAATTTATCATAGTTAATTCGGGCGCGTCGCTTATAAGATTTTCAGTTGTTGAGACTTGTTTTGTTGATGACAAAATGTTTCCGTGATGCCATTTTTAAATCGTTGCCAAGGTTATAATGGTTATAAGCTTAAATCAGTTTATAGTGTATATTTAGTAGATGACTGGTGACCATTAAATGATATAAATAACAAAGATGGCAACTTTCAGACTTTCTTTTTCTTATTGACACGTTGATAGGAATAAATTAGCAATATTTGTGATTTCTTCTATTAACACTGATATAATAACTAGGAATATAAGTTCGTGTCCAGTGGTTTGTTATTTATACAAACGACAATATATTGTTCAATGTTAAAACTGCTTTTTATTGTTATTTGTTCATTATAATATATAATACCTATTTCTGTCATTAATTTCGCCTTGCAGATAATCGATCAATTGTTGGACTATGGCAAAAGTGTATTTGAAAAGTAAAATAAATAACATACGAAATCTAACTCAGTGCGTGATTTAATACACAAATTGACGCGATTTTTTTATTTCTAGCAACCTAAAGAAGTCGTTTTACAATAAATAGGTGCAAATGCACACCTTACCGCCCCCAACAAATGACGCGCCCGTGTTAACTGGGTGACCCTGAATATTTTATGACTCTAAACATTATAGCTGAATGCGCTTAAAACTGCTATTACAATATTCTCAATGGTATAAAGACCATATGTTACTAACAGATGTGATGTAGTATTTCGGACTATTCGTTATCTCAAACACTAACAAATTAATAATTATATATTTTTACAATTTACAATGTATAATACCTTAAAATTCTCAAAACATTCAATAGTATTTTCTAATGGTTTTATTTTTATTAAAGAATTGAATTTTCGAAATCATATTTTTAGATAATATGCAATTTAAAAAAGATTCCCTGGTCGAATAATAAAAATTAGATCTAGTTTTGGCTTTTTATTTTTTTCTCGGAGCTAAAAACCCCCATTAAAGGCCCACGTATAATGATATAAAAGCTCAACGAACCAAATGTAATCGAATTATACTGTTTTCCGCACCGATCAATAACAAATTTCACATTAGGGTATAATGTGCACTTAACTAATGTCGGGCGAATAGTAAACTTTAAAAATTAATGAACCTAACTGCAACCTCGTTATATACGATCGAGAAAATAACATCATTGAATTCAATCCACTATAATAGGTAGGTATATAAAATAATATATATATATAAAACATAGTATAAAACATTTACTGAGTCATAAACTTATTTCTCATTTTGAAAACACACAGTATGTTCTTGCACATATAATATCATGAACATCGTGTATATATAATAAATATGACGAATACAAGACAAGACGCGTTTAACTTAAACATTTCAGTTGGCCCCGACAACGATAAATTTAAATTTTCACCAACGCTACTACGCTGGCACAATTATTATTAATAAGTAGAAAACTACGATATTAATATCCATCATACGCAATACGTACATTATAATATGTGAGCTATAAAAATGTTTTTGTTTTTTCGCGCTACTATTCTATTCTCAGTATTTATTTATGTGAAAAAATAACTATATTACTGAAAAATCTATATAATATGTTCAAACAGTTTTGAAAAAAAAAAAAGAACAATGTATAACAATACCACAACAAATAATTTAAAAAAAAAATTCATAAACCACATCTTGTGGTTGTATTAACGAATTTATAATTAACACGATATGGCTTTATTATATGCGTAAGTTTTTATATTAATGAAAACCTTAAAAGCGTACCAAAACAAACTAATTGAAACTTTTATAAGTGGTGCGATATGCCGATATTATTATTTTTTCACCCCACGCGCAGAGAACGCCTGTAAAAGAAAAAAAAACCGTTTTTTTTTTCTCTTTTATTTTTACGGCATTGATATAAGCGCGACCGCGAACGGAAATCATTACGTGACGTCATCTTTAAAACCGAATTAAAAATTTCCAAAAAGGAAATAATATACTTTCTCTCTCACTCTACGTGTCGCCGTTCCAAAGACGCAAAGCCCTCGGGGTGCTCAGTCCTTCTCTTTAGCCCCGTCGCTCTCACGTCGTATATACACGCTATGTGCATATATATACAGAGAATGAAAGAAATAACATTAAAAAATATCGGCGGCGGCGGTACCGCACGGTCGTTTAGGGTGTTTTGTCGTCGTCTTTCGCGTGTGTATATATATATATATATATATATATACACATACATACAAATATAAATGACAGGAGGGTGTACGCTGACGGGGAGTGACGGAGAGAGCTGTTATTTTTTTTTTTTTTTTGTGGGTTTTAGCCCCCGGGGTAAGGCGGTTGCGGCGGAGGGTCCCCTCCGGTTGTCCGGGGGAGCGGTGGTCCGGGAGTAAAAAAAGAAAAAACTACTCGCACACACACAAACACACACATACATGTATAAGGGGTGGCCGATCATAAAAACACATACACATTACACACAGCAGTAGAGCACAAAATGAGAAAAAACAGCGGCCGTGTAATCCGTAATAAGTATTGATCAATTCCGCGCCCGTTTTCTTCGAGAGAGATTGGTAGAGAAAGAGTGAGAGACGGTGAGGGAGAAAGTGACCGGGCGGCGATAGCGGTGTGGTCTTCGTCGGTGTGCTTAGGCCATTTCGTTTATATATATATATATGATTTTTTTCCTCTCACCAAGAATTATTGTAAGCCTTTAAACGCACGACGAAACGTTATTGCCATAAACGTTATTGTACGACGTTTCAAAGTGTTTTGATACCTTTTCACGTATGTATATATGTATGTATGTATGTATGTTTATATATATAACTCCGGTATATATAATATATTTTATGTGAATGTGTGTTTGTATATAATCCTTTTGGTTAGATCGCGAAAAAATAACGCTCAAGTTTAAATTCCGACGAAATACCAGCACAACTTAGGCGTTTAAATGTTCAAGAGAGGTTACTGCGAAGTGCGAGTGTCTTGGAACGCCGCACTACTTTCGTCTTCTTCTATCGCCCATCGGTAACAAAGTGTGCGGAAGTGTTATCGTCGGATGAAGAGATCTAAGGTATGGAGACTCTGCGTCGACTAAACCAAACGAATAAATATGATCTTTATTTTATGTATGTGTGCGTGTGTGGATTTTGTTAAAATTACTAAGTCTGAAAACCTAACAAAAAATACATTTCTTTTTATTGCCACAAAAATATTTTTATACAATTTTTTTATTATTATCATTATTTATTGTCCGCTGCGACGATAACAGCAGTATTTATTGTAAAAATATAATCTACGATCGTTGTTATTGTCTACCCATACTAGTATACTACCTATTGACACTTATTATTTACAATTTATAATTTGTAATTCAATGTTTCCAAAAATGATGAAAGAACCCCGATAAAGTAATAAACCTCACCAGTCGGGTTCTGTTTACAGTTTATAGTCGTTGTCACTTTTATCACTATTCGAGATCGGCTTTGATTCAGTTTTTGGGTTTAGATATGATTTCAGCGCCCCCGTAGAATTTATATCAAGTGTCTTGTTAGATTCGTGCTACAATGAGGACCGGACGATCGGAACAAACTAGAAAATAATCACGCATGTTTTATTATTACTGTACGCAACAACCATACCTGCTAAAGAAATTAAACAAAAAAAATATATGCCAGAAATTTTGTATAACTCGCACAACTTTTTTCTTTGAAAATTTGAAATCTTTTCAACTGACATAATTTCGTGGCCATTGACATCACCAGTCAACTATAAACACAACAGATATATTGAGTGTTTATCGTCATTAACTATAACAGTTTTTTGAAAAAACAATTATTATTTATCGATAATTAGTTAAATTAATATGTAAATATATTGTTTATTCATCTATGAATACGGTCCTTTCCTTTCTGTTTTGCTACCTACACCAACATCTGTTATACGTATTATGCTACTATAATTATTTTAGAATTAATTTATAGCCATTTATACATTTAAGATTCATTATTATTGCTACTGGTAATAGTACTCGTAATTAGTCATTGTTAAATGTCATTGTAATTTTGTCTTTAGATTTAAATGTCATTGTAAAAAACTTTTAACATAATATTTTATTTTAATGCATTAACTAACCGCTACCAATCTTCTGTAATAAGCATTTTAAAATTTATATTTGATGTCTGTTAATCCTTGTATCTGATCTATTTATTCCGTGTTTTACTTTACTTTAATTTAATATCCAAAAGCATAAGATTCGTATACATTCAATCGTTTGATCATATTGCATCGAATATTTGTTGTAGCGAACCCAACACATACTTGCAGGTACTTATTAACTTACTAGTTTCGTATAACATTATAATATTCCACATATTTTTTATGTAAATATACGCATCACATCCATTTCAGAGGCATAGACAAATTAGCGATTAACGTTCTTGTCCACATGCCAATTTCACCATAATTTACATTAACCCAGTATGGCTGTGTATAATTAAAATATTAGGTTATATAGGAGTTAACTCACACACTGTACGAACAGAACTTACAGAACTTACCTCAGTTAGACCTTTAAAGTAAGACTAGTCTTCTCTAAGAGAGATTCCCTGATGAGTGCGTCGTAGTTGTATTGTGTTTTCAGTTTTGGATAAAACTATTCAGAGATTGGTCGTAAAACCACTCACTGGTCTTATCCGTAATTAAGTATGTGTTTTTTTTTTTTTTAGACACGATTATTTAGAAGCCGGTCGTAACATCTCACATCTATCGTGTCCATTATTGATTGTATAGGTATTGTAACAATAAACCAACAGATTGATTAAAAACTTCTGTGTAATTTATCTACGCGAACCTTTACGATCAACAGTACTACATTGATTGTACGACGTACAGCATTACTACATCGATGTCAGAAACGCGTCAACCTTGACGCGGCATCGTTTAAATATTTGTGTTCGCGTATACTGTTCCTGCATACGGGATAAACACGCCATTGATTTTGTTCAGTTATATATTTTTTTTTAACTTTATTTTAGAACAAACAATCTGTCATTTAAATTTACATTAAGCATGTATGCTGATATATATACATTAATTTGGCATGCTACACGTGAAAAAAGAAGCCACCCAATACTGGGCCAACAGCGAGACTTTATAAAAGAAATTTGTTTAATTTTTTTTTTTTTTTTTAATTGTGGTTTAGATCACGACATCATCTCTTTAGCCAACGTGGAGGATTTCCAGGAATGAAGTCAAAATTTAGTGCTGATATTAGGTTCAGTCAGTGGCGTATTTGGGGGGAGGGGTGTCCACGGTGTCTGAACGCCCCCAAACAAAAAAAAAAAAATTCAATATTTAATGTCGATAAATTTTGAAGGGAATTCAGCAAACAATAATATGTGATTCGTTATGAACTAATTTAATATTATATTGTCATAAACTAATTTTAAATTAGTTCATAACGAGTCACATATTATTGTTTGCCAAATTCCTTTCAAAGTTTATCGACATTAAATATTGAATTTTTTTATATAAATAAGTCATAAACTAATTAGGAAGGAAAATAAATCTAGTTTTAAATAATGTACTTATTATAATATTATTCTATTATATTTTTAATTATTTATAAAACTGTTATTCTTATAGCATCATTGGTATCGAATTTAACAAACAAAATACATAGTAATAATTATGTTTATAGTTGGTATTTTATACCTGTATGATTTAAATAACATAAAAATTATTACTTTTAATTAAATAAATAATAATGTTTCATTACAATATTTAATGAGTCTATTATGAGCTTTGTGGTAGTAGATGTAAAACAGAAATATTGCAACCAATTAACAAATAAATATATACCTATATATCTGGACACCCCCCCAAAAAACATACAAAGTACTCCACTGGGTTCAGTTATATATAAATATCAAAACACTATACGACAATATCGATATAGTCATAGTATTGTACTATTTACTATTGTTATAAGGATCAATGATAATATATAGTTATAGTGATATATACTTTAAATTATAATGTGTATGATATTATTACATGTGTGATACGAAAAGGAGACCATAGAATAAATTGTACTTACAGCAATGGGTATTATAGTACGGAGTATTCGTAAAGGAAAATTTAAGGATATTATCCAATTATTACGCCGTTTGAACCTGTCATCGCCATTTCGTGTATAACTATGGCCACTGCACATATACTATTACTCAGTAATATCTTATTAATAGACAAAAATAATCAGATTTGCAACATACACAAATAGGAAAAACATTTTGGTCATTTCCATTAAAAAAAAATCAATCTGCAGTAGAATAATGTCATAAACATTAAATCAGCGATATTATTTAACAATATGTCAGTATAAAAAGAAAACACTATATTGTACCCATGTCACGAGAAAACTCATTTAAAAGCCACAAAAAAATGTAAACAAAAGATTACAATTTGAATCAATGACCCATCAAATAAACAATAATCTCAACGTAAATTCAGTCCTGAGGGTGGTGTTCCTATTCTCGCGAATTAAATCAAACTTACTATAGCCGTTATAATATATAGACTGTACAAGTTTGCAGTGTGAATTTAATGGTTGAAAACAAAGCCGAATTAGCGAGGACAATTAAAACTATGTGTAAAATAAAATACCGAATAAAATGTGCAACATTCAACGGCATATTAAAATTACAAGAATATTTGTACAGACATAAACATTGACAAAAGTGTGTTTTATGTTGGTAACTCATCTATGTGAAAAGTTATCGCGCGATGTTTTGGTTTTTTCTAGCAATAACTCCGATCGTATCGAACATAATATTATTACCAAACAAAATAAAATCGGAACAGAGGCGTAATCAATCGTGCAAGTTTCCGGCGTGAGTCTAGAGATTGGAAACACAGAACAGAAGAAAACCATGATAAGTAAAATATGATATATTAATAATATTGCCGTACTAGTAGAAACCACGTCATAAAAAAATGAATTCTCAATCATGCGGAAGATGAGTCTATCATACTGACAGTCTGGCGTTTTTGCGCTGACCATGGTTTGTTTTCATAATCACGCGTACCGACAACTGTAGTCGGCCCAAGTTACAGTTTTTGGAAAAATAAACGTTTATCGTCTAGGCAAAATCAAGGGAGATGGTATTTTCCGCTAATTGTATAACTTATGCAATTTGCACCACCAATAGACACATTAAGGTGGGTATGTAATTCGCGCCAAATATAATTATATTGTTGTGTTATACACTAATAATAAGTAGAGACGAGATTTTCAAATTTTACGTATCGTAAAGTTCATGAAGCTTTAATACAAAATAAAAATGTACTTATGCGCAAAATATTTGCGCCGGAGTAACGAATATCAAAGAAAACAACAGCCTATGGCTTATACGACGATAATATTTTGTTAGGTTGTGCGATTGTACTGTAAAAAGTTGAAGTCTTAGTAAAACACGCCGCTCTTGTATAATACCACATGATTTATAACAAATTTAATAAAATAATTTATAATAATATAATGGCATACTGCGTTGTATACACTTGTATAATAATAATGTACTAAATAAACATATACCAACCTCACAGTGTAGTAGATGTGTTGGCGGTATCTAAATCGCGTGTCAAAACTCGAATTTGGATCGAATTATGTGCAACTGTTGCAGCAGAATTACACGATGCCTGATTTTTATATTATACAATATAATATAACATTGTGAAACATTCCAACCTTCTTTTACAGGCTTCAAACTGATCAACAAAGTGTAAGTCGTGTGATTTCAAATTGTACATAATATTATGTTGTATAAGGTTTGATTTTTTGATAGTTTATCAAAGCCGTCATAAGCCACGCACTTTAAAATACGTTCGATGACTATGTCTATGTTTATATTGTATAATACAATATTTTTCTCGACGAACATAGTTAATAACCAGTCGAAATATTTTTGTCCCGTCGTGATTCGTAAATTATTTTGGCCAGAATTAGTTCAGAAAAAGATCGTCCACATGAACAACTAATGACCATTTCTAAAACGCGTTTAAGTACAAACGGTTATTCATCATCGGTTATTATAAATTAAATTTATAAAAGTTATTCAATATATTTTACCATTTTTTTCTATTTTCTCACAAGCTATTAGTAATTTGAAAAATAACTTTTTAAAATTATTATCCAAAGCTTATAATCTTTATGTTTGTAATATTATAATATTATACACAGTAAGTGTGCGTTTGTATATATATCATACCTGCAGTATGGTTGTATAGAGTGATATATAATTATAAGCTACCGTGTAATTCGTCATTAATATTTGTGCCATTTTGCGGAAACAACACTTTTTTGTAATTTTTGTGACTATTAAATTGCACATAAAGAATTTGTATTTTTCCCCATATGCAAATAACGTAATAACATTAAATTATAGAATCTTTTATGGCGTTTAACTTTGGCTGTAAACATAAATATTACGGAAATGGAAGTTTAGGACTAATAGTACCCACCTCTCCCATATTTATTTATGTAGTTAGACCATCTGATTTACCATGTTTTATTTTAGATTTTATTAAACGCCAAAATGAATTCAGTAACATTTTTTAATATTAGTCTAGTTTATGAAAGTCCCCATAATAATTCTATCCGAAGTTCATATAAAATATAATATTATTATACGCAATTTCGCGATACATATTAATAAATTTGTTTTAGTTTAGTACCATCTAGGTAATATATTCTTACAAAAAGGCCACTTCCAAACCACCTTTTACATATTATATAACACTTTTATTGTATCATTATCAAAAAATGTGATAGCTCATCCGTTTTATCACTTTTTTTAAATTATATTTTTTTTTTTTTGTCAATTTAGGCACTCGTTCAAAAATTGTATTCTTTGATTGTTTAAGGCCAATTATTTTTAAAACTAATTTATATGGAAAAAATCTAAAAAACATAGTTTAAACAATCATTAATTATAGCAAGATAAATATGATATACATATATAGTGTGTCGTGTGTGTGTGTGTGTATATCGCTGTAGTTAAGTATTTAATAATTCGACGCTTTATAGAACGCGCACTAAAGAAAATGCATTTTTCAAAATCCTTTAATAAGAACTCGGTCATACATTCTAAAACACCCGTAAAGACATCAATATTCATAGATAAATTCGTTTACTTTCAAAAGAATCTAAGTGAAAATGCTTGTATGAAACTTTTTCCAAGCTACCAAAGTTTATTAACAAAAAATACAAGTATAATAATTTAAAGACCCGCCCGAATTGCATTAATGACTCCGTCCGCCTTCACAATGTACCGCTTCAATACAATATAAATCATAAAATAAATTGATGAGATGAGAACACACCATTTTGACATGTTAAAAATAAAGAATAAAAAATATTGTAAGACAATATTCATTTTTGAAAACTAGACGTAAATAAGTTACACGCAATACGAGTTTAATGCACAAATGCCCCTAAATTGCCTATCCCACGCGCCGCTCAAAATGTCTTCGTAAATGTAAAAAATGACGAAATTTGGTACCTAAGGTTTATTTTGACAAGAGACTGCAATAAATTTTATAATGTGCATAGTGTATATCAGACTTATAATTGTTTATTTAATATTGGAAGCTAAATATAGTTTATATTATGATTGAGGATGAGCATAACCAGTTAGAAATTAAAATTAAATTAAAACATTAAAATGATTAGTTTTAACTTACATCATTTTTATTTTTGGTTCTAACTTTCAATCCAATAAGTTAATTTTGTACCGTATATAACACATTAACTTCAATTTAATGTTTTATACAGACGTATTTAAGTTAAGTTACGTGTTTATTCAATAAACCATTACCATTTAAATTGTAGTATGAGAATTTATTTTTATTTTAATATGGTTTTGTGATACTGCTAGATTCGTAAAAATTTGCTTTATCAATGGGAACGACGGAGAAATATTGGATATAATTATAGAAATACCAAAGGCCTTATTATAAGAAATTTCTGAAATAGTAAATGTATATCATCATTAGTCTGACATTATGTATTACGAATATGAATGTCATTGGACATTTGTCTATTTCTTTATAGATAGTTTATATCAAATATTAGTTAATTATTATAATATTTGCTACCTAAATAATAAATAGAGTTAGGATACTGATGACCTAAAAAACACACAAAAATGCCATAAAAGCTTCAAAAAATTACTTTAAAAATGGTCTAAAAAACTAATTAAGTGAAAAAAGTGTATTTATAAATAATAATTTTTATTAGAGATATGGGCGTGATAATGGGTGTAATAGTAATTTAAAATATGAATTATAGATTATAATATTATTAAAATAATAAACAATAGTATACATTTGCATTTTAAGCATTATACAAAATTATTAAAAATAAATTAAATTAGATTTCAAATAAATTAAATTTGTTTCCAAACTTGAGTTTAACACTTGCTCTAAAATCTAAAATTGCCCCACATTGTACAAAAACTACAAAACATGACTTAAAAATGTTGAAAAATGACGTTAAATACAAATAAATGCATTTATAGCTAAAAATACCAAAAAATGCAAAAAAATGCAAAATAAAATTAGAATATTCTGCATCAAGAGAACATGAATCAAACTTTTAGCTAGAATTGCATTGTATAGAATTAAAGGAGGAAAAAAATGCAAGTCATCAACATCCTAACTCTAATAATAAAGAATAACTTCGAAATTTCAAATCATCACGATTTAGGCGGCCTATACAATAAAAATATTAACATATTCCTATGTATTCAGATCAAATTTAACAATTTAAACTTAAATTTTTTAATTCGTTTTAAATACCTAATACCTGAAAAACTAGAAATATTGAATATTATAATGTATCACTCCCGCTTTTTAAGTTAATATTAAATAATAATTATTTTATTACCTACTTGTGTGGCTTAACTATTTATACTTTTAACTTTGCCTCCCTCCCACGATTTATATTTCTACGAGCGCTCTTGTACGTTAATTACAATTTACAACTTCTGAAAATACAAGTCGATTAAGTATAATAGTATTTAAGTGATCAAATCCACTAAATACAGTCATTGAATTGTAAAATATAATATAGGTACCTAAATAACGTATTATAAATAAATATATTGTACTTGTGAATAACATACTTTTTTTTATCATTTTACTTACAATAAAACATGTGCTGTAAAGCAGGAAAAAAGTTTATTATTCATTAATCATTATTTATTATGAAATACTACTTTATTCGGTTAAAAAAAACATTTTTAAAACAGTAGACCTAATAAAGCAAATAACTGTTTTTGTTTTTAACTTCTTGTTCTTAAAATTAGTTATTAAAAATATAAAACTCATTAACAATAATAATTATAGGACAAAAAAGTCAAATCAATTGACCATAAATAATTACAATTAATAAATTAATTAAAACCATTAAATTAATATGACATTATGAAAAAATGATATTATATATGATATTAATTTTACAGGAGATAAACAATATATGTAAGTGAAATATTCAACCATTACTTAAACTATTGTTTTCTATACACAATGAAGTGTACAAGCAATTTTGATTAATTTTTAGCTATTAAGAAGCTTGAAAATGTAACACAAAGTTCCTTGAATATTATATTTATAGCAATTTACAAATACCGAAAATAGTTTAACACAATTATTTTAAGCAACATTTCATATCATATTTTAAAAAATAACGAACATTTCATAATTATTTTGTAATTAAAATTTATAATTTGAAGTTTTAAATTTTAAAAGCATTCTAAAAATATCAAAAATAGACATAGGCATACAAATTTTTGTTTTCGACATTTGAAGATCTTATTTTGACAAAACAGGATTTATAGACAAAATAATATTACGATTTCAGTTAACATTATTTTTAATAAGAAAACACTAATCGTAAGGATTTGAAACTTTTCACCATCACATGTTCTATACGCTCTAAACACAAAGAAATTTGTAAAATATTTAGACTAATAATTATACATCATTATATCATGAACATATTTACAATGTTCTAATATACGTCGGTAATTGACTAATTACTCATAAGTTATTAACAACAATTTATGAAATTAATACGTATATTATTGTATTTGTTGCATAATACATGCAATGCATTTTGCAATTTAATACATCTATAAAGTTACCTACTCAATGGAAATGAAATACATTCAAAGCGCCTATTATATAACAGAGTAACTTCTTTGATTTGTTTTTTTTATTTCATACAACAAATCACAGAGAAAATATCATTATCTTCAACAGCTAAATTCCATTAGATGGTGAGTGGTGGGTTTGTAGTAACATAGTATACTTTACTAAAATATCTGGAACTTATTGCAGATGTATACTATTTAAATTAGAGTGATTAGACAGTGATGACAACAGTGATGACAACAGTGATTGGCCAATATTTTCCAATATAAATTAGCCACATATTTTGACTAAAACATAATTTTATTTTTGTTTTTCTATTGAAATGTTCATAAATTATGTCAATGTCCAACACATTGTTCATGTGAAACATATTCAAATAGAGTAAAACAATAAAATGAAAACGTTAAAAATAAATAATAATTTTCAAAAACAAATAACACTTTTAACATTCAATCCGATTAGGTAAACAAAATGACATATTGAATAGTGTATCATAATTGAGGGAACTGTAATACTTAAATGTCAAATTATGTTAAATTCTGTCTGGTTTTAAAATAATTATTTTGTAAATCAGTTTGCGCTAACACAATGAACAAAATTATTTCAAAATTATTATTATAATTATATCACGTTTTTACAACGTGTGAGCACAATATTAATATACATTTTGAGTACAAACAATAATGATAATTAAACAATTATCAAAGATTATCAAAATTATATAATTTAAAATTTGTGAAAATGTTTCAAAACAAGCAACTGCAAAACATTGAAAAAAGTAATGGACAAATAAAAATATGTCTGCTTTACTATTTATAGTATTGAATTACATTAAATAAATGTATTATAATTTATAGTTAATCTTATTTTTTTTAAATCCCGAACAAATTATCTCTTTTTTTTTATCATAATTGTAATATATAATGTGTGAATGACTAGTTGCGCACATAGTAGTTATGTAACAATATAAAATTGATTAGAAACCTAACTATAATTATTATTGTTTACAAATCAAACAAATATCTATTAATTGTAACAATTCAAAATGACAAAAGAATATAATAAAATAATAATAATGTATATTATAAGTAAAAGTAAATAACAACAATGATATTTTCAAGTCGTATAGTCCATTTTGAGCTCAACAAACAGAAAATAATAATAATAATAACACAAGACAAAGATATGATAAAATTGTCAAAAATAAAAATATAAATAATAATTTTTAATTGTTTTAATACAATTGACCAAATCATTTTTAAATTTTCAGTGCGACAAAGCGGCTTTTAAACCATTTAAAAATTAAAAAAACAATAAATAAATAATAATACAAGATAATGCTTACGTATTACAATATAATATGCGGTGCGTAATTAATGACGTGACTGGATGTTTCACTGATTAATTTATCTGAGAGAGATCAATGGTGTTGTTCATAACAATGACAAAAAATAAATAAATATAAATATATATGACGATGAAATGAAAATCGTTTCCAAATTGACAAGGTTATATAGGGAGTTTTAATCATCCCGTATCAAAGTCCATTGGGCGAAAACGATTGAAATACTTGAGGCGTGCAATAAATGTACAACAGTTCGGATATCATAATAAATTTTACTTCAATGTTATTACAAAATATATACTTAATAACAGATGTCAATGCTAATGTCATTGTGCACGTCTATGACTTTTATAGGAACATTATTTTGTGACTTAATCGTTTGTTACACGATGGACTGTCGAATACTCGAATAAATGACTGTTTAACATGACACGATGATACATGGAGAGATAAAAAATATAAGAATTTTTGATAACAGGCTACATAAGGACCAACATAATCCAGACACCAAAATATGTAATTAACAGTGTTATGGTTTTGAGGATTGTTAATGTACGTCAAACGAAAAGAACAGCATTTAACAATATACATTATACATAAATAAATTAATATTTATATAAATAATATTGTAAAAGAATTGAATTGTTATATAATTTGGATGTGTGTATAATAAATATATAAAAATTTATCGGTCGGATTAATAGATAACAACGTCGACGGTGGCATTTTACAACAGTAGATCTGTAATAGTATGACTATTAGTGGCAATGCATGTGCCGTGCAACGAATGGAAAGCAGCACCACAACCGAACCGTAAAGGGTGTTCAGTCAAAATAAGCTTTTTCATAAAACAAAAAAAGCATTAAGCTCGTGAATACTCTGTAAAAATAAAAAAATTGAATTTGGATTACAAATGTATATTTTTCTCACATTATTAATTTTCTTTAACTCACTAAATATAATATTATCGTAGATTTAAACACTCTGGGCGTTATCTATTGTCTTCCATCACCACCTGTTTAAATAGACTGTTAGACATGTGACACTTGACGTCCTGACTGCCGAGCGTAGTCGTACCATCTTTGGCTATGAACAACTGTAGTCCCGATCCTATGAAACAAAAAAATAAACATAAATTCGATGTAAATCAACAACAGCTAGTAACAATATCATAATTTAATATGTACGACTTCGATTTTCCTTGAGCTTAAATTAAATTCACAATCATTAACAGTTACTATTTTAAAAACACTCAATTACTGTTTATAATAATATACACATTTACAATTTTAAATTTAATATTTGCATATCTTTGTGTTTTGTAATTTAATATGCATATTATCAATTCGTTAAAATAACATATTTCATATGTATAAATAATTATGCATTTCAACATGATAAAAAGTAAATACCTTTTTTTATAGTTTTTATATCATTAGCTGTTAATTTATTCATATTTCTTTAATTGAATAAATTATAACAAATAGTTTAACGTACTTGAATACTTCAAAATCCAAATAAAAATAATGGTTAAGTGAATAAAATAAATTTTATCCAAAAGCAATAAACATCGTATATTATTTATGAAAAAAAATATCTTTAGGATCAAAATATTGAATTAAATAGTAGCAATTTGATTTTAGTAATACCCTTCCTATTTCTAAATTTTCAATTTATATCAAAATATGTGTACAAAGACACAGCATCTGAAAGTGCAAAAGTTATGCTTTTTTACATTTGAAACTTTATAAAAAAAAAATATTTTCAGCCTAAACCAATTTTGTAATTTTTCTGATAAATAATAATAACATCACAAACGATGACGACACAACAGCAATAACAGGATATAAATTAATATAAGTAAATTAAACTTACTGTGCTTATTTTCCTCGTCAGCTGAATGATCGTCCAAGTTAGTTGCCTTGAGCAGTTGGTCAATGAGACTGTCCGGGTTGACCCTGGTCACCTCCACACGCCCGGTAGCCTTTGCGCAGCTATCGTCAATGACGCTGCCGCCCGTCGCGGTCGACTTCTTATTACGCCGTTCCAGAGCAGCTTTGCCGCGATCCAACGAACCGGTCTCGACACCACTGAGCACAGGTGAAGCTTGGGACGCGGATATTGCCGTGCCACTAGACGTCAGACTGAAAAGAATACGCGGATACAAATCAATAAAAAATACATGAAAAACTAACACGGTGTATGTAAGCGCATAATATATATATATATGTATGTATGTATGTATGTATGAGGCATGCAAGCATATTTGATCACGTAAAAAATATACAGGAGTTTCAAATGTTTTGTGTGCTGTAAGTTATTATAGTGATAATAGTGGACAGTTTCATTTGAGAATTTAAAAAAAAAACTATACGTTTTTCTATAAAATATTTAAATAAACGTTAAATTATTCTACCACTACATACACAGATTCGTGTTTATACCATTTATACTAATCGATTAAATATAAATTTTCAAATTTAATTTAATTTTGGACATTTTTACATGTCTGTATCAATAATTTACAAGTTTAGAATTAATTTATAATTATCAAATTAATAAAAATAAAATTGTATAAATTTAACATTTATCATTATTACCGAAACTTGTGAAGATATAATACCTAAATGTGAAGACTTGGCCAATTGAACACAATTCCGACTAATTTTTAACATGCACGCAATTTGAAATAATCCGTATATATAATATTACGAATATATTAAAATTAATACATGTGACGGAAGCGCCACATAATACAATATACCTTTAGTAGATATATACATAATACATATACTATGTGCAATATAATATGAAGTGATATGAGTGTAATGAGCCTACTACAGATGCTAAAAAGCGAAATGCGCGTGCATAAAATATCGTTAAATGTCACTATATTATAATTATTAAGCCAAATGTGGAAACTTGATGCGAAAATATATAAAGCTTAAATTTAATATTTCGTCGTGAACTGAGAAAAACAAAATATTATTATTATTAACAGCGAAGAACAACAGCGGAACGGCACCATCGTGAATTATAAATGTTACTTCTTTATGAGTTTTATTTCATTTTTGGTAAATTTACGACTGCTTAAAATGATTAAAATCGATAATTTTCAAAAAACTTTACACCGTAAATATGCAGCAGTGAAAGAGGCGACAGGGATAATAACATTATTATAGTATCATTAATAATTTTTGAAAAGTACTACGTTGTACAAGTACGAGTATAAAATATAAAAGCAAAATATTAATAATAATTCATGCATTATAAAACAATAAGCGTTTCGAGGATGATTAATTCCATATAACATGAATATTGTACACTACCGCGTTTTCAATTTTCAAAGATATTATAATACCTATAATATTAATTAACAGATTTTCTAAAACCTCTGTATTAAACACCCCGTAACGATCGTGTTAAGCAATTATAAATAATAAAAAAAATTCAAGAAGAATAATTAGTTTTTACAGTTCATTAATCGTGTTGATGTTCATGCTCGACGGATTAACTCAAATTAAAATAAATATGAAAAAAAAAAATAATAAAAAATTAAATTAAATTATTTACAGTTATTATGATAAGTTTATCTTTACTCGATTCTATTTTTTGCATTATATTAACAAATCTTTTTTAGTAATACCGATAAGACAATAACATAACAGCATAGGTATTGCATGGTGTAATTATAATATTATATAATATACATCGTATTATATTAATTAACATTGCTCACATTATATATATATATATATATATAAAACAATAACAGTGATTAAGGTTGTGACACATCATAATATTACATGTATTATAATATAATACCATAATATATACCTGATGATCTAATTACACGGCTATACTAACTTTCGAAGTCAATTGTAGTAGTTTTAAAATAAAATATTTTCATATAGTTTTAATAATAACATACATTTTTTTATTTCATAATCAGAAATTAATCGAATAAAAACTATTTATTCAATATTTGATAAATAAAAAAAGTTTTAGACAAATATTCTACATCTGATTATGAAATAACAAAATAAGTTGTCATTAAAAACATTAAATAGCATAAAATCCTAATTAAAAACATGTTTTTTCATTAAAATGGAGTATTATCAAAATTACTTCAATTTAAACGGAATAATTTTTTTCAGTCATAATAATTTACTTTAAAAAAATATATATATTATTATAAAGCGATATACATATACTGAAACAACGCGCGACGTTATAAACATGGTATAAGTAAATATATCATATATATGTAAGCGTTATTTCAAATCATCCGACTGATAGAAAATGGAATAAAATGGTTAATAAAGAAAATTCATGCAATATAATATTCAAAACGAAAAAAATTCAAAAAGTCTAACTCGGCGGAAATACAAGCAGTAAAAACGACGCAGACTGTCATGCACATTGCACACACAGTAACAAACAAACGCGTGAACGTCAATCGACTAACATTTGGCTCGGTCGCCTAAACGGAGACGACACTAAGGTGTCGGAAGTGCTGAGCGATTTGTCCAGTTCCGGAAGCTTCTGAAGCGAGTTCATGTTGAGCATTCCCGGGAGCACTACGCCGCAACTACCCGCAGCCGTGCTGTCCAACAGCAGTTTACGGTGGTGCATACAACTGCCCCTGAACACGCACAACACACACACAAACACGACGATGTACAAGAGTTAAATGCATATAGATTATATATATATATATATAAGTAGATACGTAACCCAAAACATCTTATAAGAACCCCCTACCCCCAGTCTTAAAATCGTTTGTAAGCATAAATTACACACATTGTGTACACTATACAGTATGAAATTAATGTCAGTCCATCGCAATATAAATACCTATATCGTAAATCTAGTTTAAATTAACACTTTTACAATTTATAAGTTTAGGATATATGCGGCCTGCAGGTATAGATCTTGTTATCGTAAAATATATTCATATTCAAAAATATTAATTTTAACTGAATTAATGCCATTTACAACGCACTAGATTTACTCAACATATAAATACTGTACACGATATACATATAAAAATAAAAGTGTCATATTTTTTCTATATGCTTCGACGTCATTACCCGATATATATTACTTATAGAGGTACATATACGTTATATAAAGTGATTCTTTTATCGAATAACACTCATTATTTTAAAATCTATTAACATATTTTAATTAAAATTGTAAAATAATGAGTGTTGTTAGATAAAAGAATCATCTATTATACTGCGTACGGAAAACCTACGTAAATATACTATATTACTATACATTTGGAATGTTATACTGTAATCGAAGATCGTTGGTATATATTTTTATTTGGTAAAATAAACACATACGCAGCCAAAATATAATAATATATATATTTATATATATTATACCAAACTAAATATTAACAACTATGACTGAACAGTGAACACACACTTTATATATAGTATATTTTATTAAAATCAACAACGACCGTGATGTACATGAAGGAATTGAGTGATTAAATTACAATTCAACGTAAGTACCTACTTTTGAGAGTTCTATTAATAAACATAATTAGAAATCATTAATGAAAAAATTAAGAAACCTCCTAATTTATCGATGAAATTTTTGAAATATTTCATAAAAAAAATATTCAAATTGGCAATATATCTTTTGTCTTATAGGTAGTAGGTAATATAATCTATAGATAAATTTTTGAAACGACAACTATATTGTTTGTAATTTCATATTCTGAAATAATTTTTATTGTTAAATGCAAACATTGATTATTGAAACAATTATTTATTATTTGCGAACAATTAAAATGTAATTAAGGCAGAGAAATTGTAACAACTGCTGGCTCTATCGCACGAAATATTTTCTACACTATCCACTCCAATCGTCTAAATTCACGAATAATAAGTAATTGATCCAATATTCGATGGTTATGTATACCTATATATATTACCTATACTAATCAGGTTATTATAAGCTGTTAGTTGGGTAATCGGGAACATTTCCACAGCGTATAACAAAATAATTAAAATAAAGTATTGTTAAATTAGTTTAATATAATATAATTAAAATTTTGAATTAACACTTCTCCAAAAACAAAATCCGCCAGAGCAAACAAGAATACCTAAGACGCCAGAAACACACATCCCGTGTTAAACAGTTTACATAGGTGTATATAAAATGTAATTGATATTATTGCAGCAATAGTATATGACAAAAGTCAGCGTGAAAATATATATTATACTTTATTGTATAGATCCGTATCCACGATGATGAGAATTGAGACAGTATACGCAGGTAGAGGTAATTAAAGTGAAGGCTGAAGCGTATTATTTCAATAATAGGAAGACAGCGGTAGCGTAGCTCGCAGGTGCGGGGTGGGCAGGAGGGTCGTTACCTATTAGGGGAATCAGGGGTCAGGGGCAACAGGCCAGGCGACGAGTTGGTCCGGGGAGACGGTCCGGACCACGGCGGAAACCGGAACCCTCCGGCGTGCTTGTTGTCCGGTGTCCGAAATGGGTCCTGATGGGTGCACACTTGAGGCGACGGCTGCTGGTGTTTGGCCTGACGCAGCGACCAGAATCTGGACCGAGGGCTGCTCCACAATGGCGTAGTAGGGGGCTGCTGTGGGTGCTGTTGATGCGGCGGCGATGGTGGCGGGGTGGCCGGCGGTGGCAACAAAGTAGGCGACCACACGGGCCAGGACGGCGACCTGATGTAGGTATATCACAATAGTAGATAGATATATTGCGATTTCGACATTCGCATAGGAACGTAGTAATAATTATTAAATACTATGATTATATAATATTCTTCGTTCGCATTTGAACATAATTTATAATATTACTATCATGTCTACAGTAAACTCGTGATAATATATAATAATTAATAACACATGAAAAAAAATAGTTCTGCGGTGGGCGACGGACAGAGGAGAACAATAAAATTCTACGCAGGTTATATACGCCCGCATATTTTATACTTGCAAAGCATATTGCAGTTCAAGTGGGACGAAAAACGAATGTATCAATTTTATATGAGACCAGTATTATAGTACGCGTTGGTTGTATGCATCATTTGACTGAGAGAAAACATTTAAAATACATTCATTCATATAACTAATAAGTGATAATGCTATGCCATAACAAAATAATATACACATGTACAATATACATAATATACTGCAACTTATAGTAGTACCATTTTATATCGCACAACGCGATACACATCCGATATTTTTTCAAGGATATTGAATTATTTTACTGAACATAATGATTATTATATTACCGGACGTGCCCGCTGTCACCGGAACTGCTGTGCCTCGAATGAGAGTTGTGAGAACTAGAGCCTTTACTAGTGTTCGAAGAGTTACGGGAATGTCCGCTCGAACCAGTTACGTGATTAGTAGCAGTGGGCGCAGCAGGGTTGTCGTGTACTACTACCATCGCGTCGTCTTCTAATTGTTCCGAATGATTTTGATTCGACTCAGACACGGCGTCGTGTTTTTCTAAAGCACCCATGGATGGAATGTCTGTAAACATGCGATATATCCAGTATCATTAAATGTACATTATGAATTATAATACATCGCAGATAAGCTGATAATACGAGTCCATACACATGTTACAAACAATATGCACAGGCAAAAACGCACTACGTGACACTTTATTTTCCAAGACCACTGCAGTGTATTATGTATTATAATTTATAACTATACGATTATAAAATGTACTAAACATAATATTATATTTTAAAGAAAAAAAAACTGTTTAATTTGACGTCCTGTGTGCATGGTTTTTGACGTGTAGATAACCATATATTATGAAAATTCAATTAAAACAATTTCTATGGCTTTAACACTTTATTTTTTTTTCCTGTCGATGTAAAATATTTATTATTACGTTGAAATAAATTGCTTTTTCTAAGTTCGAAAAAAATCATTAATATTTACTAATTTAAAACGTCAGCTCTTAAAATGATATACTAATAATTGTTATTCGTATTATAAAGTTGTATTTTTCAGAAAAAATTAAGAAAATATTTATTTATTACTATGTTTTATTCTTTACAGAAATGATTTTCATTTCGTAACGATATGATTTAAAAATACAGTCGATGAGTATTGTTTGATGGTAATTATACGCGACATAGTTTCCTATATTATAGAAGTACTTTTAGAAAAAATCAAAATATATTAAAAAATTAGTCAAATAAAATGACATTAAAATAATGAAATTAGGAATACACAAAAACAATAAAACATGTAATGTTGATTGTTGGTTAATAATAAAGGGATCTCCTGTTTTCTAACACCAGTCTAGTATAGGCATACTTATTAGGCACTTAGGCAGTAAAGAGGAACTATAGAAAAAGACCAAGATTTGAATATAGTATAAAATAACTATAGAATCTAAAGAGCATTCCAGATGTAGGTCAGCGAATCGAATTTAACTCTGTATATATAATATACAGGTTTGAATAATATTATTTAAGTACACAAATTAAACATTCAAAAGTGGAAAAAAAATAAAATCGATTTAATTATACCCACGTTGCTTAATCATTATACAAGAATTACAGAATTACACATCATTATTTTAAAATAAAAAAAAATATGTTGAAAAACAACTGTATTACAAAATCAGTTTCCTCCCACTGAGATATTTTGGATGTATAAATGTCTATACTATCATGAATCATATATTGTAACAAGTTTTTCGTATATTTTGAAAAAAAAATTCAAATTAAATAATTATATTACATTATGGAAAGAGATCTAACTCAGCAGCAACTAATTTTAATTACTTTTTAAAAAATAACTGTAATATATGTATATAGATTACGCGTACGTATTGTATTTTATAGTGTAAATCAGATACCTGAAGTATATGCATACCTGATGGAAACAACGATCGTGTATTCGGCAAACTGCCGAATCCGCTGCTGGGGTATTCGGTATCTTCACGTTGCGGGATATCGCCATTGGTAGTGGGTTTTTGATTTAAAGCGGACGTTGGCCTATGAAAAATTCAAAGTATAATTTTAATAGCTTAAAACAAAATAAATACACTGACGACCAAAAATTCAAACCTGTACTCGTACAATATTCTCGAAAACTAAGTAAATTGTATGACTGATAAATTGACTGAGTGCTTCCAAACACCAAAATATATTGTGAAATTCACTATGTATACATGTAGACTTAATACAGTAAAAGTAATATATACTTACACTTTGAACAATATGTCTCCGGCTAACATGTTCATAGATACGGATATTCTGAGCATCGAGTTGTCCTGTCGGTGGTGCCGGGTGTCGTACCCTTCCAACAAGCAGCGCCTAGAACTCAACCCAGCTCCAGCCAGTTCAGCCAAATTAACATCGGTGAAACCGAGTTTTTGAAAGCTGCGACCGCCTTTCAGTTCCTTTACGATATAAACGATTAAAATAATTTTTATATTGCCAAGATGGTATTTCTGCATCTACGAGTATTTTATACTTTGCGAACAGATATCCGAAGGTTACACGGGTCCAATATTCCGGTGGACGCATTGGCGCTCATCTTACAGACGAACTCGAATTTAGCACCCCACCGAACAGTGTGATCTCGAACCTCCTCTCTGTAACCAACACATGCCAGGATTAGTATAAAAAATAATTTAGGTACATATTACGTATTTATAATATAAGTACCTATGTTATTACAAATAAGCAGAGTATTATTAACACCGTAAAAAAAATAATACACAAAAAAAAAAAATTAAGTACGTTATTACTATTTATGTTTCTGTTCTTTTATAATTTTAAAACATCGTAAACTCTAAATACTTGGCAATTAGACTATACTATATTGCTTTGTACAATGATAGTGCGAAAACTTTAAAACAGACATTTGGCAAGAGAATTGGATCATTGACTTTGCAGTCATCACTATAAATGTTTATGTTATTTACAACTTAAATTTTACCTAAACAATTATATGTATATTGTATATTTTTATGTATAATGACTATAATGTATATGTTTATTGTCTATATATATTTAATAAAGTATTTATATTGATTAAAATAAATTCTTCCGAAAAATACTATATAATATAGGTACAGATGCACATGACTCAATACGAGTAATACATAAATATGCCATGAGATGGGGATATATTAAACAAATAAAGTCATAGCTATAATTCTATCGTAAATATTGGATGAATATGAGAAAAAAAATTAAACAACTAAAAAGGTATGTATACTTATTATCATATTATAAATTATAAAAAATGAATACATCTATATATTATATTATATTCCGAGCTATCTTTCTATCTATTTTTCTTTTAGCTGCAAGTCCATCAATATACTACACGTGCTTTATATAATATTTTACAGCATCTATACTATAAATACACTCTTTTTTTCTCCAAATCAGTCACTTGAAACGTGTTTGACAGTACACTACCATATACTTTCCGGCAGACATTCCGCAAAACTACACGAATACTGCGTAGACACATGTTTCTCGTTTGTTGGCTCCTCAGCAGCACATGCGTATATTTACGTGTGCAGTACACTTTAGTTGAGGAGACGATGAAAGGAATTTAGCGCCAACGAAATTGGCTACCGTTCGCCGAGAAAAAACTGTTTACTATGGAAGGATTTCGACAGTTTGGACGGTTTCCAGGTTTTTTTTTCAATGCATCAAATTAAAACGACAGCTTATTCAAACACTATGAACCGTTATTATAACATGATAAAAGTATATAGATTTAAATATTGTAAAAATCGATGAAAGATATTAAGTATATTCGTCGTATACATACACAATCGGAAATTGTATGAAATAGCGTACTTAGACATTCTGCAGAAACATATGATAAATTTAATTTACACAATAATATGCACTATTATTGACTATTAGATTTGTTTTATGATAGCATCGATTCAGATTTTTTGCAAATATACTCAAACGCAATAAGTATTTAAATAATTTGCATGACAAAACAATGTAGGTACGCGAGGAACGAACAAATAACAAAACGCATAAGTTTTCATTTGAGAGACGATTATAATTACTAATTAGATTAAATGTTTAAGTGAATCTATATAATAATAATATTAGGATTCACTTGTTCAGTGTTCGTTGGGGCAAAAATTTATTAAACAGAAACCTAACTCGACAACGCAATAATATAATTAGACATATATCAAATTGTCCACTCGAAAACAATATCTAATAAATTTCATTTTTTGGAAAAACAAAGACTGTTTTAGAAGATAATCAAATTATAAACGTTATAATAATAACGTTCTGTTCACAAAAATAGTGAGTTCAATTAAACAGAACACATTGATTATGTCATTCTTCAAACTTTTCAGTGTGTTTTTTAAGCGACACAAATTGCCAAGAAAAAAAAAATTACCAATAATAATCTGTTAACCAATTTTTCCATAAATAATATTAATTATTATTTATTATACTTCCAGCATATAATATTATAAATTATAATAGTCATGTTAAATTACGGCCACAGTGTAAATCTTTATTGCCGCAGTATATTTACATTAAATGAATAATACCTACATTATTATCTCGTTATAAATGGTTAAACCTATATTACAAATATTATTGAACCCACCCGGATATAAATCGAATTACGAATCCTTACAATGAAAATTAGTATAAACAATAATACAGCATTATGATCATGTTATTGGAAAAAATCACCATGACGGTTAAGTCCGTTATTAAAGATTTCCATAACTATAATAATATACTGTTGTGTTCGGCACTCGGGAGTAGGTACACTAGGTATATATTGCATGAAATTTTTATTTGTACGAATTTATTTTCCCCGAAAGCGTTACAAATGTATTCGTTCTAGTTAGGTTACAAGCGTGTAGGTTACGCGCCATATACCTATCTGCAAAATATAAGTATATGCCACAATACAAGTAGTATTATTAATACATTTAAGTACAAGTAAATCGTAAACATAGAACTAGACATTGGTGTCGTACATCTAATTATACGCGATGTGGTCAATGTCGTTTTTACAAATTATATTATAATATATTATTTTTTTTTTCATCTGATACCAAGTATATAAAAACAAAACCAACCTACCGCGTCATCATCAAGGACAATTTAAATGATTACTGTGTTAAGTGTGGTATTGTTTCGAACTAAACTGCTAAACTATAATATATGCTATAATATACTATACAACCACCACATACGATCTGAATAAAACATCAGAGTAAAAGGATTAAGTTATTCGATGCCATATGTGAAAGCAACACATCCATCCAAGGTTCAGATTTAAAACTAAATATTAAAAATAATAATATATTATTATGTTTATAAAAATATAAGCTATAGAAATTTTATGCATGAGTATCATCGTTACGAAGCTCATATTATACTCGAACCTATAGGTACCTATAAAATATATTATCTTGTTTGTTTCATAACTGATAGTTGATACCCTGTACAGTATTTATGACAAATAAAAATCATTGTTCTACAGAAAATTTTAGTATCTCCGGTCCGTTTATCTCATCTTCTATATACATGTCACGTGAAAACGTAAAATGTTAATAATATAATTCTATATTATAAACTACAAATTTCAACGCTAAAACAACATAAAATATCCGTTATAGACTAAGCGGTAGAATCGTTTGACTTGTATTGATTAAAATGGAAATTGAAGGGCGGAAATTCATATATATTATGTATAGTGGTATTATAAACGCTGTAAGTCGGTAGTATTTAAAAATCAATTATTACCATTAAAAAGCAATACATTTAAATATGTTGTTTGAATAATAAAATCAATGATCTCATAATAATCTTAAACCAATCCATTTTCTGTAATATTTAAGTTCTTCCCCAGTTCAATTGAAAAATGCATTTTTGATGATAAATAATGACAAAAAAGATAATTTAAAAATGTATATCATGTTTAGGTTTTAACTAAATTGCACTTGCAACAACGTTAAAAAATAATTAAGCATACACAGACTATAGATAAAAATAAAAATTTTCAAATAGTTATGAACCTGATAATACATTAAATAATTTAACGACCTACAGTATTTTAACACGTAGGTAGATAGTATTAGAAGGTATTACGACTAGGCAAAAGTTATTTGTACGTATCATACACATTATCTACAGATAAGGTAATTACTAATAATATGCTTTTATTATATTTACATAGAACATAAACACTAGATATTAAATTTGTCATGCCAATTTTTTCATATTTAACGGAAATCATAACTATTTACAAAACTGTGATGCGTTTAACGTACCTATAACCTAACATAACACAATAATAATAATAATAATTATTATTTATTATTGATACGATATTCGTAGTAATATTACTCTAGAACTAAATTCGCGTCGTAAAAGTATTTAATAGCATTAAAATATATGAATATTATACATAATATATGCAGTGTTTACTTAAAAATGAATAAAAAAAAATATTTCATACGTGCATGAACAGTAAATTTTTTGAGAAATGTTTTCTTCAACTAGAAAAAACTATTATGATATCTTACAAAAATAATTAATAATTATAATCATTATTATTATTAAATTTTTATAGTAAAATTAATTTTATAGATGTTTAGACTATTACTTCTGTATATGCACCGATGACGCGCGCGCGTATCTTTACAATTCAAACGTATAAATTATAATCAATACATTCAATTTCCTAGTTTCGGGTACGTTCTATCAATTAAACTATCTACGTTCTATATATTAAATATTAGGCACACACATCATCAAACCTGAGAGCTTGTTATAATAGTTCCGTGTTGCATCTACTTTTATATTACTTATAGGTTTACCTTTACTTCAGTATACCTTTCTCTAAATATATATACATCATGCATATGTAATATGTATATTATATAAATCATAATATACTTGATTTAGTGAATAGATAAAGTCAAAACAAACTAGTGCACACAAGGTACCTATACCATAAAAATACACATCGACTAAATACGCTATAAATCGGGAGTGGCCAATAATAAATACCTTGTGTGAGTGACCGCACACCAATAAGTGCAACGCAAAGCCAAAAAATGAATCGTAATATCACTATATTATACAGAGTAATTTAAAATTTATGTTATACCTAGCCATTGTATTATATATAAATTCAAAAGATAGAGAAAAATGTATAACATAAGGTTTTTTTTTATTTAAAAACAACTATAATTATTTTTTATTTTATATTTGTTTACATTATTTTAAGGAAAGGAGTTGGGGTCAACTTTAAAAATTCAAATGAAAACTTTTTGCAAACATAATGTGAAAAAAAATTTTATAAACTTTAGTGTGAACATTAGTTAATGCAAAACTCTATCTTTGAAAATTTCCATAAATATTTTTAAGTTAACCCCCCCCCCCTATAAAATAATGTATAACGATAAAATTTACAAATTATATTGTAAATTATTTCTGAATAAAATAATTTTCGTACTATACATTTTTCTCTATTTTGAATATACAATATATTATGATAAAATGACTGTAACATACATTTTGAATCCACCTACAGATTAAGTTTTACTAAGCTCCAAATAGTCTTGTAAAAGTATTATCGGTATATTATTATTTGAATAGGATATAGAATAGGTAGTTAAAAAAATTAGTAGGTATTATGGGGACATATTTATTATTCGTTAATTATTTAAAAATATTTTTAAAACGAAATAAACTAATTTATTACCTATATTATTCTTCAAATTATTAAAAAAAAATATTTAAATTTTAAACCTGAGAAAAATAATAATACATTTCATATATGTACACGCAATTTTATTTTTTTTAGTGAGTTAGTGAATAAAACCGCAACTATGATACGAGCCATTCGTATAATATCACTACTACAAAAGATGATTTTTTTATCAAACAAAACTCATTATTTAAAAATATATAAACGTTTTTGAAAATATTTTTTTTACATAATTTTCAGTCGAAATAAAACAACATTCTTTCAAAAAAAATTATATTTTTATCGTTATAGTTTTTTAAGTTTTTACATATTTGAATGACAACATATGTTTTTAATTTCATATTCTAAAACAATGGTTTTCAAACTGGGTGCCGCGGCATACCAGTGTGCCGCGAATATCCACTAAGTGTACCCCGGTTTTTCCATAAATTACCGATTGCATTATGATATAAGAAAATGCGGGTATGTATCAACTATTCGTCCGAGAATTAAAAATATTTGTTAATCCATCAATAATATATTTTTTATTAAATATATATATATAATTATAATTAATTCAAAATAATTTTGTTCATCTAAAAAAAAGGTCAGTATGTCATGAAAATTTTTTGAAGTGTACGGTGTTCTAAAACATATTTTTTAAAGTATTTTGATAAATAAAAATTGAATTTCGGGCTAGTAGTGTATACGACAGGGACGTACACAGGGGGGGGGGTGTTTTGGGTGTTCAACCCCCCCCCCCGAAATACTTGGGTTTTTGCATGATTATTTACTTATTCAATTTTAATATTAATTTTGTTATATTAATCTTTGTATCGATTTGCATTTAAAAAAATTATTTAAAGTATACCTAATTTTCATAAAAAATTGTTGTATTTTTATTAAAAAAAAAATCTACTTTTCAATAACTGATTTTCAAAAACACCCCCCCCCCATCCCAAAAAAAAAATGCCGTTTTAGCAATTCAAATAACAAAACAATATGCATAGAGAATAATCAACTAACGATTATTAAACTATAATCAAATCTGAATGTAGACAAATACTAAAAATAAATCAAATAGACCAATACATAAATTAAAATAAGAAGTTGTGATAAAAAATAAATAGTGACAAAAAAATGCTAATACAAAAAAGATAAGACGATTGAAAAATACCTGATAAGGAATACATAAGTACATAAATATGGGAACTAACTTCAAATGCAAAAATAAATTGTAACTATATGGTCTTAGAAGGTCTTCTAAGATCGTAGTTATTAAAGTTTTATTATTTACACAAATATTAAAATACTGTGTTAAGAAAATGATAGTTTTAATAATTTGTAAAATTAACATTGACTTAAATTGTTCAATAGACCCCCACAATTAGCTAGCTCTCATAACAGCCAACTGATATTATCTAAAACTCTCTCATCAAACAGGGAGACAGCTCGAAATGTAACGATGTTTGTTTAAAAAATGCATCCACATTCTAAGGCATTGGTGATTTTAACACACATCCTTTCACATAACTATAAAAAAGAAGTCAAATGAAGTTATGTCAAATAATCTGGGAATCCAGTGGTTAAGTGACAGATCATTAGTTGTAAGATTTCTCTACAAGCGCCACATTATGAAACTAGACGTCTGCAGTCACATATAGTTAAACGATTTGGACGAGTAGATAATACTCAACGATTAAAGTTCACATTTCAAAGCTTTAGAGATCAAACATTACTGTTCATGAATTATTGTTAGTGCCAAAACAACATTTCAATTAAATATAGGAAATCCAAATAGTCAGTTTTCATAATGTAAGAATTAGGTGGTTAAAAAACAAGAATATGCGCTGCATTTCAAATTGTCAATCCTTGTATGTTAGAAAGGATTTGAGATTAACTGAAATATCGGTTGGATATTCTAATGAGGGTTATTTTTTCAGGGGTCACTTTAAACAACTTAAAAAAATACAAAAATAAAATAAAATTAGTAAAAATGTTTACCAATTAAGTATTCAAATACTCCTAAAATCATTTTTTACGCTCTGTAAACAATACACTAGATTTCTTTGTAATACTTATAGAATAAAATAAAAATGTATTTCAAATTTTTTTTTAAACAATAAGAAATGAATCTGATTAAACTCATACTGAAATAGATTATTTATGTGTACAAACACCGCACCACCACCGCCTAAATACTATATTAATATTATATTCATCTATAATTTACCCATCAAATGTACATATATTTTTATACTAAATGTTATTTCATAAATGTAATTAAAGGTATAAAGGTAATTATTTAGAAGTAGAAACATTTTTATCCAGTTTTTTATGTAAAAATACAAGTTTAAATATAGTTTTAAATAGGTACTTTTTTATAACATCATAATTTTGGAAATTAAATGTTAAAAATAAAAAAATAAATCAACATTCTTTAAAAAAAGACAAGAATTAATTAAGAAAATGTTTTGAGTAAAAAAAAACTACTCTAAATAATATGTTTATATAGTAACTATAGTAACAACAAACATAGTTAATTGTTCAATGATGGTAACAACAAAAATTAAAAATCATCTAGTTGAACACGCGTCCGTAGCACATACTAGCACTACATGTCTATATACATATAAGTATATTATTATATATCAATAAATACGGTTTAAAAATTAACGCTTCCGATGAATTTTACGTAAAATAAATTGATTTAAAAGCGAAGTATATTAGTCTGCTTCTGAGCATAATACACACACACTATACATATAAATATCATGTATTTATTATTTAAAATATTTACGGAACTAGCGCTCACAAAATAGCACAAGGTATAAACACGTCGGCGTCCACCTGCTGCACCTCATCGCCTCATCCTATCCTGTCATACTCGTGTGCATTAGATAAAAATATTATTTCGCACGACTGTGATTGTAAAACAATTTACAAACGCAAGCAATAACCACAAAAACGTTTTGACAATATAGAAGAAAGAGATTCGTTAATATTGTTACTAATTGAGATTAAATTCCTCGTAGATAAAATATTGTATATTAATCGTGCGCCGCGCGTATAGTGTCTTATATTATATCATAGTATAGAGAACCGGAATGTCAGTCGGTTGGGTACAATTGAATTGAGAATATGAGGTAGTGATGGCAATGGTACTTTTTTCTGACTCTATAGTAATTCGTTTGTAATAATTATGATCCATGACTAGCGCGTGGCCTAGATTTTAGACGTTGTGTGCGAATATCATACAGCTGTAATATTGCGCGGGTATATTTAAATTGTGCGTTTCCTCCGTGAGTAAATTTCAATCGAATCGACAGTACGGCACGAAGACCATTACTCGCGTAAAAATGAAACGCCATTAATCCCCATTTACGTATTTTAATTTAAATACAGCTGTCGTGTGAAAAAAATACTGCTCGTTTGCATGCGAATAAACATTTCAAATGTACCTATGGAACACTTGTCCACTGCTACGTAAATAATTTATATTAAAGAAAAATCTAAATTACATTATATAGTTTCATTGAAGCTCAAAATGTATAAATTATATCCAATATATATTATTTTTGTATACCTATATAATAACAATAAATATAATATAGGGACGATAACACAGTCAGCTATGATCAAAACTTAATTAATATTGTATGTACATATTGTGTTTAACACTGTTATCTATGCAAGTACATCAATAACAACCGTGTATATAATAAACAAATTTACACCTAAGTTACGTTCAATGGCCTTAGATGTTTTAAATAGCTTTTAATAAAAAACTACATTTTTGTCATTTATCTATATTATACATATTATATATTGAATATTTAGCTTTACTTGTAACATGCGGTAGTCGTGAGTTATATATTATTTAATTAATTAAATACGTTTTTCACGAGAAAGTCAAGTTTTTCACAGAAAATCAATACAATGAAAAATATACACCTGATATTTTTATATTTTTTGTTTTCAGACTGACAGACAAACCTAATATATTACTTATATACGTACATATTATAGTACAGTTTAAATGAAAACCTACTACCATAGTATCAGTTCAACAAAAACATTAGAGAAATTGGAGTATACATATTCAATATAAATATTAATGATGGTTGGTGAATTACAGTAAATAATAAAAACCGTTTTTATTAATCATATTCTCAAAGGGATTTATTATTTGTATTGTAGACAACATTTTATATTCGATACTCCCACTAATTAAAAATTGTTAATATTAAAATCTATATTATGGTATAATTATGTATAGTTTATATTTGTTTACGTCAGACACAATATAACAATTTGAAGAGAAAAAAATTGTTTAGTACTGTTATAAAAAAATTATAATCATAAAAAACCGCATTTAGATAGACTAATAATTGTCTCATACTCCCATGGTACTTGTTAATTTATATGTATAACTTATATCTATATGTAACGCGTGCGTAATATACATTATTGTTTGCTGCTTAACGACTTAATTAAACACACTTTTTAAATTATTTCCATACACACAGATACAAACAGAGCTCAGTGAAGTTCAAAAACATTTGCCATACATTCTTTGTTTAGACAATTTACGTAGCAACTAATTTCCCGTCACTAATGGTTTTTGTGTATGTTCATACAAATTAAAAACGTATGGAACTATTATTATCATTTTAGTAGTAAATTATACATATAATTAAATTAAATTTTAGGTTTAATATTTGCTACATATGAAAGACGGTCTTAACCAGAGAAAGTTTTGAAAATATAATTATTATTATATTATAATACTAAAACTAAAAACAAAATATAATTATAAAATTAGATTTTTATAATCAAATGTATATTTTGACTATAGATTTTTTTTTCTGAGTATGGTTACTTAAAAATTGATCTCAAAATATATACTAAAATTAGTAATTCCGTTACTTAATAAAAAATCATTAATTAATTATCACTTCCGTGAAACTATATTATAAAAAACTAAAAAGTAAATAACATTCATCAAATTCATACTGGTTAAGAATAGCTATAGTAACAGTGTAACACTGTTATATAATTCATATTCTACCTAACATTAAATATGTATGTACCTCTTTTTGAAACATATGTATTAATACAAATTATCCAACTGTATATACAATTTAATAATAAAATAATCACAAGGTAGTCATTACTAAAGATAGAAATATATAATAATAAAAAATATGATGCATGTAGTACTAATACAATTTCCTCTTCCAATGTCAACGATTTAAAATGAAAAAAAAGATTAACCTAATGATGAATACAAGATTTTTAAATAGCTACATTTATAACAATACAAGATAATATAAATGATAAAATTATGTGTCTAATGACCACTATGATGTAATGATGTAATTTAGTGTGAGTCAGTCATAATATTAAACACAATTTAAAAAACATTCTAGGCAACAGAAAACATCTTTAGATTTATCAAAATAAATAATATATCTGTGATAAAAAATAAAATTGGTCCTATATTTCCATAATTCATTCGAATATTGTTTCTAGAACAACTATTTCTACTAAAAATGTAATTTGTTTTTAAATATCAAAAGAAATTGATAAAGGCACACCAATAATTTTTAAAACAAAAATATTGAATATATAGATAGGTAAAAATTAAACTTAAAAATTAAAAAAACAAAATGTATGTAAAAAAATACTAATAATAAGTATATGAATTAATTTTAAGTTAATTTAGTATTAATATTATAACAAATTATTTAATTTAATTTTAATTTCAAATTTTTGACAAAACACAGATTTGGGTTAACAATTACTTTTGATTTTTTTTTTTTTTTTTTATTATTATAATTGTCGCTTTTTTAGGCCCAAAAAATGCTTCACCTATCCTCTTTTAAATATTAAAAGGATGTATTTTGATTTTCTAAAGAAGATCCCCAGCATATGGAAAACTATACAAAAATTTCAAACAAACATAATTTTAACTAATCTTTAATTATATTTTATTTTTTGTTAAGCTAGTGCTAGAAATATTGATATAAATTATTTCAATTTATCAACCACCAATAGTATTACATTCTGCAACTTATTTAAAGATTATACAATTGAAATAAATATTGTTTTTCTTTTACAATAATTAAAAAAAATGTAGATTTAAAATAGATTTGAAACATAAGTTTAAATATGAATATTAATTTTGCAGATGTCATTAATTCAGATGAACTGACATATTTGTTTAAATTAAATTATTTATAACCTGATACAAAATATTTTGTTTTCATAACCTTGAACATAAATTTATTGTATATTATAATATAAAATATACAATAAATTATATACCAGTATATGTTTTATCCATCTTACTAATGTAAAACATACCAAATTTGCATTCAACAAAATAAATTTACCCATTATCTAATCCAAGAGAACATCGTGTATCATCATGAATCTAGAAAATATTCTTACCTTTAAGTTTGATAATAGGTAAATAAACTCTAATATTAAAATTAACATAAAATGGATTCTGTTGAATGCAAATTTGTTACAATGTACATTAATAAGACGTCGACAACATATGCAAGTACCACGTCCTCTTAACTATTCATACTATTTAAATTAAAAATATCATAATATAGTTGCAATAACCAAATCATTCACAAGCCTTAAAAGTTAGGTACTAATGATATAATATAAAATTATATTTAACTAAAAATTAAATAATGTGAGAATCTAAAATGTAAAAAATACAAATAATAGGTACACAAAATATTAATATTAATATGTAAATAATTACTATATTTTAATAATAACACATATTCAAAAACAAATATTTTTATATATTTTATACTTGAAATTATTTGTATAATTTTAATCATTATTTGGAAAAGTACCAAATTATAATCCAAAAGACTGATTATGTTAAAAAGATAAATCACAGATCACAAATTTAATTCTTGATTGCAGTATACAAATTATAAACATTAAAATTGAGATAAAAAATTTATAGCAAAATCCGTAAATTATATAAATGTTTTGAGTTTAAATTTCCAAACACTTAATAATTTTAAATTTAATACCTAAGCTAATTTGTAATAAATCTGAAATTAATTATTGTTAATGATATTATAATAATCAATTGTATTAATATTTAATAGCTGATTTTTTTCTATAAATGCTTAAATAAGACATCAAAAATCTTATAATACATCTTTATAATATGAAGTCTACTACCATTATAAAAAAATCTTTTTTATAAGTTATGTCATTATCATATGTTGACGTGGTGAATTATAATGTTACATATTACTATTAAACCTATAGATTATTCTTTAAATAATATATTATATAATAATTATAAATTAATAAACATTTTAATACATATTATATTATTACTTGTTTAAAGTTATAACTCCATTATAAGCTAATTAGCCATTTGGCCAATACTTTAAGTCATTGCTTTAATGATATTTTATCATTTAAAATATTTTCAACCATTATTTTTTTAAACCATTTATTTTCAGTATTGTTAATAAATGTATGCTATATTAATATCTTTATTTAAAAATTAGTGTATATCTATTATGTAAAATATATATAATTGTTAAACATATTTATAAAGACTTTTGGGTTGTTTAAATAATACAGCCCCGGGACACTTCAATAAAAAAAATTTTAAATAAATATCTTTATAGTTATAAGCTATGATATTTTAAATGGCAGTATAGTATAGTTTTGATAAACTTACAGAACAAATTTTTATTTTACTAATTCTTAAATATTAGGAACTTACTAAAAGCAATACTGTTAACTTTTAAGTTTTTAACACAACATTAAATTTACACTATTTATTTACTGAATTGAAGCTAATAATAAAGAAATTATAATTAATAAAAAAAATAAGCAATATTGTTACCTATTGGTTATTACTTACTAACAACACTTTAAAAGTTGTAATTAGTGACTAAACTTTGTCATATTAAAAATAATAGAATCATCATTTAAGTTAAACACTAAACTTTTTGGTTTATAGAAGTTAAAAATTAAATTATGAATAAAACCAATGTATAAATAGCTGCAATGATAACTTAGAAAAAATGTATAGAAATCTGCAAGTATTAAAATAAATAATACAAAAAAAGTCAATATATAACCTAACCAAGAATAATTTTTAACACTACATATTGTATCCATAACCATAAACAGATATTATTGTTAAGAATACTAATCTTCACGTTTAAACTTGTATTATATTCTAACAGAGTAACAACTATTTGAGAGGTTCCAAGAATGTTAGGAAAAAAATACTACCTTACACATATTAACCAAATAAGATAATCAGTAATCACAGCAATTTATCACAAAAAAAAAAAAAATTCAACTTTAAATTATAATAATATATACTACTATTGCAGTATCTATCATAACAATATTACCTATACTTCAAAACTGGAAAACACCGTTCAAATCTCTATACCAAAAGTTTATAAGATGTTATAATTTATAACAACAATATATATTTTTCTCAAATCAGACATTAATGGTTAATTTAGTATAAAGAATATACATAAAAATATTAAACATATTTATCGATTATACATACTATAACCATATACCTACACACTATTATGCACATTATATTACTAATCAAAAAATAAATGTCTGAAATCTTCAAAAAAAAAAAAATCTCTTACCTGGATGAAGTATCACTAAAATTCCCGCCATCCAGTAAGCGAACTTTAGCAAACAATACAGCATTGACAAATGGGACGGCTGTTAAATCTTCTAGGCAGAGATTAACAGTAAACTTATATCGTTTCTTCTTCACCATGAATGACATTTTGACCCTGTACATGAGTAATTATGTTAATAAAACCAAAATAACTCGAACAATTATCAGACATTTCATACACAATATATCACAACTTGTTATAGATACAGATCAATCAAACTAACCATGTATATATCTACTACTAATGTGATAATGTACCTATAATGAAATTTAGTGACAATGAGAAGTAAAATCAATATGACTACAACCATTAATCGTATTGTTGACAAATGTGTGTCTGAATGAATATTTGTGCGTACGTACAAATGTGTGCATTGATGCACAATGAACTAACATCGGAATGTAAAAAATATGCCTGACCATATTGACCACAGATAACAAGTTAGTGAGACCAATTATTATGTAAGTAAGTGTAATACCTGCAGGAGTGTCAGTGGATCATCTATACGTTAAGCAGCATAAAATGCATCTTCTGATGATTTCCTAACACAGGAAGAATAAACACACTGCAACACTATATATTTGTCGAGAATGTCATAAATTAATAGAAAAAAAAATGATTTGACAATTCTCTTTGGATGATATAAAATAGAAGAAAAACGAATGTGAAAATTAAAAAATTAAAAATTTTTACCTAACAACCGACGACGTGCGATTTTTTGACTAAAACATAAGTATACAGACACGTTCACATTTCACCGGTACATATCATATGCGACGTACATATAAATATTTATAAAAAATATATAATAAGTAAAATACCTTATATTAAGTATTTTATTGCTATTTAGATCCCTACGGGAAAGTCGACGTCGCCGACGGGGCAAAACAATAACACTTGACAACAAATAACAATATCGGACGGATGGCAACGACTGCGACAGAGACACCGCCACCGTCGATCATATGTTTTTCATAGCTCGCGTCAGCGCCATCTATCCGTCGCGTCTTGCCTACGTTGCTTACATAATAATATTTTTGCGCGCACCCGAAGGGATCTGGTATTCTGTCGATGAACGGTATCAATCATTGAGAAATAAATTGGTTATTACTTTATAGAGTCAATATTCTTTAATCGTGATTTAAATTTTAAATCTACATCGTGTGTTGTACAATAGGCGTAAATAGGAAATACATTCCATGATAACAATAAGATAATTGTCAATTGGTAAACAATATATTAATATATACACAATACACATTGTACATCCCAGTCCTTAATACTCCTATACCTATACAAAGAAATATGGATGACGTCTGTTGTTAGAGAAAAATGTCTAATAAGTTATAACTTAGTCCATTTATATTCTAAGTACGTCGTTAATAACTTTATAACAACAGTTTTAGAAAAAAAAATAGCACACTTAATTAGATCCCATAATGACCATAATGATACGCGCGAATATCTATTTCTAATAATGTTAGCACTTGGCTAGTGGCATACTTACAACTAATTTTTTTTTTGAGAGGGGGGGGAAGTTTATTACATTATAATATTATATTTATGTATATAAATGTAGTTAAATTATAAAATCAAACTTTCTGTTTTTATTTGTTAAATCATCAATCACTTCATCGATCTCAAATGTTAATTGTCGGTGAATTAATAATAAAGCAAGGCCATTAAGTCTTTTCATTTTGTTTCAATACCAATTTTTTCTAAATTTTCTATGATCGAATCTGATAATCCTGCTCCGGATAAATCATAAGCGGGAACAAACTATAAAAAATCTTCCCGTTAAATGATTTTTTTCTAAATTCACGTATCTAGCACATAATAAAACTTCTTCGACACCCGATACAACGGCAGTAATAATGAAACATTTTGCTAAATTTACTCGAGATATACAATTTTAAAAGAATCAATAATAGCTTTTTGACTTTCGGGACTAATATATTTATTTCGATGTGCTGGGTTTTCAAAAATATTTCTCAAATGTGTATCACCAAGTGCCCTGTATCGTAATATCTTTCGGAAATTTCCTTCATTAACATTCACAGATAATTTTATTATCAGCTGACCAGAATCTCTGTGTCCTCTAAGTGCTAGATCTTGTCTTCCGCAAAAAGCTATGGCTTCAATAATAGGCTTAATATTCATACGATTTTTCACGAATTAACTAGTTCTGGCCGTGTCCACCTGATTTATTATTACTTTACTTGGATTATTTTTTGTGAACAGAAAACGACCCACACACGATTCGACACTGCCTATCGACTCCACTATATAGGTACCTTCCTCGCGTTTCAATCCTTTCTTACTCTTCGTGGTTCGTACTATTTTAGTAAGATGTGAAAATTAATATTCCAGTTTGCACTCTTCATAAAAATAGTAATTATATCCTTTCAGTTTTCCCCTACAATACGGCCTATAGCCTATATTAAACGACACAATACCTATATATACTACAGTAAACAGCCAATAAAATTGGTCTCTACGAAAAACCTTGATATAATTCGTACAATAATATTGTCATAACTCAAATCTATTAATTAGGTCACGTCATAATTAAAAATTCAATACCAAATTCAATTGGTTTTATTTTTTTTTTATGTGATACACGATTGAAAAATACCTAATCAAAATAATATCTATAGATAATATTTTTTATGAATAGGGTGCGGATTTATATGTATTATAAATTCAAAAATATGTACATATATATGTATTTATTTTTATCCAAAAATGCAATTAAAAATACAAAATATTATATAAAAAAATGTTTTTATTCTAGAAAAAAAATTATAAAATAAGTGTATAGGTACGTAATTATAAATTATACAACACTACATTAGATTATTATTTTATTAACATTAATTATGAATATATTCAAATTAAGTAATTATTCATTGGAGTTATGACATTCTTTATCGTCAACAAAACAATTGACAATCATATACTTTTTTATGTTGTCAAAAGTAAATCGACGTCAATTAGGATACAATATATTTTTTACGTCAACAGAAGTTATAGGAGCAAATTTAAAAGACCCTAAATCAGTAAGACTAAATTCAAAAGAAGTTTGCGTATCGCAAGGTTAGTTTAGTTTTATTATTACGTGGTGTTATGGAGAGTTGAAACTCACAATTATTATTAGCACACATATACGGACTGGAGAAGATAAAAACACATAATATAAATATGAGCGATACAGTACTAATTTTTTAAATAGCTGAATATTTAATAAAAATATGTAATATAAGTAAATTATGTAAAAATATGTAATATCAACCATAGCTTAAAATAATCAGATAGTCCTATAACATATTTCTATAAAGAAATCGTTCGAATATTATCATTCGCGACAAATATGTAAATACATAAAAATCCGCACTCTAGCTATGAATAAAAAAACTAATATGTATAAAGAATAAAAACCGTTTAAAGTATTGAAGAATCGGGGTTTTTTACATAGGTATTTATGTTACGTTTAGATAAACGTCTAGATCTAGAACACACCATTTACCTATATGTGTCACTATACCTGAGCTCAAATATTGCATTACCCCAATGAAGTCTGAAATGTCTTTATTTTTAAATTTTAAACCAAGTTCTAATGACATTATTTATTTCCTCATTTCTTCTGAAATCTAATATTTTCTATAATTCTATCTTAGCCACTCTGAACCACATCTAAAATAAACCAAAAAAACTTTATTTTCATGTTTACATGAGTCATATTTGTTATATTAGTGCAACAATAAAATTACTGTTAATCCGCGTAACACAATATTGTTTCTTTTTTTTCATATTACCGCATATGTATTTTAGGTACCATATTTTCATTTATTCCGATAGAATACTAGGGCAAGGCTTATCAACTAGTGCACTTAATTCTTAAATATGCAATAGTTACTCAATGATGATGGCCGGTGGGTGATGGGTTCTGTTAACAGGCATGTGTACAACATTTAGATACATATATGTATATAAGCAATAGGTAATAAACCTAATAAAAATTATGAATTATAAATAGCTAAACAAATATACTAAATTAGATATTTGTGAAAAGATTATTATTTTATTATTGAGTGATAGCAGGTGGTAGGTGATCAAAACTAAAACTTGTCTACTGCACGGATTAGTGAGAAATATTTGGGCGCCGCAGATGGGGGCCCATGAACAATTTTAAAAAAAATGTAGTTACAAAACAAATCTCAATAAAATATATTGAAGTTTTTGAATTTTTGGTCATATGAGAGTAGGTACCTAATAAGTTGCCCAGTGTGATGACTGTTTTTATAGTATAATAATGTATTATATATTTATATATGTTATTGTATTATAATTTATAACGTCTTCTTAATGTATTTATTAAAGATAAATCAAATATTCTAATTCAATACAAAATAATATTCGATATGTTGAGACTTAGGATCAGAGTATCAGACTAATGAGTTACTTGAGTATTATGGCGAGTACCTAAGGTATCTATGCTTAATAAAGAACAGTTCTTTATTTTGAATTATTATACAATCATCCATATTAATAAAAAAGAACAAATTATTTAATGCTTTATACAGTTAACATCATAATTGCATTGCATATGTTTATTGCAAATTAAATATAATAAATAACAAATAACTTATAAAACTATTATTGATTTGGAAATGTATGTAGATAGGTACCGCTTTAAAAATACAATATAAAAATAAGAATAATGAATAACAAATTCGTCTAAGATTGAAAAAAATAATGCTACATTTAATACAAATATACTAACGGTACCGTTACGACTAAATAAAAAACACGATGAGCTGAATTAGCCTGAATATTATATTAACTATATATTAAAAAAAAAATAGTTTTTGGACAATTCTTTTTTTTTCATAGCCGTAACGGTCCACTTCATTATAGCTAGTATATAGAGTATTAGTAAATAGTAATAACAAATTAATATTATTTGTTGCTTGTCTCATTTAAGATTTAAACTATTCAGAAATTGTATTATTTTTTTTCGTTTTTATTTATTTATTTTAAAGCAACTTTCGTCAAAATTTGTCAAAATCATAAAATACCGAAAATTATTTTGTATTTAAAGAAAAATTGTTTTATTTAATCGAGCACAAACCAAATCGTGGAGATATCTTACAACCAATCAATTTGGACTTATGAGGTAAAAAACATGCAAATACATAGAAATCTTAGCCCTAGTTATTAGTAATTAGTTTATTATATATAATAAATAGTATTTCATAAAATAAAAACCACTCGACGTTTGTTTGTAAATAATTCGTCCAAAACTTGGTTTGCATCTACTACAGATATTAAACGATGAACAATTACATTGGCAATTCATTTAATCTTTTCTACAAATTTAAAATGTCATTATCGATCGTAATATCGTATTATCGACCGGTATGCTGGTGTGTTGTTGCGTGTTGGATGTCGAAGCTGCACATAGCATATATCCTGTACACAATCGCAATTGAGAATTTAAGACTCAAAGTCAAAACATTATGAGTTACCTATTTATGAAGTATGAGGTACACAGGTATACTATAAGTTTCAGCATGAAATAACCATTTCAACTTCAGTTGCATCAGGAATGAATCTAGTCACGAATTGAATACCTATTACAGTATTACCATTCTATAGTTAAAATCAGTGGCGTATTTACAACTTATTTTTTAGGCGGAGCCGTCGGGGGACGTAAAAAGTTTATTACATTATATATTTATATGTATAAATATAGTCAAATTATTAAATAAAATTAAGCTTTCTGTTCTTATTTGCTAAATCATCAATCCCGGAGAGCGAAACCCTCAGCACCCCCTTTCGTAAACACGCCACTGGTTGATTTGCTCCGCTAGTACGAACTTATTAGATATGACATTTGCGGTGATACGTTTATTCAGTACAGTCGGAACACTTATAAACTGCTTTTCAAACGTAAACTTTTTTACAGTAAATGCATCTTTTAAAACGAAAAACATAATGGATTGAGTGAAATTGCGGTTTGAAGTTTGAATCCATTTTTTCAGTATTTTATGAGCACAAATTATATGCCAATACAATACAATAATATGATGACAAATATTGGACAAACTTTTTATACTCTAAATATTAATATTTAGTTGAATAATACTTGAATAACACAGATTGTTAACAGTTTCATCGTTTCATGCAAATAATGTAATTATTTTTTATTTCAACAAGTTAATATTTTATGTAAAAAAATAAGTTATAGACTCAGTCATTACATTTACATTTCATTATTTTAAAGTTTTAGACAATATTTTTTTTTTATAGTAAATAGTTTAAGAATATAAAAATTTTATTTTTGTCTGGCCCACGAACTCTTTTTAATTTGTGAATGTGGCCTGAGAGTTCAAAAAGGTTGTCGACTTATTCATAGTGTAGTTGGTGTACACTATACTTTTTAATATTTATGGGATGCAGTACCTATTGAAAATGCAAGTTTAGCCGAAGAAAATCGTAGAGAAAGTAAATGAATCTTGTATCTTAGTATGGAATAAACTCAATAAAGTGAGAAAGTCTGTAATAAAATTTGACACAGAATCTGTTTCATAATATGATCGATTTTTTTTTGTTTCAATGCAATGCTGCTACACATAAGGATTTATATTAAAAATGATATATGATTGTTCTCTATTATTATTAAATATAGTCAATAAATATTGACTATGATTTTGGACTAAGTATAAATAAATAGACTTTACCTGTAATATATTTGCAACTGGTTCTATACAAACTGAGTATTTGGTTATGATATTTAAGGATATAATAAATTGTGCAGCTTATGTTATACACGTTATCAGTTTATTACTAAAGAAGAAGACAAGTATGTAAATAGCACAAATAACACGCACCTAGATGCTGTGGCTACTGACTCTTACAGCGGTTCTTAACCTTTTGTAGAACACGGACCCCCGATGAAAGAATTTTAGAAATCGCAGACCCCCTACCAATTTTTTGTCAAATACCCACCTTTTTTTTACTATACAAAACATCTGATGTTATCATAATTAAAATTATAATTATTTTGTATTAAAAATTATAGAAGTAGACATAACAAAACATAAATATTTATAATTATTTTTATTAAACTTAATTTTTCATAAAACTGTAATATAAATTATTTTATTTTTAATGTTCTTAAAGCCGCCGTGGACCCCCAACATGAGTATAGGTTAAAAACTGTTGGTCAGTGACTATTAGATAGTAAATATTAAGGGATATAAACTGATAGTCTGCAACTGGATTATGGACACGTTTTAATAGACCGATATTTATGTAATTATAAAATATATAATATAGGTAGTTTTTACATTTTTATAAATAAAATGTTTATTGGTTATTCAATTTTTACGTGTAGAAAAATCATTAGGGTGTATTGGATGGTGGTAAGTTTCAAAACGAACCCTCATAGAAATTAGTTGGTGACCCCTTGATATAATATATAATCAAAAATCATAATTAATAAGTATGTTAATATAAAAGTATAAAATATGTATTGATAGTTATTTTATTACTCATTAAATAAAAAGTAGAACAATACTTTAAAGTAAAAAGAAATATATAAGAGAAAGACAACATTAAATAAATTCTACAAATTGTTTACGTTTTCTTCAATCCAGTGTATTCCATTCCCACAAGAGGATTGGCTTTTTTCGCATGATACTTCTTATATCCAACTTGTTTTTTTTTATAATATGCTTTATCTTTCTTTTTAATCCCTTTGTCTTCTTCTTCTTGTTCTTTTATATATTCTTTTAAAGAAGTAGGAACCATGTAATCAGGGACATCTGCCATATGATCTTGTAGTTTCACTGTATGTAAAGCTTTGTCATGCCTCAAAGACAATAAATCACGAGGATTTTCTTGAAAATATCGCTGTATAAACAATGTACATTTACAAATTAGATAAACTTAATAATATTGGGGTATATTTACAAAAAAAAAAATATTGTACTTTTAACTTTTTTGAATTTAACATTTCAAATTTGATTTCTTTCAGTCGAGCTTCTCGAACAGCAATTTTAGTGACAGCTCGCCAAGCATCTTTAGCTCGATATCTAAATCCCTCAACTTCTTCTAATTTAAAATTAAATTCTTGGAATATGTCGTTTTCTTCTGAAATACCTTGTTTTATATAATCTTCCACATCTTTTAATAAATTTTGTTCTCTTATATTTAAAAAAGATATGGCTGTGCCCTAAGTAAATAATATAAGAAATTAATCATTCAGCAAATTATGTATCAAAAAAAGACTTTCTTACTTTATTTTTTCCTCTTGCTGTACGACCAACTCTGTGTATGTAAGAATAAATATCTAGAGGAAAATCAAAGTTAATAACAATTGATACAAATTGAAAATCTATTCCTCTTGCTATACTGAATTCTTTATCATGTTTACGTTTACTAAAATAAAAATAAATTTATATAGTTATTTTAAATTTAAATTTTTAAAAGCTAGATTTTGTTTTTACCTAGTCTTAGTAGAAGTAATTTCATGTTCTTCATCTAAAAATTTTTCATCTGATGCTATAATTATGTCATATATATTGTCATTAAATTGATTAATTGTATGACATCGACAACTAGCTGGAAGTTCAGAATTTAAGACACATGTATGAATACCAAATTGTTCCAAAAATAATTTTAACCTTACAAAAAAAATATATACAAAAATTATTAAAATTGAACTTCAATAGTTACTAAAGTAACTATTGTTACTAATAGTTACAAAAGTATACTAACTTGTAGCATTTATCTACAGAATTAACAAATACTATAGTTTTTCCTTTCACAAGTTTTAACTTGAAACAACAATATAAAATTACTGCTTTATCTTCTTCTTCAGCATTCAATTTGTAATGAGTTAATTGTGATAATGGAGCCAAATCAGGTTCTTGCAATTTTAATATGACAGCATTTCGTAAAAGCAACTTTTTTAGTTCCAAAACATCTTCTGATAATGTTGCACTAGCCATAACAGCTTGATAGGTTTTTGGCAAAAATCTATAGCAGACCAGAGATATATTCAATCGTATAAATTTTAAATTAGAATCAACATTTTACTTTTAGTTTTTACTCACTTTATAACTTCTTTAATTTCCTCCTCGAAGCCAAATGAAAATACCAAATCTGCTTCATCAACCACCAGTGTTTGAAGCTTTTTAAGAGTTAAGTTTTTTGCTTGTAAATGAAGCAATGCTCTGGCTGGTGTAGCCACAATAACATCAGGTGGTATATTTAATAATGGCTGTTGTTCTTTCATATCAATCTAAGTAAAGTAAGAAAGTAAGTTTATATTTTAAATTATCAATAGAAGAATAAATTTATTGGTAAACAATTTGTCTTCATTTAGAACTGTTTTTTGTATAAATAATTTATCATTGAATTAAAATTAAATACATTTATAGCGGTTACCTACTCATTGGACAGGAATATTCAACACTTACTATATACAGCAGAGCAACTTCTACAGTTAATACATTAAAGCATCGATTATTTATACTACAAAATTTGTAAGATTTATTAATTTTATGATATTTGGATTTTGGATATGTATTTTTATATTTTTTTTTATAAATATATTTCTTGTTTTTAACATAATGCATACTTTATTATATTTTACTTATATACTTATAATGTTATAAATACATTAATTTTATTTTTAATTATGCAAAACATTTAAATTTGTGGTAATTGTATATTTTTAATAGTTAATTAATTATCTGCACTTCATTCAGTCACAATTAATACAAATAATTAATGTTTTACTATATATTATTAACTTAGATCTAAAAGTTATTTTGTTATAAAAAAAATAATTGCATTATAAAATATGTAATTAGAAATTTAATTTTAATTTTCAACTGTGATACTACTAACTTGATCAGATATATCAACACATTTAACAACTCTTGAACATTTAATGGTTAACTGAAGAATATTCTTAAAAATCTGGTTACATAGTTCTTTACTTGGAGCTAATATTAATGCTTGTGTACAATAGCCATCAGGATTTATCTAAAACATTTTTTAAGTTATAGAACTATAATAATTAGTAATAAATGTATGACAATTTATAAATTATTGATAATTATTGACAATGAATCGTATTCTTACATCTTTGAATTCTAATATTTTTTGTATTACAGGTATAACAAATGCTGCTGTTTTCCCAGACCCAGTTCTAGCCCTAACCAACATATCCTTGCCTTCCAACATGAGCGGAATACCACGTTCTTGAACAAGTGTGGGTTCTGTCCATCCCTGATTCGCAATTGCCTGTTGGAAAATAAGTCATAAAACATATAATTGTTGTAAGTTTCCAATAGATTTTTAAAAGAATCTATTGATAATAGTAAACAGTGAACATAAAAAAACCCACTTTGAGTATACGATCGTCTATATTCATTTGATGAAAGTTAATATGAGATTCCATGATTGATGGAATTGTACAAAAAAAACAATACTTAAAATTAAATTAAAAAAAACAATAATTACGTCAACACAAAAAGAGCACGTGCTATTATAACAGTATAGCGGTCTGAGAGTGAGACGTAAATCATGAACTGTGATACGCGTTATCATCTAACAATTATCACAGGGTCATCAATTATTATCTATAACCAAAACGCGGGTTACCTTATATCTAGGTCCGCGACGGGACGGGCAATTCTAGCCACTGTATTAAAGCTGATGATTGGCTGGTTGGTTGGTTGGTAATTCAGTATTTTTATTGACTGAAATCACGGTTATAGGACGTGTATCTTCAACTGTGACCAAAAGTAAAAAGGTACAAAACAAGACGTGAAAATAGACAATAATGATAAACTGATCACTGTGATAATATTATAATTAAAACTATAATATAGTACCAAATAATACTTATATTAATAAATATTTTAATATTAATTAGTACTTTAATTTCTTTGTGTAAATAATTCTAATATTTTTTTTCAGACTTAGCTTATTAGTGTATTTAAATAACTGTATACAATTACATTGGAACCATATCATGGTAAGAGGTTTTTTGATTTTTCAATGACATTTATTTTAATACAATGAATTCCAGTGTGAAGATGAATGGTCAGATATTGAAAGACGATTTGAAAAAGAAGGTATTGACTATAGTCGTCTGAAGAGTGAAGAGAAATTGATTCATGTTTGGAGATGGTTAGTTGATGCTGATATCAATTTACAGAACGCAAGGAAAATGATTGAAAAACTACGTTTAAAGCAGAATGAAGAATTGGAGGTAAGTTCTATTAAATTTTTTATCGTGAATTTCAAAAACAATAACTTGATGATTACTAGGATATGGAAAATTACATGGTTCATGTACGAGTACTTGCAGATAAACGAATTGATGATATGGAAAAAACAATGTCCATTTTCGCAGAGCAAGTCGCACGGCTTGAATGTGAATTAAATAGTTTAGAATTGATAGATGGTGATAATGTTTGTGACAAGGTAATATGCAAATACTTTTTATTATATGATAAATAACTTACTATTAGAATTTTTAACTTTGAATGGCATATTTAAAAATGAAATAAGTAAAGGTTCAAAGTAAATATTATTAACACCTTTATTCCCACCATTATTTGTTTGAAATATAGTATTTTTTGTTATTTATAAAGTTTATTCTATTTCTGGTTTAGACTCATTATATTATTTTCTTCTATCTAACTTAACCCTATGAAATTAAAAGTTTAAAAGTAGTATATTAAGTTATAATCATCTAAATATTCTTAACTATTGGATATATTTCAATTAAGTTTTATATAAATAAATCACTTTTATTTCTTAGCATTTTTTTTTCCACACGTTTGATTTTCCATTTAAATGACTAGATAATAAACAAGTTTAATAAATAAGAGTTTTTAGTAGAAAAGAAAAATTTTCAAGTTTTATTGTAAACAATTTAAGCTAGAATTATCAAAATAAAAATATCACAATGTTATTTACAAGTAAGTTTTATAAAATAAAATGTTTGTTAACAATACTTATTTTGCTTTTAGGTTTCAAATTTGATTCTTGGTTATACATCTCTTGTAAATGAAGTAAATGTATTAAAAAAATTTAGAAGTTTTGATGCAAATGGAATATGTAAAGAATCTGATGATGTTTTAATAATTGAAATGATTAAAGTAAGTAGTAGACTTTATGTACCAATAATTACAACATTAAAAATAATTATATTTTTTAATAATTTATTTATAGATTTCTGCTGAAAAAGAATCTTTAAAACGACAAGTTAAAGAATTGGAAGATCGAATAAATGTCTATGAAATGGCTAAAACAGAATATAATACTCAACTGATATCTATGGAGGTATTATTTTTGTATATAAATTTTAACCTATTAATACCTAATTATATTCTTATTAAGATACAGAAGACTAAATTTTAAATAATTAACAACTTTTATTTTTTATTACTTAGAAAATAAATACAAAATTAAAAACTAAAACATTGTTTATTATATTAAATGTACAAACCAGTAAAATTATTCATCAAATGTTTTGGCTTTAAATTAAATAATGCCATTAATTAATTTTATTTAATATGCAATCTTTCTAATCTTAGCTATCAGAAAGTTCAAACAAAATTGATGGGAAAGATTCTTTATTGGGTAATTGATATTTTTTTCTAGATGTGCCTATGCAACCACTATCTTGTGATGAGTTAAATAAATATTGTTAGTTTTATATTTTTGAAGTTGCTGATTTTGAGTTTTAAATAAATTTAATATAATAATTTTTTGTTTATGTAATAGGAGATTAATTATTACTTATTAAAGTTTGGAAGTTGACAAATTTTTTTCATCATTTAATTTTGTGTACAAAAATAATAGTTTTATTAAAAATGAAGTATCTTTATATAGAATGAAAATGTAAACATTGTTGAATTGTTAGAATAATAAAAATGTTTAATTATATGTTTTAGTAAATTTTATTAAAATGAAAAAATGTGAATCAACTTCTGAACAAAAAATTTTATTTTTAATCTTAATTTGTTGTGCATGATATGTGATTAATTTTCAATATGTTTGAAATATGAGCATGAATATATTTATATAACTATTCAGTAATAAAAAATATTTTTAACAATTAATAAATAATAAAATACATGATACAAGCTTATAGGAAATAATGTCTTTCGATTTGTGCTGGGTATTTAAATTATATAACTACATATTATGTGAGTGTTTTTTCTTTAATAGTGTACAATTATCAAAATAGCAAGAGTTTCATATAAATAACTAATACTATTTTTATATTCTACAATTCTTCAATTATATGTATTATCATGTTTTGTTGAATGATATATCCAATACATGGATATCACTGAACTCTGAATAAAGCATGTAGTATTGAATAATAAGATGCATGAATTAAAAAAAAACCTAGTGTATATTACAATTACTTATGGTATAATACTTAATATTTATATTTATATTAACTTATATTTAATGAGCATGTAATTTTTAAATTTCAGCTAGTTTATAAAACTATGTTAGAATAGAATTATGTTATTTTTAATATTATCTAAATTTAACAATATTACCTTCTTATTTGATTTAATTATGTGCTACTGATATTTTTCAATTAATTTTATTTAGATAATTCAATATCTTGGAATAGAAATATAACAAATGATGATACATCAAGTATAAGCATTCAATTATTTAGGTAATTAACTAGTATATAAGTTTTGGTTTCCAGTCTAATTTATTCATTTTTATTTTTAGTGATAGAACCAAGTCAGCTAATCATTTTTGTAATGATTTTAACCAAGAAGAAAAGAGTGATAATCAAAAACAAAATATTAATGAAATAACAAGAACTTTTGGGTATATAGTTTAATTTTTAGAATAATATTAAGGTACTTATAATAAAAACCATTTTAAAATTTTACATTAATTATACCACTCTTTAGTCTAAACATCTTTACAGCTTATTGTTTTAAGTATTTCAATATATTTAATATTTTTGAATACATGTTCAAAATAAAGTTATAATTTTTAGTTATTAGCATATATAATTTAAGATAAAAATGATACAAGATAGATTGTTATATTGCCAGTAATAAAAACTAAAAAATTATCTAAAAATTTATTCGGTTTAGATTAGAAGTATCCTTAAAGTAACCTATCTTATAAATAAGGATAATGAAATTAAAATTAATTTATTAATTTTTTATGAAAATTATAGCCCAGAATCAACACCACCAAGTCTTTTATCTAGTGAATTAGCGACTCCGCGACAAAGTTCTATTTTAACAGATGGGATATTGAATAGCCAATCAGATGAACTAAAAAAAATTAAAGTATTATAAGCATTTAATATTTAATAGAATATAGCAATTAAATATTTAAAAAAAGAAATAATAAATAAATAAAAAATAAAAAATAGCTGAAATGTTTATTTTTTTAAATTATTTGGAATTGGATTATTTCTTACTATATTAATAATATGTATAACAATTTAAGGCGGAGTTAGATGTGAATAAAACTTTGGTGTCATCTCTTGGTGAAAAATATAATGCACTGGCACTTAAACATTTACAGCACAAATCAAAAAGGAAAATGCAAATTGAAGCTTTAAAGTAAATAATAAACAGTCCAGAATTATCTAATTTCCTTCATATATGTATTTATATTTTATATTTAATAATAACTTTTATTTACCAGGGGTAATTTAGAAGCTAGTCAGTGTCAAATGGAGTCACTTAAGACACAATTAAGCATACAAAAACGCAGATTAAAGACAGAAGAAGAGTTCCGCAAACAAGTAGAAACAGATTATAGATTATTACAAGAAGAAAAACGAAATATAGATTTTCGGTAATAACAAAATCCAATTTTATTTTATATTATGTCTAAAGTTAAGTATTTTGGTTTTCTCAGAATTGCAATGTCAGAAAATGAGTTACGAAATATGGCAAGACATCTTAGTGTATTACATAAAAAAGTGGCTATGTTAGAGAGTGCTAATGCTGATTTACTGTCAAAACATTTACAACTTGTTTATAAAAATTCACATATACCAAAAAGCACTACATGTGATTGCATTTTAACTGCTATGTCTGATGACAAATAAAACTAAATAAAGATAGCACTTTCATCTTAAAGTAATTCTTTAAATATTTAAATTTTTTGCAAGAAATACAAAGAAGAAAACTCTTTTTATCTATTTAAAACAATTTGCCTTTCATTATAAATTTATAACTATATTTATTCAAATTTCATTTCACTACACACTTCAAAATTATAAAACAAATATTATCATATTTAATTGAAAATTGAATTATGTTTATTTTATAAATACTATAAATAGTATCAATACATTATACACTTTAAATAATAATAATATGTTTGTTTTACTATACTTAAAATTTTAAAGCTTAAAATTGAGTGTTATTCATGTAATTAAGTCCTTCCATTAATAATTTATTGTGCCAAATAAAAAAAAATATTTTCAAAAATAAAATATTGATTTTTTAAATGTTAAGTTTGTTGTTATCTGTTGTTGCTTCTGCTACACTATAAACCCCTTTAAGCAGCTTTCCTTGATTTTGTGATGGTTCTTTTGGTGGAAGATAAGGACCTCGATCACCAGCATACACATAACTAAACGTGATCAAGTTAAGGTATTCTCTACAATATATGTATAAATATTGTGATAATTTACAAAAAAATCTAAAGAGAATAAAATAGTTTTTTTCTTACAATATCACTATGTTGTAAATGTTGTAATGTAAATAACAAATATCATAAAAATTTGTGAATGTAAAGGATACGGTAGTCGAAGTACCCAATAAGTACTCTGTGTAAGTTCAATAGGTGTATCAAATCCAGTTACAAATATAGGACCACCATTTTCATCAGGTTGCACCATGGGATTTAAAGTTACATGCACAGGTGCTTTAGGAGTTACAACATGGATTCTCATTAACTGAGCCATCAAAGGAGCTGAACTATAAAATAAATAATATTTTATTTTTAATTCAAAAATATTTAATATTGTAAAAATTGAGATTAATGTGTTACCTGCAAGGACATGGAAAGTACAATGGCATATCTGAATTAGAAACTTTATTTCCATTTTCTTTTACGATACCATTACCTGCAGTAGTTAATATCTTGTCTGGTGCAGAACACATAAACCGATGTCCTCTTGGGCATTCATATTCAACTCCAATAAAAATTTTAACAGAAAATTCTACATTAACAGTTGTATTATTTAAACTACTAGAATACAATACTAGAATGATTTAATACAATTGCTTTATAATATCACCTCGAGAACCTTTAGTCTTTCTTCCTCGTTGAATAGGAGATGAATTAATTTTGTTTTTATCAGAATTCCAGTATCGATCTCTAGGATGATGTTCTAATCGAACAGTAACATCCCAAGGTAATAAATAAGCTGTAGAATTTAAAAATCCAGGATGTTGTGTTTCTTGAAGTCCTATATTATGTGAATATAAACAAGACGAGCCTAGACATACTAAAGACCAAGATGGGAACTGAGGCAACAAACTATTAGGTGATTCGGTATGCAACATGCCTGGTAAATATTCTGTTGTGCTTGGTTGTCGAACTAACGATTTTTCTGAAAAGATAAATACATCATAAATATTAATAGTCAATATATCAAATAACAATTTATCAAATATTACCTTTTGTGTCACTATCTGTATCAGTTACCCTAATAACAATCTGATTTCCCGAGATAGTGTCTTCATTCTTTTGCATGTTTGTCAATTCAACCGAAGTAAGGCCCTGTCTGTCAGGGAGATCCCTGTTTCGAGATGCTTCGCCCAAAATTTCATTTATTGGATCTACAGAATGACAACTGGCAAAAACTCCTATTCATTAAATATCATAATATTTTATTAAAAGTAATGTAAAATTTTAGGATTTAGAAATAATTTATAAATAAAAACAACTTTTATTTACCTCCTAAACTTAATACTTGTGTGTGGCCCATTTGAGTTGGTGTGTGTAACAAACCAGCACTATTTTTTCTACCAGCAATCACAGGAGGCTTTGCAAATAATTGTGCCGCTCTACATAAAATTGTATCAATATAGATAATTTTTAATGTACAAGTTTACTCAATAATCTCACCTATAATCTTGTGTGCTAGGTTGGAACACTGGGAAATTAATTCTATCTAAACAACCACAGACACAATCATTGGCCATAATTTGATAAAAATCATAGTTCGCTGTTCTAATTGTAAATGGGTCTTCGCGAGTGCCTTGTTTGTGACCACAATTACATGCTGACAAGTACATGACACTACTTGAATGCTCCATAGTGAGTAGTTCGTCCCTATTAATATGACTGTAAAGTCAAAAAAAATTTACTTTCAACTGATGAACAACTAAAATTATTCCCAATGAAATTTATAAGCATAGAAAAATATATTTTGAAACTTATTGTTAACTTCAAATTTTTGCTATAGAATATTTAACTGTGAATTATTTAAATGTATTAATTTCATTATTATGGTTATCACATGGATACTTTATTGTGACTTTTTTCATGTTTTATTTTTAACAAACATAAATATATAATACTATTTTAGTAAAGTCTTTATATTAATACCCTGAAATATTAAATATTATTTACTAGAAGCTATTAAAAATAAATAATCATAAATATAAAAAATCATTATAATTCAATACTTAAAATTAAAAAATGTATTATTCCACACCTTGCAAAGAAATGTGCATATTTTTAATAATTAAAAAATGTTAAACATTATTAATAAAAAAAGCAAAATAAGTAAAAAATAATATTTTTAAATTACTAAAACTTTTTGGTTTATTATAACATTGAATTTAAACAGTTTTATCAAACAAACAATAAATTCAATAATACAAAAATATAATACTAAACTCAAATTATAGACTACTTTAAATAGTCATAAACTCATAATTATCATAACAAATTTGTAGTTAATGAACAATATTTTTTTTATTAACACTTATAATTGATTATAACATTATTTAAAAATAATGTTAATAATTATTTATAACCAGAAAAAAGAATACAAAGTATAATGAAATTTGGTATGGAGAAACCTGGGTTATTAACATCAGTGTATTCGTTTGTAATAATGTATCTCACAAATCAAACTTTGTATGATAGCAGCACTATATATACATTAAAAAAAAAAAGTTAGATCTATAATAAATATAATACTGGGCAATGTCCACAGCACCAAGTTTTTTCCTTAAATAAAAAAAATCTTGATACATCATAAAATTAAAGTAGAAGGTCTTTTTAAGCATTTAGTATTATTTGTGTCCAATGATATATTTGTATATTATATATGAATAACATAAAATAATATTAGAAGAGTTAATTGTGTTATGATGAATAGTTAATGAAATAACTAAATAAAATACATCCTTGCATTATTATTTGTATGGCTTAGCATTATGTGTAAGAGATAGATAAATCCATAGCAGATAAAATAAATGGAAACTGGGGATAACGAGCGATTATATTTTCATCTTAGAGAAAATATTTACAATAGTCCTGTTTTAAATAAAAATATAAATTTTGTAGTATTTTAATTACTATGTGTAAATAAATTTAAGGAGTGGAAGATGCTCTGGGTATGAAAATATTAGTAGGTATAATGGAAAAATGTTTGAATGTCAAAATATTGAGTCTTATATCTTTAAAAATAATATAATTTTGAATTTTCTAAATACTACTCATGCAAGTATAAATACTAAGTAACATTAAAGAATTGATTGTATTATAGCAAGCGTTGTTAACAATCTTGGTTTAAATAATAAAAACTACTTGTCATCTTGTTCTGGTTCCTTGATAGGTCCATCAACAGTACCTCCTTTATGTAAAGGCTGTGTACATGGATTTCCAGTCAATGATAGAGTTTCACACATTTGACGACCTGATTGCCAAAATTTATCACAATCTTGAACTAAAATTTGAATATAATCATCGAGTAAAGGTCCTCGAGCATGTTGAGCAAACACTGAAAGTGCTTGAGCTACCTATACAACACATAAAATAATACATATTTTAGTGAAACCAATTATTTGCATCTTATTATATCATACTTTAGTGTCATGATAGTTTCTGTTATAATGTGATGGCAAATTTTCCTGATAAGCTGCCATGGCAATAGGCTGAACTTTACGGCAGCGTCTTTCACTGAAATTGGTATCTATATCTAAAAATGATCTTAATGTTTCCATTGCAATTTTAGCTTCTTCGTCAAGATCATTTGCCAAGACAAATAAATTATACATTTCATTTGCTACTAGACACCAAGTACCAAAAGCTGGAGCCTAAAGCAACAAATTTTAAATACAATGATTATTAAAAATCCAAATATTAGATAATACACAACCACTAACAATAAAATAAATTAAAATAATATTAATTATTAATAGAAAAAAAAACACTAAAATAGTCATTGTGAATAAAACAATAAATAAATTGCAATATTTACAATATTACTTGTAGATTATTTTATTGATATCACAAAGTTATATAAATTTTCAAGTAACAACATACAGGTACCTTGATATTCTGGCATTGTGTCAATCTAGCACTCTTAGTAATTTGGCATATTTTTACTATGTCTTTAAGAATTCAATGTAATTTAATTTTTTAATAACAAAAGTTATAAACGTGTCAGTGATATTATTATATTAATTACATATACACGCATAATTCAATAAAAGTGTAATGAAAATTTGAATCAGTACCCAATTTTTGTATTAATATCCAGTTTTTTCAATAATCTAGCATTTTCAATAAATAGACAGTACTGTGGTCTCATATATGTTAAATTACAAGACTCTATTATACATGAATACAACTAATATGTCAATTTGATGATAGGGAGTGTAGCCTAGTTCAATAGAAAAACGTGAAGAACATAAAATAAGTCTAATGTCACATTGACTCCAATGATTCAAAGAAAAGTAGTACACTAACATAACAGATAGACGATAAATTTAGATTTAAAACAAGGAAAAAATTCTTAGCCATACACTTATTATAGAAAAAAATGTTAGAATAAATAAATCCATACACAAAGATTTTATAGACTTGGATAAAAAAGGCATATGAAAATGTGAGTTGGAAAATTTTTTTCCAAATAATAGAGAAAATGATCAAACTTTAAAGACAAAAGAATAATACATTTAAACTTGGTATTAAAAATAAGTGTTAAAAATCTCCTGGACAGATTGAAGAAGTATGTCATAATATAACAGGAAATAGTCAATACAGACAACAATCGAGGAGAAAAGAGGGAAGTAAATAGGACATATCACAAGGAATAATACATGGGTAATATTTATTATTGAAGGAAGATGACAATCAAAACAGCCATATATAAAGCAAATTATGTGAAATACAGGAAAAAAATCATAAAAAAAATTAAAAGAAGTTGCTGTGGATAGAGAATAATGGAGAAATATAACATCAGTAAACTAACTATAAAAAAGTAGTTCTGTTCTACTTCTTAATTCACTTATAGGTTGTATCAAAAAAAAAAGTATACTACCTCAAAATAGTTTGGAATTGTAATAGAATTTCTACCAATGTTATCATCAAATCCTTTTTTGAAAGCTACATCAATGTGGTCAAATAAAAATTTTTTTATATTATGATCTAAAACAAATTTTTAAAATATAAATTATATTTTATTGCTTATTATTTATTAAAAATATAGTTTTATTTTAATTTTACTAACTTTTATTTAAAAAGTCTTTCTCTATATTATCTTCATTAAGTTGGCAATCAACAAAACGATCTTTAATTTCTATGAAAAATTAATTAATTAATATTTATCTATAAATAAAATATTTAATTTGTGTTATGAATACAAACCAACAGATGAACTATTGCACAAATGTATCAGAGAGTTAGTTAAAAATTCATCCCAATCTAAAATCTGATCAGGCGAATCATCCATAAATACATATTCTTGATTTGCTGGGATAGCAAATATAGAATGAGTGCTGCATTTTTAAAAAGTAATACATATAAATAAGTACAACATGTATATTTTGTAAAATTAATTTACTATTTTAAATACCTTATATTTGAAATAATTCGTCTTTTTCTAAGTATACAATAAATTTGGTCCTCCAAAGAATGTTCAGCTTTTTTTAAACCTGGGTGACATGGACCATTTGATTGTCTGTAAATCAATTAAAAAGTATATTATTTCAATAAATTATTATAATAATTATTATAATAATTTATATTACTTTTTTTTTTTAAATTCATCTGGACATGTTTCATAATAAAATAACAATCTTGGTGAACAAAGTCTGGTATTCTCAATCCAACTTGTAGATACATTAGGTATTTTTGACAAAGTAGATTTTATTGCGTTGAGAAATTTTGATCTGGAATAAAAATAAAATATAACTAATAGAATATTTAAAATAAATATGATAAAATTAAACAAAAAAATACAATAAAAAAAAAAAAATTAACCGTGAACAATCAAGAGCTTTGAAATAACTCAAGTAGCTAGTGTCAAATACAGGAACAGGATTTGTTAGTACAAGAATGTGTGAAACATTTAACAAAAACAATAATGAACATGCATAATTGTACTTCAGTGATGACCAAACTCTCAAAAAACCCTAAAAATAGAAAATAAATTCAAATATTTGAGAAAATAAAAGTTGAATTTAAAAATACTCTTACTTTTTCTTCAATTTCTGTAGATAATTCATCAATGTTTTGTGTGATTAAATGACTATCAAAAGAACCAGTTAAGTGAAGATAAACAATTCCGCCTGGATCATCATAAAAACACTCGATTGATGACTGAAAATAAACCATATAATTATTATTATTATATATTTTTGAAATAATAAAAGTGTATGTTATAAGTGAATATTTTTTTAATAACTTAAAATATGTTATTATTTATAATACTGAATAATTATCATCATCGATTAAAAGAAGAATTTGGTATAAGATTTTCAAAATTATTGATCAAACGAACAATTGTATATCAACATAATAGAAAAAATCAAAAAGTCAAATGTGTAAAATATTTTAAAAATTGTATTACACATTAGATACCAAATAAACAAAATCAATTTTGTCAAAAACTTGTTTGGTGTATAAATTCTCTTTTTTTTCCTAAATTATTTTGAAAAATATTGGTTATTTTCAATTTTTACCTCTTAAAAGTATCAACTAGATCCAATTTTCTATCAAATACCCTTTCAAAGTTGAAAATTGTAGTATTTTTTTCTAACTATTCTGTATATCTCTGATCAAAATCTAAAATGTTATTCATTTTTATATATATCAGATAGCATAGAAAAATAACTGAAAAAAACCTATAGTAAGAGTTAAAATGGTTTAATATTATTTAACATATTATATTGAAACTTATTTAAGTTTAATATACTTGAAGATTATTAAGTACTAGTCTTGTGGCTAGTAAAGTATTTCTTACCTACATACATAAGTATTAATAAGTTACCTGAAGTTTTGAATTTGAAGTGGCTTGTACTAAAGATGAATTAAATATTGGACGATCATAGAACTCATTCACAAAGCGAGCCTTGCATGATTTTGAGGCTAATGAAGATTTTCCAAAAATAGAAACAACAATAGTTGGTTTGGTATTGTCTAAGATAGAACTGAAATAAAGATAATCTAAATTAAACAAGTTACAAAGTATTAATTAAACAAAAAATTGTAACATTATCTAAAAATGTACATAACTATTTCAGGCTAAATATTAAAATTGTATAACCATCTCTATGAAAACATTTGATTCTCAACATTTTGTTGGAATAATAACAACAATTATTAAAATTATTTAAAACTTATAGTTCAACATTCTTAAACATATACTTTAATAAAATTAATTCTTACAAAATTTGAAGTAAAACATTGTCAAATTTGTATAACAGTTTTAAACTATAATAAAGTTATATTAATTTATTACAAAGTAATTAGTATGTTAATAATATAAGAAAGTGAATATGATTCTACATGATTATTATTTATTTTATGTTTGATTTAATTAGAAATTATAATTATAAAAATGTATTCTATTATATGAATATAAATTTGGTAATAACAAAAGCAATATTGCAATCTACTAATTAATAGTTATAACTTATAAGTAATAATAAATTCAAAAGGGTTGTTAAGTTAATCTGTTGTTAATTTGTTTTAATATATTATTTACATTACACATTTTTTACCTGATAAAATTTTCATCAAAAGGCAAAGATATTTTCTTATATTTCATGTTTTATAATATTGTTTTTTAATTGTATTATTTTTCACTAAAAAAAGTACCTACAGTAGTTTAGATCTACTTAACACTAATTGATCAACTTCATACGCATATAACAAAAAAATGTATATTTTAGAAACTGTTTGTAATCAATGATTTAAGGCGGTTTCAAATTATGTATCAAAATGTAAATAGTGATAGCCGGTACGTAAAAAAGTACCTATACAACCTAAACTAAAAAGGCCAGTAAGTAGTAAATATACTGTATAGATATTGTATTATAGTCGTGTAGCCATGTAAGTGAAGTAATAATAAACAATTATCAATAAATACAATTTTGTTTACTTTTTTAATTTTTAAACTTATTAAAATAGATTATATTGTCTGTTTTGAAAACGAATAGGTATGATAAATTGATAAGAGATAAGAATATGAATAACATCACAGAATAGATAAAATTAAATTAATTCTATTCTGTTCATATACACAAAAAATAATTTATTAGTTTTTTTAATTCCTTTTTATACATTATATGTCAATGATTCTGCCATAACGATAACATGACGAGTTGTAGAGCAAGTTATAGACATATTATTTAGCCCAAGCATGATATGTTAAATTGCTAGGTAAGCCGATAGAGAAAAATACAGTAAACGTTTCGAATTTCGGTGTTATAATGAATATATCTTAAGTAAGGTTCACACAGCTTGCGGAAGGTTGAATGTCTAATGAGTTCAAATTTCAAGTCTAAAATTAACATGAATTTAAAATATTTAAATGATTTATATAATAAAACTAATGTACTGTATGTATAACGTATAACGTAGTAGAAGCATAGGCGTAACAATGGAGAGGCTTAGGTGGGCTTCAGCCCCCCCCCCAGAATTTTTGAGTAAATGTATGTGCTTATAAACATATTAGTAAGTATTAACTTTATTTTTACCTACAATATAAATAAATATAATGTTTACGAATAATCATTCAAGTCAGTTGTAAACACCATTAGAAATAATAAATAATAATCTAATTAAAAAATATTTGCTATAAAACATTTTAATCTAGCCCCCTCCCATAACTTAAAAGATGAGTTACTCCTATGAGTAGAAATATAATATAATAAAATAAATATATTATGTATATTACCTATTATATTGTTAAAAAGTAGGTACGTAATATAATTAATTTAAATATAAATAAAAATACATTTTTTTTTTTCAAAAATGCCATTGTGTATTATAATAAAACAGAATATTATACGGATTATAATTGTTTTATTTAAACCTGAAAGTTATACAAGGAAATATTATTAAAAGTATGTAATATTATAAAATATTAAGGTGAAGTAACTGAAAACAAAATAATTGATAAAATACATTTTAATATAAATCAACTGAAAAACACAAACAAAAACTTCGATGAATCATATCATTAAATTTTTTACCAATGAAAATAAATTGGTTGTTCCAACTAAATACAAGCTACATGATACTTATGAGTTATGATATAGTACTTAATATGTTACGTTATTATATAAATATATAGACATGTAGACATTTAATACTGAAAATAGTGAAAATAATCTTTAAAAAATTCTCTAAATTATAGTTATTAATAATTATATATATAAATAATGACAAAAAAAATTACTACTAGTTTATTATTTCAAAACTTTGATGTAAAACCCATAATTTTGTTATGTTTATATTATTTTAAAAAATTACACTATTTATAATTAAATTTCCCAAAAATATTCATGTTTGATATCATCCCTTCTGAAACCAAGCAATGTACATAGTACCCATCTGCATTTAATTAAATGTATTTATTATGGTGAATATATTAATCTGCCTTAACACAAAATAAGTAAAACAATAATAAACACCATAATCTATTACCCATAATAACTACGTAACTGACGGTGTCTAGGTGTCGGTAAAATACAGAACATTTGGATTGGGGAATGGATATCCATACGATTATTATTATAGGTCGTTGATCGGCAGGTAACTTATTAAAAAATAAAATAAAATAAATATAACAATTACATAATTTCATTTGCATCACTTACATTGTATGCATAGCTATAACTATAAGTACATTTATTAATTTGACCGAAAATCTGTATGCATGTATGTGTGTGTGAATGGTATGACAGCACTGCAGCATTAAAATTAAATATATTATTTACAATGTAATTACAGTGAGTATGGTCAGCCCTGAACTCAACCATCAGTAGTATTGGAATTAATTTGATCAATAATAAAGCGTTATGCGAATAAACTGTGTGCTTGTCTATAAATATATACAATATACATAAATTAATAATTATATTATATAAATATAGAACGTAGCCTCATAATGTGATGTTTTAAAAAATATGAATTTTTTGCGATGCTGCCGTACAACATTATGTTAATGGAATTTTATAGATTTCTTAGGGAATGAAAAAAAATAATTATAATTTATAGTCAATTATTATTATAGATTATCGTTTTCCTGGCAGTAGTGGAACTAATAGTAGTCTTGAGCAGATTATAAATAAATCTTCAAATTTTGAAAAAATCCATACAATTTCAAACAGCAATAAGATACAGAAGTCACTGTCAAGTCAAAAGGTGACGGTAATTGGAACCTAACGTGGAATTTAAAGAAATTCAAACATCAATAAAGTATAATAGTATCCATACAACTCTGTCTGTCAATCTGTCACGCCTCCAGTACCAAAAAACAACTATATAATACAGAATTATGCAATTCTAATTCTTATAGATAGTAGAAATATACTTAATAGCCAGAACACCAACCGGTAAATATCTAATTATTAGTGAAGCTTTTAGTTAAGATTAAAAATTTCAATTTTTAATAACCGATATTTTGTATATTAATTTATATAATTTAAGAAAAGTTAATTGTTTCACATTTCAATAATTAAATATTTATTTCGGCCTGACAATTATTTATACATAAGTACCTAATTTAAGTTTTTATTCCCATTTCTTAATTTTTTGTTCACTTCACGATGATTATTATACTTAAAAATAAGTTATGTATCGCTGTTTAACTAACCTAACGATAAGATACAGCTATTATTATTTCTATTAAAAGCTCAGAATAATTATCAAATATAAAGCAAAATATATAAAGTTCATTTTATAAAATTTAAAAAAAAATGTTGTCAGGCTGAATTAAGAATAATTATACATAGTTACGTTATTTGTGTGAAGCTATTGACAACCCGTGTTATTCAAGCATTATTAGACATATTGTGTTACATGAACATTTGTAAAGTTTTTTAAACAATTAGATTTTTTTGTAATGGGGACATTTTTTTAGACAAAAAAATTAATTGTTTTGATAAATGTGTGCCTACTGCCTTGTATCCATTTTTTAACGGTTATTGTATTAACGCGAACGAATTCTATATGTAAACTCAACCGATGAATAATACTACAATAGTTTTAGAACATATAAATAGGTATTAACTGAATGCTTGAATAACACGGGTTGTTAAATAGATGACAAAAACCACTTCTATGATCCACTAAGTAAAGGTTAGAAAAGGGTTTTTTCTTTATCTATTATTAATATTTTATTAATTGTTGTTTTAGATGTCACACTAAACAAAATTGTTTGGTTTTTTTAATTCAAAAAGACCCGAAACACAGCATTTGGAAAAATTACTATTAAAATGATCTAAAAGAAAGTATGCTTCCTTTACATTAAATTAAGTAAACAAAATTCTTTGCTTAAAGATAAACGATGAGGACGATATATATTTTTCAGCTTGTTTGCATTATAAACTAAAATATTAATAAAAATCACTTGTATTATACATTTTTTAAATGTCAAATATTTTTAGTACAGTTAAAAATTTGTTAGTTTTCTTTTTTTGCTCATACTTATACTTATTTTATATTATATAAGAACATATTTCATTTATATTGTTAAATGTAATTAGATTTGTACCTTTTGAAATGGGAAATTGTCTTGAAAAATAAATGATTTATTTTATGCATGTAAACAATTCAGTTATTTGGAAAACATATATATTTCAATATATTTTTAGACAATGTTCAATAATAGTCATTAAATATAGTTAAGCTATTTTTTAATGATAATAATTAATTATTAATTATTGATTTTAATATATGTATAATTGTATTCAAAATAATGTCAAAATATGAATGATAACCATGGTATGAATACATCTTTTACTATTCTATGCAATTATTAATTCTTAAGAGTAAACGCAAAAATAATAAAAGATACTACAGAAATAAAATAAAACAATACACAATACGCGTAGCATAGCAAATTTATAATCAATTGATTTAGTTTTGAAATTTTCAATATTAAAGTGAATTGATATTATTGAAAGTTAATCTCTCGTCCGTTAAAATGTATATTTTAATTTCTAAGTTAAGTATAAGTAAATATGAAAATATTACAATTTTTAACTTGCTTTTAAATTTTTTTTTAAAAATAACAAAAAAACACAAGCATATAGATAATATTTTAATATTCTTAATTTGATTAAGTTTTTTCTTTTCACTCTAATATGAAAAGCAAATTATAATTGAACTTAAATTGAGGCGATTGATGCTACTAAAGTTGTCTACGTTACTGTGCAAAAGCACTTGGTAACTACAATAATATTAATATGAATTGTTTAAAACTAAATAATGTATTTTATCCATTTAAAATTGGCTTTTGAATAAGAAAAAATATTTCATTTGGATTCAAAGACTAATAACTCTATATTCTGTTCACTGAAGTAAAGTAATTGGTGTATAAATCAAAATGTGTTGTAATCTGCTGTAAAACTACCCAAAATGGATTGACCTCCCCATTCCCCGCTTGCAGTAATATATTATGACATTATCTCGGTAAATAGAGTAAATGTTATCTTACTTTAATAATCAATTTGTGCTGGTTTCAAAATTAATAAGAACATAAACATTAAACATTGTGTTAATAATAAATTAATATTTAATAAAATCTACTCAATCTGATTGACTTATTTCTTTATTGGCTATTTTAAATGTATTCTTTATGATTGTTATAGTTATTTTATAAATAATAGAGCTACCTACAATTTTATCAGAGAACTGTAACTTTCTCTTTTAAGATTTACATTTTACATTAATGTTAAGTAAAGTAATCTAGGCCTGTTTATATCGATAGTGGGAAATATATTTTAGAGTAAGGTATGCTGTAGGATTCAGTCCGTGCCTGGCTACATACTGATATTTTTCCAACCTTCACCTTTGATAATGGGAAAATTCACTCGAATATCAACACATTATGAATTTCAACTGAACTAAAATTATGTATTATGTAAGGCGGGAACAACACATTAATTTATACTTAGATATAGATAATATATTTTGTTTCGAAACTAGTTAAATTTTTATTGCGCCTTTCACACACACCTATGCAAACTTTATATTTCTCATACTCATCATTCGTCAAAATTAAACTATTTTACTGAAAGTTACTAGATTAATAATTTAGAAGTAAAAAGTTATATCCTTGTCTCACATTATATTAATGCACGAACAAATATTATTCACAAATAAATATAATAGGAATAATATAAGAACTTTAGGATTCACGATTCAACAATAATAATGACAAAGCCCATCAGTATAATATAATTTAGATGATAATAATTAATAATAATAATACAATATAGAAAAACGATAACCTCGAGTTAAAAAAATAAACAATGAGCCCATGAGCGCGCAGAAGCATTCGACATTTGTATAGTAAAAAGTTGGTGCCTAAAATATAAATATCTATATAAAAACACATAAATATAAATTTCACTTGTAACTAAACTTGTCTGATACGCTTGGTAATACTCGCCTTGTCGGTCATGTACTCATGTCTGTATCCGGTCGCCGCTGATGTTGCACATCTACACAATCCCCGGAAACAGCTGTTCCATTTCTACATTAGTGACATTTTTTTTTCATGCAACTGTCCTTGTACTGTCTCTAACCACTCCAATACAAATACATCACCATTACCTAGTGCGCATCACTTACACCTGTACCGCTAACCGTCACATCGCAGTCGTCCAAAACGCATTTTTAAAGACGCTGATCTGGACGAGCGCCTCGCGCGTGACGCGTCTACAGCTGTACTCGAGAATGTGCGTGATTACTAGCTATTACCTTATTAATTTCATGTTTTCAAGTCATCGAGTTAAACGTCATATATAATCAGCATACAGTCTGTTATACCGTGGATTAAATATACTATACTATACTATATTACACTAATATAGACCTTATGGCTTATACTATAGTATAATTACTGTATAGTTATATTGTAGCCAGTCGCCAGCATTTGGATTTTGCACCGTATTGTTTTTCAGAAGACCATTGATATAACTATATACTATATGAAATACGTATCTTACTATGTAAATGTGAAATGAAAATCTTTGTACACGGTAAACTCTGAAACTATACTTATCAGATGTTTTAGATTTTTTTTTTTTTAAAGAAAGAGTATATCACGGAGAAGGGTTTTACCGCAATAGCATTTTTTTAAGTTAAAAAACCTTTGAGCGAAATAAACGTGTATATTGTATAAATTGATAATAATTAAGAATAAAAAAAAAGTAAATAATAATATGAGATTATATGATCCTAACCAAAGAACGGATAGTATAGTCTACCAAGAATATTATAGCTTACTGGTATAAAATATAGTTTATTATGTCTTTTATATACATATTTTTATAAATCCATTAGAAATCTAACTATTGATTTATATGGAAAAACAACGTTTGCAGTTCAGCTAAACAAAAAAAAAATAAAATAAAAAAAAATACATTTTTAAAAATAATTTTATTGTAAGTAAGTAGAAATATTTTAAATTTCCCTAATTAAAAAATTATAACTAATATATCTTATTTATAAAAATTTGGTGTTTGACGGGTATGTTCTCGATGCATTCCGAAACTACTCAACCGATTTTGATGAAATTATGATCAATTGTCTTCGTCATAAGATATGATAGTCTTTATCCCGAATAATTACATTTACATTAACTATTTATTATGTTTAGAGTTGTGCAAATGTGCAATTGTTTAATCGATTATTCGAATATAACAGATTATTTTTAACGAATAATACATAATCGATTAATCGATTAAAAAAATTCAACCTTAGGCGGCACATTTATGTTAAGTTGATATGTCGGAAATATCATCTATACACCAAATTTTAAAACCAAATAAAATAGTCTTTATCCTTACTCTAAATGTTAGCATCGAGCAATCCAGCAGTCAGGTTGGCCGAGCGGTCTAAGGCGCCAGATTTAAGCTCTGGTTCCCAAACGGGAGCGTGGGTTCGAACCCCACACCTGACAAACAACTACACAATTTTTTGCTGTTTTGTTATATAATATTAGTGTACTTAATTTTTCATTCTTAGGAAACAGTTCAATTTATTTTATAAAACCAATTTTTTAAACTTCAGATTTCCATGTTATATTTTAATTTGGTTACAATTATTATAAATCAGAGTAATTTTCCAAAATTAAAATTATGTTATTATTAGCAATGATAATTGTTGATGGGAATAATAATAATTGTGATTTATAGCAGTATTTTGATTCTGAATACTAAGTTCAAATAGTTTACTAAGAAAAATGCTTATGTACATAGCGTTATATTCAATAATAACTTTCTCATTATTATAATATTTGTTTCATAGATGGTAGAGTATTTGTGACTTATTTATTTATTGTATAAACACTAATCCGCTATTGTGTACGTAAATACAAATATAAAACGAATATATGAACAGTTTAGGATAAAAATAAAATTAAGTAAATATAACAGCAAGGCAAATAGGTAAGGCATAAATAAGTATCATAAACCAAAAAATTATAAATTAGTGTAAAAATGCGAGGGAGCTTCATTAAGGGATGAATTCGGTGCAACGGATGGTTGAAACCATAAAATGCCGAGTGAGGAAGAATATGGAAAAGATTATGGTTTCTAGTATTATAATGAGAGGGAACAAGAAGTTTTATATCGGATAACATTTCAGGAACTTCCAAGGAACCATTGAGAACAGACGTTTAACTATTATGGTTTAATCATTACAGATTATATAAATACTAAAATCTAAAGATCACTCACTGGGTGGTTTTTCGACGACCAACAATAAAGCTCACGGTATATGGCATTATGGCAATAAGAACCAATAATACTAATAAATTCTTAAAAATAGTACTAGCTACGACTATATTCTAGCGTATACATAATAAATACACGTACTAGAGATTTGTCACTGACACTGTCAGTTCTAGTTTAATTTATCGTTGATATTGGTTGTACAAAACTAAACTAAAAAACAATTAATTTCAGTACAAATGCGAGTGTATTATATGATTTTTTTTTTTAGGTATTTCTGTCATCGAAGCCATTCTATCAATTCCTTTCTATCACTCTATTAGTCCCTACTCCCTTGCCTATGTCGCTATTTCGTTTATTACTTATAGTTATCCTTTACACGTTGGTTTTCATAAAGCCTGCCCAGTTGCCTTTTACCAGTAGTGTTTTCCAAGATAATTTTAACTATTAAACATATCTTTTGCTGTCTCTTATTTTTAATCTTTTATACAATATGAGGTTTTTAAAAATATTTCAACGATTTTTTATGTCGTTAATTTTGTAAAACATGATACTGTATTATATAAGTACTATAATGTATACTCCACAATACAAAAAAAAAAAATTTTGTGTATACAAAAGAAAACCACAATAATCGAGGAGGATACGAGATTGCGCAATAGGTCTTCATTTATACTAGAGGACCACCCTAAAGTGCACAGTGTGCTGAACAAACTGTTGCAAATAATAGCCTAACACCGTCACAGCGCGTGGACTGCAGTATCGCATTCACATTAGAAATTAAAAATAACGTAATGATGTAGTTTATACATAATAACACATGTATCTTATCTGATACAACGATGGTGCAGTACGGCAGAATCTGTCATCTGATGACGTCCGGATTGCGGCGGCAAATGGCACTGCTCCCAACATGTCCCATTTCTTTCGCGAAGAACAAAATGTCGTCTCCTAAGTACCTACATAAATATGCGAGAAAAATAATGCCATTTGACTTTATGTAAGTATACTGACTTTTTTTTTTACTTTTCAGCCGTTGTTTGCGTATTTTTATATACCTGTTTGTATCATACAAACGCTTATGTTTAAATTTTTGTTTTAGAAAAAAAAAATGATCATTGATTTTCTCATACATTCAAAACATACGCAGATTTTAACCGCAGATGCAGCACGTAAACCTGCCGCACCCCCGCGCGGTTCTTTGATACGTACTTATAGAATATCATATGAATATTAATTAATGATAAAATAACATTTTTTACAATTATTATTATTATTTATTATTATCGTGTACACAGGTTGACAGGTACATGTCTGGATAATAAATAAAAAATTATTATCGAAGTGTAATAACGGCGTCGGTTGCGGCGGTGCGGTAATCTCAATCAAACGCAGATTGACTTTTGTACAATCGATCGGTAATAAATCGTTACGTAATAGATCAACGGCGTTACGGCGTAACGCTAACAGCACGTAACGGCACGCGGCACGCTGGAACACAGTATAATCAGTGCAAGACGTGTGTACAACATACAATGGTAACAGAGGCAGACGAGTCGATGGTATTATTATACGGTAAACCCGGGCGCGCGGTAACGGAACTGCAGTAACGGACGATGTAACGACCGGCGATGATGCCGGACGACGATAATAAACGTATGCAGTACTTGCAGTGCTTGCGACCGAGAGTAAGCGAGAAAAGTGGCGGCACACACTCCATCAATATTGATTTAATGAAAAAATGCAATAATACAACGTGCGCAATTTTGATTAGTCATAATCGAGTATAGTCTCTGAATGATTTCATCAACATTCCCAAACATGTATATTAATTATATGTGTGTAATTTTTAATTAAATGTTGTTTTTTTTAGTTGTGTGTGTGTTTATTCTAAACGCATAAATAGTTAGTCAACTGAGCCGTTCTTAGCTCAGAATAAAGTCCAAACTATGTGGTTTCGATGAGCTAATCATGTTTTGAGATTATTATTACTGCATGTACGATTAAATAGGCACAACACGCGCGGATTAAAATATAAACAATTAAATACTATACTCGTTGTTCTGGATTCCGCGACGACATGTATAAAGTCGATTTTTCGTGACGAAACAAGACGGTCGATCGCAATTGGAGTCGCAAGTGAGAGATCCACGGTGCTAAGTATGGCACTTAATTATGTCGAAAATTTTATCTAAGCACGTATTATATTATAATATTAGTACGCATTATAATATACTCGTAGTTTGTATTAGCCTGATTACTATATTTTTAAGTAACGTACCTATATTGCCTATATGTTTAGACGTTCTAGTTCTATACGCATTACGAGTAAAAAACACATTACGAGAAATAAAATTGTTAAGAATACTGAAAGAAACTCTGCTACACAGCATAATAAGAGTGTCCATTGCGTAGTATGCTACTGTAATGGACGCGTTAGATTTAATATCGATTCCATTTAAGTCAAAAACGATTTTGAGAATTCAACTGAATCTCTACAATAATTGTGTAGCTGCCTGCTTATAACAATCAATTGGTGTACCAAAATATTATAAAACGTCAATGTGTGAATGAAAAAAAAAAATTAAATGCATAATTCAATCTATTTTAAGTGATGCACTAAGAGCATATAAAAATATTAAATATATATTTATTTTAAATCAAGAACCAACCGCGAAAACGTTTATTCATGTGTGGATAATTCTGCACGAATATCGAAGTACCAAGAACAAAGCGTATAGTAGTTTTAAGAAAAATTAATGTACGCCTCCATCTTAAAAATACGAATATTTAGTTTTTTAGGTGAAAAACGTCAAAAAATACGCACGGGCCGTGGGCGGCCGTAGTATAAAATAAAAATACCGATTATATCGTTTTTTTTTGCGCGCAAACCGTTTCGGCAACTCGTCTGACGATGAGTGTAAAGTTTCAAATCCGAAAAACAAATCCTTCACCACGAAAACTTGCATACGAGTTTTTTTCAAAAAACTGCTTTTTACCGTACTTAGGTGGTTAAAATTTGAATTTTCGGAATTTTTTTGATACAGACCGAAGGTCCGACGGTCCCTTGTACCCGCTACCACGTTTTTGGAGTCATCGCGTATACGCTTCCATCTTAAAAATACGTATATTTAGTTTTTTAGGTGAAAAAAGTCAAAAAATACGCAGGGGCCGTGGGCGGCCTTAGTATAAAATAAAAATATCGATTATTTCGTTTTTTTTTGCGCGCAAACCGTTTCGGCAACCCGTCTGACGATGCGTGTAAAGTTTCAAATCCGAAAAATAAATCCTTCACCACGAAAACTTGCATACGAGTTTTTTTCAAAAAACTGCTTTTTACCGTACTTAGGTGGTTAAAATTTGAATTTTCGGAATTTTTTTGATACAGACCGAAGGTCCGACGGTCCCTTGTACCCGCTACCACGTTTTTGGAGTCATCGCGTGTACGCTTCCATCTTAAAAATACGTATATTTAGTTTTTTAGGTGAAAAACGTCAAAAAATACGCAGGGGCCGTGGGCGGCCGTAGTATAAAATAAAAATATCGATTATTTCGGTTTTTTTTGCGCGCAAACCGTTTCGGCAACCCGTCTGACGATGCGTGTAAAGTTTCAAATCCGAAAAACAAATCCTTCCCCACGAAAACTTGCATACGAGTTTTTTTCAAAAAAATACTTTTTGCCGTACTTAGGTGGACAAAATTTGAATTTTCGGAATTTTTTTGATACAGACCGAAGGTCCGACAGTCCCTTGTACCCGCTACCACGTTTTTGGAGTCATCGCGTGTACGCTTCCATCTTAAAAATACGTATATTTAGTTTTTTAGGTGAAAAACGTCAAAAAATACGCAGGGGCCGTGGGCGGCCTTAGTATAAAATAAAAATATCGATTATTTCGTTTTTTTTTGCGCGCAAACCGTTTCGGCAACCCGTCTGACGATGCGTGTAAAGTTTCAAATCCGAAAAACAAATCCTTCACCACGAAAACTTGCATACGAGTTTTTTTCAAAAAACTGCTTTTTGCCGTACTTAGGTGGTTAAAATTTGAATTTTCGGAATTTTTTTGATACAGACCGAAGGTCCGACGGTCCCTTGTACCCGCTACCACGTTTTTGGAGTCATCGCGTGTACGCTTCCATCTTAAAAATACGTATATTTAGTTTTTTAGGTGAAAAACGTCAAAAAATACGCAGGGGCCGTGGGCGGCCGTAGTATAAAATAAAAATATCGATTATTTCGTTTTTTTTTGCGCGCAAACCGTTTCGGCAACCCGTCTGACGATGCGTGTAAAGTTTCAAATCCGAAAAACAAATCCTTCACCACGAAAACTTGCATACGAGTTTTTTTCAAAAAACTGCTTTTTACCGTACTTAGGTGGTTAAAATTTGTATTTTCGGAATTTTTTTGATACAGACCGAAGGTCCGACGGTCCCTTGTACCCGCTACCACGTTTTTGGAGTCATCGCGTGTACGCTTCCATCTTAAAAATACGTATATTTAGTTTTTTAGGTGAAAAACGTCAAAAAATACGCAGGGGCCGTGGGCGGCCGTAGTATAAAATAAAAATATCGATTATTTCGTTTTTTTTTGCGCGCAAACCGTTTCGGCAACCCGTCTGACGATGCGTGTAAAGTTTCAAATCCGAAAAACAAATCCTTCACCACGAAAACTTGCATACGAGTTTTTTTCAAAAAACTGCTTTTTACCGTACTTAGGTGGTTAAAATTTGAATTTTCGGAATTTTTTTGATACAGACCGAAGGTCCGACGGTCCCTTGTACCCGCTACCACGTTTTTGGAGTCATCGCGTGTACGCTTCCATCTTAAAAATACGTATATTTAGTTTTTTAGGTGAAAAACGTCAAAAAATACGCAGGGGCCGTGGGCGGCCGTAGTATAAAATAAAAATATCGATTATTTCGTTTTTTTTTGCGCGCAAACCGTTTCGGCAACCCGTCTGACGATGCGTGTAAAGTTTCAAATCCGAAAAACAAATCCTTCACCACGAAAACTTGCATACGAGTTTTTTTCAAAAAACTGCTTTTTACCGTACTTAGGTGGTTAAAATTTGTATTTTCGGAATTTTTTTGATACAGACCGAAGGTCCGACGGTCCCTTGTACCCGCTACCACGTTTTTGGAGTCATCGCGTGTACGCTTCCATCTTAAAAATACGTATATTTAGTTTTTTAGGTGAAAAACGTCAAAAAATACGCAGGGGCCGTGGGCGGCCGTAGTATAAAATAAAAATATCGATTATTTCGTTTTTTTTTGCGCGCAAACCGTTTCGGCAACCCGTCTGACGATGCGTGTAAAGTTTCAAATCCGAAAAACAAATCCTTCACCACGAAAACTTGCATACGAGTTTTTTTCAAAAAACTGCTTTTTATCGTACTTAGGTGGTTAAAATTTGAATTTTCGGAATTTTTTTGATACAGACCAAAGGTCCGACGGTCCCTTGTACCCGCTACCACGTTTTTGGAGTCATCGCGTGTACGCTTCCATCTTAAAAATACGTATATTTAGTTTTTTAGGTGAAAAACGTCAAAAAATACGCAGGGGCCGTGGGCGGCCGTAGTATAAAATAAAAATATCGATTATTTCGGTTTTTTTTGCGCGCAAACCGTTTCGGCAACCCGTCTGACGATGCGTGTAAAGTTTCAAATCCGAAAAACAAATCCTTCCCCACGAAAACTTGCATACGAGTTTTTTTCAAAAAAATACTTTTTGCCGTACTTAGGTGGACAAAATTTGAATTTTCGGAATTTTTTTGATACAGACCGAAGGTCCGACAGTCCCTTGTACCCGCTACCACGTTTTTGGAGTCATCGCGTGTACGCTTCCATCTTAAAAATACGTATATTTAGTTTTTTAGGTGAAAAACGTCAAAAAATACGCAGGGGCCGTGGGCGGCCGTAGTATAAAATAAAAATATCGATTATTTCGTTTTTTTTTGCGCGCAAACCGTTTCGGCAACCCGTCTGACGATGCGTGTAAAGTTTCAAATCCGAAAAACAAATCCTTCACCACGAAAACTTGCATACGAGTTTTTTTCAAAAAACTGCTTTTTACCGTACTTAGGTGGTTAAAATTTGAATTTTCGGAATTTTTTTGATACAGACCGAAGGTCCGACGGTCCCTTGTACCCGCTACCACGTTTTTGGAGTCATCGCGTGTACGCTTCCATCTTAAAAATACGTATATTTAGTTTTTTAGGTGAAAAACGTCAAAAAATACGCAGGGGCCGTGGGCGGCCGTAGTATAAAATAAAAATATCGATTATTTCGTTTTTTTTTGCGCGCAAACCGTTTCGGCAACCCGTCTGACGATGCGTGTAAAGTTTCAAATCCGAAAAACAAATCCTTCACCACGAAAACTTGCATACGAGTTTTTTTCAAAAAACTGCTTTTTACCGTACTTAGGTGGTTAAAATTTGAATTTTCGGAATTTTTTTGATACAGACCGAAGGTCCGACAGTCCCTTGTACCCGCTACCACGTTTTTGGAGTCATCGCGTGTACGCTTCCATCTTAAAAATACGTATATTAAGTTTTTTAAGTGAAAAACGTCAAAAAATACGCAGGGGCCGTGGGCGGCCGTAGTATAAAATAAAAATATCGATTATTTCGTTTTTTTTTGCGCACAAACCGTTTCGGCAACCCGTCTGACGATGCGTGTAAAGTTTCAAATCCGAAAAACAAATCCTTCCCCACGAAAACTTGCATACGAGTTTTTTTCAAAAAACTACTTTATGCCGTACTTAGGTGGACAAAATTTGAATTTTCGGAATTTTTTTGATACAGACCGAAGGTCCGACGGTCCCTTGTACCCGCTACCACGTTTTTGGAGTCATCGCGTGTACGCTTCCATCTTAAAAATACGTATATTTAGTTTTTTAGGTGAAAAACGTCAAAAAATAAGCAGGGGCCGTTGGCGGCCGTAGTATAAAATAAAAATATCGATTATTTCGTTTTTTTTTGCGCGCAAACCGTTTCGGCAACCCGTCTGACGATGCGTGTAAAGTTTCAAATCCGAAAAACAAATCCTTCACCACGAAAACTTGCATACGAGTTTTTTTCAAAAAACTGCTTTTTACCGTACTTAGGTGGTTAAAATTTGAATTTTCGGAATTTTTTTGATACAGACCGAAGGTCCGACGGTCCCTTGTACCCGCTACCACGTTTTTGGAGTCATCGCGTGTACGCTTCCATCTTAAAAATACGTATATTTAGTTTTTTAGGTGAAAAACGTCAAAAAATACGCAGGGGCCGTGGGCGGCCGTAGTATAAAATAAAAATATCGATTATTTCGTTTTTTTTTGCGCGCAAACCGTTTCGGCAACCCGTCTGATGATGCGTTTAAAGTTTCAAATCCGAAAAACAAATACTTCACCACGAAAACTTGCATACGAGTTTTTTTCAAAAAACTGCTTTTTGCCGTACTTAGGTGGATAAAATTTGAATATTCGGAATTTTTTTGATACAGACCGAAGGTCCGACGGTCCCTTGTACCCGCTACCACGTTTTTGGAGTCATCGCGTGTACGCTTCCATCTTAAAAATACGTATATTTAGTTTTTTAGGTGAAAAACGTCAAAAAATACGCAGGGGCCGTGGGCGGCCGTAGTATAAAATAAAAATATCGAATATTTCGTTTTTTTTTGCGCGCAAACCGTTTCGGCAACCCGTCTAACGATGCGTGTAAAGTTTCAAATCCGAAAAACAAATCCTTCACCACGAAAACTTGCATACGAGTTTTTTTCAAAAAACTGCTTTTTGCCGTACTTAGGTGGATAAAATTTGAATATTCGGAATTTTTTTGATACAGACCGAAGGTCCGACGGTCCCTTGTACCCGCTACCACGTTTTTGGAGTCATCGCGTGTACGCTTCCATCTTAAAAATACGTATATTTAGTTTTTTAGGTGAAAAACGTCAAAAAATACGCAGGGGCCGAGGGCGGCCGTAGTATAAAATAAAAATACCGATTATATCGTTTTTTTTTGCGCGCAAACCGTTTCGGCAACCCGTCTGACGATGCGTGTAAAGTTTCAAATCCGAAAAACAAATCCTTCCCCACGAAAACTTGCATACGAGTTTTTTTCAAAAAAATAATTTTTGCCGTACTTAGGTGGACAAAATTTGAGTTTTCGGAATTTTTTTGATACAGACCGAAGGTCCGACAGTCCCTTGTACCCGCTACCACGTTTTTGGAGTCATCGCGTGTACGCTTCCATCTTAAAAATACGTATATTTAGTTTTTTAGGTGAAAAACGTCAAAAAATACGCAGGGGCCGTGGGCGGCCTTAGTATAAAATAAAAATATCGATTATTTCGTTTTTTTTTGCGCGCAAACCGTTTCGGCAACCCGTCTGACGATGCGTGTAAAGTTTCAAATCCGAAAAACAAATCCTTCACCACGAAAACTTGCATACGAGTTTTTTTCAAAAAACTGCTTTTTGCCGTACTTAGGTGGATAAAATTTGAATATTCGGAATTTTTTTGATACAGACCGAAGGTCCGACGGTCCCTTGTACCCGCAACCACGTTTTTGGAGTCATCGCGTGTACGCTTCCATCTTAAAAATACGTATATTTAGTTTTTTAGGTGAAAAACGTCAAAAAATACGCAGGGGCCGTGGGCGGCCGTAGTATAAAATAAAAATATCGATTATTTCGTTTTTTTTTGCGCGCAAACCGTTTCGGCAACCCGTCTGACGATGCGTGTAAAGTTTCAAATCCGAAAAACAAATCCTTCACCACGAAAACTTGCATACGAGTTTTTTTCAAAAAACTGCTTTTTATCGTACTTAGGTGGTTAAAATTTGAATTTTCGGAATTTTTGTGATACAGATCGAAGGTCCGACGGTCCCTTGTACCTGCTACCACGTTTTTGGAGTCATCGCGTTTACGCTTCCATCTTAAAAATACGTATATTTAGTTTTTTAGGTGAAAAACGTCAAAAAATACGCAGGGGCCGAGGGCGGCCGTAGTATAAAATAAAAATACCGATTATATCGTTTTTTTTTGCGCGCAAACCGTTTCGGCAACTCGTCTGACGATGCGTGTAAAGTTTCAAATCCGAAAAACAAATCCTTCACCACGAAAACTTGCATACGAGTTTTTTTCAAAAAACTGCTTTTTACCGTACTTAGGTGGTTAAAATTTGAATTTTCGGAATTTTTTTGATACTGACCGAAGGTCCGACGGTCCCTTGTACCCGCTACCACGTTTTTGGAGTCATCGCGTGTACGCTTCCATCTTAAAAATACGTATATTTAGTTTTTTAGGTGAAAAACGTCAAAAAATACGCAGGGGCCGTGGGCGGCCGTAGTATAAAATAAAAATATCGATTATTTCGGTTTTTTTTGCGCGCAAACCGTTTCGGCAACCCGTCTGACGATGCGTGTAAAGTTTCAAATCCGAAAAACAAATCCTTCCCCACGAAAACTTGCATACGAGTTTTTTTCAAAAAAATACTTTTTGCCGTACTTAGGTGGACAAAATTAAAGTTTTCGGAATTTTTTTGATACAGACCGAAGGTCCGACGGTCCCTTGTACCCGCTACCACGTTTTTGGAGTCATCGCGTGTACGCTTCCATCTTAAAAATACGTATATTTAGTTTTTTAGGTGAAAAACGTCAAAAAATACGCAGGGGCCGTGGGCGGCCGTAGTATAAAATAAAAATATCGATTATTTCGTTTTTTTTTGCGCGCAAACCGTTTCGGCAACCCGTCTGACGATGCGTGTAAAGTTTCAAATCCGAAAAACAAATCCTTCACCACGAAAACTTGCATACGAGTTTTTTTCAAAAAACTGCTTTTTGCCGTACTTAGGTGGTTAAAATTTGAATTTTCGGAATTTTTTTGATACAGACCGAAGGTCCGACGGTCCCTTGTACCCGCTACCACGTTTTTGGAGTCATCGCGTGTACGCTTCCATCTTAAAAATACGTATATTTAGTTTTTTAGGTGAAAAACGTCAAAAAATACGCAGGGGCCGTGGGCGGCCGTAGTATAAAATAAAAATATCGATTATTTCGTTTTTTTTTGCGCGCAAACCGTTTCGGCAACCCGTCTGACGATGCGTGTAAAGTTTCAAATCCGAAAAACAAATCCTTCACCACGAAAACTTGCATACGAGTTTTTTTCAAAAAACTGCTTTTTACCGTACTTAGGTGGTTAAAATTTGAATTTTCGGAATTTTTTTGATACAGACCGAAGGTCCGACGGTCCCTTGTACCCGCTACCACGTTTTTGGAGTCATCGCGTGTACGCTTCCATCTTAAAAATACGTATATTTAGTTTTTTAGGTGAAAAACGTCAAAAAATACGCAGGGGCCGTGGGCGGCCGTAGTATAAAATAAAAATATCGATTATTTCGTTTTTTTTTGCGCGCAAACCGTTTCGGCAACCCGTCTGACGATGCGTGTAAAGTTTCAAATCCGAAAAACAAATCCTTCACCACGAAAACTTGCATACGAGTTTTTTTCAAAAAACTGCTTTTTACCGTACTTAGGTGGTTAAAATTTGTAATTTTCGGAATTTTTTTGATACAGACCGAAGGTCCGACGGTCCCTTGTACCCGCTACCACGTTTTTGGAGTCATCGCGTGTACGCTTCCATCTTAAAAATACGTATATTTAGTTTTTTAGGTGAAAAACGTCAAAAAATACGCAGGGGCCGTGGGCGGCCGTAGTATAAAATAAAAATATCGATTATTTCGTTTTTTTTGCGCGCAAACCGTTTCGGCAACCCGTCTGACGATGCGTGTAAAGTTTCAAATCCGAAAAACAAATCCTTCACCACGAAAACTTGCATACGAGTTTTTTTCAAAAAACTGCTTTTTATCGTACTTAGGTGGTTAAAATTTGAATTTTCGGAATTTTTTTGATACAGACCGAAGGTCCGACGGTCCCTTGTACCCGCTACCACGTTTTTGGAGTCAAAGCGTGTACGCTTCCATCTTAAAAATACGTATATTTAGTTTTTTTAAGTGAAAAACGTCAAAAAATACGCAGGGGCCGTGGGCGGCCGTAGTATAAAATAAAAATATCGATTATTTCGTTTTTTTTTGCGCGCAAACCGTTTCGGCAACCCGTCTGACGATGCGTGTAAAGTTTCAAATCCGAAAAACAAATCCTTCACCACGAAAACTTGCATACGAGTTTTTTTCAAAAAACTGCTTTTTACCGTACTTAGGTGGTTAAAATTTGAATTTTCGGAATTTTTTTGATACAGACCGAAGGTCCGACGGTCCCTTGTACCCGCTACCACGTTTTTGGAGTCATCGCGTGTACGCTTCCATCTTAAAAATACGTATATTTAGTTTTTTAGGTGAAAAACGTCAAAAAATACGCAGGGGCCGTGGGCGGCCGTAGTATAAAATAAAAATATCGATTATTTCGTTTTTTTTTGCGCGCAAACCGTTTCGGCAACCCGTCTGACGATGCGTGTAAAGTTTCAAATCCGAAAAACAAATCCTTCACCACGAAAACTTGCATACGAGTTTTTTTCAAAAAACTGCTTTTTACCGTACTTAGGTGGTTAAAATTTGAATTTTCGGAATTTTTTTGATACAGACCGAAGGTCCGACGGTCCCTTGTACCCGCTACCACGTTTTTGGAGTCATCGCGTGTACGCTTCCATCTTAAAAATACGTATATTTAGTTTTTTAGGTGAAAAACGTCAAAAAATACGCAGGGGCCGTGGGCGGCCGTAGTATAAAATAAAAATATCGATTATTTCGTTTTTTTTTGCGCGCAAACCGTTTCGGCAACCCGTCTGACGATGCGTGTAAAGTTTCAAATCCGAAAAACAAATCCTTCACCACGAAAACTTGCATACGAGTTTTTTTCAAAAAACTGCTTTTTACCGTACTTAGGTGGTTAAAATTTGAATTTTCGGAATTTTTTTGATACAGACCGAAGGTCCGACGGTCCCTTGTACCCGCTACCACGTTTTTGGAGTCATCGCGTGTACGCTTCCATCTTAAAAATACGTATATTTAGTTTTTTAGGTGAAAAACGTCAAAAAATACGCAGGGGCCGTGGGCGGCCGTAGTATAAAATAAAAATATCGATTATTTCGTTTTTTTTTGCGCGCAAACCGTTTCGGCAACCCGTCTGACGATGCGTGTAAAGTTTCAAATCCGAAAAACAAATCCTTCACCACGAAAACTTGCATACGAGTTTTTTTCAAAAAACTGCTTTTTGCCGTACTTAGGTGGATAAAATTTGAATATTCGGAATTTTTTTGATACAGACCGAAGGTCCGACGGTCCCTTGTACCCGCTACCACGTTTTTGGAGTCATCGCGTGTACGCTTCCATCTTAAAAATACGTATATTTAGTTTTTTAGGTGAAAAACGTCAAAAAATACGCAGGGGCCGTGGGCGGCCGTAGTATAAAATAAAAATATCGATTATTTCGTTTTTTTTTGCGCGCAAACCGTTTCGGCAACCCGTCTGACGATGCGTGTAAAGTTTCAAATCCGAAAAACAAATCCTTCACCACGAAAACTTGCATACGAGTTTTTTTCAAAAAACTGCTTTTTACCGTACTTAGGTGGTTAAAATTTGAATTTTCGGAATTTTTTTGATACAGACCGAAGGTCCGACGGTCCCTTGTACCCGCTACCACGTTTTTGGAGTCATCGCGTGTACGCTTCCATCTTAAAAATACGTATATTTAGTTTTTTAGGTGAAAAACGTCAAAAAATACGCAGGGGCCGTGGGCGGCCGTAGTATAAAATAAAAATATCGATTATTTCGTTTTTTTTTGCGCGCAAACCGTTTCGGCAACCCGTCTGACGATGCGTGTAAAGTTTCAAATCCGAAAAACAAATCCTTCACCACGAAAACTTGCATACGAGTTTTTTTCAAAAAACTGCTTTTTACCGTACTTAGGTGGTTAAAATTTGAATTTTCGGAATTTTTTTGATACAGACCGAAGGTCCGACGGTCCCTTGTACCCGCTACCACGTTTTTGGAGTCATCGCGTGTACGCTTCCATCTTAAAAATACGTATATTTAGTTTTTTAGGTGAAAAACGTCAAAAAATACGCAGGGGCCGTGGGCGGCCGTAGTATAAAATAAAAATATCGATTATTTCGTTTTTTTTTGCGCGCAAACCGTTTCGGCAACCCGTCTGACGATGCGTGTAAAGTTTCAAATCCGAAAAACAAATCCTTCACCACGAAAACTTGCATACGAGTTTTTTTCAAAAAACTGCTTTTTGCCGTACTTAGGTGGATAAAATTTGAATATTCGGAATTTTTTTGATACAGACCGAAGGTCCGACGGTCCCTTGTACCCGCTACCACGTTTTTGGAGTCATCGCGTGTACGCTTCCATCTTAAAAATACGTATATTTAGTTTTTTAGGTGAAAAACGTCAAAAAATACGCAGGGGCCGTGGGCGGCCGTAGTATAAAATAAAAATATCGATTATTTCGTTTTTTTTTGCGCGCAAACCGTTTCGGCAACCCGTCTGACGATGCGTGTAAAGTTTCAAATCCGAAAAACAAATCCTTCACCACGAAAACTTGCATACGAGTTTTTTTCAAAAAACTGCTTTTTACCGTACTTAGGTGGTTAAAATTTGAATTTTCGGAATTTTTTTGATACAGACCGAAGGTCCGACGGTCCCTTGTACCCGCTACCACGTTTTTGGAGTCATCGCGTGTACGCTTCCATCTTAAAAATACGTATATTTAGTTTTTTAGGTGAAAAACGTCAAAAAATACGCAGGGGCCGTGGGCGGCCGTAGTATAAAATAAAAATATCGATTATTTCGTTTTTTTTTGCGCGCAAACCGTTTCGGCAACCCGTCTGACGATGCGTGTAAAGTTTCAAATCCGAAAAACAAATCCTTCACCACGAAAACTTGCATACGAGTTTTTTTCAAAAAACTGCTTTTTACCGTACTTAGGTGGTTAAAATTTGAATTTTCGGAATTTTTTTGATACAGACCGAAGGTCCGACGGTCCCTTGTACCCGCTACCACGTTTTTGGAGTCATCGCGTGTACGCTTCCATCTTAAAAATACGTATATTTAGTTTTTTAGGTGAAAAACGTCAAAAAATACGCAGGGGCCGTGGGCGGCCGTAGTATAAAATAAAAATATCGATTATTTCGTTTTTTTTTGCGCGCAAACCGTTTCGGCAACCCGTCTGACGATGCGTGTAAAGTTTCAAATCCGAAAAACAAATACTTCACCACAAAAACTTGCATACGAGTTTTTTTCAAAAATCTGCTTTTTGCCGTACTTAGGTGGATAAAATTTGAATATTCGGAATTTTTTTGATACAGACCGAAGGTCCGACGGTCCCTTGTACCCGCTACCACGTTTTTGGAGTCATCGCGTGTACGCTTCCATCTTAAAAATACGTATATTTAGTTTTTTAGGTGAAAAACGTCAAAAAATACGCAGGGGCCGTGGGCGGCCGTAGTATAAAATAAAAATATCGATTATTTCGTTTTTTTTTGCGCGCAAACCGTTTCGGCAACCCGTCTGACGATGCGTGTAAAGTTTCAAATCCGAAAAACAAATCCTTCACCACGAAAACTTGCATACGAGTTTTTTTCAAAAAACTGCTTTTTACCGTACTTAGGTGGTTAAAATTTGAATTTTCGGAATTTTTTTGATACAGACCGAAGGTCCGACGGTCCCTTGTACCCGCTACCACGTTTTTGGAGTCATCGCGTGTACGCTTCCATCTTAAAAATACGTATATTTAGTTTTTTAGGTGAAAAACGTCAAAAAATACGCAGGGGCCGTGGGCGGCCGTAGTATAAAATAAAAATATCGATTATTTCGTTTTTTTTTGCGCGCAAACCGTTTCGGCAACCCGTCTGACGATGCGTGTAAAGTTTCAAATCCGAAAAACAAATCCTTCACCACGAAAACTTGCATACGAGTTTTTTTCAAAAAACTGCTTTTTACCGTACTTAGGTGGTTAAAATTTGAATTTTCGGAATTTTTTTGATACAGACCGAAGGTCCGACGGTCCCTTGTACCCGCTACCACGTTTTTGGAGTCATCGCGTGTACGCTTCCATCTTAAAAATACGTATATTTAGTTTTTTAGGTGAAAAACGTCAAAAAATACGCAGGGGCCGTGGGCGGCCGTAGTATAAAATAAAAATATCGATTATTTCGTTTTTTTTTGCGCGCAAACCGTTTCGGCAACCCGTCTGACGATGCGTGTAAAGTTTCAAATCCGAAAAACAAATCCTTCACCACGAAAACTTGCATACGAGTTTTTTTCAAAAAACTGCTTTTTGCCGTACTTAGGTGGATAAAATTTGAATATTCGGAATTTTTTTGATACAGACCGAAGGTCCGACGGTCCCTTGTACCCGCTACCACGTTTTTGGAGTCATCGCGTGTACGCTTCCATCTTAAAAATACGTATATTTAGTTTTTTAGGTGAAAAACGTCAAAAAATACGCAGGGGCCGTGGGCGGCCGTAGTATAAAATAAAAATATCGATTATTTCGTTTTTTTTTGCGCGCAAACCGTTTCGGCAACCCGTCTGACGATGCGTGTAAAGTTTCAAATCCGAAAAACAAATCCTTCACCACGAAAACTTGCATACGAGTTTTTTTCAAAAAACTGCTTTTTGCCGTACTTAGGTGGATAAAATTTGAATATTCGGAATTTTTTTGATACAGACCGAAGGTCCGACGGTCCCTTGTACCCGCTACCACGTTTTTGGAGTCATCGCGTGTACGCTTCCATCTTAAAAATACGTATATTTAGTTTTTTAGGTGAAAAACGTCAAAAAATACGCAGGGGCCGTGGGCGGCCGTAGTATAAAATAAAAATATCGATTATTTCGTTTTTTTTTGCGCGCAAACCGTTTCGGCAACCCGTCTGACGATGCGTGTAAAGTTTCAAATCCGAAAAACAAATCCTTCACCACGAAAACTTGCATACGAGTTTTTTTCAAAAAACTGCTTTTTACCGTACTTAGGTGGTATAAAATTTGAATATTCGGAATTTTTTTGATACAGACCGAAGGTCCGACGGTCCCTTGTACCCGCTACCACGTTTTTGGAGTCATCGCGTGTACGCTTCCATCTTAAAAATACGTATATTTAGTTTTTTAGGTGAAAAACGTCAAAAAATACGCAGGGGCCGTGGGCGGCCGTAGTATAAAATAAAAATATCGATTATTTCGTTTTTTTTTGCGCGCAAACCGTTTCGGCAACCCGTCTGACGATGCGTGTAAAGTTTCAAATCCGAAAAACAAATCCTTCACCACGAAAACTTGCATACGAGTTTTTTTCAAAAAACTGCTTTTTACCGTACTTAGGTGGTTAAAATTTGAATTTTCGGAATTTTTTTGATACAGACCGAAGGTCCGACGGTCCCTTGTACCCGCTACCACGTTTTTGGAGTCATCGCGTGTACGCTTCCATCTTAAAAATACGTATATTTAGTTTTTTAGGTGAAAAACGTCAAAAAATACGCAGGGGCCGTGGGCGGCCGTAGTATAAAATAAAAATATCGATTATTTCGTTTTTTTTTGCGCGCAAACCGTTTCGGCAACCCGTCTGACGATGCGTGTAAAGTTTCAAATCCGAAAAACAAATCCTTCACCACGAAAACTTGCATACGAGTTTTTTTCAAAAAACTGCTTTTTACCGTACTTAGGTGGATAAAATTTGAATATTCGGAATTTTTTTGATACAGACCGAAGGTCCGACGGTCCCTTGTACCCGCTACCACGTTTTTGGAGTCATCGCGTGTACGCTTCCATCTTAAAAATACGTATATTTAGTTTTTTAGGTGAAAAACGTCAAAAAATACGCAGGGGCCGTGGGCGGCCGTAGTATAAAATAAAAATATCGATTATTTCGTTTTTTTTTGCGCGCAAACCGTTTCGGCAACCCGTCTGACGATGCGTGTAAAGTTTCAAATCCGAAAAACAAATCCTTCACCACGAAAACTTGCATACGAGTTTTTTTCAAAAAACTGCTTTTTGCCGTACTTAGGTGGATAAAATTTGAATATTCGGAATTTTTTTGATACAGACCGAAGGTCCGACGGTCCCTTGTACCCGCTACCACGTTTTTGGAGTCATCGCGTGTACGCTTCCATCTTAAAAATACGTATATTTAGTTTTTTAGGTGAAAAACGTCAAAAAATACGCAGGGGCCGTGGGCGGCCGTAGTATAAAATAAAAATATCGATTATTTCGTTTTTTTTTGCGCGCAAACCGTTTCGGCAACCCGTCTGACGATGCGTGTAAAGTTTCAAATCCGAAAAACAAATCCTTCACCACGAAAACTTGCATACGAGTTTTTTCAAAAATCTGCTTTTTGCCGTACTTAGGTGGATAAAATTTGAATATTCGGAATTTTTTTGATACAGACCGAAGGTCCGACGGTCCCTTGTACCCGCTACCACGTTTTTGGAGTCATCGCGTGTACGCTTCCATCTTAAAAATACGTATATTTAGTTTTTTAGGTGAAAAACGTCAAAAAATACGCAGGGGCCGTGGGCGGCCGTAGTATAAAATAAAAATATCGATTATTTCGTTTTTTTTTGCGCGCAAACCGTTTCGGCAACCCGTCTGACGATGCGTGTAAAGTTTCAAATCCGAAAAACAAATCCTTCACCACGAAAACTTGCATACGAGTTTTTTTCAAAAAACTGCTTTTTGCCGTACTTAGGTGGATAAAATTTGAATATTCGGAATTTTTTTGATACAGACCGAAGGTCCGACGGTCCCTTGTACCCGCTACCACGTTTTTGGAGTCATCGCGTGTACGCTTCCATCTTAAAAATACGTATATTTAGTTTTTTAGGTGAAAAACGTCAAAAAATACGCAGGGGCCGTGGGCGGCCGTAGTATAAAATAAAAATATCGATTATTTCGTTTTTTTTTGCGCGCAAACCGTTTCGGCAACCCGTCTGACGATGCGTGTAAAGTTTCAAATCCGAAAAACAAATCCTTCACCACGAAAACTTGCATACGAGTTTTTTTCAAAAAACTGCTTTTTACCGTACTTAGGTGGTTAAAATTTGAATTTTCGGAATTTTTTTGATACAGACCGAAGGTCCGACGGTCCCTTGTACCCGCTACCACGTTTTTGGAGTCATCGCGTGTACGCTTCCATCTTAAAAATACGTATATTTAGTTTTTTAGGTGAAAAACGTCAAAAAATACGCAGGGGCCGTGGGCGGCCGTAGTATAAAATAAAAATATCGATTATTTCGTTTTTTTTTGCGCGCAAACCGTTTCGGCAACCCGTCTGACGATGCGTGTAAAGTTTCAAATCCGAAAAACAAATCCTTCACCACGAAAACTTGCATACGAGTTTTTTTCAAAAAACTGCTTTTTGCCGTACTTAGGTGGATAAAATTTGAATATTCGGAATTTTTTTGATACAGACCGAAGGTCCGACGGTCCCTTGTACCCGCTACCACGTTTTTGGAGTCATCGCGTGTACGCTTCCATCTTAAAAATACGTATATTTAGTTTTTTAGGTGAAAAACGTCAAAAAATACGCAGGGGCCGTGGGCGGCCGTAGTATAAAATAAAAATATCGATTATTTCGTTTTTTTTTGCGCGCAAACCGTTTCGGCAACCCGTCTGACGATGCGTGTAAAGTTTCAAATCCGAAAAACAAATCCTTCACCACGAAAACTTGCATACGAGTTTTTTTCAAAAAACTGCTTTTTGCCGTACTTAGGTGGATAAAATTTGAATATTCGGAATTTTTTTGATACAGACCGAAGGTCCGACGGTCCCTTGTACCCGCTACCACGTTTTTGGAGTCATCGCGTGTACGCTTCCATCTTAAAAATACGTATATTTAGTTTTTTAGGTGAAAAACGTCAAAAAATACGCAGGGGCCGTGGGCGGCCGTAGTATAAAATAAAAATATCGATTATTTCGTTTTTTTTTGCGCGCAAACCGTTTCGGCAACCCGTCTGACGATGCGTGTAAAGTTTCAAATCCGAAAAACAAATCCTTCACCACGAAAACTTGCATACGAGTTTTTTTCATAAAACTGCTTTTTACCGTACTTAGGTGGTTAAAATTTGAATATTCGGAATTTTTTTGATACAGACCGAAGGTCCGACGGTCCCTTGTACCCGCTACCACGTTTTTGGAGTCATCGCGTGTACGCTTCCATCTTAAAAATACGTATATTTAGTTTTTTAGGTGAAAAACGTCAAAAAATACGCAGGGGCCGTGGGCGGCCGTAGTATAAAATAAAAATATCGATTATTTCGTTTTTTTTTGCGCGCAAACCGTTTCGGCAACCCGTCTGACGATGCGTGTAAAGTTTCAAATCCGAAAAACAAATCCTTCACCACGAAAACTTGCATACGAGTTTTTTTCAAAAAACTGCTTTTTGCCGTACTTAGGTGGTTAAAATTTGAATTTTCGGAATTTTTTTGATACAGACCGAAGGTCCGACGGTCCCTTGTACCCGCTACCACGTTTTTGGAGTCATCGCGTGTACGCTTCCATCTTAAAAATACGTATATTTAGTTTTTTAGGTGAAAAACGTCAAAAAATACGCAGGGGCCGTGGGCGGCCGTAGTATAAAATAAAAATATCGATTATTTCGTTTTTTTTTGCGCGCAAACCGTTTCGGCAACCCGTCTGACGATGCGTGTAAAGTTTCAAATCCGAAAAACAAATCCTTCACCACGAAAACTTGCATACGAGTTTTTTTCAAAAAACTGCTTTTTGCCGTACTTAGGTGGTTAAAATTTGAATTTTCGGAATTTTTTTGATACAGACCGAAGGTCCGACTGTTCCTTGTACCCGCTACCACGTTTTTGGAGTCATCGCGTGTACGCTTCCATCTTAAAAATACGTATATTTAGTTTTTTAGGTGAAAAACGTCAAAAAATACGCAGGGGCCGTGGGCGGCCGTAGTATAAAATAAAAATATCGATTATTTCGTTTTTTTTTGCGCGCAAACCGCTTCGGAAAATTACTGTGATTTATAATAATTGTAACCAAATTAAAATATAACATGGAAATCTGAAGTTTAAAAAATTGGTTTTATAAAATAAATTGAACTGTTTTTTAAGAATGAAAAATTTAGTACACTATTATTAGAATTATAACAACAAAACGGCAAAAAATATTTAGTGATTGATTTTGTCAGGTGTGGGGTTCGAACCCACGCTCCCGTTTGGGAACCAGAGCTTAAATCTGGCGCCTTAGACCGCTCGGCCAACCTGACAGTTGAGTGATATTTAGATTAATATTTTATCTAAGTACGCACATTTTACTAAGGCATACTTTTTTTTTATAATATTATTTTTATTGTATATTATTATATATTTAATAAAATAATTTTTTAACAATTATTATGTTTATAAATCTAATAAAATAAAAATAAAAAAATAACCAATACTTTAAAATTAAAAAAAGTCTTAAGAAATCCGATAGGACTGAATTGATAGTAAATAAATGTTATCAAAATATTAACTACCTATAGTGTGAATTTGTGATTATTGTGATACATTTTTTTATATTATTACTACCATTACATTACAGGAACAAAGAATTTATCTATGACTATTTCACTATAAATTAGTTTAATTTTTATAGTTTTATATTTACCAAGTAATTTATAATATTTCGTAAATAGCGCCTGCACGACATAGGTGAGTTTAACGTTTTTGTTTAATACTCATGATCATACATGCAATTAATGCCTTGTAATAATCTATCAAAAATAAATGTCTGTTGTATTCATTGTATTTTTATATTATAAATATTTAGAGGTTATTAAAACTGATTTGCATATAAAAGTAACATCCAATATCAATCATATTCATTTAATAAAGTAATGTGTAAAATTTTTTATTTATTTCTCTTCATATTACATCATCCCATTAATATGACAATTCCAGATAAATATACACAAAATGTTGTTTAATAACTTTTAATCATTTGACTTTAATAGTATTTAGATTGTAGGTTACATTTTAAGTTACACTCAGTGCCATAAAAACCAGGTGTGTAGAGTGTGCACCACACACGGTCACAAGGCTCATACTATATTACGAAGCCTCAAAAAGCAGTCACACAGGGCCTCAAAATATTGATTTACACATAGGCCTCAAGTAGTCTAGTTACCGCACTGGTTACACTAAATAATATGTATAACGGTTATACATAGTTTAATTAGAAAATCCAAATATTTAGTAAAAGCTACAATATAAAATGCTTATTATTTTGAATTTATTTACAAAAAAAATAAAACATAACTAAACACTTATAACATTAGGCACTTATTTTCAATAAGTACTTAAATAAAAATGTTGAAATTAATAATATATATATTATATATACAAGATTAAACCATGATGATATTAAATTAAGAAATAAGAATATAATAATTATTATATTTAACCATTGTTCATATTAACAAAATCATCATTAATAGTTTTAATTGTTTAGATCTTAATTATAGAAAAATGTCAATATTATATGTGTAATATTGTATTAATTTTTTCTTCATTATAATTCAACAAAAATATTAACAATTTTCTGAATAACAAACTTGTAATCATGAAAATATGTTATTAACTTACATTAAATTGTAGATTTATAATATATATTTATTAAATTAATTTTTTAGGAACCAAAATGGAGTCTAAACTAGCTAATGGCTTAAAATTATTATACATACCAAAAAAAACAAAAATTAGTTCTGGTCTTGGTGATCGGCTTCCAGAGGCATATAAGAAATTTTATAAGGAATGGCGTCATAAGGTTCCTGAACCAGTTTACTTCAAACCTAAACCGGGAAAATGGACTAAAGATGAGAAAACTGGAGCAGTGATTCCCGTTCAAAATATACCAATTCCATTAAAATACCCTAAAACAATGCACTCTGGAATTTGGGGAGGAGAAGCTGTAGTACAAGGTTTCAAACAAAGTGGTAAATATAAGAGTCGTGTACCGCATTTTTGGACACCAACGCTAAAGAAATCAGTGGTATACAGTGAAATTTTAAATACCTATATGTCAACAACAGTGACTGAAAAAGCCCTAGATCTTATTAATAAGAATTATGGCTTCGATCATTATTTACTGAAAACAGCTGCGTGTGATTTAAGAACCACTTTAAGCTTAAAAATTAAACGTCATATTTTAATGGCTCTAAGAGACAAGACATTATATGAGGATGATAGTGTAAAACAACAAGAAGTGTATGACAAATATAAACATTATTTGAAGGATTACACCCATGAAGAAATTGAGTGGTATGGTTTAACATTTGATGAGGCTTTACTCAAGATGCAAGATATAGATGAATTAAACGAAAAGAAAGCTCCATTGAAGGCAAAATACAGACTAGAATTGATAGAGGAGTTGAAAAATAGTAATGAAACAGTAGAAGAGAACAAAAGTTGGTTAAATAAACTTAATCCTTTTAGTTAGAAATGTTATATTACAAAATAGTGGTGTATTAATGTTTAAAAAATAATAACTAATATTAGAATAAAAATACAATTTTGTTTATGAATTGAGATTTTTTATATATATTTCCCAATTACCTATTTAGCATAGATAAAAATTAGTTAATGTCAAATAAAAAATTAAAGTTAATACTTGAAATAAAGTTCAAAAGAGAATTACAATAAAAATACATGATTAACATAAAACTATTAGATGCATCCATAATTTACAGACTAAACAAATACATTAAACTAAGCTCCACACATAGTACATGCATCTTTGTTCTCTAGAGAACATACCAATTGTTGCATATTTAGTGCATCATTTTTTTCAGTTTGAATTGCAACACTATTATTAGATAATGTACTTTTAATAACTGTAAACTGGATAGGATCAGCAGCTGGTCTGGTGCGTAAATAGTACATACCAGTTTTTAAGCCCTGTAAAAAAAAAAATAAATCAATAAAATATTAAAGATTTCTAAATATGTATAATTAACTTACTTTTTTCCATCCGTAGAAATGTACAGATGATATTTTACCAATAGATGGTTTTTCAATGTGAATATTTAATGACTGGGATTGATCAATGTATGCTGCTCGATCTGCAGCCATATCTAATATGATTTTTTGTGATAGTTCCCAATTTGTTTTATATAATTCTTTAATGTCATTGGGAATACGGTCTATTTTCTATAACAAAATAAATTTCAAAATTAAAGTACAAAAATCAATCATTAAATTATTCTTAAAATAATTTTATACCTGTACTGATCCTTTGTAATAAATCAATTCATTTCTCATATCCTCATTCCATAGGTTAAGTTTAATTAAATCGTTTAATAAATGACGATTAATCACCTAGAGTACAAAAATAAATTTAAAATAAAATAATAATACAATAACACAATTTACTAACACTAAATTCTCCACTAAGAGTACGTCTATAATATAAATTAGTTGTATATGGTTCTATAGATTCATTATTGCCAAGAATTTGTGCTGTTGAAGCAGTAGGCATTGGTGCTAATAATAACGAATTTCGAACTCCATGTTTAGCAATTTTTTCTTTTAAAATATCCCAGTTCCATAAGTCAGTGGGCTTTACATTCCACATATCATACTGCAAAATCTGAAACCATGAAAATTTTTTAACAAACATGATACATCTATAATTTTATCTTATGTACTCCTTGACTAATCGGTGATCCTTGATAAGATGAATAAGTTCCATACTCTTCAGCTAATTCACAACTAGCTTCTAATGCACCATAATACAAAGTCTCAAATATCTGTAAATTTAGCTTTCGTGATTCAGGAGAGCCAAAAGGATAACGCATCAATAAAAATAAATCTGCTAAACCTTGTATACCAATTCCAATAGGGCGATGTCGTTTATTTGAAGTTTCAGCCTATGATAAAAATATATATTGATAAACAACAAGTAGATAAAACAGTATATTTTATTACTTCTTTGACGGGATAAAAGTTGACATCTATAACTCTATTCAAATTTTTAGTGACAATTTTAGTAATTTTTAAAAGCTTTTCAAAATCATATTCTCCATTAGGTTTTACAAACATATTTACTGCAATAGAAGCTAGATTACATACTGCTACCTATAAAAATAATATTTATAAAAAATATCAAATTATCAAGTATTATATACCTAAAATAATACTAATAAAAATGTAATAAATTATTACCTCTTCTGGTGAAGTGTATTGAATTATTTCAGTACAAAGATTACTACATTTAATTGTACCAAGATTTTTTTGATTGCTTTTGGCATTGCAAGCATCTTTATAGAGTACATATGGCATACCAGTTTCAATTTGGGAAGTTATTATACGGAACCATAATTTCCTTGCTGGTACCTGTCTATTGTAACGTTTTTCATCTTCATACCTATGATAGTAAGACATAAATGTTTTACTTTACATGTGTTTAGTTATATAGTGTTGACTAAAAATATAATAATAATAGTAAATTATCACGTCTATTATTTGGTAATTGTGACTACAAACTATGTACTACTTATATATAATAGATTCTTTGCATATTGTAATTAATAATATCAAACGATATATTTTATTAATTCATAAATATTAATAATCAATACTAAAAACATACTTTTTGTAAAGTTTCACAAAATCATCACCCCAGACATCTGAGAGACCTGGGCATTTACGTGGACACATTAAGCTCCAAGACTGGTCAGCCTCAACGCGTCTCATAAATTCATCAGGTATCCAAAGAGCTAAAAATAAATCTCTAGTTTTTTCTTCTTTATTACCAGTATTTTTACGTAACTCCGTATAAGTATATACATCAGCGTGCCAAGGTTCAATATAAACAGCAACTGCCCCAGGTCTCTAATAAAAACAAACATAATACAGTAATAGATTAAACTTAGAATAAAATAAACTAACCTTTCCACCTTGATCAACATATTGAGCCAAATCATTAAGGACTTTTAACGGTTCCACGAGACCATGCGATTCATGTTTTGGATATTTAGTCCATGTTGTACCAGCCGCACTAATATTGTGTAAGTTTATACCTATACCACCAGAAGATTGAGAAATTTTGGCACATGTTTTAACTGTTTTACCAAAATCTTCTAATGAATCTGATTTATTAGCAACCAAAAAACAACTAAACCAAAATTTTGAAAATTTTTAATTTATATAAAATATTACTTATACTATTAATACTTATTATCTTACCTTGAGAGTTGAGGTCTAGGTGTAGCAGCATTGAACATTGTTGGTGAAGCATGAGTAAAATACTTTGATGACATTAAATCATATGTTTCAATAGCCGCATCAATATCTTCACCATGAATTCCAATTGAAACCCTCATTAACAAATGTTGAGGACGTTCCACAACTTTACCATTAATTTTTAACAAATATGACTTTTCAAGTGTCTGAAATATATTAAAAAAATAAAAATTGTTACATTTACACAAAACAGTTATTGTTTAATATAGAATCAACTTAGTAGCTTTGTACATACTTTGAATCCAAAATAACTGTAAGTATAATCTCTATCATGTTTAATAGCATTATTTAAACGGTCCGCGTGTTTCATTACAATACCATAATGTAAATCAGAAATAATTTTCATGCGTCTTTGATTTTGTTCATTTGACATATTATACAAATCATAAATTACATCTGTAATAGTACAATAATATTGATAATATATTTAATATTGTAATCTACTTGATTATTTAACAGAATAAATAATTTACCGCTGAAATTGTTTTTTGTTTCTTTATAAAGATTAGATATTGCAATACGTGCAGCAAGCACAGCAAAATCAGGATGTTTTGTAGTTAAGTAAGCAGCCGTTTCAGCAGCTAAATTATCAATTTGTACAGTACTTATACCTGGGCATATATCACCAATGACATGTAATGTAATTTCAGGCTAAAAAAGAAAAATTTAATTTAATCTAAAATTAATTTTTAGTTACTTAATTATAACCAAACAATAAAAATTGTAAAAGTATACATTTTAACATAAAGATAAGAGAAAAAATATAATTTAAATTTAAATAAATAGTAATACTTATAAGCTACCTATAATTAGATTATTTTTTATCGAATTAAATAAATTTTCTGTTTAGGATACTGAAACAAATATTAAACAATTTTCAAACTTCATTAATCTAAGAGCAGGATAATATAAAAATTTTAAAAAATAATAATAATTTAAAAATTTATATGGATGAATATTTATATTTTTTTTATAATAAATATTTTATTGCAATAAATTTATCAATTTAATAAATTACACTAACTACAAATTATATAAGTAACGTATTTTAATAAAATATAAACCTAACTTGGGAATAATACATTGATAATTAGACATTATTACTTTTTTTAGTTTCTTACTGAATTAATGTTAACCAGCAGGCAAAACCTTAAGATTAAAAAAAAAAAAAATGTTTTTTTACACTATTTCCATTTTAGTAGAAGGTTAAATGCTTAAATTATACTTTAGTCACTTGTACTTTTAAGGAATATTTAAAAAAAAAGCAATGACTTCCATTATTTTCTAACTCTCTTATTGACCCTTAATAAACATTAAATAGCTTCACTTTTAAGTTTGAAATAACCTTGAAAATATTTACTCAAATAATATATGATACCTAAATCAATGTTATAAAATAATAATATAAAATATCATATAACCGGATCAATAAAGTCCATATTGAGCCCGTCACATAACTGTTCAATTCGCATTGTAATCTTGTCCATCATTACTTCTTCCAATCGTCCATCTAAATAAATCAAAAAATTAAACATTTAATATTTTATGACTTGGTATTTCATGTTTCAAGAATCTTAGTCTTATGCAAAGGTTAACATATACATTATAACAATATTTTACTGTTAGCATATTGTTTGACAGATATCTGAAAGATGCTAATTCACATATTCAAGCAACATTGTTATGTTGAACAGTTATGTCCACATCTGTCTGTCTTTAACACAAAACATAATTTAGGTACTTGACTTACCGCGCTTTTTTACAAACAGTTTATTGCTAGCTTTTCCAATATCGTTCGACATGATTATAGAGCTTTGTAAACACAGGTATAGACTTGTTTAAAAATCTTCAACGTGTGATCAAAGAATTGAGCTGTAACCAAACACGAAAAATATGAATAATAAAAAAAATAGATTACCAATATGTGTTGTTTGTCAACACAAATTCAATTACAATAATACGCGGCTCTTGAATAGTTTGCACTTTTAGTTAACGTTCCTGCCGGCGTTAAACTAGAATAGTTGTATACTCTGGACAATAATTAATATGCTATCCAATAAAGACCAAACGACAAACAATTATTCACAACAATAGTCAACAACGATGAACATCGAAGTAGCAGGTACACACTACACAGCAGATGCAGAATGGCACCAGACACAAAATAAATAATGTATTGATATAATGCATTGTACACACAATTTTTCCCGCGCTTTTTCCCACCACATGGAATATTGGCCGTAAACCAGTGAGGCCCCATGATAACAGGCAAATTTAGTCTACCAACAATAAACGATAATATCGGGGCCTGTAAAAAATGCAGATCTACTAACTTCGAAACATAAAAATCCCATTTAAATTTATTCCTCGAATTTGTGTATTTTTAAATTCAAATATGATCGTATAATTACGTTTATCAGCAGCTACAATTCATAATAATTTCATAAACCGAAGTACCGAACTGCATAAAAAATTATTTTGTTACGCCAAACTGATTCCATCCGAGGTTTACCATCAATTTTTTTTTTTTAAAACGTGAATTTTAGAGAATTTACATTTAACTAGGTATTTCAGACATTTTACATCAAAATTAAAAAATAGTTACTATTAGTATTAATAATCAGTGGTAGTAAGTAACTAGGCAAACAATATTTCCGCACCCCATCAATCACTAAGTTAAATTGTTAAAATACATTTAAAAATATTTTTATTTATACAATTAAGTTAACAATTGTTAATTGCAGTGTAATTGTACAAATATGAATTAATGTATAACAATAACATACCTACTAAAAACTGGAAACCGTTTTATTTTATAATATTATACAATAGATCAACCTAGGTAAAATTTTTTTTAGGAATTTTCAAGTCAGAATAATAGATTTTAATACATTCCTCAATAATCAATGGCAACCGATTAAATGTATTTGAAATCCTAAATTTGAATACTGAGAATATACAGTTGATAAACAATAAATTCATTTAAAATTGTTACATTTTTTAATAAAGAATTTTAGATTTTAATATACCATACAGATATAGAAAATGTTGCATAGGTGCCAAATAGATTTCTAATATTAAAACCCACTTACAAAACGTATAGCCACACAATTAAACGACAACTAGAGTCTAAAAACACAAACATTTAAAGACAGATGTGAAAAGTGTATTGCTCATTTAATAAAACAAAACTTGAATACCAAATAGAAAAGGATTTACCAGAATACCAAATGCTATTGTGAGATCGCAATAATTAAGCCATAATTATGAGTGTCTACGACCACCACTTTTCTTGAAAAGACAATATAAAAAGGGGTAGTCACAAGAGCTCGTTAGACGGTTTGCAAAATGGATTAATAACAATAGGATTAGGAATATTGAAGATAGTTGGTAGTATGTCGATTAAGTCATACCACAACTCATAGTATTAAATATTAAATTTGGAGTCAGATTTTAATACCACTCATTGCTAAAAATATTGATTTACAATTTATAATTTTATTTAAAAAGTATTAAATTGAATAAACATATATTACTATTATTAAATAAAAAGTGTTCATATTAGTGGAGAATACATATTTCAAGTTTTGGATAGTAACAATAATATAAAAACATATTTTTTTATTTAATAAAAAAATTATGATATTAAAATTTGGTTCTAAAAACAGTATAACTTAAGTAGGAAATAATGTTTTTTCTTCAAATAGGATCATTGAATTTTGACACAAAACAATATAACAAATTAAAAAATGTTGTATATATTATGTATATAAATATAAATATATTATTAAATAATATATTTATTTAATTTGTATTTATTATAAAAAGCTATTTATTTCATTTTTCTTGTTTGAATTTATCAACTTATAATAGCTAACTAAGATTATTTTGAGTTCATTAATTATTAAATAGTAGGATGAACAAGACCAACAAAAAAATCTTATGACAATTGAAATTCTGTTATTTTTCAACCTTGCTATGATTCTTTAAAATATAAAACAAAAGGTTTTTAAACAAATTTTTTTTATTTTAGGAAACCATCAATATATACATATTTATAATAATTTTAAATAATTACTCATCACCATCTTGTTTGATCATTCGTTTAGTTATTTTATATTTTCTGATATAATACTGAAAAATAAAATTAAAAAGTTATTAGAGTTATTAATACAAAAGTATTATTGTTGATATTTTAAAAGGTAAAAGAAAATAAGTTAAAAATAAAACATTTATTACCTTCCATAGTTCATAGTTCATTGTGAATAAAGAAGATATGATATCATCTGTTTTGGGTTTAGCATTTGTACTTTTTTTTTTTGCTAATGTTATAGTTGAAAACTCATCATTTTCATTATCTATATAAAAAAAAAATAACATATTATACATCACACAAATATTAAAAATATTTGTAGGGGTATAAACTTAAAAGTGAATTGAAATTAGTCCTATATAATAAGTTATTTTTAAATGTACATAGTAACCTAAAATTCTTTCAATTTCGATAACACCATCTTTTGCTAATGAAGCCAAATGAAATAAATTTTCTATTGTATATGTCAAACTAAATGGATCAATAGCAAATTCATGAAATGATACTGGATCCCCTTGATTTTCAAATACAGCTTTCTTCAAACAGCGTTTAACTCTTAATAAAGTTATTTGTAATTCGTTGTCACCGGTTTCACTCCCTACCTAAATAACAATAAAACAAATCAATGAAATAAATACAGTAAAATCAATATTATTTTTAATAATATTCTATATACCTCATCGGGTACCACTTGTTCTTCTAAGGGTCTCTTTTGTGATTTTCTGTAATCTTTCTTTGTTTGTGTTAATACCTGGGTTTCCGCAGGTTCTTCTGATTTAATAGTTCCGTAGAAACTTAGATTAAAATAATTTATATTTTTAAAAGCATCATTGAATAAAGTGTTTATGTGGCTTAAAGGATCTTCTTTATCAGCACATGATTCAATCTAAAATTTAAAATAATCGAATAATTATAATGTTCATTGTTAAACGATTGATTAATGTAATAAAATGAACACACAATTTTATCAACATATGTATCTATATCAAACATATTATCCATTTCACTGCATTGCTTTTCCATAAGCCAGCTACATATACGATAAGATTCTTGGACCATTTTCAAAGACATGGTTTTGTAAGACACATAACTGGACTCTGAAAATTGTAGGTGGAAATCAAAGAAAAAGTTATGATTTGAATACCATAAGCACTCACTCATTTTTTCTGAAGTCACTTGCTGCTCAAGTTCTGTCAAATATTTCATTTCTGACTTCATGTCAGCTAGATCATCTGCACATAATGTCTTGTCAACGACTAGAAATTAATAATTATATTATAATATACAAATGAACCTAGATAACCATAAAATATAAACACAGTACTTTTGTTGTTGTATTCTTCTATGAGATCTTGAACCTTTTTTAGTTGGGCTTTAAATAATTGAAATTCCTCTTCAGAACACGATTCATTCACAGACGAAGAAAAACTCGACATACTGGCCATTTTGTTATGCAGTAAGAACGGTGATCAATCTAAACAAAATTACTAAACAACTCCATTAAAGCGTACTGTAGAATAATGTATAAATATTTATGACATAATTGTAATAAACCAATAAATACCGCTGAACAACAAATAAGAGAAAAGTGGTTGCGTACGCGATAAAGGCTGAATAACTAAATGTTAAATAATATTAAATAAGTATGTAATTTAAAATTATACATAAATTGATCGGTTATTGTAACGGAATAATAATTAAAGAGAGTATGAGTTACGAAAAACAACGGATGAATCGGTTTAAGAGACAATACGACATATTGTTGCGCGATTATGAGAATAGTCTTTAAAATTACAGGTAAAGATGAAAGAAATGATATTACTGATATTTAGTTCAAAACAGAGTAATCGTCAATTTTTTTTTTGTCCAGTATTTAATAATGTTATTAAGGTAATCAAAAATACATTTTTAAGTCTTCTGTGCCATATCTATTAGATATTATCATCATTCTACTCAATGATTTGTGCGGGAAACGATATCACTTTATCAACTTAAAATCATTTTAAATACAATTCACTAGCGCTATCTACCGGTCATGCAAATGAAATATGTATCGTTGCTGTGTGCCCGGGTCACGATTGCACCATAAATATGAAATTATTTATAAAATAAATTCTAATAGTTCTATTATGAGCGTTTTAAGGTGTTTAATATTGAATTGCATGTCATGTGGAACATGGCTAAATACTTAGCCATGGAGTGCATTTTAGGCACTGATGATTTGTTTGGAAAATCGCATGGTGGTGACTGGTGACTGCCCCCTCACAAATTCCGTACAAATTATAAAACAGTTGAGATTACTAATTTAATTAATTTAAATCCTGTAAAATAAATACGTTTTAAGTTGGCTGAGATTATGTTGGCGTGAGTGTGTGGCCGTCAATACCACAGAATAGATTAAATACTACATAGTACGTATTACCTGGTACGACAATTATTTCTCGTTTACGCCGATCGATTCATCAATTTACCAGTCTCATTAGTTTGTTCGGTTGTAATCATTTTGCATCCAAATATCCAATATCACATTCACACTGATCAGTAGTGTTAAGTCTTAAGTGATTAATTGATCACTTATCAACCTATTATTAAATATGTATATTGTATATCGTATATGTATTATAATAAGTATACCTGTGTATAAATATAATACAAGGTGGTTCTTTTATCGAATAACATTTAATATTTCAAAATCTATTAATGTTTTTGAAAATACTTTTTTTTGACATAATTTCCATTCAAAATAAAACATTTTTTAAGTTTTTACTTTTTTGAATGACATACACAAATATTGAAATATATATTACATACATATATCTTTTTTAAATTAAATAAATTTGGCTAGGGATAGATTTTGCTAGATCTAAACTTACAAATATTTTGTCAAAAAGTCGTGGATATTCTACATTGAAAAAAATTGATAGTATAATCAACGGCTAGGTAAACGGAATGTGACGAAGACGAAGAACTTTCAGTTAGGTTGTGTATCTAATACTTTTATTCAAAACCATATAAACTATATATAGTTTATTAATTTGTAAAAAAAAAAACTATTTTAAATAGTTATGATTTTATGAAATAAATCAACAAATTTTATAGATTTCTATTGAATATAAATTCGGGCTTTTGTTATAACTAAATTTTACCACATATTCTTAAGACTCGTGGAGTGTAATAGATTCGTTTTTCAACCCAAATATAGGGCTAATACATAAATTTAGTTTTGGCTTATGAAAATTGGATATATATTTTTTTTTCTATTGGTTAGAGTTATAAAAGAGACATATACTCGTATAATCCATATATTATATAAAATATGTATGTATATATTTGTAGCTTATATACTAAAAAACTATTCGACTGACTTAGACGAAAATTGTAGAAATTGTTCTTTAAGTAGTTTTAAAATATATACCAAATTCTTTAAATGCCATATTTAATCCATAGGTGGATTTACCATATCGGTCAAGATAGTTCACAAAGTGAGGTAGGTACGCCGATACTGATTTTTCCGTGAATTGAGTTACACAAAATCAAGATAAACCTATAATATATATTACACTGTATTTTATATTTGATCATTTTTTCCTGGCAAATTCTGGTTATAATGTTAGTACCATATATCTACTATTTTACAGTAGACACTAGAGAGTATTAATAATTTATAGTTTTCTTCAATAATATAACATATAGAATACAGAAACCTACCATTGATCATTTAATTTACTATAGAGTAGTATAGACCGTATGGTTAGGTTAAGTGCATAGGTACATTATAATGTATAACATATAATTAGGAATTAGTATTGGAAAAGGATATTAACCTTGCGATAACAAATAGTAATTAACAGTCATGGATAAAATATTTTTAACGGGTAGTTCGACTATTTCGAGGGTGTCCTAAACATCATCACATTTTTTTAAAAGATTTTAACTACTTTGTTATTATTTAAAAAATATGACTCGGAATAAGGACTCAAAACTTTTTTACGTTATTATTTTACTAAATACAACATAATTTTCAAAATATTTAGATTCAGTTTAAGCTACTGACTAATGATGTTATAAAGTAAAATAACTTATTCACACTGTAGCTATTTTACGGTAAGTCGATATTACCTCAAAAGTTTATAACAATAATAATAATAATATATATGATATTAATGTATAGTAAACTATAAATAATAATAAATAATAATTATTAATAATATAATGATGTTTTTTGCAAAAATAAATTCAAACTAGATGTACAGTAAGCATAGACGTAAATAGTGGGGTTTGAGTGGGCTTAGCCCACCCATCAGCCTCTCAAGCCAACCTAAAATGAAATATATGAATTGAAAACTACTATAACCCATTCCCTTTATTGAACATTTTAATTATGGGCTTGAGCCCACTCAATTGAATGGCTCTAGTTATGTCTATAACAATAAGTCAATAAATTTACTAAAATGAATATAAATATAGTTAGTACTTATAGGCTAATAGAATCATTTTACGCATGTATTGATTTAAAATTTAATTGCATTTAACCTACTCAATGACGAGGTCGGGGCTATACATAAAAATAATCTAATTTTGACTATAAATCAAAATTCTGTACTTCAGTACTTCAATAATAAAATTCTCATTATTACAATATTAATTTGAATAACTTGATATTGAAATGAAGCAGATAAAACAAAATAAGCAATAAATACACATCAAATATAGTTATATTTATCATTAAACAAAAATTAATGTTACATTTTAATTTTACTATACATTTACAACTGACATATAGTATAAACAGATAAATCTAAAAATCTATTGATATAAATACTATGTAGTATATTATATACATAATATATAATATATATATATATGTTCATTGAGTTACAATCATATTAATTTATATTGCATCAAAAACAAATCAGTTCTTTTCCACTTCGCTACTTTTAGGTAAAAAAAAATATATATATCATATTTAAATAACATTATGGTTTTTAAATTACATACTACGAGTATGTATTTAATCGTGATATTTTCAGTTACGATTAAATTAAAATAAATCATATTCAAACAGACTAAAATAATCATGTGTGTCTACAATATTTTTGTTCTAAGTATAAAACTACTTAAATGCCATGTAAATCAAAAAGGAATGTAATAAAAACTGTTAAAACATACAACAAATAAAAAAATAATGTAATTTTTTTGTGATTCTTTTGCAAAGAAATCGATAAAAACGTTCCAGCTAGCGAGATCACTTCGGCCTGCATATTAATATGCGTACACGATATTATAATATTATTATTGTCTGTCCTTGGCGTTACTGTCCGACTCATCGACGAGGCTCTCCAGGTCCACGTAGCTGCCCTCGAATTCTGGGTTTTCCAGGAGTGCGCCTAGCTCTTGCTTCAACTCGGCGAACGTGGGTCGCTTAGACGGGTCGGCCGCCCAACACTTGGTGATCACCCTGAACAATTCGGATCGACAATGCGCTGGTTTGTCAAGTCTGTAGCCTTCACGCACACGTCTCATTACTTCGCGTGCACCCATCGTGCAGTAAGGGGTTGAACCTAAAGCGTATCAAAGATGTGAAAATATGTTTATAATAATAGTCTTACGTCACAGATACGTCCCCAAAAATGGTGGTGGCGTTGAAAAACACAAAAGGGGTCAAAAAAATGCATTAATAAAATTTATAATTTTATGAGTAAACATTATTTTTATATTGACTATTGAGTATTATATTAAGTAACATAGTATGAAATAACTCAGGACATAAAATTAATTAGATAATAAAAATACATTTTTAATTGATTTTTGAGAGTAGGTATACTATGATCAAACCAATTTAAAAATAATTTTCTCATAGATTAAGTATTATCATATTAGTTTTTATAAAAAAGATTATTATTTTTGCAATAATAAGTGTTATATTATAACCGATTTAATGAAATTATCTTACCTAAAATTATTATACAAAATCAATGTAATATTTTATAAATTTAGTTTATCAGACATTTTATCTGTAATTAATAGTAACAATAAAGCCCAAATTTAAATTATGGAAATAATTTTTTTTTAAATAGTTATCACAAATAATTTAAAAAAAATATCGTAGTCAGTTAAGCTCACAAGAGTCACTTTTTACTTACCTAGAGTGACAATTTCCCACATTAGTACACCAAAGCTCCACACGTCAGTCTTGTATGTGAATATACTATAATGTAACGACTCCGGAGCCATCCAACGGATAGGCAAAGCACCCTGCAAATTCAAATATTAGTATAAACAATTGCTTTATACAAAACAGTTATAACATTATTCTTAGTATATTTTGGAGTCATACCTTTGTATGCCTTTGTTCGTAAATCTGGTTAGTGTCGCGGACATTTCGAGACATACCAAAATCGGCTATTTTGCATAATTTATTATGGTCAACCAATACATTTCTCGCGGCCAAGTCCCTGTGTACTATCTATTATAACAATATCATCAATTAATAATCTTATTGAATATAAGTAAGCTGAATCAACGGTTTGTAACAAAAAGTAATTTATTATTTATTTGATATAATTTACGTTTTATTGAGCTCACTTTAGCTCACCAAGAGGTGTGATGATTAATTAGCTTATAACTTGTTACTGGAATTATACTTACAAATATTTTTAATCGTTTTAGTTAATCTTTAACTATTAATTACATGACATAGTCTTTTTAAAATCAAGTGTAAATTATATATTATAGATACGTTCCATAGTATATCAAATAACAAATTGATAAGGATTTACACCGATTAATAACATGTTTTGATTTTGATTCGATAGGTGTAAACATTTTAATTTTTATATAAGCGTAAAATAACACATTTCGTACTTTTTTTGAGACCAGAAAATCCATTCCTCGTGCTACGCAATAGGCAAACATGGTTAAATCTCTAGATGTGAGTGAAGCAGTGGAGTCGCTAAAATTAAAATAATGCGATCGTGTCCGTCGGTCTCTGAGGAACGCCAATAGTTTGCCGTACATAACGTACTCCATGATCAGTAAATACGGTTCTGCAACAAACACGAAACGATAATATTATTATAATATCGTGGTTTTCACTTGCAATAGCATGCAGTAAGATAAAATATACGTATTTATAAAATTATATTCTGTGTATTGTATACCTTTCTCCGTACAGCATCCCAGCAACGTGACGACGTTCGGATGCGACCCGAGATGTTGCATAATACTTAGCTCTCTGATCAGATCTTCTCTCTCTCGGGACGCTGCGTCCTCCTTGACCATTTTCACGGCAACAAGCCTGGTTAGGCCCTCGTGTCCACTAATGTCGTCCGCCTCGGCCTTCCACACTTGGCCAAAATTGCCTTGGCCCAATATGGTCTGGAGCCGCAGCTTTTCCCGGGGGAACTCCCAGTGGCTGTTGCCCGTGGGCACCGGGACGACGGGCGCCTTTTCGGCGTCCCACACGATGTGCTGTGGCACCCTGGGAAGTTTGGTGGTGATTGGTGATGAAGTGATCGTATTGAAGTCCAGCGGGCTGCGATTGTATTCGGACGAATATTCCGAACTATCGAACACCTTCTTCTTTTTTCGCCGCATAGCCAGCTTGAACGCGAATATGATCACCAACACCAACGGTACGATGGCTAAAAACGTTAAAAAGTAAACGGAAGTGGCCAGACCGTCCGGGTATACCACGCCAACGTCGTGTTCGGTTGACGGTCTGGTGATGTTGCTGCGCTGTAGCAGCGGCCTCCTCTGGCGGGCTTCGATGGCAGTGTCCACCGCAATGGTGGAGGCGATCGTGGCGGCGACATCGGTGGCAATATCGTCGACAGGTGCTTCCGACGTACCATTGTTCAGGTAGATGAAATCTTGCAAGTCGGTGGGTGGCGGCTGAGAGGTGTCGGTGGAAGACCGGTCGCCGGTAGTGGACGCGTCCGACGTTTCTGTTGTGCCGACGACTGGGTGATCCGGGGACGACAGACCGGAAGCTGTCGTAACTGTGGGAGTGGTGGCTGTTGTTAATACGGTAGTGGTGGAGGCAGTGGTGGATGATATGGACGCGATTCCAGCCAAAGTCGAACCGTTCAACCGTCTCTGGTTGACTTTGGTGATTTCCAAGTATTCGGGCAGCGAAATGTTTCGGTACCGGTTTCGGAGGTATTTCGGGTACGCCGACACGGCGATCGCAGGTTCCGAACTCGTCGTAGTCGGCCCGAAATTGTACGCGCCGGTCGCGTCGCTACCACTGTTGGTTTCCGGGCGGTGATTCTCGATGGGATGTTGATCGGGCTCGACGGTAGAGTCGTTTCTTTTCTGCGGGCTACCCTTCACCGACACGGACGTGACAACGGTCGACATTATCCTCGTGGTCCTGACGTCCGATTCCGGCAAGCACCGCACGTCTCTTCGAGCTCGCGATTTGTTGTTCCGTCTGGTGAATCTAGGGTACAAGCACTCCGCTGCCCCCGCAGCCGAGTTCTCTGTGGGTCGCCTGGTCGTTGTCGCAGTACTATGGTTGCGGTTATGTGGAGGTGGTGGTAGCGCTCTGGTTCGGGGCGTGGCGTCCAGCACCTGCTGGACGACCACCGGCAACCTGAGCGACGTCCTAGTCTCTGAGTCAGACGGCGTGCCGAGTCCATCTACGGTGGATTGTGGGGACGACGGCTGCGGTGGGTATCTGATCTTTTTGCCGAAATCGTAGTACGGGTCTTCTTGCAGGGACGTCACAGCCGCTGTTCGAAGTGCCCTAGCTGTGCTCGACGACGGTACTAACAACCTCCTACGGGTCTTGATCCGGTCCGGTCTCTTGGACGTGGCGTTTCGCACTTCCGATCCTTGGGCCTCGGGTTCATCCCACGTCCGTTTGTGTTTGATCTTCTTCTTAACCCGGGGCATCGACGTCTCATCAGTGTCCGGCAGCGTGTCCAGCGAAACCAGTCCGGATCCTCCTCGGTGAAGTGGTGGCATCGGTGTTCTCCTGAGAGTGCCGACCACCGGCCTAGAGGTTGCGTTGCGCTGCCGTCGATAGTCGGTCGTAGTTCGTCCATCGTCAGCCGGCATGCTGGTAGGAATCACCACCATCAAATCATCTGAAAAACCAATTAAATATTTGAAAAAACAGTTTTGTATCCGCTATAGTATAATATTGTATTAAATTATAATTGTTGCTGTATTTATCTATAGAGCGCAGTCCTTTATATAGATTATCGATTGGTTATGATATTCGCCATGAATCATCACATAACTGTTACGATCTACTGATAAACATAATAATTTAGATATTATAAAGTGTTTCTTTTATTCGTTAATTTAAATACTGGAGTGAATGTAAAATACAGTTTTGTTGGAAAATCGAAAATACGAGTATTTCCATAGTAGTAGGTGTTTTAGTAATATAATGAAGACATCAAAACACATTTTAAAACTAATATAGCTATTCAAAATAAAATTTCTGAATCATTTAAAATAAATTACTCGTTAAACGCGATGATACTAATATATACATTATAATATTTGCATGTGCCCCTATTCTCTAGTTTTCTATATACTTACATCTCACGTATTTTATAATAATGTGTGTGACAAAAATAACTCTAGCATTTAAACATAAAAATAATTAAACATCTGTACGCGTGAGAAAAAAATTCTAATGGTTTGTAAATCATTAAATTAGTTAGACTATAGTAAGTAGCAGGCATAGGTGACGGCCGGAGTGCTGTGTTTTGTATGGCCCTGAACAACATTTCTAGTTATGGTCGTTTTCGATGCCATCGTTTCAATCAATCAATATACTTTTATTTTTTATGTGTTTGGTCTATAAAAATAAATTTAAAATACGCAAACGCGGGAATCATTAAACCTGATACAAGCCACGTCACAAGCCCTATTCAAATGTCTCATCATCTATACGAGCTTCCGTAGCCGTCACTGCTAGTAATCATGTTGAAAAGCAATTAACCGAGGAACTTCAACAATTTGAACAATTTTAATGTACATAAGGCGAATGCATAACGTATAGGTCAAATAAAACCGTATTAGTTGGTCAACTGTGATGATAACAGGTCTGTGACGCTTTGCGTAAATCGAGACTGGGTGCGACCGGTTTATGCCTCATATAACACTTTCTCCCGCGATCTGTTTTTTCTTATTATTATACATACGGATATAGAAAGTATACAAAACTTTACATCCATCGGTTCTTTATAAATAATGTATGACTGGTTGTAATCTTCTTTTCAGGTCAAAATAGTGAATACACGAACAAAAAAAACCGGAATTTTATGACAAGGAAACTTTATATACGTATAATGCGTATAAATATATATACTTAAATCGGAGTAACGCCACGAAGACGCCAAATGCTGTCAACTGTCAAGAATCGAATATTTTAACGACTTGGTATGTGTGAGTAAATTTCAATTTTAACGATTTCCTTCTTGTCATTTTTATTTTAATTGCTTGTCCTGTGAGTTGTGAGTACACCGAACAACTACTACCACATAATATATACCGCGAATATACAATCAGTTTCATAATGTCGTGCGTTGCGTTGCATATAGTATTAAACTGTCTATATAGGTGAATTATTGGAATTGGATAAATATTGCGACAAAAAACAATTGTCATCTGGATTTAGATGTCAATGGTTTCGCACAATTGTTGTTATTGCACGTTTTAATGCACTCAAATCCAATTGCATAATTTCAAATTATATTTGTTTTTATTTTTTTTAATCGTCAAATAACCGGATATCGATAATAGTTTACAAGTTGGGTGCACATGAGTAACAATAGGTTTAACTTCATTTCTTCAGTTTTTTTTTCTTTCCATAAAAATCATGCAAGATAAAAACGCGTTTAATGATTTGCGCATTTATACTATAGACGGCACGGAGATACCTAATTTATAAAGAATGACATGCGAAATAAACGTTACACAAAGTTGTAATATGTTCATCATGCATGCTATAATTTTAAAACACATATTAAGTTTTATACAATACATTAAAATTTATTCAAAAATTGTGCAAGAATGAATTGTATCTTTTTTGCTACAATTTGAAAGTAAACATTAGAGTTGTGTAAATATCAACTCCAAAAAGGGATCCAGGACGTTATAACAAACAGAAATAGAATACTTAGAAAGTTTTTTGTATAGTAATAAATTAGTGAACGCTATCATAGTAACTACACATATAATATATTATATATCATAAAGACGTCATGCAAAATTAATGAACATACAAAATATACAATACATAAATATTTACTATATACATATAATCATTGAGTAAGACAGAAACAAGACGGCGTCAATAGCTCTATATTACTGTTTATCTGCACTCTATTATGTAATAAAATTATAAACCTAATATATAATATATAAATCATTACTTATATAAGAACCGTAAGGCTAATTTAAGTTGTATTACTGTACATAAATAAGTTGTGTCGAATAATATTTTATATAAGAGAATATTCATTAAATCTAAATTTTTTTTTAAACAACGTTTACCAAGTTCCATAAAATCCAGTTTATACGTTTTAAGAGCTGTTTTTTTTTTTTTTTTTTGTTATAATACTATACAAAAGTATGTTAAAATGTTAAATTGCCTTTTTTTATGTTTAAATTCGTAATAATAATATTTGATTTAAAGCGGAATAACACATTGCAATCAGGCATTTATTGAACTAAATTCAAAATAAGTATTTAATTGATTTTGAAGTGTATGACTAAACATAAATTAGTTTATACTTTCAACATTGTCTATTTACTTTGCTTAAATTATTTTTTAATATGACATTTTGGTAGGTATAGATTGATCGATTTGAAACGCTCTAGATTAATGTCCTTGAATACACCTAATCGAAAAATACATAACATTATAATATAGTCATATATAAATAATAAATAATTAATAAATTCATTTACATAAAAACATATATTTGATGACAAAAAAATGTATATAAGTCGTGACTCCCAATAACATTAATATAAATAAATTTCATTAAGCTATATTCTAACAAGAAATCAGCACATCATTGTATTGCTCGCTCCGCTTTGATTCTACATAAAACTGAATACGAACAGGTTACAGAACTGGACATTGGGTACTCGTTTCGCTTCGCTCAACTCGGTGAAGGTTGTTAATTTAAATTTTAAAGCCGCTAAAAGTAATTATAACATTCATACAAAAAAATTTCAAGAAGATTTCGATTAATTTTATAATGTTCATGGTTTAATCTTAAAGGTTGTTTACATTTTTATTTTCAGACAATATCAAAAACCACACAATATTACAAAAACTATAATTCCTATTTAAATTTCAAAAATTTTAAGTAGAGAAACTTTTTAATCAAAGTTATCAAAAAAAAGTGTTTTCAGAATATTATAAAACAAAATATCTGTATCACTCAAATCAGAATTATAAAATTATAACGATTATATTTATAGGTAGAAAGTACTATATAGAAGACACTATAAGTAGCAGTAATATAATAATAATTCCCAAACATTTGGGAACGTATTTTCCATACTAATTTCTAATGAATCATAATTCACAGTTGATATATTTTTAATGTCTTCGTTATTTAATGTTAACTTTATAGAATACATCGTTTAAATTCCAATCTTTTTGTTTAGTCTGATAAAAATATACCATTTGTATAGTACATACAACACACTTTTTAGTTGTCACACGCGACTGTCATTTGTCGACGATTTTGCAATTCATTTTCTCTTATCGGTTCTTACGATAGTAATCGCCATTGAATAATAATTCGTCTGGTGAATTTGAGTTCCACCGTCACTGTATTGTATAGTCTCCGTTAACAATCAATTTGTCCGATCGATACGACTGTTGTGCTAAGTATACTGATATATATATATACACCTAGTCTGTTATGGAGCTACGCCGACCTTGTTTTACGAATAATTTAATTCGATCGATCGAAAAACCACCGTACGGTGGACGTTGACGACTCGATACATAATTCTATTAATATTTCTCAATCACTAGATTATTGATCCAATTTGTTTTCTCCTTTTTGTTTTTCTTAAATCTAGGGTGTATACGTACATACGCAAGCCAGCAATTGATGAATGATGGCATATTTTAGAAATTATTATGTCGCTGTAACGTTAATATTTTCTATATCTATGTATAAAAGGTAAAATATATAGGCACCATAATATGTTTAAAGTGGTAACTAATAATAATAACAACTATATTAATAAACACATAACATTTACAATTATTTACCATAATTATATAATATAAACTAACGAGAGATTATTTCTTATTGCGGATATTATACGTTATTCAATACAATCGCGTTTCGGTAAACAGTTCAACCACAGTAGGTAGTATACATATATCGTATTAAACGGTCTACCTATAAAATAACAATAATAATAATAATATATGCACCAACTATCAGTGTATTTATTTGTATGATATCTGTGAGCGGAATCAAATAATTATCGTCGGTACTTCAAGGTAGAACAGTATTATAAATATAATGTCATACATATAAAGAAGAAGTATATACCTAATGCCTATAAATTATATTATTCTAAAATACCGACAACCACAGTCGAGTTGTCGAAAAATATTAACATGTTGAACATTTTTGTTTTTTTTTCTTCATTTATATCAATTAAATTATCATTTACGTACATAGATATATGATAATATTTACAGTTATTAGAATACTCATAAGCTTCGCTTTGGACGATAAAAGTTAATCATAAATATTTTTATAATATAGATAGTATTTTAAACCCAACTATAGTTTTATTTTTATTTTACAAATATGTAGGTACTATAAATGTTTAAAAACGAGTAGAAGTAACACCTAAACACAGTCTATAGTTTATATCCAACAACTCATAATATGCAAATAATATATAATAGAAACAATGTAACATACTGTTATACTAACATGGGTGGTATTCGGTTAAGACGTATAACTATTAAAACGCACAAAAAATAAACAAACATTTTAAGGTGATAATAATAATAGTTCTATATACTATATACAGCACAAATATTCTTTACACTTCCGTTGAACATAAAATATTTACACTAACATCGTTGACTGTTTATAAATAATGTATACAACCATAATAATGACTGCCGCTAATATTAAAGCACATGCGTGTAAGCACCATATAGTTAACAAGTAATATGTGTTTAATTGTTTAATGTATAGTACACCTCCAAATTACGAGTGCACGACAATTATTAAAAAAAACACTCGTCCGATAAAAAGTTTATTGGTAGGTTTTTATAACAAAGAAGAAACCTAGGAAAAAGAATAACACTAATAAAACAAAACGGGATACATTCGTTTCACGTCCGAGTCTGCCGCACGTGTTTGTTTTTAAACGAGTCGTAGGAAAAATAGGTACAGGGTGTAACGAAATAAAGTTTCAAAAAGATTTACTGTTGAAACTATAAATCTGAAAACATTTTTGATTAATCTGTACTTTTATCTCTCCTGATCGCTGTCTAAAGTTATTCCTCTACGAATAACTGTTTCAATATTCAACTGATAATCCAGTTCATCCTAAATTTTCTTCAACGTAATATACCAGGGTGACAATAATTGGAAATGCAGCAATGATCTTTGTTTTTAACTCTAGCCTTTTAAATATACCAGAAAATATAAGTCACACCAAGTGACGTCAGGTGAGGATGAGGCCAGTGTTGTAACAAAAAATCATTATGTATGAAAGGCATTCTCATGACGCCACAGTACCGGTTGATAATTAAACCGTATCGTGCGTCTGCAGCGGTTAGTTCAGGCGTTTCGACGACGATCGGATTTTACGTGTCGAAACCGACGTCCGTTTAGGTTCGAGTATCACTATTAGGTTTTAACTATTAAGTAACGAAATGGCATTTCACGCGAGTGTGGGAAAAGTCAACGGTGGTAATTTAAACATTTAGTGCAGTTAGAAAAAGTCGATGGCTGCAGCATTTATAACTGTCATCCCCGATTATGGATATACTACCTACCTCTTAACCACGTTAGAGGGGGTTTGAGGTAAACTAGAATATTGGTTGGATATAGTGAGGGTTACTAGCGTAATGGGTACCTACAGCGAACACACACGGCTCGAGGCGATGTGTGGAGAACAATATCGGTAAAAGTTAACATCATCGTGATGGTCGGATTTAAAGTTATGGCCATACATTTCAATAAAACTCTTTAAAAACTTCGATAAATACACGCGCAATTTGTTACATCCTGTATGTGATAGATGCGGAGAAAAAACCGCTCTCCGTAGAACTCGGCTTGGCCGCGTCCGAAAACACGCCACATCACTCTCTCTCTCGTTCGCTGGTACGGCGCACGCATAACGACGCGTATTATATCAGATACACTTGTACACTGCAACCGCGGCGTGTATGAATAATGTGGCAGTAGGTAGAGAGGTAGTCGTCCTCGCCGCCGCCGCGCGTATCCATAATATAATATAATAATATATAATACCCACTACGGCGCGGTATATCGAAACGGCCCCGTCCCGGCTGAGGATTACGACACGCGGCCCGGTGAAATAGCCGGTTAATCGATTTAGTGATACAGCCGCCGCCGCTCGCCGAAGTGCGTATTATTATATCGGCAGCGGCACACAGGTGAACGACCATCGTGTAGTAGTAGTAGTCGTCGTCGTCGTCGTCGTCGTCGTGATGACCGGCGACTGTTGGCAGGAGAAAGGTCTCTGGTTTGTCAACTAATATAATAATATCACGTCTATACGTGTGCACGCGTGCGTGTGGGGGGAAACGGGTAAATGCGGAGAAAATCTTTTTTATTTACGTCGATTCTCACGCGGGACTTTTTTTGTTTCTCGCAAAAATTTATAACTAATTCAGTTATTATTTTCGGAGAAATTAAACTCGTAGGTATACGCGTATATGTCTTGTTATTGTTTTCTAATTGCTAGAATTCGGTTCCCGGGCAAAACGTGCAGAACCACGTTGGCTTACGACCGACCGCGTATATTATTATCGTTCGTATATCGTCATTACAATACATATTATTATTATATGTATCGCACTGAAATCATCGCCGTGATAATATTATGATACTTACGTCTTGTACAAGTTTTATTTTTCTAGGTAAATAAATACGTCTTATTAGTTATTACAAAACATTCTAGGAACGCATCCACTTTGGTTGCTATATTATGCGTCGCAATGCTCAAAAAACCTTGAATTTTAATTCCAGACTAATGATGTTGTTCGTTTAATACATCTGCAGCTATCACTCTATCACTCACGACTATTTAAAATAATTTGATTTTACACTCTAAAATGCTACTAGGCATTTATGCACTTTGTCTGAAATGTATTATTGTGGAACACGGGTAACTGTGTTAGATGTCGAAAAGCAATATTACTTTGTCAGACATTAAATTCGAGTATAATTATAATAGTTATACAGGCATTATAACAATATTAAAACGGCAATTTCAGTAACGATGCCCACACACAACAACACACTGTACACGCCATCATACAGCGAAAGTCTCAACACCGAAATAATATATTGTATTTGATGGTGACTACCGGAAATATAATCAGCAGAAGAGAATGACTGCATAGAATTAATTGTCGGTGTAAACTCGCACATTAGCGTCGTAATAACGGTGAGACATTACGTAAATTCAAAATATAACGGACGACTGCGTGAAATACACGATCCGTTATTGCTGTACAAGTACCTAAGAAAAAAATTAAAATTATTAAGTCTTGTGTACCTGCAGCAGCTACGGTAGATCATGCGCAACACTGCGATTTATTAGATTAGCGTCGGGTTGTTGTCTCAGGCTAGGTATATATGGCATCGATGTACGCGTGATTGTCGTCTGATTCTATAGTGTGCGTGTACGATACAATAACAACAATAAACCGATGTATAGGTATAATATGAACAACATAAGAATTATCTATGCACAGAAGGTATACAGCAGATGCATATTATGTATATTGTACACAACAATCACATATATTATATACCTACATCACATTATTGTCTACCCGACAATAGATCGATTGATTAATATTTGGTTTCACGCGCTTCAATAATATATTGTAGGTGTGATGTAAGTATTGTTAGCTGTTACCGTATTATCGAGTAATAGGTAATGGGTTCCTATACCTCGACATTGTATCATAATTTATGTATCCAATCAATGAACAATGCATCACATCTACATGAATATAAATAATAATACAAACACATGATGACTGTAACCAGCAAACGATATTATAATATTATACCTACCTAACTTATTATTTAAATGATAATTAACGATGATCAAAACAAATATATAGGTGCGCGTACAGGACATGATGTACACGGTTTATCTACCGTATTATAACATATGGCTCGACCTGCGGATAAACAAATTTCTTCTAGCTTATTATAATTAAAGTTGAATAAAATTGAATAAAATATATTTTATCTACATTGTGATAAGTCGTTAGAACAATATAATGTATAAAGATACTAACACTGTTTATATATATGTGATATTGGTACACGGCTAGTTGTTCATATTTGGTAATATTATACGTACTATAAGAATAATAAGTTAGGTACGAATTTACTATATGATTTTTCCTGTGCTATACACTATACAGTCTATACATAACATAAATCAGCCATCATCGAGTACGTTGACTTTATATTATATTGCAACGGCACCTTTAAACTGCGGGAAACACGATTACGGAGTAAGCTGCAAATTGGTCAATCATACTAATCATAGAATATAAAAAAAAAATTCGATTTTGCGTTTGTGCAACTCTGTGCTAAAATTGGATATAATAATATATTTGCATAAATAGTATATACATATTATATACTACCATATGTACGCACCAGCTATTACATACATATACATGCATAATGTAGGTATACAAAGTATAAATTGTATAATTTTATGTTAGATTCGGCAAATTATCGAGCCAACAATTTTTTTTCCCGTGAACGTGACTTACAACGATAAAAGGAAAACCTCTACTAATGATTGAAACACTAAATTAAAACCACAAAAATTGTTGAAACTCCTTCATAATACCATTACCCAATTATCAGTATAGTCACGCGCAAGGGTAATCAATAATAATTTTATCATTAATATTGCCAACAAGTAAAAACCAACAAGCAACAATAACATATACTAACATATTATACATTCATTTGTATACTTCCTTGGTTATACCTGACTGTTTTATAACATAACTAATCATGTAATAATAAATTAATATTTAATCGTTTTATGTCATTACTATGATTCGAAATTTCAATATTTTAGTTGTGAATGAATACGTTATTTTATAACCGGTTATAAAGTATATTATAACTAGTTTAAATATGTAATAACTAATAAGTAGTAAACACTCTAAACATATCATAAACTAAGCTAATTAAAGTAAAAGTAATAGTATGATGCATAGCACTCGTAATATGTATTCATCATATAACGAAACTTTGATAAAAAAAAAAATTAAATTAAAATAAATACTACCTACTTATATTAAAATCAAATCATTATAAAATTAATAAAATACCAATTTAAAAATAAATAGCATGCATGGTAAAAGACGTACCGATGAATTTGACAGACTCAACGAGAAACAAGTGTCTATATAGGTACATTGACGCAATACTAATAATAATAAGAGTAATAAATGTAATAAAAATTGAAATATCGATGAAGAGATTACGGCACTCTGTGGTATAATCGGTTGAATAATAATATTCCATAAAAGAGGGGGAGTAATAACCGAAACCGTGTCGATGGACTGACGTAGAAAATAACAAAATCGTCCTTTACAATAATGCAATGCCAATAATATTATATAGACATGATAATATGATACATATAATATGTATAGTGTATACTCGTATAATAATAGAGAATATTATATTAACCTGTACCGACTGTACCTATGTGATACTTAGATCTGTTCAGAAGGGAAGAGGAGATTACTGGGTCAAAATTGACCACAGACTCCCGATTACCAATTAATCAAGGGGTCTTATACGCTTCAATTCGATTAAAGCCTGCAAAGACAGTTTTCCTTATCTAATCAAAAATCCTCAACCCGTCACAATTTTAACATTCGTACGGTGTGCATAAATTTAATAAATATATAAAAATAACACTACATTGTTAATATAATATTTTATGTTTATATGAGATATTATAAATAGAGCATTATGAATTGCAAAGACAAAAGATTTCACAAGTAAAAATATCTAAGATTTCTAATATTCTCTCTATATAATATATATAATGCTGAAGTTTTTAGGTAATTTTAGTTATTCAAAGCTGATGTTAAACAACTAAAATATTACTGGGGTAATCTGTTTAGTAAAGCCAAAATAAACTCTACAAACCACCGAGTTTTAAAAAAACTAATAGAATTCAAAAATTAACAAAAAATCATGATGATTCATTAGTAATCATTAGGTATTTATACACAAAAAAATTCCTTTTTTTTTTTTTACTTAATTTGACAAAAAAAAAGACTTATTACCCGAGTAAGGATACTAATTATAAGAGCTACCAAGTACCGGAAGCACGTTTTTGTAAAAAGTGAATAAACAGATTTGAAATCCTGAAATAAAATAATAAGGGCCCGCTTGCATGATTCTGCAGGCTGCAGCTTCGGGCCACTAAATATTTCTAGACAGGCCTGCGTATACCTATATTATTACGTACCCAACCAATTATCATTCTCTACGTGCGTGATATGTGTAAACTATGTACCTATATAGTAGATAATATATGTAGGTATACTCATCATCGTCATTATCCAACACGACGCGGACGCGGAAACCTTTGACATTCTATGGTCGCGTGTATACGCGCATATGCGTTGCCATAGGTATGTCCGTTTGAGGTTAGAAAGCAAAACTACAATAATATATTATGTTATAATATTATAATATACTCTTTGCACTACAGTGCTATGTATACTCGCGGTATAATACACATAATTGTGCAGCTTACGTCCATTGTGTACCAATACATATTATTATTTTATACTCGATAGTGTTGGTGTGGTAGTGAGGGGGGTTTGTGCAATCGGCACAGGATGTACACGAATGACGCAATGAGTAACCGTGACAGGTCGCGAATTCGCCGGATTGATAAACATCGAAAACTCCGGTTGCGCGCCGGCGGCAAATAATCCGCCGTGAAGATGTTACTTGTGACTGACCGCGGGGGCAGGCAGTAAGCCCGTGGGTGTTGTTTGGAAATCGTTCCGTTTCGACAAGTGACCGGTTTTTTCGGGTATCATCGGTGAGACCGGCTGGTGGTTATTATATTATATGCCTATATAGTTAATATTATTCTAATCATTTATACTTATACCATACCATGCCTACCTACGTAGAAATATTATAATTTATATTATATTATAATATTGTATTACTGCACACTGCAGCTTAAGTATACGTCATGAGTATTATACAGATATACTCATTTTTACAATAATTTCGCTTCTTATAAATCCCGAAATACCTATTGTTTTTTATGCCAGTCATCGCTCAATAGTAGTTTTTTGTTTACAAAAATAATGTACTAATATTTACATTAATTGCTATAATAATTACACGTCAAGAGGATAACGAAAAGATGCATGGTTTATGAATAACATACCATGAATATTCATATTTAATATATTATATATTATTATATTATAATGTATATTTACGTAAACTTACTTATATTTAAGAAATTATAAGATATTTTGTTACATATTATGTATTAATAATTATAATTTTCTTTTATTAAAGTAATTTCATTTGACGAAAGAAAACATCCTCGGGCCTTGGCCCTCTCTTATTCCATTTACATGCAAGAACAATAAAATGTGCGCTTACGTATAATATAATTTTTATGACAATAATAATATATATAATTCTAATTAATATAACTCTTTTATATTTTTAATTTCTATTGTTAACAAATAATAGATATAAGATAACTTTGTATGTTTTACATAGGTAGCGTTATCAAAGGGTGATTACTTCCGTCAAACGATTCATAAACATAAATTATTACTCTTACAGTAAAATTTGCTTATGATGGTTTCCACAAGTATAAATTATTAATACCTATGGAGTAGAAATAAGATAAAACAATATTTATTACATGTAATATTTTCTAATTTGAAATAAAAAAATCTAAGGACGTTTAAGAAACAGGTGGTTGGATATGGTTGAGAAGGATTAGGAAAGAGTATAAAAGTGAGCAACCGAAGATATATAATTTGAGATCGGGAAAAATGCCAAGTGTGGTGGTAAAAACTCTCACAGTTATAAAAGCTAGAAAAAGAAGAATAAGAATATGAAATTTAATTTGTACATTGTAAATTCACGTAATTGAGAACACATTCCTATTTCATGTATAACATAAACATAAAATAAATAAATAATTATATTTATTATTATAATATTATGTGGCTGAATAGCGGGAGACTTCAACGCCCGCTCTTAATTTTGATTTGTCGCTATTTATTCTGACCCCCTGTGTTTTTAAAAACAACGTAGTACCTATGAATAATCGACGAAGAATACCCGAGAGACAATAAATCTATCGTAAGATGATATTTACTTGTATTTTTTTATTTTTGGCACCTTCAAATCTGGTGGCTCTTGGTGCGGCGCGCGGCGTACGATTTTATGTAAACTGTATTATATATATTATTATGTCTACTGTACCTACTTATCGAGTCTATTCGCTGTAAACGGAAATGTTAATGGTTCGTTACACTTCAATTAAATAAAACTAATTAACCTATTATCTACACCGTTTATGTGTATACTATTTAATATTTTTAATCATAAATATTCTAAGCGTGGTTAAAAATAGAAAAAAAGATGTCAACGTACCTATCTATTATGTACTCAGTATACTTCATTGGTTACGCATATACGATAACTTGTTTATACTTTTATATAATATAATATAGTTTTATCATTTGCATATATTTATGGTATCGATCTATAAATGAGATTTAAATTTATATGTTTTTTCAATATTTTTGAACTTATTTATGTCTGGTTTTATATACAATTTTTGAAAATATGTCAACCACAAAAAATATTCTAAAGTACTTATAATACGTTTTAAAAACTAAAATTTATTGCAACACGATTTGTTTGAACTTTGGAATACCTAGGTACTACGTAATCATTGCAGAATTCCCAATCCGAAAAATATTTATATTATGGTTTTGTATTCTTTATATATTAGAACATTTTATTTTAGTATTAAAATTCACTACGACTACCTATATATTATATTTAAAAGAATAAAACAAAAAATTGTATAGTTCCTATACCTTGTATAATTTTGCAAGGCTTATATCTATTTCATCGTTTTAAATGTCGCGATCAGCAAAATAGTAAATAGTATATATGGCGCAAGTATATATGTGACTCCTATATAAGTAGGTATATAAATATAATAATATAATGATTATAATGCATAATATGCTATAAGGTTAAACACAATATAATGTAATATATATATAGGTACCTATTATATTGATATTTATATATCTACTATTATATACACGACGTAGGTGCAACAAAGTGTTTTCGGATCGACAAAGGAACATAATGATATGGTATGTATAATACTATAGGTATAAATATGTATGCGATTGAGGGACTCTGCGTCGGACAGACGACCGCACTCGGCTGCAGCAGTCATTAAGGAATCTCATCACGGCGTCACGCCGGAGCACAGGTAAAACAATGGAGATTTCCCCCCTCGTGCGTGATACGACAGCCGACGACAACGACGTAACATTACGCGATTAGAATGCGTAATATCCGATGTTGTAGCTGCGACCGCGAAAGGGTCGTGTACTTACAGTGTAGTGTGTTTAAAGTATAGGAGTAATAATAATATTATTATTATTATGTGCGGTGTATACGGTGTACATGCGTATGTACACGTACCTACAGGGTGTTTATCACTATATTTGCATTTGTATACTTATTACCCGCTTCACCGTGATCTGTATTTGTTGCCTACGAAGGCATAAAATGCAAAAGTCCCATAAAAAAACTAACACATTACATAAAAATATAAATACTTCGGTAGAAATTTCTCAGATTTAGCCAAAATAACCCGCTCTCTACCCTCGACGAAGACAAAGCCTACTCGTATTTAAAAACTCACATCACAACACAAGCAGTGAAAGTCAAAACTGTTCAAATATTTTCAGCAACTGTGTATAAACCTATACAATTCTACGAATCAGTCAGCTCTGTATGTGTTTGAGAAACGTAAAACCAAACGTTTAATATCGTTTTCTCGTTACCGGTTTAAGGAAACAAAAACATATAGGAATAAACGCAATATAATAATGGTAATTATGACGAATGCAGCTATGATAATTGAGAACTTTCCAAAATCGTATTTTAAAATTATTAATTATTAAAATGTTATGCTGACGAGGTAGGGCACTGCAGCTAGACACCCGATATATATTACATGTATGCACACTGCATAACAGACAAAGTCCATTAGTTATAGCCTCCTCGTCCTCTTATTTCTCGTTTGTCGCCAAGCGAACGGACCGTCTTTGGATGTACATTGTATATACACATATACTTAGATAAAATATAATATACAATATATATCTATAGTAATATAATACTTACGAGTACCTATATATATATTTATTTATCTTTATATATTATATGTGATTTTGTACGCGTCCGTCGCCATGTGTGTATAGCACGAGTCTCCTGTCTCGCTGCCAGTGTCGAGTAGGTGGCCGATGAGAATGATAATTTAAGCGTTATAAAATATAACATATTATAATATTATTTCAATAACTGTATTTATTATGTATATTTCGTATATCCGTTTGGTTTTTTTTCACGTTAGGCGTACCTATTGTCGGAATCGCTGTACGATACATTATTACTATTATTATTATTGTTTATTCCTCTTCCGCTTTGCGGCTAGCCCGGCGATCCTCGCTATGTAGCGGTCGTTGAAAACGCCTATCGCGTATTTATTATAATACTTGTATTAAATTAAGCATATGCCGTAAAGGTACTTATATAACTAGTGGTGGTCAAATGGTGTCGGTCTATCGTGGATCGCTTGTTGGTCCTGAATTAATGATAGTCATAGCGTTTTTCGATTGCTTCGGCGAAGATATTTTCGTATTTTTTGTATACACAAACGTGAACACAAACATAATCGTTTCGAAATAATTTCAAAGCCTAAAAGCGATGTAGATACTATGGATACTCTGCACGTATTATAACCGAAATACCTACTTTAATATTTGAATCAGTTTCGATTTTCCGATTATCACTCAGCAATAATTGTCACTTTAAAATTGATTGCACTGGACATAATACTGCAACGCGTATCTGTCATACCAACCTATATTTTCGATAAGCAACATTATATAATTTAAAACATTAATGATTATCATATTTCATATTATTACTATTGTGTTACTATTGAGTTGATATTTAATATATAACTATAAAGAATAAATATATTATAATATTCAAACACAAAAGTCCTTGTTTAATATTTCAAACGTATGTATCATGTATGATTTAATATCAAATATCTAATACCTATAATATTATTGAAATAAAATTATGCAATTTTAAAAAAATACGGAAATATTATAATTAGACATATATTATTAATTATTATATATTTTTTTAAACTTAATTCTTTATTTAGCAATCTGTTACAAATTTTAACAATAAGCTTAATTTATATAATAACACATAGAACAAGAATAACAGAGTGAAATTGATTGATTGATGAGTGAAATCATTATATAGCTTTATATTTATTTGGTTTTCAATGCAACAGACTACCTATATCTACTTTTTTAAATCTAGGTAAGTATAATTCATTAGAAAAATATTTTTTTTGATTTTCCAAAAACAAATGATGGGCAATAGCAAAATAAACGCCACAACGTGGCACAGGAAAAAATATATGTCACTTTTTCATTAGAATACAAAAATAAAATACAGAGCTCGATAAATGAATTTTCTCAAGCAAGGAATTGCATCATTCTCTTATAGAGTTGAGCTGCAACGGTTGAGAAGATTTATAGTATTATGCATCAAACATTTGGTTTTTAATTTTCTATCTAAGTAGTCTAGGTATGTCAATTAGATGTGGATATTCTTTTGTCTAACCCATGGTATTGAACGTTACATAATTAAACGTTATATTACGTTTATACTCACGAAACTAGTCCTAGACTATAATTTTTGTTTAGTGTAATTTAAATAACTAGTTTATCATTTTTAAATGTGAAACTAATTTTTTATCGTTAAACTTTTCAAGACTACGACTGCCCTATATATTTGTTATGCCGATAACAATATAATAGCTAATATTCAAACTTAATAAACTACAAGAAGAATAATAGCCTATAGCAGTTGTTTTATTCTATTCGTCGCAGGTGTTTATCATTGAATTAATGACTCCAAATTCATTACATAGAAAGTAATTATTACTTACTTTCCATATGGTTATAAGTTATTAATTATTATACACACAAATAATATGAAACCTCTAATTGATATTAGACCTCACGTGTATCGGAAAAAAAAAACGCGTTACAAATTCCTTAGCCGAAACTATGACCCGGAAAGTTGTGGACATTGGATTTATATTATATACATATATGTGTATATGTATATGTATGAAACAAATATTGTAAAATTATGAAACATTCATCTCTATAGTAATATTTTATCAAGAAACAAATTATAAACGTAAACTACAACTTAAAAACAAACATTTTATTAAATCGTATCACTACTCACTATTATACAGTACAAATATTTCACTAATATTATTATAATATTTTCCTTATCACGAAATTATTTCGTGTTAAAAATTAAAAAATATATTTATATAACAGACTACAAACGTAGATCTAGAAACCTGAAATAAGGCTACATTTTTTTTTTTGAGCAAAAATACAATTTGATAACAATATTAACAATTGTGTAAATATTTTAAATTTGTAGATTTTAAGATATACTTATGAATTATTTATTTTATATAAATAAATGTATAATATTTCCAAGAGGGAGGTACTAATTCCCCTTAGCTCCCTGGATTCATACCTAATAATATATTATACATATTGACAAACTATGGGCCATTTGGGGGGACGTTAGCCAGCAATTTAATCTGATCCATCGGTATAGTTTAGTTATTATTATATTATCGTGTATAATTCGATAAACGACCGATAATTAGTTTTTATTTATTTATTTCTTTACAAAAAGTTATTATTTGAATGCGTGTGGGTTTGCAACGTCATTTATATACATCTGAGGTTCAGCCAAGCAGATTACATTATACGGATGAATTGATACAAATATGAAATCATGGACCGAAGAAACAGAGTGTAATCGATAAATAATATATATTGTTTTACTGTTTGTATAATATGTGTGGTTTTCGGGGTTACGGAAATGGTTTAAATAGTACCTATAATTACTTTTTATGTCTTATATTATATTCATATTTAATAAAAAACAAATTTGTTGACACAGACAAATTGTATAAAGTAAACATGTTACGGTGGATCGTGACATTTTACAGAATTGCATTTACAAGTCAAAAAATATTAAATAGTTAGATATACTATTTGGGCGTTTATATATACCTACATATAATATTTGAAATCAATGAAACATAACCGATGATATTTTGTTTTCCTTGATGTAGGTAGGTACTACAATACGATAAGACTTAGTGGATGCGCTAAAAACCATACCGGTTACCGATGACAATGTTTCAAGGCCAAAAACATCGCCATTTGTCATCAATTTAATACATATTACGTAAATACTTAGGAACATGGCCAAAATTATCTTCATTTTTCACACATTTATATATAACATTATACACGGTTATATTATATATTTGTACACTATAGGTAGATACTACGTTTACAAATATACATTTATTTTATAATTTTATATTATTATGTAGTCGTATTAAATTACTTGAAATTTTTACTTTAAACCGCATTCAATTTTATTCACATACATATTTTATTATATTACTTACATTCGATGGATAAACAACACACAATTCAATAACCAACAGTTTTTTGTTTGTGCGACATCAGTAATTTACATAAAATTACGTTCAAATAATTTGTGTATATGTAATATTCGTAATATTTCGTGATATTACGAACGGCGTTTAATGCGACTGAAAGGTATATTATAATGTCATATCATAAACAACGAATATTTGTCAGATTTTGTTATGCTGTTCAATTTTTTTTTATTTTTCACTTTTTAGTTTTTTACATGTCTATCTTTCACGCTGAGAATATAAGTTTTAAAAAGTAATTACAAAGCTTAATTCTTTTCATTTCAATATAATAAATAAATAAAAATCGGCACGTCTTCTAGAAATAGAATAGTTTCTACATTCGAACTTCTTACTTATCCTATATAATTTATGTAATACAGAACATCCCTGGGAGCGAAATCCTGATGAACAATGAAACTGTAACGTTTAAATTATTTAGATCAAATCATCCACTGTCATTCTTTTTACAACGACAAAGTGAAAAATATAATCACCAAATATCATACTTTCGATTTTCAATTAATACTATTTTAATTTATTATTTAGAAGATCGTATTTTAATACGAACGTGTAGGTAATGTTTGTGTTTCGTACTACCATTGTCGTTGGCCATGACCAATAATCAAACCAAACTATAATTCTCGCTCAATATTTAACGCCAAAACTAATTCAGAAGAACCGTGTCACGCGATTTCCCCATTGTTTAATTAATTTTGACCATAAATAATAAACACAAGTCATCGTAATGTAAATAGTTTTAACTACCTATGTAAGAATAAAGGCTCAGTGAAATCTGTTTGTAAAATATAATGCAAATTTGATGGTACACTAAAATATTTTACAGTATTTTTAACGCTTGAAAATCTCATTTTTTAATTTATCAATTTCTAATATTAATTGTTAGCTTATCCATCTGTATCGAATTATTTCACGATTTATAATAATATATACCGCGTTATTGTGTGTGTGTGTGTGTTATTCATTTTATATACCATAATAATAATATAGTGCAAAATATAAATAATTTTATACCTTTAGTAATATAATTATTCATTATTTAATGTTGTTGTATTGATATTCTCATACACGTAGGTAGTATACATGAGTAAGAAAAATCACAATTTATGAGTATCAGCTATGTATTCTATATTGACTTTTATATAATATGCAATGATATCTAAAATCAAATTCTATCAGAAGTTAAACAAACTTATTTATTAGTTGATAATAAAAATTATTGGGTGCTTTAGGTATCTGTTGACGTCACAATTACGTCTGTACGATAGTACGTTAACGAAAGTTGGGACGAACCGCAACAGATTCGACTATGCTTACAATATATATTTGGTATTGTCAGTCTATGAACCTTAAGCCACTCAGAAAATACTTACAATTTACCCACAGGAGAAATTATCTTATGTAATAATTATTGATTTGAGTAGAAGTCTTAAAGTCTAATTTATATACATACATGCACACACAATTTAATCTCATTTATTTACGTATGACGTATTAAATTGTTTATTTAAGTACTGTTAAGCGCTCTATTAGAAAGTGGTGTACCGGTGATCTATCACTCATATATAGTTATATACTAAATAATATATTATTTCATTACTTTAATTAAAATGATATGTCTCTCTATACGCACCCTAAGTGAAATGTGCCGGAAACTTGGATAATATTCCCTGCAGCGTACACGAGGTAAGCGTTATAATATTATTATAATAGTATGTAGACAAGCAACAACAACAATCACTGTATGTTTTTATAATGTCTTATATACGTGTAAACGTCAACGTCCCAAAATATGTATACATTAATAATGTTACGGTACAAATCAACGTAAACAATTCAGCAAGTTAAATACAAATTGCATTTCGTCTGTTCGACCGTATAAATAATATTGTACTGTTATAGTCATTTAGTGATCGAAATTGATACTAAATCGGATGATTGCTATGGTGCGCCATTGCCTGTGACTGTGGGCCAGTGAAAACATCTACACAGTTTTTTGACAAAACTATAAATTTACTGTATACTCAGTAAGGTCCCATTTGAGTTAAATAACAGGAATATATATTAAATTGTATGCATAATACATCAGCCATCGCAAAGTTTATACATTTACGTTAGGCCAATAAGACGAAGAAAAAAATAAGAGAACCAATATACACACTGCTACCATCATAGCTTCCTCAAATAGCAACCCTGTGTATAACTACAATATCTGCAAGCAAGTAATTTATACTTTTTTCCCCGCGCATAAACATTTATCGTAATATTATAGAAAATATTATATATTATTATAATTTATAACCATTAACCAACATTGAATATTTCCACGCGTAGGATATACAAATTAAATTCAAAAAATATATAAAATCGTTGCGTGAGACATCGGACAACATGCTTCGTATATACAAATTACATTGTTACACAGTTGAGTATATATATATTATATTTATATACATATGTACATGTGTTTTATTTTAAGCAAAATTGATATTCATAAAAAAAATGATACGCTCATTCAATACTATTATTTTTATCATTTTTATTATGCGTCACAGAAATTTTATATCAAGTACATGGCAATTAAATATACCAATATAGGTATGTAGTTTTTTCGCCAATAATCTATAAACAAATGTTAAATAGGTATAAGATGATGTTATTCATTTTAACACAAAAATGTATAACTTAACCTGGTTTAATTTGGACAATTTAAAAAAATTGAATTGTTTAAAAACTTCTTTCTTGAATTTTATTTTTATATCATATAATAGTAAGTTTTTTATTTATTACCTACTTCTAATAAATCAACATTAAACTATTATATTAATTTACCACTGAAATACTTAAAATGATACAAGAATTTTATGAACAAACAACCACGATTTGTAATTTGTGTTACAAATGGAAGTTATAATCAATATGATGCTTGTTTCCATAAAATGCTTTATGTAAACATTCTCAGCAAGGAGATGGTAGATTTTACTAAACCTATACGTTCCATTATGATTATGGATCATCAATATTGACTGTTTGAATACGTCAAGCAACCGCAATGGTTTTTGCATTTGTTCATTTATATATATTTACGTAGTTACACGTATTGGAACTCTGTATGCGGAAACACAATAACCACGCGGTCGCGGCATAGCTTGGTAGTTTGGTGTGTGTGTTCTGCGGTGTTGTACGTGGTATAATATAATAATAATATAGTCGTAACTTCGTAAGAGGTTTTCTCCCGAATTAAGAGTCCTGTCACCGAGCAAGCCCATAACGGATCCACGCACGAGCCGTCTAACGCGATTAATTTAACTCGAAATAATTTATTATCGGACTATATAATAATATGTACTATTATTATTATTATTATTGTAGTCCACGTGTGGCAGGCGGTGTTGTATATAATAAAAAAAAATTGAATTTAAAAAAAAAACAGTTCGATACGGTCAGCAGCGATTTTGCAGCCAGTGACATGTGACCGACAACGAATCAAAAACGCAGATATAATACGTTTACGCAAGGAATATGTAGGTAGACTACAACTATACTCTATTTAGAATATTCTAAAAATTAACGATAACATGCAACAGTGATCATTAACCAGTAAAAAATTTAGAGCTAAATAAAAACCTTATTTTTAAAATTTTCTTATTGACTTAGCTAGTTCAATAATCCGGTATATTAACTTAGCTTTTTTCAGTTAAATTGAAGAACGTTTATAGATATGTATCTAACAGGGATTTAACTGTAGGTAGTTAAAATTAATTAAATAATTTTTTTTTGTTTCATCACGCTGTATAAGTACAATGATTTTAAACACAAACAATTAAGTTATATTCTTTAATTTAATAATTTATAGATTATACAAAACATGTAATTGCTTAAACCATTACAGCTATAGTATGCAAAAATAAAAAACAAATTTGAATACTTAGATGCATTTTTAACAAGATACATAGATATAAAATAGTTGAAAGTTGCTAAATCAATAAAAAATAATTTTTAACTGAGTTAGGTTAGCATTTTTCTCCGTATACAAAGATACATTTTTTGTTGTATATAAACACACAATCCTAATTTTACTTCACATTTTTTCTTACGTCATCACTTATATATGAATTATATAGTCTATACATCGACGCCAAAATGTGTATCATAAAATATATACGCAGCTTCCAAATTACAAAAATTTTACTGTCGGATGACAAATGACAATATTTCTCAATCACGGTACCGATGACGATCGTTGTTTCATTCTCTAATTTTGGTTTAATATCTAACGTGTTTGTTAACTAAATTATAATAAACCTCTGACAAACATTAGACAGCTTGGCCATGACTATAAAATAGTATTATACTATAGCAAGTTGTATATATACCTAGATATGATAAAATACCATAATTTATTATAATAATTGTTAGTATAATTAGGTAAAGTATACCTGTATATTCGTTGCTTATTTATTATCAGGTAGGCAATTTACTGTATAATATATTAATTTTCATCACATTATTGCGATCAAGTATGATGCGTTTGTATGTAATTACGCAAATATATATTATTGTTCATCATCCTGTCATTATATCAGAAACAATATATATATACATCGCTGCATAATCAGTGAGATCGGCAAATCATCTCTTGCCATGTGTATATATATATATACATATAATACCCATTATATATCATAGATGGTGTGTATTCCTTCCTTAATTTACTCTTACCCGTGATCGACGTTCTCCAAGGACAATTCAAACTCGCGCAAACAGTTGGCGAAATTACTATACATATCCATTGGCCATTACACGCATTATATTACACTATAATATGTATTATACTGTACACCATAGTATGATGATATAGCTATAGAGTATAGGTGTTCAGCTGTAAACATAATGTACGATCAACACGCGTCTCTTCGTCAGCATATATTATATTCACGATATATTGGTACGTCATATTATCGAGACGTCGTGCTCAATCAGTTTCAGCTGCCTATACTTTATTATGACTTCTACTTCAATAGTACACGTATATACTCGTATGATGTAGGTGCATACTGGAAAACTACTGGTTTTCAGGTTCGACAGTTAATGGGCAGGCGCGTTATTCTAATATATATAGGTACTAATTACGAGGACTGCAGGCACTATAAAACTTAACTGAAACGAACTGGAGATGTTTGGAAAACCGCGGAGCTTAAACCTTACTGTAATCTTAGTTAGTTTCTTAAGAATTAACATTTAAATCGAATAAAATATTTCAGTGTACTTACAGGATTTTCAATTCTCAAAAATTCAGCCGTTTTTTATTGTAATTTGCGCCCTATTCTATATAGTTATTCTTAAATAAATAATTTTATTAACTATTAATTATACATTATGGTGGTTAATCTACTCGTTAAACACTTGTGGTCAATTAACTTTATATTTGATACCAAACCAGTTTTAATTTTTGCGTACTAGTTAAACTTCTTATCAATATATTTTACAAAAGCCGTTATCTATTTTTTAGATAATAAATTTGATATTTGAAGTCTGAAGTCATAATCAAGCTCCACCTTCACCCCTTAACAATTATTTTTTTCATAGTATCAGTCCTAGAATCTAAATATACGTTGTACCTATGTAATAATATAATATCACATTATGTCATAAAAGTAATATCGTTTCGGCGATGAAACGACCGCAACTGTCAACTATAGCTGTACTGCACCCTCGGCGATCATCTCAAGTGTTACGAAGTTTACGACAATACGACCTCATCCACTTGTGGAATCGATACGACGAAAAAGATTATACTATCACAGTATAATACGCATACGGCATGTACCTACGCTACATCGTTGAATTCGATTTCTATCACCATTTTGTGCCATATGATTTTAGATTTTTAACCGACATGCTAAAATTGTTTGTATTATTGTTTATTATTATTTTACTAGTAGCGTGGCGTGGTTAAACGCGCTCACACTTGTCAGTTGTCGGTTTGTTAAACGAACGGAATCGGTCGCTTTCTATCATTTACATAAGACCGTAATCCAATTATACTGCAGGCATATCTATTAAACAGCGCTAAGACTCCGCAGTTCGGCGCACGTAAATCCAACGCTGAAAGAGATAGCGAAGAAAATAATATATCTCTGTGACATTAACACGCGCTGTCGATATTAAAATGTTACGAAAAATAAATATAAAATCTATAGGAATGTCACGGAATCACTATGGAATTTCTCTCGCGGATTCCTCAGTATAATCCGAAATCTAAGGAAAAAAATAATGAAATGTTTATTTATGTCTCGCTCAAACGCGGAACAAGTTTTACCATTATTTTTTCGAATATTGTAATAATATTATTTTACTCTCGACTATGAATGGTTTAGTCTATAAGAAAAACGTGATTTTATAATAGTTTATCTTTATCTAAGATAATCCTGAACATATACTAGTAATTTATTAGTTATTATACACATAAACTTACATTTAATGCAATTATAGTGTTGATATTTTACTTGGCTATTTTACATTAAACCATATCGTACTAAAAAAAAAAAAAATACGTATAGGTATAGCCATTGAGATAAAATTATTTACTTTATTATAAATTAACAATAAAGATAATTTTATAAAATACATTTCTAAAAACACTAAAACTGTACAGAAACTAAACTCAATTAATAACGCCTATCTCCAGCTCCTATTTCCCTCCTTCCAAGAATTTAATCGACAATTGCAGTGGGGGACTTTTAAATAGGCTCAATCCGTGTTTTGAGATTTAGGTAAAGGGGCTGAAGATACATGTCCAGGGTACTTTATAAAGTATTTGTAATAAAAATTTAAAGATTTTCCTTGCTAAGCTCGGTTTTAAATATAACATTTTTACCCAATTACAATTTACAATACATACAACTTACTACAATATTATATTTTTACTAATTTACCATTTAAACTATAAAAATAATATACTGAAAACAATTTATTAAATATACATTATATTACTATAATATATAAATACACTGATGAGTGATGAGGTAGTTATTTTAACCAATAAACAATACTAATTTTTTTAATATTTTTATTGCTAAATAATTGTTGATCCTGAATCACGAACTATAGTTAATAAGTATAAAAAAAATTCAGGACATGCTTTGGGAAAAGGGAGTTTTATTGATATTTTTCAGGGGAGGCTTGACACTTAAAGCTATTCCTATTTTCGCTTGACACTATAATAGTATAATATGTAGATACTATAATTATCAAAAATTAAAAACTCACTACCTGGTAGTCCGTCTATGATCCACATCATAGTATATAAGTAAATGGGTAATCGATTTTATTGGATAACATAACTAGGCATGCATTGCTCTATCGTTTATTTATTTATTTTTTTTTTATTAAGAATAAAGGCTTCGACATCTATGGTCATTAGCCTATACAGTGTTACATTAACTTAGAAATATACAGATATAATAGATAAGATTAAATAAGATCATAAAGTATCATCGACACGACACATTTCAACTTTAGTAGATAGCCCTCGATAGCTAGTAAGCACTGAAAACTTCGAAGAAACTACATTTAACGCTGCTCTTCAAGACCAAATTAAAAGACCTCTATCTGAAACAAAATCCCAACAATCTCCCTCCTCTCCAATATCAATCCAACAATCAGACAAAAAAAAAGCAAAAGTACTACCTCGGTCTAACTCATCTATTAAGCTAGACGATAAAAACTTCGATAGCACTTTACAATTAACAGAGCCCTTCTTCTCTAGTACGGATAACAATAGTTCGATTACATACCTACAATTTAAATATATTATAGAAAATTTTGGAAATAAACAAACAAATATATATACATTATGCGAAGATATAGGCTCAAACATACCATCAATTCTAGAAACAATAGAAAAAATCCTCCTTCTCATCAACGATCGTTCTATGAAAATAAAGTTAACCAAACTATCAAACCTATTATTCCAAACACAACCTCCTCAGGACAACAGTAAATCCCTTTAAAATTAATTACTACCAATTTAAACTATTCTCAACAAATATATATATATATATAAACATAATGAATATAATTCAGTGGAATATAGATGGATTTTATAAACGCAATATAGACATTCAACGAATAATATCTGACTTTAATCTATCGTTTATTATAAACACTATCGGCTATAAGAAATTTGCGGTTTTTTCACTCTACAAACCCAGTCAATTAACGGATGTTATTTAATCAATATTTCTGTTAGTACGGGTAAGTACTATAATTGTATAATGTTGGTTCACGGTTGTGAACTTATAATTTGGTCACGACGATACCACGGTGAAAAACCCTGCTTATGTTTATAATAATGTCTATAGTTATCAGTGACTGTTTAATAATATAATATTACACATGTGACGCCGATAAAAATGAACATATTTATGCACCTATATTAATATTAATAATAATAATGAAGTATTGACTATAGAGATTAAAATAATAGGTATAACTGTTAACCAATAGTACAATATAAAGGTATTCTAGATTAAAATCATAGTTTTAATGATGTACACTTGCACATCGCATTTACAATTCCTACGCGTATTTTATACTGTCGTGTATAGGTATGCGAGAGAAAGTTGATCTTGAACAATGGATCTACCGTACCCACACACATCTATAACACACACACACATATAAATGTATGATATTATAATTGCTGTTTTTAGTAATAGAATCGTCTTTTTCCGTATATTTTTTTAGTGTACTTTTTTTTTCACATCGATTGTCATCTGAGTTTTCGTAGCGTCCCATAGCTACGAAAATAGAAATTATATTAAGTGTGAAATTTAATCGATGCAGTCTACCACACAAACACCAATGCTCACATTGTATACATGCGTAGGGTGTATAAGGTGTGTTTTTTTCACATTTACATAATATAATATTGTCGTTTGTTACTCTTTTATGTTAATGTCATTGTAGCTAGTGAGTTTATAGATATAGTGACAATTATTAATACTTTCACTTCCTAAAGAAAACATCAACTTAGTAAGATTATTATAATTTAATGTGTACGTGATGTTTCACATAGGTAAATTATTATTATCAATTCTTTTTTACTTGTCCAGCGTGAAACCAATTGAAAATTAAATTTCTGATAATACAATATTTAATATACATTATTGAATCGGCTTGACATTTAATTTTATGAAATAAAATTTGAATTTATAAAATACATAATTTATTCTTAGATACACCTACTTCAAATAAAAATATTTTTGTCAACCACAAATCCATAGTATTGTAGATTATTTGATTTAAATGTATAAGTAAACGAATCAATACAGGCAAATCTGTCAATGCAGATAAATATTATGCATATATTATATATTTAGTTTCATTCCAAACAATCTAACCAAATATTAACACTGATTCGAAGAAAAACAAATAAGGTTTATTTGAATGAGTAATTCATTCATAGGTACATAATAATATTTACCTAAGCATATTTTATACGTTCGTATAATAATATATTATACAGACCTTCTTTAACGGAATACTAAACTAATAAATTAAATTAAATTCATTAAATATTAAATTAATAAACATAAATAATTATTAGGTAACTTGAAGTTACACACATAATAAATATGTATAGGTGTTTATACATTAATAGGATAGACGATAGTGAATAGATTTAAAACGTTTATTACAGTAATTTAGTCCAATTCAAATATAATCAATTACGACTTGCATTCTTTGAAGCATCATAACAGGCGCTTAATTGAGTTAAAAACTGTTTTACTAATGCGCCTCAACCATTATCGTTAGATAATACAATCATATATGTACATAGATAATACTGACTATTAATTCATTGAAAATACTTGTACGTCGCGATATGGTAATTGTATTTGTTCGCCGTTAATCACCGATAATATATTGGCGAACGGTAGAATTGTTTCGATTCAGTAATAGGAATATTTCATGTAGGTATTTGCATAAAATCATTTCTATTATCTAACCGGAGACTACTACTGAATACGCTACTGCAACTAATTAGCATTCGGATCATATTGTGTGCGGTCGCGTCCAGCCTGTACGCGCAGTCACAAAAGTCCTTGTGTTAAATACACACACATATGCGAGGCTGAGAAAGGGGAAAAAAGTTGTAAATTACAAAAATATTATTATATGGTCTTTCTGCGCGATGTTTGTACGTACATGTAAGTACATTGCGAGAGGTAGCTGACCGAGACCGAGAAGCCGCGGACCGTGACAAGATATATTTTCGTTGCTCTAAGTTTTTTATTATAGTCATCATTATTTGTCTTCTTCTTTTTCTGCGCTAGCTAAAAATTTGTCTGTATTGCAATGTAAGACATTGGCCGAATTTTTGTTGGGAACAACAACGGAAAAAAAATAAAGCACATTATAATGCGTTTGAATGTCGTGGGGACATTAACAGATGTGTGAAAAAATGCTATATGCTGCATGTACGCATGTACGATGTAATATATCATATATAATATAATAACATATCATTACAATATTTTCAAAATACGTACAATGGCACAACCTTGGACGATGGGAACACATATGGGGCAGTAGTCACTGTTGGTTCAAAACGCTCACTAAACGATTGTAAAAGTTGTCCGTATATTCACCGTAAGTCGTTTGGAAGTATAGTCTGTGACGATATTATAAATAATAATTAATATTATATGGTTAAATAAGTTTCACTAAAATATAACATAATTATATTTTCGTAAAAGATTTACAAAATATTGGACAACAAAAAAATTAACCATTTATTGAGGCACCTAATATATGTATAAACACGTGTCAACAAGACGTTGCTGCAACTTATAATAAAACGGTATAATACACACAGGGCCACAAGTATGCTATACAAACTATAAAACATATTAAATATTCAATAGCTACAATATTGTATTTTTTTTAAGTATAGCAGATTAATTTGTAATAATTATAACGATTATAACTTTAAATGAACAAATATTTTTTTTTATCATAAGCATTTTAATCGGTTTAAACAAACGTTTTAATGCACATAACACATTACACATGATGCTATTTTCAACATTAATAAACAATAAAAATGTCATTATTGAATAAAATGCCAAAAATGTTTTAGTAATTTAAATGACCAACAAATGTATAATAATATATAAATATAATATACGTATAGCCATATAGGTATTATACTTAATGTTTGAATATGAACATTTTCACTAATTTTATGAATTTAAAATATTAAAAGTAATGTATGACAAATTACAACAACAAGTACGTGATCAAAAAAGAAGATGAAAACAATGTAATAAAACGTAAACAATAATAAGTTATAATAAAAAATCTAGTTCCAGTATTGAAAAATCAATTCTATGAACAGACCTCTACAATCTACATAAAATACGCAGAATTCGTGTCGTACTTCGAAGAGTAACTGTAGATATTTTTCAATATTATTCATGATTTCAACATATTATGAATTTATAATAATCGGAAAATTTTGAGGAAGGAACCAAACAATTTTACAGCCTATATAATATAATAAATTAATACTATTCACATAAATTTCAAATATAAAGCATCGTTCTTGGATCTTTAGTAATTATTTTCCAGAGTAAAATATAGTAATTAAAATCAAAAATTATAACTCAATTCTAGAGTATGTTTATAGAAATGTTTCTAATTTTTACAGTTTCAAATTCTATACATAAAATATGATTTATATGAATCTTTGAAGTTTGAAAGGTCCTTTTTTTCTAAACAATTACAAAGAATTTAAATAAAAGTTTTGACTACTCAAAAACATATAAAAAAAATAAACACATCATTGTAAAACCTATAGCTTGCTTAGTTCGCTCAGAACCTATAATCTAGAAAGCCGGAATGCATCACATTCTACAAGTGACAATACGGCAACGTAATAATAAAATTAACATTATTTAAAAATGCATATACTTTAGTTTTAAACTTGCCCATTTTTATAATTTAAAATCCTTCAATGAATGTTAATGTTTATTGACAGTACTGTATAATATGTATAAGTACACAAATTAAAATCCCAGTACTTATATTATCAAAACCAAAACTCACAATATTATTCAAATTACGATCAAAATATTAATTCAAAGGCAACACTACAATGCTTATTAATATAATAATATATTATAATATTGTTAAAATAATGTATACAATAGCCAATGAGTTTTACGCAATTGATTGTTTCTACGTTTTTGAATTACTGAATCTAACGATACCACGCAGAATGTTCACTAAAACAATAATGAAGCATGTTATATTAACTGTAACAATATGTCGAAATATTTGTTTTAGTTTTCATTCTAAAATCAATGGTATTATGCGTACACGACAGGGTGACACGTGAAGTTTATTAATCTATTAAACGGGCAGCGGTTAACAGTGGCGTCGCGAATTGATTTCTAATAAATTATACAGGCAGATGCTTAATGCTAAAATGGAGATGCTACGTACAATTTCATAGCAATCGGTTGTTAGGTTGAGGTAAATAATATATAAGTACAATTTTATACATTTTATTTATAACATTATACCAATAAATAAAAATAGATAAAGATAATTTAGATAAATAATAAATTAATATTTTTTGATGGAGCTTTCTATTTTAATTGATAAGAATGTATTTTTATAAATTTGTAAAAGTAAAATCAATATTTTTCGTTAATTAACCTTATTACAGTTTCTAGATTGAAGATTTGTGTTAGTGTTTTAAAAGAGTATTTGACCTAATGTTTAAAATACATTTACTATGCAGTTTAACTCGTTGTGAGGTGCATTGATCAATTATTGATAAATTTAAAATATTTCGTTCGTTATATTAGTTGTATAAAAATAGCCTATTATATGGATGCACTGTAGAATCGGCATAATATACTAATTCTAGGTATTATATCATCAAACATTCATACCTATTATTATTATTACTAATAATATCAATATTACGACATGGTAGCTTTACTTAGGAGAGCGAGAGAGAGAATAAAAAGGGGACAATAAAACTTTTACACGAAGGCCATTGTCCGTCTGTTGGGCGATTGGTAAATGTAAGACGCGCCCGTTTATTATCGTTATTAATTTGAATGTGTGTCACGAAAACGATAGCGAAGGTTATGTGCATGCTAACTTCTGATCCTGTGCTGGTTGCAAAACATTTACATTTGCAACACACGCACGCGCGCTGCACACACGCGAATATAATATGAATCATATTAATCATCACAACATATAACACTATGAAAAGAGACCAGGCGAAAGTTTCCACCCCCACCGTTTAGTGGCAGTTTGTGAGTATAATATGTTCCGTTCCGTCAACATAATATTTAAACGAGATTTGACGGTGAAAATAATAACCATACGTCTCTTATGTGACATATACTTACAGCCTAACGTAGGTATAGTATTAATATATATATTATATAGAATAGGTAGTATTGTAAAATGTTTAATGTTTATTCATTCCAACCACCCGTTTATTGTACGGTCGCGCACCGTACATGTAAATACACTACACTCGCATGTATGGTTTATGCATGTCATGCATTGATGGACCAGATCGGATTTACTGATACGGATGATGAACAAAATGACGGAAGTAGGTGGGTCGTCATTATGAAAATCGATTGACCGATGTCAAAAATATAAAAATAAAAACTATGGCGTCAAGGATAATCGGCGACAAGGTGAGGTCCGAAACGAAATCAAAGTTACGTCCTGTTTAGACCAGTAATAAAGCGGATTATCATATAATATTATGTATTATTATGTTATATACATATATATTTAAACTATAATAATATATAGTCATCATAATAGTATGTATTCGTAATTATGTGAGTGTTATTTTGACTTCGGAAAAAGTAAGAGTGAAGTTCGCACATCTTTATGCAGCTACTTTCTATAAATGTAGTTAGTAGGTAGTAAAAATACGTTTCCGTGTGTATGGGTGTGTGAATGTCCAATGAGTCGAACGGTTCATTGAATTATAAACAAGAAATATTAATCTTATGTTATATTTAGGTACTCAATGAAGATTTTTTTTTTATATACAAAAACTAATTATCTCACTTTTTAGTACCTATTTTATAACTATTTATACATATAGTTTCAAATATGAGTTCAAGTTGATATTTTTTGGTAAACTGAGTTTAAAAACAAGTTCGTAAACTATATATATTTACATCTAAATCCAATTTATGTGTGAAAAAAATAATTATTATTAGAATAAATAATTTTATACATGCATTGTACAGACATATCGAGGGAATCGGATCGATTCGTGCGAAACAATCGTTTGACGGTATGTTGTAAACGCTGGAAAATTGACAATCTAACTATACAGACCTTGAAATAGGAAGGCACGTACATAGCAAAATATTCAATAACCAAGTTGGTATTTATGAATAAAATTTGAATTTCCGCTCATTTGACCGAACTAAGAAAAAAAACCAAGCAGAGAAAACAACAATACAAGCGTACAACAGTACATTGCCAAACATGCGCACTATCCGGATGGTCTTGCACGAGCACCAAATCAACTAATAACCTTGGAGAGTTTCCCTCTATAAAATATAATATACATATGTAGTATAGTTATAGTTACCACTTACCCTATTAAACAGCCCCACGTGCTGTGCTACTCCGACAAGTAAAATATTTAGTATACCAAAACCAAACATTTACGTAAATTCAAGTACCTCCTAATAAATTTGTACTTAGAAAACATTACGAAAGCACAAATGGACCGATTACAATGTAAGTATTTTTAAAGAAAACTAAATGATACATTCGGCGTAACCGGAAAGAAACGCATACGATTACTCTGGGAATGTGAAAGATTTTTCCGAATTTTAATTTAATATTGTGGGAATCCCGTATGCATTGATTATAATAATTATATAAAACTTTGCGAGCTCTTACATACTTTACGGATTCATACTTCGTTTAATGCGTACATGTCCACATCAGTTCATTTTAATTTTATTGAATTAAATATTAGACCTGAACAGTGAACATGCATCATTTTCACGATGAAAAACTGTAATGTATAATTTGCATAACAATTTATAAATTGATATCAGTATGACAGTATACTTATAATGGCTGCTAGTTATGGTATACTAACATCAAGAAAAATAAATAAATAAGAAATCAAAGAACAAATTTGCCTATATATATATTTATACATGCCTAATTCTAAACAAACTAGAAATATTAAATTCACTAAATTAAAAATAAATATTTAGTTAAATAAAAATGTACTCTTATTAATTACTCAGTACCCATATAGGTATATTTTATATTTTATATTGATATTATTTTTATTTTTTAATATTATTTATTTAATAAATAGCATCGAAAAATTTTTAATTTACAAAAAGTAGGTGTGTAAATAAATAAGATATTTAAAAAAAATTATATTATTATCGATTTTAAATTTTATTACAACCTCTCTTCGAAGATGATTCTATGGACAATTTAAATAATTATGATTATTTTCATATTCATAATTTATGAACAAATATAACAAATTTGGAATCTAATCAAAACATCATGCCTTATAAGTTATAGATAGCAGTTATTTCAAAAGATGTTTTATGTACCATAATATATGAATTGTTTGTGTTCTACATTACCGTATTAAAATAAATAATGTACATACTTTAATGTATAATTTTGTAATAAAATGCAATGCATTTGTAAATGTTTAGCAGTATAGTTAACTCAAACACCAATATAAAGTATTTGTATTCATTGATTATATGCATTTTTAATTATCTATAAAACTAAAAACTTTTAGTTAAATTAGCAATAATTTTCACACTAAATCATTAACAAAAATAAAAGCAGAACATTTAAATTTATTGATCTAAAAATAATATTATTGATTTTATGGTAAAACTGGCTGGCTAGTTAATAAAATCGTTTTATTTTTGAAGATGTTAATATACTCGAAGTTATATGGTGGTTAAAATCTAAAGGCTTAATGTGTCTATAGAAGTTAAAAAATATATATTTATATTACAGGTGCATCCATCCACCAATGGTATATTATTATTCGCATAATAAACGGTCGATTCGTAATAATAATCGTAATTTCAACCTTCACACTTCGGCTCACACATTACAATTTTCATATGATTTTTTAGCAGTTTGCTTCACGCACGGGTTCATCCGTGAATTTATTGTTGTTTTTTCTGTTTTTTACTTTTCTACACACTATAAAGTTTTTTCCTGTTTTTGCCATCGACCGTTACGATCCGTGTCGGGTTTGGTTAACTGCAGTTACTACTCACTTCTCCTTCAACACGAATATCCAGAAAACCGCGTACGGGACTAGATAGATGGATTTAAAAACCTAGAGGCATGTGTAAAAGTGTATACTATTCATGATCACATCCACACGAGAATTCTGAAGTGAATATTTTTTTATGCATGTGCTTACCTATGTATACATAAATAATAAAGAACCGTTCAAACGTCGTGCAGTTGTGTAACGAGGCAACTCTATCCAACGTGCAACCTCTGAGGTCATCTTAAGGGGGAGTAACTAACCTAGCGATGGAAAATATAATAATTATCGCTTAATTGCTGCTAATGCTCTCTGTCTATTCGTATTGTATTCGGCAATACATATTATATCTGCAGCAGCCACTGTATACGTATATATCAAATGGAATGGTTACGAAAACTTATCATATACCTGCGAAGCGTCACGATAACTGAGAAGAAAAGTGAGCGGCTTTAAGAAGCTATTGGATGAGAGAGGGCATTGAAATGTCACAAACCTATTGCATATTTATATTTTATTTCATGCATATAGATATAGTACTAAAATGTTTCTAAAATAAAACGCATCCAGTTAGTATTATTATAATTATTACCAATATGATTCTCCCTCTTCCTTATCTCTTGTGGACTTATGTAACTTTATGTAATTAAATAAATAAATAAATATAACCTGCCTTAGAAGTATTTTATTTATACAAAAGCAGGTTATATTTATCCCTGTCCGATTTAAAATTACATATTTAGGTATATTATTAAAGAAAAAAAGAAAATTAGCTAACATCTCTTATTTCCTCTTTTAAATTCCAAAATGCACTACATAAGAAACTTTTAATGTACAAAACAATCATAAGACCTGTTGTTGGTTCTATTGTATTCCAATCTATGGTCTTGTAATCAAATCCTCCAATATCAGGCCAATTAAGTCATTCCGATTTATTTCACAGCGGTTACTAACACACGCTCTTTGGTACATATCAAAATCTGCATTACATAATGACTTAAAAGTAAAACAGCTACTGAACTAGTCTAAATAACTTATAAAAACATTTCTACAAAATTTAAATATACACTATAACTTACTCGCAAAAACTAAAACGTAAATGATGGCGTAGATTTGTGAATTTAAAACTTAAAATAAATGTTTTAGATACTCTATATATCAGACTAAGCAACTCAAACTTCAAACAATAATTATATTGTACTAATAATTAATATCCAGTGCAAAAGTCCTGATTTTAAATTTCTATTGGCTATATTATTAAACTTAAAAAGTTAAGATTACGATTTCGGAACTTAAGTTGGAGTCAAAATTTAAAAATTATATTTTATAAACACTTAACTTCTTAGCTGATTATTATAAACTTACAAAATTATAATGTATATGCTCGTAATAACATTTATTCAACTACTAATTATTTGTGCATTATTTTATTCATAAATTATAATAATTATATACCTTTTGATTAAATAATATATTTACCTATATATTTAAAAGATGTTAAAAAATTACTTATTAGATCCTTGAAAACCATATAATATGTATATATATATTTATATCGAAAAAATGAATATGCTGAGATTAAAATAAAAAAATATTAAGGCATCTTAAATCTTAATTACTGAACACTTTTTTTAATGTTATATTTACCAATTAAAAACAAGATAGAACATATATATATATATATATATAATTTTTCTCATTGAGTAGCCGTTTGAAAAGTTACCAACAGCAAAATCAATATTTTATCAAAGCCATTCGCCATCTTTATATTAAAATAACAAATAAATAACTAAGTCCAAATCATTGGCAGTTTATAAAATGTAACCTTTATAACCACAGCATCCATGTTATTGTTTAAATAATATATGTATGTATATATACACAATGCAATCAGATAATTCTATATATAACGTCCATGTGCATATACACACGTCGCAATTGAACTCTTTCTTTCGTTCGCTCAAGTTATAAATATACAATATTTCATCCTGTATAACTAAGCCCACGACATCCGCTTGATCATGCAGTGCCAATGCGGCGGCGACAGCGGTGATAGTGTACCCTCTTATAAATACACGCGCTAGTTCCACAGTCCATAATAATATAGTCTCCACATATTTTATTGTACACTCGATATATATAACCAATGTCTATGTGACACGCGGTGTTGCAACAGTTAAGTAGCGTGACATATTTATGTGCGCATAGTGAATCGTACAGAGTTATCCCAGCTAAAAAGCATCATCCATAAATACAAATCTACCGAAACAGGTTTTGTATACGTGGTTTACGACATTTGGAGATGTAGTGACTTATTAATTTGCGAGGGTATACTCATAACACGATTTTCCAGTTCCCCATCGAAATGACTGAAACGGCGTTGAACTTGATCCGGTGTACTCGTACAAGACTCCCGCATATACTAGGCACACTATACCCGTGTGCGTACCCATACAGTACAGACTTCACGAAAGTTTGCGATGTCGGACAGTTATGTGTGTGGAATCTACATTGTGGATCTTTTTTCTAGTATGTTATACTATAATAGTATTATATGCTGTATAGCTGTATTATAGGTACCTACACGGTACAGTTACATTTCACATCCGATACACGTGCGTCATAAAATATCATAACTGACTATACCATGAGCATTCCTTTTACGTAAACAGTACCTATCCAACAAAGTTGTTCATATTTACTTAAAGGATTTCATGTGAATTTATGTGTATGTGTATGTGTGCGTACATGCTAAACAACTATACTGTCAATAGTCGAGAAACGCTGTGTGTGCATGACACAGCCACTCGACCTAGATCTCAAGTCTTCCGTTAGATGAATGGCCGAGTTATATTTTGACATGAACACATTAACGCATGTCTACCGGTTCAATTGATCAAAGTGAGTGGGTAAACTAACACGGTACCGTCGGCGCGTCATATTAGTATAGTTGATAGTGGACTAAATTATTTACTCGTTTTTAAATTTGAAAAATCTATTGACTTTTGCTCACATAACTTTACACCATATATTAAAACTTTTTCATTTGACTTTTATAATTAACTTATGTTTTTTTTTCTGATAAAAAAAATATTTATTTACTTTAGATAATTAATAATAGTTTCAAAAAAAGTCAGTTAACTTATAATTAAATAAAGTATTTTTTTTTAATAATTCTTGATTTTTAATATATTATCTTTATACATTTATAACTCTATTATGAAAATTTGGTACATACAACGTACAAATAAAAAACTTATGTATAGCAATATAAAGGTAGCTATGAAATGTTTCTAAATCACAAATTGACATGGCTGGAAAAATTAATTTACCTATTTTAAATTGCCGATAACATTCGACTAATAAAAAAACATTATTTTAATACCTTTTTCTGCTCTTGTATATTTTCTTGATAAATAGATACTTTAATCACAACGTTACTAACTAAAATTTAGGTACCATCAGATCAATTTTAAACTCTGTCACTTATTATACCTAGTAGTCACATAACTTTTGCATTATCTAACATTATTATGAATTTAAGCTAGATTTAAAGACTCCGTGAAAATGTATAGAACTAATTTTATTAAATGCATTGTTAAAATTCCTTTTTTTTTAATGATTCCAAATTATACTTGGGAAACTATCTAAATTCTAAGACAAATGATTTATAAATTACAAATTATTTTAGGTTTTATATTGAAAGAATACATAGATAATTATATAGCTATCAGAAACTAGTAAAACAATATTATAATTTCAAACAGATAAAATATAGTACATCTAAAAGTTTTGAATAAAAAAATGAAACCAAATATTTCACAAGATAAAGTTTATAAATAAGACAGTACTAAACTGTACTTTAAAACAATCGGCATCCTATAATCTTTACATTAATTATATAGATTATACATACATTATATTATATATCTGCAAGACTGTAAATAATTAACTTTTTTTAGTTGAATTACCAATTAATTTATTTAATTACATATACTTAATTATTTTATTTACATTTATATTATATTTAAGTACTACTATATCGATGATAAAATATCTATCCGATGTTTTAATTCATATTTATTTCACTTATTTGTTAATATTTTTTTTAAAGTATGGGTGCAACTATCATTAAATAATTAAATATTTGAATAAGTTAGTTTTATAACTTCCAAAATAAAATATATTTTCTTTCAATATACTTACCTCATCATATTAGTTAAGCACCAGACATAGTATTAGATATACAACCAGTTATGCATTTATCACAATCTACACAATCTAGATAGTTTGCGCTTAGTCAGAGCATTATCATTTCGTTCGTTATTTTCCGCCATTTGTAACGTTTTTTAACGTAGTAAAACAGCATAAATCAACAGAAAAGAAACCCATAAATAACTACGTAGAACTTCTCTATGAAATCAAATGACGCTTCTTAAACCAGAATCTTATATAGATACAGACTTACAGTATATATAATATAACTGCTCCAGTCACATATAAAATACTTATATACCTACACATGAATATATACAGAAAATACGTTAGTTTTTATGTTCCAATTACATTGTCCATATACGATTTTCATATATTTATAACTTCATTTCGAATGCGGTTTGTTGGTTGAGAAGTAAGCTAAAGAAAATATGTTTTTCTTTCTCTCTCTCTATATATATATATATATATATATATATATATATATATATATATATATATATACAATATACATTGATTATGACATTATATCTGTAAATAATATATACGTATTAATCGTATTATACATATAGTAAGTTTTTATTTTACGAGTTAAGTCTATGTTGTCATTTTGTATTATATAATGATTTACTTATAATGTCTTGAAACTAACGATAACCACTATCTGTAATGCATGTTATCTGAACTAACTATAGCTAGTGAATCGTGATCACAAACTAATAAACGTCAACTATATCGTACAACCAAATGATTAATACGCCATCAAAATGTGCTTTACATAAAATATTTGATAATAATATAATATGGTAATCGTTTAGTTCACACAATGCGTCAGTGCACGCAGTTTTTATGTAGCTTACTGTAAAATATATAATTATCTAAATTTAATAGTTACAAAATATTGATTTAAATAATTCTCCATAAAATAAATTCAAAACATAAATTCTTAAAATTTTAAATAATATACTCTTCACGAGGAAGTCAATTTCAATATGAAAATTAACAATAGAACCTTGTTATATTATTATGTTAACCCGGATCAAACAACTACCTATATACATATATTTTAATACGGATGTCCGACCTTTCACTTAAGTAATATCTTTATATTATAATACCTACAGCATCCATAATCATCGTTTTGTCCATTTATAACCATTGTAGCAGATTATAAAATCCTAGTCACGTATGCTAAGACTGTATATTTGACATGTTCATTGGAGGTTTATAAGTTATAATTCACATGTAAACAATGTGTAGATCTTTGGAATGCATTTATAAACAGTCACCTTGAAAAACTAAAAATTTCCATATAAAATAATATCATTGCACGGACCCTCGGCGAAAAATCAATTTAATTTCTCTGGTTTTCACCTCGAGGTCTATTGTTCCATCGAAATTCCTGACGTGCAAAGCATAATTTGATTATCTTCGATAATAATGTACCTATAATATGGTCAAAACTTAACCATGATAATACTATCGAGGTTCATTATAAACATTATACATAATATATATATATATTGTACATATTAGTATATTACATATTATAGTTGTACCTATATATATTTATATACAGCCATACATACTCAATAGACCCGTAGGTGATGTAATTATCAACACCAAATAAGGACAATATATTACACAAAGAAAAGTAATCATGGATGAGCCAGGCAGATTCAACGGCTTGGAGCTACGTAAAAGTATCTTCCATTAAGTATTGTTATTATTACTATAAGGAAACTATATACGTATACACTGCTCTATTGCGACAATTGAATGAGGAGACCATTAGCCTCAAGTCATTGCGCTTGTGTTTCGCAAGTAGGTACTGTGCGATTGGTTTTTCATTGATATTTGATTATGGGAATATCGTTCATGCGTAACACAACAAATATATAGTAAGCAGTGCTTTTGACGGAGACTAAAGTACAAAAAAGTATTATATAGTTTTTAAATTAAACAGAATGTGATGTTACATAAAAGTCATAAAAATATCGAATAATATTTATCACTAAAATATTCAATAAAACGTAATAATACTATAAAAATGTATAGTAATATTTTTTTTGTAATTATAATATTTATAATATATAATAATAATGTAATAATATTAAATAATGATATAATAATATATAATATTATAGTTGTTATCAAAACTTATAAATCCATACCAACGTACGAAAAATTTCATACATCAATCGGTATATGTACGGATTCTTTAATCAAATGTTTATTTAGTTGTTCTTTATTTACGTTACAATTTTCGAAATATTTCGACTATTTTTGAGCTATTTATAAGCATAAGAAATTTTCGAAGTGTTTAGTGTTTTTTTATAACATTTTTTAAATGTTGATTAAAAATTATTTGCTTGATAAAAATGCTTGAAAGTTTAAAAAAAACTTCTCATAAGTCGTTAATTGTTTAATTAAAAAATATCGAAAATCTATGGTCTCAATATTTTTTTATAAACGTTTAAAGTTAGAACATAAATAAAATTCATACAAATTAAAAAAATTAGTAAATTATTTTGTATTTGAAAATTCATGCAAGTTTTTGTTTAAAACCGAAGATTAAAAAATATAATATAAGGTTCTTTATTAGTTTTTTAACTTATACTTAAAAAAAATTATATCGGAAGGCGAAAAGCCTAATTGATATTTTATGAGTACCTATTTAAAATTCAAATGTTTACGACATACACCCGTAAAATAATTATTTCTCCTCAGTTTTTGATATTTTATTGTGATTTGAAAAAAATAACTATACGACAATAAATACTTGAAATTTTCACCAAATGTTTATATCATCATTTTGATTATACGATCAAATTTTCAAATTTTTAATTATTTATAGGTATGAACAATTTTCAATTTTTATCGGTTTTTTCTGTAAAAGTCGATGAAAAATTCTTGAAAATTTAATACAAGATTCCACAAAAATTATTCTTATATCTGAATTAAAATATTAAAAATACATCGGCACATTTTTTTTTTTATGTGCATTTAAACTTTAAATTTTGACGAAATTACTTATTTAAACTATAAATAACGATGCTTATTATTTTATTATAATTTAAAAACAGTTGGAACTTAAATTTTTATGTGTTTTATATTATTATGAATTTTACCATTTTATTTATAGGCAAATATCAATTATAATATCTGGTAACTTATAGTTTGATTATTGTATTGTATAGTTTTTTTCAAATACAATACTACACTTCTAGGTCTATTATCACTAATCTTGTAGACTACAAAGGAATTTTACATCTTTAAAAAAAAAACAGAAGTGAGCCATCGTGCTTAAAACGTTTAGATCCGCTTTTAACCATAACGGTTAATTTAATACAAATCAAATCTTGATGACAGTTGACAGACGTGAATGTTTACAATTATTTTAGACTGACGTAGGTATAGCATGTATGGGTATGTGTAATAAAATTATTATATATTATGTACTAGTGTGTTCTACGCGCATATATACGTCATCAACATACCCTTTCTTCATTCACCACTGCGTCAGATAAAAAAACATATTATTATAAAACTAATATAATATACATCACGATAGCTTCGCTCAAATATACAAGGGACGCTGGTAAAGTGTACGGTAAAACATAGGTTTTTGACCCACAGTATTTCCCACACGAATTTTCCAAGCTATAATATTATATATAATGATGTATATAATATAGTGTTAAGTTTGAGTATTAATACAATGATAACATCGTCTTTCTATCGATAGTCATTATTCATTGCATTACATATTATAATATTTGATAATGGTCATCGAAAAATACTGATACGAATTCCCAGATAAACAATTTCAAAAAAATTAAATGGCGTATTTTACAATAAAAATTTACGATATACCTATAATAAAATATAATTCAAAAAGCCTTAAACCTTAAATTTAATTTGATTTTTTCCTACCAAATATCAACTTATGAGATGGTCGCGAACAATCACTATCTATGCATACTGTACAAAAACTAGGTAACTAAACTTAAGTGATTGAAATAAGCCAATGGAGTAAAAATGTGTGTACGCAAAAAAGTTCACATTACATTATAGGTATGTATAAATTTAATTAATAAACGAAATGTTAAATAGCTAATATTATTTGTTTTGATATCAAGCATAGAATCAGTTCAGCCTCCGGATACGGGTCATGGAAGAGCGGTTCTACCTACTACATACAATAATATAAAATACATATACTATACAAGTATCATGCAATTAACCTCAATGTACTGTATATATACAACCATCAGGTCGTCCTATATTTTAATTACATTGCTGGTATTACAACATAAACAATGTGTTTATAATAGTCAACAGGATCATAAAAACTACGATACAAATAATAACTATAAAAAAAACTATAGTAAAAATCTTCTTCTGGTGACAAGTAGATTTCTAATTGTATGCTTAAAATGTATCGCTTCAATAATTGTCGCTAAAACAAGGATTTTCTATGATTATACAATGAGGAACATCATGGCCGTATCACAGTCTGACTTACACTGTGATGATTACATTTGAAGGTAACCGATAAATAATTGTACAGTAAAGAGTAGTTTTCCTCAATGTGAAGAACAAATATTATTCCAATTCCCGTTAATAACGATAAAAAAGAAATAATTCCACAAAACATGTATTTTTTACCTTTTATTTATAAGTAATTTATATTACATGCCCTTATACTGTTTTATATTATATAATAATTCTAAGAATACTATACTATTTAGTTTTGAATTATTTATACTATAGGAATAGAATATGTATGCTAATTTTTTAAATCTTAAACTTTAAATTTAAAAAGCACTTATAATTTAGAAAAATGTGAAAAACTCATATAATATAAAATATAATATTAAAAATATTGAAATTTAGAAATAAATTTCTGAACTTTGGTAGAATTTCTTTAAATCATTGCAATTAAAAGTTAAATAAATTTCATGAAAATAATTTTTTTTTTAATTTTGAAAAAAAGTTTGAAAACAATTGTAAAGACCTCGAACTTAAAATTATGGAAACTCACTTGATTTTTCAAGATAGCTCCAAATACAATTCATGTTGGTCAAGGGTGCAAACGACAAAATGTGGGAGGAATAGTTAAAAAATTATAAGTATGAAAAAGACAATAGGGCCCGTATAAGCGGCTATGATATCTCATAATATGCATGGAATATTTTAACAATAGCTATTACAGGTATAATTAAGTCAGCGGTAAAAAATAAATTTTCACTTGTCATAATACAACTTCATAGGCCACGCATGCGTGGATTCCCGCTGATAACTTAACATATTAGCCATTATTGGTATAATATTATAAACTTAACAGTTTTATATTGAACACATTTCGCAGATCAAGCTGGCGGATCTGTGTTTATATTTATAAGTCTTTTGTATACACACATGGTGTAATTACATACAAGAACGTGCCTATCACTAGCAAGAGAAATGCTCCTTTGAACACAGCCGACGAACTTAATGCGGTCGAGATGTATGGCAAGAGATATGCGCCGATAGGTATTGTGACTTCCTATTGGAAGTATATGTGTATATTCTATACATTCAATGGAAAAATGATACGTAGTTTATTACCATGGCGTATGTAGGTAGGCAGGTACAGACCAAATCGATTCAATAATGAAGTCGAATAGTTGCGATAAAGAAGAGATTTATTAGAGCTACAACGAATATACTATGAGTGTATGTACGAGGAACGTCTTGTCCAGTGGACATTATTTTCTTTTGCTTCGTATTAAATGTATATTATAGTTTTAGCGACAAAGAAGAATGTTTCCATCTTTGAACGAGTTTAGTTCGACGAAGCACAAATACGCATTGCTAGTTTTAAATAGTTCGATAATAAAATCAGACGACACTGCGGGCTGAATTAATGCATTGTTCTAGTGACAAAACAATCAGTTTTGTCAAGGTAACATTATATTATTGTACTAAGGAATACAATTCGTGTGAGCGTACGTATTGCATATTGACTGTATTGTAATATATTGTATGCCTTCCATAAATTCTCGTCGTTTTCCATTATCTATCGAGACTATTTGACTTTCATCGAAAACGTTTTTTTCTAGTTCTTAACATATTTTACGTCTATCTAATATGTATCTGTTGTTACCAGTTACCACGCACTGACTTGACAAGTCTTTTTCTTTGCAAAAATATTGTACTCTAGTTTTGACGTGACATCTTCTACGGTACGGCAGCGGACAAACTCGAATGTTTGGTTTCTAGTACGAAAACCTTATTACATTACACTGTAGCAAATCTATTCTTGTATAGAAACCTCTCTAGTCTCTATGTACGTTTTATATGGAATCTGATGAACCGTTATACTCGTAGTGAATGTACAGAATAATGTAAACATATAATATATTATTATTATATTATGTAGCTGTCACCTATACACAGTTTTTGAACTGTTATTATTTCATGACGAACTTATCTAAAAATCGTGGTTAAAAAACACTCAAATTTTTAGTCAAAAAAGTGACAGTACAATTTGCATATAGAAAATTGTCCAAAGATAATATTACCTATATTATATAGCAATCGAACGTAGATAAATGCATAATAATTAATAAAACCAGACGTGCAGGAACCTATAATATTCATTATATTTTTATTAGTAACAAAAATACATTTTAATGTTTGTAAATAATTTATAAAATACATTTTTACTCAATTTTTTACTAATACCACTAAAAGCTATTTTAATTTTCAAGTTTAAAATCCTTATCAATGAATTTTAATTAATATAAAATTGTTATATACGTTTTATAAATTTCTACTAACGAAATGATTTAATCTTTGATCTTTATGCTACTTAAAAGTACATAATAATATACTATGTCACTGGAATAGTCATAATCCAAACAAAATAAAGAATGATTAATATATTTATTAAATAATTAACTATATATTATTCAATTACAGCTAAGTCAAACGGGACTAAAATACTAATAGGTACTCGTCATTCATTAATACAAATAAATATATATTAACTATGTAATTAAAAATTTTCCATATTGATTTTGAGTATTCATATAATAAATACTCTCTGAATTGGATAAGTGTGTTAAATCACTATTAATCACGGAATATTTTTTTTTAATATTGAGACTATCCTAACCTAACTTTAAAGTTTAACCAGCCAATATTATATTAACCTTATATTCACCTTTTAAAGTATATATTAATGAATAAATTATTTATGAAATGGGTGAAATCAATTAACTTAACATTTCGAAAAATTAAAAAAACCTATATTACACATATTTAACATTTTAATAGCTTAATATAGTTTTATATGATTATTACAAAAGAACTGTATCATCTGAATTTTTCTCCTTTTAAAAGTAAACAATCTGTCTACATAGCAACCAATACCAAAAAATATCTTATGTTTGTCTTGTTTTAAGTACTTGTGTTTGATTTTAATAAAGATTTTACACCTATATAAAGAAGTACCTATTTTCAATGCAACTTAACACGGGTACACTTGTCGGGAGTCATGACGTTGGGCGTTTTCCCACACCCCGGACCTCGAGGCTTACCGCATAATAGTAGTATAAAAAGTTTGTCTGATATTAAAATATCCATACCTGGCGGTTAAATGTACTTAAAAAATATAGAATAAAGTAAACTATATTAATATAACTTATTAGTATAATTATATTGTATATAATGTATTATAATTATGAAGTAAAAAAACCTAATGACTATTATAATAGATTTATTGTTTCTATGTTTAGTGTTGTTACTGTACACCGTGTACCATTAATTTTGAAATCAATAATAATACTCGAATCCAAAACTAGTAACAATTATTACCCAATATTATCAATGCCTAATGCACAGACAAGAATATAACGATGCTCTTTTTCACATATGATAAATATATGTACGGTATAACACCACTGCAGTAATCTGCATGCTACATTGCTAATTATAAATATATACCTTTTAATGATTACACTATTAAAAGATATTTTGAAAAACATCTATCTAACCAGCAGAGATAAGTATAGCTTTCCAGACTTACACTCTTAGCTCCAAAACAAATTATCTAAAAGAAATAGTGGTAAGTACCTATAGGTACTAGTATTAGATTAAATATATTGTCTTAAATACCATACCTTTGATTAGTTGAGCGGCCGAAATGGCAGACACTGCCAAAATTACGAGGAATGCGCACCAAAGGCCGCACTTGCACTGCATCTTATCGGTTGACATTACTCGTATCCATTATGGTTTTTACGCAGCTCCAGCTAAAAGTTATCCGAGAAAACGCACTACAATCGCACAAATATCACCATCGTTTCACATTCGCACATTAACTATTATAATTATTTTTGTAACGCGCACATTCCAATACTTAACCCATTATTGTGTTATTAGATATACTAACGACAGCATGTGGTCACTCACAATTTATCACAAAAATGTTGTATAATATATAATATAATATGTGCATATGAATAGTTATCAATATGATCGATGACGCACGACTACACCAATTAAAAAGGAAATTAAAAAATTAAACAAACAACAAACATACAAAAGAAATACACACGACCGGCGTGCAAGACAGACTAACTGGTCGCGTATGGTTTTGGCGGCACGCGGTCGCTGTGCAACACGAGCTCACTACAGCGCCATCTACAAAATCGGTTCGCGCTACTAAAGAACAACGTTATTCTGCTTGCGCATACTGTTGTCGGATTTCGTTTTAAATTTTTGAACGCTAAAAGTACACAGTACTGTCTGTACTTATAGTGGAACTCTGTCAAACAAGCTTTAGTGTGCTGTTTTTGAATAACATTTTTTCCGTTATTTATGGGAAAAATAGGTTGTAATTTGTAGATATATAAGTTATACCTACATACGAGTAGGACTTATATAGTTATATATAATTTACATTATACATGTTTAATTAAATCTTACAAAACAATCAATTTACAAAAAATGGTACTAAATTTTAGAAATTAACTAAAGATCAACTTTAAACTTTAAAGTCATCAACGATCAGTAAAATTTGACCATCCTTTCAGCTTTTAACTTTCAGGTGGAAATAGAAATGTTCTAAAATCTAAAATAGAAAAATAAAATATTAAAAAAACGATAAGTTCAAACCAAATAATAGAAAGTGAAAACTATAGAAGGGTTTTTCACTTAAGTAGTTACTTTTTATTAGTTGATTACCATTTAAAAATTGTATGTTAAAAACCAAATATTATTACATGAACTCAATCGTTAGTAAAGACTTTTTGTAATCATTGAGATAAACAAGATAATTAATAAATTTTTATTAAATACTTTGTATTCTAAAACTTTGTTTTTTGAGGAACTTTAATTTCATAATCATTTTTTCTTTTTGTTCATCTTTATCAAACAGTCATTAATAATGAGTTAATAAAAATCGCTGCAGCGACGACCGTGGTAGTTCAGCAACATATCATGACGATGGGTCAAGGGTGTAATGGGGGAAAAGTACAAACCAATCACAAATATATGTTTTATAATCAATAATTATTACATTTAACTACCAACGTACATAATACATATCTATATAACTATAATGCACACTATTTCCTAAACTATAGAGAAATCTTTTCACGGATATTATTTCTTCATTACCAATCGTATACAGAGATTTTGAAGATATTCATTTGTTTTTCCTATCATGTTTATAGTATTTTGTAATAATAAATCAAGACTTTTTGATTATACATTTGATGTTATAAACTTTTTCAAATAAATATATAATTTAATATATTAATCTATAATATAGTATGTAAAACTGGTTTTTAACTAATTTAAACTTATATATACTTTTTAATAAATTAAAATTGTTTTATTGTTTTTTGTCTATACAAAACAATATAATACTATACAATATGAAATGTAAAATGTTATTAAGAAATTAAAATCAATGTTATGTGAACAAAATTTAACGAATTTTAACAATATTTTTATATCGAGTTTCACTGCAATATGTTTATGTACCATATGGAATTACAAAATGTATAAATCGCATCCGTTTTTTTCCACTTGGTGAAATAATTAAAAATTTCACAAAATGAATATCTTTTCATAAAACGAATATTAAAATTTCATATTGTGTAATTTTTTTCATCAAATGACCATCCACTTGGTGAAATAAAATATAATATTATTATACCGCCATTGGTACATTGGATTCAATAATACATAAACCATGTATCACAACATTGATATTATTACAATATTAAAATATTAATAATAATAATAATATAAATATTATGATACATTATTTATGTATTATTACAACCAATGGCAGTATATGAATATTATAATTATATAATTGTACATAACATTTTGTTTCACCAAGTGGATGACTATTTGATGAAAACAATAATTACACAATATGAAATTGTAGTAGGTATCCATTTTATAAAAAGTTATGCAGTTCATGAAAAGGACAATTTCATCAAGTGGATACGACATATATATTATACATGAAAGCTAAAAAAAAACTAATGATAAATATTTAACAAATTGTCTTTCTTCAGATAAATAAAAGTAGTTTAATTTAGTTTGAAAACAACTATATAATTTTATTCATAATATTATTACGGGTAGGTATTTAAATAAAAATAATATAGATGCGAAATACTGCATGATTAAAATACACATACCTATTACCTATATGTTAATCATTTATACAAGTTTATCCTGGAATAATACAATATTTGCTGTAAGAAATTATACATTTATATTAATTCATAGATCAAGCATTTATTATATTGCATCATTCCTTAAAAAAATATTATATAAGAAATATTTATTAATAGATAATATTTTAATATAAATGTCGAATACAATATGTTCAATTATATTTTAGTTGTCTACTTCAACATTTTAAAGAAAAATTAATTAATATTACAGTTAGCAAATATTTAATTAATCCTTTAAAATATTACAAATTTGCAGTGTATTCAAATGTGACACCTTTGTACATAGTCGTATCCAACATAGACAATTCCAAATTAGTAATTACGGCCATAGCTTTTATATATTATATGTTATATTAGATATTGTGATTGTTTAACCAAATAGATATAAACAATGAATTGTGATTTGTGTTGAGTGCATTTACTATTCTAGATATAATTAATGTAATCATTTAAAGTAAGCGTATAATAATAATTGCAATTGTGTATTAGTTAAGTTATAAAATAATTCAGTGAATAATGATATTGAATAAATACAGAGATAATCATATTCACGAAGTCACGACTCATCTATCTTTTAAATTTTAAATGAAGGACGTTTTTTTTATTTTTGTAGTGTTAATATATGTATTATATTATAACGAATTACGATATCTGATTCATACAGAAATTTTAAAAGTACAATGTTTTTTTTTTGTATTAGTGAAGCCGTGTAGGTGTTATAGATTAAATTATTCTCTTCGTTTTAATTAATAATTTATACATATATTTGTTTTTCAATAAATCAATATAGGTAAAGTAAATTTCATATGCTATATTAAACTGAGAGGTGTATATATTTAGCAATTTTAATTCGCTTGAATATAGATATAGTCAGTCGTAGACCGTAGTCTCATCTGTGCTCATATACGTTACCTATATAATTGTGATTTAATACTAAAACCTAAAGTGTAACCTGTAAGGATACTATGTTTATATTAGTAATAAATTATACCTATAATAAATTTAATTAATGTCGATAGTGACATATTTAACATTTAATGCAATTGTTTTATTGTAATAGTGTAATACTACGTCATTTCATTTTAGAAATAATGAAATAATACCAAAAAAAAATTGGCATTTTTGACGTATTATACATTTACATTGACTTCACCGGGTAGATAAATTTTACTCGTACGATGTATATCTATTAGTGTACTCGAACACATCTACGTGTTTAATATATACTAACTGATTAGTGATTAGTCATTATGATAATATATATGTTCATTAAAAGAAATCAATCCACGAATCGACTTCCTTAAACGAGCGCGTTAATCCACGCGCGTTTATATAATACTATATAGTAACAATTAAACTGACATAACCATTGTCTATATGAATACAACTATACCTGGATTTGTGAATATTTTGGTCACGGTGTAAACGCGTATTATACTATTATACCTATATAGTAATCGCACAGACAATGACGTATTCTATACGTAGGTAACACGTAAATAATGAAATTAAAAACAACGAAAAAAACACGATAATTACAAAATCGTTAATTTAGCCGCCGGCTGACAGGAGGTGTCCTTACACCTATATAGTAGAAATATTACCTATTAGGATATCCAAACACATTATATACATATATATCATTAAACGTATTGTGGAGGTGTCACTGTTATAATGGTGCTCGCCAAACCCATATGGGCCGTACGCGGGCAGACAATAAAATAATAATAACGTACATAATCGTTTAACTACCATCGGCTATACGATATTATGTTAATATTTGTGCACTCTATACTTATCCACCAAGACAAGGATTTCGATATGTATATATTATATTTATATTTTGTGTTTTATTAGCGCATCTCAGCATTATCTCACTGCATAGCAACGTCTTGAATTGTAATTAAAACTATAATTACACGTGCAAGATTAATAAATAAATTACACGGCTAAAATATAAACCATCGCAAGCTGTAAATATTTCTATGATACAAAATAGTTCTTATAAAGGTAAACACTCATATTCTAGAAAAATTAAGGTTATATTATATTTCTAAATATATATATATTTTTAATGGTTTGAAATCATTACATATAGGTACAAAGCTAAATTTCTGGAAAAAATCTATATATTCTGTTCACTCATCTAAACTTAAAATACATGATTTGTATTCGTATTTGTATTTGTTATGTAGCCATATATATATATATCTAAGGAAGTAGAAAGAGCTTGACCATGGAGCTAGATGGCGCACCAATTCCAATTTTTTTATTTAAGCGAATATGAGTAAAGTTTTGTCTGTTAAGATAAATTGGTTGGGATTCAAAATATTCAAAATATTCAGAAAATATATGGTAGTCAATATTTTAGTTCTATTAATTTATAATTCAATTTAATATTTTAATTTGTTAAACCATAGGTTAGATTTTAATAATCATATTTTGAATCCCTTTATTATACCTTCTACTACTTTTTTTTTTAATATCCAACAAACTTTTGATAGTTTTACATTAATGACTAAGTAAAACATGTTTACATAAATTATAAGTACAATAAAATGTCTAGTCTCTAGTAATAACATGTAAACATGCAAATTGCATTAAAATTGCATACACAAAGCGCCGTTTAAAAAAATATATATTTATTGTATTTTAATAAATATTATAAACAATAAATAATGTAATATGTGTCAATAACATTTGAATTAGATTATTAAATGCATTTTTAATTTTATTATATATTAGGGTTCGTTTAAAACGATATTATCCTTTTTTGAAAATAATAATGTGCCCTTGTCCTAAGACCATAATAAAGTTAAGAACAGTAGAGTTTAGACCCCAACCGCAATGGCGTGGATAGGAATTTTCATAGAGGGGGAAATATATATATAGTCCAAATAACTAGGCATTTCATAAAATAACAAACAACAAATTGGCAATCTGTAAAACAGTCGTCTTATGACGATAAATTTAGTTAAATGATCCTGATAAACTATTATAAATTTAAAAAATTTATCAGCATTTAATTGAAAATCAATCAAATCAACTTGACAGCGACTATTAAATTCATTAGAAATAATGAGTTTTACTACTAATCTTTAACTGGGTCAAAAGGGGAAATATTTGATAGGCCAATGCTGAAACCCATGCTATTAGAACAAATGAGGCAAATTAAATCAAAATTTAGTACATATATTATTGATTCCATTGCTCAGATTGAAAGTCATATCATATTACGTTCCATTATGAACTTTCCCATTGAATTGGCCTAGCCAATGGTAAAACAATATGTTAAACAGAATAATACAACATCAAAACTATCTGATGTCAGGAATCTTCTGAATGAGTTATTAGCACACATAACACCACAACATTGGTCTAATTTCATTCAGCGTGTTTAAGGAAGAGAACTACATTTGGGAAGTTGATGAAATAATGGATTAAATGATTGATAATATGGAACCATGCTTAAAAAGAGCTGGTTATTATTAATTGAAATAGATACTGTAACCTAAAATTGAATATTTCAACTTATCAAAATACATTTATTTTTAAATTCAATACCAAGACTACAATATACAGTTTGAAAATAATTAAGTACAATATAAATTAAAATTAATATTTAAATTACTTTACATGTTAATAACATATCATAATAATAAGGGAACAATCAAAATCATGAATATTATTAAATGAGAGAGAAGATTACTCAGGTAGGGATTTCAAATAAACAACCGATACACAAGTTTGATGAAATGGAGAACTGTTAGTGCTCTACATACAATTATGTCGATGTGGTGAATAAAGCATAAGTTAGAGGAATAGTAGATTTCTAGGTCATTAATAAGAAAATTTCCTTAAGAGTATGAAATTGGCCTATGACAAAAATATTAACATAGTAATAAAGATGTTTTAATCCTAGTTATAAAATTATCATCTCATTCCTGTTTTTCAAATTATTTTAAATGTGTATAGTTGGTATGAACCAATTCAAAGATTTATTATTATTTCATTTGATGTTTTAAAAGTTAACACAAATAAGTACTTTTACTTTTGAATTATTTGTTTATTTTTAAATATTGTTTGTTAATTGTACAATTTAAGTTAATTTTTTTTTTTTTAATTCAATTGACAACTATATTTATTATAAAGCTATATTGTCTTTTTTGTACTTTTTATTTATGTGAACAATATTTTATATAATTGAATAATTATTATTTATAAATAAAAGATTTTGGATCTATGAAAATAATCTGTGCTTCAAAATTTTATTTTAAATATTTCAAACACTAATTCAAAAACCCTTGATATTAAAAATGATAAAACTGTATCAATTAATTATAGATTCTGAGTGAAGCAATGAATGTTTTGATTTTAAAATTATGTAGTTGTTGACAAAGGTGTTCCTATTAATTTTTTTGAGAGTAAACTAAGTTATAATATACCAAAATATAAACATTTATTACAATAAAAATATTTTTTTTATGGTTTATAGGAATTAGGCCAGTAAAATTGCAAATTAATTGAAATTTGAGAGCATACACAGTATACCCATAACATTGAAAAAAAATCTTAAGATTATATATAGTGTATATGTAGTATACCCTATGGCAGTGATTCTTAACCTTTTTCGAATGATGAAACACTTAACATTTTATTAGATTTTCGCAGAACATAACCATAAAATACAACAGTAATTATATACATTTTTTTAATTTTTTAATATTTTTCTTACTGATTTTAAGATTTTGGCGGAACACTTATACCAAGTTCACGGAAAACTGGTTAAGAACCACTGTCCTATGGGAACACCCCTGGTTGTTGGATTTTTGTCAATGTATACAATTTATAGTTGAAAAAATACTTTGATATTTAACTTTTGTGAGGTTAAAATTTGAAATTCCCAGTAAATTTAAAAACAATTGGAAAAAAACAAAAAGGAAATTGAGGTTGAATAGAAATTTTTGTACAGTGTCATTTTCAATCAATGTCCATGACATTTATTTTGCACAATTAAAAAAGTTAAACATTTTCCATAACAATTTTGTTGTTTACTTCTCTGAATAAATAAATAGTTAAAACAAAATATAATATACAATAATGAAAAACCAATAGGTATCATAAAAAAAATATTTACTAAAATATTATTCTAACCTTTTAATAACCTAATAACTTTTCAAGTAAAAATTAAAAATAAATTTATGAACATTTATTTAATAAAATGCATACATTAAAATTATTATATTGTGTAAGGAAAATAACAAATGTTGGATTAATACTGTAATAAAAGAGGTGCATTACTGAAAGAATACAAGCAATAAAGAATATTGATATGGAGTATGTACTATTCCGTATAGAGTTCATATAGATAGGTATTAATATTATATTATAGATACATTTAACTCTTAGCACATAAAAGCATGAGTAATTACTAACTAAGAAACAATTTTATTTAATTGGTGGAAGTTTATTTTTGAAAATAACTGCAATGAATTTACCTAAGTTAATCTATGATCTGAGTTAATATTCATGGTAAAATTTTTCAATAACTCAAGTAAAATGAATAAGAATTACAATTATTACTGATTCAAATTTAAACAAAATTAAGTAAAATATGTCATTTAAAAATATAATTTTATAATATTCTAAAGTATATGAGAAAACAAATTAAATAAAATTTAACGAATTTTAGAAATAAGTGTTTAATTAAACTTTAAATTTAATAAATAAATCACACTATACATATCAGTTCAATTGAATAACTTAAACAAAGTTAATTATTCAACTATTATACTTATTTATACAATCATCGAAAAAATAGTTTTAATATATTAACACTAGGTATTGTACAAAACACCATGTAAAATTATTTTTCTCTGATAAATATAAGAATAAATAAATTTCAATTATAAAAATTGCAAATAAAGTGGAAATATTCAAATATAACAACTGGAAAATATTAAATTATAGTATATAACAAACAAATCCCAAATCCTTAACGATTAATATAGTTTTACAAAATTAAATGTTCTAGTAAATTTGCACGCTTAATTTACACAAGATCAGTTATCACTCAACAATAATTTTCATTATTATTTTAATCATAATAGATTATTAGTTGTCACCTTAGCAACACAATTAGTGATACTATACCAAAAGACAAAACTCATTGTACCAACTTGCGAGGAAGGCCATCTAACTAACCAAGATAATGGTATAAACCAATTAGTTGGAAGTTCTCTCAAGACAGTTTTATGATAGTTGTAATATACAAATAGAAGATTTAAAATTACCTGAAACAAAATAATAATAATAATATATTAATAATTATATAAATAACTAATATAAATATAAACATAATTTATTATTGTTTTGATTAAAATAAGTTAAATACTTGATACGTGGAATATAAAATGTATTTAAGTTTTTTTTAATAAGGTATATTATTAATTCTATAGTACTCTATACTTAGTGATAATATAATATACTAAAATTTATAATTCTATATCAATTTTTTTTTTTTTGGGGGGGGAAGGAAGCCAAAAGTAATAATTTGTGAAGAAATACTATAGGAAGAGAATGACTAAAATTAGTGTAACATATTATAATGGACTTTAGCAACCTTGTACATAATCAGTTATCTAAGTAAAACACAGAAACTTTAACTAAGTATTTGACTTTATTATTTGAAAAAATTATAATATTTTTTGAAAGAATGATCAGATAATTGTATTTTACTTAAAAAAATAATAATAACCCAGTATAAACCAATTATAAGTTATAAATTAAATCAATTACAAAATAATTGGGCTTATCATTTTTTTTATATTATATTTATATAATTTTTATTGGTTCTTATTTTTTTAATTTAAAATTGTTTAAGCAAATTAAAATAGTATCTATGTACTTAATAAATTAATTATTTTGTATTAACTATTAATCAGCTTCTTGTTTTTAATTAACAATAACTAACACAATATAAATGTTTAGATGATATACTTACAGAGAAAGCATATAAAGACACTTTACACATAAATTTGATCTTTAAATTTTTAGATGAATTTTCTCTTACTGAAAAATATATATTTACAATATTAAATAATTTTTAGAATATAATAATACCTTTAATAAAAAAATTATTAGGACATACTATGGGTTTTCAATTCTTCATTTAACTTGTTGATTCTTCGTTGTAATTTTGTATGTTTAGCAAACTCTTTAACAATTGAAATTTGAGATTGTTCATTTTTTAAAACTGATATTTCGTTGACTAATTTTTTATGTTCTTTATTCATATTCATAAGCCATAGTACAAACTGTATAAAAAAAATATAAAGTATATAATCAAGAATTTAACACAACTACAATGTTATCTTTGATTGTTTAATAGATGGAACCTAATTGGTTAATTCTTAATTCTAATATTAATTCATAATTTACCTTTGGTATAAATTTGATTGAAAACATATTATAAAAACTAATAATAATTGACCAAACCAGCAAATTCATAACGATTTTATATTAAATACTATAAATAGATAGAATTAGATTCAAAAAGTTCTAGTCCCTATATACCACACATACAGAGAATATATTATTTAATTGACTTGTAAGTACTAAGTTGTAAGTTTAAATTAAACAAATATAAAATAATTTAGAAAGTTGGAACCATTTCTTATCATCATTTAAATAAATAAATAATATTCATAATAAATTGATAAGGTCACTAAATAAATGAGTTGAGCGCATAAACCTATAGGTGATATTTATCTTGATAACAATATTTACTACAAGTATTTTCACCGCTAGATGGTGACACCATTTGGTGTTTTTCCATAGAGTAACTATATGTGTTTTTCATAAACGAATGAATTACAGACACGAAAATAGATAGTAGTATCTATATCCGTGATTACAAAATACTACAATATTATCTATTGCTTTTTATAACTTTTAAATCTTTATATTACGTTCTTTATTTATTTGTATATTTTAAACAAGCAAATCCAGTTACAAATGTTACAATTAATTGAATTAGGTACTCAATTTATCTTAACTGCTTTACCATAAAAGAATTATTTAAGTTCATTAACTTTGGTAAACTTGTGTACTTCATTGATTGTTTTTCAGATGACTGAACATTTACAAAATTATTTTATACTACGTACCATCAGTACATCATAATTCACCAGTAATCTTTGTGTTAACAATTTGTTCAAAAGCATTTATACTTATACCTATCAGTCCCATAACGGCTATAACCTATATTGTTCTCGGTTTTGTGTTATAATGTACCTATATAATTACAGATTAGAGTCTAATTAGCCCATATTCTCATAAACTTTGAATACCTCTGACTTTCAGAAATTTTTAAAGTTCAAGCTACTATAGTTTATAGGTACATGCAGTGCCGTATCCAGGGAGGCTTTTAGGATTAATCCCACCCTAAAATCTTTTATTTTAAATGGTATGTGTATATGTATGTTTTTAAATTATTTCCTATTTTCCTATAGAGTTAAGTATGAATCTTTAAAGCCCTCTCCTCCCCCCCTTGTAAATAAATCCTGGTATGGCACAGAGTGTATGGTTCAATACAATATAGGCATCCATTTGAAATGATTGAATATGATATCAAATTAATTTGAATTTTTATTTTCATCCTTAGGTACTACTTAAAATATTTATTTTATGTTCATTATTTAAACCACGATTATATCTCAAAATATATTATGGATTAGTACGTTTTTAAAAATTGTACAAAACTTGAGTTTGTGTGAGGTTAGGTTAGGTTAGACCCAGCTTTAACAGAAGGTGAAGGTCTCAAAGTCTCAATCAAGGGCAAATGAAAAATTATAATATTAAAGACGTTTAAAAATAATAAATTAATAATAATAGCCATGTTTATGATAATTGCATTTCAATTACTTATAGTTCCCAAATGGGCAGTAGAAAGTTGTTAACATAGAAATGGATTATGGAAAAATACATACATTTTATAATTATATGTACAGTGTACATTATACACAATATACATACTTCAGTTTTCGCCTTTCAGTAATTTTGTGAAAAATATTTTTTTGGGAAATATTTTAAGAATAACATGAGTACACAACTAAATACAAGACTGATTTTGATTATGTTTTCTTCTTTCTCTTAGAATTAGTGTATGCTTTTTGACTTTTGTATATAGTCAATTTTTTTTTTACTATTTATATAATTATTATTATATTACTGATGATATAGCAAATCTACAGTTTTATAAAAAAAAACTTGTACTTATATTTTAGTTTTCTAATAAAGCAATATTATAGGTATAGAAAAGTTCATAAAAACATTTAAGTCTTGGAAGAAGGCTTGAGAAGTAGCAATTGTTATATTCTGATTTTTTTAAATAGACAAATATTTCAAAAACATTGAAGTAGTCCATATTTTATTAGAGTATGTTTATAAGATGCAAAATTGTATTTATAAAATAATCTAATAATTTGTTGAACAATAATATAAAAATATAAATAAATACAAAATATAAAAAAAAACAACAAAATAAAATATTAAAATATTCATCCCTTGCAATTAAAAAAAAAAACTAATAATATTAAAATAAATAAAATTCTTGTAGTGGTTAAAATATAAAATAGTAATCATTCAATGTAAAATATTTTTGAAAAAAACTTACTTAAATATTATGTAAAAATTAAATCAACTATGATTTAAAATATAAAATATAATTATGAGACAATAAAATAAATAACAAATTAGTCTTTAAATTACATAATTAAGAATTAAAAAACAAAAATAAAAATTCATACCAATTATAAAATAATAGTTGAAATGGTTATGTATACAAAATATTAATGTCAAATACACAAAACTATTAAGTCAACAGATATTATAAATATTAAAAATTAAATAACACTGAATATTTAAATAAAAAACAAGTATTAGCCACAATAAATAACAATCCAACTATTAAAAAAAAATGAAATAAGAAAATTATATTGAATAATACTAAAAATGTTAGTTAAAATGTTTAGGAATTCTATACACTTTATATTTTAAAGTTTCAGCAAACATCAATGTTGTGTCGATTTGTAGTTGTGTGAATGTTTGATTACCAATAATTAACAATATACTTTCTAAATATTTATTGATGGACATTCCAACTAGACTCTGGGCGACTAGATAATGTGTTATACTTAGTTTTTCTAGCAGTTGAATTAACAATTTCCCCATGACAAGGACTATGTCTTGTTGTAATTGGTCATCAACAACACAATTCTTGTTTGGTATGGGATAATGTAATATATCTCGCATGTACGACATGAATTCACACAATTCATTTGGAGTAACTTCCAAATCCAATGCCTGTAATTAAAATTAATTTATTAATTGTTTTATTTATAAATTACAAACATATTCAAAATTACCAATAATAAGTCATTCAACTTTTGTGGCCGATCTCTTAATGCTTTTGTCGATATGCAGATCTTTTTTTGTGCACCTTTTGTAATGAAATTTTTATTTACTTTAGCTATAAAACCATCAATGTTGTCCTCATTGATTAATTCAATTTCAAGAAAACTGAGGCTATTGAAGAACCATTGGTATTTATGTAGTTTCAAATGGTGAAGCCACTTTGCTACTGCTTCATCCATTTCTTGGTTAATAATTGTCAAGTTATTAAGTGTTAGACAGTCACTCAAGGCAGTAGTATTGTTAACATTTGCAATCAGTTCTAAGTGGTCGTATCCATAACAATCAACTAAAATCAAAGTGTTAATAGTTAAATATTATTTACATATAAATTTTAACTTAATCAATATTTGTTTCTTACTGCTAAAGTGAGGTTGAACATGAGCAGATTTAAGATTTGTTGGTTGTAGCACTTTTTGCCAAGTACGGTTATAATTTTGTTGAGCTGATTGAAAATTGAATTGCTGGAAAGGATCTATATGAGAAGTCTTGAAATTATTTTTCCAAATGTTTTCTTTTAAGGTTTCTTTTTTTATTTGGTGTTGAGTGTTGTTCAATCGATTTACTTGGCTTATTAGATGTTTCAAATTCCTAAGAAAAATATTAAAATAATATTAGATAGAAAATGTGAAAAAGAATAGTTTTGACTTACTCTTGAAATATTTTGAGGTTTGTTGATTTTTTAATTAAATGACATATTTTCACTGCAACTTCAAAGTTGGCACCATTTTCAATGGTTTGGTTTAGCATGCTTCTTAATTTGTACATAAATTCCTCTTTGGCCATAATATTATTATTTTTTACCATCATTAATGATTCGTGAAGCTTGATATATGATTTTTGTGTTGGATTACTCAACCATTTAGCAATTTTATTTGGATCATTAGATTCCAGTTCTCTTCTTTTTATCTCTCTATACAATATTGTGTATATATCAGGATAGTCAAATGACAGATGATCAAGTGATTCACTCAGACGTTCTTGTCGTTCTTTGAATGATTTACACTGCATTAAGGTTGTAGCTAGTTGTTTCATTTCGACCACTAAAAATAAAAATAATATTTATTGGTTATAATAATATACTTATGTATGTCTGATTTATAATTATCTTTTAACAATTGATAGTTTTTGTTTATATTAATAGTTAATTAATATTTCATTTTCATATGGGACATGAGTAGTCATTATTAAAATCAGAACCGATTGTCACCATAGATTTTTATTTATTAATTAATTTTAAAAATGTCGCAATAATTTGTTTTATTTACATTAATTATTATTGTAACATCTAATTTTTTTTCGTATACCTAGGTAATTTAAATTTTGCCACCCTTCAAAGGTTTATTTTCTCGAGAAAATACTCCATTTTCAACTAGATTTATGCCGCCTTAATTAAAATCTATCAGTTAATAATGTCTATTTGTTTATATGTATATTCAAAGAAAATTAAATATTAAAAAAATAGACAACATTTAAAAATCACTTCTTAAATAAATAATAATAATGACATTCAATGTTAAATTGCTTCATTTTTTTTTTAAATTAAATTATTTCAATCAGTCATAGGAATAATAATAACCCTGCATAAATGTTGAACATTTTAATAAGTATAGTCCAATTGAATGGAAATATTGAAAATTATATTAATATATATAAGTTTTCAGAATTAATTAAAATTTATAATAATGTTTTTTTCCATTATTATTTATTACAACTTTATAACTTCATAAGGATCATACAATTATTAGAATAAAGAGTTATTTTCTTTGATGTGGATAAATGTGGATAATATTACTATAGGTATAACTATATTATTCAAAAAAAAGTTTTAATTAATAAATTATATTTGGTTATTTATTATTAGTTGTAAGTAAGTATAATAAATAATGAATTAGAAATTATCTATAAAACCTTTTACATTTTTTTATAAGTATCTATTAAAAAATATTAAATTGCACGTTTTTGGTGGTTGTATAAATATAATATAATATCTATGTATTAGATGATTTTTGACTAATGCACATATATAATTATAAAATATTACTTGCTTGTTAACTTACTTGTTGAATAATTACTGTGTAGATACCTATAGATTTTAAATCGAAGTCATGGCGTTTGATAGTAAAGTGCGAGTAAATTAAAAGTAAAATACCAAAGAATCGTAAAATCTTTTGAAAAATACAACGGACATATTCTGTGCGGCTGTGCGGCTATGTGTTAATACAACATCACAACGCGTTTTGTTGGTTCATCGCCTGATCCGACCGACCGGTATAGGTTGTTTTTCTCAAATACTCCCTCTCAAAAAAAACCCACTTCTGAATACATAATAGGTAGGTAAGACGGGTGCTGTATGCTTACATCCCTTTTTATGGAGCTATAAAAAGAAAATTGATAAATACTATTATAAAGGCGGTTTTGTCATTTTTTGTTTGTTGAAGATATTGGTAATTTTATTTATTTTATTTTTTTTAGTATAAAAGATTTTATATTGCAGTCATATAATATATTAATATATTTTATATTATCGTGTATAATTTGAATTTTGAACTATAAGTACTAATCTGAAATGTATAATAATATTAGGTATGCTTTGAAATATAAATTATCTTAGAACTATGTTCTATAGGTTTAGGAACTAATTAAAATTTTAAGTAGCTCGTTGGAGCATTGTTAATTAAATAAAAATATCTCCTAATTAATTACTTAATTTATTCGACTGTGATTATCATGCTATCAACTTACTTACATATAACTTATTAACCCTAGTCGAGACTAAAAAAAAAGTGTGACAAATATTAGTGATATTACTGATATTTAGTAGGTTTCACATAGTTTTTAATTTGTATAGATTATTCTAAGTATTGTATTTTTATCCAATATTGAAATAAAAATATTATTCAACACAACTAACATTTTAACCATAACAAACTCAAATTATAGTATATTCTGGACTAAAAATCAAAATCATAGTTTTGTGGACTGATAACATTTTACATTTTTCTATACAGCAATTACCTATATTGCCAGTAAGTAAATAAACTATTTTAAATTATAATTCATATTTATATAAACTATAATTTTTTATTTAATACGTATTAGGTATTTCATTTTATTAATTTATAGTTAATACATTATCACTTATAAGATATACGGTGGGCTAGGTAGTATAGGCTGATGAAACGTACTGACAAGTAGGTACTGTTTTGTGTTTTAAAAAAATATTATCAAAAAAAAAATTAAAATATTTAATACTTCACGTAGTTCAATAGTTATTATACGTAAACAAATAACCTATTATATATATTATAATTTATATTGTATTAAGCTATCAATTTATTATAACATTATAACTTCCATTTTTCGTGAACAATAATCTATTAGCATATATACAAATTAATTTTTCTTTTCTCTTTAGTTCTACATAGATTCAAAAACTACTGGACCATCTTCAATAAAAGTTATTTCAATAAATTCCTTGAACCTTGATGACAATTCGGGGCTTCGTTTTTCATCTCATATAATTAGCTATTACTTCTTATATTATAGACTGGCTCACGAATTACATTGCTCATGCATGAAATTTGTTTCAGTTCATAAAAACTTAATATTATAGAATTTCGATTTTCAATTGGTAAAAAATAAAAAATAAAATTAAAAGTATAAATTAAATTGATAATAAAATAGTCTTATATTTTGATATAATTTTGTATTTTATTTTGTCATTTAGACTATAATAAAGGTATTCTATATATATATAAATGTAAAATGACTAATGAGTAATAGCTATTATAACTGTATATTATTAAAAGCGAAGTATATGGACATATATAATATTGGTTTATAATATTTAAATAATATTCGGCCGATAATGACGATACAAGAAAGGTAATAAATTGAATCAGTTATTTAAGGATGACTTACTCGTTATTAATAATTTTAAAATCATAACTGTATTATCATTTATTTTTAATTGTAAAAAATAAGTAATACTTATCGCAAATTATTCATCTGTTTCATTTATAACCCAAAAAAGTCGGGTAATACAGCTAGCAATATTTATAAATACCTATACACATTTAACCATTTTGGTATTGAAGAAATATTTTGGTTTTATAAATTGTAAATAAGTACCCTGTCTCACATTCAGAATTTATGAGTAATTAAAATGTATTTTAAGAAATAATTTAATTTTCCAATATAAACATATTATTAATGAGACAAATGATAATATTGTTATATTTACTTAAGTATAAAATATAATAGTTAGTATAAGATCAAAGGACGCCGTCTTTCATTGTTATACAGGTACCAGGTACCTTTATATACCGTCTATATTATAATATGTCATTCCATATGAATACTGTTTGTCATGTGATAATTTTAAGTGATAAAATATTTTCAATGTAAAATCTTTTGTATTTTGACTGGATGTTTTTAATTTGAATTGTATTTGGTAATATGTAGAATTATTATTTTATTAATAATGGCAGTACATTAAATTCGTATTATGAAGTAGAAAAATAATTTCTTACCACTTATGCATTTATGTGTACAATACATATATTTCATTTAGAAAAAAACTTAGTTAAAATTGTTTTGTTTGATTTACTTTAAAATATATTATAACATAATAGTTTTACATATAGTTTTATTTGTTCTATAAACAAATAAATAAACCCAAATCTTTTGTGTCAATTATATTTTTTATTAGTATTATTAATTTTTTTTTTTACAAAAGTTTTGATATACATTAAACAATAAACATTTTACAGTTTTTTTTAATGTTTGTTAAATGTAATATATTGTATATTTTTACCATTTTTATTGGATTAAAAAAAAAACTTTATTTAATTATTAACAATTATATAGGTAGATACATCCTTTTTTTTTTTTTGGTATCGAGAGCTAGAGAAGGAACCGCGTTAGCATTACTTCTCCTCTGGCTCCCATCATTTATTGGTTACACAATTACATCAACAATTAATTAGCGGTGGGACAATCCCCCACTCGCTAATATTACAACAAAATTTTTAACAAGAGGTAGATACGTCCTATGATTTTTTTAAAATTTTTGTAAGCTTACGGTCTTTTATATACATATTTGCAATGGTTATTTCTTTTATAGAAGTACGGTAACATAAAAACAATATTAAGATAATTTTTACTTATTATGCTCAAAAAATTATTAAATAAGTATAGATTATAGGATTATAGATACATTAAGCATTATGTCATCAATATTCAATACATGTATGCTAAGTCATTAGCAGATACTCATACTTTATAGACTTATTAGAGTAACATAATATATATAAATAAATCATGTAGGTAAATTATTTAAACGACTTGTATTTAATACATATTCATTATTCAACATCCGTTTTAGACAGATAAGAGTATAAGACATAAAATAACACTTTTTTGTTTTTTAAATTTACCTACTGTTCTTTTTTTTCATTTATAGGTAATACCTGTATCCGAAATAAGATGGCTTATTTGAAGGCAATGAAAATAATTATAAAAATGTACACACTACGATTTTAAATGTCAAAGTTTTAAAAAACAAAATACAAGTGGCATGTAATAATTTTTAAATAAGATCACATAAACGCTGGTACGCTACCACACATCAAGAGAATTTTTAAAACTTAGAATCATGTTTAGAACATCGGCAAGGTGAAAATTTTGAACAACTCTTATTAGATAAAACTATGTAAAGTAACAAATAACAAGTAAATAAATACTAATTTTACATTCATGGTGTGTACATTTTTATAATTATTTTCATTACCTTCATATTTAGCTATCTTATTTATTTATTAGATAGTTTTGTATTCTTGCGAGCCGAAACCTTTTCTTAGTATTAATAATTTTTAATTTTTGTTGAAAGCTATAATAATAAAAAAATAATAAAATATACCGGATGAAACTAAAGTCACACAGTGTAAATTATGATCAATACAGATAAAAATTAAAAAAAAAGAAAAATTATAAAATATTTCTGTGAGGAATACAATGATAGCAGTAGGAATATTTCAAATTTTTTAAATTAAAACTATTGCTAATTTTATCAAAAAATACTTATTTATTCTGTGATGGCACCTAGTAGTACTACTAGTAGTTAATACTATACTACTGTATAAGTATAGCAAATACTAAATAAGACCTATGTTTTTTCAAATAAACGATCAGTTTTTATAGTCGGATAAAAAATCCAAAAATACAAAATATTTTAGATTCTGAACGGAGTGAGGAATGTATTGATTTTACAATGATGTATGTTTTATTTTATTTTTATTTTTGTGTCTGTCATCACATTTTGGAGTAGAAATATAGCTTTAATTTTTGACTTCAGCCCCTCTTTGAAAAATTTAGTTGGTACTTGAGGGGGGGGATCAAAAGTAAATAATTTCCTGTGATTTTCATAAACGTCAGGAAAAATCCTAAAAAAGTAATGGAAGAACGGGAATTTTTACGCAAACTAGTTTTTGATAAAATCGATGTTTTTATTTTGCTGTTACTCAAAAAACAACCATCGTAAACACGAGTAGGTAATAATATAATATATCCTACTAATTATCCTAGACTGACAAAAATCTCCATTCAGAATCGTTTTTCGTACACAATGATACCTGTCATTGAATTCAAATTTAACGCATTCATTTGAAACGGTATGCAACGGTCGCCGGTACAAAGTACAAGCACTGCAGCGACCGGTCTACGCCTTATCAACCGCTACCACTGGCAACGACGACACAACACCGTCGACTCTCTCCTCACACCAAAAAAACACACGGTGGGCGGGAAGACAAGTTGGTCCGGATTCCGGACGAGTACCGGCCACCGGACGTCTCGCTCTCTTGCGTGAACCGTCTTACCAACAACGGCGACAATGTCGCTTAGTCGTATAACCGCGTAAAGCATAATATTGTGTATTCGTATTTATGTCGTTGACATCTGACATAGTGACATTTGACAACTAGCCATTGTGTACCGTTGTTTATCGTCAATAAAAATACATCGTACAAATAGTGAAATTCGTGTTGTTCTTTTATCTTGACCGGCTCACCGCGGACTCACTGAGCACCTACTGCCGTAGCCGTGTCACATTATAGTGGACTATATATAATTTATATATTATACACTATATAATATTATTATATTTTTTTCTATTTTCTTATTTTCATTTATAATTATTATATAATTTATTATTAGTTTTAATTAATTTGAACTGTTATGTAACATTGATCATTGGGATATGTTCATAAAACTGTTCCGGATCAGTGTTCTAAAGAATAAGAACCGTTATTAATATAAAATTGCATTCAATGTTGACGTGCGCATCTATGACGCTAACACGTAGTAATGAGTTATATTTAGGATAAAAAAGAAATTCTACATGAGAAAAAAAAAGAAACAAAGAAAATAAGTTAATAAGAGCTATGGAAAACTTTTAGGAATTACAAATACGAACAGTAATTGAAGAAACATAAATATTATTTATGAAAATAAAAACTATATAAAATAGTGAGCCCCCCATGACATTTTCAAAACCTGACGCCTCTGCCAATTAGTATACTAATAAGTTACCTCAATCTGCTTATGCCGGTAAAAGTCAACTACGCGTGTTATTCGTCCACCCGAAGACTGGTGGTTAGTTGTAAAAATGCGATTAATGGTAACAGTAACGACAACAGTAAAAAAAAATTACGACGAAAGCGATACATTACGACGGACGGCGGCGGAGATGTTTCACTAGTCAGCAAATCAAAGTGCTCCGTTTAGTCCGTCACACGATGTCAGTGATGTCACCATAGTTTTTTTTATATATGTATAATAAATATATATATATATATATCGTCACCACAGCTACAGTCAGTACACAGGTCTTACATATATATATAAACAAAACATTAAATGGTTTTCGTTCAGCACCGTCGTGCCACCGCAAGTAGACATTACGACATGCATTCAAAGACATGCTGCCGACCATTATTGGTCGTGTGTTTCCGTAATCCCATACGTATCACTACGCGATATTTGTTTTTTTTTTTTTTATTTTTTTACTCTTACGACATGTCGTCGAGACGTCTCCGACACCGACGTTGTACGGTTTTAGTACGATCGAAAAATACTCGTATTATTTGTCGGTCGCCGCATTATTTTTACGCGTCCCCGATTGCGTTCGGCCGTTCGTCTGCCACCGTCGTCGGTGTCGCGACACGTAAACGTCGTACACCTGTACGTTTTTATTTTGACGTGCGTCCCCGAGTGTACCACCACTTCGTGGTCAACCGTTCCCACGTCCAACGCCTTATTACGTTATCAATGTGTTAATCATTGCTGTTCTGCCGCCGCCGCCAACTTTTCTACCGTCCGTCGTTACCTCTGTACGCACAATTAATTAATCAATTTAATTACGTAACGATTGCCGATTGTCGAGCTCGCGTCAATCAGTAACGATTGCCCTGACTGCTATTGGTGCCGTTAAGGAAGCATCGCTGTGACCACTCCGGTACGGCGTTTGGCATCTCTAGAACATCACACGTATGCAAATGGGTAGTAAAAAGAAACATCACATATCGCAGTATAACATATCCATTTACTTTTCTGATACAATATATTGCACACAGCCACCGTGCCGACGTCGCCCCCGGGCCGCGCGTTCGGAGGTGGTCTGACGCGTCTATAATAACCGGGCGTGCGACACCCGCGTTATCGTTTAGCCGCGGGGTGCCGAAGAACGTGAGGTTGTGACTTTTCGCCAGATTCCGTGCCTCCTCGTCTCTTTCTCGTACCCCCGATCTTGCATAGCTGTCGACCAATCCGACGGTTTCAGCTAAGATCCACATTTTTCGTTTTTTTTACATACGTTGTCGACTCGTCAACTATACCGCGTCTTCAGTTCACGAAATCATCATATTGGTTATGATAATAATGTGTTATTATCGACAAGACCATTATTAATAACAGTGAGACGGTGAATTCGATTTCATGATGTTGATTGATTCGTAATCTGCAGACATTTCATAGTAAATTCTTCTTGTATAGTGTTTAAAGTCTGAATTGCAAATGAACTAAATTTGAGTTTCGTCCGATACTGTGCCTCACAGACGACGAATACAACGTAGTTCATTACTAACCAGCCGGTACGTTCGTCATTCTTATCGGTTAGAATTTAACATAATTTTTATCTTCAAAATACGATTGTTTTTATATTTTATGTATAAAAGATTAAACGTAGTACGCGTACGGTAAGTAGAATATTTATTTTCACTAAAATAATAAGTTAGATATAAAAAACAAGGGGTGTTAAATTTAAACTTGGAGGTACTAAAGATTTTTTGCACCCTCCCCCCCAAGTTACACCACTGCATGTATTATGGTCTCAGGTCCGTGCAAGTCCAAAATTTAATCTTCATTTCTTCAACTTTTAACTTTAAACATATCTTTGGTCAACGGCTACTCATTATTTGAACGGCCCAAAAAAATTAAAACATTTGCAATTGCAAAGATCTGCAATTTGTACATTTATTGAGAAATGTTCAAACAATGCCCTACATTTGATTATTGAATCATAATTCTACAATACTATATAATAATAATATTTATAAATCAATACTGGTTATTTGTTTTTATAGTTGACACAAGTAAGTTGGTTTTTTGGTTTACTAAAAATTTTATTTTATACAAAAATATATTATATGTTTCTTAAATTTCAATGCAAAGTTGGAATAAGTTAACATTGTCTACTTAAAATATTGATTTTTAAATCTATTAAATAGTTGCTGATTAGGTATCTACAATTGAAGAATTAATATTGTTATCTAAAAGTGTTTTGACATGAATACTATTTATTATTAATTTATAATTATTTTAATGGTTTTATTTCATTAATTATTACTAAAAAATAGTTTTAAACACCTAGGGGAAACCACTTTACTTTATTTATTACCACATACACCATTATAGCGGTACTTTGAAATTAAACTATCCTCCGATACTGGTACTCCTAACCTTTCAATTCCTGATGTATTTACAACATCGTATTTTTCTTATTAAATTGCAATCATTTGCAGTCTATTTTGTTGTTTTAGTTTTCCTTAATTCATTTTTAAAATAAATGCGTTTTTATTTAAAAATACAGCATTTGCGTTGTTGTTGAGTAGTAGGTTGTTCAACTTCAACTTATTTTCCATTTTATGTTTGAAAATAATACGAAAATATTAAGAAAATAGATTACCAAAAAAAAAAAAACAGTATACACTGTGTTAACTAATGATTGCAGGTTATTACACGCCATTGTCGACGTCATTCGAATATATCGAATCTGGAAATTATGATTCAATCATGATGTAAGATATGTTCTATGTAAAAAGAAAAATTATTTACAAATAAACATTATTATTATATGATATTAAATATTTTTAAACCAAGTGTTGATGAACATCCTAATAATTATAATCTATGATGATTGTATAGTAAAACAATTATAAATACATTCTGTATACTAACTACTATTTTAAATTTTTCCAGCTTCCATTGGTAATTAAATAATTTTGATACAACACAAATGTATAATGTATAAAGAATAAAGTTTACTAAAAATGTAAATTTTACATTGAGAACTAAAAATGCTCAGTTAAAAACGAATGTTTCAAAATTTATTAATTTAATATCATTAATAGTGTAATATGATCAATAAATTTTTAGAATTTTATGAGTCAACACAAAATATTGTGTTACATTATCCCAACCACAAAAATGTACAAACGTCATTCAGAAAGTGAATCATAAAAATGTTGATGATTTACTTTTTAAGTATAAAAATTCGGTCATTGTACCTGAATAACTGTACACAGTCCACAAATAATGTGCTCACTCTAAAACCATATACCTATCACTATTTTTTCAACTTATCTTCAGCTGACATAAAATAAAACGTCGATGATTTTACTCATTTTAACATCATTAAAAATCACTTTTTGATAGGTTGTGATTTCAACACAAAACATCCTCATTGGTGATAGGCTTACGTATATTAAGTGTGTTAAATTATTAATAAGTTAATACTTAAATTAAAAAAAATTAAAATACCTTCTCTAGAGTATCCTGTCTGCTTGCATTCTCAAATCTTGGTAAAGCAAACTTATTCACGGCAGATTTCAAAAATAATTTCTCACTGCATCCAAATATATTCAATAGAAACCACTACTCTTATATTGAAGAGTTGTAGAGGTCTCGCAGCATCAACAAATATTGTCCATGGATAATTCTATCAAATACCCAGGCTCCTAAAAATCATAAATATCTTTTCATATATATAAAAAAACTGTTATTATTAAGTGCAAAAAATTGATTTCCATAAGAAGATCATTGTTAGATATTACACAAAACAATTTATTGAGTCATAATATAAATATTTTTGTTTATTAATTAGTGTGTTTTTTTTTTCAGAGAAAATCAGTACGTTTAGTGTATACTTCATATGATTACTATTGATTTTTATAATTTATTGTATTGTGTTGCTAAATTTGTGGGATTTGTATTTGATAAATTTTTAAATGATATCAATCTTCAAATTTTTTCTCGTTTACTCTCATCCATAGGTAAAAAGTGTTCACTTAGGCATATATACCCATTATTTGTATCACTATTATTATAATTACTTTGTACAATTATTAGTTCTGTGTAATAAGTTGGATTTGAGTTTTATTATGCTGTAGAAATTAATCATAATTTAAAATATAATCTCTACGAAAATGTATTAATTTATTTCTGTTGATTTCTTATTGATCTACTACATTCTACTTAAAGAATATACTTGTGTATATTTTGTTAATCTACGTATAAATTAAGGTTGGTTTTCTAAACTTATATCACATTAAATGGCAAATTATATTTATATGTTTTTTTAGTTAAGGCAGTTAAAAGTAAGTTTATTCTTAGTATTCAGTTTAAAAAAATTATTATGAGAATGACTCATTAAACTATTTTTAATTTATTAATAACTAATATAAACAATACAATTAATTACAAATTAGATAATTATACGTACGTTTCTTGTAAACAATAAAACATTGTATTATACAATCAATAATTTTTAAAGTATAAACAAATTTACGTAAATGAATAATTTATTTTTATTTTTATTGATACACTAATAGTTTAATATTATTCCACAAGTGTCACATCTAATATATTTTGAAGAATTGATATGACACGTAAAAAGAATGTGAAATATGATTTAAGAAATATCTGCTTACAGTACATGGTATTGGATTACATTCTCAATCCTTTGCTATTAAATTAATATTTATTAACAGACCATTATGTTATCAAAATTGTTTTGAATAACTATAAAGGTAGATAATTTTAAATAACAGTAAAGACTTAATAGTATCCGAAGAATAGAATAGAATAGAATATAATTAACTATGTGTTAATTATAAATCCTAATAGGAAATTCTTATGATCCGTTATACTGTTATACTATCTATATTGAACAAAACTAGTGTTGCATAAATAATGTCGTTTATCCATAAAATAGTTTTATTTTTTTTTAAAAAGTTCTGGGCTGACTACAACTTATATAAATACCAACAAAACTAGAATCGAATTTTCACAATTTTTATCTTTTGTAAAATTTGATGATTGAAGCATTTTTATTAGTTTTATATGTGAAAAAATAGAACTCATTGAAAAAACTCAATATTCCCATTGTTTTCTTTTTTTATAATTTCTCTTAGGATACAAACTATTACAAATATTCTAATGTACAATCAAGTTAGATGTGTTACATATTGAAATAGTAAGAAAATAAAAATAAAAAATAAATGTAAAGGAATTGTCAATTATGATTACAGAAATTTCAGACGATTACTCCGATTATATGACAAATAGTATGTATAAACGTGTATTAAAATTTACTTGAAATACTAAAAACGTAACTAAATCGTGTCTGCATTCAATATAAATCAGAGCGTATAACTAATCGTAAAATAACGTTTTTGTGTTTGTATACTGTAACAATAAGTATCTATATTGCATACACATTAATCAAATTATTCGATTTATTATTATTTTTACTTTTGTAATTTTACAGATGTTGATGTTTGTTCTTATCGATTCGAACCTATATCGCATCTGATAACTATATTACTATTATTTTGTATACAATGCAATCATTTAAGTTATTGTAAACTACGGCAAAAAAAATATAATATTATACAATTTGCGACATAACCGATTAGATATACATTATACAAACTGCGACAATTTATTTTATATACCAGATATCTATATCTACTATATATGTATAGGTAGTGTATGTTTTATTTGAGCATTTCCATGTTTAATAACCACTTATTTTTGATTTATATTTAAATTTAAAATTGTTTAATACTCTTTTATTTCTTCGCTATTCTGGCTAAAAATGTTGTAAGTTCCATAAATATATAAATGCACAATTTCTATAACTATGAAATATGATTATCACATATTATTTTTAAAAATTTTCACAACATTTATATCTCAATTATTTAATTCACAGTAGAAAATGACCTCTCCTGTAAAATATGTAAAACCCAAATAGTACGCTTTGCATTGTCACCCCAAATAAATTATTTATTTTTAATAATAATCCTTTTGATTTGTTGGCATTTCTTACAAATATAAGCTAGGTACATTAAAAACAAAATACTTTGACTTAGAAAAAACTTTATTATTATTATTAAATTATTAAATTAATTAAATATATTGTAATTACTTTTTTTATAAGATCTGGTTCGATGTAGTTCTTCATATTATCTGTCTTGTGATAAAATACTTCAAAAGCTGGGGTAGACACAAAAAAAAAAGTTGTCCAATACTTTTTAATTTTTTTTTTTTTTACACGGGATATAACAAGACATACGGAAAAAAACAATACATTTCATCTATGTTTTGTATCAGTCTAACGGTTTAATTTTGATTTATCGGGTATTTATTTATTAGATGTAACAAAACGATAAAATAGTATCGTCTACTATGTATATGTGAATGTTGTACCAAATCTTCGTCAAATATAGTTTTGAAAATATCATACTTAGTCAAAGGGGAAGGTAAATCATCGAGTTTAATCCCAGTATTTGAATCATCAAGATAAAATTTTTTGAGCTCAAAACTATTGATAGTAGTATTATCATAAAACCATTTTTCAAAAAACATGTCTGGACCAATATTTTTATGTGTTGTAGTATTCGGAGGGTGTCCCGTCAATAGATGGCGCGACAATTGATAGCGGTCAATTGTTAGCGCGTAAATTGATCGCGAGCGACTATTCATAGTAGGAGAATTTGTAGTGCCGTATAGAATTCAATAACCAAACAATTATTTAAAAAAATATATTATAGTAATGAATATTAAATTGAAGTTTAGTTAATAAAAGTTATATAAACAATTTGACAATATTAATGGATATTATAATACGATATCTATGTTAAAAATAATAATTTAATTAATTAATTAATGGTCCGTACAGAGGTAACGACGGACGGTAGAAAAGTTGGCGGCGGCGGCGGCGGAACAGGAATGATTAACACATTAATAACGTAATAAGGCGTTGGACGTGGGAGCGGCTGACCACGAAGTGGTGGTACACTCGGGGACGCACGTCAAAATAAAAACGTACAGGTGTACGACGTTTACTCGTCGCGACACCGACGACGGTGGCAGACGAACGGCCGAACGCAATCGGGGACGCGTAAAAATAATGCGACGACCGACAAATAATACGAGTATTTTGCGATCGTACTAAAACCGTACAACGTCGGTGTCGGAGACGTCTCGACGACATGTCGTAAGAGTAAAAAAATAAAAAAAAAATAAAAACGTGATACGTATGGGATTACGGGAACACACGACAATAATGGTCGGCAGCATGTCTTTGAATGCATGTCGTAATGTCTACTTGCGGTGGCACGACGGTGCTGAACGAAAACCATTTAATGTTTTGTTTATATATATATGTAAGACCTGTGTACTGACTGTAGCTGTGGTGACGATATATATATATATTTATTATACATATATAAAAAAAACTATGGTGACATCACTGACATCGTGTGACGGACTAAACGGAGCACTTTGATTTGCTGACTAGTGAAACATCTCCGCCGCCGTCCGTCGTAATGTATCGCTTTCGTCGTAATTTTTTTTTACTGTTGTCGTTACTGTTACCATTAATCGCATTTTTACAACTAACCACCAGTAAGCAGATTACTTATTGGTATACTAATTGGCAGAGGCGCCATGCAGGCTTTGAAAATTACATTTTATAAACACATGTTCAATTTTATCTAAATAATTAATAAACATTACTAATCGTTAAACAATTACTAAAATATAGTTATTTGCTGTTTTGTATGTTATAAATTTTTTATAGTATTAGCAATTTCAATTTTGGGGGCTGCAGTCCCCGAGCCCCTCTGAACTCTGCACCCCTGCTAATTGGCATTTTCATAATTTTGATTATTAAATTCACACGTAGTGTACTAGTGTGTATAAATAAACAAAATCCAGTGATTAAAGTGGGAAAAATGTTGAGGGGAGACTAAAGTCACCAAAAATTGAAGAGCATTCCCGAGTTCTTCTTCCAAAGTTTTATCTAACCAAACTTTTTTAAGAAACACACTAGGTATAAACTTCCATAATTTTTTTCTTTCACACACCTTTGTTAAAAAAAAATTTATGTTAATAGTATGTAAAATAATATTTTCTCCATAAAAATATTACTTAAAAATATTAATGCCTGCTAAATAAAAAATAAATCGCTATACCTACATTACCTGAAATGTTAAAAAAAATGTATTTACTTGATATTTATTTGGTGATTATCGATGCGTGTGTGTGCGTAAGCCATTTAATTAATTAATTTTTTTAACTAACACGCGACATAAATTTACAATACATTTCTTGTTAAGCGTCTCCTCGGACTTTGGAGACTTAAATTAAAGGGGACGTGGAATCTTACCGTAAATAAGAAGGGGGACTCCGTCCCCCTCCACTTTAACCACTGACAAAATCACACACATTTAAAAATGTAGAATGAAAATTATTTCGTTTTGAAGATGGAACAAAAATACTACTTAGGTAACCTAACTTCGCCATACACTTGCTACGCCACTGGCTATACCAATTTAATACATATAGTAATTTAGTATAGTTATTAGTTATTATTATTTCTTATTATCGTATGTTGGCTATATGTAGACATAATATAAAACGTAAACTATTTATTTATATTTTATATTAAAATTTATAATAAATAGTAATAAAATAATACAAGGAACAAAATAAATACACTATATTAATCAGGAACTAATCAAATAAAAAAAAATTAACATCTAAATATAGAGGACCTATTAAACCACTAAAAAAATTATCTGATGTAAATTATAAGGTAGAGTTAATATTAAATGGGAAATAGACTACTGATGTCATACACGTATAATCGTATAAAGAATAAAATCATTCACAGATAGAAAAAAAATTAAATTATTGTAAATTATAAATTAGTAATAATCAATATATATTATATTTAATATGAAAATTAATAACAAAGTATTATTTTTATTCTATCTTTAAAACGGAATTTTTTTCATTATACATTTTGAAATGTGTATGATTTTGTAACACACTAGTACACTACGTACGAAGTTAATAATGAAATTATGAAAATCCAAAATATTCCATCGGTGTCACATTAAGTATTGTTATTAACGCGTACATTCGTCAATTTTTAATTTGTAAAAAAGCTTTTTTTTTCCAAGATTACCAGGAGCAATAACGAATCTTTCTCGCTACTTATAATATGCTAGGTACACAAGTCTAATAAATACCCTACTTTCTTAAAAAAAAGACAAAAAATTAGTTTTTTTTTTTAAAAAAAAACCGTCAACGGGTGGCCATAGTAATGAATGATTGATAAAATAATAAATATTGCAGTATAGTTATAATAAGTAATTTTAGCGAATAACGCCTATGTTTAAAATTAAAATTATCAAATAAATATAAATATAATAATAATATATTATGTGTATCACATAATTACTTGGCTTTTCCGGCGCATTGTACAGACAATTTGACTACACTTATGCGTAGAGAAACACATTATTAATAATATTATATAATAATGTCTAATCGAAGCATTTAAACGTACTATCTTCACTCTCCAGCTGATTTACCTTAATAATTGGTGTAAGTATATCGTTACTCGTTAGCCGAGAAAACAATAATATGTAGCTGAGTGCATAATTTCAGTTTAAAGTCTTTTGAAACAGAATAATCTATGATAAGAAAGAAAGAAAGACCTAGGTCTTAGGTAAAAATAATGTTCTTATGTGATCCGTTGGCTGAATATTATATGACATAAATATTATGACCAAATAATTGAAATTTTTTCATTAAATTTTCCATAATTTAAAAACATAAAATTAATGGTATTTCACTAAAATAAACATTAGATATAAAAAAACAAGGAGTATTAAATTTTAATTTGAGGGTACTAAATATTTTTTTTTAATTCTTTCCATCAAATGGACTCGCAATAAATAATAATGTTTCTATAATTTACGTTTAACTGTTATGGAACATTGAGGTGGGTTCATAAAATTATTCTGGGCATGTGTTCTGAAGAATAGGAACCATTGTTAATTTAAAATTTTATTCACTTTTGATGTGTACAACTATGATACTATTGACACTATAACACGTTGTAATAAGTTATATTTAGGATATAAAAACAAATTCTTCTTGAACAAAAAGAAAAAAAGGAAAGTCAAGTAATATAGACTCTATATTATAGAGTACAGACTCTTTAGTACTTCTTTAGTCATACTAGGTATATATTTTGACATTTTGTGCACAATGTTTTAGTCAGATAAATAAATCAATAAAAATTATGTGGTAGTACACAAATATTTTTATTTTATTTCACTATTGCGACAAATGAAATTTTCATGATCTACACGAATATAATGATAGAGTTAAATATAATATGCACAAATTTGAAATTGTACTATACCCCTAGGTCCGGCTCGCCCCGTGCGCACGCCTATGTAGAACGGCTAAACATATAGGCAATATAGGTACGTTACTGCATCGTAAAATAACATATCAATCAGGCTAATACAAACTACGAGTATATTATATTACTTCGCGTACTTATATTATAATGCAATACGCGCGTAAATGAAATTTTCGGAATAGCAAAATGCCAAAATACCATTTATCGCACCGTGGATCGGGCACTATAATAACACCGCATATTATACCGGTCGACGTGTGTCGTCGCAGATCATTGAGAACGTGCGACTCCGATTGCGATCGACCGTCTTGTTTCGGACCACGAGTCGTCACGAAAAAACGACGTGATACATGTCGTCGCGGAAACCAGAACAACCAGTAGTTTTTACTTTAACGCGCGTGTGTTGTGCCTAATAGAATCGTCATGCAGTAATAATAATCGCAAACACGAGCTCATCGGAACCGCATTTTGAGCTAAAAACGGCTCAGTTGAATAACTGTTTGTAAATTTAGAATAAACGTACACACACACACACATAACTAAAAAAAAAACAACATTCAATTAAAAATTACACATATATGATTAATATACATGTTTGAAAATGTTGATGTAATCATCCAGAAACTACTCGATTATGATGATTAATCAAAATATCGCGCGTTTTGTTATTGCATGAAATCAATATTGATGGAATGTGTGCCGCCGCTTTTCTCGCTTACTCGTGATCGCAAGCACTGCAAGTATATACGTTCATTATCGTCGTCCGGCGGTTACACCGTGCGTTACTGGCGTTACTGATGCAGTTCCGTTACCGCGCGTCCGCATATTCCGGATGTCATCGACTCATCTGCCGTTACCTTTGTACACACGTCTCGCACTCATTGCACCGTGTTCCCGCGTGCCAGTCGTTACGTGCTATTAGCGTTACGCCGCGCCGTAACGCCGTTGAACTGTTACGTAACGATCTATTACCGATCGATTGTACAAAAGTCAATCTGCGTTGGATTGAGATTGCTACCGCGGCACCGCCACAGCTAGCCGACGCCGTTATTACTTCGATAATGATTTTCTAATTATTATCGAGACACGTACCTGAGTATACGATAATAATAATAATTATTATTATTGTTATTTTATCATTCATTAATATTAAATAATATTAAATATGATATTCAGATGTATGTATCAAAGGTCTACACATGGATGCAGCAGGTAGGTTTACGTGCTGCATCTGCGCGAGTTGTCTGTGTATGATTTGAATGTATGAGAAAATCAATGATTATTATTTATTTTTTAAGACAGAAATTTAAACATAAGCATTTGTATAATACAGAAAGATATTTATGATTATATACGCAAACAACGACTAAATGTAAAAAAAAAAGAGTTGGTACTCACATTAAGTCGAATGGCATTATTTTGACTCGCATATTTATATAAGTACTTAGGAGACATTTGGTTCTCCGCTAAAGAAATGGGACGTGTTAGGAGCAGTGCCATTCACCGCCACCATCCGGGCGTCATCAGATGACAGATTCTCTCGTATTGCACCACGACTGTTGTATCAGATAAGATCCATGTTATCGTTTATATAATATTATGTTATTTTTAATTTCTAATACGAATGAAATACTGCAGCAGTGTGACGGTGTTAGGCTATTATTTGCAATAGTTTGTTCGGCACGTTGTGCACGTTGTGCACCTGTATTATCTGTATTATTATAGCCATTAGGTACGATCATACATCTATACCCCCTCTTATGATTTGTATATGTTTTTTTCTAGATATAAGTAACTTTCTCATATAGTTGTTGTCATTCATGCTGATGATTGAGAATAAAAATCAGGTCTACGTCAGAGTCTTGCCATTTTTTTATATACATAAAAAATATTTTTATTTTTTTCGTATTGTAGAGTATACATTATAGTATATAATAAAATATAAATTTTTACAAAATTAAAAATATAAAAAAATCATTAAAATATTTTTAAAAAATCTCATATTGTATGAGTTATTAAAAATAAGAGACAGCAAAAGATATGTTTAATAGTTAGAACCACCATGGAAGACACTACGGGTAAGAGGCAACTGGGAAGGTTTTGTGAAAACCCACGCGTAAAGGATTTTAATTATGCATAATCACTTATTTTAAAATTCACTATTTTTATTTTCACTATTATCAATTCGCGATTTTTACATTCACGGTTAATTGTTTCGCTATTTTGGCCTGGACTCCACGATAACGAGTACTGGATGTTTAAGAGTGAGATCTTTTTAATCTTGACAAAATTTTTCTATTTCTCAACTGACTACGATAATGAATACTATTTTATGGAAGAGAAATTAAGTATTATAGTGTATTGCTATTTTAACTTAAGTGTTTTCTCGCCACAAACGCTTTAGTGTGTACCTCAATATGAAAGGAAAACAAATAGTTTTTAATTGAAACAAATAAAATATGTTGATGGCATTTGTTGATCACCGCTCCGTATAAAATAATATTTCGTTTTTTTAATAAACCTAACAACATTACAACACAAGTAATCACGCACGTTCTCAAATACAGCCATAGACACGCCACCCGCGAGATGCTCGTCCAGATCAGCGTCTTTAAAAACGCGTTAGCGGTACAGGTGCTGGTGATGTGCAGTATCGATAAAGGTGATGGAGATATATTTGTATTGCAGTCGTTGGAAACAGTTAAAAAAAAAAAAATGTCACTAATAATGTTGAAATGGAACAGTTGTTTCCGGGTACGGTGTATAGATGTGCGACATCAGCGGCGACCAGATACAGACATGAGTACATGACCGACAAGGCGAGTATTACGGAGCGTATTAGACAAATTTAGTCACAAGTGAAATTTATAATATTACTGTGTTTATAGATAATATAAATTTTAGACAACAACTTTTTACTACGACTGTCGAATGCGCTCATTATTTATGTGCACTTGTATTTACCGTTTTTTCACATTTTTTCACATTTTATTATTATAATTATCATCTATATTATATTATACTGATGGGCTTTATTATTATTATTGTTGAGCCGTAAGCCCTAAGGTTCTTGTATTATTCCCATTATATTTATTTTTTAATAATAATATTTATTAGTGTATTACCATAATGTTGTACGACAACATTGCAACGAATTCCTATTTTTTAAATCACTTTATACATGATCCCTAAAACTATATATTTATATTAAAATTTAAACTTAAAAAAACATATATCATCATTGTAATCAATACCTTTATCACTCCGGTCAGAATCTAAAGTAATGAGATTGCAGAGAATGTCAGAAACAAAAAATTTAAAATACAATCTACTAGTGTGTTTTTAATAAAAATGTATACTATTCGTTGTAGCTTATTTATTTATAAAATTAATGTTTAGCAGAGCGTGGTTTCGATCCACGGACCTCTGGGTTATGGGCCCAGCACGCTTCCACTGCGCCACTCTGCTAATGATGAACTTGTGAATAGGTGATTAATAACAATTAAAAAAACACGCATCTTTAGAATAAATAAAAAAATATTAAAGTTAAGATCGTAAACAATATAATACAATTTAAATATAAGAACAATACAATAGTTAAAAAAATTCAAATCTCGTTATCATAAACAATATTAATACATACTTAAGTACTTATATAGGTAATGCAATATGTAATTTAAAAAATTCACATTTTGACAATATGAAATTTTAATTGGATCGTATTAAATTTTTAAGTCTTTAAGAATTGTATAAGCTTTATGTCTTTATACAGTACATTCATGCTAAGAGGTACCACTAAATATTTGAGTTGGATGACCTTGTATTGAAATGGAGTTTTCGGTGAATGAAAGTGAGTACTTAAATACACATTTTCAGAAAAGCTTCAAATTTTTAACCTTTTTGATACTTAAGTATTTTTTTTAAAATGGCAACACCAATTTTTTACAGATCAGATTCGGATAGAATATTTTTTTCTAAACAACTTTTGCATAAAAATTTTTTTTATAGCTACAAAATTGGTAAAGTTATAGTTTGTTGAAAATTTATTATTTACAAATAATCTGTTTTTGAAGACATTTTAAGTATATACTTATCTCAAAAATCAAAATAATATTTTTGATGTTTAGTAGTTTTAACAAAAAACGAAAAATATTTAAAAATTACAATAAAATTATTATATTTTGTTGAAATATCGAATTTTGTCAATCTGAACAACAAATACCTATCATTGTAAAATCATTCGTTACGCTAAAGACAATCTATCGAAAAAGTATTGATAACTAAAATTATTAATTTGAAATTATTTTTTTTTTAAATATTGAAAAGACGCTTTACTGTGCAGCTTTTATAATTACAACTCATCAATCGATATTAAGCCACTGTAATGACTGTGTTAAATTTGAGTTAACTGATAAATGATTGTAAACGATAAAAAACGATTCTAGACAAATGTATGTTCTGAAACTCTTACGTATGATAGTGTATACGTATATACGTATAGTACATTATAGTATTATACTAAAATGGACGTTTTGTAATCCGATTATTAGGATTACAAAACGTCCATTTCCACATGAGTTTTCACTAAAATGAAAAAAGCCGTATTTTGAAATCTTTTGAGTATCTGGATAACTGCCAAACACAAAACAAAAAAAATTAAATCACATTCTACTAATATATACATATATTTACCACAAAAACGTAAATTCTTAATTTTACTTAGTTCAACTATAAAAAACAATGTTTAGCAGAGCGTGGTTTCGATCCACGGACCTCTGGGTTATGGGCCCAGCACGCTTCCACTGCGCCACTCTGCTAATGATTAATGTGTAACTCGGTTAATTATAACAATTGAATAAATAAGATAAAAATTAAAAATCTAAAAATACTTTTGATAAATATGAAAGACCAAATGGATCATACTGAAAGCGTTAGTTAGAGCTTTATATTTTAAAGTTTTAATAAACATTTAAGTTTTATCGATTTGCTGTTTCAAGAATATCTGAACTGATTAGTAATAATAATTGTCTTAAACAATTTACTAAAATATTTTTATAATTTAGTAGCTTTTGAGTGTATTTCGACCTAACCTAACCTAGTCAAATGCCATCGAGCAGGTCGCTATAATGATAGATATGTGTAAAATTTCAAATGTGTATTCACTGAAATATCATTGCAAATGATAAAAAAACAATATTGATTAGAGAGCATATTAATTTGCAGCTAATTTGAATAAAGAATAAAGATATAGGATCCATATGACCATACACAATAAAGTTATTTTTCACATGATCTCAAAAAACCCATATTCAAAAAACTTTTTAAAATACATCATTATTTATTATAAAATCAATAGATTCTAAATAAATCATCAGAGACATGGTTAACTAGTTAAAAAAAAATAATTAAAATCACAATCCACTTGTGTATGTTATTTTCCACAAAAATGTACAATTTTTGTAGTTTCTTTTTTAATATTTATAAAAATCGTGTTTAGCAGAGCGTGGTTTCGATCCACGGACCTCTGGGTTATGGGCCCAGCACGCTTCCACTGCGCCACTCTGCTAATGATGAGTGCGTAGGTGTATGGTATACCTTTCAATATCATGCAGATTAAATTATTATCCATTGTTTACATATTAATGTAGTATTATATCTGAAAATGGTATCAATATGTTATAGGTAGATACTATGTAAATATTTTACATTTGATTAAATTATTACTCAGGTATTGCTGTAATCTATAAGGCATGTGACAATTTATTATTAGAAAAAAAATCTTATGTTTCAAATTTTCCATCTTTGAAAACCTAAGTCAATTTGAGATTCTTAATGGAAAAAATAAATGTAGATACCCATTGATTTTACAATAATGTTTTTTTGTTTATTTCATCAGGTATTGAAATAATAATAATGTTTCAGTTTTCAAATTTACTTAAAGATTGGTTTTTGGCAGCAAATTGGATGGAAATTAAAGTTGGTATTTTTAAGGGTCAAAAGTATTTTATATTATATACAATACTTATTAATTATTATATATTTTCATAAAATGTACAATGTTCATGTGTAATTATTGTTATGTAATTATTGTTACCTACCTGCACACGGCACTATAGCAGCAGCAGATACGTTTGTGGTATTTTACTAGTAATTAATGATTATTAGTTATTAAAGTGTTATTACATTCTATGTACAAATGTACTATGTATAATGTATATATTATAATATATCATACATGTTATATAATGGTAGATAGGTAACATAAATGAGCCACGATCTTATGATAACTGAGATGGTTAAGTCCGAAACAGACATAAAACAGATGCGTTGTGCAACTGTGCAAGTGAAATTAATATTTTAAAATTGTTCTAATTTTATTTAATTAATAAATAAACATAATATTAGGTATTTCGATAAATACAAAACATGGTACTATACTATTTTAATAATATAAAATTATAAATAATGTTGTATTAGTATAAAATATTAAGATACATTTATGTATAGAATTAAACATTTATTATTATTTTTTTGATGATTATAAACCTAATTTTGAAAAATAATATAAAATAATTGGGGAATACTATTGTCTATTAGTTGTATAATTAGTAGATACATTTTGAACATTACTTTTTAATAAGAATTATATTGTTATACATATTTTGGTTTTTTTTCTAATTGTTATTTGATCCTTTTTTATGATTAAAACTAATGGTAAAATTATACTAGCTAGTTAAATTATTATTTGATTAATTTTTATGTATTTTAATTCATTTTATTTATATAGGTACGTTGATTCAATAATAGTTATTTATTACTTATATATTTTATTATTAAAACTAAATTTTTCATTCCATTAAATAAAAATTATAAAATAGTTATTTTAAATTTAAATAACATTTTCATTAAGGTGTTCTATACATATTAATTTTATTTCTCTAAAAATACATTAGTATGATACGTTGTTGGCGTAGGTAATGAACATTTTTTGACGGAACATTGTCATAATCCGTTAACTATTATTACCTATTATCCCACTCGCAGTTGATTTTAATGTTAAGTAAATTATTAATATAAAAAAAATAATACCGTGTTACATTTAAGTTTACGTTATGGATGACAAATAAGGTAAATGTACCGAGCCATGTACGTATAAGTATAGTATATATTTATCATTCATTTGATTAGACATGAACAAAAAATATGTGTGCAACAGTGACGTAATAAAATGTTATTTTCCGTCACTAAAATACCATTCACAACGCCCAAACTACGTGACTATTGCCAAAAATGTACCGAAAGTAAAATGAAAGACAAATACAAAATAGCACTTCATACTAGAACAGTTATTTTACTTTAACTTAAGGTAAAAGAACGATTTTGTTACTTTGTTAGTGTATTTCGTTATTATCGGTCATTTTAGTAATATATGATACAAACAAATCTTAGGTGATAGTTTATTTATCCTTTCTCCAATATTGTCCAAAAAGAACATGACAGTGCTCAACTTCAAACTATAACTATCCAAAATGTAAACATTTTTTTAAATTTAAAATTTAGCCTTTTTATATACTTATTATTCCTACGTTATTTGCTTTATGAATCTTAATGCTGCACATAATAAGTCTATTTATTTTCGACCATACAATTGACATCAATTGTTCTACAACTAAAATTAGCTTTAGAAAAAGTTGTATCGATTTACGACATACTGACACATTATACTTAGATACACTTATAAAGTACAATTATTTTTAGTAATGCATAATGCATATATGATATCACTATAATATATGAAAGCGGTATTATAGTTTATAACCAGAAAGAACACATTCATTCTCCAAGAATAAAAATAATAATAATAATAATAATAATATAATAATATGATTACTTTATCACTACTGATGAAACTAATATATTGTTTTGTTAATCCAATTATATTAGTAGGTATCTGAATATTTCTAATTGGCCAACACTAGGCTTGCGTCAATCACTATAGTATATGCTATAATATATACCTATACAGTACACATATTGATATATTCATAGGAAGTTTATAATTATAGTACATATTTAGGGATAATGGAAAGCACTGGAGAGAATATAGTTGTCTATCCACTATTGTAGTCGTGGTTCTAAACGGAGAGAACTTGACGAACATAGAAAAAAAGATATTTAAAGTTTAATGCCCGAATTTATATCACATTTACTATTATTGTACGACGTACAATATATAGATACACATTATATTTATTTTGTATAAATTGAAAATTAACATATTATTTAAAAAATTAAAACTGCATTCTGAGCATAAGGTTTATATTAAATTGTTCGATTTTATATATAAATAAGAGTTTTTGTATCTTTTAGGTAATGCGATAGAATAGTATTTTAAAAGGAAAAATAAGTATATAGTAGGTATAAACAAATGTTAAATGCAGATGATGAGGGTATGTGTGTGTGTGTATGTAAAACTTCATTCAGGTTCGTTTTTAAAATACAATGGTTTATTAATTATTATAAATTATATTTATATATAGTTTGCGCTGATGCATGAGTGAAGCGAAACAATTTTAGGTTTCTGATATATGATTTAGGATTTGTTGAATCAATCAAATGAATAGTTGTTATGTTAATATATATAGGAATTTACTGCAAGTGTTTTAGACGTTTTAGTGTTACTTAAATGTTTTTATATGTTATTTTTATGCAGTATGTAAAAAAACTATGAAAATAATGTAAGTCGTAGGTATTATATAGGTACACATGAATATTACATTTGTATTATATAGATTATATAAATATTATATATTTATATTATTATTTATTACAAATAACACTTAAAAGATAAAATAGTTAAAACGTATCATATAAATTGTACGATGATAGAATCGATCATAACATTTACAGTTTTAAATTTTTAAACAAAAATAATTATTTTATAGGAATTAAAACATTTAAAAAGATTACAATACAATTACTATATACAATACAACAATTATTTATACTTGGAATGATTTTTGTGTATTATAAACGTTATTTTATTCACTGCTACTCCTCTCTATATTTTCCTTCGAATTCTATTAGTTGACTAATAAATCCTGTATTTGGATTTATACAAGGTCTGCATTTTGCTACGTGGCGATATGCACTATTCATGGTCATACCACGATATTTGATCAAGTATGCTATGCAAAAAGTAGCCGATCTGCTTACTCCAGCTGCACAATGTATTATTGTCGTACCTCCGGAAATATATTCCTACAACAAATAAAAAAAATCGAATGTATTGTTAATAAATTATTAATAAAGATATACATAATAGTTAATATTATTGGTGTTTTTTATAATTCTACTATTAATAATATTTTTTAGTGTAATATTATAATAAGGCGTATATTCTTTTAAAATAATTTTGTATAATAACTAATAATTTTGTTTTTTAGACATCACGTTGTCTGTCATTTAAAGTAAAAACGGAAATAGAACCTTCCGTTTCTCACGGCTACAGCTTTACAGCCATATTATGTACATAAGTGTTGTTTCCTTCTAAATTAAGCTGACATATAAGTATTACCTGACCATTCTTTCTACGAAATTTATAAATACACCCAATGTTTGTTTTTACAAGTCACAATCCTATAAATATCTACCTCTTGATTTTCATTTTTTTTAAGTTTCTGGCAGAAACTTTTCAAAATACCGTTGACAGCCATTTTTGTTTTTATCTGACAACAGCTTATTTTCCGGTTTTCAGTGCGTTTTCTTTCATGCTCGTTTGACGGGCTACCGGCCCATAGGAATTGCATACCGGGATGGACGCCAAGCGATTAATCCTACGTGTTCCCCCTGGCCTATATTCAATAAGTACTCGCAAATGTATAACATATGTGTATATATTTTTGTTTATGTATATAACCGTTAAGGTAATTTTGGTAATTTATATTACATTTTAATTCAACACCTGTTTCAGTGTTTGAATAAATATTTATATAAATATGATAATTCATAATTAGATAACATATAAACTTTTAAAATATTTGATAGCATTTCTAAAATATTAACTTATACAATTATAATTATTATAAATATTTTTAATTTGTTATTTTGTCCAATGTTTTTTTTAAACAAAAAATAACTAAAAGTATTTAATGATAACCAATTATTAAAATATAACCAATAAACAATATTGGAGTTTATGTAACTATGTTATATTAATACATTGTACAATAAAGTGTCAAATAAAAATAATTGTTATCTTTTTTGGAAGATAAGATGAAATTAATTTTTGAAATAAAAACATTTTATTAATCATGTAAACCATGTAAAGACGAAAACTATTATAGATTTATTACATTTACGTTGTTTTATTTTAATATTGTATCAATTTATTTTGATAATATAGCAGATTGTTGTTATTATACTTTGTACCTATTAATTAAATTGAAAGTTAACAAGCTTAAAATAAACTTATTAATTTGATGTCGGGCTGGAACTCCATTCAGCATTTACGTTTCCAAATGGTTCCACTCTATTTTTAGATATGTACATAAACGCATATTTTTTCAAAAGGAATTATTTGGACCCATAAAATTAGAAATACGCATAGCAAATAAAAATGCAATGCGTATAAAATGTTAAGTTATCATTTAAAATCACACATGAAAAATATTGACGTGATAATCCTCCTATCATAGTTTCAAGCTTTTTTTATACCTTTAATAAATGCAATTCACCATCAATACCTATCTACGAGTATTATGTATCAATATTAAATTGGATATATTATAAAGTGTGATCACTGTGATCAATTATATTTTACTATTATTTATACTAGTGCACACATATAAATATAACTTAGGTACTCCCCTATAATTACTATAATTATTGACTTTACGTAGGTTCTTAGAAAACGAATTCTGTTTGGTTTCAGGAGGGTATTGGTAGTTTGAATAGTTGAAAATAGTTTGTATGCTAGCATCATCGATACATATGGATAATACCGATTAGTTAATAGGCGTATTATAATGTATATACCTGGTGTATGAGATCAGTAACCGTGTCCATGTGTGGTCCGAGGTCGGTAACCGCGGTGTCCGCCACCGGTACCTTGTGGTACCTGTGCACGGTGTCTGGTAGCGGTGTGTCGGGCAGTTCGCAGGCGCAATTGATCAGACACGTTGGCCGGAGCGCGGCCACCGTCTCCTTATCCGTGTAAATGGACAGAGCACCGCAGAGAGCCAGTCCGGGACAAATTGGTGACACGCTAAATCTACAAAGGTAAAAACATCATGTTATTACCATATTATAATGTCATCCGGTTACATATGAAATCGAAATCTTAAAATTTCTTCGCGTAATCACATTAAGTAGGTGTTTTTTTCAAATAAATATATATTATAATTTTTTGGCGGGAAATATTTTACTGTATATTATAATGTTATTATAACGACGGTATTGAGTACTTACAAGTCCGATCTGTCGAGAACGATGGCGGATCCGCCGTTGACGGGGACCCTGTTGTTACGTCGGTCGTGCGGTAGATCCGTGGATCGCGGCGAATACCTGCCCAGTAATACTGCAGTGCTGGCCATGATGTCCGCAGTCGGCTGTTTCGAGAATGCGGATGGACATGAGCTTTTATAACACTCACTCCTCCGGTGCGACGCGCGCGACGCCGTGCCGTGGTCGACGACCGCCGCGCGCTCGTGCGGACCAATGCGCCGCCGCAGTAAGTTGTTGATGTTGTTCTTCTTGCAATAATAATTATTATTATTGTTATTTTAAATTTTTGTTTTTGTTATTCGACCGACTTATGACCGACAACCACCACTACCACTGTTACGTTCACTCAGTGTGCATGTAATTTAGTAATTCATCATAATTATTACTATTACTACTATATTACATGGACCTGTACCGTCTGCACCGATAACTTTGACCCTGTTATGTGGTTAGTTCGCAGAGGAAGTAAGAAGTTCAATTAGTATTGTAACATTTCCGCTGCGTGTTATCGTTATAATTATGATAGTATGCATATCGAGGAGGATTGAATATTTTTTTCAAAGTCGAATACAGTTTCCGTGTAAACCGACTTCCGAGTAGGTATTATCATACTACGGACAAATTTAATTCATTAATTGTAATTCATTCTGTTTACAGTATAAAACTTTAAGGTTTATTTTCAAGAATTAATTCTAAATTCTAATACTACTGTGTTTTGTGTTTATATAAATATTTATTGATAAAACGATACAAACGTCAAACGTCAAATGATATTATATTTATAATTTATATATTTGTCTTATATCGTCATAATATTTATAATATTCTTAGAACTTTCATAAATGATAAAGGGTGTTATTATTGTTATTCATATGCATTCAACAATTAGTTGTTGTAAATTTAACACTACAATTTCGAAAATCAAGAACAAATTTAATTTCACATGAATATGAAAGTGTACTTTTGAGATAAGAATGATAATAAGATAACTAATAAAACCACGAGAAAAAACAATAAATTAATTATATGCAAATTTTAAAGTTTTCAACAGCTTATAATATTACAGGGAGTTTCGTTGTTTTATAGGTAATTTTAGTTCGAATATACAAATAGGTATAGGTATTAAATAACAGTACGATTAAGTATATTCTCTAATTTATTTTTAATTTTAGTATTGGAAATTTGGAACTCAGTCCAATCGTATTTTCGAATACCTTTGTTTCAAAATAGTTTATATAATAATATGACAATATGTAAATTCGTTACGTCCTGAGTTGTTATTTTAATTTTATTTTTTTCACACTTCACATTTGCCATTCTACAGGTTATATGTTGTTTTTATTATTTCTTTATGTTTTTCTTGGTAGCTGTTTTGTAGTGCCGATAAATAGATTTTAAAATCTACCTACAAAGTTAACACAAACTATTTTTAGCTAAGACAATACAATGCGTTTAAACAAGATCAATATGATCATCATTGTGATTCCAGTGAACCACGTACTCGGAATAAGTCCTGTAAGTCCTAACTTTTACTGTATAGCAGTTTTTTCCCACATATATATGTGGTAGAGTCGCGTTGAATTCCAAACGTTTCAACATCACAAAAATCATAACGCGGTTATAATGTCATGCATAATATATTTATATAAAGATTGTATAACTATTTAGGTTACTGGATTTCGGTAAGGAATGTTTCGTGACGATCGCCGTGAATGGAATTCGTCGCGTCGTCGCGCGGGGGAGAACCGCGGCGTGAGCAGATGAGGTCTCGGGAGCTTTAATATTGCGCGGCGGTGTTCAACGTTGTAAGATATTATACGCAATGCGTGTATAGTATGTATGTATATACGCGGAATCCACCAACGGTACGGCGGCGGTGCAATAGGTGTTTCGTATTTTTGGCGCAATTCACACGGCCGCCACCTCTATATCGCCGCCGACGCCGCGAGGCCGCAAAGAATGCGTCGACAAAAATAGAGCGCCGCGTTCTCCCTCGCTTGTCCGCGCGGCCTCGTCCGACCCCGAATTGTTTGCATATTTTCCGCATGACATGTTCTTGTTTACCAAAGTTGACCCCGTAAGCTCCATTCCGACCGTTACTCGTATTCGCATGCTCGTTCGCAAATGTGAGCGGACTCGGTGTTTTCCCTCCAAATAATTAAAAATTATATCGTCCAGCCCTACTGACTTATGTTTTTGAATTTATATAAAATACCTACCTATGTAACGCTTAAACGGGTATAGGTTTATCTGTGATGCGTTTCGTTTGAATCCATAGCTCTATCGATTAATCACGACTTAGAGTGTCATGGCGTACACCATATGGATCTGCATATTGGTACCTATATAATATCTATGTTAATAAGTAGGTAGGTATACTGTCTATGTGTATGTTTAGACTATAGATGAATCTAGTAGATTCAAAATTCGTATTTAATGCTACGAGAATAATTGTAACCGATTATCTAAATGCATTTGTATTAATATAATACATTTTAATGAATTAAAAATTTGACTTTAGAAATAATATGCACGTTATGACTCATACGTATACAATATACATAAATGACAAAATCTATATACGTTATTATTTATATATTATGTATCAGTATAGGTGCTGTTTAAAATTGTAGCTTCGATAGTTCGATTGCAGTTGCAGTTGCAGTTACAAGGCTTACCAGCTGATAGTTACCGTCAATATTGAAAGCGCGTCAAATATGACAATTGATACAATAAGAATAACACATTAGCGTGTAATTATAAAATATAAAGATGTAGCATTACAATATAACAATGATATAGTGATATAATAGATTGTCTTAATTTTATATTTTATTTTAAATTTTTATATATAATGTACAATATATTTTTTAAGTTATGACTATATAAGTTCAGTAGGTCCACGTAAATATGGTCCAATAAAATATAACAAGCTATCTAAAATATTTTGTTTTTAATATAAAATCGAAGATTATTAATTTTAATGGATTTTGAGTCTTTTAGTGTTCAGTATTTTTGTACTTATAATTGTATTTATGATGTAATATACATATGGGATAATAATTTTCAACTTGTAAATTTAGAATAGAAAGCATCAGAAATTCAGAGTACTCGTTTAGATTAATAATAATCTATTTTAATATAAGTGTTAAATATTTAATTAAGGACAAGGGTGGTGCTACACGGGGCAAGGGTGGGTAAGTGCTTCCCCTCAAATTTTATTTTTTCCCTCCATTGCCCCCATACAATTTAATGTTAAAAATATGTAAATAAATAAATAAATTGTAAATCATTATTAATAGATAAAACATTATTAATTTAAAGAGTTTTTAGACTTTACTTATATTATTTTAAGTTTGATTGTTATATTCATATTAAATATGCTTTTTTTGCACATTTAGAAATAAAAATACTCAATAAAGTTAATACTAACTGCACATTTTCTAAAATCTCATACATTAAAACAAATAAAACATAAAAAGTTATGTATTGTTAGTTGTTACATACAAATAAAAAAAAACGGAAATAATTTGAAGTTTTACTGTTACACATTTATTTCATATGATAATAATTTAATATAGGTATATTTTTTGATTATTTATTTATAAGGAAATTATTTTTTAGGTTAAGATTTTTAGTTCATTTTTGTTTCATAATAATTATTATTACATGTTCTATATATTTTTATGATTTTGGCTATCAACAACGCAATGATACGTCATTTCTGTAGAGATTTTTCTAAACAATAATCCCTTATTTACACCATACTTGCTTTAATAATTTAATTTTGACAAAACTACAATCACAATAGTGAAGTTATTGTAGATAGTTAACTTTATCTAATATTATATTTGTAAATAAATGAATGGGAATATACATATTAAGAGTACCTATATGAGTTAAAGATGTTGTCATTGTATACATATTTTATATTAAATTTTTAATTCCCTAAAGTTCTATTATGGTATATTATATAATGATTAAACGTTTAAATTCGAATGTAGAGATGAATGCACCCTTTATTTAGTAATATCACTGAATTATAGTGCACTATTTTAATGTTATATAACAGGGGTGGGCCACTGACCGCCCGCGAATCTTTTTTATCTAGCCCCCGCTACATTTTCAAATTACATCATACAATTTCAAAGTATACTCTGTCCCGTTAAATTTTAATTTTCTAAAATTTGGCCCTCTAATAACTTTCAGTTACCCATCCCTGTTATATAATATACATATATTATTATTGGGGATGCACGAGCAAATAACCTTGCAGGTATATACACAGCATATCTTAGAATCGTTCGTAGATATGAGATCAAAAGCAGACAATTGGTAGAATCAATGATAAAAATACTATTTTTAAAATAGACATAATGTCCAGAGGGTTCAATCAATTTTCATAAATTTGATTTAATTTTGTCGGTGTAAGTCAGAAGAAATGTATTGATAGTATCTATAAATATATGGTATATCGCTTGTGTATTATTTGAGAAGGCTTGTAACATTTTTGGAAGGCTTGTAAATTGTTATTGTAAAGTCACTTTATTTTTCCCACTGATTACAACATAATATTTTAAATGTTTATTTTTGTTAACCTTGTTCTTTGTATATACATAGTATATACAAATTTTTAATGAAAATTTATGGGACAATTTTAGATATGTATATAATTCTAAAAAACTTTGTAGCTATACACCTTTTTTGCGTAGGTAGTTGACCTTGGTAAAATCTTTACAATAAAAGTCAGAAAAAATTTTTATCATTTTAATCGAAATATCTATTTTCTCTTAGCTATTGAGTAGCGGTACTGTAGCGGTTATGATAAATGTTAAATGCGAATTCACGATTCTAAGCGCAGACAATTTGTTAGCCTATACCCTGTTAACCTGCAGTCAACATTAAAATTCACAATTTTGATGAATTTTGTCAAAACTAGAAATTTAAATCTTTATGAAAATAAATATGTGTTTGGGTACACAAAACATTAATTTTAAATTCTTATAAGGAACGTTTATGAGAAATCCTGTATTAAATGTATTATATTGAATTTTCATTACAAAATAGTTGAAAAATGTTTGCAATGATTATATTTGTTAAAATTTAAAACTCACATGCTTAGGTATAAAAAAACTACTGTCATGTATTTTTGATATTTATTATTTTTATAAGTAAAACTTACGAAGACCCTTGTATTTAATGATCAAGTTTATTTACTCACAAACAAACATGTTATCATGAATAAGTTAACTAAAAAAAAAATTGAGCTTTATAGCTCTTACTCCTAAAATTATATCATGTCTTAAAAATTCATATAAATTAATATTTGTTGACGTTTTTATTAATTTTCAAATTTTCCAGATAATTCGTTTTTGAATTATTAATAAAAATTAAATTAATTTTATTAAAAAATAATTTTGCGTGTCCTTTTTCCCGAATGTTTTGAAAAGTATTAGAAAATGTTTTCTATTAAACCACCAAACTACAAAGTATATCCAATTTACTATTAGAAGACATTTTAAAAATCGAAAATCAAAGCATTTCATAGCTATAAAAAGTGTTTTCAGATACAAAAAAAATCTTCATAATTTTATAACATCTAAAACCAATAATATATATGAAATTTATCTTTCTTCTCAGAATCTAAAATTAGTAAAAAAAAGTATATAGTTCATCTTGGATATACATTATACATAGGTAACTAACAAAATCAGATTCTGAATACTTTTAAATTACACACATGGTACACATTTAAATTTAGTTAAAACAAATAATATTCTTCAGTTATTTAGTTTCTTAAACAAACACAAGATCTTTGAATTAACTTGTTAAAATAATACACTGTTATTTAATTGTATTTTTGTAACTATTATCGTCTATTTTTCATTTTATTTATTTAGCTTTACTTTATACAAAAAATAACACATTATTCTTTGACAATTTAGTTTATTAAAAAATAATTTATATTTTGAAATTTTAACGAGTATGTTATATTGAAATTTTAAAAAACATTTTATTTTTAAATAAATATAAAGTATATATTATACATTTTATAAAATATAAATTATACATTACAAATATGAATTTTATTTCAATTTACTAGACGAGGTAGCTATATTATTGTATGATGATTAATGACAATACTTATTGGAATATACTATGAATAAATTTGAAATTATCACACGTGCTCCAGAGTTTTCGATGCGCTACCAATTTTTATTTTTTTGTTTTATCAATTCCAAAATAAAAGTTATTATAATACTAAAACATTTATTAATGTTATTAATTTGTAAGTCAACATCGTCATACCGTAGAACAATAATGTGATTATGTTTGTAGTATAGAGATGAGCTTAAAATTATTCTAAATTTTTTAAATAAATAATATTATGTATATCATAGTGACGAAACAGACACAACAAAAACACATACATACTTTGTAAAACCAATACATTCTTATCCCACTCATAATCTAAAATATTATAGAACAATATTATAACTTTATATAGCTATATAGTTTTATATTTGTATTAATAATTACATCTTCCGGCAATGCCTCTGTAGTGTTATTTTAATTTTGAATTTCTTAAATTTAACTCTTTTATATAATTTCACGTTTCTGTTTATTCATCATAGCCAACGCTGATTATATGAGACTAGGATATCCACTACTCATGTGGCGCCTTTATTCTGCGATATTCTTGCCAACAATTTTATTAATGTGATTCAAGTTTTCAAAAAAAAAAAAAAATGGGCAGTATTACAAATTAATCACTCAGTAACAACTTATATATTACATATACTTCAAAATTTGTTGTACTCATAATTTAAACTTTTATTCTAATAATAATTGAATAAAATAAAGGTAGATAGTTTGCACATATAATATACAACTTTAGATTTTAAACACTTTTGTATATAGTATAGTATAATAGTATTATAATAATATTGTACAAAATTAATTTTGCTTAACTAAACTGGTAATACTATCTACTGCTAGGATCTGTCATACAGCTTAACAAAAATATTATAATATTTTCATATAATTTCAATATAGATTAAAAATTGTATATCAATTTAGAAGTTTCATATTATAATTATTAATTACGTATTATTTTCGAGAATCATAATAATTTATAAATATAGAATTGTTGAAAAAAAAAGAAAGAATTAGAAACAGAATATCAATTTAAATTCAGTAAGAACTAAAAACTAAGATTATCTTCATAAATTCTTCAGTGTCAAACACACAGCTTGTGATCTAAATAATTTAAACACATTATAGAATAATTTCTATAATATTCTTTGTAGTAATTTTATAAATTAAGAAACTAAGTAATTACCTATGTAAATACTTATTTCATGGCACATGTACGTTTGTTTTTATTTTTCTAAGTTACAATGCATACCAATTGTACGTTTATTTAAATATGCATCCAAACATGGTTTAGTTGATAGAGTTCATCATACTCGTAGAAAGTTTCATAATTATAGAATTCAATTTAATTTTAATTTTTTTTATGTGAAAAGTGACATTTATTTTAAATATAATCTAAATTATATAATATATATAATATAACTAAAAAGTATCAGGGAAGTAAATCTGCTGTATACTTGTAGACTTAATCATTGAGTAGTGCAATGTATGTCGTAAATATTTCCAACTCCACTACCAATGAAATATTTTTCATGCAATTATACATATTTCACAATAATATTTAACTAAGGGTTAGCAGCAGTTAAAATTTAAAAATAACCTAAACAATGTCTTAATCTTCAAATATCTATAAATGTTTTAAAATTAAAAAATTAATTGAAATATTAATGTATTAATGTATTAATATTAAAAATGATAATTAAGTAATAGTTAAATTTTTCAAATTTCTACGATAATTTTAAGATATTGACTTATGATTTAGGTGCTTACAGTAAAATAACAAAAAAATTTTGAGAATATTACGCTTATTAAAAATTAGTCGCATGCCTACTCTAAACTTATTATTTAAAATATACAATAAGAAAAACCTACCAAGAATCTTGTATTAGATTTTCAGGCATAAGGTATTAAAATTAAAAATATACCTATTTAACAAAATAATCTATTATTATTTTATATTTAAACCACAGAATTTTAAAACTGAATTATTAAGTGCTCCAGTTTTTGACATTATAATTATTAATTAGATTATCAAACGTTTTTAATGTTTTTTAAATCAGTATAAATTACATAAAACTGGCAGAATTAATTACTTTTATTTAGTGGTTTATGGTTTTTTGAGTGAGGCAATAAAAGATTATAATAAAGTGTGTATTAATAAACGTTTGAACTAGTAAATAATTGCGTTTAGCTGCATTTCTATACCTAGTACTTTTCACAAATTGACAAAATTTAAATACAATTTATTTTTTAGATTTTATCTTAAATAAACGTAAAATCTTAAAACAGTACAATTTTAGTGTCATCTACTAGATGTTTAAAAATAATTTATAATGTGTAGGTGTTTTAATGCGCATCTGAAGTACTTCAGCAATGATAAAAGTGCATTACGCTTTATTTCATTGTACACTTGCATTTCACTACATTTATTTTTGTAAAGTAACCAAAAAGACTAAGAGTAGGTCATTATAAAATAACACTTTGAATATGTACTCCTTAATCACGCATATAAACTCATAAGAAGTCATAAAAAGAGTGTCAAACGTTTTACTTTTTATGAAAAACAAAATGTTTTATTTATTTTTCATTATCATAAAATTATTACTGAAAATATATTTTTAATATATTATAATAATGAAATTTTCACGGATTACAAAATCTATTTTTTTGTTATGTCATTAATTTAAAAATTGTATTACCTATATTAAAATAAAATATGTTTCTGCATAATATTATCAATACTATAATGTTATTATAGTACTTATCGTTTATAGTGATTAGTAACTCGTCGTATCAAGATTGATAGCTATAGTGAAGTTAAGAAGCTATATAAGTACTACGGAAAAAAATATCTTTCAAATCAAGTCAACTTTTAATTCACTTATCAACGACTCTGGCCTTGAACATTGGAAATTGTTGGATATATTAATTTTCTTTGAACGATGTAAGAGCGTTTCCGGACATTGCATTGGAATGTGATGCTACGGTTAGCGTTGGTGTAAGCACGTGCCGACACTGCCGACTAAAAAAACTAGAAAAAGGTATAAAATTGTATCATGTTTTTGGACTATATCCAAAACGATGTGACTTGTCGGTGGCGACGGCTGGTAGCAGCATACATGCAGACAGAAATGTATTCCTGAGAAATAATAAATCGACATCAATTGGTAGCCAACAAGGGGATGGTTTATTTGGCTCTAGTCAACCGTAACGGTAATTATACACTACAGGTGCAGTGCAGTTTTTGTATATATAATTGAATGTAAGTCGGTACATAATAATATAATGTAGATATATAAGTATGTATAATATTATTTTTATATTATTTGTGCGATGTTCTCTCATTTCATAATAATAATATTTTTTAGCAGTCTTACCTTTATTGTTTGACTATGCCTATGATGCATTTTACATTATTGATTTTATTTTTGTCGCTCAGTCGATATGGTTTTGGTTCTATTTATTTCAGTCTCTTTCAGCATACATTAATAATCCTGAACTGAGTTTGTTACTTACACGTTTAAGCTATAAATCGCATACTATATTAAAATGCGCAATTATATGTGCAAATGTGCAATATTACAACGATAAATATTGTTTATGAATAATAATTTATGTCGTAACTCGTAAGAAAGTAATATAATTATTAAAACAAATGTTTATTAATAACATACACATATCATATAGGTATATGTTGATATGCTGTTATAAACACATATATATAAGTCACCCTAGAATGTTTGACTATTTTAAAATACTTACATTATTTTATTGTTTTGAATTTATTATTAACTATATCTATAGACTTCAACCAATGGAATATATTATATTATGAATAGACTTGTTTTTAATTTTTATAATAAATTTAAATCCTCGCATACCAAAAATGATACTAAATGGAATACAATCAAAACCAATAACCAACTATATCCTCTATAATTGGTTAATTTCAAAATAAAGCTCAAATGGAAAAAGTGGAGAATTTTGACATAGGTCGCGTGTGGAGAGATCGTTTTGAATCTTTGAAGAATTTTAAGATGTGATGATATCTATTTTGACATTTTACTTATTTGTAATTGAATAGTACGTTTTAAAAGTTTTCCTTTACATGAAATAAAAATTGAATCAACAATTATTTATTCAAATAATTTAACAAAGACATTTAAAAACAAGAAAGAGTATAGTATAAAATGTTCATCTTAAATCGTCACCTTAGTTTTATACTGTACAATATAGCACCATAAAAATACATAAACATTTTTAATTCTATTCAAAGGTATTAAAGGTGATTTACTACATCAGATGAGTAATTATTAATAGATGTTTTCAGACAAAAAAGTCGTATTTTTCAACCTTTCAGTTTTCGTTATGCTTTAAATCTAAAACATTGTAAGTTATTGTCTTCTATAATAATTGCAACGATTAAATCTAAATTTGGTTGGTTTTTTTTAGGTAAACGCAATGTGCACCAATAATACTTAGTAAATAGTATTACTGGCTGCTGTTAATAGTCAAAGATAATCTAAAATATTTTTTACACATTTTGGCAAACATTCTATTTGAACGTAAATTTAATAAATATTTATTTAAATAAATAAAATTAGAAATAATATACATCATAATGTTTTGATGTATGTATGGTCACTTGTCTGATGCTTCTATTAGACCACTTGGAATTGTGTCCCTGATTTGTTAGCCAGTTTTTATTTTTTAAATTTATTAATGAATAATCCATTATGAAGCCATGAAGGTCTTGTTTACACATGTTATATTATATAATAACTAATGTTTTATATTGTTTCATTTGCTTATTACTAAAAAGTTGTCAAAAAACTTGTGGGCAGATGAAAACTTATTTATTTCATAAATATCTTCACATACTCTGGTCAAGGTTTGTTTTGTAAAAGATGTCGTTTGTCCGTTAAATGATAAGACTATTTTTATTCGTCCTTTTGACTCGATTTTACTGTTAAAATATATTATTGAATTGGCATAAGAATTCAAATTTTATAAATATGTTAAATAAACATTCGTTAAAATTATAAAAACTTGGATCTGTTTTCTATATTGTTGACAATATGTTCTAATTCGATCACTATTCACTTGGTAGTTGGTTCTTATTAATTGTTGTTATGCCAAATCCTAAAAAAATAACATTAAAAAACATTAGGTAAGTTTATTCATAATTTTACGATAATCCTATCAAATAATAATTATTATGAAGTCATTCATCAAGTTAAATTTGCTTGTGACGGTTATGTAGAAACTTTATATAATAACTATTATTGTTTATACACCCGTCTAAATATGTATTGTATTGTAATTTATAGTTATTCATAAATTAATAAACCATAATTTATATTATATTATATTATAAACTGTCTTCAATGCAAATATTAATATATAAATACCTAATAAATCGCTATTTTATGTGTAAAACTGTGAAATATAAAATATTCAAAAGTATCACTCATACATTTTTAAGAGGACTTACATTTTTTAAGAAATTCTATAAATACAGATTACAGACTATAGTACACAGATTTTTGGTTAAAATCGTTAGCAAAGTGTGTAATTAAAGTAATATCTTTAGAACAATTATATATTTTGCACTCTAAATAGACTTATATTATATACGATGTACTTTATTCTAACTATAAGTTATTTTAAATAAAAACAAAATACTGTTTCAGAGTTATTTCGTTTACTTGGTGTCCAATAGATCTATTTGTATTTTTAATGCGATAAGAACTAGATTCGTCGTATTGTGATTCTAAAATAAATTAAACTTCGTATTATACTATTTTATAATTTCATATTATGAATACTACTTCATTAAGAATAAAAATATAAATTAAAAAAAACCTTATTTTTAGAAATTAACATATCTCATCTGGATAAAATAATTAAAATTGTAATAGAAAATAATATTCTAAAATGTATTTTTCTAATAGTTATATAATATTTTTCCTGGAATTCATCAAAAATTCATCGTTACCACTTGTTTTTTTTTATGTGTATGCATTTTAATTTAATGCTTTTATTTCTTTTATTTTGTTCAGCCATTTAAAGATAGCTGTTATGAGAATAGCATAATCGACTATGACTCTATGAGAATATAGTAAATATTTTAATTAAAAAAAGACATAGGTATACTTATCGCCTACTTATCTATATACCATATAACAATAACTATAATATCATAAACGACATAAGTCTCATAGTATATTGTATATTGATTAAATAATTATTTAATAATACATTCAGTATTGATAATAAATCATTACATTATACCTATTCAAATTTAATCATTGTGAATATATCTTCTCTGATTATTAATGCATGTATATAATATATATTTATTTATTTTTCAAAGTTAATAAGACGGTAATAGAACATTAAAATACGAAACTTTCAAAATAAGTAAAAAATGTTAACTATACAAATGTTTATAATGTATATTTATTAATATTATTTTAAAATACTAACAAATTGTTGTTAAATAGTAATAGTAATGGAATTGTTAAAAACTATGTGCTGCAAATAGAATAAGGTCCTTATATGGATTGAACTAAATTACTGACACATGCAACCAATAAAATTTGTTGTCACTGTAGTAGTTGGCATACAAATAAAATGTTTTCCGATTAATTTATTATTTGACATCTTGACAGTTTAGCTACACAAAGAATTTAGAATGGCATTTTGCCAATGGCATTCTGTTTTTGTTTATTTTTTTTCGATTTTGTCTTGCAGTGACAATCGATGTCCATACACCTATTACTGTTCGCGATAGGTACGATATTATAATTATATGCAATCCTCGATGATTATTTCTAAATTTAATAGATTACATTAAATTTTCTGTGTTTATTAATTGTATTATCATTTACCTATAAATTATTATGTTCTTGTTTTTGTTGCTTCACATCGATGATGATTATTTTACTCTTTAACAACCAGTAGGACTGTAGATAATATAGTATCTTATCATCTGAAAATCATAAAACAAATTAACAAAATGCTATAAGTATACTAAAAAATTGTGGAAAAAATTCCCCATAAAAAATACCTTTAATAGAAAATCAAATATCTAGTATTAAATTAAATAAATTTACAATGAATTAAATGCCCTTAAAACTATCAAAAATATTTAATATATTGTAATAAATTCGTCTATAAGCTGAGACTTGATTTTTTTTATTTGGTCGTGGGTGGGGGAAGGAGACTAATCATAATATTAAATTATCCATTATTTTCTTAAATTACCTTGATATTTCATTGGAAAGTATCGATTATTTTTGTGAGAGCTATAGATGATTTTGAGAGCTAATCTCTCTCTTCATAATTGTGCCTACTTTTGGAAAAATATTCATGTAGGACTATTATTGTAGGTATAGGTAATTGGTAATCACTAATACTTGTCTTACGTGTTATTTTTCTATGAACGTTCAAATATAATATGATTTGGTGGAATAAATCGTTAATAAATAAAAATAATTAATATTTTGTGGGTAGGAAGTACATTTTTGAAATAATTTTGAAAGCAATAAGTATGGGCAATTTGATTTTAGTTTTATCTTCCGCATTCAAATCGTCGATTAGTGTGTATATTTGCCAAATGAGTGGTTTTTTTTTTAAAAAAGATAAACAAATGCGTGATTCAATTTATTCATTTTTATTGTCTGTTTTTAACTAAATTTATATATAAATTTATTGGAACTAAATTTCTTTATTAATTACCAACTTTTTTCTTTTTCGTATGGGTGTTTTTGATATAGGTACGTATTGTATACACAATTTTATTAGTTTCTAGATTCAAGCGATAGGTCAACGGTCCTTTGTGCATGCTAAAATGTTTGCGGAACCTTCCCATACAATCTTAACACTTAAAAAGACGTAAAATAAGTTTTTACGGCGAAATCGTCTAAAAGTGACCAAGCCCGATAAAATATAAAATAAATATCGGAAATTTAGTTTTTTCGAACGTAAAATGTTTCGGCTACATATCTAATAATACGTGTAAAGTTTCAGAATTTAAAAATAAATCCTTCACCTCGAAAACTTGCATATTACTTTTTTTTTTTAAAAAAGTGGATTTTAGTGTCGTTCTAGATATTAAACATTTGAATTTTTGTGAATTTATTGATATAAAAACAAGGGTTCTGCAAGGTCCCTTTTGCACGCTACAACGTTATTAGATGCACCACGAGTACACTGCCTTCTTAAAACTATATATTTAGTTTTTTAGGTGAAAAGCGGCAAAAAATAACTGGGGCCGTAATAATAAAAAAAAAAATCGAAAATGTAGTGTTTTTTCGCACGTAAAATATTTTGGCTAGATATCTAATAACACGTGTTAAGCATTGGAGTTGAAAAATAAATTCTTCACCCCAAAAATGTGCATACGATTTTTTTCTTGAAAAAATTGTTTTTAGCGACCCTGAGTATTAAGTATTTGGATTTTTGCGATTTTTATGATATAAATAGATAGGCCAACGGTACCTTTTGCATGCTACAACGTTTTTAGAGGTACACGCCGTATTATAACTAATTATTTTATTATTGATCAAGAATTACTATTGACATTATTCGGACAATATATAAATATAGATACATACAGTAGCGTATAAAAAAATTAATTTCAGAGGGCGTTAAAAAAAATTTCAATTTTTTAATTCCAATTATTTATACAATCAAAATCAATGCCCGTACTAACCATACCTTTCAGAAGGGGTTGAACCCTTACTCCCCATACATACGCCACTGGATACATATATATAATTTTGTATTATAAATAAACGTTGGTAAATAGATGGATATATTTGTATGATAATGTACATCGTAATATTATTAAAAAATGACAATATTTCGGTTTCAATTGAAGTTGAATAAATTAAAGTTAATTAAAAGTTAATTAAATACACTGTGATACCTCTATTTTCAGTTTTTTTTTTATCAAAATATAATGTTAAATCATCAGTCGTCTACATATTATGAATACAAGTTTAATAAGTTAAACATTAGTATAAGTTTATTTTTACAATTAATCATCAAGGTTGAAAAAGAATTATATATCTATTATAAGTTTAATATTTTTTAATTCAATAGTGATACACATGTTTCAAAAATTATTTAAATGATTCTACCTATAACAAGTTTTTAGGTACATCATTGATTTTATATTCCATTATTATTATTATTATTATTAGGGTATAAAATTATTTAAATTACTCGGCGATCGTAAACTGCGCCCAAAATACAGGTAAACACAATATCACACACGTAAACTATGTCGAGTTTTTATCAAGTGTAAAAATAAATATCTATATCTATAGCTATATTTTTGCAAAATTATCTTTAATGTAAGTATACTTATTTGTTATAGCCATCATATAATATCAATAATTAAAATTAAAATTAAATGTATAACTTTAAAAAGTAAAATAATTATTACAAATAACAAATATTACAAATAATAACATATATTTATATTTGATACATATTCATAAATTAAAGTTTGCCACTATTATATTTATTAATTAAATTTTGTAACTTTTCGCTTTTTTGTTTTAGAATTTTGGTATTTAAAGGGTTCATTTATACTATTTAGAATTTAGTTTGATACATGTTTTTTTATTTGAATTTATTTTAACTTTTCTATAAACATCAAAATATTTGGATGAGTTGTATAAAAGCTATAATTTAAGCAAGAATGAAAAGACTCATGCATTAATGGTTAAAGTTGGCTCTGCTAATGATTGAGCTCATATTTCAGGTGGATACTGAGCTTAGTTACTCGATAACCCGATAACATGTTGGTATATCTAGACGAAAATAAAATTGCTGAAATATAATTGAAAAAGTACACAATCATAGAGACTTTAATAAGTCAAAAGTTTTGTATATTTTACAAACGGTGCACAACTTAAGTTGTCGGATGCAGTTATACATTACACCTTTTTAACATAGATACAAATTCAGGCGTAATTTACATTAAACCCTTTTAACGTATAGATACAATTTCGGGCGCAGTTTACGTATCCCAAAATTACTACTTAGGTATCTCAGTATCTGTATATTAGATAGGTAGGTTCCTATTTAACATTAATTAATTTAGGCTAATAATTAATATTCAATAGTGAGAAACTAAAGAATCTAAGATAATAACTATGTTACTTTGTGAGTAAATGGTATATTAATCTTGAAATTAATTTAAGTTATAGAATTTTAAGTAATAAAATTACAACAAATATACAAAAATAAATACCTATCAAATTTTGAATTATTATTAAATTAGTTATTAAGCTATAATACATATTAGATAAATTCCAAAAATTGTAAAATATATTTTTTCTCTAAATGGAAGGTTTATATTGTCAATAAAAATATTATATATAAATATATAATAATATAAAATGTTAGTTATTAATTATAAAATCATTATTCATAATTAAAATTTAATAATATTATATTAGTTATGAAAACAAAAAATTTATATTTTGCTTAAATAATTATCAAATACACATATTTGTATCAAGTCAGGATGGCCGAGCGGTCTAAGGCGCCAGACTCAAGGATAACCCTTGTCTGTCAAAGCGATGGATAGTTGAGCGTTCTGGTCCTCATCTGAGGGCGTGGGTTCGAATCCCACTTCTGACAAACTTTTTGTATTTTTTTATGTAATTATTTATTAATAAAAACTTAATTAATAATTAAAATTACTTAATTCATTTTTTTAAATAATATGATGAAATTGTAACACAAAATTATTTAATTACTTTTATCTAATGGCACACATCTTGAGTAATTGGTATAATTTATTATTATGTTAACATAATAAAATATATTATTAATATTTACGTATAAACATTGATTGTAAATAGTATTTATAATCAATGGTATAAGGTATACCGTATACTATACATATACCTATTTACCATATAATTTATCGTTTGTTAATTGTTTTATATTAATAATCGTAAACTTAAAATTATACTTACAAATAAATATAAAAATTATAGTTAAGTATAGGTATCTAAGTTTTAGAAAAATAAATTAAAATAACTAGGTACTAAATAACCTACACACTACTGAACACGCAAGTATTTATAAACTCAGAATTACCTAGTACCTACCTAAACGGTTTAAACAGTTATATGTTATGTGGATCTTACAAGGTATACATTTAGATATTTAAAAATTCAAATTCAATGTTATTGTGATTTGACATACTTTTTAAATTAATTGTTTGTGGCCGGCATAAAAATATGCGTATTAAAAAATATAAAAACAACACCACTATACGACCTAAAATATTATACATATACCTATTTATTTGGTGTATTCAACTATATAAAAATTTTAGTTATGACATATTATGTTTGATAAATTAAACAACAATTTTATTATTTTTGTACCTAATTATTATTAATAAAATATAATATTAATTATCTATAAATACTTATAATATCCTATGAATCTATGATTCCATTGTATATATTAAGTATAATACTATCAGTGTTCTTGTCTTTATAAGTTAAAATTTATTACACAATATTTAATAATTTTAGTAAAAATTTATAGTATTATACTCATAAAATATAATTGTATGAAATTTTTTGTTTAAAAAAACATTGAATCTCGAAAAATATATGCCTAAATATAACAATTTTCAACTCTTCCAAAACATCTAGCAGAGTGGCGCAGTGGAAGCGTGCTGGGCCCATAACCCAGAGGTCCGTGGATCGAAACCACGCTCTGCTAAATACATTTATGCAATTTTTTTCATTTTTAAATTGTTTATTTTTTATTTTATTTTATATTAGATAATATTATTAAATTATCAACGATAACAATATTCAATAAATACACGTATTTAATATTTTAATACTGGACAATGAATGCGTAAATAACATTTGCCATGTTATAATACAGATTATAGAACCATTATTAACAAAATTAAAGTTTTTGCCTAGTTATGTACTATATTTTATTTATAGGTACTGGTAATGTAAAGATATTGTAAGATGTTATTTGATATTGTAGGCAGTAGACCTATTTTATCAAATGATATATATTTTTTACTATAAATTGACAATCAGTATATTTTCATAAAATATTATAAAAATATGTAAGTAGCCAAGTAGGTATTATATTATATTATATTATATTAAATTATTATAATTTGTAAATGGTTTTGGCTAAATCTGGCATAAGTAAAATTGAATAATTTAGTAATATTAACTAGAAAGTAGAACTTTTAAAGCACAACAGAGTTATTAGAAAATCATTATTAAAATTATAAATTAAATGTTTATAATAAAAGATGTTACTAAATACATAATAATTTGATACCTTGATATACGTTTATAAGCGGCTATGTGTCCCTATGCTATTAGTCCCTATTTCGTATGGTTGTTAATAGATATTATTCTATCATGTATTAACATCCAAAATTTTGATAAATATATTCTATTTTAGTTTTATAAATATTCTTATTATTTTTATATATTAATTATACTATGACCATGAATAAGATGGCGTGATAAAAAGTTATTAAACTTTGAAATTTAAATCTAATTTTTATTTAACCTAACTTTATACAGAAAAATCAGTTCTATTCCAATATATATATATAAAAAAAAACACAATAATAAAAATTCACAATCTTGATTATGGTTAAAACTTTGGTTTGCCACATTCGATACCTAAGGCGTTTGTTGAGATTATGACTATTTATCTAGACGAAAAATAATTTGAGTCATAATATAATTAATTACATATATATGAGTTACATAAGTAACTAATTATTTTAATATCCTTGCAACCCGGTGGGCAGTGGTAGTACCTCAACTCTCAAGTATCTACATAGTATAGAAATACGTATTAAACAATAAACATAATAATATGAAATGTGCAAAATTGTAACATTACTAGTAATTACAAAATATTATATAATTTGGGTATTAAAATGCTTTTATTTATCGGATATTTATGAGTTTGTTATGTATATAGCTTTTTATATAACTAAGGTATGTAAAATATATGCATCATTAGCAGAGTGGCGCAGTGGAAGCGTGCTGGGCCCATAACCCAGAGGTCCGTGGATCGAAACCACGCTCTGCTAAACATCATTTTTATAAATATAAGAAAATACTTCAATAATTGTGTGTTTTTGTGGAAAATAATACAAGTTGAATGTGTGATTTTAATTATTTGTTTTTAACCTTTAACCACTTTTAACTAGTTAATCATATCTCCGACAGTCTAATCATTTTATATTCTATTGCAGATTTCACAATGATGTGTTTTAAAAAGTTTTTAAAAAACAGGTTTTTTGAGATCACGTAAAAAATTACATAGCAATAATGGACATTTTCGTGTACGGATCCTATCTTTATTCTTTATTCGTATTACGCCGTTACACTTACACCCTCATCATGATCATTTTTTTTAACGTTCATAGACTTAAGCATTGATTATAGACCATAGTAGGGGTGGCCAATCAGTCGATCGCGAAATGAATTTGAGTCGATCGCGACACCCTTTCGTATTTTCTTGAAATTTGTTTTCTGTAAATTTGAATATCTATATAAACGAATATAAAAATTATATTTAGAAAACGCAATAAATAACTGTAAAAAACGAGATTGTATTACACAGATATCGAATAAAAGAAGTGTAACACGCATCATGTACATATATAATATACATATTTTTTTTATTGACAACCTAGGTTTTTGGTCGATCACGACAATCTAGAAAATCTTGGAGATCGATCGCAAATCTATTAAAGTTGGCCACCCCTCCACCCCTGGACTAAAGTAATGTGTCAGTAAAATTCATAGGTAGACATTTGGTTGAATTTTTAGGGGGGCTATAATCAGTGGCGTATTTAGAGGGGGCCAAAGGGCCCCTCCCCCTGGTCCGTGTAGTATGTACATATAATAGTATAACACAATACTACTTAGTACTCTTATTATACTATATAATGTATTTATGTATGATTAAATAATGATTTAATATGAAAACCAAAATAAAAATAGTAAAATTTAAGTACGCATTGTTGTGCGATACCTAGCAAAAGATAAAATTGATATAATGCATTATCATATCTAAACTACACCGTTTCTCTGTTCTGGAACCGTTCGGACAATACGTCGATACCGCACATGTTGCTCAGTTGCTGTTTAAGTGCCGATAAAACGCATAAGTCTAATCGTGTAGTTGTCAACAACGTATTCTTTTACTTGTCAATGCATTTTTTATAACTTAATTATCTACTCATGTATATATTTTAATATTTGTATAAATTGACAGCTGAATTTAAAAAATATGCAACAAAATAAAAGAACATCAAAGATAACTAATTTTTTTAACTCAACACAAAAAAAAATTAAAATAGAAACTTACGACGTCGTGAATAACGGATAGCAGAAGTCACAGTCTAATTCACACAGTCGTATACGTACTTAAATTGTTACATCTTAATTAAATATTAATAAATATACTAAAATGTATGATTTTGGTGTTATATCTGATGGGTAATCGGAAAAAAAAGCCCTGTATCAAATAAAAACATTATTTGTTATTTTATTATGAATTACATAATTAAATATAATCATTACTTTTATCTATATAACATTTCTTTGACAAATCTAAAAGTATAACTGCAATTTTCATTTAACATTATCATTTGTACCTACATAATTTAAAAAATGTTTAAGCGTAAAAATTAAAAATATAATTAATTAACTATCATGTATTCATGTGTACATAATTTAAATAATTTATTTAAAATTTTTTTTAAATATGTAATATACAAACGAAAAATTACAATTATTTTAAATTTTTATACTTAAATATTTTGTCAATTATGTAAGTATAAATGACAAATAACAATTACTGACAATGTTAAATGCAGATTTCAGTTATACTTATAAATATGTTAAAAAAGTGTTACACAGATAAATCTAATGATTATATTTAATTATGTAAATCATAATAAAATAACGAATAATGTATTTAGTTAGTATGGGGATTTTTTTTCCGGGGCTATTTTTTTCCTAGATTCATCTGGTGGGCCCCTCCCTTGAGAAATTTCTGACTGCGCCATTGACTATAATAATCCAATGTAAAGTAACCCTGCACCCCCTTTTAATACACAAGTATAACATATTACCTTCGATTTTTGGGGGGCTCAGCCCCCCCCCCATGTCCGCCTATGCAGTGAATACAAATTTTAAATTAACACATCCATTAAAATGACCTACTCGTCACTCGATGACGATTGACTAGGTTGCTAGGTATATTCAAATTCTTTTATATACTATATATTTTCTCGAAGAAAATGATTAGTGGTTAATAACCAAAATTGGAGCGTTTTGAAGATATTATTTTAAATTGTAATATAATTATATTTTTTACTAAATTGTCAAATAGGTAATCAACAATCAGTAATTCTTGATATAGCAAAATGAAAAAATTTAAACTTTAAATGATTATGTTTCCAGTATGATACGACTTTTATATTGCCTTCGAGAATTTTTAAGATCTTAAATTTCATATAATTTTTTTATATACAATGTTGTATAAATATGTTATGATTTACCGAATTACAAATGCATATCATTAGCAGAGTGGCGCAGTGGAAGCGTGCTGGGCCCATAACCCAGAGGTCCGTGGATCGAAACCACGCTCTGCTAAACGTTCGTTTTATGTGTATGAGAGTACAGCAAAGTGTGCATATTTATCTGGAAAATATATAATTTGATTTTTTTATATTTTTAGTCTTTGACATTCTTTCTGTTTTTAATCATTTTTAATAATTTACATTTTTATTAAGACGTAATATATATTATAATATTACTTTAAATAAAATATTTAAATTTAAATTATTTATATTATTTGGTATAATTTGCCATATTTTACTTAGGTATTTTTAATAATCATACATCATTAGAGTAGGCAATATAAATTCTCATAAAGTTATTGCGTAATAATTGGAATTTAGATAATCGATATTTCCTTTGCACTATTCGATTAGATATTAATTACTACATTTTTAAGTACTCCTAGCTCCTGCCAAATATAAACTTCCTGCGAATATATGATAGTAAAGTAGTACAGTAAAGCAAAATTTTAAGTTTTCAGAGCTTATAAATATTTTTCTGATTTTTTAACATATTTACATTTTCTTATGAATTTAAAAATATTAATTTTAAAAAAACTCACCCTTGAATAAGGGCTTTTTAGAATAAATATAGTTATTTTTACCAAATTGATATCATAGCAGAGTGGCGCAGTGGAAGCGTGCTGGGCCCATAACCCAGAGGTCCGTGGATCGAAACCACGCTCTGCTAAGGAAATTTTTGCTTTTTTTCTTACTAATCATAGATGTTTTTTTTTAAGTTATAGTTATTTGGAAGTATAAACGAGTTTAATGATTGTGTCATAGACCTTAAACTTAGTAAATATATATGGTAATATTACATTTTCACGAACCTAACTTCCTATATCAGTCTCAACTAATACGTATTGATTATACAATTTAAAGGTTAATAGCTTATTATAGAATAAAAAATTATTGCAAATTTGCAAACATATACATGATACATTATACAAGTTAATATTCATAAAAAGTATACTTAATACTTAATAACTAAATAAAATTAGTTATTGAAAAAATAATTTAAAAATTGAAATATTTGTAAATTATAAAAGACATAACTAAATTGTCCTAGATGAGTTCTCAATGTTCTCATCATTGAATCTCGTCATTTTAGTGATATTGCAATATCATTCAGTGATATTGTGATTATCATAATAGCACACACTTATACAGTAATATATAGGCAAGCTAGACGCGTAGCCAGGGGGGGTGTTACAGGTGTAGTAACATCCCCCGCCCATCCTCAGCCAGGGTATACTTATCATGGATTTACATATTTTTTTATTAATAATAATAATAATTAAATTTTTTCTTATAAATCACTATCTATTTACTTGTAATGCGTTTGTACAATAAAGTATACGTAAAGTTATTAATTTTATATACATCATTTTGTCAATTAATTTTGAATAACACCCCCCTTTGAAATTCCTAGCTATGCGCCTGAGGCAAGCATATTGTATATTTTGATTCAGTGTCTACTCAATATTATTATATATGCACAGGTACACGTCACACGGTGATTATTTTAACAGTATCTAAATATTCATAATATTATAATAACTATAAAAAGAATTATTAAATATTTTTTTTTATTACGATTTAAACTCATTACAAAAAAATATTTTTCATTAATTTATTAATTTATAGTTTTATGTTTTTTTTTGTTTTTAATGACAGCATACTTACATATATAATTTCATAATTTAAAGCAAAATATTTACTTAGGAGTTAAGAATTTTGATAGGTAAGTAGTTAATTAGTTACCAGTTTACCACTATATAAATACCTCCCGGCTACCTGTACTAAAGTTTAGACAATTCAATTATTTCAATTAATGGTATAAAATATAAATACATCATAATGATAATACCACTATATTTTATGTTTACCGTGCCACATTTAATCCATCAAAACTTTAAAACTTAAACATCTTATTTCAAAAAATGTAATGAGTTTTATGAATTCAAATCATAGTACGTTAATAGGTACTTATAACGGGATGTGATATGCTGACTACTGGCACCATCTAGTCAGCAGCAATATTACATTCAGTCAGCAGTAAAAAATTTAGCATTTTAAAATCTAGTCGGCAGTTTTAAAGATTACTTACACCAACCCATGCATTATTTTAAGTCCGTCCCTGCGCTTGATTAGTGTGCATCTGATCTTTATACGCATCACGCGTGAACTAATAAAGTAAATTCATATCGTGCAATGGCTATAATGTGTTATCGTTGTATAACTTGTCGATTCTATAACCAGCAATTTACAGTTGTTTTGACGATAATATTACCTTAACACATTATCATCCGATAAAAATTAGTGATTGTATAGAGCAAATGTGCTTTTTAATTTATAATAATATATTATTACTGTAATTTAAAAATTATCGTATATTATGTAACTGTATTTGTTTAATCGTCCACTTCATATAATCTCTCCTGACGTTACAATTAATTCTGCAATTTTCGAACAACATTAAATATTCATAAAAAGGTTGGCTAAGCAATAGGCATCTATTCAACGCAACAAACCGAGTACACTGTTGTAGCCACGATGTGCATGATGATGAAAGCAGATATAAAATGTACAATAACTACATGGAGTAAATAGTGGGGGGCTTAAAAGGGCTTAGCCCTCCTTAAGATTTTATTTCATTGAAATACTATTTTAAATTTTTAAATTTATAAAAAAATATTGTATAGGTAATTAATATTTAATGGTAATAGCTATGAATATATTATAATAGTAATAACATGTTGGTAGGTTTTCATTAATTTTTTTAATTTCAACGTTTTATAAACAGTTTATGATCTATTATAAATTTATAACTTATAAGTAGTTAGTTATAAAAACGGCCTGCCGTGAGAAATGCAGCTGAGGTTGAACAAAATACATCGTCCTTCGACCAGCGAACGTAAATGTGCGCGTTATATTCACGGTGTCGTCCAAGTATGTAAATATCACTGATAATTAAAATCTATAAAAGATCCTCTTTTAATTCTTGAAACCTTTTGGGCTCAAGTCCTATGCATTTGAGGACCCTATTTACGCCATTACATCATGACAATAAGTATCGATTATCCGGTCATATTAAAATATGTTATCAATTATCACCATTACTCGATATTATAGCCGTCGACGCAACAATGGATTTCGATATTATCACGGGGCGTTTCTAGTGTTTCTACTCGGACGACTCGGACGAACAAACGCTGTCGTGGTGAATATTTAATTCGAGTATCAAGAGTGACAGTTTAATGTAATATAATATAAAATTATATAAATTATTTGTATTATAAAGGATAAAATATTAATTATGGCAAGATTGTTGGCCAATATATCCAAATAAATATAATAGTAGCAACAAGTTATAAGTGTATAACATTGAGGTCGATATAAATTAGCGATTGTGTGTGACTAGTCTTAAAAATTGCAATCGTATAAGTCGTGCAACATTTGACGGAGAGGCGAGTCTATTTTGTTTGGACTTTAAGGTAGGTACCTTGAACAGTTATTTATTAGTACCTACAATTTCATGATAGTATAATATATTAATTAATATGTAATCATTTTTATTATTACCTTCATTCGATTTTAGCATCAATCAATACTACTTAATATTAATAAATATAAAATTGTAAGTCCAAAACTTCAAATATTCGATGTCCATTACTCATTAGGTTTATTCTTATCTATAATAAATAATAATAATAATACATAATATTATCTATCTTATCACATAACACAAAAAAGTTGGATCATAAAATAAATAAATCTACCTTGCACACGCAATATATTATATTATTATCATTTATTTAAGTCATAAAATTATAATATTAACAGAAATGATGTGATACAAATTTAAATTCAATAAGATTTTAATGTTTAATAATAATGTGCTGCAACTCTGCAAGGTTCAATTCTCAGTGTGTCCAAACAAAGAAACGAAAAATTGTAGAACTATATTGTGGTTTGGATGATGTTTTTTACAAGAACACGGGGCATTCTAAAACTCCAACAAAATTTAAAATATATTATAATTATAATAATTAAATACTAACAATACAATGTATTATGTATGCATGGGCGTCCATTAGTAATAGTAGGGGGGACTGACAATTTATTTTCCCTTGTAAAAATAATATTAACTTACTATTTAATTGTGATATTACCATGATACTATTAGATAACTAATGATTTACTATTTAGACATCTTAAAATAAACTTCATTAGGGTGAAATTAATGAAACGAAGAAATGTGCAATTCTTCTTTAATGATATCGAATTATACATTTTATTTTCTATTTTTAGAATAATAACATTACTCTTCTATTTAGTTTAAATTTAAGGTTTTTTTATTTTGTCTTCTCCCCTTAAAAATTACGTATGAGCGTCTATGAGTTATGAATACCTATTCATTTAATATTTACTGCTTTTTTATTCAATACTGTTTTTATTTGATTATTAATTAAACTATAAAACAGCAAATTACATAGTGATTTAATACTAAATACTACGACCACGCCTTACTTTTATGTTATAAATTTTAACATTAAAAAAGTAGCCAAGTACAATTTGATCAATCAGTCATCAGATGTACAGTAGGTGTCGAGTTGGTTACTATAAAAGATGTGTTAAATTTGAATTCAAAAATACCATTGTACACAAAAAGGGATTCTAAGCAAAGACCGTTTGTCAGTCTATATCATGATATATATTAGTGCACTAAGTACATTTCATAAGTTTTTTGATACTATCATTATAGTAATTTATTTTATTATTGTTATTACGGTACATTTATTTAATTTTTACCGAAACATTATAATATAATAATAATAATAATAATAACAATAATAATTATAATTTATTCCATATTTTATTATTGTTATTGAATCAACATCTCCTTACCGTAATACCGTAAGCAAAATGACTAAGCATTACCTACTTAAATTCCTTCAGTGAATTTTTCTTTACCAGTATGTAGTCACCCTAAAACAGTTTGAATATAGGTTTATGGTATAAATAAAGAATATTTCAAAATTAATCTATATATTTTGAAAATTTCATTCAGTAAAGTAAAGATCGTAATACATTTATACGTTTTAGTTACCATGATTAATGTTTTAAAATTATAACAAAATAATGGGCATAATTTCATTGTTTAAGTTAGTAATTTCGTTCATATTTAAATTTCAAATATCTAAGAAAAGTAATTATATTTATAATTTTTTAATTCTAGTATGAAATACTTGTGAGGAATATAATTGTATTAAATTTTTAAATCTTAGTATTTATTAATATTTTATGAATTTTTAACTTCCATCTAATTTACTTATTTTTACGAAATTCAAATTTAACTTCAAACACTTTTTTTTTAAACATTTTTTGAATTTACGCTCAACTTTTAATTAACTTTTATTAATAACAGCTTATTACAGGAACTTTGCGTTTAATTTTCAAGATTTTTTACCCAGTGAAATTGTTTTCATTGACAATTAAAAGAAAATGTTAAAAAAACACACACACACATCGTTGTGGATTATTAGTGTTTGATATACTTTGATGACATTTAAGGAAACACTACTCATACACTATGGACAATTTTTTTTATAAAATTATAAAACAAATATTCAGGGCTGTTTTTTCATTTTGTATCAGTTTACATGGCGATAAATAAAATATCTAGAATTATCCAAAATCTATGAAGAAAATGAAAAAATATTGTTAGTTTTAAATAAATTTAAATTACGTTATTTATTACATTATGTCATACTACTGTCTTTTTATGTATAGCATATTATATAGTAAAAACAAAATGCTTTTTTTTGTTATAGAATAACACTCATTATTGAAAAAGTATTTAAATTTAAAAAATATATATATTTTTTAAATGTTTTTAGTTTTTGTAATAATGGTTGTTCTTTGATAATACAATTATTTAGTATACGTTAAACAATGTACATTGTACATAGACTTAATTTTTTAATGTATGGATGATTTACGAATTTCAAAGTAAATATTGATGTTCAACTTACTATGCTTAGGTATAAGTTATAACATTACGTATAATATTCGTAATTAAAATTTATCAACATGAGAGTGGCTATAATTGGAGCGGGAGTTGCTGGTTTAGCTTCAGCTAGAAGATGTTTAGAAAATGATTTTGAACCCATAGTTTATGAACGGTCGAAAAGAGTGGGTGGAACTTGGGTTTATGAAGAACGAACCGGTCTCGATGAATTTGGTTTGCCAATCCACACAAGCATGTATAAAAATCTAATGTATGTATTTATTATTATTTCGTATGTATATGTATTGCATATTATTTTATAGTATATCAATCCAATATAATGACTTAGCGATATTTAAAAAAAATTTTAGGACGAATTTGCCAAAAGAATTAATGGATTTTCCTAATTTTCCTTATAAGGGTTTAGACGATATATCATATTTAAAATCATGGCAAGTGCAAGAATATATTGAACAATTTACTGAACATTTTGGACTTGATAAGCATATTCAAGTAAGCATTTTTTATTTGTTTATTTGTATTCATTAAATTTAAGGAAGAGGATATAAAAATAGAATAATATACTTACATAACTAAATTTTTACGTAAAATTGCTTGTCTAGAGTATAGAAGTGTTTAAACTTTAAAGTGAGCTAATTCTGCAAAATATTATATTATCTTATAATTATCTATCGTGAGATTTTATATTTTAGAATATTTATTTTATAATGTAACATTTCTTTAGAAATGGCTTATATCGTGGTCTTTATTATTATGTTTCGTAGTTTTGTAGTTTGGTGACTTCAGTTGAAAGATTAACAAACAACTGGCAAGTGACAGTGGAAGACTTGAAAACAAAAACTTTGAAGACTGAATACTATGATGCAGTAATGGTGTGTAATGGACACAACGCTTTGCCTTTTACCCCAGATATTCCAGGGAAAGATGATTTTGAGGGCATACAGATACACAGTCATGATTATAGGATACCTGAAAATTTTACAAATATGAATGTACTCATAATTGGTAGTGGTCCTTCTGGCACTGATATTTGCTTGGATGTATCCAAAGTTGCAAATCAGGTAAACGAAAAATACCTTGTATTCAATAAATTAGTTAGTATAAGTTATATACTAAGTAGTTACATTAAATATAAAAATAAATAAAAGTTACAAAATATAATAATGTCTAAAGAATTGCAAAGGACGGTACATTTTAAGATTAAATATTATTCTTATAATTTATTATATAGATAAATGTATGCGTATTTAGAGTTTAAATCAGTATATTTCATCGAATTAATTCTGATAGTTTTAGGTTTAATCAATTTGATTTCCTTAGTATTATTAGTGAAATGGCTATAAACTTGTAACTGAATATTTTTCACGGGTAAGGCTAATATTTAATTATATACTTAGATGTAGCCAAGGTTTATTTTTCGTTAGAATTTAAAAATAAAAAATTCTATGGAAAAGTTATTTTTAAACAAAAGATTTGTAGGTAGGCCCGGGGTTATACAAGGCCTACCCGCTAGCTACATTTAAGCTTTCAATAAAGCTATATAATTTCAGAAATGTATATTATATTGTATATTTTAAATGTTGGTATTAAATAAATAAAATTGTAATTATGTTAGATACTAGATACCATTTAACAATAATGTCGACATAATTATATTTTATAATGATAAAATTATATTCCTGTATAATGTATACAATATAATATACTATTAAACTATAGATATTAGATATACGCATATATACCTAATGATAGTATGATACGTAAAGGCGTGTAGTGGTGTAATGGAAGTCTCTTTCATACCAAGCTTCATTTTTTTTATAAATATGTTGTCATCACAACTTTTTATCATATTATATCTATACAAAAAACAAGCTATAAGAATTAAAATAATTTGAATGTTTATAAATTATTGTATATAAAATATAACTATGTATTTCACATGAAGTATTACTTTAATAAGTTATTAGTAATATTATAGATCAATTAAAACTTGATTTACCCGTGAACCGTCTACCTTAAATTGCATTATATTTTTAAGTACCAAATATATGTCTACGTAACTTAACTAACTTTATAATATTTTATAAAATAATATTAAGTTTATAATGATGTATGAATATGTCTGATTTTTCCCCATGTTTCGCTTACAGGTTTATTTTAGTCATCATATGCCTGAATTAATTGAGAAAGATTTTCCAAAAAATGTTACACATTTACCAGATGTTGAGTTATTTTCAAAAAAATCTGTTTGTTTTAAGGACAAAACTGACCAGATTTTAGATGCTGTAATCTATTGTACAGGTAAATGCATTAAAAATATTATTTTTTAAAGAACTGTCAAAATGTATATATGGATGTTTAATGGATTTAATACAGAAACAATATCCAAGCATAATGTATTATGACTTAAGAATATTTAAAATTTACGTAGGTATATATAAATCAATCAATAAATTATAGATGCTTAAAAAATATAAAATAAAATATATAAAAAACTATTTAAATATTGTCTGATTTTTTTAGGATACAAAATTACATTACCATTTTTGAATCCTAGCTGTGGAATTAATGTTTTAAACGACAAATTGATCACTCCGCTTCATAAAAATATCATCAATATGAATAATCCTACTATGGGTTTTATTGGATATTTAAATATGACTTTTGTGTTCCGGGTATTTGACTTACAGGTACCTATATTCATATACTTACAACAATGTTTATAATTAATTATATAATATTAGGTATATATATTTCAGTAGCGTAACTACCCTCGTCAGCGCCCCGAGGCAAAATATATTTTTCGTCCTACTTAATATAAATTCGATTCTTCGATTTTTGTCATTAAAACTTTGCCGTGACCAAATTTATAGTTTTTTTTTTCATAAGATTAACCCAATCACACTTATATCACATTAAATATTTTTTTTCAAATTAAATAAAAATAAATTTACAATTACACAAAACCAATATTATTTTATTTGTTATTTTGTGTCCCGAGGCAACTACTTCTGTTGCTCCTGCGGTAACTACGCCACTGATATATTTGTTCTTGATACTACATAGACACATAGTTCAATGACATAAGTATAAAAATTCGGCTCAGATGCTGAAAATGTAGATATTTCAAATGCATTGCAATAACTAAAATATGTGGATCGAATTACATAGAGATCATGGTTGTTGAACACTTATTGCTTTCCTTACTTTTTTGGTGTAGAATATTGTTATGATGTGTTAAATCAATATGAAACGATTCAGAAATGAGTTTTTAACTTGGTTGAAATCAACTTGAAAATATTTTGGTGAAAAACTGAAAAATAAAATATGTTTTTATAAGACGTAATTACTATAAATTATAATTATTAAAGTATATTGTATAATGAATAGTGAAAATTAATATTAAATAATTCACAGAAAATAAAACTTATAATGATCTCACTATAGAGTGACCAAGGTAAGACGATGTCCATTGGCCAGTGAACATGTATTATAATTTTTAAACAAAACGTTTGTTAGATGACTAACAAATAACATGTGGTAACCGATAATTTCGATAACGGTTTCAAGCCCCGTAAATAAGTAATATAAATATAATTATTATTACTTAAGAAATTTTACTTTATTTTTTTAGGTTCGATATTATTTGGAATTTCTTCGTAAAAATTGTTCATCCCGGTTGGATTATATGGTGACAACGATGACTCCGGTTAACACACACTTCCTAGGCAAAAACATGTTAGATTACTGCAAGTCGTTAATATCAGATAAAAATAAAGTCGAACCAATTCCATCAATCTTTTTTGAAATTTATATGGGATGTCATAAACATAAAGAAAAGTATTATAGGTCATATCACTCATCGGTCATTAGAATCATCAACAATGATGATTATGTAATTGAATTCGATGCAGAGAATGCAAAAAATAAATAAAGTACGAACGAATATATTTATAATCAATATCAATAATATCTAAATGGTCATAAAAATGGATTGCCTATTTTGGTGAATACACAAAAAGATTATATTGATGAGCTTATTATTTTATTAACATTTAATTAATATGGTAGTATATACTTTGTATAATAATACTTGATAGTACCTTACCTATATCATAATATGTCTATAATTGTTGACACAATCACTAATATAATATTATATATCTATATATATTTATAACAGATGTAAAATTTTAACAGACTATAAATGTTTATTTTGTAACTATTAATAAATAAATACTTTTTTTCTAACAAATTGAATCTATAAATATAAAAAATAATTAATAACTGTTTCTGATGGTAAATTTAAAAATAACATGCAGCTTTGAAGTTTTAATAGCTTTTATGTATTATGTAAAATCATGAATTATATAATTGATTTAATCGAACAAAAAATAATTTGTGAGATTTATCTTTATATCATCTGAGTCACTATGATGATAAATATATATGTCAATGTTTCTCAAATTATTTATATCAATTAGTCCCAAATCATTTTTTTCAAATAATAAATTAACATTATTGATAAACAATCCGAGTATTTAATTTACATAATATTATTATACAACTGTATAACTTATAGCACAGAACAATATAGTTATTCTCTTAATACAATTGTTTTTATTTTAGTGACTTATAATTTGTTAATTTGAAGTAATATTAAACAATAAAATAGAATTATTATTTTTTAATCACGTGAAAAATTATTTTGAACATACGAATTTATTATATATTTGATAACATGTAGATTTAAATTCTCAAATCATATGATATTCGAAGTTTGAATTACACTATTCTGGTTTTACCCAAGATAATAGATAATATGAGATTGATGTATAGGCGTAAATATGTTATGGCCAACATACATTTCATAACTTTTATTTTATGTACTTTATGTCGACTTACCCTAATATAGCACTCTTACCACCGTTTTTATTTATGTGTGCTTGCACGCGCGACTATATTTATTAAACACTAATCCAATTCCCAAAATGATTCTTTTTGTAATTTCTTACCAGAATAATTATTATCATATCTTATTCTGTAGCATAGGCGATGAATTCCCAATGTTTACCAAATCAATAACATCTATACCTCCTGTAATAACAATATAATTTGATACTATTCATGTTTCAGCGTCATATATAATAAACAGTAATATACAGTTAGGTACGAATAAAATTGTAGGTAGGTATACCGTGTATACTGTGTATACATTATGTGTAGGTATATTTTACATAATAAAGGCGATATGCGCACCACCGTCGCCGCCGTCCTGTGTGTAACAATATTCGGGTCGCCACCCGCCGCCGTTGCAGCACCCGCGACGATCGCAATCGATAAATATTCGTCGATCGCTGGCCCGATCTTTCGGACTCAACCAGCATCGAAACCTGAGCCCCGTCAATTTGAAACCCCGACTTCTATCGTCGAAACTGACTGCGATACGACAAACCTTCCACAGCAGTTGCAGCAGAGTACACAGTTACCCGATGACGTGAACCTCATCCCGCAGCAGAAGATACAGCCTTCGTGTACGAACGAGACAGCAACAGCTGATACCGCGTCGTACACCCAGTGAGTTTGTGACTATAGATATAATAATAATTATAAACAACAAATCTTATATTGCTATTATTATTAATAATTATTAATATACTCGTATATATACCTATAGGCTTATAAATCAATGGTGATATAACGATTAATAATATTCCTGTGGCTATTGATGAACTACAGAATACATTAAAATACAAACTTGATAGCGCTGTACTTCGGCAAAAAACGATTCGACAAATTTTCAATATCATTTAGCTTTCAATGACTATTTACACTAATTATAGTTTCATGTAAATTTCTATCTTTTTTATATTTACCTAATACCATAAACGACACCTGAGTTATTATCTTTATATATATTATATACGCTTTATATATTTTTCCTGACTTACTCCTACAGCCCTACAGGGTTTCCTGTAAAATACTAAAATATATCAATGCAGCATTACTCTAAACATTTTTCCTATTTGTATCACTGTAGTGACGAGCTATCTTATAACAGTAATAAGGGCCGGTCCACACTATGCACTTTCCATTTGTAATGTACCTTGAAAAATGAAACCATTCGCTTTTGACTGTGCGTTGGATGCATTAGAGATGCGGATTATGTGTCCGCCCGTCGTTAAAAAAAAACATGTTTTGTTCTTATTTTTTAACATATCCGTTTTAGTGTAGACCAGACAAGTCAAACTCAAAGTATCAAGCAGGGGTGGATCCAGACCAAGATAACTAGAGAGGAGGGGGTTTAAAGGGCACACATTAATTTTGATAAAGTATTTATTTAGGTACATACATATGTTACTTTCCACAGTCTCGTACAGAACAAAAAAAAATATTTTTTATAATAACAGTAATAAAAAAAATTATCACTATAATTTTGTTACCCTTGAAGTATAATTACGTCAAAAATTAAAATCAAGGACTTCAAACTATTTTTATATAAGAGAACGGAGGGGGGGAGCGATCCCCCCTCTGAAACCGTCACTGGTATTAAGTGAGCCAAAAATATTGAATAGTTTATTACTCGGGCTGCACATAAAAATTTTACGAAAAAAAATAAATATTTTATACACATTTTTCAATTTTATTCTATACGCTTACAAACACAGCAGGTACAGCTAAATTAAAAAAGCTTAAAAAAAATTAACATTAACATTTAATCTCTTTAAGAATCTAAGAGTTGTGACACGACATTAATATTTTACTATTACTATTATAAATTATTAGTTTGTTCATTCATATTGGTAGCCACGGACTACAAAAAAATAAGTCAAAGGCCCGAGGCCGCACGGCGCATACTATAGACCAGCCCTATAAATATTTATATAAGATTAGCGCGTATTGTGGCGTTATGATGACTTACATCTAGCCGAACATCAACAAACTCTTCATAATAGTGCAGGGGGGAGGGAGGAAATACACACTCTGAATGTCCATAAATTATACGACTGGTAATCGGTATCTTGCGAGAGATTCGTCGACCTATCTGTCAAAATATAATAATTGATTATACTACACGAGTGGGTATGAAATTATGAAGCGTAATTAACTGCAATATTAATATGTCGACGAACAATAATAATTAGGTATAGTTATAATCGATAAATATTTTTTTTAATGATAATTACAGATATAACGACGAAGATGGCGAAGATGACAAAGACATTGAAAACGACTACATTCTGTTTTTCTGTTGGATACCGATAATTTTTTTACTAATGTTAGTATTATTAGTGTATTCGAATCTTCGATCTTTTTGTATATCACGAATGAAAAAAGATTCTGGGGAAACACTATGTTTGCAATCAAGCAGCTCTCGATATAATGTTATACAATAATTTTAAAAAAAAATTCTGCGAAAACAAATAACAGCATCAGTGTGCTTACTGTTTATAAGCGATTGAATTCCATCATGGAGATGAAATAAAAACGATTACACTCGCCGTATAAAACAATATTGTAATTCGAACGATTGGTTGTCAATGTTATCTGGAATAACGCCATGGATTATTTTTACCGTTGTATTCATTTTAAAAATGATTTAATTATTTATTATAATTATTTATAAATATTTTTTCTCTACGAATAAACGATTTGTAAATAATTAATTGGGAATTTTTTACATATAATACAATATTGAATTTACCATAATAATATCAGATACTTAAGGAACAAAAAATCATGTTTATGATGTTCTCAATTTATAAAAGTTTTCCAAATCTCAACCCCATAAAAATTCATAGATGTGTCGATGGTAGCAGTTGTAATAACGTAAGTAAATGTATAGTTATAAAAGAAGTAAATAGTACCCGATATTTAGGTATCATATTTGATAAAAACTTACGATGGAATCTTCATATTCAAAACCTAGTTGAGAAGTTACGCTCAATAAGTTATAAATTCCATAAATTAAAGGGTTTAGTGCCCAAGCAAACAATGCGGATTATCTATTTTGCTCTATATCAATCAATATTCCAATATGGAATGTTAGTATGGGGGATTAGGCGATACTGTTCTAAACAAATTGCAAGTAAACCAGAATAACATAATAAGAATTTGCTTAAAGTACTCCCTGCAAGGTTCTACGAATCAAAATTATAGGGAGCTGAGAGTTTTACCGACTAGATTTCTCTGTACAAAAATTGCTATTTAGTTCACTTTTAGAAGGTTTATACAAGACAAAAATTATAAATTGTTGGAATGTAAAAGAGAAAATATAAGGTATATGTAATATACCTGTTATATATTTTTATAAATCTTTTGGTCAATCTTTTGTAAATTATTTAGGGCCTGTGTATTTTGACTGTATGCCATGTCAATATAAAAAAATATTCACTGTTCCAAAATGAATGTTAACAAAATTGTATATCATTGGTTATTTGCTCAATTAATCTAAGACCTTCATATGTTTCGTTATATTTAATAATATGTAAAATTATCTCATTCTTAAAATTTTTCTATTGTTAATATTATTTTAACTTCTATTGTATTTATTACTTTAGTTTACTACTTATATTATAATATGAATTGTGTTACTAATTATTAATATTATTCTTTATCTCTAACACAAGCTAATAACTTAAAAGAGATAGATAATCATATAAATTAACTTAATGTATTTGTGTTCTATGTAATTTATGATGATTTGAAATAAAAAAAAAATTTTAAAAAAAATGTGCTGAAAAATCATCAGTCCAGAGTCCTGATAAATATACACAGTTTTTGACTTAGATGGAGGGCGCAAGGAGAAAGGGACCGAGTAGGTACCTCAAATAAATTTTCGTTTATTTTAACGTACTTCATCATTTTTTTTCGAATTGGGACGTATAGGGCAGACCGCAGATAGACAGTACTTATTTTATTTAGGATTCTTTTTACAACATTACCATTAATATTTGGGTATAAGAATATAGGTAAAGGTTTTAGTTAGATATATATATTATATAACCTTTAACTTTTTAACCATGAATGATAAAAGATGGAATGATACAAAAACTGCCAAGACTTCCGTTGAAAGGATAAGATCATATCTTGCGGTGTCCACAGTTTAGTCTTTATATGTTTCTTGTTGTAATTACAATTATTACGGACCAATTTTAGGCTAAAAATATATTTATATAAAATTATATATTGGTGTATATTATATCCTTGATTATAAATAGTGTTTGTAATCAATGCTAATATTATATTATGAATAAGAAATAACCAACTCAATAAAATGTGGTAATATTTTTTGAGGAATAATAAAGCCAATAAAGAGTGTCTTTGTCGAGGAGATAGAGGAGCACTCTACAACTTATTATATAAGTAAATGAATTAGCTAGATATACACATTTTTTAATATCATTAGAATACCTCTATCATTTATTTTCAAGTTAAGCACGAATATATTTAGATATAAATATATAATTCATAGAGGATACTTAACAGTTAACTTACATACATGTAAACTTGAGATGTGTTCTTTATGTTTTAATTCATACAGGAAGACAGCATATTCAAAATGCATTTTTCTTTACGTTATTTTTACTTTAAAATTTTTTAAACGTTTCAATAAATTTCTACTTTTACAAATTTAAATCATATTATTTACGAGTATATATTATTCAGTCGTTATAACACTGAGTAGTGATTACCTACTATTTACAGTTACATTTTAGTAAGTGTTAAAGTGTTATATTATACTTACTATATTTTAATTCCATTTAATAGAAACATAAACATGTTTTCAAATTATATACATAGTTATTATTTAATAGGTAATATAATTTATTAAACTTATAACCCAGTTGTTATAAACTATTATTATTATCATTTTGAATCTTATACAGAAAAAATTAAATTATTAAAACTCCTTACAAGAAATCTCTAGGCAAATAAATAAGCAGTATTGTTGTTATCACTTTATCAGAAAGTGTTTCAAGCATAAAGTTATTACTGTTATTAGAGTATACTCTATGGTTTCAAGTCTTAAGTGATAAATAACGGGAAATATCTTTACACTTTTACACTTTAACAGTTTACGCATATAGCTTATAGTATAATTTATTTTATCCTTTTTTTTTATCCGTAGAAAAAACAGTAACATACCTACCTAATTATTGTTGTTATTTTTATATAAATATATTATATTGTATACACATTTATTTTTTAAACATTAAATAGGTTTTATTTAGTTAAAGCTTTTACAAAAATAATATTGTGTAATACCTATCTTTTTATAAAATATTTAGTGTTTAATAAATTTATATAACATGTCTTCTACAATACCCAGTAAAATAACTGATGACATAGGGTCAGTCGCTGCATTGCGTGTAGCTCTCCAAACCTTGGCAGAACGCTGTGAAAAGCTACAATCTCGATTAGACATAGTTGAAAAAGAAAATGTTACTATAAAAAGTTACTGTACATGTCAGACGTCCAATATCAAATCTTCAGAAGTTAATATTCAAGAGTTATCTAGTAAAAAGCAACAGTTGGTTGAATACTTAAGAATAGTTACCAATGAAAATCGTACACTGTGGACAACATTGTCAACACTAGATAATCCTGCAGTTCAATCAAATGATAAAATCAAGCCGAAGAACTCTTTAGCAATTATAGACAACTATTTGAAATATAATGGTACGAGCTAACAATTTTGTTAATCATTGAAATACTATTAATTAGGTACCTATAAAATAATATATGACAAATCTCATTAGGTAAAATAGGTAATACTATTGATCATAGTTAGGTATAATCAATGGTAATACTATAAATTTTTGACATCTATAAAATTTAACTTTATACATTTCATTCATACTTAGTACCTTGAATTTTTTTTTTTTTAATTTTCATTATAGTTTATTATATTTGGTAGAATGATAATATGGTAGAAATTACGCATTAATAATTTTACTGTACAAAAATAATTGCTTTAATTTTTTTTGTATTCCTAGAACCTTTTTGTCTAACAGAAAAATAACTTTTAATATTAGTAATGATCTTAAAATCCACATATTACTTAGAACACTGTAATGTGCTAAAAGACTGATAGCTGGTCTTTGATAGTTCTTCATAATTATTAATATTTGATACACTCAATTTCTGATTCATATCTCAATAATTATAAAAAATATATATTGTTTTAACTTTAAACTGCTGTATATGTATCAATTAATAAACTTACTTTAAATACCTACCTATTTATTTTATTAAGCTTAAGCAAATTAAAAAATCATCTAATTTGATTAACTTTGGCAGTGTCAAGTATCATTTAAAAAATAGTTATATTTTAAAATTATCTTGTTTAATAAATAAATATTTCATTTTTAGATGTTGATTTCAAGATGAATTCTAATTGCATTATGGTATGTTATAATATATTTCAATAATTGTAGTTTAAATTACTGACGTCAAAGTATATTTTACTAACTGGTTCAATTTTTAATTAAATTGTATGCCCACTAAAATAATTTATTATCATAAAATAATTTTGCATTACGTCAACTAGCATAAAAGATATTCCAAACTGGAGTATGTCAAATTATAATTATTAATAATAAAATTAATTATATTTCCACTCTAAATTTTCCAGTTTATATTGAACCAGTTGGATAGCGTTTGACATTATTTGTAAAAAATATTATCTACCAAAATTTTTTCAAACTGATAATATATATTTTTGTTTAATTATTTTTTAATTTTATGGCATCAAATTATTTATATCATATATTTTAAAACTGGTTTATAAGAATTATACAAAAACATTTATATATTTATTAGGATACAGATGATGATTTAGTAAGTCTTCAGTATAGTTCGGATGATGAATCTTGGCCTATGTTATTGTCTGAACTTAATGCATACAAAGAAAAATTAACCTTAGCTAAACATTTACTTGCCGATCAAAATGATTTAATTATTAATGTCACTTCAAGATTCAATCTACTTGTTGAGGGTAAGTCATATTAATTTTGTTAAATTTAATATAATGTATACTTATTTTAATCCAACACAAATGAATAAATTGGTCATTTATTTTTCTTCTTTTACAGAAGTCAAAGTTATAAAGCCATCTGCAGAGTATCGAGATGCAGAAACATTAACAAATTCTACTTTAGATTCCACTACACCTTGTATTTGCGGGGTTCGTGCAAAACCAGATAATCATAGAATATGCCCTTTATGTAAATTATACATTGTGGGAGCTGAAGGCGATAAAATGTTTGATAAATTAGTTGAACATGTAAGCAGTCATTTTCCCGATGAAGAACCTGAAACTATAATTGATAGTTTATCTGGACACTATTAAAAATGTTTGTAACAATCATTAATCATTAGTATAAAAATATTTCTTATTTTGTTAATTTTTTTTATATAATATAATTTATTCTACTTGATTTAATTAAAATATCGATCAAAGTAAATGGAAATCAATACATTTGCAACAAAGTTTGTACTAAAAAGAAAAACTGGCTTTTAAGCTAATTCTGATGGTTGTACGTCTTTTGAATCAGAGTTGCCAATAGTAGTCCTTTGTAATAAGTTTCTACTGAACCATGACGGTTTTTCTCTTTTGAGTTCAATGATTCTTTTACCCTACAATAAAATAATATGTTAATAATATAACAATATTGTATAGTCAAATAATCTTACTTTCCAAAGTTCTTCTACTGGTTGTTTGGTTTTCTCTCCTTTATACAGAACTACTACTTCCTGTTCAATGGGTTCCAAGCCCAATTCCTTTTCAATGACTTCTTGAAACTCTGTAGTTTCATCCTTAACCCTCTTGTAACAATTGGCTAAAATGTAAAATGTGCATATTATGCAAATGAAAAATGTATAAACTTTTACAAACTCATCACTCACCACACAAATGGCGTCTTTGATAACTATGACCACATTGGTTACATGTGAGTAAATCTGTACGAGGTAAAAGAATTTTGTAAAAATCATTAATACAACCAAATTTTCGTTTTAGTCTTTTCTCAATTGTACGCCTATGTTTGGGTACTGCCCAAAAAATAGAATCGCCAAATAGTCTTTGAACATTTGTTAGGGCTGGGATAGATGGTTTGAGTGTTTCCACAGGACTTGCAAAAGAAAGAGCTGAAAATAATGGAACAAAATATTATTATTAATATACTCTCAATAGACTTGCTTTCAACCAGAAAATAACTATTATTGAAGGAGGTCTAAAGAAAATACATAATTACGTTACCTGGTGGAGGCGCATGTCCGAGTATCATGTGGCAAAAGGCATCAAAATCTGTGTACAGCCGATTTTTAATCCTTCTTAGCGCCGAGAGACCGTTCATTTTTTTATTTTCTTATTAGTGCTGGCAAAACGAATTATTTTAATAAATCCGTCCAAAAGTCCGGATATTTAGGTGTATGAGTAGTGGTTTTGCAAGATTAAATTCATTATCATAATGCGGTCGGTCAAGCGTCGTTATCATTAGTTCTTATCACTTATTAGCGATATTAATCGGCTCAACGAATGAAAATGGAATAGAATATACTCTATGGAAAATTGGACTTAATCCACAAGACCATTATTACACATAAATCCCAGACCTAATCACTACTCATTAGATATTTTGACGAAATCACGACTATATTATCTGTATTTTGTGCTATATTTTATAATCGTGATCGACTCTATAGTTGCAGCTGTGACAGTGACAGCCATGTTTTATGGTTTAACCATGAAAATAAAAGCTCTACAAACTGTAAACTACAAATACAATTTGTATATTGTACGCAATATGCTTGATTATAGACCCTTTAGGGCTTAGAGTAATAAAGATTTAGGGTTGTAGCTTTTATTAAAAAAAAATATGTAGTATGTATTTATAAAATAGCAAATCATAAATTAAATATTAAAGATAAAAATTTAATTATATAGTACAGTGAAACCTACCCTAATGGACCACTAAGACACTAACAGTACCAGATACCGTATGACCTAGACCTAGTCTCCAAGCGTGCGTGCGGGATAAAATCCCACCCGGGGCAAGATCAAAATTCTAAAACCAAATCAAAAAGGTTACTTTAAATTTAATATATTTTTAGTATCTAGTGTCTTCATTCTAAAATAACACAACCTACTAAGGTACTCCATAAATGAATCTCAATAAAATTATGTTATAATTAAGCGTGGTCCAACATTTTTTTTAAATATAGATACCGAAATTTTGTAGTCAATAAACTACATTTACCACTAAAATGTTTCTACTTTTAAAAAATTCAGGGGTATCCGAACACTTTGACCTTCCCAATAGACCCAACAATTTCTTTAAAAGGAAATGGGTGTTGCATTGATATTATATTATATTTTAAATAATAACAGTAATAGGTATTCGTTTATATTTTATTTTACAAATTTATCAATTTATTAAAACACTAAAATTAAATTTAACAATTTAACATAGTGTGTACCTCTGAATAGTTGACAAAATGTTGGTGACCGAGTGTCCGTTATTCAGAGGTTTCACAATATAACAAATAATATAGTATTTTAATCTACGGGCGTCCTGACTAGTGAATACTAGCACTTAGCATCGATTTTCCTTTGAAAAATTCACATTTCTCAATTTCTCATTTATTTGCCCTTTAATATCTCAGAATAAAATTATTCTGTACTAGAGTGACAGACTAGTCCAATAATTATTGTTTTTTTATTTTATTTATACAATTATTTTCATGGTCGTGACTTGTGATTGTAGTTTAGTGTTATGACTCATTGGTTTTTATCTTTATCCGTAGTGATAGTACCTGTGGGCCGTCGCCTTACTCGGAGTTAGTTGTGATTGTGAACTTTTTAGTTGTTAACAATTGTGATTTGACAATTGAGAAATTTGACAGGAATCAAAATCCTGAATTTTTCTGAATCTTCTGTTTATTGTTAATTATTGTTTCGTACATTTTTATTTTTATTTATTGTTGTTCGACATTAACGATTCACGATGTTTTCTTTCGATGCCAATTATTCAAAACTCAAGACTAACTTGAGACTGGCGTTAAATCGTCTAAAATTATTGGAAAAAAAGAAAACTGAACTAGCCCAAAAAGCGCGTAAAGAAATTGCAGATATGGTTGCAGCAGGGAAGAGCGAACGTGCTAAAATTAGAGTTGAACACATCATACGCGAAGACTACTTTGTTGAAGCACTTGAAATTGTCGAGATGTTTTGCGATGCACTGTTATCTAGATTTGGTCTCTTACAACAATCAAAGTAAATGACAATCTATACTATGTATATTTTTTTACACGGAAACTTGACGTACTTTGTTGATTACATTGAAATCAATTTTTGAAATTTTCACAGTAGGGATTTTTAGTATAAAATTATTATTTTATGTATGAATATATTATATATACATACATAAATATAATTATTAATATTATTAGAGTAGTATTCAAACTTTAGTGATCAAATAATTTCTCTGCATTCATATTATAAAATCAATTAATGGTTATGTCGGTGTGTATATTGACATCATTATTAATTATTTTATATAAAATGTACCTAGGTATAGCTAAATTTTTTTATAATGATTTTGATTTTGACGTTTTCAGGATTTTAGATTCTTCCCTTGCAGAATCAGTTTCCAGTTTATTATGGGTGGCTCCTCATATTCAAGCTGATGTCAGTGAAATGAAAGTGATATCTGATCAATTAACACAAAAATTTGGTAAAAAATATACTGAGGTAAATATAATGTGTATTAATCATAATGAATTACTTAATTAAATGCGTAACTGTATATTTTGTATTTATAACATGGTTACTAATTAGTATTTACTATATGATAAAATAAAATATTGCTATATAGATTACCTTAGTCGCGTATTAGTAATTATATCAATATTTGGTTAGCCTTGTAACTTTTTGTTGATGAAAAACTGACTTGGGAGCAGGGCTCCTACTGCAATAAATCTAGAATAATTATATTCAAATTTTTTAATACATTTTCTATAAAATGAATTTATATAATCACAGTATTATATTGATGATCCGCTTGTATATTGTTAAATAATTTATAATAGGTAATACTAAACTATAACAGTATAATGACACAATAAATAAATAAATATAATAATGTCTGTGTTATTAAATATCTTTATGTATATTAGTGTGTACTAAAATGCTCTTACAGCATTTTTCTTTTTCAGTTTTTGGATATTAGAGGAGTTTTTAGTTTTAATTTTCATCAGTTTGGTAATTCCAAGTGACCCATCCTATTTTTGTTGATATAGATAACATTAATTGCATATTGTTTAATATTATACAACTTATAAAAGTTAAATTGATGGGAGAACTATTTAACATACACATTTCATATTGTTTTCAAAAAATTGTTTTTTGATTTTGATTTTACCTGTGTCATGTAGTATATTATGTTGTTAGATTATGAGTTAACATTAATTATGTATATTTTTAAAAATTAATAATGATTAAATATGTTTTATCATGATTATTTATTTTATTCAAATTAAATAAAAAATATTAATTGATTAAGAATTAATATCTACTGTTTTATAAAAATTTATTCTTATAAATATAGTATTCACAATAAACTATACATTTTCTATCTTAGATTTTTTTGTTATTGTTGTTATTAAAATATTAACTCAAAATGTTTTATATTATCTAATAAAGATTTAGGCTTAAATTATACTTTTTACTATATTTTATTTCTAATTAAATATTATCAGTGAGTTGCCAATAACTAGTATTTATTATGTTATGAATTCTGTTTATAATAATAATTAATAATCTTGTTATACTTATTGACTTATTGTGTATGTTATAGGCATGCAGATCAGAAAACATGGACACTGTATCTGAAAAACTTAAGCATAAGTTGAGTTTAAGACCACCGCCAAAGATACTAGTGGAGAAATATTTAATTGAAATCTCCAAAAATTATAATGTACCTTATGAACCTGATTTACAAGTAAGATCAAGTATTGATATTATGATTATTGATGCATGTTTATTGTGCAATTCAATAAATTCATTAAAAGTAGTGATACTATGTGTTTGGGATTTAAAATGGGCTTTTTTGCTTATTTTTTTCATACCATAAATATATCTACTATTTATTTTTGAATTATTTGAATGTTTTAATATTTGATTTTAGGTCATGCAAGAATATGAACAATCTCATAGTATAGATTCAATACTTTTTGATGGCAAAAATTCAATTAATGAAAATGTCACACGGCCTACAGGGTTTATTGGTTTTCCATCACAGCCTATGGCTCCGATTCAGGCCCCACCTATTAATTATCCAGTAAGTGTTATAATTTATAAATATTATTTAATATCTGACTCATTTTTTATATGAATTTTAGAATATGCAAACTATGACTTCAATGTTAGATTCAGTTCCATTGGATTTTGAAATGCCATCATCATTACCTACAGTAATTGCACCTTCTATTCCTGCACCCAAAGTGCAGCCGATTCCAAAACCACCAGCAGCTAATGTAGTTAAACCTGTTCCAAAAAACCCAATTTTTCCCAATAAGAACTTAGGTTTTTCGAACTTACCTGACCTCCCTAGTGTACCTACAGATATACCACATGGTGATATTAAAGATAAGGATGATGACGAAGAAACTGATTTTGATGAATTATTAAATCGATTTGAGGATTTAAAAAAGAACAAAAAATAAGTATTTTATATTTTTATTATATTTCATTTATTATTATTAAAATGTTATTGTTATTCTTACATTGTCAAAATTTAAATTTAAATATATATTTTTACTAGTAATTACTGTTTTACTTTGTTTAGTATTGAATATAAAACATAATTTGTTTAGTGTACTATCCAAGTAAGCCGTTTAATAAATTAGTTGGCTTTTGCGTAATCATATTAGGTGTTTTTGTAGTGGCATCTGGTTTTTTTCCTCCTAATGTACCTACTAATACATTATTTTTCAGTAGTCCATCAATTGTGTTATATGATAATAAATTAACTGTCCCTTCTGTAACATCACCTAACACACCGTTTTGTAACAAATCTGGGACTGTTTTCAATATATCTGATATTCCCGGCAAATTGCAGTATGTTGATTGTAATATGTCTGGCACGCCACCCCACAATCCCATTTCACAAAAACGAAACTTATTTTCAATACGTGAATTCTCATCAAGTACAACATAATCTGATTGTTTTGAAGATGTGAATGAAGGCCATTCATCACCTAATTTTTTTAATTTTGGTTTTCTGAAATTTTTATCAATTAATATTTTATGTAATATGTAATTTGTTTACAGTTTTAAATTTAATATTTACCCATTCTTTACAAATTCTGCTACTAATGATGTAAAATTATCTCTCATTTCAATATCTTTTTTATCTTTTAGTTCAGTTCCTGAAATCTGTTTACCTTCAATGGACCTCACATCGTACAAATATATTAATTCATCTCCGTGGCCTGGTTCTCCTATTTGTTCAATCGTGTACAATTAAAAACAATTTTTGTTAATAATCTTTTTAAATAAACTATACCATTATCTTCAACATTATGAGAATTAGTTCCATCGTTTTTGGAGGTTTCTTTATTGGGATTTCCTAATATGTTTGGCAAGAACCACTTTCCTGGAGATTTAATACTTGGTTTATGTTCAAAACTATAGAAGTATGCATTGCTACGTTTTGACCATAAATGCGATGTAAAAAATGCTGGTAAGTTGAATAATGCGTCCGTTGTTCCCTTAAAAGTTGAGTGTATAATATTTTATTAACATTATATTATTTTTACTTACTTGCATAACTTTTGTAATTTCTTTAACCCCAGATTCAAGTCGTGATGAGAATAATTTTAAATAATCAATATTCTCAAATAAGTTTTTTAGAGCATTATTTACACTTCCATTTTTGAATAAACCTGTAATTTAACATATTATTAAAAGTGTTATAAATAAATTCTGAATAAAATGAAAATCTGTCATAAACATTATTTTTTTGGTTTTATCTGACTGATGAATAGATTTTATTTTTTACTCAATCTATAAAATATTAAAACTTTTTACCTGTATTCGTAGTGAGCACTTTCTGTGGCAGAACTTTATTAACATAGTCTGGTATTTTATTTAAATTGTCTAATACTTGATTTCGAAATTTTCCTAAAAATAGCCTTAGTGAATTATCATGATTTTTTGATTTAAAATGTACTTAGTAATTACACTAATGTATTTTTAAATTAAAAAATGTAATAGGTATCATTGTTTAAAAATGATGACATTTTTACTTACCCAAAATTCCTGATTTAGTTTCTAATTTATTAACACCAGTAAGCATTGGTATTACAGGTAATTTGTGTTTCTTTAATAATCGTAGCGGTGAATCTAGGATAAAAAATGGTAAAAATCTGCCATCATTGTTACCTTCTATGGCTGGACCAACATTTAACAAGCTACCCAATCCAGTTAAATATCCTTCTTTTCCTAATTTTGTAATCTAAATAGTAGATATTAAGTAAATTTAAATGATTAAAATTAGAAAAAGTATTCACTAACTTGATATTTATAATCAGAGTTTATAATTGTTTGAATTGATAACATTTGTAAACATCTAATTGTTTCTAATGATGCAGATTGATCACATCCCAGTAATGCAGTCATATTTTGATATGTTTGTTTTGGTACAGGATCTACTGCAAATGCTGACAGTGGGGTACCACTCAATGCAAAAATTCCACTTATCATTCCTGTTGAATATTTTTATTTTTTTTTTTAAAGCGAATTAGCTAATATTTTAATTTACAATTATTTTAATAGGTACCTTACCTTTTGTAAACTCAGACATAGTCAGTAATGTTGCAGCACTGGCTCCACTACCTTGACCAGATAAAACAATTCGGTCTGGATCTCCGTTAAAATAACTAATATATTCTTTAACCCATTTAACAGCAGCACGCATATCAAATAATCCGACATTACCAGGAAGATTTTTTAAATTACTTGTAAGCCAACCTAAATTATATAGTACAACAATTGTACATTTTTCTATGTATTGAATTTAATATACATATTTAAATTTCTGTATATTAATAATTATAATATTCACCTAATGATCCAAGTCTGTATTGTATTGTAACTACAGTTATGTTATTTTTCACTAAATGTGCAGGTCCATATTGTAGAGCTGAACCACTAAAGAAACCACCTCCATGTATCCAAACCAATACTGGATAATTTGTATTGTTGGGTTTTTTCTATAAGAAAATAATAAACAAATGGAAATGTACAAATTTACAATATTATACTTATAAATAATCCTTACCAATGGAGTAAACACGTTGAGAAATAGACAATCTTCACTCCCAACTAGTGTACTACCATCAGAATTCAACTGTGGACAAGGAGGTCCAAATTTTGTGGCATCGACTTCTCCAGAAAGTCGAACAAGTGATGGACGCTAAAAATAAGATAATACCTAATAGTTTTAATATTATGGAAAAGATAGTGTGTTACATTTGTTGTCTTCTTTTATTACTAGAATCATAACACTTTATAAACTTCAGAAAAACCGCTCTTGGTACTTAATTATTTCATATTTTATGATTAAAAAGTAGAGTTCAAATGATTAGGGTGAACATAGCTTAAAAAGAACCAAGTTATTGAAGGAGGATATTATCTTGCCGTTTTATGCAGCAAATTAGTATATTAGAAACAAGAGTATGAGTAAGTAAATACTTTTTAATATTTAATCAATATAATTAAAAATTACTTAGAACATAATAATGTTAATTTAGTATAATTAAACCCTTATAGGTTCAAGGGCAGTGGGCACGGATAATATTTTGTTCAAGCTCCCTGAGTAATTTATATAGTATTAACAAATTTATTCATCATTTTTTTATTGAAATTCAATGTGAAATGAGAAACAAAAATAACACATTTGACATTTATATGGTTATTTAGTTGGTACCTATTATATATATATATATATACCTACTTAACAAAATAACATAGGTATTTCAAATTATAATATTGAGTTCCTAGGTAATTTGTATTAGGTGATATAGATATCTGAGATCTATTTTAACAATAAACATTGACATAAATGTAAGAATTTTTATCAGACGTAAAATATTAAGTCCCTTTCCGAAAAAAAAATATTTAAAATTTAGGAAGAGTATTTTTTTTAACCAACAGTTCTGGTCCCTAGACATTAGGATCCCAATGAAGCCGCAATTCTTACTATGTTTCCATATTTACTACACGCTATTGCCTAATGTATGTGATGTTGTAATGGTAGGTAGGTAAAATAAACTAGACATATTTAGGTTTGGTTTTTAAATATTTTATTCTCGTACAGTTCTCGAATAACTCATACATGGTTAGATTATTAACTTTTAGTTTGATTTTTTTTTTTGTTTTAAAACATTCGGATATATTGCGAGATAATAATACCTTACCTATTTAATCAACAAAATTAAATGAACCGTGAACTAAAAGCTGAGGACTTCGAGAGTTAATTTCCAAATTTGGGGGAGGGAGGAATCTATAACTCTATAACGTGCCTAAGTGACTTTTGGCTGGCTCACCCCCAAGTTCACACATATATACGTTAATATATATATATTTGTGTGTCTACAAGATATCTGTTGCAAGGAATTTCCTTCAAATATTCTGATATAGATTTTGGCCTATAAAGTCTCGTTGTTTATACACGCATCCAACAAGCTAGCCTTACCTGAAACCTGAGTCTCCCCACCGGTGGTTCGGCGTACCTGATGCCTTTGTACGCGTAATAACCTTCGGGTTCCAAAACACCGGTTACCGTGGCGGTCCGGTAGTCGTCTTCCACGTGTACCACGATATTGTCAGACTTTATGGGGGACGGTTGGCTGACGTTGAACCCGTCAGATTCAGGGATCAGTGATGGATATCCGCCGACGATTCTCTTTTGCCGCGACATGGCGTCGCAAAACGTCAGTAAGACGGCGAACGCCAAACCGGTCCCGAACAACATCGCAACTGCAGAGTCGACCACTACCTTTTATGTATTACCTTATTACCTATAGTGTGTTGTTATGTTACGCGATGTTAACTTCCAAGTACGACGATGTGACGAGCGTGTTCTTATTATTGCTGAATCGCGTCGACTGCCGACCGAGTGGATTTCGTGTGTTACTGGCTAAATTGCAAATTGTTCAGCGATGACGCCGACATAATATGTAGGTACCACGACAATTATTGCCCATACCTATAATACTGCTGCTATTAGCCACGATATTTACACTTACAATGGTAGGTGATATTATAATGGCTATGCGTAATGTGTATTCATATTTTTATTATCTATAATAAATATACGTTTTCGTTAAACCTGTTTACCTCACCTTGGTCAAGGTTATGCAAGAATTTTATTCAGATGCGTTCTACCTACTTATGTACTGGTGAATATTAATAGGAGGTCGCCCGTTACCTGTACGCGATGATATAAATTTGCACATCTCGTTCGTAAATCGATATACTAATAACAGTGAACACCGTAGTTTATTTTAATTTTTTTTTTTAACAAATGCGATTTCGATTTTATCTGCATGATCGATATCCTCGCCGCCACGGTGCTTAAATATCACTCCCGAGAACATTTAATTTAATATTATGAACCTATATATTATTTATAACTATTAAAAAATACAATATTACCTAAACTACATCATACTTATTAATTATATATTCGTATTAAATTTAAGACAGTGGCGCCCAAAATTTATTTCAAAGTCCAAATGTAGCAATTCGCCACCTATTTGTACACTTAATTTAATTTGAATAATATGAAGCGATTATTAGGTACAATATAAATAGTGGTGCTTTGAGGATTTTATAGTGTACAGACAGGGACAACGAAAGCTTTGCCACAGCCCGAAGAAGGTTCTTGTAAAATATGAAAAACAACAATATTATTACCACTATTTTAATTTCTTGTACATAATATTTTATTATACTTAATTAAATAAAATATTTGTATAATTATCATGTTTATGGGAAAGTTGCTAACCGTTTTGCTGTACAATATGTGTCAAATAAACTTGGTCATTGAGGAGTTACCGGAGTAAGTTACTATAAATATTAAATTGTGATTTTGTTAGCTACCTACATTTGAATTCAATGATAAATCATTAAGAGGCATATGAAAGCATAATATGAAAAACGAATCTGAGCAAAAACGATCTGTAAGTTAATATAAGTAATATAACTATGACTACTATGGTCTATGAGTATATTTTAAATGATATCTTAATATATCATATTTAAATTACTATTAATAAAATATAGTGGGTTGAGTTGATTTTCGACGAAAACATTATTTTGAAAATGTCATTGTGTGTATAAAATATAATAATATACATTAAAGTTCCAAGTACCCACGAATAGTATTTTTTAAATTACAATAAAATAACTGAAATCGTCACCTAAACTTCATTTAAATATATAATTCCGAACAAATTTGAACTTACATTTTACATTGTGTATAAAAAAAAACTGTGCTACCTAATATATTTTTAAGATTTTTTCGTTAACGTATTAACTATCTACTTAAGGGAAACCTTGCATTCAATTTTAAATCCTTAGTTATGAAAATTATTTTATAAATTTAGGTGTTTACTTAATAGTCAATACGCTTTAAGTTGTAACCTAGAAGTTGAATAAATCAGTTCAACGGACAATATTAACGACACGATGCAAACATTCAGTGTGAAGGTCCCTTATACAATAATACCTTTAATACCATCGCTCTGATCTTAATGATCTTGTTACACCTGTCATACTTATTTATATTATAAAATACAACAATATATTTTATAGCAACGGCCAGACAGCGTATAATGTGACTATTTTATTATATTATGTAAATTAGTCAATCCATTCTGTTCTATAATTTTACGAACGTATCTTGATAAACAGACAATGACAATTTTAGAAATGTATTCATATTATAACTGTCGAGAAACTTGTGAATCGCCTATATTATTATGCGCGTCTTAAGTATCTTAATATGCCATTCATAGTAGGTAGGGAAGGCAATAGGAAAATTAATATTGGAATTTAGAATATAAATATTGTATATTTTTTAAATAATAAAAAAAAATGTTTCATTAATAATATTTATCATTATGGCATTATGCTTCGTACATTGTTTCCAATAAACCTACCTAGATTTAAAATTAAATAGTTTATACTATTATTATATGTGCAATACCTACACTAATAATTGTAATAAATAGTTTTAGGTTTTTAATTACTCGTTTATTGTATGTATTAGGCGGCCACAAACTGTACAGTGATACTATTATTGGTCATTACTCATTGACAACTAAAATATTATATAGTACAATATAACGTAAAGTAACTATCGGTTAAGAATTCGACTTCAGGGCCAACTTTTGTATAAACAGTTCACGTATACAATAGCCTGCAATCATTAAATTTTACATTGTGTACACTGATATTCTGATCATAATACGACCTCTATATAAGATGATAGGTATTTTAATTTAATTTTTTTTATATGTACAAATTCAATATATTGACCATTATAAAAAAATATATTTTTATGTGATGGGTAAAGCAAATCACTTGTTTTCATAATATTAGATAAAAAATATTGTTTAACAATAAGTTTGAATGACCTTTAGCGGATTAGTCAGTACTCAAGAATGGATACATTATGGCGATAAAAAATAAACATACATAAATACATATATATTATATAGTGTAAAATAAGTATTATATATACTCGTATTAATAAATTATTTTAAAATATTTGAGATTATATTTAATTATCTTGAAGTAAATATATGAATCGAATTTCGAATAGGTACTTAAATACTGAATTTCGTTAAACTTGATATGAAACTATTTTATAATTCCGGATTTTGTGAACAATCACTTAACAATTAATGAATTAATAGTGAACTAATGGTCCCTTATACATGATTTAGTGGCCCGTTATTGGTAATTTAATATTTATCAATTTTTATGCAGTCCAGTTAAGAATATCAAATTCGACATGGTCAAATGAAAAGTTTTTTAAACGAAACATATCTATATTCAATGCTTAATTTGAGGAAAGGATGCTTTTATTTTTTTGAAACGGAATACTGGGAACGCAATATTTACTAGTGAATTAGTAAATTCTTAGTTTTTCTCATGCAAAACATAATAGCCAATAGCTATTGCCTATTAGCCATAATATTTGTATTTTATTAATAACAATTTATAATTAATAAATGAGTTTTTTCTTTTTAAATATATTTGTAGAATAAATATAGTATTGTATTTGTGCGATTAATGGGTAAAGGCATCAAGGGGGGGGGCAATAAAGCCATTCACGATAATATGACGGTTAATCTTGTGTGGAATGCTCTTTCATTTAACATTTGCTGAGTCCACCTTATAATTTTTTTTCGAATCAAGCACTGCCTATTTAGTATTTTGTCGATTGTTCTAGTAAAACATCTGAAAACATTTTAAACTACAGTAATCGCTAACAGTTAGTAATTAAGCACACATTCATACAACTATAAGACTGCACATTATTGAAAAATTGCCTACATTAAACTCCTTAAAAACAGTAGGTTCGGTTTTGAATAATATGAGTAATAACTAATATGACGCTATGCAGTATGTAGGTACTATAATAGGTACCTACTCCGGTACTCGTATTTATTCAGTGTTATTCTTGCTCAGAAAATGTACAGTAAAGTAAATTTGCGTAATGAAGAATCTATTTTGTGGTTCATTATTGTAGTGAACTAGCCTATTATATAATTTAAATGTAAGAATATTATCTACGCATTTCGTTGGCTAAATGTATATTGTTATTTTAATTTAATTTCAGTGAGTAATAACTATGTAAATTATTACAATTTTAAAATGCTAATGCTTCGCTTTAAAATTAATAAAAGTCTGTAGATAATTTAAGAAAATTACCTAACCTTTACATTGTACAATAACTCAATAACTTCATCCGTACCTACTACCTATATTAAAATTAACAACACATAGCGAATATTATTTTTAACACAAATTTGATGTGTTGTATTCGTTTATAAGACAGAGACAATACCAACAATGGTTTAACGTTTCTGTAACTGTTTTAAATGTATAAAACGAGTAGGTATATAGGTATCCACATAGTTACGCCCATCATTCAGTATTTCATCACTGTCCCTGCACAGTGTTTAATAGGCATAACATTATAATACTCAGGTAATACTACTGAAATTAACATATGTTTTAGATGCAACTGTTCTTAAATCATATACTTTTTATTCTTCTATTCATGTGCATCGGTTGCGTGAATAACATATTATTATTGACAACATAAATATATGATGTTAAAAAACCGACCAAAAGTTTGTATTTTTCTTCAACGTACCTAGTTGTGTACTGTTCTTAATTCTTACCATAGATAAATCTAATCTTACCATATTGATAAAAAAACATCACTATATTTCATTATATTCATCATAATCGATCTCTCATCAAAAAATTAAAAAGAAATTTGTGAACTGATAATTCTTGTATAATTTAATGTGCAAAACATGATGGACTACCATAAATACATTATTGACTTTAGTTACTGTATGTGTTATACACTATATATATATATTATATATACTACACAAAATACTCTATACTAATGTAAGCTGATAAAAGAATAACCTTGTATACAGAGTGTTTCATCGTGCTTATAATACTCGTCAAGTAAATATAGCCATGGTTCGCCTATACTATAATTATTACATTATATTTACCAGTCTACCCGTGGCTCACTTCTTCCGGAAATTTCAAAACTTTCCCAACCGTATTAAAATATAATTGTTTAATAGAAACTATATAATATACATGTAGTAATTCAATTTTTAATATATTCATATAAATTAGCTTTAGCGAGTATTTATTTAATACTTATGAATCGCGATATCGTATAAACATATAAAAGAATATTTTTTTGTTCAAAAATGTATAATCTAAAAAATATCATTAATTAAATATTTAAATATTGATGGTGTGTTTGTAAAAGAAAAAAAGTTGAATTGCTACTTTTCAGGAAACGAAAAACATCTGATTTCTGTAAAAGGGTTTTTTTGTATTTCATATACAATTATTATTACAATAGGAGAAAAAAAATTCTAAAAGTAAATATTTTTATAACTGAAACTCCCGTAGAAAATTACAAATTACAATATTGCATAAGTAGTCGAAAGACGGCCAAATCGAATTATATTCCCTTTTACTCGTGCACTGCGCACCACCTGTATTTATTTATTTTAAAAACCACGGACTGTTGCCCAGAGTTAAGTGAACATAACATTTGAAAGTACAAGTAACAATTATTTTACAGTTTCATGATTCAATATAGTTACTATGATATATATATATATATATGTATATATGTATAATATAATAAATGTTTATAGATTAATATTTAACAGTGTATTAAAGTATATTAAAACGCATCTAAAAGGATGAATCCTCGTTGGAAATCCGCATAAACCTAACAAGGAGATCGAGGGGTTGGTACGTAAATTGTGTATTATGTTATAGTGCTGTATCGACACAATAGTTTTCCAAAAACATCGAATACTGTGCAGCGGGAAAAAGTCAAAGACATTTATACCGAAACTGTGTGCGACACGCGCGCCGAATACGATATATATATAGGTGATGTACGGTAAACACACACGCGCGCTCGTCTCTTGTCGCACGTTTGTATACAAATACATTATAAGCGCCTCCTGTACGCAATAGTGCAACCGGTCGCCGTGGTGGGAGCGACGTTCACTTTCCATTTCGAGCGACGGACCGCTGCAGGTAGAGGTAGGTATATATCTCGTCTGCGACGGCGGCGGCGGGACCCACGCCCAACCGAATAATAATATCACTTTATATATTATATAGGCACTGTTGTTAACGATTTCTCTCGGCGCGGCGACTGTGCTCGTACGTACACAGACGGTTCAGTACGATTTCAGCAGCGCGCCGAACATGATGCGCACCGACTCAGTCGCGCCGTCGCGATTATCGTCACACATCGGACTGGTGGCCCGCAGCCCGGAGGGCCACGCCGCCAAGACGATGCAGATCAAGGGACACGAGGACCAGTGGGTGGACATACAGGCGCACACGTTTCGGAACTGGGTGAATGAGCACGTGCCGGCCGCCGACCGGGTGTCGAACCTCGCGGAAGACCTGCGGGACGGCCGAGTCCTCTGCGAACTGGTCGAGAGCCTCCAGCAGCGCAAGGCGTTCGCGTGGAATCACAACCCCGGCAACCGGCACCAGATGTTGGAAAACGTGTCCAAGGCCCTGACGGCGATCGCGGACGACGGCGTCAAGCTGGTCAACATAGGTACGTATATATATATATATAATGATTATATACTTCCACCCTTGGCCAGCTTTACACATTTGTTTTATGCACCAGTATAATATGTGTACGGGTACACCAATAATTGTTATCGGAGGCCTTTGAAATCGGTTCCGGATGAGCCTTTTATCGGATTGCTCGCGACTGTGCAGATGGTCGGAAATACTTCGTGATTAACTTTTAACTTGTGGGCGTGATGTATATTCGATTTTAGTCGTCGCGACATGTTTTAAATTTTATGCACGATATCATATGGGTACTGTTGACCTCTAACCGTTAACTATTTCTATATAATAATATACAGCTATAAATGCTTGATTTACATCAGTACTTATAAATAGGTATAGTTAATTATTATCGGAGCCTTTGGAGTCGGTTCTGTGTGAGCTTTTTTTTATCAGATTGCGTGGCTGTGCAGGATACAGGTGGTTGGAAAAACCTCGCGATTTACTTTTAACTGGTGGGTGTGTGTATTAAATTTTAGTCACCGCGATATGTATTGTACATAGTACATACTTTCGATCATAATATAGGTGTGCGCTGCAGGTGGTGCATTCCATTCTCAATCTAAAACCTGAAATCCCTATCTAACAACCCGCTTAAAATTGATAATTTTTGTTTAAAAAAAAACAAAACAAAAATAAGCAATAATGTTTGCTTTTAATATAGATTCGTTAATTTTTAGATTTTTTTTTATTAAACAAGACAACTGTTTTTCTCTCAAATCAATTTGCGGTTAGACGATTTTCTCAAATCAAAATTTAATTTTTTGGATTCTTGTCGGGAGGAAATAATTAGTTGTAAATTTCGTAAATCATATATTAACCCATTATAAAATCTATTTCTCTTCGTGATAAGACGTAGGCCGCAAGTGGTGGTATTTGCATATCGTACACCACGTTCATCGTGTGTTACGCTCTTACGTCTATATATATGCCTTCGATTAGACTTTAATATAGTATTGAATGCGGTCTTTCTAATACAAATATCCGGAGTTAACATCTTCAATTGCACTTAACTGGTTATTTTCGTATTGGATTATGATTTTTTTGTTTTTGACGTCGAACAGGTGTTGGGTAGTATCGCCAAATAGGGAGTGTTATACAAAACACTGAGCGAAGTATGCAATAGTTAATCATGTGGGTGTATTGACCTCACATGCTATAACACTAGAATTGCCATGCTTCTATAATAATATGATCGGATAATTTTTCATTTATAAAATATGAATGATATTACAATATCGGTCACAATTATAGGTATACCTACTATAATATAGGCGGAGCATATCTCCATTATTTTTTTTACAAGCACGCATGTTTGCATCAAGCAAGAGGATAATACTGTAGAGGCACCTTGAAATATATGTTTTAAATATTGGGTTATTTAGGCATACCTCATTTTTAATTTATAACTGTATAGTCGTATCATCGTTTGAAGTAAAAAAAAATGTAGGAACTTACTATAATTCATCTTAGTTATTTTTCTTGTTTTATGGTCTAATAATTTTTTTTTCTTTAGGAAACGAAGACATTGTTAATGGGAATCTGAAATTAATTTTAGGACTTATTTGGTCATTGATTGTTCGATATCAAATCGGGCGCTCGAAATTTCCACCTAAAAAGCTCATGTTAGCTTGGCTCAAGGTATATAAGTTGTGTACGCGTAATGCGTATAATTACACCTATTAATGTTTAATTAAAAATAAATTAATATTATCATGAAAATTGTAAAATTATTATCATTATTATTAATCTATTGGTTACGTATGAATAGTCTGTACTACCAGAATGCCGCGTGAACAATTTCACCACAGATTGGAATTCCGGAATATGTCTTTCGTCCTTGTTGGATTACTGTGAACCGGGATTGTTTCCACATTGGAAAAATTTAGATGCCAATGATAGCGTGAACAACTGTCGCCGTGCTATGGAATTGGCCCGAGATCGTTTCAACATTCCCATGGTGTTAGAGCCCGAATATTTAGCTTCACCTTATCTAGATGAACTATCGGGCATGACGTATCTGTCCTATTTTATGAAAGAAAAGAGTCCTGGTACTAAAGCTACATTGAACTGGGTGAATAGTCAACTAAAAACTCATACGGTGTCTAATTTCACGGTAAGTGTATTTCGTTCTTTCGAAAACAAACTTGCAAATTCATTGGTTTGTATATATTTTAGACTGACTGGAAAGACGGTATTGTATTGTGTGAATTGACAAAATCTCTTGGTGTCCCGGCCAAGTACCAAAAATATGACGACCCGGAGGTTTGGGAGTCCAACTTAAACGCTGGTATGTACCGTGGTGTATAAAAGTTTAATCTGTGAAGCACTTATTTGTATTTTCTACTATAATATTGTATTCTATACTAAAATTAGTATAATCATACATAGGAATGAATGCTGGCAAAAAGTTAGGCGTTGAACCGCTGTTGAAAGCCAAAGATGTGTCTAGCCTAAATGCTTCACATTTAGGCATGATGTCTTATGTATCTAATTTCCAATGGGTAAAGCCGCGCACTCGACCATCGCATACTGTGCGCGCCCATAGTGACACTCACACTACCAGAGTATATAAACCAGTAGGTTAATTAAATAAAAACAATATTAACTTGTTGATTATCAGTAAATGTAAATCAGAATTAACGTAATAATAAATCCACGGCATTTTTTTTTAGACTAGTTTTAAAGTGTCATTTTTGGATTCAGAAGTAGACCCAAGCGATGTCACGGTGGAAATAATTGGACCGGAACTCAATACTATACCGTGTAATTTGAATTTAAAATCCAATGGTGGCACATGCACGTTCGTGCCACTCATAATTGGAATGTATAAAGTATGCATTTGTTTTCCCTCAGCTGCATGTATATTGTATATTATACATATACGTATAGTCGACACGGTTCGTGGTTTTAATTTTTAATGTTTGTGTTTATCGCATAGGTTACAATTTTCAATGGCGACGATGTGATCCAAGGGTGCCCAATGTTTATACGAGCTATGCCTGAAGTGTCCGAAATCAAACACTCGGGTATGGAACCATGTGCAGTTGGATCTATTGTCGAAGTTCAGGTGAGTTTCTGTGTACAACTGCAAAAGTGAAAAGTATGTATGTAAAGTATAACGACTTATTTGTTTGGTTTTTGTTTTTAGATAAATTGTAACGGCGCTAAAGCTCAAAATATTCAAGTTTTAGCCATGAGTCCGGACGGTCGAGAATTAGAATGTCCGGTAAATGAATCGGGAGATGCATACCGGACGACGTTCCAACCCGACGAACCGGGAGAATGGACCATTGCTGTAAAACACCGTGGACAGTTAATTCAGGGTAGTCCATATACGTGTTTTGTATTCGACCCAAACGGCATAAAGGTAAAACAAACGAAAGAGACGTCGAAAGGCCCCGGACTAAATAATTTAATTTCACTGTTTTATGGTTTAGTTGCTTGGCTTGGATAGACCAGCTATTGCGGGAAGTATAGTCAATTGGACTTTAGATGCTAGAGGAACGGGTGGTCTAGGAAAAATAGAGATTGATATTGTTCACGATAAACAGTCGCTTCCGCATACGATTGACCATTTAGGAAATTCTATTTATAACGTTTCTCTACACACTAGAAGACCTGGAAAATATAAAATTTATGTTTATTTTAACGGGGCAACTGTTAAAGGCAAGTATATATGATCGAAATAGTAATACAAAATAACTTAATTTAAAACTGTTCTTAACAATTAAGTAATTATTTAATCATTTAAAATTTACTCTAAAATGTTCTCAATAAATTTAATTTCATATTACCACTTCCCTTTAACTATTTAACTATTTTAATGTCTGTTCTCAATACTATGTATACACTAAAATAAATTATGCATCTATTTCTATTCATATTTATTATTTGTATTTTGCATATTGTCTGACAATATCAATCTGTGAAAGAGTACATTTCTCACAGTTAAAATTTAAACGTTACAAATTATAATTAACTTATAACTACTCGTATTATATAAAAAATACTTTTAAATATATTAAGAATGTATTATATAGGTAATAGAAGTAGGTATCTATACCTATCCATTTTTCGTATTTTATTGAAATTTTAAAATAGTAAAATAAAATAATAACTTTTTTCTCTTGACCTTGGAAAGTTAATTAAAATAAAGAATGACAATGCATTAAAAAAAAATCTGTTGTACATAATGATTATTATCACTATTATTGAACCAAACTATATGTATTTAATAATAATTCTATTATATTTGTTAAAGTTTTTTTAGAAATGTTTGTAATTTATAAACATCTTTATAATACCAATATCAATAAGCTAAATATATTAAAATCTATATGCAATATTATTGTTTATTTATTTATAAATTTATAATTTATTGTAGGAAGTCCATTTCCTCTTAGAGTGGGTACAAAAGAAGACATCAAGCGACATAGAAGCATGAGTACGTTTTATTTTTGAATCAAATTAAAAAATCTATTATCTATATATGTATCTATCTTATATTATTTATGATGCAAAACTGCAAAAGTATTGAATAATTTGCTATACCACCTATGTTGGTCATATAATTTTATATAATACATTGTAGATGAACTACTATGTAGTAATTGATAACTATGGTTATCACTACTTAAAATAACATATTTTTTTTTTAGCACCTACAAAATTAGTCAATGGAAACAGCTCTTCTGCTTTCAGTAAGATTTTAGAATTTTATATTTGTAATATTTAGGTTGTAAATTATATTTTAATATTTTTAGATGACTTTACTTCTTCTAATGAGTACAATAAAATTGGCCTTCTTAGACCTATTTCACCTCTACAGTCGCCAAAATTCACTTCTTCTCCTATTAGTCATCTGCATAGTAATGTGTATAAAGTATGTTTCATTTTTAATAATAATATATCAACGTATTTTTTGATATATTTTTATATTTATTTAATAGTCAACCAACCATTCGGAATCTGGGTTTCATAGTATCTCATCACCATTACATTTAAATATTCCTAGTTCCCTATCTCCAAATCATAGTTATGTATCACCAAAAAGTGCTTTATCTCCATCAAAATCAAAAAATAATGGTAAGAATAGCTTTTGTTATTATTTATTTCTAACAATGATTTTATTTTTATACGAGTATATCTATTATTTTTTTATAGATTTAGTTTTTGGAGAAAATATGCAACTCATGCCCATAAATAGGTATTCAACGATTTACATAAATTCTGACGAAGTACTTGCCAATATTAATGTCACAGTGATTGGTAGGTTAATTTCATGGTAACAAAAATATTTAGTTCATTTTTTACATGAAATATTTGAATTGCTACAGGTCCATCAAATAAGACGATTCCTGTGAGAATGTCTAGGAACATTGCGCAAGGTCACGTTTTGGCACAGTTTACAGCTGAACAAATTGGAGAACATTCAATTGATGTAAAAATTAATGGTACTAAAGTTGCTGGTTCTCCATTCCGGTAAATTTAAAGTAGATTTAAGAATATCTATAAAACATTTATGTTAATGAAAAATTGTTTAATGTTGTATAATATATAATCAAAATTATTACAATGATAATAATGTTATTATTTTTATTGTAATTTATGTTTAAAATACAATACCTATAAAATATAATTTTATCCTTATTTATATAAAAAATTTAACATTGTTTATCTAAACATTATTTTCTCAGGAGTCATGCATATGATGTGTATGCCATTAAAGTTGGCCATATACCAAATGGAGTGGTGGGTGAACCAGTAGAATTTGAAAGTAATTATAATTATAGTTGAATTGAATTAAAAATAAAAAAATTTTAAAATGTTTTCTAACATTTTTAAATTTTACTATCTAGTTGATGGATCAGGAGCTGGGTCTGGTAATTTGGAAATTCTTGTAAATGGAGGACATGTCACTAGCTTCGTTCGAAATTTGGGCAATCAAAAATTTTTAGCGTCATTTGTTCCACATAAAGCACTTATTCATTTAGTTGATATGAAATTTAACAATGAACAAGTACCAGGTAATATATTTTAATGTATTCATTATTGTTAAAAATATCGAGAAAGAAGGTTCCCACAATTAAGTTAACAAGATTAAATGAGGCGAATAGAGACTAAAATTATAATAATACAGTTTAGAATGTCTATTAAATTATACTGAATATATCGCATACCTAGGTACTTTAATGTGTTTGAGAGCAAAATATATTATTACTATATAGTCATTAGTTAGTATTTATATAAGTATAATTAACTATGTATCTAGTTAATTATAAAATAATAAAATGAAGTCATGATAATTTGTAGGTATTAAGTTAAGTATAGATACTTGAGTATTTCAGTACCTACTTGTATACTTACCTTAGTTATTAATATAATATAGGTGCAAAAATATAAAAAATATACATTATATTTGCATGCAATTGTTTTAATATAGTGTATGGACTATACTAAATAATAACTAGGTATCTACATTTTTATGAATTATCTCGTATCATGTTCCTTCATAGATTTGAATATTATCATTATTTACTAGACTATTTTTTAATACCTAATTAGTTATAATTTAAAAATTGATAGATTTTGTATACAATGTTAGTGCTTTATTTCACATAAAATTCACATTGTTTTACCAATATTACGTCATTACAACAGTCTTTTATTATATATAATTATATTATATACAGTCATTTGCTATACTCATACAGATGTTATCTACCAAATATAGGTAGCTATTGACTAATAACGCTAGGTACTGTAAATAATTAAATTATTGAGATAAATTCTGATAGCTACCTATATAAAAAAACTTACTAATTAATTTAGCTAATTATATTATTATTTATTGTAAAATTCGACACAGTTATAACATTTTGTTAATAAGTTTTAGCCAATGTCAAATATAAACTAATAACTAATATTCTAAAGTAAATTGCAAGAATATATAAGCTAAAAAAGTTTTAACGTAATTTATGATTTACGTTCATTGGTAAAACTATGACCAAATTTGTTTATGTATTCGATGATTCATCGTAGTTTAAAAATTAAAAATTAAACACTCAACTCCCACATGTTTATTATGTGTTTTAATTCATGTGTTGAGTACATCTGTATTTTTTTACTTAAAGTAAATAATACATATATTATATATATATACACTACACGTATGTCGTACTACTATTATAAATCAAAAGTTTCAAATGTATAAATATAGGTACAAAAACCTACGTTTAGAATAATAAAAAAAAAAAACTATAAATGTAAAATGTAAGTAAACTATTGGAAATTAAAGACGTAATCTGGAAATATTTTAATATTAGCGGGCAGTGACATGCCTTAGTGGCTTAGATCTTTAAATGGTGGGTGGAGGGACTAAACATAGTAAATACAAATCAGGCACGGTAAATCATTTTTTCATTATAAATGATTATAATAATATTATATATAAATGTTATTTGGTAGCAAGTGCTTTATGTTATAGTAATTATTTTTATTTTTATCTTTTACATATAGACATAATCATTTTATTATTTGGTTCAATAATTTAATTGAATTTTTGTGGGTTATTTTTGGAATATCGCTTGATTAAATAAAAAAAATATAATAATTACAGGCTGATATTTTAATAATCATTATTTAACAACAATTACAATTTTTGAAAATATTGTCCTCCATAAATGATGAAAATTACATAATTTAGTATTTTTTTTTCCAATAGAGACTTACTTGGTTACTTATATTTTTATTTTCTATAAACAGATAATGGCGAAATGTTACATAAAATGTTGTTTATTATAATATCATCAAATATGATTAGTTTCTAAACACATAAATCATTTTGGTAATAGTAAGTGTTCTTCGATAAAAGAATGATTGTATAATGTGTATATCAATCCAAAGGCCTATGTTTCCGAGGGTCTTGTTTTTTTTTCCTATAAATAAAATAATAATTAGCTATAATATATAAAATACGGCGCTTATATATTTTTTTAAATATAATTTCAGTATATTTTAAACTAAAACATATAAAGTTATCTTTATACATAATACAATTTATTACTTATACCTACCTATACCGGCTATCATTATTTATTATACCACATAACATTATTTTTTTCATTCATATACAGTAGATTCCGCTTAATGTGGGCACCGGTTAATATGGGCATCCGCTTAATATGGTCAAAATGGTCTGGTCCCAACATAAATGTATATTAACAAGGTTAAAAAAAGCCGCGTATTATGGGCACTCGATTCGGCTTATGTGGGCAATTTTTATTTTATCATAGTGTTAGAATATACACATATGTATTTAAAAATGACTAATTTAATCAGGTTTCGTCATATCTATGAGATTGTATTTATCGAAAGTAATAAAAAGCACTAGGTACCATTTAAATCTTAAAATCTTTTTCTGCATATTGTACCAAAAATGGCATAAATTAGTTTTTTGTAATTTCTATTGTTGAAAATAAAGTTACAACATTACTACATATACGGCCAGTTACATCTACCTAGCAGTAAAATTTTGAACTTCAGATGAAAAATAAACGACTGAAAATATTATTGTTGTGCAAAGTTAAAAACTACCCACTTTATGTTACAACAATAACAATTTTATACTAATGATATTACCGATCTTTGGTAAAAAAAATCTATCTTGTAGTACTTTTTGTCCAGAATATTTTAAAAATAAGTATAGATTTTTAAGTATAATACTTATTGAAATATTCAAATATATAACGTAATTATGTGCCAAAAATTAAAATCAACTTTTAAGGGTAGTTTCACTTGAATAATTTTTAAATATTTTTCCTATCCTCCTGGTGTTTTTTACAATAAGTACATTTTTATCGGGAAAAATAAAAATGCATGCAGAAAAGGATTTTGTTGACTTTTTTTGATATTATAATTTTTTTTTTTTAACCAATTTCGGTTTTTATGGGCAACCGTTTAATGTGGGCAAACAGAGTTGGTCTCAACATGTCTACATTAAGCGGAATCCACTGTATTATAATGTATCTACCTATATAAAGTATAGGTAATATTGGTATGTTTCATGTTTTCAATGTTTAAATTAATTTCACCTGTAAATGTTAGGATTTGGGAAAATAAATATTGGAACTAATTTCATCTCAGTGCAGTAGAAATGTAGAATATTATATTTATATACATAGTATTTGTAACTATATGTTTATATTGTGTAACGTAATTGTTATTTATCTTATATTCTAATACTTCATCTGCTAAATTCAATTGATGGACTTTTGACAATTGGTATTTGATAATGTTGATATCATACAAAAAACAAACTATAAGCTAAATGTAAACTAAAATATTAGTTTTATTTTTATTTAGTTTTATGTTACAATCAGTGCCGTAGCAACTAGCAGCTAAATATTGCACCCAGGGCGAAACTTCAAAATACGCCTTTATATATCTTAATTTATAAACAATATTAGAGCCATGTTTTTGGAATCTATTAATAAATATTAACATAGTATAAACTATAATTATAATCTATACTATACTGCATTACTGCCCTCACTCGTCTTAATTAGCTACACTTATACGAAAAAAAAAACACATTAAAATTGAAAAAATAAAATGTTCGTTAAGATATTTAGATATTGATATAGGTATAAAGGTATAAATTATAGCATTTATACTTTATAGGCCAATTATCTTTTATAATATACAGTATTTAATATAATGGATATTAATAAATCAAATCATTAATCTATGTATTTCCTATTTAAATCATTACAAAATTATTATTGACATTTGACGTTACCAATAACAAGATAAAAATAAGTTTCATGCACAAATTAATTGCATTTAAAAACGCCATGTTTTAAAATTTAAAATTTATAATTATATTTACTTTTCGGAATAGCAACGTTCCATTAAAAATTATGTGAAGTCGTATATGCATAATATAATATATGGAATTTTCGGAATCGTATATGTATATCAATGGCTATTAAATTCAACACGATTCCGCAAATTTTAGGAATCGTTCTCACCGGAATTATTTGTATTTTTTTTATATAATCGAAAGAGAGTCTAAAGTCCCCTTAGCCCCCCTCCCACTCATGGGTACCCCACTGTTGATGTATTATAATATTCACTTATTGTTATTATAACCTTGAAAATCCATTTATTCTTTAAGATAATCTAGACTAAAATACTGAGATTTTTGTCGCTGCAGTTTATCATAAGATTCAATAAATGTTCTATATATCTTCAAAACGTAATACTATCTATTAACGAAAAGATTTTTAGTGATTGAAAATTTGACTTTTTAAATGAGCCCCGAATTTTTAAAATTGATGGTAAGCATGCAAATTGGATTTAAAAATTGTTTTTAATTATAAGTGGACATACTATCAAATACTTTGTTTATTAATTTCAATAAATAATTTACAAAATGTTTTAGTTAAGTAAATTCTTTTCTATATAGGGTAAAGAAAGGTATATCCGTGGTATATTTAATTTCGTGATATTTCTTTTAGATGATAACTATTATGATTTGACACTATTTAGATGTTTATCGATAAATAGGTATATTCGGTATAAACGCTAAAAAAATATCACTAACTCACCTTTCATTTTCTTATATAATTTTTTTCGAAATTAGAAGTATTAGTTATTTTAAATGATTTTTTTATATATATATTACTATAATTTTTAAAAATAAATTTTTACCGGACTTTTATTTGTGCTTTTATTACGATGGACTTTTTTTACCGGACTTTTAGTGTCTAGACTGTGATAGTCTGATACTGTAGAAAAGGCACCCTTTTAATATAATATAGGTATATACAGTACAGACTAATATATCAAATGTATCCATCTATATATTATACTAATAATGGCTAAGCCCCCGTCCCGCCCAAAAAAAATCCCACCGTAATCCTAAAATGGTTTGAATTTAAAATAATATATAATTAGAAAAATAAATGTAAATTATAATAGCCCTTCCAATTTTAAAACCTAAATTGCATCTATGATGAGTACTTTATTTACTTATAAGATAACATATCCTCTCGCAGTAAAAATTCTTGAACATACAATTTATAAAGGCGTTATTAGAGGCATCTGATGCATGACAAATTTAATATAATAGTAATTATGTGGTTTGTGCGGATGCGAGAAGTCAATTTAAATAAAATTAATTGTTTTTAAGATTTATTAAAATTATTTTCATATAAAAGTTTAGATTTGATTTTTTTTTGTTTTTAAAGGATTAACATCGAAATTCAACACTTCCTCTCCTAAATAGAAGATTTTATACTCATTAAAATACTGGACATCGCAATGCTGTATAAGCGCATAGGAATTAAAAGCACTGTGCCTAAATATATTTCAATTTTTTAAAAAATCTTGGGGGGTCCGGACCCCTGGACCTTCCTCCAGCTACGGCTTTGCCTAGGGCCTACGATTGTATTAATCCGGGCCTGGGGCGATACCTCTGCCGTTAACAAAAAATTCTTTATTAATATTATGGTAATTTATAGTTCAATAGTTCTTGCCTTTTCGGTATTTACTATATATACGATACATTTCATAGATTCATAAATTCTCTTCATATAAACTACAGCATAGGAGTAACTCGCCTACCGGAAACCAGCTACTACTTTATATTATACTCGTATTAGACAATGCGTATCGATACGTTCGTGTTATTATATTAATCTGATTTGGACAGCGACTTATTCAACTGTGTAGTACTGTATTGAGATTACTGAGATATACAATTTTTCATTCGCGGAATAGCGTGACAGTACCTATATGTTCGATGAACGGAAAAAAATTTAGTTTTTAATGGTTCATAATCGACATCAAAAATTGAATTATCGATGTAGGCATGGAAAAAGATTATTCATTGAATATACAATTAAAAATTCATGTTCACGATTCAATATGTTTTTCCAAAAGAGGAATGGTTTTATTATTTTTATCGTAAAATTACTTTTGTATTTATTGTTTCACAATAAATTATATCCGTACCATGGCTGGCGACTACTTGGTCATATCCATTCAAATTATTGTTAAAATAATGTAATAGGTGTTATGATTATGAATATAACTTTTGTGTTGTATAAATAGCTAAAGAACGCATAGTTTATCTTCGATTTATCGGGTTGCTTACAGATTTTTAAGATTGGCTTAAACGTTAAATGAACTACCTATTAACTAATAACAGTAATAACTAATAACACTAATAAGTAACGTCCACTTGGATGATAATAAAATATATGATCGGTCATTAAGCAGAAATAAGTGCAAGTTGAATTTCCGACTCTATGATTATAAATTTTAATTCCATTTACGATTCACAGTATGGCGTTATTCGTGTTATAATAACAATGTTATATGGTCGACATATTTTAAATTCTTGGAGGGAAATTCGACGCCGAGAGACATTCCAGTTGGCGCGCCTGTGTCTTTGGAATTTTTCTCAACCATCGATAGTAGTGTATTGCACACCCACAAGGATCGCCGATTTACAGAATACATTAATAGATACTACCCACCTGCACACAATTTTTTTTATATGAATTAAATGCGTAACGCATATGTTAGGTATTTACACCCAAATGGGTGTTAGCATTATTATTAAACGATAATCGTAATTAATAACACGGATGACGTGCAATGAGTACATTGAAATTGTTTTGTACATTTAAAAAAATATAATCTTCCAGCCATTCGAATGGCGCGCTCAGAAATTGGTAAACACAAATATCGTGACAACGAAGATATCGATATTTTTATCATGTACACGTCAAACAGGTAGATGCAACAGGTCGGTGGTTTATTAATCGTGATTAGTAGTTGAGTCGTGTGCGTTTGGTTCGTTTTGTATTTTTTATTTTTTTTCTAGGTTTTTTTCGTTATTTTAATTTTTTATAGTAGTTTGTGTTTTTGGTTTAAATATTAGTAAAATGTATTTTAATTCGCGTTATTACATATTGTCTCGATATATTGCTCAAAGTGAAATGAAGAAGGATTACTCGCTAAAGTTTATATAAAAGTAATGTTTATTTGTTTTTACTGACAGTCGGGTATTTGATAAAATAGGTAATATTCATTGATGTATATTTCAAACGATATGAATAATTAATACTATAAATACTGTAAGATATTCACAAGTTGGTATTCAGTTATTAGTTTGTTCATTAAAATATTTATTTTATAATTGTTTTTACTCTGTTTTTGGCATACACAATATACAACTTTTTTTGTAGATCCTTAAAATGGTACAACTAATTACCTATTTCATATTTGGTTATTTGAATTTAAACTATTCAACAAGGATTTAATTATACTTCTTCCTAAAATATTATATTTTATTTAGGTGCTTAATATTTTTAATTATAATTATCAGTAATACAAAATTAAATGTATTATTTTATAAATATATTATTACATTTTTTAGTTTTAAATGTATTTAATAATTATAGGAAATACTTATACATTTTAATATGCATAGTGTATTAATGGTTTACTTATGATAGATACCTATATAAACATTATAAACTGATATAATAGAAATCTTTACTTGCATAATAGCCAAAAACTACTTTCTAAAATTTAATAATTTGACTAAAAATATTAAAAAACTGGAATGTCCCATACTAGGTAATATTATTAGCATAATGTATGAATTTTGTTTAAATTAGATGTATTACAAAAAAACAAATGATATCTTTTATATACCTATTTAGCATTTTTAGACATATTTTATAAGGTATTGCAGGTATCAATCAGTTAACTCACTTGTAAAATAATAGCCTACACTAAAATTGTATATTGAAGTATGTTTAGGCTATAAAATGATAAAATCTACTAGATTCACTAAAATAAAATAAAAATAGCTATTACAATTGTGTTTATTAATCCTATACAATTTATTAGAATAAAATTGTGCATAAAATTTAAATTTAAATTTTAATATATTTTTATTAATTTATCAACATTTCATGTTTAGGTAGTAAGAATTTATATATTTTTAAATTGTAGGTACCTATAACTTAATTTCAATGTTTATAAGTATTTCATTACATAATTGTTTTTATAAAAATTGTGCCTTGTTCCTATTTACTACTTTGTTAATATTCATACTGTTTAGTATTTAGTTAATTAATATCATATTTAAATATGAAATATATTATTAAATTATATAAATGCTTACCGCATTTAATTTGGAAGTTTAAAAATAAAATAGATATATTTTTATTCAACTGTTTTAATGTTATACATTTCTGACCCAACTATTAGAAAATTCTTAAGGTGTTCATGATTTGTAATGTGAATTATCAATTCATATACACACCCACATGTTTTTTTGTATAAGATATGTTGCAATAATGGTTTTGAATTATTCATTTTCAAATTGAAATGTTGCCATTATATACCGTGTGCTCATTTATATTGCTTGATTCTATTATAGAAAATATATATATCTTATGTTTTTTTAACAGTAAGGTTTGAAAATTTAGACATTTTTCACCAAGTGGGGTAAACCCATTATATTTAATTACTTGTTAAAAAAAAGCGGAAAAAAGTATTAAGTATAATTAATCAAAATAATTTTATTTATTAATCATATATACATTTATAAGAAAAAGTAAAAGTAGTGTATATATATACATACATTACCTACTTTTTTCCTTTCATATTTAAAAGCATATTCATTATTAAATATACAGTATTAAGTAAATTCTGTTAATTTGAAATGTTATTCGTTATTATTGATTTTGCATATAAATTTACAATATATTTTAACCATGCTATAAAAAGCTTTAAAAATATGTTTTAAATTATAAAACGTATTGTAAAATTAATAATTTAAAGATTCTAAGAGCTTGTGAATTTACTGTAATATATATTAATTATTTTAATTTATCTTATAATTAAGAATTAGTTTATTTTCTTTTTAAATATTATAAAATAATGTATTGTATTTTGTATGTAACTTAATGCCTCAGTTACTTAAATAATTTACGAGGCTTTAATAGGTTTAATTATGCATAGCTAGTATTCATACAGAAAAAAATAATTTCTCTTATTATTTATAAGTATCTAATTTATTTATTTATTTATTTATAGGGAGTCCCTGGGAAGTTACAATCATGAGTGGAGGATCATATAGTCCAAAATTAAGCGTCCTTGGTGATGCTGTAAAATTAGTACCTGTTGATTCAGTAGCAATATTTCAAATAAGTGCTATTGGTTATCATCGAGAAGATATACAAGTTAATGTATTAAGTAAGTTAGTTTTGTTGAATACCTACCTATTTTGTCTTTAATTATATCAATATTTATTATACACAATACTTCAGGTATATTTAAAAATTAAAATATGATTTACATATTTTTAGGTCCGACAAAACGTAATATACAAGCTAAAATTATAAATGAAGGAGGAAATGGAATATTTAGAATAGAATTTATTGTGGTTGAAGTGGGAACTCATTTAGTTGATGTTAATGTAGCTGGCCATAAACTTGGAACCGGTACATTATTAGCTAAAGGATACAATTCAGCTCTGATTAGAGTAACTGATGTTTCCGATGCTGTTGTCGGCCAACCTTGTCAATTCAGAGGTTAGTTTATGAGAATATAATTATTATTTATTTTTGTACTTTAACACATTATAACAATATTTAAAAATATTTAAACTTACTAACTATGCTTCTTCGTGTTATCTCCAAGACAAAATTCTTCCTACTCATAAGTACCCTACTGCATTATTACTAATGCAATATTATACTCTACGTTCTATCATCATAAAAATAATTGTACGCAAAACGCATATTAACTGATTGTGAGATTATAAGATGGAAAACATTTTTTGAGCTATGATTTAATTTTTAATTTTAATGTTTATACTGATTAAATATGAGATTTATATACACTTTGTAATTGTAGTTAATAATAAAAATGTATCTATATGTCAGATAATGTTTAGTTTTCTTTCACTTTTTTTTTACTAGATATACATTTTATATCAATTAATAGCATAAATCCTACTGTTTTGACACTATTATATGCCCAATAGTGTATTATTTTATTTGTTTTACTTTGAAATCTTTCAGTATGGATTATTTAACATATTTTTTTTTAATAATTAATATCAACCAACATTTTTATTAATTTTTTTTATTATAGTTGATGCTAGTGATGCCGGTGAAGGCCAATTGGAAATATCAATTAATGAAGGAGAAGTACCAAATCATGTGACTGTAGTTGGGGGTGGAAGATGCTTAGTATCTTTTACACCTGAACATGTTAAACCTCACATGATTGATATAAAGTTTAATAGTGAAACTGTTATAGGTAAAAATAAATTTGAATGATTATAAAATGTAATAATGATTTAGTATAATATGAAATTTTAATATTCAATTATTATTGATTTAAAGGGTGTCCATTTGTGTGTTCAGTATCTGACACAAGTCGTGTATCTGTTAATTTATCTCGTTTGGAGTTGATACCTGTTAACCAAGTAGCAAAATTTCATATGATGGTTGATAATTCAGCTTCAGCTGAATTGTCTGTGTCTGTAACTGGTAAATATTATTTATTTTATTATTTTGTTCAGTATTTTTGTAACTATTTTTTTTTTTATTTTAGGACCTACCACTGAACTTCCAGTTAAAGTCACAGGAAATGTAAATGTAGGTTTTACTGCCGAATTTACACCACTCCAAGTAGGAGCCCATTCAATATCAGTTGAATACAATGGACATGCTGTTAATGGTACTCCTTATGTAGCTAAAGCTTATGACTCGAGTAAAGTTTTAGTTGGACATGTGCCTAAGGGTCATGTTGGAAATACATTCCAATTCACTGGTATAATTAAAACATTTTTTACTTTAAATATTATATACTGTATTATGGTTAATATTCAATATCATTATTTTGTGTAGTTGATGCTAGTGAAGCAGGTGAAGGCAATTTAGAAATTACTATATCAGCTAGAGGAGCAAATATTCCCACTCAAGTACATCCTCAAGGCAATGCTAAATTTGCTGTTAGTTTTCTACCACTTCAACCTACTGATCATGTCATTACTATTCATTTTAATAAGGAACCAGTCCCAGGTTAGATACTTTTTAAAATTTGTAATAAAATTGTGCAAAATTGTTTATTTTAAATTAATAATTATGTTTGTTTTAGGGTCTCCTTTTATTGCTCATGTTGAGGGAGATTTACCGCTAGTTAGTGGTACTTCACTAACTAGCGCTCCTGTCTCAACTACTTCTCATTTCACTATGAGCAATGTATCCGGATCATTGGATGACATTGAAGTTAATGTTGAGGGTAAGTTATTAATTCAATAATATTCATTTTTCATTCTATATATTTGCCTCAGCACGACTGTATGGAATTTCAATTAAAGCTTGTCTACAAGTATGTGTGTCTATATTTTTACAGGTGGGCGATATCAAAAATCTCGATTATACTGATACTTCTCTCTTTTATTAATAACAACATTTTAAAAATTTTCAGTCAGCTATTAACGCTTATATTTTAATTTGGTGGTAGACCTTCAAATGTAGTATGTAATTGTAATATACTGAAATAAAACTAATTTATTAAAAAATATACATATATACATATTTAATCTAGAAATATTAAATAGCTATTAGTTTATAACGATAAACAAAAAAAAACAAAGTATTGTTATATACTAGTACTGTTAAAAGGTTTATCTTTTGCACACATCTTTATTATTACATTTAAATATTTATTTACATACTAAATTTTATAAATTTTATTTTATTGTCTACTTAATTTTAAGTAATTATGATCAATAAATGAGGATAAATCAAAAATTTTTTTATTTTTTGCCCAATGAAATTCTATTAGAATTCTTTTTGAATAATTTCATATTTTTGTTTATGTTTTTAAAACTAGTTACATTAAAGTTGTGAGGTCTAGACTTTAATAATACATTTTGATTTTATTTCCACAAATTCATTTTGAATAAATTATGGTATGGTCAATAAAGATGTTTTCATGAGATAATTTAACTTACATTAATATCTATGTTACATTTTGTTAACACATTTACACATTAACGTAATTTTAAAAGATTTAATAAAATATTTTAAAAGCTTATGTATTTTAATTTTAATTTTTGAATAGTATTTGTTGAGTTAAAAATTTTATATTACATGCTATATATTTTGTAGAGCTTGTAAGTTGATTTATATACAGTCTTTCATTTAATTGTGCATATCTACTTATTTATTTGATAATATTTTATCAAATTTTACTAATTAAATATAGTTTAATCTTTACATTTTTTGAAATACTATCTTTTTCTTTTAGTATATTTCTTTTCTGCATTTTTTTTCATTTTAGTAATTCTTGTTATAATTTCTACATATTTTATTTTAATAATATTAAATCTAATTTAATTGATTTCTAATGTAGTAAATTAGAAAAATATTATATAATGCAATAAAATATTACAAAAGCATAAAAAATTATAAAAAAAAAAACAAAACAAAAAAATTTTGAATATAAAAAAATTTTCATATTTTTTTTAATATTTTAATAAAATATAGGTACTTAACATTGTACAATTTTTGATTTGGTGTTTTATGCATGTTAATCATTAAATAATTGTATTTTGTTACTTTTTTATGCTATATTTTATTTAAAGTTTTTAGTTTATTAATTGAAGTATTATTTTTTACTTTTAAGTTTTAAACATTTTATTTAATGCTTATGCGCTTTTTTTATTCAAATAATTATACTAACACTAATGAAGGATTATATAGGTCCTAACGGGTCGGCAGTTCCCGCCCAAGTAAAAGAATCTGGTTCACAATCATATAAAATTGAGTTCTGCCCTAAAATTGTTGGCGAACATAAGATTGCAGTTAGTTATCTACGAACTCCAGTTGCTGGATCTCCATTTAGTTGCAAAGTGTATGATATCAAAGCTATTAAAGTAAAATCTGTACCTAAGGGCACTGTTGGACAACAAGTTACTTTTATTGGTAAGTATATATGATTTTATAATTTACATAAGCTGTAAATTTATTTACTTGGTAAATTTTAGTTGAAACCAGTCAAGCTGGTCCAGGCAATTTAGAAGTTACAGTAAATGGTGGCAGAGTGCCAACTTCTGCTCAAGCTCAAGGGCCACATACATATGCGATATCATTTACGCCTCGTCAACCAACTGTTCATACTGTACATTTACGTTTTAATAATCATGATGTACCAGGTAAAGTAATGGTTAAAAATGAAATAGTTTGTCATAAACCTAAATATCCCAAATTTTTTAATTATAAAATTATTTGTTGTATGATGTAACTATTGAAAGAAAAGCTTAAATTCAATTGAAAAATATCTTATAAATTTATTTTTATTGTATTTTATTCTAAACGTATTATATTTTATGTTATGATTTAATAAATTAAAACAATTCTTGTTTTAGGTTCACCATTTACTTGTTCAGTTTCTGAAGCTGCTAGAGTGGTTGTCTGGTCGGCTACTGAAGATAAAGTTGCTGTCGGTAAAATAGCATCATTTGCTGTTCAATGTGAAAGTAGTCCTCAAGTACAAGTTCTTGCACCTCTTAGACATTCTTTACCTGTTACTGTTATACCTGCTACTCAACCATCAACTCACAATGTTCAATTTACTCCTGTTGATGTTGGTAAGCCTATATTATGTTTTCTTATACTCAATGTCTTCTTTTTTTTTGAATTTATATATAATATGATATATTTTTCCTTTAAATAGGTGATCATAGTGTTGAAGTCAAAGTAGACGGTATACACGTCGAAGGCAGTCCATTTTTAGTTAAAGCATATGATTCTTCTAAAGTTCGTGTTACAGATATTAACACAGGGTTTGTGGGAAAACCCGTCAATTTCAATAGTGAGAATATACTTCTTTTTTTTTATAAGATCAAAGAGTTAATATTTTTGTTATTTTAGTTAATGCTAGTGAAGCTGGTGCCGGTAATTTAGAAATTATAGTGTCAGTAAATGGAGTTAACGTTCCAAATTATGTTCAATCTGAAGGAAATGCTAAGTTCCGTGTTAATTTTAAACCCCGAGATGCTGCTCCCCATAGTCTGAGTGTACGCTTCAATGGTGAACCTATTCCAGGTAATATAAAATGTGTTTAATATATCATATAATATTAAAAATAATAATCGATCATTAATTATTTATTATACAGGATCTCCATTAACTTGCAGAGTATTGGATATTGATCAAGTCGCAGTAACCGGAAATGGTGTTCGATATTGTGCTATAAAAAAGACAGCAGAAATTAAAATAGAAAGTCCTGATATATCTAGTGATACAAATTTTAAAGTCAATGTATTTTCACCATCTGGACAATTGATTGATGTTAAAACAAGCATCATGGCCAATGCCATTGGGGCATATTATACACCAAATGAAATTGGTAATCTTTAATGTCAACATATTATATGGACCAAAAAAACATTTTATAAAATAATAGTTTATAATTAATCCAAACATTTCTAGGAAGACATATGATAGAAGTTTTCATAGAAGATCAGCCAGTTGATGGTAGCCCATTTGCTTGTCATGCGTATAATATAAACAATATAAAAGTTACAGGACTTGATAATGCTAAAGTAAGTTTCTTACAGACAATATGATAACATAATATATTTTATTTATATTATATGTATTCATGAAATATTTTTACAAAGGCTAGTAAACCAGTTACCTTCAGTGTAGATGCTACAGAAGCTGGAGAAGGCACATTGGAATTGGTGGTTAGCAGTCAAAAAGGTACAGTTAAAGCAGAAGTAGTCGCTTGTTCAAGAGGATTATACGATGTAACATTTGTCCCTCATAATGCAATACCACATTTTGTTAATATAACATTTAATGATGAAATTGTACCAGGTAAAATTAAAATTAATATTTGTATGTTAGGCTTGAGCCTAGCTAACAATTTTGAGAATGTAACCACTGAATGGCTTTTTAAATTTTAATTTAAAGGAAGTCCATACAGCTGTGACGTTATTGATTTAAATGGAGTTAAGAAAGGGGTATCTGGTTCATCAATAACTGCGTTCGGTGAAGGACTGCAACGAGTAAAACTTGGTTATCCAGCTCGTTTTGACATAAATCCGCATATTGCTGATCATGGATCTATTAGTGTCATTGTAAAAGGTTTGTGTTTCTGTATTGAAAAATGACCCATTTTTAACAAATTTTTTCTATTATTATATTATTGTAATGTTAATGTTTTTTTGAAATTAGATCCTGATAATAAGACTATACCTGTTAATTTACACAAACACGATAGTGGGTTATATCGGGTAACATATCGACCATCTATTGTTGGTGTTCATATGGTTACAATTACACATAGAAATCAGCCAATTACCAAACATCCTTGGAAAGTTCAAGTCATAGATTCTGAGTTAGTCGTTGTTAGTGGACTCAATGAGGCTATTTGTAATAAACCTACATCATTTAAAGGTAAGAAAAAAAAATAGCAATTTACTGAATTATAATGTATTTCTTACATTATATAGTTGATACAAGGAATGCTGGTAAAGGGGAATTATCAGTGGCAATTAAAGCAGCTGGCCGTGATGTCAAACTAAAATCTTCAGATGTAGAGTCTAATGGTATCTATCAAGTAGCATATCAGCCTATAATACCTGTACCTCATTATGTTCATGTAAAATACAACAATTTTAATGTACATGGATCACCATTTATGGTGAATGTGCGAGAACAAAATCCATCTACATCATCTGAACTTCGAGTTGTTGGTCTGGGACTTTACCAAGGTATTTCTAACAAAATGTCAACTTTTATAATTGACAGTGCTGGTAAATCCAGTCATGAATTTGATGTTGTTATTACCGGAATGCAACATAGTGCTGTACCAGCCCAATGTTATCAACACAAAAATGGTATGAACCTGATTGTTGAATTTACACCTCCTAAAGTTGGTGAGTTTTCATTTTTTTCTTAATTTCTATTATTTATTAAAACTTAATGATACCTTTTTATCATTTATTTAGGACAGTATAATATTGATGTCACACACTTTGGTAAGCATTTAAAAGGATCACCATTTACCAGTTATGTATACAATGCTAGTAAAGTTAAAATTGACAGTCTTCCAGAGAAGAATAGTGCAGTTGTTCACAAACCAATGTCATTTAAATGTCAGTATACAATAATAGACATTCTTCTGAAGTATAATTTGATTAACCGTGTTTGCAATTTTCAGTATTACGGAAGAATGCTGGGTTGGCTGATTTTACAGTTACTTGTCTTGGTCCAGATAATGAGGACGTTCCAGTAGGTTTAAAATCATTCAATGAAGATATTGATGTTGTTCAAATAAACCCCACAGTACCAGGAGATTATATTTTTAACATCTGTTATGGCAAAGATCATATAACTGAAAGCCCATTAAAAGTGCATGTCGCTGATCCAGGAATACCTCGTGCTTGGGGTTCTGGTCTTGTTAAAGCTCTTAAAGACGTTTCAACAAAATTTTACATCTCGGCATTGGGAACATCTTATCATGCCGTTCCTGTTGTTAGTATACGTAATGGATCTGAAATAATACCTGTGACAATTAATCAATCTTCAAATGGTCATGAAGGAGATTATGAAGTTTTATTTATTCCAAACCATATTGGTTTTTGTGATATAAATATTGTTTGGAATGGAAGACATGTTGGTGAATCACCATATAAGTGTATGGTTGTTGATTTGACCAAAGTGCTGACAATAGGTGAATTAAATTTAAATAGCCGTATTATACTTGGAGTTAATGCTCCTACAACATTGACATTCGATACTTCAGTAGCTGGCCCTGGTAAACATTACACATCTTGTTAAATTGTTGTATGATAGAAATTATAATTTTTATTATTAATATCATAGGAGAATTAGATGGTCATTTAGAAAGTCAAGGAGGAACAATTGTTCCAATAATGATAGATCATTCTGGTGATAATGTCAAATGTGTATTAACACCGCATATATCTGGCCCACATGCCCTGTACTTGAACTATGCTGGACTACCATTGCCAGGTTCGCCTTATCCTGCTTTAGTAGAAAGTGGAGCTGCTGGTGTAAGAGTAATACTATCTGGAAGTGGATTGTCAACGGCTACTTGTGGTCAACAAGCAGAATTCATAATTGATGGATCACAAGCAGGGCCTGGTATGTTAATACCATTATTTTGATTTTTATGTGTTTTTTCAGTTTTTATCATAAATTTATTATTTTATTAAAGGTAATCCTATAGTTACCTTAGCAGGCTCTAGACATGAAATACCAGTAAATGTTGAAAAAACAGGTGACAATGTGTACAGTGCTATTTATACTCCTGTAAGTCCAGGCGCTTATTTATTAAATGTGCTTTGGGGTCACAGGTAAATAATTAGATCTATTTTCTTTTAATTGTTTTTTTTTTATAACCTTTAATAATATATATCCTCATTCCAGGCAAGTTAAAGGCTGTCCTTTAAAGTTAAATGTAACTGGTGTATGTGATGCTAGTAAAGTTCTATGCACTGGAGATGGTCTAGGTATTGGTACAGTTGGAAAAGATATTAGAAGTTTTATTGATACGCGAAGAGCCGGTCCAGGTATAAAATATAAGATATTCCATATTTTCATGATCATTATTTATGTAAACCATTGATTAATCAATCCGTGATTATTTCAGGGGAGTTAAGTGCTCATTGCATTGGACCCCATAAAGTTGCTTACTGTGAACTCTATGACCATGGAGATGGTACTTTTACATTAAATGTGAAACCACAAGAATCAGGCAGACATACACTAACTGTTAAATATGCCGGTTAGCATAGTAAATAATTTCTTTAAAAATTATTTTAGAGGAATTTATTTATTAGAAATATACATCATAATTAGCACAATTTTTGCAAATTGTTTTTTTTTTTTTTATATACCAAAAATTTAGGTGAAGATGTACCTGGAAGTCCTTTTACTGTCCGAGTTAGCGGTGCACCAGATGCTAGTAAAGTTCGAGTGTATGGACCTGGCATTGAACATGGTGTGTTAGCAATTTTCCAAAGTAGATTTATATGTGATACTCGTGGAGCTGGCGCTGGTCAGTTAACTGTCAGGGTTAGAGGACCCAAAGGTAAAGGCCAAAATACTTTATCGCATTTCTTAAATTTATAACTTTGCAATGCAATATTGTTGGTTATTACTGTATTATTTAATATAATTATTATACATTTGTATATTTCAGGAGCATTCCGTGTAGAAATGCAGCGTGAAAACCAAAAAGACAGAACTATATTATGTAAGTTTGATCCAACAGAACCTGGCGATTATAGAGTTGAAGTAAAATGGGCTGGGGAGCATGTTCCTGGATCTCCATTCATGGTCATGATATTTGACACACAAGAAGAACTTAACCGTTTTTTACAGGTAAATTGTGGTAATATGTTTTGTCTTATATAATATGTAACTATTAATTTTATTTATAATTTTTTCTCTTTTATTTATGATTTTAGGGTAATCATTCACCAGCAGGTTCTGATCTATATAGTAGTGTTAATTACTCGTCAAGTTATGCTCATATCACACCTTAAAAACTTTGTTACTAGGTGAATAATATATATAGATTTTTTTTTTGTTAAACAATTTTATTACATTAAAAATAATTGTTTTTAACTAGGATTATTGGTAAACAAATCCGTCCAACTGACTATTGATTTTTTTTTAAATTTATATTATATTTATTATTTATTTAATATTTAATTTTTTTTTAATTATATTTACAAATTAACTTATATAAAAAAATCAAAATTTAGTACTATGTTCTTGTTATATGTCTTCCATGTATTATTTAACAAAGTCCATAAATAAATAAAAAATGTATTAATATAATAATTGTTGTCTAGTTATTATTTTCATTAAATGAGACAGGATAATTTTTTATATATGTATTGCTTAGAAATTACAACATATTTTAGAAATGTCTAATCATATAAATTATGTTTTATTGCAGTATAAACAAATACACAAAATAATAAAAATGAATATGCAGATTTTCATAGTTTATGGAATCAATAGATAAATGCAATTCAATTATAAAATTATTATCATATGGCATTGAAGATGTGTTAGTGATGAGCTCAGATATAACAAAAATATATCTATAATGAATAATTATTTACATAAAGATTAACACAAAAATCTTAAAATTTAATTTTCATGATGGGTATATTATTTTCTTGAAAAATGTATATATTAATATGAATTAATATAATTCTTAGTTGGTTTAAGTATAATATAGGTATTTTATTAATTTTATATTGGTATGTAAATTATTATTTTAAGCAAATTAGCATAACCTTAGGGAAAAACTTTGAAAACAAATTACTACAAATTATATATAACAATATTTTTTTAAACTTTAAATAAATATTGGCACAAAACTCGTGTCATATCTTTGATCCATCAATTATTATTAGTATAATTGGTTATCTATATTTTTATTTTATAATAGTCCACAACCTAGGGTAACATTTACTACTTGAAAATATTAAATAGGTATAAGGTATACATCATGTTAAGATGACGATATACACGCATGTGTTGTTTCTGGCTTACTAACATACATCATAGCAAATTTGCGTTCAGCACATTTTGTAATATTGTTAACTTTAATATTACAAAATGAATTCTGCTGAACAAAAATGTTCCATATTCTATGTATGTAAGACAGAGACAACACATGCGGGTATATCTTCCTCTTAAAACCAAATAATATTCCTCTCAAACTAGTAACTACAATCTTAAATTAAAAATATTTATAAATGTTTGTAATAATATTGTGGAAAGTTAAAGTTCAATTTTTTTGCAAGTAGTAAAGTGGTATACCTATGCATGCACAATAGTTGCATAGATGAGGACGCATTAGTCATCATTATGAAACATGCTGTGGCATAAGATAAAGTCGTACTGGATTTAACTGAAGTCTGGTAATTAATTTAGTTAATCAGTCGATATTATCCAACTGCATTTATATAACAAAAGGATTAAAGGAAATAGGAATAGAATGTTAAAGGATCTATGCATGCAGTATTGCAGTTAAAACAATTTAAAATTATGAAATGTGATGAAATAAAAAAATACCCATCAAATAATTTCTTTGAATTTTCTTTTTTATTCATTTAAATAATACTTAATTCTAATATAAATTACTATATTTACAAATATAATTATCATTAATTAAGAATCTACAAATATAACTTTTTTTAGAATACAATATATTTTTTTTGTTTTTCATATAGGAGTATAATTTTCTGTAATCAAGTAGTTTAAAGTTTCAACTTGCCTGAAAAGGCGAAAAAATCAAAATGTATTAATAAAACAAAATGGCTTCAACATAAAATGAGATCGTCGATCTTACGAACTAAAAATAATCGTTTTTATGGCAGAGATAAATGGGCGCAAAAAAAATGTACTGTCTTCGAATAGTAATAATAACAATATAACCAACGCGAAATACAATAGAAAGAAAATATGTAAACGAAACAATATTATAAAATAATATAATTAATGTCGTCGAGTTATTATCGTCTTCGTAGGTAGGTATGTAGGTAGTATTACATAATATTATTATAGGAAGTGTGTCTAGAGTTCTATATAATAACATAGTATATATATATATATATATATAAATATATAAATATAAAATATATTTATATATAATATATAGTAACGTAACAATGTAAGATTATTATATAAATATATTTTTTATAAATTTATTATAAAAAAAAAAAAATAAATAAATAAATAAAAGATCTACCATCTTACACAATAATATAACTGCTAGCACTGCCGCGAAAAGACTTAAAAAAAAAAATTCTAAAATTTGACGTTTGATCTCGTTTTCATTTTTGTTTTACATGAAATCGTAATAATATCATATATATATATATAATATTATTATACAAATTGAACAACAGAATGTTTTCATATAACGAGTCGTACGAGAATATTATAAGTAAATACACAATAATATTGATGATAATAATAATAATAACGTAATACGGTTATTATAAAATCGTACAAGTGGATGATCGCTTCGAAAACAAAAGACAATAGAAAGAAATGAACAAACACATTATATAATATTCATATACATACATATATACGTATATACTTTAACGTGTTATTATATATATGGTCAATCGCATAACAATCGTATCGGCGGAGAGGAACGCGACGAGTACGCCCACATCGTCTCTTGTATTACAGGTGTATATTCTATGATAGAGGTATCGCGATGTCATCTGCTCATCCGCTCGGATGACGATGATATTACGATAAGCCACGTAGGTATATGCGTATGCGTATATTATATTATTATTATTATGACTAAAAAATCGTATAAAGCGTTTGTTTTCACGAGTATAATAATAATTTATTAAATTATTAAAAACAAAAATTAAAAAACAAAAACCATTTATAATGTAACACATTATGAATAATAATAATAATAATAATAATAATAATTTATATGCATGTTTCCGCGAGTGTCGGGCACGCGCGCTCACCGATGACGACTCGACGACGACAATAATAATGATTATAATATCGACACGTTAAATAGCATAATAATATCTCGACCGTGAACGCGTAATGTTATAATGATATTAAATAGATGAGGTGGCTGATGGTAAGAGGTACGCGTCAACGGCGGACGTCCGTATAGGGCACGGATGTCGTGCGCAATATCGATCTCGCGTTTCTTTTTTTCCCGTGTGTGCGCATAATAAATAATATGTATTATGTATAGGTAACTCTTAAAATGTGGGCATAGATAGTGTGCCTACGCGGTGGACGTTTTCAAGTCGATACGAAGTGTCGAAACCGATTTCGGTGGCGCGACCAGCAAACATTTGTGTGTGCGTATGGAGAGAGCAGCGGTGGTGGGGAGAAGCAAAAGAGGGGTTCCCGATCGAAAAATTAACGTTATTCGCGCGCGTTGTACGTTTTTGTGTAACGAACACGACGCCGATAAATAACATCTTCGCGGTACACGAACACCGTGGTTATTAGGAGGCCGCTATACTAGCCCCGGTAAAATGGAAACGATTGTTAATTCCGGTTAGGTGTACACCGATGTAATGTTAATATCGCGCCGCGGTCGAGAGAGGATGATGGTCTGCAGGACACGGAATTCATTCACTTCGGCGCTCCACCGGATCGCTTCGTCGTGTGTTTGTATGTCGACAAGAGCAGACTGTTTCATATCGGTTCACTGCTACCTTTTGACTTTTACGGCTACTACGCTATTATCGTTATTATTATCAATATTATTATTTAAAACGATGCGCAATACAGAAATATTCTGCGATACGAATTATAATGATAATATTTGATGTCCGGCTCGAAAAATAGGAAATTAACTACATCGGTTTGTGCACGTAGCACGTTTATGTCCCAACAGTTAGTCTCTTGTCGTGCAATCGCGATTGATATTTTTCCTGACGAAATCCGTGTCGATAGACTACGCCGCGACACACATGCTATATTCACATCGATCGAACCTCTCGGATTTTGGGTTAAATTACATTCTGACTAGACTCTAGTTAGAGTAGTACCCTATACCTATTTACGTCCGTAGTACGTGCGCTGAGGTCGAAAACTATACATAGGATTGCCGCTCGAGCCTTTTCCGCGATCTCTGCAGCAGAAGTGCAACGTCCCAAGTCATATTATAATAATAATAATAATAATTATTATTATTATAACCGACCAGAAAGGATTCAATTTCGATATTTTTAAATTTTTTTTCGCGTCCAACCGCCGCGCGTTGTATATCATTATATTGTACGGATCGAAAAAAAAATCGTACGTCCGATTTCGTACGAGTGCACTCCGCGTACGCGTATCAAACGTCCGTGAACATAATTTATAGGAACGACTCGTTTGGTCGGTCGTCATGTGGGACGTGATGCGTGTGTGTGATGTCCAGATGAAACGGTTTGATGGAGACGGTCGTCGTCGTGCCTGCCACAGCCGGAGGGTGACTTGCGCGCGTTACGGAGATGTGTGTGAGGGAATACATATTACAACTCACGGGAAGGAAAACCACAATAGAAAACGACTTCGTTTCGTAAATGTTTATATAATATATAATAATATGTAAAAACGGGGTAATTGACACTGTTCGTTTTCAATAACAAAACAATAAAAATTGTCTTAACTACCTAAAATATTATTATTTCTCAGACTAGATAGTATTATTTATTATTATTTATTTATTTATTTAAAAAAAAAAATGTTTTTCATTTAATCACCTAAATTATTATATTTATTGCTGAGACGTTTTGTCATAATAATATTATATATGTCTAAAAGTAAACATTTTATTTTATATAATTTATACATATCGCGTGGAATATGTTTTTGATTGTTAAAAAGAAAATTTAACGAGGATCCCGTTCGGTAGGCCCTAGGACGTTATTTATTTTAATTTAATAGGAACTTAGGGATGCAATACAATTAAAAACACAATGCGGAGAACAACTGGCGGAGATGCCCGAAACTAAATTTACGAACACAATGCTAATCATCAAATATAACGCCGAAGGAATTATTTAAGTACATTGAACAGATCTCGTTGAGTTTATATAATGACATAATATTATCACAAGGTTTAGTTTTAATAATGTTATTCCTTAACAGTTTCGAAACGAGGCATAAATATCAAACGAGAACGAAAACGTTAAATTAAAATATATCCTCAGACTGGACAGTCTCGTACAATTTGAGCAAGTGAATTTTGTATGAACTGAAAACGTTGAGAATGTAATTTGTAATCCTCAGTTCTGGATATTAAAAAAATAAAATGAAAATGAAAATGAAAAAAAAAAAAACCAAACAACTAAACAAAACGATATAATAAATCAACATGAAATTTTAATCATATTATAATTTATGCCTCTCCGACACTAACTATACACTACCATGCCAATACTTTGTCGAGTTTTTTCTTTTTTAAATATATATAATATATTTTTAAATTTTAGAAATACTATATAATAATTAATATATTTGAAACGCAATATTATTAATACACAATAATTAAATAGTATGTAATATTGTAGAGCCACGTGACGCGCATCGCGGGTCAGCCTATACCAACAGCAGTCGACACGTGTAGGTACCTACGTCGCACTGAGTTTTAAAAAGATTTATTTTTTATTTTTTTTTTAACAACAAATAATTACGGTAACGTTTAAATCTATGCACATCATATATTAATATATTTTATTCAAATCATCATTGTTCTGCGATCGCGCGCGAAATGTTTTTACTAAGATTTTTGTCTTTGAGCTTATTTTTTTTTTTTTTTTGCGCGCGCTCCAAACGTCGTTCCCGCGCGGGTGGCGATGAGTAGTCATTTACGTCCGTCGTCAACACGCGCTCTCGATGTACCCGGCGGAGTGGTGTTGATGTCTGATCGCGCCGGCCATCTGGGCCTGGCGGCGCTTGTACGCGTGGAACTCCTCCTTCATGGCCCGGAGCCGCGCCTCGACGCTGTCGTACTTGGCCTTCTTGAGCTGCGTGGGCGTCCGGGACCGGGACGGGGACGGCGTGCACGCGACCGTCGGCCCGAACAGCGCCGTCTGCTGGAGCAGCTCCGTGGGCGTGGGCGTCAGCGGGAACACCGGGTCGAACTCGTACTGGTCGTCCACGCTCAGCGGCGGCTTGTCGCTGGCCGCCGTGCTACTGCCGCAGCTGTCGGCGCTGCCGAACAACGGCGGCAGCGGCGGCGACGACGGCAGCCGGACGTGCGGCGCGCCGAAGTCCAGCCACCGTCCGTCGGCGTAGAACAGCGACGACGGATGTGCCGGCGGTGGCGGCGGCGGCGGCGGCGGCGGCGGGTGCTTGTAAGGCGGCAGCGGCCCGGGCCGGCCTGCGCCGCCGCACCAGTCGTCCAACACGCTGGCCGTCCCGGGGTGTTGGTGTTGCAAGCTGGACGTGGTGTTCTTGGAACCGAACCCGCTGGAACTGGAACGGCTCTCGGGCGACCGTTCGCTGACGGTGTTGTTGACGGCGGCGGTGGTGCCGTCGGACGTCAGTTCCGGCGCACTCCGGGCGTATCGCATGTGCTTGGACCGGTACCTGCCCGGGTTCGGGTGGTACCTGGGACTGGCCGGCTGCAGCCGCTGCATCAGCGTCCGGTGGTTCTCCTCGTGTATCGCCCTCAGCGATGGCAGTTGTTGGCTGTACCGCTCGTGCACGCTCCGCAGCGTCGTCTGGTCGTGGCTGGCGGCGGCGGCGGAACCCGCGGGTGCCGCCGGGTGACGGTCGAAGCCGTACGGAGTCCGCGGATCGCACACGGTGGCCACGACCACGATCGGCCGGCGGCGGTCGTCCGGGACCGCGTTCTCCGTCCACCTAGGACCGCTGCCGCCGCCACTGCCGCCCCCGCTGCTGCCGCTGACCGTCAGCAACGGTTGACGGCTCCACGTCCTGTTGGAGAAACTCGGATGGGACAGGAACCCGCCGTCGTCGCTGCTGCCGGACGACGACCCGCTGCCCCGCCGGCTGGACGACCTGGAGTCGCCGGTTAACACGAACCGGCCGTCGGCTGACCGGGAGATCCGGCCGAGTCGGCGGCGTGGACGTTGGCCGCCCGGCAGACCGTCCACGCAGTCTTGGCCGCCGCGGTCCAGGAACGAACTCGAACGGGACGGCCGCGCCACCATGTTGAGAACGACGTTGCATCCGCTGCTCAGACTTGATATTCGGGTTGATCTAGATCTAGAAGGACAACGAACGCGAGTTTATAGTTGTGTTCTGCCGTTTAAGTATAATATTATAATATGTGATATATCGTTGCAACTATAATAATAATACATGTATAGTATACAGTCGTGAAGTACGAAGCCAATGTAAACATGATAGTGATATATACATTCCAAAATGCATTCCTAAGCCTGTAGCGATTTACAACTATATTATAATATAGTTAACAATTTAACATACGAGTGTTGGAAATATTAATAATATAATGCAAAAAAAAAAAAAAATCATGCTTATTTTACGGTGTTACGGACTAGAGACGATAAGAACCGTCTCAGATGTTTAACAAATACCTACGTATAAATGCACATCAAAGGTGAAAACACAGAACAAAAACAAAATCGATTGTATCTATGTGAAATCATAAAACTCCAATCTAATTACCGATGAGGAAAAAAGTTAATCAAATCCAAATAGACTGCTCCGGTACCTAGATGCGTCTTGTAAAACAACATACGGTGAGTGGTGAACATTTAATACTAATTCATATTCTGTCTAATCTGATTTAATATAAATATGAATGTGTATATATTAAAATACATTCGAGCTATGTTTGTGAATTTTGCACTCATTCAAACATATCCAACAATTTTGTCGGTACTTAATAGTTGTAAGTTATTGGAAAAACATTGTAATTTGTTTGATTTAAAAGTACATCGTCGCCCATTGTACATCCAAAAACTCTATTAGGTTCATGTCAACAGCCACGTTTCCAAAAATATCTTACAAAAGTAGGTATATCCTACAGTGTGTAATTATCATTTACTTTTGACGGACGTCTGGTCTCATATTTTACTAGAAAAAGTTTCTAAAACAGTTCCAACAATCCTAAATGCACATTATTAGGCATTTAACGATATTCATTAATTTAGGGCTATTGCCGTGAACTTGAAAGCGTTTTTAATAAATACTCATGAGTTTTTACAAATTTTCCGACCATGTCTAACGAAGGACTTGCACATTTATTGGATAGACTTGAACATCATCTGTTATATAGGTTCTTATATGTGCACAGTTATTATAATTTCACAGACCTAGGTATCTAATATTAAAATGTATGTATTTTGTAGATATACAATAATATATTATTTTATGATATTTTAATTAATTCAATAGGTAGACAACTGTAACCAAATCAATGGCAAAGTCTAGAGTTGACTCTAAAAATGTTGTCAATTATTAATAATTTTGTGTAACTATGATATTATGATCCGAATTGTACGCGAATATCGGTGTATAGCATAAAATGTTTTCGGGTACAGGTTGTTAATACCTATTCGGATAAAAATTAAAAATACTTTTCGCGTGGTACCTATTATAGGACGTGTTTGAATACTAAAATAGGTAATATATTTAAATAGATATTATTAATTTTAATACGATGTATTAATGAAAATGCATTGGTTCAATTTCCATCTATAGATATTCTAAAAATACAAGACAACTAGGTACCTACAGTGCATTAAATACAATCTACAAGTACAAATAATCTAAAACTTTTGAAAACCAAATAATAATAAATGCTATTGATTAATAAAGTGCAAGCAAACAAACACACGCATACTGTGATGTACCAATATTATTTTGAATTTGTGCGGCTCAACAGCTTGCTAGCTCTTCACCTGTTATCCTGAACGAAAGCACATAAACAAAATATAAATATATAAATAAACGTATTTGGTGTGTTAATATTATAAACATGATAATAATAATATTAAATTATCGACAAGCGATTTGGATAAAAATCGTTCGTTTCGTGTCGCGATTATTTGTGCGTGTAATCATGATCCGCAAGCTCTTCCCGTTTTTAGCACGAATAAAATTTGTTTTTGTTTCATGTCGAGACGCATGCAATATATCACATTATTTTTACACATCCAATAATATATTATATCATTATAGTGAAAAAATGTCATGACTCCAAGACAATGTTATATTAATTTTAAACTATATTCAAACGCGTTAAGGTGATATTTTATGTTACGCGATATATTTTTATATTAGTTTCTTCTTGAATCGAATTTTAGACGATAATCGATTCATAGCTTTCGCGACCGTCTATAATATTAATAATATATTATAATAACTATCGTTATGTATACGTCACACACGTCCCGCATTGTATAATATAATATTATGGTGACACGTGTCGGTGCATTATTGTTATAATCATCATTATCATTATAATATTATGATTTGTCGAAAATCGCAAACGAAATAAGCGGTTGCGAGTGAAGCGCATTATAGCCTGTAGACATATATAGGTACTATTTTTATTTGGTATATATAAATGTTATATTATACAATTATACATATTATAAATGCTTCGCTTACGGATTTCGCTATTGGCTAGGACAATTCGAGTCTATAGTCTCGGTAAGTACGAGTATCCGCGAGCCTATAATATATAGACAAAAAATAGTATCCATGTAGGCATCATAATATTATACATCATATTATATGTGTATCGCAGTTTCTCATAACATTATATTATATTCCAATTAACACGCCCTGAATATATGTAATAATATTTCTTCCAAACAGTTATTTAGTACACACAATAATAATAATAATAATAATATAGTGGTATATAGCTGGTATATGCGACGGAACTTACTTTTTTAAAGGCACTTGACTAGTCCCCGGTATTTGGCCACCATTTCTGGCGTCCGTAATTCTACACGCGACCATGTTGTAAGCTGAAATCACACAAAACGCCACGTCCGTGTGAGTATAAAAAAAAAGTATTATGTGTCGATAAATTTCGACCCGTGCGAATATCGTTAATTTATTGTTTGGCTCAAAAAAATATTGATGTATATTGTATATGCATTTGTTTTTCATCACATACCTTTTTCATGTTTTCTCCGTTTCCTCTTGTTGCAAATCTTTACCGCGCACACGGACAATATTATGGCGACGACGAAGAACAACAGCCCGCCAACGACACCTGCCGTGATGGCCTTGTGTTTCACCCTGGCGGGTACGGGGAATTTGATTTCTTCGCTGTTTTCGAAACTCTTCAAGGAGTACGCGACCACTCGGAAATAATAGGTACGACCTCCCACTAGACTTTTTACTAAAAAACAGAAAGAAACGCAATCAATCATTTTGATATCTGCAAATTTCCTCGGGGAATTTGTTTCGCTTACGACTCGGATAAATATTGGGTATATTTTATTATTTGTTTTAACGAATTTTGGTAAAATATTAATGGACGAATGTACAGGCATATAAAATTATAAGTAATAATATTACTGATAATTGCATACTTAATATGAACGGTTTTGATATGATTTCGAATAAATAATTGAAAGTATGGAAAATAAAACAACTAGGTATATTTGAGTCAGTTGGAAATTTATATTTTGAATACGTCTTATTCCCTACATAAAATCCCTCAAAAAAATTACGAAACGATCATGCCGATAATTCATAGATTTTTGATTATGTTTTCTTTTAAATTTATTTAAAACTACGTTTGCGACACCGCTTAAAACGCTTAAAAACGATAAATTTTCCGTTCATATTGTATTGCGTACAAATGTCGTAGTTTTATGTTTATACAAAACGTGTTTTTTATTTGTATATAAATATTATGTACTCAGGTAATGGGTATCCTCTGCTCTGATTTGTGCCTTGTTCAAAGTTCTCCAAATCCCATCTGTCTTATAGTTGATAACGTAGTAACGGACTAGATTAGCTCTTTCTAACGGAGCTTGCCAAGATATGACGAAGCCATTTTTGACTTCGGCGATTGATACATTTCTTGGTGGTCCAGGTTTTGGTCCTATACAAAATAAAATCAAATAAGGACAATATTAATAACCGGCAATCGGCGCAGTCGCATTAAGCATGACGTGCTCTTCGCTCTACCAACAAATGATTGATGATAAAAACTAAGTTATATGGATTGCGAGCAAGGTGAAAAACAAAAATAATAATTAAGCTGATGATTTTTATACCTTTTGGTCTGAATACTGGTGGGTACATTGTAGCACCAGAGGATTCAGTGGGTAAAATGAGGTCACTATAGTCGACAACGTCTGCAAAACGTGGAATAAAATAAAATAAAATAAAAATAAACACATGCAAAACAAAATAAAATGAAATAGTAATTTTATGGGTAAAGCCATAGTTATTCCTGAAATAATGTCGATAAAGGATTTTCTAAAAATTGTAGAAAAAAAAAATATTATTAAATCTTAACGAAACGTATAGTTGTGACACCAACGCTATCATGCGGTAAATAAATGTGCTATGTACAGTACGAAAATATAATAGTAAGTTTTCATGCATTATCTAGATATATATTATTTGTATATTACACTAAATGAAAAAATATGTACATTATATTGTTTGTGCTTACCGTCGCTCGGGGGAGGAGGTAACTCGGTGACCGGTGGCGCGGGACTTGTTTTTTTGGCCACGGTTAATGGTACGGCTGCTGCCACCCAACAGAGAATAGAATAAGCACAACAGACCAAACTTATGGTATACAACAAGGGCATTTATAGAACACAATTTTGCGGACGCTTACAACAAAAAACGGAAAGCTTCGACACTGTCGCGTACGCGGCGACCGGTTGAGCAATGAAGTAAGTAAAATTATTATAAATCATACAACGAGGTACACAGTTAATATTGATATTAAAAATAGTTTCACATTTGACCTGGTGGTCATTTACACAGGCCTTTAATTTTGAATTTTTATTTATTTTGTAAGCATCCGACATAAATTATTATATAATACAATATACGTTATCTACAATAAAACGTAAGTTATTTCAAATTGTGTGCACAAGTAGTTTAAATCATAAATTATGTGGAAGTTCAAGGCCTCGTTGATTCTCCAAAAGGGGATACAACGTATAACTTTAGTAGAAGATATCTAGACCTTGATCTACCACAGTTGTGTTTAAATCATTCAAAATACTTAGTTTATAGAATGTGAATTTAACAGCCACATTCATTATAAATTATTATATTAATAAATATTTATTATAAAATTACATTGATTTTTCCATATTCCAATAAGCGTCTAAAGCGACTAAATGTACAGTGCGGCCCGTTTATACAACTGACACTGTGTAGCCAACCCCCGTCAGTCGTTTAATTTTTTTTCTTAAAAACAAGTATACTTTTTTTTTTTAATAAAATAAAATGAAAGAAAAACACTGTATTATTGTAACTACGTCCGGTTCACATTGCATTTACTCACCCAGTGTCCTTATCGAAATAACTTTGCTAAGCATTCCATCGCCCAACGCGTTCTTCCCCACCACTTGGAACTCGTATGTTGTGTCCGGAGTTAGTCTGTTTATGGTGACTTGGGTGCTCCCCGACGGAGTAACCGGTATTGTAGACCAGTCCGCCATCCCCGGTTCTTTGTACCTAAACGAAAAATCATTACACTCTGTTATAGCGAATGGATGGCGGCTGTGTATCAAAGTTTACCAAATCGTGTAGTCTTGTTTGTAATCGGGACCGCCGCTATAACCGGGTAGCCACTGCAGTGTAACAGTCGTCTCTGAAGCGTTTGCCGAGACGTTGTAAGGGGCGTGCGGCTGAGTGCCCTCGACGACCAAATGTGTGGTTGTAACTATTGTGGCAACTTCGTTACTCGCGACACAGTGATAATATCCGAAATCTGTTTTTCTGAGGTTTTCTATTGTGATATTACCACCATGTATGCTGTGACGACCTTTTGGCAACGGAGCGCCATCTCTCTGTTTTATCAATCATACAATAATATTGTTCAGTTCAATTGGTTGGGTATTGTTATCGAATAACTTACTCTTTGCCACTGAATTTTGGGTTTTTGGGTTCCTTCAGCTTCTTGTGCGTCACAATGCATTTCCACCGATTCGCTGATTTTGCGCTGGTACATGTTCTCCGGTTCAACGGTGAATGTTGGCGGTTTCCTGACCAACACTTCCATTTGTCCGGATGATCCTTGAGTACCCTGTGCGTTGTAGGGTGTACACGTGTATCTGCCCTGGTGGTTTTGATTGACCTAAGTGATTTGAAATAAAATCAAAAAAAAAAAAAATCAATGAAATGCGTACACGGTCATCGCGATCTCGAAACAAAGTTTTGTTTTTTAAATTATTTACCCTGGTAAATAACAGCGAACCATTGTTCATGATAACGATGTCTTTTTGCTGATAAGGCTCGAGCAAACGTTTGTCTTTGGTCCAAGTGACGTATTGTAAAGGCGGGTTGGCTTTAATGTAACATTGAACAACGCCAGCTAATCTGAACGGTAGATACTGTACGGTCGGCGTGAATGTAACTTTGGCTGGATCTAAATACAAACATATTAATAGTCGATATTTTATCGCCTTACGATTGAATTTATACGTACATTCGACATTCAAATAGGCAGATGCGGATTGGGGATCACCAATGCCGTTGCTAACTTCGCACAGATATTGACCAGAGTCATCAGCGCTGACGGGATTTATAACCATGGAACCGTCTTTTTTGATGGTCACTCTGGTTTCCAGCGATGAGATCGACTTCACGATAGCTCCGTCGCGGGACCACCGGACAGTAACATTACCAGGCATGGCTTTGGCGCCACAAGTGAATTCGACTTTTTCGCCTTCCAATTTCGTCTGGTTGGTCGGAGGTGACATGATTACGGCCCCACCCGCTATTAAAACCCTAGCCGTATGGCTAATTTGTCCTTCGCCATTTCTGGCGATGCACGTATAATCCCCGATGTCCTCAGTTCGGATGTTAGATATCCTCAGTTCAGTGCCATCATTGAATATGCCCACGGTGGTCGTCGGCTGTACGTCTGTGGCGTCTTTGAACCATACGATTTCGGGCGTAGGCGTTCCCACGGCCTGACAGTTTAGAATAATGGAATCTCCGACATTTATGTATTGAACTTCGCCGGGGGTGGTGACAAATTTCGGAGGAGCTAAATAGCGGAATTTAAAGTATAATATACAAAACATCGGTTGTCGATCACAATGACGATAAATCGCGGTGTTACTAACCGTGGACGTCTAGATGAAACCACGTGCCGTTTTTATTGGTTGGCGACCGGTTGAGGAACACCACTTTGCAGGCGTACCAACCTTGGTCCGACTCTTGTATATTGGTCAAGTTGAGCGAAGCGAGACCGTATGGAGAGTCCTGGGAGACTCTAGCCACTCGGCCTTCGTATCCCGAACCGCTGTGAGTGGGATAGTTGTCATACCAAATGAATATCGGTATGTCAAGACCCTAAAACACACGTCCATTAAAGTTTTGTCGCAAGTTCATGTAATTATACATGAAATCGTCTAATATTCAAACGAACACTGCGGTAAGCCGTAATAAAAATATATTATTTGGTAATATTACGATTTGCCTATCGTGTACTATGCCATTGGAGATTTATAATGTTGTTTAACAAAATGTGCCTACTCGTATAATGATATATTTCATACAAAATAAATGGCGTACCTATCGTCTAATAATTTATAACCTGTGTGGCCATCGTTTACCAAATAATTATTAGAATATAATGTTTTTACTTACTTTTTTCTCCCACTGTAAAACGTAAGGCACGGGGTGTTCGGCTGGGAACTCCACTTGGCAGTTGAACACGACTGATTCGCCCACGATGGCCGTGATGTGTACAGCATCGTTGAACGTTGACCCGGTAGCTATAAGTGGTAAATGAAAAACACACAGTTAAGTAATATAAAATTATTTTTGCCTTTATATTTTGTTGAAGGTATTTAGTTTTGTTAAAAAGTTAACCATATCATAATATTTATATTGTTGCACTTTATAAAATATTAACAACCTATTATCTTTGAGATGTAATATGTATATATAATTGCGCACTAAAAATTTCTATACCATTTTTCTGTGGTCGTAATTTACAAAATACTGTAAATATCTTAAAAGACGAATAAATATATATATGCAATACAAACAGAAAGATGAAGTAACATTTTACGATCTAAATATTATTCGAAAAAAAATTAAAAGAAAAGCTCTTCACAAAAGGCGAAACAAATTATCGGCATTCATCAGAGTAAAAAAAAACCTTTTAAGCTTTTCATGACCCAAGAGATTAAAGATGAGCTTCTCCGAATAAAAAATATAAACGAAAACTATAATAGCGCTCAGGACTATTATATTGTGTAGAGACGGGTGAATTGTGATTATTCATTTTTGCAATTCTTTTCAGATTATTAAACGTATAAAATATTTTCTAGAGGTGATCCGATGATAATTTTGAATTATTTATAGTTTAATATTTTTATCCTCGTTCTTAGAGGAAATTAAAATCGTTTATGATTTGTGACGCTGTGCCATTGCGCGTGAACTTAGATTGGTGTCTTGATACATAAATGGCAAAACGCGTGTCCGTCGAGAATTAGAATTTTGTATCAATAAATCCAACTATATTCCATTGAGTTTTTAATATAAATATAAGTAAAATAATTTACAATTGAATAATAGAAAACAGATTCAGGTATAGTTTCATTATACGAACAAATAATTATTAAATTTGAATACTGTCTTCGTAATATTTATACAAATTATGAAAAGTTAAATTAATTTTATTGAAATGTTATTATTGTTGTAATTATTGCATAATGTATATAACAGAATTTAGAAATCACAGTTGTGTACTATGCCTTATAATATTCACCCGGCCCACGGGAAAGCCAAATGTTGGATCAATACCGACTGAAGAAACTACCGTCGAAAATCAAAGTTTGTGTTTCGACTACAAAATATGACTGCTATAAAATATAAAAAGTTAAAATCAATAATATACATTTAAAACGTCTGTTTTTAGATTTTTATTTTTAATACAAAGTCAAATCGGTGATCTGCTTGATTTTGTAGTAGCGTGTTTAACAATACATTACTAAACATACTGCAGATCTATATAGTTTAAAAGTATAATATCTAATTAGTACTATAGATTAATAACTCTAATTTAGTTTTGTTTCCTAAATTTCAAGCCAAACAATATCCCAAACAATATTTTATGATATTGAAAAATATAATTACACGGAAGGTACTGTATGATTATTAGAAATATTTTATAATAATGCAGATTTATCTTTTAAATAAATGTAATTAACTGTGCGTTAATGGCACATTTAAAATAATTTAAATATGTATTTATATGTCTTAAATTGTTTTTAATTCCAACTTCACTTAACTATTTAGTTTAATTTGAAATACTATAAATTTTAATGTAATATATATATGAATATAATATTTTGAAAATCATATAATTTTTTTTAATAAACAAAAATAAAATTTCAAAATTGTTTTTGAACGATTGTTTTGATATAAAATTAAAAGTCCAAGGTAAGAAATATTAAATATTATTATCTATTGTTGTTAGGTGGTAATAAAAGTTTATTTTTCATTTAATTTGATCGCTTGAAACGTAATTATTTGAACTTTGAACATTTTATTTTAATTAATTTAGTATAATTAAAATTCGTTTTTGTAATTTAATACTTATTATTACGTAAATGAAAATCGTACTCAAAGTGGATGTATATATTTATTGTATTACAATTTGGAATTGTTGATGTTTCGATTAATTTATTGAAATTGTGGTTCACAAGAAAAATGTTAGTTCAGAAATTAATATAATTTAATAATTAATATACTAAATGGAAAAATAAAAATGATATTTTTTTATAATTCTAGTTAACACCTTTCGATAAAAGTTTAAATCAAAACTGATTTCAAAACTATAATTTTACGTGAACCTACCCAATTTATTACATATATTATACACTAATTGGCAATGTTTTAAGTAATTTGATAAGACTAAATGATCTAAATAAACGAACCTTTGACCCAGCCTCCGGGAAAGGAATATAGATTTACTAATGGTTTCAGGCGTGAAAAATAAAACGGGTTTAAAACAAAAAAAAAAAAATCTCATGAGAATGATATCATTGACGAGAAACAGCTTTTGTTAAAAGGAGTTTTCATTGTTCACGGAAAGGTTTTATGAAAAAACTACTCATCTTCCCCTTCAACCCGTGAACGATAAAATAATAGAAAATGAGGATCCTTGGATCCAAAGTGTCCAAGAAGGGATGTAAAATATTGTGAATACTATTATTAAAACATATACTTATAATGACCAACATTTTTGTATGTAATAATAATGTCATATCTTATGTGCAAAATATTGTTGAAGCATTAGGTAGTTTACGTTTTAACATGATATTGCTTAACGTCAAATTGTATACAAATAGATGATCACAATGGGACTAATTAAAGGAATTTTTTCCTTTTATACGAGCAAAATCATAAGTAATAATAGTTTTCAGATTAAAATATAATATAGGTACTATTGTACTAAACCTATGAATAACAAATGTTTTATTTTTTATTTATAAAATATATCTTTAATAATATTTTGTTTTCGATTTTTATTAAAGCAAGTCATTAATTAATATTATTGACCATCAATTTCATTTATTTAAGAAAGAATATTTAATATCCAAATATACTTAATTAGATTATTGATTTATACAATAGTAATAAACTAATAACATTGTCTTAACTGCTTTTAATTAAAAATAATAATTATAGACATAATACTGTAGATACTTACTGCTTGTACCGACCAACCACTAACCAAAATTTGTATTATGAGTATGGCTTTTGATTTGAAAAAAAAAATGGAAAATAATTGAATTTAAAACGGTTCTGATATTTTACTTAAAATTAATATACACAAAATAAATAATAGAAGGAAAAATACTCAATTTTACATTCAATAATTATATCGTTTCGTTCAGAATTTAAAGTAAATTATTTTACAACCATAATTATGTTTAAAAATTGAAGTGAAGAAAAAAATGTTAAAATAATACTTACTGCAGTTATTACACTACAAACATACAGAAATCGAAATTCACAATTTAAATAATTTTTAAGTGTATTCCAACTATTTTTGGCTTCCTCAATATCCATAGTAAATATAATTGGAAATTAAATTTAAGACATATTTAATACAGCTAGGTACAATACCAATCATATATTATGTAGGATATGAATTATGTTTTGAGGGGCCGAAAAAAATTACATTTCCTCGGGACCTTTGGTTCACGACCAAATAATAATCAACCGTCACGTCTCAACACACAGACTGTTGATCGTGACGTGTTTTTAATTTCGACATGGACAACGGTGGTTTTCACTAGTATATTTCTTATGTCACGAGGGTTTTCTATTTATTTTTTATTTATTTTGACAGACATTTATTTATTAGGGTTTCTTGACGAAAATTATGTTTATTGAATTGCATAATTCTCTAGTACGATTTTTTTGAATCAAAAATTACTAAGATACTATTTTAATTTTTATTACCTAAGTCTATGTGAACTTTTTATATGTTTTAAGACACATAACTTTTGTTACAGTTGTTTGAAATATGAAAGTAAATATAACAGTCTAACGGAATATATCTATGTTTATTCAGATAATTTTTTTATGTATTTTTCATTTCATATATTATAATAAATATTTAAAATAATTTAAATAACCACATTATTGTTACTGTAAATAAAAAAACGTACACGTAAGTTAGATAAAAAAAGCCTCTTAAAAATCTTCGATCATTGAATCTCTATTTTAAAGTTAAAATAAAAATTAAAATAATCTGGCGTTGTACTGAAACGGCTTTAGATAGACAACTTGATGTAACTACTGTATAGCGCCCTTAATTGAAATATGTTTGATGGATTATTTATAAATTTACATTTGTAAATAAATAATTTCGTTATAAACTGATATTTAAAATTAATAAGCGCCCACCTGCCGGCTTTATCGGATATGATTAGAAAAAGTTAGCATGAATTAGGTTTAACTGAGTTCTAGAATATATAGTCATATAGGTACGATCGAATTTTTCTTTTGCAGTTTATTAACGAGAGGAATATATGGGTAACACCAGTGAAAACATAAATAATGTGCACGAAACACGTGCCATATAAAGGTCTAACTACGTTATATTTTCCATGCACACATTATAGTGTAAGAAGTTTAATGTATTGTTTAAGACTTATTTATATTAGGTACTGTAAGTTTAAATATGAACATAATATTATATACGACGAGAGTATTATAAATAGTAATATAATGTTGCATATAAATAACCGTGACGTTTTATTTTTTTATAAATTGAACTTAACGGTGCAGGTCTGTTGGTAAATATTGTAATAATTACGATTTTCGGCGACAAACGTGCACGGCGAAAGACATTCAAACGAAACGTAATGAATCATATAGTCATTATCCGTTAAACGTCCAATATAATCGAACATTTATACGGAGTTGCATTGATTTAATCAAAATAGGTTTTAACGAGCGAAAGTCTGACGCGCGCGGTGTATTACTAAATTATCTACTGCACACCGAACGCTGTAAAACGAAACTGCAGCATCTATTATGTATTATTGTTTCTAATATGATTATGTATCCGAAATTGACGACGGTATATACTGTATATACGTATATACACTATTCGCCGTAGTTTCTTTGATATCATTTATATAGTAATATAGCACACCGCCCGATCATTATTAATTCATCGTGAGCTCCGTATAAAGAACGAGAACTGTTGCAGGAGATGTATTTATGTAAGACGCGCAGTGTCTACAAAGTCGTTTAATAACATATAATATATTGTATTATGTATGTTGTTGTGTTTAAACTTTCAACGTCAAAAATCAAATTCCCCTAATGCAGTATGGCCACTCACTTGAGACTAGGACCCTGTTGAACAGCGAGAGAACGAGAGCTGCGAAGACTACCGTGACTTTGCTAAATAGTCTCTGGTCCAGCCGTAGGCCCATGCCTCTCTTCCCATACTCCTTGTTAGACCTCTGACGACGCCATAGTCATCTGCAAAACGAAAAGAAAAAATAACGGTCAAATACATTGTCGCAATCGACGTAGCAATATTATTAATTATCGGTAATTATACAATAACATATCAAATGATTATATGATTTTGGTCATCAGCATTTTCACGGGTTATTGCAGTTTATGTACACAGAGTGGTATAATTATCGTGGGGTATAACTCAACGAATAATATGTGCCGGCAGGAAGGTGCGTATAACATTGTTTCGATGGATTTTGAACCATTTATTACCTGCGCACATTGCATATAAACACCAAAACGGGGAGAGTTGGAGACCAAAAACGTAGTCCCGTGTGCTTTCATGATAACGGCACGAGATACGCAGCAGATACGCAGCAGTTAAAACAATGTCATACACACTTTTTCGTGCACGTTCAATCTAATTATACGAGTATGTACGGGGAATATAAGACGTCGTCTTCGGTGTAGTGGGTTACGCATAAGAGTAGCGTGTCTCGTACAGACGCCAATAAAACACACAACCGTTCTTTCGATTTTACTGCTTCAAATATTCGTTCCGACGGAAATGAGTTGTATGTATTCTATCTACTATCGTATAATGGCGCACTATTATTATTATTATTATTATTACTGTGCTGTGCACCGAGACGGGGTGCGCATAGTTTAATTTCGCCTACGCACCCGTTTTGTACTGTGATGTTATCATATTATCATCGTGTGTGGTCGATAAATATATTGGGACAAAAAAAAAATTGGACCGTATCGCGTAAATCGTTATGACATATTATTATGTGTGTTGCGCACGAGGCTCACTGTAACATCGTAACACGCACGCGACACAAAACCGTAGTTTTTTAACGCGCGCGCGCGCGGACAGTGCACAAATCGGTAACTGTATTTATAAACGCGGACTTACACGGACTACGAGATGACGGTGTGCGGCGGCGGCCGTGGGGTCGGGTCGGCGACGAGACGGAATCGCTCGATTTCGAGTAAGAAGGATCGTGGTTGCGGTCCGCTCGCTGCAGTGAAGTGTCACATGTGTGCAAATACCTTGATTGGGAAACGGAGGGAGGGGAGGCGCTTTTAAAAAAAAGTGAATTAATATAGTTAAAATAAAAAAGTAATAGTAAATACTGTACAGTCATATTATACAGATTACGGACAAGTTTACAATAATATAATATATCATAAACGATATGCTCTACAACTGTTTTTATTTCTATATGTGAACAAATCACTGCAGCTTTCGACGAACGTTATTTATAGCATGATATGTATAATATTTTATTATACTAAGATAAGGAAAATTTACCTATCTAAACTTTAAATATAAACAATAAGTATACAAAATGTATATTTATAAATTGGTGATAAGACATTTAATAGGTAGACAATAAAATTGTCCTTTTTTTCCCCAAGCGCGGGTCAGTCATCTACGAACCGCCACTGCCAATCAGTAAGTATATTGTATGTATACATTTCGGTAGCCTGACCGATATCGCCGGCGTGTTATCGCTTCCGCGGCTGCCGAGTGCCGAGAGCAGTTACTCACGTGACGACGACGGGACGACGAGCGGAAGTCCGTTCCGGGACGGCCACCGTTGTAACATATGGGGACGACCGGGTGCGGCGTCATCGTGGTGGTCATCGTCGTCGCCGGCGAAACGTCGCGGGCCGTCGCCCGGTCGCGGCGGCCGCTCTGGTACACCATGGGCGGCGGTGATTTTCGGGGCCGTGTGCGGGCGGGCGACCGCTGCTGCTGTGGCGTTGTTTTCGAGCGGTCGGTTTCGGCGGGCGTTACGATATTTCCGATTCGTTTTCAATTTATTTCTTCTCGCGATTACCGTTGTCGGCGTCGTCGGCGTTAACGTTAACGATAATAATACAATATTGCTATACGACTCGCACGACGAGTTACTTAACAATCAGCACATCGTTACACACGGTACTATAATAACGTTATCGTCGTACGATACAGGCGTTGCGCGCCTTAGGAACACGCGGTACCGGAGACAGCTGCCTGCCGCATCCGTCTGGGTATCGACTGAGCTGTAATCGCGGGGCGGCACAAACGCGGCGTGTGCGAAACCGCGCGCGGCTGAAAAGGCGTTTCGCGCCGGCGGCGGCGTGCGTCGTGTACGCGGCGTGTGTACGCTACAAAAGAGTGCGCAGCACTGACGACGCGCGCGCGACTGCAGCGTCGTCGGCGGGGATTTGCCGGCTGCTGGACCGGAGCAAGGGCGTGGATCGACGCCTGCGCTTTCCCGGCCATTCCAACCGGCTGGGTCCGAGAAACAACCCATACGCCGCCGCTGCTGCCACCGCCGCCCCGATCACCCGCGAGCTCACGCACATACCACACCACCCGAGTTCTAACGACGCCGTCGCCAAAACTCGCCGGGTCGTCGTCGTCGTCATCGTCGTCGTATAGTAATAAGTAGTAATAGTACCTATGTAGTAAACTATAATAGTAATAGTTATACTAGTAGTGGTGTTGGTGGTGGTGGTGGTGGTGGTGGTAGTAGTAGAAGTATAGTAGTTATAGTATTAGCGCGGTAGTAGTGGTATATAGTGGCAGTGTTAGAGGCAGTTGTGGGACTCGTATAAAGATTATTTTTTTAAGGTGACGTTTTGAGTAAAATAACAGTAATTACGTATGGGCGAGGAAGGGCGAAGTACTTTCGTCCACTTGAATACAGTGTTAGGTTTTTACAATACCATATCGGCAATAATAAAAAACAAAATTTACTGTTGTGGACTGTCTCGAGATACACATCACGTTACTTTTCAACAAATGAACAAATCTATTTTTACAGACGCTTAGAAAAAATATCTATGTTACACTATGTTTATAGGGTTTTCTGCAGAACAAAAACAAGTTGAATAAAAATGGAAATTTAAGAAAGTGTTTTTTAAGTATTTTGAAAAACTTAAAATATGTGAAATGTGTATTATTTTTAAATACTACCCATACCTGTCTAATTGATAGATATTTTGAAAATATAGTATTTCGCGTCGGCAAGCTGCGTTTGCATAGTAACAAATCGCCCAAATTTTTTAATGAAATTACTATAGAAGGTTTATGTTTTAAGATTTGTATCCTAAGAATTAAGATATACGCGTATATATTACTAAATCAAATTTCCTGAAACTTCAAGAGAGCTCTAGCGCTTCTTCTTAAGACCCCTTGTCGTTATTCAGCCTAAGTTTAGTTGTATAGTATAACGTGACGTCTACGTCAGAATCAGAATCTGTGTGCGCGTGAGTCCACGTGAAAGTGTGATCATTTTATCATAAGTCACGTTAATACGTAAGCCACCACTATCTGACGAAGCAGACCAAAGAAAACATTTCAGAACATCAGAAACATTGATTTTATCAAATATGCTTATATTTTATAATATTTTATAGTTTCAACATTATTTTTATAGAGCGTTAGCCTTCAAAGCGTTTTGCTGCTCGCAGTTGAAAGCTTAAAATATATACGGTTTGGCCTGGACGAGAGGCCATATAAAATAATATATACTCTATAGGTCCACACTCCAGTCATGAATATAAATTGATAAATTCTTTTTGACTTGGGCTCCACCACTTCTTAACAAGAAAAATTAAAATTCATACAAATTATTATATTTTGACAAGAAAAATAATTGGTTTTAATCGGTAAACAGAATGTTATAGTACCGATGTCTGTTATTAGACACACTTTTTAAAAGGAAAAATACAAGACATATTGACAATTGTTTGTACAAAGTTCATATAACATAACATTTTATATTTTTGGCTTTTTGTGCACTAGCTAACTGGGTGTAACACTACCTTCAACTAATCCGGTTAGCTTGAAAAGTATCAACTTTATAATGATGTATTTTTTTTTTTAGATTGATTTGGTCAGTTTTTGATCGATCGATTAGAAAAATAGACTGAAAATCAGCACACAGTCTACTATAGTACGAAAAAAATCCAAGGTATGTATAAAAATAACTGTATTTTTTTTTTTTTATTATACAATTCAGAAAATAATATTTTTTTCTATTTTATCTTCGCAGACCTCTTGATAATAATTTATTGTTCTAATCAGAATTTGAAAATCGTCAATTTCAATTTTACATAAATATTTTTATTTTTAATTTACTTTAAATTAATAACTGCCACAAATAAATTACGGCTATATTATCATAGTTATATGTATGTTAAACATAAATAGATTCGGATTCATCTTATAGTAAAATTGCTAATACTATTGAAAGTAGTAGTTCAAAGTTATTCAACAATCATCATAATCGTATATGCTATTTTTTTAATAAATTTTTAAAATATTTTTTTATTAATTCTATTAAGCACTTGAACACTTAAAATGCATGTTGACAATTGCACTTTAATAAACTGAGCTCGCTCTTGATAATCGTTGATAATTCAATACATATTTCTCAATCCTGATCACACTTAAACAAGTATGAAGACGTATATAGGTAGTACGTTTTTTTTCATTCTACAGCCTAACGTTGGTCTGTAAAGTGTTGTTGATATATTATAGTCTTAAAAAAATAACAAACAAACGAGTAATTAAATTAAATTAAATTATTAAATATAATACGTTTATAGTAACGTTTTATATGATAATAGGAATAAATAAATATATATACAAACGAAAAGAAATAATTTAAAATTATAATAAAGAGTTAAATAGTTAATTGATAATAAAATTGGTTCAGTAGAGTCATCTTTAATTTTCTTTCCTGAACACTATCAAGTATTAACATAAAAGAAGTTGATTTAATGGCGACTTAAAAGTTAAATTTCAAAACAAATAAATAGAAATCATTTTCATTTCGTCCATTTTAAAATTCGTATTATTTTTTATAAATATTTTACTGAATAAAGTTTAGGTTTAGTACAATATTTTAGCACATCATTTATTACTCGTAAAGCTTTCTCGTCTTGTATAAATAACTTATTCTGTTTATAAATATCAAATTATCCTTGAAGGCTAAAAAAGTTGAACATCTTTTATACTTTTTAATAATAAATGATGATTTCTCCTTTCGATTTATTTCTTTTACGAAAGACTCTTATTTATTTATTTATTTTATTATTAACTAATATAGAATATATTAACTTTATTATTAAATAAAAAATAATTTGAAACAAAAACTAAACAACAGTTGAACTCATATGACTGATATCACGCAGTTTAGTCATCAAAGGAGTCTATAATATTATACTATAGGTCTTTAAGACTATAAATATACTGTACTATTGTCATTTTTTTTACGACTAGCGAACTGTGTCTCTTTGACCATGTGTTTGAGATGAAAAAATATATTGTACTCTCAAAAATTGTATTGAATGTCGTGAAAATGGACAGTCATGATAGTATAGCGAAAGTATCGACCTCTGTGCATAAACCGTCGTTCGTGTTAGGTCTTAACCGACCCGTTGCCAAGTTTTAACTCGTTCCCTCTCTTTCGTATATTTTTATTTTTTTGTAACTCTTAAACTTCTCTCTATCCTACGGTCTCTTATCCCCGAAATAATCCTTGTCAACTACACCCTTCCTGATTCGCGGTAGAGTGGAAGTTCCGAGCGGGTGGTGCAGGATAGTGACCGATATATATATAATGCGTGGTGGCGGCAGCGGCGGCGTATGTCCTTAATCTTTCCCTCCTACTCACTAAAAGTCCACAAAATGTAATCCAACGATATTTTCTTGACCCAAAAAACAACCCTCTAACCCACACTAGTCGGACAGACGTATTTCGGGTGATTATTTTCAATCTAAACGCACGTAAAAAAATAAATAACGCTTTCCATCCCTATGAAACGGATACCTATGCGGTTAGAATGATCAATTCGTCTGCTGTGCACGGAGTAAGTGAGCAACGGAGTTCGCTTAAAACGGTGTACGCGTTTTGGAATCTCGTGCTATGACCAGATTACACCCTTGGGAGTCAAACGTGTTTCTGTTCCTCCGGCTGATTGATAATACACACACATAACAGTGACACGGACATTATATCTACACACATATCTTATCCGGTACAAATAATGTGTTGTATGAGCGTTTTATACAAAACACAAACTCATATTTTACAAACAGATTTTATATATGCATAGGTACTATACGTGTGTATGAATGGGGTATGACACTTAAGTGCTCATAATATTATGTATAATGTATATAAATGTTATAAATTAATTTCATCGATTGTTAATGATGTTAAAACAAAACAATAGGGGTCATAAAACCTAAATAATTGATTCTTGCTCTATAGCACATATGTATGTGAATTACGAACCAAATATAAAAAATGATCAGCTTATTTTATTCTATATTGACGTTTTAGTAAAAAAAATAAAACATCATAATAGATAAAATAATTTATAACAATAATATACTTTTATCGCGTCGATTGCTCCTACTAATAACCATATTTTATTCACATTGACTAATATTAACATTGTGTATATTTTAAAATACGAAATTAACCAAAAATGGGTTGGAATGTACATTTTTGTAGTGCACCCTTTTCCATCCAGGAAGTTTTAGTAGCTTATCATTTACATGAATGTGTGTAAAACAAAACTGGCTCTGCTGGAGGACAAATTGCGGTCACCGTTGGTCATCATTTTCATTTTCAGCGGCGTACGTGGCGTCATCGGAAAAACGGTCAATTTATGGAATATTATATCCATATATCTAATATCTTCAGCGCCCAACGTCCCTCTATATCTGTCCGGTTTGATTTATGTACATTCGCTGGTACCTTCCTCCTGCCATGCCACCATAGGCAATTCATATGTCCCTCGTGAATAAAATACACTTTGTGAGGATATATTTCGTGTATTTATTACTCTCTCTCTCTGCCCCGCTTCCGCCGTCTCTCACTCATCCCGCCCGTCTCTTTTTTTTTCATAACTCCATCTCTCTTCACTAAAAACTACGGCGTTGATCAATAAAAAACAGTAACAAATAAAAATTGGTAACATTTTTCTGCTCCCGTAAAGAAGAAGAAAATCTTTGTTTCTTTATTTTTCGTGTTATTATTATTTTTTTTCCGTTCATGCGGTAAGGTTGTATAAAGCTTATTTACATAATGGCATCTGGCCAAAAGTGGATGAAACGAGCTTGCGCGATCAGTAGCAGCAGCGGCAGCGGACGTTATGATAAATGACGTGAGTGGTGGCTATATAGCGGTGGCCGCCACTGGCCCCATTCTCTGGGGAACAACCCCTTGCGTGAAAATTATGCCCACGTTACGCAGAAAATCCCGTTGTTTTCACACTCGAAAAGTTCCATACTACCTTTACATTAGCATGAAAAAGAAGAAGTGGACGTCGGTTTTCAAAATGTTTCAAAAGAATATTTATTTATTTGAATAACGGTTTCTTATTCTTTTTTCTCTCTCACTCTCTCTCTCTCTCTTTTCTCAGATAAAAACGTAAACTTTGCAATATTTCACGGCATAAACTTATTTGATTATCCATCATGTATTTGAAAAGAAGAAGAAGGACGTGTACACAGTGTATGGCGTAGATAATTTTATTAGGCTTCACGGGCGTGCAAATGTGTGACACTGCACACTACACACACTATATATTATATAGGTACACTACACTACACACAATTTCGGTGTGACGCACCGGGCTTACGGCGTACGGCTGTGTCTCCGCCAAGTTACATAACGAACGATTCAGTCGTATTTTTCGGGTTTAAATTAACTTAGCGAGTGTCTTAAAAAGTTCGCCACTCGCATTTCCACCGATCACTCGTGCGCGTTTTGTTAAGGATTGTTTTAAAGAGACTTGTGCGCGAGACATAGTTCAACAGTAAACGTTCTAAGTTTTAGTTATCAGGTCCTGTTTTGTTCGATATAGGTACGTGTACACTGTATATGTGTGTGTGTGTGTGTGTGTGTGTGTGTTTGTGTCTGTGCGCGTGCGCGCATATAATATGTACACGTAACATTCACCCTTAACTTCACAATCCCTATCACTGAGAAAATGTTAGATACACTTATTGTAAAATGTACATATAGTATGTATGTGCGTATCGTAACGGCATCAATTTCCTTCGCAGTGTCGTTTCGTATATTATATTGCGTATAGGTAGTTAGGTACCAACAACTGTTAAAGTAGTGGTGTATTATGTACGTGTAATTAAGCCGTTACACGTTAAGTCGCGTATTATCAATAACAATAATCATTTTAATGTGTCGAATTGAGTTTGTTTGTTTTTATGTCGTTAGAATAATTGTTATTAGTTTAAAATGTTCGTAATTTTATCTCGTAAAATTCTAAATAATAATAAGTATTACTTAATAACGCTTACAGTTCATTAAAACAAAGTTTCGATTATCATGTATGCAGGTACCGTTTTTAAAACGACTGATTGATTGCAGGTACCTACCTACGCGTTTATATGCCTATTGCCTAGTGAAAGAAATAAAACAAAAACAATATTAACAGTGCATTATTAAAATATGTCTATCATAAATCTCATAGAAACGTATGCTTATATTTTCAGTAAACTGTTATTTATTCATTATTAATTGTTATCTATTTAATAAGTTGGTACTAAGGTATTTCTGAAAACGTTTATTAGTCGTTTGTTCGACGAGAAATAAAAAAATAATTAAATTTGCAAATGAATATATTTTATAACAGAGTAGAAATATCAAAGACAAATTATATGATTATGTAAATGCATATAATTTTTCAATGAATAAAAGCGACGATTTTAAAATTTACATAATAACAATAAATCTTATTTCCTTAATAATAATTCGTTTTTTTTAAAAAGTATACCTACCTTTGTTTTATTTTTTTTTAATTATTGACAAAATTGAACGCATTTAATCAGTAATTAAATATCATAAAATGTTATAATAATGTTTTTAATAACTAATTATTTTGAACTCGAACCTTGCAGATTTTAAACCGTTCTTGTTTAATTTGAATTATTTATTGTTATATCAACATTATTTGATTTATTGAAATATACTGTATCTTAGGTGTTTCACGTTCAATTAGATTGTATTTTGCTATATCGTATGGGTTAAATTTGTTTTTATATTTCTCTGACGTTAAATGGATTGTCATGAACTCATAACAGTTTTGTTATTAATCAGTCGGCAGTCTCATTTTGTCCAGATTATCACTGATAAACAATCAGTTAATAAAATAATAAGTTAAACCGTTAAACAGCTAATTTTATATATTATTTGGTTACGAGTTGAACGTCGACAGTTTTTGAATCATAAATGACCGTAATTATTTCGTTACGCGCTGCAATTTCGACGATTAAATAATTTATTCATATTATTAAGTCGACAATCGTGACTTCCAACATAATATTATATTTCCGTCTCTACGCATTTCTCCGAATAATTGATTTTCACAAATCAAGTGGTTGATTTCTGTTTACGGTTGTATTGTCGTCGTTTTAGACTTTTAGTATACAAATACGAATAACAATACTGTTTGGCCATCGCTGTTCACCGGGAAAGCGTGGGTTCATGACGTCATTTGGTTACGGTTTTGGCGCTTTAACTCAACTGACGAGTCGAATTAGTACGTCGGTCGCTTTTAATCCCGATAACACGTCAAAATGCATCAGTCATGGAAAATCGGCCGACCGTATTTCGGGACTCCGGAGGGATAAATTAGTTTTTGACCAATTATCTGGTATTAGATCGCACGGGGTGAACACCGGTGAGACGCTATATGTATAAATAGGTTCAATGGAAGATCCTGTTACCTGGGTCTCTAGTGGACATTTATGTCACGTAGAGTCGTAGCACAGTCGATTAAAAAATGTCTCACCGTCGCTACTATATATTATACAGTGTTGTAGCATTAAGTATAGGTATAAGTATTATTCGATAATATTCTATCAAAAAGTTATGTTTTCCGTTGAAAAAAAAATACGGAAATTATGTTTCACACATTATTTTTCGTTTTGTTATATATAGTATTTCGATTAAGTGAATTCATAGGAATTTTAATCCTCACGAGGAATTGATCAAATACCTTGTTATTTCGTGGGTTATTGTTTTCTTGTTTCACATCCAAGTCAGGTTTTGGTGCGTGAAAACCATTCGCAGAGTCCATTAAATTTCCAATTACGCGTTCCACACACATAACAACAGAAACACCCTTTTGGCCTTTAGCCACATTTAGTAACCCTTTATATATTATAGTCCCTTATGATTGTGTTATAATTTCATATGCATATTTTTTTTTCATTATTAATTAGTATAAAATGTTTCAAAATTTCAAAATTTGAACAATTAATATGAAAATATGTAAAACTAATTTTTAAATGGCTGGGAATTTACTATGGATACATATTAGGTACTTCAAAAAGTTGAGTTCCAATTGTGGTTTAAAATATGTAATTGTATACTATATTATATGGTATAAAAAGTAAATATAACAATTTTTTATATTTTAAACTTAGGAGTCATAATAATCTATAAAATATAAAATATTTATTTTAAAAGTTTTCGATTTTGTTTTGGAATCCACCTTTATCACTGCTCTAAAAAAAAAAATTCTTGCTTAGTTTATTATAATAAGGATTAAAAATTGTAATTGTACTTCAAAAGTTTTTGTTATCTTTGTATTATTATTTCAACTTGTCTTTTTTGTTCTTAAATTTTTAAATTTGTGTACGATTAATAAGGTGTAAATAATTAATACACAATAATTTCATGTTTTTATCTGACATTTTTAATTAAAGATTTCTAAAGCTTTTATCTCTCGATCTTTTAATAAATATTATAACTATAATTATTTCTAAATTCGTTAATGTTACACCTATATGTTTTCATTGGACGGATCCACCCATCTAGAATTAATTGTGTCGGAATGAATGTTAAAAATGCAAATCACATCCATAAATAATATTTAATAAACATAATGTTAACACATACGTTTTTCTTAGATTTAACTTGCTAATATAAATTTAATTTAATAAACGTAATGTAAATACATATATGTGTTTTAGTTTAAACTTGCTTATAACCATTAACTATTAACTACTGTTATAGTTATAAAAACTATATATTAGGCGTTATATATTATACAATTGTATTATCATACATTATGTTGATGCTAACATTTTCATTATATATTACAATTATTTATACTATTTATAACCAATTATCAATGTACAACGTTTTTACTATGATGTATTTAGAATATAGGTACGGCTTCTTAAAATTAAAACGTCTTTCAGTTTAGTCACCTAATACTTCCTTTTTTATTTCCCAGTACCCCAATACCTGTTAAGTATCAGCGTGCGTTAGCATCGTATTGTAAATAATATGAGTATTATATTTCTAAAAATATAGATAGTTATATGAATATTTTAAGTAAAGGTAAGTTTATGTAATACCAGATGTTTGGTGAATAAATAATGAATACAACCGACAAACAAAGTCAAAGTCGATAAAGTTAATACTAATTTCAATTTTAATCAAATGTAAATTATTATGTGTGAAACGTTTGTACAATACAGCAATAATAAGAAAATGTATTTAAAGTTGATTTTTGCTTCTGAAAAAAAAAACCATAACACAAATTGGCAAAAGGTTGGGCACAGAGTTTTTGTCGTTTTTGAATTCGATAAATATACGTTGGAGTGCGGTTATCTTGAACCGACAGGTCCTGTATGATGCAATACCAATTGACAAATGATCATCGGTATATGACGATCAAATACCCTCGTCAACAAAATGTAAAAGAAAAAAAGGTCTCTTATCTAAGATCAATGAAAATCTATTGAGGTTTAGCTTTCCTTGTTGGCCAACGGTGTGCTTCAAACCCGACTACGATTTCGTTTCATCTGTGACCCCTTAGTCCTGTGTAATATATATAGATGTGTGCGTGTGTGTGTCACAACATGATTAAACATGGCCGACGATTATTTTAAATCAGCTTCATTATTGCTTGAAAATATTGTACACGAAGGTTTGAATATTTTACGTATATTTCTATAAATAAGTAGTTAACGAAAATTATTGATTTCGCTCAATTGCGAAGAAAATGTTTTTTTTTTTTTATGTTTATATATATATATTTATCGATTTGGAATCTCATTAAGCAAAAAACCATGACCATTTCATTAAGCAAATAAATTATAATGATATATGATGGTATTACATTATATAATATATATTATTATTAAAATTTAACGATTAATATCTCCATAAACAAACATAATTTGATCATATCATTAGTGTTTTGAAAACGATACGAAGTTCAGTACACATACAACCTACCTTAATATTATAAAGTTTAACGTGCAGCCATACTGTGCGTAGTATTTTTCTGTTTAATAAACTTGTCTTGTTAGCTATTGTATATTTATGTATTATAATATATATATTATCTACATTATTAATTATAATATAATCATATTATGATGTATAAATAACCGCTCAACGTAGTTATTAAATATCACGAAGATATTAGGAGGAGGACAACACGATTCAGATTATCATCGCGTACACAGTTTTATGATTTCAGTATACAATATAGAATGAATCATTTTAAAGTTGTTCGCGTCCTTTCATAGATTCCGCAGTGTTATTAGATGTTACTAATACCCAACATTGTACACGAAAGGCGCATTAGAAAAGAAAATTTTTCAATATATATGAAATGTCCGGACGAAAGTTTTCTTCGATTAGGATGCTGTAGACCATTTACCCGCGCGCTGTCGACGTAGAAACGTGACGTCACAGCTAATGGACGGTGGCGGCAGCGGTAGTTGCGGATTTGGAACGTGTAATTCGTTTAAGTTCGAGGCGAGGACAAAAAAAAAAAGAGGGGAGAAATTGTTGCCACGGGGTTCGATCGATACAAGAAAAATACAATGCGTTATAGTTTTGTGTTGGCTATATATTCCCGTCAAAATATAACGATTACCGAACATAATAATAATAATCATTTTTGAAAAACATGTTCTATAGTTATATTAAAAATAATAAACGCGTTTGATGTGGCGGTCGGTAGGTATTGTATTATCGCCAATATCCGTAAATAATGAGCAATGACGACAAATTATTTGAAATAATCTTCGAGACGTAGTAAACATACTTAAAATAAATCTCCTTTCATTTTTAATTAAACTCAGAATATACTAATGTAATCAAGCGTTTAACTTAAATTATGCAGTATGGTAATTTTATTATGAACAACGACATATTATTTCTTCGAGAATCTCTTTTGGTTGTTTGCAAAATGTTACGAACGAGTAGCGAGTTAGTTAGGCTACATTTAATTGCATTTATATTTGTTGCGGAATTTAGTTTTTTTACATAAACGCGAATTATACAAAATAAATTATAAAGATGATTCGTGCATTATTTGTAAGTATAATTTTTGGATTTAGATGCAATTCATTTTTTTTATGTTTTAAATAACTGTTGTCTTGTTTCAAGTTTTTAGAGTATTTTTTAGAATTAATATTGAAAATCACGTAAATATTTCTTTATGAAAAAAGTAAATAAATATAATTGATAGTTAATTGTCTTAACAGCCAATTTGTGACTTGTGATGAATAATAATAACAAATTATAGTAATACATTTATAACAGCGTTAATATATATTAACAATTGCCAGGAATTTAAGAATTTGATTACAATATCTTGAGAACGGAGTGTGAAAGAAGCAAAATTTATTATGAATAATATAATAATTATACCTAATTACTTTTGGTTTATATCGTTTTAATTTTCTTGTAGTTATTTGATCGTTGAAAACATTACGTTATATTTTTCAGCTATAGGTATTGAACTATTGTACCAATTATATATTTCAATAGAGTAGGTATATACGGAAATGAAACGAATTATACATTCATTGAGAATTTTGTCAAGGCACTTTTAAATAACCAGGAATAATCGTTGATTTTTTTTTTTTTTTGTTTTTCAATGTTTATTAGTAGATTTTGCGTTCACGGGGTGATTAATTCAGACATATAAAAACTCCGACGGGTTTTCTGTGTAATTTAGAATATATTAATTTGTTTCACGCACTGACGATTGTAGCGGAAAAAGCCATTCGTGTGACGTGCTCTTTATATGAAAAAACCAAGACCTATTATGCGACATTGCCGGTCCGCTTCGCAGTCTGCTGTCAGGACCGGATTAAGAGTTTCGGTATACCGGGGCTATTTTTATATCATTCCCCCCCCCCGGTATTTTAAAATATTTATATCTCGATTCGACTAGGAATTAGTATTTTATTGGTTTAATCAAAAAGATTACGGCCACCCAAATCGACCTTAATGTTCTCAACTTCATTGCGTTCCGGACTATAACTTAAATCGGGACTTTAGCTCCTCCTAATGTCGATCCACAGGCCTGTCAGCAGTACGTCGCACCATTATGCGTACATATTATATTATATAATATTATTATCGTTATTACGACCGCGACAACCGTGCAGTATACCTCTCATACTTACATACAATTTATATTATAATAGTATTATGCGGCGTATACATTGTGTTCGGGGGAGTGCAGTGCAAAACCTGTCGCCGCCATCGCCATTTCGTTTGAACCAAATCCTTGTTACTATAATGTGTGTGGTGTATATACATACATACATATATACGATATACCTACACCTATGGCCCACCACGCCGCACTCCACAGCCGCGGCTATACGCGCCGCGTGAATCGGGGGATGATGACGACGGGGGTGGAGATCGCGCCAAAATATTATTAATAACGTTTTACTATCCATTTATTATATCAGGAAAGAGCTAAGGTTCGCTGTTACATATATTACACGTGCCGGCACGTCGTTTCCATTAATAATAATAATAATAATAATAATAATAATAATATATATATATATATATCATACCGAAGCGGTAGCGCTGGCTGTATTATATATACCTGCCCGTATACCTGTATATACATTTTATGTATATATATTATACAAGGTGGGAAACCGTGTTTTCACGTCTTCACGCGTCGACAACACTCGAAAGTGGAAAAACGCCTCGGCGCACCCTGTACGCGCGCGGCCGACGTTGCTGCTGCTGCTGCTCCACCTTCCCCCTGTCATCTCGGGCACCGTCCCGCCAACCACCCCTTGTTCGGGGATGTTCGGCTAGTGGCAGTGAGGGGTGAGTGGACCTACGTGTGCAACATCGCCGGGGCGCGGTTAAATATATATATATATATATATACATGAATCCCGGAGACCGCGGTGCGTATATATATATACATATATATACGCGTATGTATAATAATAATAATAATAATAATAATTCCGTCGCGGCGGCTGAGTGAACAATTATTTATGAACGCGGGCGGGGGGCGGGCGTGCACGTTATACACGCGTATTGTATAGGCGCGTCTAAGTTATTAAACATTCTTCTCTCCGTCGCCTCATCGGCGTGGCGTACAACACGTATAGTCTCTCGTGTAAGGTACCCAAGTTTAATGTATATATATATATATTATACTCGAATGTTATACATATACATACCTATACAGTTTCACGCGCGGTACAAAGACTAAACAGCGTACATACTGTAATAATAATAATAATAATAATAATAAGATGTCCGTACAACGTGCAGCTCTTTTATCGCCGCCGTCGTATATTCGTCTCGGTACTGTTTTACGGTCGGCGTGCGCGTCTTTGGGCGATCTCGGTCGCTGAAAAAGGATTTCGCGTGACGCTGTGATGATGATTTATTATGGTATCCAGATAATATTATTATTATTATGTTTTATCGGCGGGACACAGTGACGGCGACGGTTCCACTCCCGGTTCTCTGTAATATATCAATGTGTATTTGTTTTTATTAAGAAAAGCCGTGGAAACTATATATGACCATTTATATGGACTACCTAATACATATACAGGCTGTCACGAAAAAAATAAATATTTCCTAATACCTGAAGAATAACATTACACTAAAAATATATCACAATGGTGTATATATATATATATATATCAGATGTTAAATTTTATTTTGGATTCACGGTATGCTCTGCAGTCCACCATATCATCGTGATTATTATTTTATGATATACGCAAGACGTTGAGGTGGTTTTCGGTAAGTACCTGAAGCGATTTCGAATATTACATTCCTTTCCATCAGAAATTCGTGGGTAAACTGAGCATGCCAATTCTTTTTATGTTAAGCATTTATGGTTTTATATGATCGGTTACTTGGTTAGGTTAAATAGCCGAGGGAAAATTTGACAATAAATCTGATTAAGTTTTCTATAATATTATTGCTTACCATATGATAAGATAATGCTAATAGATTTGTTTTTTGAAATCTTGCAGGAGTGTAAAGGAATGAAACCAACGAAACTGCTGGTTACCTATATATTATGTGTAAGTACCTATATTGTATCGTATTATTTTATTATATTGAATATGACACTGCACTGTTGTGACCGTATAATGTATATATATATATGATACATCATATGTTACGTGCGGTGTGATGAAATACTTATAAAATACGAATACAAATTATTTTTTATGAAATATTTTTTATCAAATTTACTGTTATTAAAAAATATATAATATTAATAAATTCTAAATATTTTAAAACAATGATAATTATTCGTTTTATTAAATTGTATTATATTATTATGACTTTTATTAGATATATTATTATTACTTTAAAATATTGTATTATTTTCTCATATAACCATATTGGATTAATAAAAGTAATAGCTATGTTGATAAAACCATATGACAATTTAATATGAACAATAATTTATATTTTCGATTAACCAATTGAGTTTTCATGTTTTTCAAGACACTTCGTACTTGTATAGTATGAATAATTGATAACTGCATGTATGATAACAATACTATACATAAAAAATAATTTGATTGTATTCACAATTCTAATTGCCCGGTATTTCATACTGCCGTCATATAAATATAATACAGTAAAATCCCGTTATAACGAACTTCAAGGGACCGAATTTTTTTTCGTTATATCGGAAATTTCGTTGTGACGAAAATTCGAATAAGCTCTTTATAAGCCCTGTTTTTCGGCAGTGGACTTCTATGACTTTCGTTATAACGGGAGTTTTCGTTGTATTGGTATTCGTTGTAACGTACTGTATAAAAAATGGTAAACATTTAGTATTCTTATAGACATATATACATAGTTGAAATTTGTACCTACGACCTACATTATATAACAAAAACAACAACGGCAATAATAATAATAAATGCCCAGAACGGCCAGAACGATAGAACTGGAGACACGAATTTAGTTATCAGGACACTTCCTGGTCTACTATTTCTCCGTGCAATACACTGCATTAAGATTGACTTGGTTTGTAAAAAATAAAAACATACATTTTAAAAATTAATAGAAAAAAATAATCTGTAGATCATATTATAAATACAAATATAATATTATGTATACTTATGAGCGATTTCAGATCACTTAAATATATATGTATAATAATAGAATTAACTAAAAAAAAAAATAACCATAGAACATATTAATGATGTAGAATTGTAGTAATGAGCTATTCCATTAAGTACTCATCTAGATCACGTTCGTTATATGCGTCTGGCAACACTCGATATTTTTTCTTTTTTTGCGAGAGGTTTTTGTCCAGCGATAAACTGATTTATTTTTACTTCAGTTAAATGTTGCTTTTTTAAACCTCAATAAGTCACCATATGGTATAAAAAATAGAATGAGACGTAGCTAACAAAGAACCAAATGCTATGTGTCAACCTTCAATATTATTGTTTGTTTTTGCAGCAAGCCTAATTGTGTAATATCGTATTGGTTCCATAATTGTAAATCCAATATTGGAGGATGTCGTATATTTCTCCTAGTTGGTCTAACAGTCCACGTATTTTCAAAATAATCAATTAAACGGACCAATAATTTTTCATTGTCGACAAAAAACTATTGGGGCATTAATTTGTCGAATTTCTCAACTACATGAGTCGCAGGAACAAAAACCATTAACTGTTTTATTTTTAAAGCTAAATTTACATCATGTGTGTATTTTTGATGTAAGGTTTTGTATTTTTCACTAAAAACATTGACTAAAATGAAAATAAAAAACAAGCTCTCATTTGTACATCAGTAAATACGTTAGTAAATGCATCAATTAAACTTTGTTCAAAATCATTATACTAATCAGGCTTACATTCTTTTCAAAAATCAAAAATTCTCAGGTTACTCAAGTATAACTCTCTTTTGATTTATTAAATATAAGTGCAAAAACTAATGGCAATATATTTTATTGTCTATATGAATAGAAGTTAGATAAACAAATGTGGTGATGATTTAAATGTGCTATCTATAAATCAATGATTGATCAGATGCTAATATCTTAAAATTATTTTTTGTTAAAAATAATAATATATTTTATTGTTTCATTCACTTTTTTTGGCTCACGGCAATCTTAGTCATTTTTTAAAAATCCTGAGGCACCCTATGGCTTATAGACTAAAACTATATTTCAAATAATTTTGCGGCACTCTGGTTGGAAATCTCTGCGTTAATACCTACTTAATGTGCGATATGATAAATGAACTGTAATACCTGACGATCGCTCAAGGATCTCTAGTGTTGTACTTGTGTATTGCATTACAAATTATTTGATGTAACGTAGATAATACACTTTTGATAAATCGGAGTAGCCTTTGATGAGATCAAATTATATTACTGTTTTATTTATGGAATCTTAAATAAAAATATATATTTTCTGAAATATTTTTTTATAGTTTTTTAATTCCATAAGTAAATTTTACAAAACATATCGAAGTACCCAGCAAATATATTTTTGAAATTATAACAAAAAGCTAAATTATTGGTATTTTGTAAATTATAAAACTCAAAAATTATAGAACGTTTCATTACATATCCATTTCCAGTTTGGCTATGTATATGGATATTATATATATATCCATATACCATGTTATAATTTCGATGTAATAAGCGTTATCGTATAAATAGATACTCTCGGCTTACGCTTAAAGTTTAGTCATATCGTTTTGGACGTAATAATGTGCTTTAATAATTCTGTGTACACTCGATCAGGGGGCGGTATTGTACGAAGATTCGCAGAGATCGATGGGACTTAGGAATGAACTCTTGGGCATAATAATATGATACTATATGATCAAACTGCCGTGATGTGGCACGATATGAATTCAGAGAACTCGTGAACGTGACCGAACTTTATTCGAGAAAACTTCGGCTACCGGGACTCTTCCGGAATCTGTCATTCAATTAAGTCACTATTCATCATTCACCCTTTTACGCGTTTATACGTCTTACACGCCACCCGTATTCGGCACCGTTTTTGGTCTTCACAAGTAGGTACAATAAATAAAACGAAATCGATAAATATCGTACACACTATATACAGCGTGATCTCTTTCAATAATGTCCCAATTGGTTTGTTAAATTATATTATATTATTAAATAGTTCATACTGAGATAATGAATCGACGATGAATACTTTTTAATTTTTGTATTAGATATAGCATCATTCTAACGGTTATAATTGGTTAAATTCACATTGTATGTGTTAGGTGTGTAGGTGTAACGGGATTTTTCGTTACTTTCGGGCTCGTAATGAAATATTGATTTTCACTGTGACGCGAACCACCGGTGCGCAATGTTTCCCGAAGGGTGCAATTCGTTTTATGAACGTAACGCACCACACAAATCCTAGGACTAAATTAATACGAATGACCAGTCTCTACTACATTTGTCTCGTCCCATCGGACATCTTGGATATTGGCACATATTCTGTATACTAGTCCTGTTTGGGAACGTAATGAATTTTAATTTGTAATCATCCCATAATGTCAAGTCGAGTATTGATATTGGACTGCGGATGATTCGGTACAGTGGACATTAAAATTACTCATATAAAATAAACACTGCTGTATCAAGTGCCGTAGGGTGTCTGCACAGTATCGTATAATACTGACGGTATAATATGGACGATACTTTATTATTTTATATTATATATTCAACGCGGTTGATGAGTTAAAGTGCTTTTTGGATTAAAATGTTTACATAATATAAATATATAATATGCCGTTTCCCATTCCGCAATTAAATAATATAGAAAATTATTATCTATGGTCTATACATTAAAGTAATATTGTATTACACGTAATAATCTCCAGTTGGTTTTTCAGCGAGTTTGTCGGTTGAATATATTATTATAAATAATAAAAACTGATTATCATACGTAATACATAATCAGCCAAAACGTCACGACAATCTTTCGGGAACTAAATTAAAACCGGCACGTCATGTGTACACGGCGTCGCACGATCGCAGGACGTTTCGGAACGGGACACGACGACCGTGCGAAAAATTTGACCACGTGCGGATAAGGAAAGATTTGGTATTTTTTTTGCCACCGTGTACGTATATATATATATATATATACATATAGGGTCATTCATCAAAAGCGTGAATTTTCCGCAGGCTCACCGGCGTTTCCCGTTTCCGGCTAAAGGGGCGTTCGCCGGATACTAAATCACCGGGAATCCTGCATGGGCCACGTTGCACCTTCCCTCACTCGCCGAATCAATCAAAATCGTCCGGACGCATCTAGGTCGGTGTACACCACACACACACACACACACACACATTACGTGCTGGAATTACCGCGAGCGGGATATTTTTCAGACGGTGTTTTCCCAGCCATCGACTCTTGCGAACACCGCTGTTGTAGTCCGACTCTAATCGCGATGCAGTACAACTGTGAACGCCGTATACAGCAATGACACATAAAAAAAAACTGAAACGAAACGAAAAAACAACAACCACGAACCGCTGGCGTCTATATATTATATTTTATTAGTGATCAACAAACGGTGATCCCTGGACGAATTTTATTTTACGGACGGGAAATTTATTTTTTAAATCATTATTGTTTACGGTGAATTAATTATTGAGATTTTCGTTGGTTTTCATTCTTTTTTTTTCTTTTTGATTCAGTCTATTTAGTTTATCGTGACTATATATATTGCATTTTGATGGCCTCCGAAAACTTCCCGAATATCTCAATTATGACGGGGCCCTCCCAGAGTATTAAACAGTGACCCCCGGCATTGCAATATATATACGTCCCCTATACACATTACCGTATTCGCGTCCTGTGCAAGTGTATACATATACATATATACATACACACACACATATATATATATAGAGAGATATTAACCTCGCGGTCACTGCGGGCCAGTCACCGCGACGCTTATAAATCATTGCCGGATCCAAACCTAGTGGCCGTCCGATAAAGTTTGTGCCGTTGTTTAAAGTTTAATCACACACGAGCCGGAGTTCAGGCCATGGAGAGACTCGAAACCTCGGGGGTAAAAAAAAAAATATAATACACACAAACGAATTGGGGAGGAAAAGTTTTTACCGCTCTTCCACTTGTGTTATAGTATAACAAATATATAGGGGATCCACGTACTATTCTCGCCGTTACTGTGCTACAGCTTCGTGTTTGTTGTATTATATTATATAGCTTTCTTATGGTAGACAGCGATATTAAAGTTTCTCAAAACCACTCTGGTTTACTGAGAATATGATATCTTTATTTAAAATTATTTTATTCTCCGCCATACAGTCGTATTTGGCCGATACCAGTTATTTACTATTTAGGTACCTCTAGGCGACTTCTCGTAACTCAATATTTGCGTAATTGCGTTCGTACTATACGGTATATGTAGTTCCATAAAAATAGATGCGTATATAAACTATTATGATAGCGACGTCTCACGGCAATCATAACTCCCCCGAAACTAATATCGTGATCATCCGACATTAAACGTACACATTATTACTAGTATTATTTCGTATAATATACCTACGGATCATTCGCATTTTATCGTTTGACATACAATACATGTATTATTATACGCAAAATGGCGAAAGCGATTGCGGCTCTATAGACAATAATATATTATAAGTCGGCTGTCCGTTAGAACGTGGACAACCAAAACAAAATATTAGTAATTTAATATGCGTGCCATTTATAAAATATATTATATAATTAATTTTAAATTATTTTATAATTTTATTTTATTACAGCCAGACTATCTATCATTATTATCTAATTTTCGCAATACTTTTAGTAAAATATTAAGTACTTATGTCCCACGTATAGTATTATCTATCGTTATTGTACAATCCGTTACTTATTCAATACCTCTGGGCTGTAGTAGTGATTTGTGGTTTTTTTTTTTTTTATTTAATTGGTAAAAGATTTTCATTTAATTATTAGTAATGAATATTTTAAGGTTATTAATCAAATTAGAAATTATCGAATAATTCTATTAAAATAAAATCGAATTCTGCGAGTGTTTGTATAAATTATAAATTGATATATTATAAATATTAAATATTCCTAAGTAATATAATATTAATATATTACCTAAGTATGTTATATTCAATAATTTTTATCAATTTTTCAATAACACGGTTTGAAGTAATAAACAATTAATAGGAAGTAGTGAAGTAGGTTACTTCTTATTTAGCCTATCGGTATAATATTTTGAAAATATTAATTTTGCTAGTCATGAATAAAAAATAATACTTCAAGAAAATTCTTATGATACAAATTCTAACATAATATTATAATGTTATTTTAATGTTTGAATTGGATAACAACGTCAAAAAAACCAAACATATTTTTTGAAACGTCTTAAAGTTAGTATTAAAAACATAATATAGGTACCAGTTTATAAACAAAATACATTTTGTAAAATAGAACTAATGTGTTTTCTTTCAGAAACATAATAATTTTTTATTGTTAACTTTAGATAGTTGATAATAAAATAATATGTTAGTATTCATACGTAGAATTTCAATTATTCTAATGAAATAAATTGCTTTACTTGGTACAGTGACGGTTCATTGATTTTGTACTCATGTAGGTACTTCGTTCGATTTAATCATATTTACCTGTAAACAAGCCAAAAACAAATTATAAGTATTAATTTAATTAATTTATTTTAAACATCAATAGTTTTATATATCATGTAAAAATTTATACATAATTGGTTTTGACTATTAATTGTTTAGAGTTAAGCATCAGAGATATTGTTTTGCATTTTGTTGATGAAAAAATCGGCAAAAGTAAAATATAAATTTGTCACATATATTAATTGTATTATTGTAATAATATTATGAACCTTTTTTTTTTGTATAAAATGTACCTCGTATATTTTTCTTATTATAATCACTTCCAATTGACGGTTAAACGAATTATCAATGGTTAGACCTTTTAAACATGTATTTCTAAGATCAATATGTAAGCTTTGATATTATTATATAATTTAAAAAATTCGAAAAAGAATTAGTCGGGATCATGGGTATACGACTATCAAAGGAATTCTATACAGTATTTAAAATGATTGATTGGATTTTATAAATTTACTGTAATATATTTTATCCTCATTGAAACATTTCCAAACTTACGGGGGTGTAGAGAATGTTTCTGGTTATTAAACATGTCTAATCAACATATTTTTACGCGGACCCCTGTTTTTTCGCTGTACTGTTTTCTTTTTCCTTCTTTTTCCTTCTGTTTTTTTTTTTTTTTTTTACGAAAATAATATAATACGTCTTCAACACTACTTTACCGGACGCAGTTTTATTTTTACTTTGTAGAAACGGTCGGGCAGTCTATTGTTTGCGGGAAATCCAATGTTTTATATACAGTCCGTGGAGCGCAAATAAAAGAGGGAACAAATCATTCGTACAGGTGCTGAGGCATTAACATTATTAAAGAGAGCCCGTTCGCGTCCCTAGAGGTAGTGGCACATGGTCGCCGGGGATGGTAGGACGTGATGGTGGACTAGGGAGGAGGTAGGATCGCGGCTGGAAAATATAGTGGAGGCAGAACACTATCTTTTATTCAACATTTTCCCGGGCTAACGAGCGGGGCATGTTATAATGTCTAGTTTTAATATAAATCGAAAAAAAAATTCGTTCGAATAGAACGGGAACGGCGAAATTGACCTTTTAATCATGCATCGTGCTGTAGAATATTCTACGAATGGTTTTTAAAATAAGTTAATTACGTTCGTTAAACTATATATATAGCCATTCTCTTTGCTTCGCGAATACTTTCGATCAGAATGCGAGCGACGACGAACGCGAATAAATGCACACAAATTTAGACAGCCTCATTAGCAGAGGATTTTATATTTTTATATCCTTTACATCAACACGCGACCGTCTTTTACTTGTTTATGAAAACCCTTTGAACGTTTCGCTGCACCCGATTAGTCGTTATAATCCAAAACTATTTTCAATAAATTAATGTTAATGGATTAATGATAGATAATTTAAAATGTTTGCCTTGACGATAATTATGTTCATTTTATCTACGTAGAGTGTTTTATTCAATAAAAAAATGTTTACTTCTAATAATTAAACTTTTTTTTCATAAAAGCATTTGTTTCCGATATTGAAAATGTAGATATTTTCGTATAATATAGAGAGAAACGGGGCTTTAATCTTAAAGTTATTAATATTAGTCATGTTTGACGGTATAGAACCTTTTTGTTTTTGTATATTTTCCTTAATGGACCAATTAAGCTAGGTTTAATCCAAAAGGTACGTAGTTTAAAATTACAATTTCAAACTCTTTCGTGTTAAGTCTACCTACATTGTATATTTTCTTTAATATTGAGAATTTTCACCGTAACATTGAGTTTTCTTTATACGTTTTTATATACTTCTTACGTAATAAAAATATTAAATAATAATGGTCTTGAAGTGTTTATAAATACTAAATTATTATTTAATCAACCCCTCTCCTCTCACCATTTTAAATTACTTAAACGAAATACAGACTTAATGGTCGATAGATATTTTTCATTTTACTTTTAATCAACAGTAAATATGTTTATTTTTTCGTTTTAATATTATAGATTCTAAGCAGTGCGATAAATGTATATTTTTTAATCATTTAACTGTAACTTACAGCAGTTTTCACAACACTCGTTTACCGAGATTATGCATTCCCTAAACACACGTCTAAAGTATAAAACCAAAAAAAAATAATATATATATATATTATGTATAAGAAATTATTCGATTTCTTCAATGCAAGTTGATCGCAGTCTACGATATTTTATCGAAAAATTCAAAAATACGAACATGAATAAACTGCAAGCTTTTCTTTTAATACAAATATTCTATATTAATAATTTTAAATAATAAATTAAAATTTAATATATAATTGTGTTATAAATATAATTTGAATTCCTCGACAGATATAGTTAAAAACTTAAAGCTGAGAAAAATCAAAGAAAATGCACAGCATAGAACTGAAAATGTCAGTAAAAATGTATGGTGTTGACATAAAATCGTAAAATCAACCACTCAAGTTTTCTTTCCTTTTTTTCTTTTTAGGAAGTTAACTGTCTCAAATAATAAGACTAATAAGAGTAAATCGAGGTATGTGAAAAATTTAAAAAAAAACTGTTAATAGTTAATTACATATTCCCTTTTAGAATTAAATTATAGACTTACACAATCTTATACATATTTAACGACTATACCAATTTTCACAATTTGACACTAATTTGAGACTTACATGCGAATAGATGTGTTCGCTATAATAACTTCATAAATAAATATCTCGGAATTACCTATGTATCACACAAACATATACCTTACTTAGTAGTTGGTACAAACATACGTACAAGGCACTGTAAATGGATACCCGTGTTAAAGCTCTATCCACTAAAACTTTAAGGAGCAATTATTGGTTTGCTAACTTTCACTACACTAACCGGTCTTAAAAGGCAGCGGATCGTCGGTTGAATATCGAGTAAAGGTTCCCCACAGAAACTACGGACCGTGTTAACTCAAACACAAAAACAACTTAGTTAGAACGACTACAATTTAAATCTGCGTCCCATATACCTATAATAGACCTATAGTAAAAGGTGTATTATTAAATGTGTACGTAATATTATATTATGAAGGTTTGGACGCGCGACTGCTTTCCAAATTTCACAATCGACATCTTTTAATTGATATTAGCCAATAATCAAACCATTATGTAGATACGGTAAATTAACCACACGTCGAAGTCAAACTAAACAAAAGTACTTTATGTCTACGAAACGCGGATAACAGATGAATAAAAATCGAGCTTTTTCTCGTGTCGTGGGACGATTACTACGTTCGGAAGTCGCAGGGAAAGGCAACAAGTATATAGGTGAACACTGACCGACGTATAACGAACAGGGACTGTATACGGATCTTGTACGGATCAGTGCAGGGTGACCCGTCTAATTTTACCTGTCGAAATCTCAACCACAGGACATAAACGCCGCACATACCTATGTACACAATACAGATAGAGAGAGAGAGAGAGAGAGAGAGAGAGAGACGCACGCGCGCGTGTCCGTGGATGGCGGTGGTATGAAAAAGGGTTTAGCGGTTGACGTCATTCGATGCGACGCTGTGCGCGTATATATTATTATGGGCGTGTGGGCGGGGGATGATGGGTGGCGGTCATTTGTTGTTGTTATCCGGAAAATATATATATATACTTGCGGGTATATATATATATATACGTACTACACGGGTTACATAAATTGTCGATGGTCGAACGCAAATATTGATTGAGCTCGTCAATTAAGGGCCGCGCCAGAATTGCTGCCGAGTTGAAAACGGTGTAACGTCTTGGTCTGGATTTATAATGTATGAATATGTATGTGATGGTTTTGCGAACCCCCGTAAACGTCAAAATCCATATCGATGCGTTGGTTTCGTCAGGTTAATGTGTGACGTGCGATGACGCTAATTCTAGCGCGACTGTTTAATATGAAGTGCAGGTACAGTATTCCGTCTGGATATAATATATTACATGTATTATGTTACGGAAAATTACGTTATATTATTGGAGTATAACATTGTTCGCCGGTCAAAAAACCTATGTACATATCGTATCCACCAGAGATGATGAAATCGAGTACCTGTATATACTACACGTGTGGAAAGTATAGGGTATAATGTTGCGCGTATTGCCGAAACGTTGTATTATAATCACACACGCGGGCCCAAACTTCTGTTTCGATCCGAAGTGTTTTTGACAGCGGAAAACGGCGATACGATGCAATTAATACACTGTTACATGCGTCGGCTGTGGTGTGATTGAGTTGAAATAAGGCGCATCAAAGATGCACTACGGAATTTATTTCATTTCAAGTACATACATGCATGCATACGTAGGTATCGTACCTACAGTAAAATGTAAATTATTTTTGTTTTTAATTTCACTGATTTCAGTATTTGCATACACTAAAAGACTAATACGATGACTTTTTTTTATCTCATTGAATTACCGAGTAAGTTTTTTTTAAAACTGATTTGTGTTTTATCGCGTCGCGATTATGACAGCCCCTTTGCTATTGAACAAGATAAGTATTAGCGAAAAATGTTATTTTTGTTTACAACAACTGATTCACTTTTACTTATTGTACTCTGATAATAATTCTCATGCATTTTATTATTTGACTGTTCCAATAACATTTTTGTAATCTGAACTGAGTCCCATACAATTATATAATTAACATTTATTATTACAGACTGAACTATTGCAAAATAAACCATTTATAGACTAGGTAGAATATTTAGGATATTTGAAACGATTTTCTGTTACTTTTGTCATTTATCTATAATAAGCGTATGTGATTAAAGCTAAGGTACCGCATTTTTAAAAAACCTTAACTACTGGGAAAACCAAAGAAATTAACCAATAATTTGGAAACTTACCTATCCATCTCCTGCTTTATTAATATAAATTAATACTAATATTTTTATTAATTTAAAATTATGCTTATAAATTATAACTCATTTTTTATATATTATATATTTGTGGAAATATGACTTTTGAAAAATTTAAATCGATTAAATGAGTAAGTATTTTTATACTGTTATTTGCTTCTGCTATTTATAAATATACTTGATGGAATAAAATCGAAACCATAAGTGAGGTAAGGGACCTCAACATTTTAATAATTAATAATAACTGTTCATTAGTAAAATCGGTGATGTATTCTGATTTATTTTTTTTAGTTATATTATCTGAAAAAATTGACTCTACCAACCATTTTGAATTTCTCTTGCTATTTTTTCATCTATGGCAACCAAATTATTATTAAACATATCAACACATTTATGAATCTATAGGTACATATTATCATCCATATTAACAATATATTAATATCTGTGTTAACGAATAATTTATGAAATTGCTTTTTTTATTTTTATTATAACATACTAAAATTCAAAATAGAACCCTTTTTATAAAAAAACTTATCTTATAGATTTGTAATCATGGAAATAAACGTTTAAAAAAAATTATTTTAATGCTTCTATAAAGTTCCACGCGTGTCTCGTATCATCGTTATAAAACCATTAAGTATTAATGTTATTATGTATCGTTAAAAGTAAATACCTATTATAAATTGGAATTTCGACAGCTACATTCAATCTATCAAATTTCTTATAAATTTGTAAATTATTATAAGAATCATAGAATTATAAATTAAAATTGTACCCGAATATATACATAATAAACACAGTAACACGAATTGTCATCTTGTTAGTAACAATAACTCACTACGTAGGTATATAGTGTTTCTCGCGTGCTGAGTGCAGACCATAAATGATAAATGTATCATAATTTCAACGAGGCGATATAGTGTATATGTTGTAGTTGTCTAAATGTTACAGCCGAACGTTTCCTTAAATTGGTACTTTTTACATCCATTAAACGAAAGAAAAGAAAATACCCACTCGGTGGTCGACACGCAAAATCGTTATTGATTACGTCCGAGGCCCGAACAATCGTCGTTATATAAATATATATATATATTATATAACATTATATTATAACAACGGACACGATCCGGTATAGGTCCCATCGATCATTTTTCCGAGGTCTCCTCCGGGGATATCATTGCTCTTCGGTCGCCGTTCGCTCGTACAGATATCGTTGTGTTTGCTTTTACGTCAATCCACACGGTATATATATATATATAAAGGTGAAATATATCGCTTGTGCACAGCAGTCGACCGTAGCTGGAAATACCGATGACTAGAAGAGGGAAACACAATAATGTAGTTCCGCTGGACCTATATAGTGACGTTCGCCGGTTCGCGTGTATACGTTCGTCGTCGACGCTTTTGTACGAACAACACTGCAGCGCGCCACCGCCAAAGTGTATATACGACACACGCCCTGCCGCTGTTGTTGCTGATTTCGATTGGCAGTCACCGGTGCCGGAGAGGGTTTACGGGGGCACTACTGCCGTGTAACGGGACTTGATACAAAATAAATAGATTTTTAGTAGTGATTTCCGCTTTGCCCGCGAAGGCGTAAAGCTTTTACCCAACTGCGATTAATAATACGTCGAGAAATTCGCATAAATGACACCCGCAGTCGATGATAATGATGATGATGGTATCAGCGTTGTACAGGAGCGAAAAATAGTAAGTATGCCTACCTTACCTATATCTATTATACGGGTAATGAATCATAATTCAATGTAATACAGACGATATAGTACGACCAGAACGAAAACTTGCTACAATAATATGCTGCTGACGTGTTGATTAAAATGTACATAGACACAGTTATTGTAGTGAGTAGTGACACACCAGTTTGTTTGACTTGGTTGCGTGGAATTCAAAAAGTTTGGAGACATAATGACGCGGAAGAATATCGTAACAATTGAACGATAATCTTAAGCCTTGAAGGGATTTTAGTACGTATAGTAATATCGTGCTTGATGATTCAAAGAACGCGGCACTCGTGCATATTGCATACCTTAGTAGAGTTATTCACGAACTAATAATGACTAATAATCCAAGATGCCAAACGGCAAAGTTCGTATATAGACCAATAATTGCAGACGACTTCTACGAAGGTTCGACGGACTTGCGTCGACGGCATACATTATTATAATACTCAGACGGAATCAAACTATCAAAGGGAGAGAAATAGGCATTATTAGTTCGGTCAGAACGCCATTAAATATACGACGAGTAGCAAATGTATTAGGAAACCGATGACGATGTCGGACCGTCGGAAAGGAAACGAACGAGAAGAGGTTATACGTTCCTGTTTATTATTTGCGGGGTGCGTATCACGTGAGCACAGTATAATGATTGTGAGTTTGTGACTGCGGTGGGTATAATACCGTGATGTTTATATTACATTAAACTCATTCGAATAGTAAACATTTGCGGGATGCCCTGTATAGGTAATGTAGTTATAGTATAATATTACGGATAAAACCCGTTGTCAGATATGTCGATTGCCTATACACAAATATAGGATCGGCGCGTGTTGACTTAGCGCATACGTCGTATCCTTTGAGTATACGATGACGCGCAAGTTGTTGTGTTTACACGGAATGTCACGGTCGCCTCATGATAGTTTCGACCGTTGTAATTAATTTATTAATATGTAAAGTAATATAATCAACTAGAATAATATATATTCTAATAATATGTGTATGTCAGTAGAAAATTATTCTTTTTCCTGCGTTGATATTTATTAATACGTGTAAGTTGGTAGCTTTGTATAGTATATTTTTGAGAACAGATACAATAGAGATACCTATACTTGAGAACTATTTAAGACTATATCTATATATACAAATATTACAAGTATAGTAAATTATAAAGTATAATAAATTTAAAATAAAGTTAGTGTTAGAAAGTTAGAATTTGATTTTGAATACTCATACTTTCAGAAAGTATTTGATTATTTCAATAGTTAACCATTTTTTCTAGCAAGCTTTTGCATATTTTTTAATGATCTTCATTACTATAGCTTTTCAAGTACCTACAATATATAATTAACACATGAGCAAGTTCAAAATATGTGAATTTTATTTTGAACTTTGAATTGCTTTGCATCTGCAATACTTGGTTTTAAGGGAATTTTTATTTTAAAGTCTAAAAGCAATTTTTTTTTTTTATGACTGTTCTTAAAAAAAAAAACTGGTTTTATATTGTACATTCATACACAATACGTAGATAAAAATAATAAGAGATCTGCTTGAGGACAATAGTATAAAATACCGATAGTTTGCAATTGCACTTGTACGATTTACTATTAATTGATAATAAAATTAAAATAACTTTCGATAATCACGTTAGGTATGTTAATTGTAAAAATTAATGATAGGTAACTTATAAAGAAATCATATATTATTTTTACCATTTGTAGTTGTTTTTAAAATTCTATCAGTATTCAGTAACGATAGTAACAAATATGTATACACAAAATAATGTTCAGCCAATTTATGATTTTAGATAATATCAACAACCTGCATTACAGAAAGTCTAGGGCTCACGGGCGTCACGGCAATATTACTACCAATGCCCGCAAGCATCGAAACAGCGTAATCGTGTACATTATGCCGATCGGGCCATGTTTATTCTATGTCAATAGGTTATGTTGGCTGTAATTATATTAAAACAATATTATTATGATTTTATTACATATACCTTCGAAAGTACTGAACAAATGCCACACGGTCGCATCTCCGATAGTCCGATATATTCACGGTTTGGTAATTAAACAGTTGTCGGAACTATAATATTTTGGGTTATACAATAATAATTTATAATTTATAAACAATAGAATGTTCAATATTGACCGTAAATATTGATTTTATACTCGTATTTTTCGTCTCGTCGTACGGCAGTGAGACCACGAAATCAACATTTTCGGTATTTTAGACAGTAGTCATCGGCCCGGTAATTTATTATTAATTGCATCCGATAAAACTATCAATAAACTATTGTACACTATAGTATAGATTCGTGCAAATGAATAAAACACGAGCATCTTAAAACGTCTATGCCGTACAAATAATAATAGGTATATATAATTTATAGGTGTAATGTAATGTAACTACAGTATTTAATGTTTAGTTATCTTAATTTTTAATGTTGAAAATTATCAACGACATTATTATAATATACAAAATACATGCATAAGAATTAGGAGTATATAAACGTACAAAATAATATATCATATTTTACATTCGCACGACCGCATGCATAACGTGTCACACGGATATTATATTTTTTTTTCTTCAGAAGCTCGAGAATGGGAAATAGCTTTTTAAAAAAAAAATAATAATTATGAAAAAAAAAATGCGTGTCGTAATAGTCGAGTGACACTCGACGGGTGCGTAATGATCGTTTCCACTTTTCACCCCCATGTCATGTGTGTTATCATAACCTTTCATCCGACGTTACGTGGGCATAATATATTGTATGTGAGCACAATATTAAACGTATCCATATACATGAATGCATGCATATACGATTAAAGTGTGAAAGTATAATAACCCGTTTGTTTTTTATCGGACGTGTCTTTTCCTCGCGGTTTCGCACCCTCCAGACTCCAGAGACTTAAGAAATATTGTGTATACCACACTCGTCGTAGGATAAACCAGTGATGAAATTGAGTTTCCTGCAGTAGACAGTAGTGCAGTGTTCATATCATTCGGTGTAGGTATAATATCATGTCGTACAACAGGTGTTTCCGTGTAGCTGCAAACGTCGTTGATGCATTAACATTCTCACAATGCACTCGCCACCGTTGATGCAATTACCAATATCGTTTTTCTTCCAACGTGCTGTACCTGGTTAGTGGTTATGACTTTATCAGTAATAATATTATTGCAAAAAAAAAAACCGATCATATCAAACCATAGAGTAATATTACTCTATGTATCAAACAAACAATGCACACCCTACGTGTTGTCTCGATTTGGAAATTGTAAGCCCTGTGACCTGTGTTTAGGCGACACTACAGTTTTCTATAAAATTTAATTAAAATCACTTTTTATGTGATTTCAAACTGATGATAGTTGTTATTAAAGAAAAATGATAAGTGTGTCAGATAATTCAGCTATTATGAACTCAGCGCTTGGATAATAGACACTGTACAGTCTGTACAGTGATATTATGTATATAAAACACGTAACTTTACCTATCTCGTGTTGTTGCTCATAACTCATAAGTCATAACTAATGATATGCAAGATGCAACGTTTACATTAATAATGTATTCGTTTATTCAGTCACGTAATTAATCGTACGCATTTAAATGAATTTTTAAAAAAAAAACAGCCATTGCTTAATTTGAGTTTGTTTTTAAAAACAACTTATATGGCTATATGGTTATAACTTAAACGTATTACACAGATATTATACGTTGATAGTTGATAATAATATGTTAAATTAACTGATGAAGTGATGATGACGTCGTTATTCTGGAGTGTACAGACAACAATAACGACATTTGACAAAACGTATATATATATAAATATACGTGATGTGCGTTAGAATAAAATATAGTAGTGTCACAGTGAATTTCATTTGTTTCGAAACGATATAATATTGAAATGTCGTGTATTACGTATACTGTAGCGCAATGTTCAATAAACCGTAATGGTTATTTAAGACCTCAAGACCCAAGGAAATTGAATGAACTTTGTTGTTGTATTTAAATCGTCGTATTGAACTTGAGAAACTTAAATTAATACATATAATTATGTATGGCAATAATCAACTAGTTTGGAACAAGTCAAGTATATACAGTTAGTTAAAGTCAGTTAGTTTAAATTAGACAAACTGAACAGCTGAGCAAGGTATACCGCTGTGACGGTGCTATACCTCTATACATCATATTGCATTGTAGGTACGCAGACGTTAGTTAATATATTTGTCGACAAAAATGTCATCGTTTGTGAATTCGAATTAGACGTACATGTTAATTTTTCGTCATTTAAAGTGAATTGAACAAACCGTCGTCGGTAGGTATACATTATACACATACACACACACACACACAAACGCTCGTTAATGAGAAATATTCCGCTTTGGGATTGTGTATACGCTAGGCGGCGAGTAGGATACGGAAATTGAGTTAAAGCCCGAATTTCGTCCGCTGGCATGTGTATAATAATATAACGTATCCACCGAATAAAGCCGAATGTTTATTCGTATTTAATTAGAAATGCGGTCCCGAACGTCTCGGCTATTATTATCGCTTTATTATTTTGTCAAAAGCGACTACAATACGAGTACGTGCCGTATATCTGTATAATAATAATAATAATAATATGTTTTATGTATACATATACCACATACGTTACGCGCGTACATACAATTTGCACATTATACCCTATATATTCATTGTACATGTGAACAAATATTGTGTCCACCGACACTTAATTAGATTTCAAGACGCGCTTTACCCGTTTACTATTAAATATAATATTATTTAACAGCACGGGCGCCGGAGTTCTCTAATAAAAAATAAGTCACCGCATCATAAAAGTAAGATTTTCCGTGTTTTACGTGCGGCGTCTTGCTGCGTATAATATGTATAATACAAGGACGTTTAGCCGGGCGTACATATAATACGCGTGTTGTACTGTAAAGAAAATCGAAAAAAGAAATGATTAATTCGGTGCCTTTCAATTGAACAATCCCTGCACCACGTGCACCGTGACAATATTATTTATTTGGTATGCGTTATAAACTGGCAGATAAAATAACGAATACAGTCGTCGCATTATATCGGCGGCAGAGGCACAATTTCAATGGAAAAACTGATGGTGCTGAACCCCCCTATGCCTATTCTTCGATTGATCATATAATTACGCAATATGAACCGTTGCCCCACACAACGCCCCTAGCTCAATTCAATAATCACTTATTTAATAACGGCTCTGCGTGTACTGTACAATGTACATGTTATTATTAAAATTATTTATCAATTTATCATAAAATATATAAAAAAAACAAGAATGTAATTGACCATCAACAGCATAAATTATGAGGGTGCTGAGCATATAGCACACCCAAATCCCATAAATTACGTCAATCGCTACTGGTCAAGATAATGTGCGTATTTTATTTCATACGATGTGCCTTTTTGTGTTTTCGTGCGAGTTCTAAATCATATACTATAAGACTGAAGTTAAAAAATATACTTTTTGTGTTTAGTAGTTTTCCCGACATGTTACACATTTCAATATTTTAATATCCTTATATTTTTTTTTACATTTTTTAGACATAAAAATGTTGAAAAGTTTATCTGATTAATTCGTTACTGTTGTGACGGCACTTGCGGTGACGCGGAAAACGCATGTTCATAATCAGCATTTCGTCCGTTGGAATTCAGCAGATAAAAATTTCAGTATGAGGATTCATAATTTAATGTTGCAGTAAGTGAAAAAAAAATCACGCGCTTGATGAACATCATTATCATTTTCGGGAGGATTAATCGCGGTAGAAATTGACTGTATAATTTATACTATATTATGTGAAAAACAGCACATTATCGTGTCTGAATCTAATTTGAAATGATCCAACGTGTCTTTTTTACCGCACTCGCGTGTGGAATAAAAATACGAAAGAACTCGACCAAATGAGTTTTCGCTCAAATTGAATTACAATAATAACAGAAGATGGAAGTCTATATATTTATCACTAGCGACTGTAAAATGTCTCGAAGTTTAGCCGAAATCGTCGTAGAAAGCTATATAAACGCGCAATAATAGTGCTATTCTGCATATTCTAAATTCGATTTACATAAATATTAATACATTGCACTTGTTGTATATCGTTTTATCGGTGTCCGTTTATAACGAGAATATAACAACGAACCCAAAGAAACGTAATAACGTAAGGGCCGTAGAACATACTGAGTACTGACCGGTTTAGGCAACTCATGCCGTTAAAAGAAGAAAAAAAACGCACATTCCTATTCGGGCCTTGCAAGACCGTCGTATCGCGTCCATTTACGAACGAATATCGTCCATCCGGATGTGTTGGTATCACTGGGCATAACTGGTTTGGGTCACCGGACGTATACCTAGCACATAATAATATTATTATTATCGTTCTACCTTTACGGCTTTACTGGATTTAAAAGAAAAACAGTCGGCCCAACACTTTGCTCTACCGAGTCCACCGACACGCGCGCCATTCTCGACGAGTTTTCCCGACCGGATTTTATACACCATGTATATTATGTATTTGTGTGTACCGCGTATTATATGGTCTCCGGACTACAAAAACGCATTATATTTGATATGTTCTCAGACGCCGTTGATGTCCACTAATGTCCACGATGGCACGACGGGTCGGTAATGAACTAATGAATGAGTTCGACACACATTTTATCAGCGGAGAAAGCGCCATAACATTATATTATAATATCGTGTGTGGACTATTATTGTCTATTGAATCGTTTTGGACACCTGTTCAATGTGTATCTAGAGAGATATTGACAATTTAAATGACAACCTAATAACGAGCGATTGTCAAGCGTCGCCGATACACTTTTCATATAACATAATATTATAATTATATATTATAATGATATACTAAAACGTTTCAGATATTATTTAGACACCTCTTTTGAGTTTGTGCGTTTTACTCCGAGTAAAATTTACAATAACACAGTATAATAATATATTATTATATTTACCTACAGAACGGCCAAAAAAGAAGTTTAGTGGTATCGGTATATTATGGGTTTAGGGTTACGTACGTTTATGGGTATTACGAGCCTCACCCACTATCCCAAATGGTTTTCTACGTCTAGATCATAATTTGTGACAATTGTGGCATATAATATATTATACAATAGGTGCTACGAATAATGTACGCAAAACTCGGTAATTTTCACTATATATGATTAAATTTCATAGATTTTTTATTTACGGTGGTATGTATCGTTATAGTGTTAATCATCTTAAGATTGGATAAATTCAAAATTCATACTATTATTGTTATTGTTATTGTTTTTGTTGTTGCTCGTTAGTAGATATGTCAGGGAATCGTTATTGTGGTATACCGCGGAAAATATATTATAATTTATAATATTATACGTTGTGAACATTATTTTCGTGTTGAAACCAAAGAAAAAAATAACTATCGTTTTTTATTTTTTCCCAACCATATCTACACAGTAGTACCTATATCACGCTGGATGAATGAATACATAATATATTAGCATACCTTTTTTTCAGCTACTGCAGCTAAATAATAAATTGTATGTAAATATGGCAATTCAGACGGTTAGTGCATGATAAGTGAAAACCGTAATCATAATACCGCATTTTATTTTACTGAATCGTAATATTTAATTTTTGTACAATGTTGGAATTGTAAAAAATAAAGTTAATAAAAAAGATTATAATAGTGAAAAATGTTCACCGAAGTTATTGAAAGCCTTGAACCCATATAATACTAACGCAGCCACATGGCCATATATATATATATATATATATGTATATATAATAAGATACTTAACATCTTGCGTAAAAAATATATAAATATTATGTAGTATATTATTTAGCCATTATTTATATACCAGAGAAGTAGTTTCACCTGATTAATTTTCCGTTGCGTGATATTTTTGTTTTTCTCGATAAATTCTCTGTATATAATTATATCATATAATATCATTACGACGGTCTATATTAAGACCGAGATATATAGTAAGAGAGAGATAGGGAGAGACAGAGAAAGAAAATATTTACGGACGTTTCTAATAATACTTTCGGTGTGTAGAAAAGCCTTCGAAATCCAATAAACTCAGGCGGAAATTATTTAATATATATAACCGAGTTTTTTTTCCACCCCACACTATCCATCGATACACACACACAAACAGTACACCCATTGCCACGCGTATAGAAATAATGGAAAACCCAAATCCCACTCACCCACTTCACTGCGTGCATCCACCGCCGACCGTGATCTTATTGTGAAAACTTCCGCGCGCCGATTTCGTCAGTCCTTCTCCTAACAATCATAAGCCCGCACTTTTCCGGACGAAACGTTACTTCATAGTTCATACTTGTATACAGTAAATCGTATATCATAAAAATGTTAGTCTTATCCGTGAGACGACCGTGATGGCGTACTGGCGTACAGTTCAATAGTTGAGTACCTATCCTTATAGGTAGTTGGAGAAATTCTTACCACACCACATCGTACTATAATTATTTGTTCTAGACTTGACGACGTGTTTCTAGCTTGTGCTGTCCGTTTGAAACGTAGCATTTATTTATTTTTTTTATTTCACGGCGAGTATCAGTTTTTTTTCTTAATTAAAACCATTTATAGATATAAATTGTAATATTTAATAACGTACGTGTTTTTTTACGCAATATCAGTACACTTTTAAAGTCCAACTTGCAGCGTATTAAAACAGTAATAATAATAACGCAACATAAGTGGGCTATAAAACATGGAAGTAGATTTGCGGTAAACGTATTAGTATATAATATATGTGTATATACAGTAGCGTATTAAAGTGGCCACTTAAAGCTTATAGTCCAGGACAATAATATAATATTAGATATTAAAACGGACCGTAAAACGGTTTTAAGGATTAGTTTTCGCGTCGATTCGAATCGCGCCATATTGTCTCCTCTATGCGCGCGCATACACACACAAGTGTATAATATGGTGTACACACTCATATATATATATATATATATATATAAGTACTACAGGTAACCCACTGGATGATATAATCATTACTATAATCTTTACCGGATCGTCCTGTGGCCCCGTCTGTGAGAATATTATTATTACCATAAGGCGAACGATGCGTAACGAATAATGCAGTAACACTAGATCTTACAACTTTTTACTGTGAAAGCAAATAAAAGTTTGAATTACGAAAATTCTTTTTTTTAAAATATAAGTATTTATGTATAAAATATATATTATAAACTTTTTTGTTTCCATTGAAATTCAGATTACTTCTTATTCGTATACAATGAACTAAAACTCAGGTTTGGATCATTTTACCATATACAAACGGTTTTTTTCTGGGTTTTCGCACAGCGACGTTCTTTTTTAACTTTTCAATCGTTCAACACTCCATTTGTTGAGCGTAGCGAGTATGCCGAATGATATTATAATTACCACAATACTATTTCCGGACCGTATACATCGTCCACGTGTTATACAGACGCCAGTAAATAATATGCACACGATTTGCGGTGTCTTGGTCCGTCGGCCGCGGGCCGGCAGCAATGCAGCAGTGGCATAATAATCCGTGACGCGCCGGACGTTGCGCTACACGTTCAATAAGTTGCATAACAGCGCGCTTAAGGTCGCCACTTGCCGGACGATATATTATATATACGATAATATCGCGCGTAAAATGGTATAATAATATTACCGTGGTAGTTGTTACACACATGTGTGGAATTCGCTTGGCCGACGGACGTTCGTATTCACGGGCAAGGTTACTGGGTCCGTTACGCCCCGGGCATCACGGTCTTCGAGTCCAAAGCGTTTGTACGTATGTATACAAAACGACGGCGGTGTATGTGATGGCGGCGGATAGAGTGTATATAATAATAATAATAATACTATAATGATAATATTATATATATTATATGTGTGTAACCAGCAAACCAGTTTCGCAGCATCGGCCACAAACACTCGGGTCAATAAACCGGTTCTCTGCGGTAACATCAATCCTTCACTCCCTCTCTCTACGGATAAGAATTCACTTTTTTCTCTCCTCTTCGCGTAGGTACGCATTTATATACGTATATACGTTTACAGGCGGTAAGACGCGTGAGAACACCGCCGCAGTCGCCGAGAGATGGCGGGAAAAAACTCTCTAGACCGTCCGAGTCATCCAAACCTCGGCGGGAGATTAAGCCGACCGACCACAATAATATTATACATAATAGTATTATTGTGTATAGATATGTTTTTTTTTGTGTGCGCGCCTATACTTTATGGTGGTGTTGTCGTGGAAAGTGCCCGCGGTTACCTTCTACCGGGTGGTAGTGGGAGGAGGGTTAGTCGAAAGGAAACGAAAACAAAAAAAACACCTAGGATTCTCCGCGGTGGAATACCGCGAGCTGGCTGTTGTAGTTATTATTATAATATCATCGTTATCGACACTGTCACGGACGAAACGTTTGTCGTGGGCGTCATTGTTACGCGTCTGCAGCTTAGAGGCCTATACAAACGACGAAACGCGTAGCACTCGCTTTGATACGACGACCGCGGCGTGTGTAATAATAATATATAATATTATATATTATGTGCACCGAACCGTCGTTGCGAGACCAACAGTCGAAGGTCTACGCCTTACGATAATATATTATTATTTGTCTTGTAGACGTCGGTCGTGTTATTGGATTATCCGCACTATTGGAAAGATAGATGTACAGTTTTCTAGGTTCCCGTAAAATTGAAAAAAAATGCCATTGGAAAGTAAAATAATTTTTCCCGGTAGTTTTGTCGAGATCAGCGAAATTATATGGTGAAAACTTTCATTTCCGGCGCACAGAATGGGTAGACTCCGGGGGTTGCTGCATAGTATTTTATTGATAAGAGATGTTCAATTACACCTGAGCAATAATTATTAATAATCATATTATATAATGTATAAACTATAAATATACATTTTAATATGATTAAATTATATTTTAACGTAGTGTTGAAAAAAAAGGTGTAAAGAAACTAAATTTCTTATTAAACCCCTCCCCCCTAAAAAAAATCCTGTTCGTGCCACTATAACTCTCATCGTTTGTATTAAAATATACTATAGACTTTGTCCGTTTCACGAAGCCTTAGAACAATAATTGTTTTGAATACCCATGCGACCGTTGATAATCAGCGTATAATATAATATTATTGTAAACGCATATTATACAGGGCTGTAGCATTATTATTATAGTCCCTACGTGGCATTCGATCACGTGAATCATAATATTATGTGTCTGTGATATGTATTATGTTTTATGTGTATATATATATGATTGCGTTCTCCATATTATACACATTACACGCATTATACTTACCCATATACGCGTGTGAGTATTATAATTTATAATGTTATAATACGCACCGCGCGGCGTTGTGATAATAATTAATATCGCACGACGTATGTGTAAGACCCAAGAGAGCGGACTTCGGCCGAATAACTCACTCGCCGCCGTGTAGCTTAAGTGTTGTTATAGTAAGTTATAACACTACCTATCGCACGATAGATATACCTAACGAAGTTACGATGATATACTCGATCTCGTGCAACGGAATCGCCGACGCCGAACGACGACGGTGACTATGGTGAGACCCAACACGTAATGATAAATATCAAATAATATAGACTTAACCTGTTGCCGTTGTTTTGCACGAAATTACGTAAAAACCACATTCGGATTCACGTGTACCTCGAAAAATCGTAAAAATATTTTATATGCGAATTTTAATGATGTTTAGATTTTTTTCCAAACCCAAACTCTTTACAGTGGTGCACGTTGTTATATTATAATGACGAATCGTTTGCGGGCGCTGTGCGCATCGGCGCATTACTTATATATATATATATATACGTATATAATAAATATGTGCGTACCTATACGCGCCCACGCGCGCCTTCGTCGACAGTAATTTGTTTATTAATTACGACCGTGACCGAAATCGACGGCGGTTGCACACTGCACAGTTATCTACGTCTGCTCGTGGTTACTGGTTATACAATTCGCGGACCCCCACCGCCGCGCCACCGGTTCGTACTATTCATTCTGCCGGCGATTCGCATAATTGTGTGTACGTTGCTTGTTCTATTTAAATGCGTAATAATATAATAGTATGAGCGATGAAAAACTATTCTTTCAGTCTTCCTATAATATTATATTGTCTAGGCGAAGACCAGCTGATGTGATAGGAGGAAGGGGACAGGTCGGGAAAATTACGTAAAAAAAAGAGACTGAACAAAAAATATTTTTATAACAACGCTGGATAGAAAATAAATTTTACGAGAAACCACGTGCAACTGCCGGCTAACAAAGTTTAAAATATTATTGTGATATTATATAGGTACTATTGTTACATAGTAAATGGTTTTAGGTACCTTAGCAAAATCAAGCACGATAATTATGTCTGCAAATTTGACATTACACGCGCAACAAAAAGCAAAAACAAATCATAATACATAATATATTATTATTTGCTGAGCATATTCGATAAATATTGTTGAAACCCAATTTATTGAAACTATAATTATGAGATTTGTACTTTCGATTTAACAACTAGCATTATGTATTGTATATGTATGTATTATGTGTTGTATGTCAAAACTTGGAATTTGTACTTACAACAGTGAGGTTCCAACCATTTCCAACAACACCACAAAGTTGGCATTACAATCATGCAGAAACTTGGAACTTGACAAAGACAGTCAGTAAAAGTCGGTATTAATTTGGAATGCGGGAGTGAGATAATTAAAAATTGAGTTCCAAAATTGTCTACAGACGTCTAAAAAAGTCAAAATATAAACGTGCATATTGCTTGATGGTTTCGATTTTCACGGCATCGCGTACAGTATACTATATTATAACGAGCACCGACGAGGAAAAATTTACTGGAGAAGATTACTCGCCGCCGTAAATATATTATAATATAAACATATTATAATAATTAAACTCGTGTACTGGTTGCCGGCTCAGTAATAAAACGTCGTTTTCAGTTTTTCAGTCTCGTTAACGAGTTTGTACAGGGCTAATAATTATAATATAATGTGCAATGCACATAACACACAACACTGCAGTAGACGATGAGCCGTATAATAATAATATAATGTATGTCATATAGTGATACGTGTCAAAACGCTCCGAAAACACGTACCAAAGTATGTAGTCGAGCATCAATTGAACCTGTGTGTGTATTATTATTATATACATGTGTAATTTGTGTATATCATTACATTATATTATAAAATACGCGTTGCAGGTACGTATACGCCGAGAAAAGGCTGGCGATATTTGCCTCATTAGTGGTTTATTCCTCTTAAACACTCTTTGCTTTTTTCACATACTTTTATACTTTTTGCTTTTGTTTTGTTTTGTTTTTACGTGTTTATAGCTCTCCGTTGTACTGGCGTATTCATACTTTAAATGCATAAATAAAAAATAAACCACGCGCGAGCAATTACGAGATAAAAATAATTCTCATTTCTCCCTGTACCTGCTGCAGTTTTCCATATATTAAACTGCATTCGAATATTATTTGTATAGTACAGAGTATACAAATAACTCAAATAATTATCCGCGGAATCATATTTTATAAACCCAAGAAATACTTAGGATATCCACTTGACCTGTATATTATTATACTCGAATAGATATGCCATTCATCCTGTTTTACCGACAACTGCTGCGCCACCGTGGTCTATTGTGCATATAATAAATAATAACAAATAAATAATGATATTATTGTGGTGTGTAAATCCAACAAATGATACATATGAGTAACGTATGCTTGCTCTGCGTACTGATTAAATTGTTACGGTTTGATAATTTAGCTTGGCACACCACAGTGGGTATTATGTATTAATGTTTTTTTTTTAAATTGTTTCGTATAAATTAGCACACTATATTCACGTACAACTGTATAAAGCACTTTTATTTATTTAAATCGCACCACCATGGTGCGTTGAATCTCTTTGTGGTGAAATGTAGACTAATAAATTGTAATTTTATATGTACGCATATTCATTATTATTTATTATACACCCGCACCGCAAATCGTGAATATACGTCGTGTGTCGTATATACGTACATGTTATCATATTAGATGAGCTTCGGGACAATTGATATTTAATATTTTATACAACATTAATCAACTATGTAACTGTATAGTGTATAATGTGTGTAACTTCGCCATGTTTATATAATACAATAAACCTAACTATTAGTCATTAGATAGGTCCTGAATTATTAAACTTATATCGTTTTGGTCTTCTTAGGTGTACTAGGTATAGTTTTACCTTAACCAAAAATATATAAATACCAAAAATCATCATTGACATCATGTAGTAACTGTTCGACGAAAAACCAGGAAATGCGTATGACACACGGGAAAATGAACATTTGCTATAGTTTAAACTAGGCAGTACACATATATTGTAAACTATATACAGTCTTCGAAAAGCCCTCGAGTAACAAAAGTTATAATATCAATAGTCGTATAGTGAAGTGAGACCTTTGTCTGGAAAGCGGATATCCGGTAACGGAAAGTCGATAGCGCGGAAATCAAGTTGATCGAAACAGGTGAACTGCGTTTATTTCTAAGATTGAATTTTATGGAAAAAAACCCTTTGAACTTTTTACAATACACGAGAAACAGCACAAGCACACTGACGCGAACACCTGAGGATATGCATTTGAAATGATTGAAATTTTAAAAGCCATTATATACATATAATTTCACTTAAAAACTATCTAAATAGGCGTAAATATAATTTTATTGTGCTAGTAAGCAATTAATGCGCGATATAAACTATACGAATGTACTACTCATTACGGCGATTTCTTGTTGTCGAAGTCACGTTTTTAAAGTATACAACTAAAAGGATACGAAAAGTATTCGATTTTTTAATCTTTACAAAACCCATTATCCACAATTTTGCTATAAACGTCATATTATTTTCAAGTTACTAGGTCTAATTCTTTAATTCTATATTAAGAATTATGTTAAACCTTAAAAATGAATTGGAAGAAAATGTCATCATTAAAAATTTAGTGTTTGAAATTAATCTTTTATTGCCTTTTTGACTGGTTTTTGGTAAGTCGTTTTAATTTCATCATTAATATAATTAAGCTAATACTTACTCAACAGTATAGAATTACTTCTTCTTTTGATTTGTTATAATTTCATTTAGCGTAGAAGCAGTTATTTAACTAACGTCTTAACAAAATTTGATAGTCGTTTTAAATTTACCCTTCATAAATTATGTCTAGTATACAAGTGTGTTTCACAACCGAATAAATAAAACACTTAACTAGCCTTTTAAAATCTTTGCTGCTGTTGTCTGTATGTATTTATTTGAAAACCGTTGTACGACAATGTTTTTCCCTTGAATGGCGTATACTTGTTGTCGTAAGTATCGTTTGAAGTCGACAGACCACTTATTTAAGAAGAGAGAAGAAATTATAATTGCATTGTTGACATATAAACGTGAAAAGTGTATCCTGGAGATTATTATACACGAGAGTGTCAAGATAGCCAATTTCGATATTTGATATTTCGATTTGATCTACTAATTGTATTATTATTATTTATTTTTTTAATTGTAAAACTATAGTCGATTAATCCGATAAATGTTTTGAACATAATTTAGACGCTAAGTAGGTAATGAAAATTTGATAATTATGTTGATATACCGGCAGTAAAAGGAATCGTAATTAAACAGAAGACGTTCCTAAAAATGTCAAATTTAAAACGGGCAATGTAATAATAATTACTTAATTGTCGTTAATGGAAATAAACGACTCATAAATATTTATATTTTCGTTAACTGTGGACGCCGCTTATACTGTATAGTGTTGGAGGTATGACACGTTAAATGGCTATGGTTAAAACAATAATTTATAAACGTCAAGTACTATTGTAATATATGCTATACGCCTATACATACACAATGCTAAGTCCGTTATAGTAGCACAGAAAACGACTGACGAGTATACAAAAAGTTATGCATGTAATATGTATAATATGTATGTCTTTGAAGTTAATGCATGATAGTAATCTTGCTATTAATTATTCGTGTAAAATACGTATAATACGGTATGGTGTTTACAATGTTTCGGACTAGAAATTAATTCGTAGGATGAAAATTCTAAGAAATACCAATGGTGTAACATTTATGAAGTTCTGCATGGGAACATGCTGCAGTGCCTCTCGGTTAGTCCTGACTGATTATAATAATATTTTATTTGATAGTTTTAGTGGGAAAATTATTTTATGACAGACACTTAGGTAAAAAATATGATGAATTTTGAAATCTACTTCAGTAAGTAGTCAGTATAGTAGTCATCAAGCTAGAAAAGCGTTTACAACGAACGGGGTATGTACTTCGGAGGGTTTGGAATTAAAGTCGAATCCGTCACAATCAATGGCGTATTTACAACTTCTTTGAGGGGGGGGGTGAACAATTTATAACATTATATATTTATATATATATATATATATATGTATAAATATATAAATATAGTCAAATTATAAAATGATATCAAACTTTCTGTTGTTATTTGTTAAACGAAGAGTCCAATTTTCAAGTTAATACCTAATATTGCTGTACTACCTATCATGAAAGGTAATCAATACACAATTTCTTAAAAATCCGTCGAATGATATAATGAGGAACAATTTTAATGAAAAATCTGAGTTTTATAACCCTTATTCCATATTCATTATCATGACATATTTATTAATGGCTTTGTTCTGAACGTCTGTGCATATTAATTTTTAAAATAAAATAATTAATAAGTACCGAATAACCATAAATAGGATACATTAATGTATGTTGATAACCTTCCCACCCCTCACTCCTACCAATTGCACTTATGATTAGTGATGACACGTGTATAATGTACAATAAAATTACCTATTTATATTATGTTTTAATAAAATAAATAAATTGTATTTATACTTTATGTTATATGCACTTATATAAAATACGTAAGTACAAATAATACAAAATACTGTTTATATAGATTTAAAATGTAGTTTTTTTACAATTTTCAATAATCCGACTAAGGGACGACGATTAGTAATAGTTTGGATTATCGTTATACACCATACTTATATTATATATTATGCTTAAACCGATAGCTTAGTATAATAGGATCGAGTGACATTCCTGTTCTTTTTCTTTTTAGCCTTCTCAAATGCCGTTTCTCCAGTCTGGTCGAAGAAACATCGGCCGATCGGCCATTCATTTTCGTTCCCTAACGCTGCTTCAATGACACTAAAACCATACCGGGCTTACGTAACAATATTATATTACCTATGGTAATACACATGGTGTCATAGTTTATCGTGACTCGTATTCGACTGTAGCATCTTCAGACAAATTTCCGAGATAGCGAGTAAGACATACTCAATTTAATGAGCGAAATATATGCATCTATAACAATATTTTGTGTGTGAGTAAATGTAATTTCGGTTGTAATTATTGTGTTCACGGATGTCTTAGGTCGAACAAATATCATTATTCATAATAATATTTAAAAAGCGAAAAAAAAAACATTGTGTGCAAGCGAACAAAACGACAATCATGACTCTTATCCCCCGTCGGAAGACGCCAATGAGCATAATATCGTTCGAGCATTATCGACGAACCGGGCGGGCGCGTCGGTTACGGTGTGGTGTAACCGCGTCGTCGTCGTTCTCACGCGTTCGAAGACGCCACACCGACCGTCGTCTCTTCACATGTATACGGTTGGTAAACAAATATTACCACGGGCGTCAATCATGTTTATTCACGTGTATGTTTTTCTAGTATCAAATTGGAAAAATGGTCTCCGCGGTTTTCATCGAAAGAAAACAACAACCACGTGCGTGTACATACGCATACACAATACCATATCGCATTTATCGTGTGACGATAATAATAAGTAAATGGGACGTTGAGCGATCTATACAGTGTTTATATTATTTTATTGTGTGTGTGTTGAATAGAGGAGGTACAGGATAGATCCATTATTATTGTGTTGTGTATATGGACCTCGAGTCACACGCGCGTGTGTACGTTATTATTATTATTATTATTATTGTTGTTGTCATTTGGTGGGTGTTTGACCAGCGCGTCGCGATGCTGTACACGGTGTATTATGGATATTGATTTTGGTCACTGGATATCCGGCGAGAGTCACGCCGGTATGACCGATATCAAAGCGAGTAAATAAAATAAAACCCAGAACGTTTCGAATAGTAATGAAAACAAAATAATAATGTTCTAACGAAAAGCACATCAGCGGTATCGATCACCGCGATAATTGAAAATATTACGACTTTGCCCACGACATCGAGTTTATATATTAACGTTATTACAATCATTACACGATATCATCCCGTGAACTATAATTTTATAGTTTCATCTGACACTGAGTCTGTTTTGTGACATTCGTGTTATTCGATTGTACAGTTCTTGCACATTGTGGAATCCGTCGGAAACCGCACTTTTGAAATTTGAACGATAATATTATTTGCTTATTGCCGCCGAGTCTTATTCGTAGGCTTTATCTGTACTGTAACAGTGTCCAATGTCGTTATATTTATTACATATACGTATTTGTTTGCCATCTTTGTACTTTTATTTTTATTCATTCAGAAATCGAATAACTCTAAATCTTTCAAACGGATTGAACAATGAAAAAAAAACAACTTTAACCATTGCGTGTTTCAATATTTCAATAAAATAACATACCTAGAAAAATAAATAACAAAGCAATAAAAAAGTTCTAAGAACACAGTGTGAGCATTTTTACACGTTCTATAAAACATCCAACTTTTCCCAAAACTTTTACCGATTTCTCGTAAAACTATATGTATATGTGTATAAATGTATATACTATATTTATATATATATATATATTATACACATTTAATAGGTACCTAATCTATTGTTACAACGCGTTTAATCCTACAAACTGTAATGGTAAACGTTTATTATTTCAGATAATGTGCGGTTTACAATTTTATTATTACTTGCGTTCGAATGTTGGGAAAATTTTCCGAAAAAACTCGTAATGATTTGTACCATAGAACGAATAATATTATATTTATTATGTAAAATGTACACTGTTCACAAATAATATAATATACAGTATATCCAGGCTATAATGATTATTAGAAATAGGATGTTGGTGACATAAAAAGTAAAATATTTTTTTTATTTTAAAATTATTTATTATTCTGAAGAAAAAAAATTATCGGATTTATACGATAAAATGTATAAATATAATTTTTGATAAGCGTAAGTACGAGCACGAGCACTTGCTCAAATTTAATCACAAAAAATTCTTGAATAATAACATAATATTTTTAAAAATGTAAACATTTCCCTTGAAAAATAAAATAAAAAAAATAATTACCTATAATGTACAAAAAATGACTTATTATATATAAAGAATGTAATAAAATGTGAAAAAAAAAAATAAAATAACTAAAAAAAATGCATTTACCTATAGGTGAAAATACTCGAAATATGTAAATTAAAATGTATTTGTTCTTAATCATTGAAGTATGAAACAAATTTATAGTTGGGTTAGTACAATATAGATATACAATAAGAATATAAGATTAAAAGAAAACAATTTCAAAACTCATCAACATCCTATCCCTAAATTTTTAATAATTAGTAATTACATACTATAATATATACATATACATTATGTGATATATATGAGACGTTATTAAATACACGAAGGCAACCAATTAAAAAAACCAATATAATTATATAATAGACAAGATTATACAAGATCGTATTATTCATATTAAAATTATAATTATATTAATAATAGTTATTGGTCCGTATCAATTTTACGGACGGTATGGTTCATATATCGTTAGTTAGTATATAGTAATTTGTGGTTAAATGTATAATACATTTATGTTGCAGATAATTATTTTTATCGATTATCTTTCGTTTAGTTATTGCTAATGTGTTTCAATATTACATATTTGAATTGCGTGTTGAAATGTCGAGCATTGGTCGATTTTATGCCAGAAATTAACGTCATTTCTCTGAGATGTATACGTATACATATACATACAGTATACAGATATATGCTGGTACTTGTGAATGTACGTAGTATAGTGCCTGTATATATAATAATAGATACACATATAGTCATATAGAAAATGTGTTTCCAATTTAAATAATTCAATATCTCCCCCGGGCTGCGCTCGCTCCTGTAGGATCTCTGGTTAAATTTATTCATTGAACGGTTTGTTTAACATAAACAAAACATTAATATGCCTCGACCGGCCGATGGACCGCCGTGTGTACTGCGATGTACATGGTATGTGTATGTGTGTATAATAATGTATATAAATATATCTATTGTATTTGGGCATTAATTAAAAACAAATGTAAACGTGTCCATCGCTGCGTGCACTTAGCCCTGAAAACATCGTATCAGCCATAGAAGAAGCACTCTAACTGCGGTGTAATGCAAACTACGGAGAGGGTCGATCGTATGCAATATGTTATCATACATACTGTAGTTATACTTATTATGTTATGATATATAAAATTGTAATATGTGAATAGGTATGCCTGTAGTTGTCTTGTAATCTCGACGCACGAGGAAAATGCGAGAGATTGAGAGAAGTGTGTGTATTTTGCGTCATATTCTGGTTGAAATTTTGATGGTAGAATGCTAGGATATGGAGATTTGGTGGTTATACTTTGCTTAGTGAGGATGAGTGAGACGAAGTCGACGGTCTGGGAAAATATTATTATTGTTGTACAACGAAATACACACGCTCACACACAAACACATACATATATTACATGTGCGAGCGTGCGCTCGTGTCGCGTCTAAGAGATGATTGATCACGCACTAGCTCGAAAGTCCATCACGTAAAGGCCATTCGAACGGTCCCCCGGGTGTCGTTTCATGCGGCAGCGCAGAGCGCTCCCTTCGGCTCCTTTGTGCTTCGGGAAGGGTGGATGTCGCCTGATGTGTATACGCGCGAGGACGAAACCCATGTCGTCGTCGTCGGTCGATGTAGACTAAAAAAAAAAAATCCCCGAGAAAACGATAGCCGGGAGACGACGGTGGAGTGCGAGAGAACGAGAAAAGGACGAAACGAAAAATAAATAAAAATAAAAAGGGGTTAGTGGGAGGGAGAAGAAAGTAGGAGATCATTTACCATTGCGCGATACGGGTCGACGGCGGAGAGCCTTTCGTGAGAAACATACACAAAACACGTATACATATATATATATATATATATATATATATATATATATATATATATACAATATATACATACACACTTCTTGTTCGATACACTGTTCTCGTTTTCCATTGACTGGAAAGCATGTAATGTAGGTACAATGAATCCTCTTTTTGTTTTTCATTATTTTTTTTCCTTTACATCCATTATGCTACGCATACTTACGTATAGAGGTATAGTCTCTACGTTTAACATATCACCACGTTGACTTTAAAAGAGTTTCCTTTTTTCACGGGGATTTAAAAATCATTGCTTTTTATACATTAAATACGCGTGCATCATTATATTGTATCTTCGATTTGGAAACCGAAAATGCCTTTGCCAAAGCGTTTCACGTATATTTACTCGAATTAAAAGCCTTTTCATTCTTTATTTATGATTGGGAGTACTAAAATATATTTATTTTTTTTATTTTATCAACTATTGCGCTATTTTAAATAGCAGTAGTTAAAATATTTTCCGTGCTCGAAACATAAAGAATATATTTAAAGTCGGATATAATAGATGATACTAACTTTAACTTTCTATAATTAATTACATATTAAATTTATTATTATTAGTGAACAGAAGAACAGTATACATAGTATATTAATACATGATATATACGTCACACGGGTATAAAATATGTTTTCGTATTTAAGACGAAATTAATAAATCAAAAATAAACAATGAACATTTTATTATAATCTCTATATAATAGGGAACTGAAAGGATTTGAATACAATATAAATAATTTATAATATTAAACGATTTTGTTTTATAAATTATTGTTACATATGCACGAAAACAGGGAAAGATCTTAAGTGTAAAGCATTTTGTTAAGGGAAAACATAAAAGACCTTGTACAACTATTGATTTAATAAAAATATATCAAAAGAAAATGTAAGTGACTTTTTTTACTTGTATAGTTATATGCATATATTGCATACACATTACGTATAAACACCAGTTTATTGTGAAAAGGGAACAACGCACGAAAATGTTCGTGAGACAAGACCATATTATAATTTGCACTACCTACTGGAACAATGAAACCACATATAGACTCAACTCAAAAAACATGACTTTCGGTAATCAAAGTTTCTTATTTATATATATATATATATATATATATATGTAAATCTTACCAATTATAAATTTGTTTTTAATTTATAAACCGCTTGTTTGAGTAGGATCAATAAAAGTAACAGCGTTGGCAGATATACAAAGCAACAATAATTAATATATACAATATACGCTGGATTATAATTCAAGAGAATATTATAATTTAATTGAAAAAAGTCAATTTAAAACAATAAAATAAATTATGAGTATTTTTAAGATGATGTGAGCTGTGACGCAAATTGCATGCAAATACGAATGCTTGAGTTAGGAAGGAGGAGGCGTTATAGGCATTGAGTACCCCAATTATTTTTTCAGATATTTTAGCGTAGGCACTCATACTTTTTTAAAGTAGAAATATAAAATACGTAGGGCAGTATGATGTTTTAACCAACATGTTAACTGCCCATATTTTTATACACTTAAAAAAAAAATTTAAAAATTGTTTTTCTATTTATTGGTTTATGACATTAATTGAATGAAGAAATTTAATACTGAAGTTGCAATTTAATTTTAAAGTTGTTTTACCCGTCTAGTAAAGTTTTGTTGGTTGAAGAATTGAAATATTTTGTATATTATGAAATGTTTGTTGGTTTTTGACAACAGTTTTGAATTGTGGGAGGGTGGTTAGTGTATGCAGTAGTACGAGGTATATACCATTGTATTGCAAAATGCAAATATTGTATATGTCTTCCAAGTATACATACCCATCATATTTGATTTTTCTGATTCAAGCAACAGAAAAGAATTATAAAATCTCATACTCCGTGCACTTCGTCTGGGTCAATGCACATTTCTTTCATTAAATAGCTATCAGGAACACTAAGACATTCTATAATAAAACTGTTCAAAATACTTAGAACGTAATTTTCGATATTTCAGTAGTGCAATTTATATATATAATAAAAGAAGGTATTACCTATAGGTACCTGTAATATTTAACACGTTTCATGTATAATTATACTACCTATTTTGCGAATAATAAAAAAAAATGAGGGTAATGTCATTTTCGTGAAATAGTACACAGTCGATAAAAAAAAGTAAATAATATTATACAGGAATTCTCCCTAGCCAGTTGATAATAATCTCTATGGATGTGTCCCCGTAATTCGTTCAGGGAACTACATGTACATGTATATATATATATATATACGTAGTGACGGAAGAAAGTCCAGTGTCAAACCAAGTAAGTCTCTCGTGCTGATTTCGGTCACGTCCAATTTTTTTTCTTCGTCAACCCGGTATATACACACACTTTCAATTTTATCCCAAGCGTACACACATATACGCACAAACCCCGGTTAGAGTAAACTTACACGTCAGGAAGTGAGGGGGAAGTGTGGGATATGTGGCAACAACGAGTGGAAACTAAGAAAAAAATGAAGAAGAAGAAGATGAGAAAAAAGAACCCGTGGAAAATAGATTAAACCGAGAGATGGGCTGATAATTGAACGAGTCCTTCTCTTCCGGGCGTGAGAATAGAAGCTTTATGTTTCACCCTTTCCTCCACCACTGCCATAACGTCGTATTATTATTGTTTACACACGCACACACACATACACACAAACATACACACACAACCTACATATAGAATCACTGCTCCCACACATTGAAACAATAGTCCACTTTCTAATTCCCTCTACTCCAGCACACTAAAACGAATATGTACATGTATAGGTATTTTTCATTTGATTTTGATTTATTCTGTAATTTTATTACGTTAATTAATTCGTTTAAAATTTTTATTTCCACACACGTACACATAACATATAATATTACTATTATCTTTAACAGTTTGACACGTCTACGCGAGAAAAACAATAATTATTTCTAATTACGGCTTCCTTATTCTGAAAATAAGCTATATATATATACGAACATTTATTTATCTCATATCTCGAAATTTTCTTTACTTATACACCTACACGCCGATTGAAATTAATAATATTATGATCAGCTCAATATCATCTTCGGTGCGCGCACTATAACCTAAGTGATTGAGAAAACCACTAAGTAAATATTATAATATAATATACACAATAATTTCATGTGTTTTTTTTACAGTGACATAAATAAATTTATAATATTTTTGCCAATAAATTAAGTTTATTTCCAAATAATATAAACATAATTCGAAATTCTCTCTTAAATATTGTTATTTTTATAACATTCGTTTTACTCTTGACACTCATTGCTGCGTTATACGGTTGTCATTTCTTTAATAAAACACGCACACATGGATATAATATATATAATGTCTGAATGTATTTTATATTTATCCATAAAATGCTCGTAAACGGTCTATGTATGGGCCTCTGCTGAAGTGTTGGCATTATAACTATAGGAACTATATGTGTATACATATATAATATATATTCCCGATAAACCATAAACTCGGTGCAAACTCGAGACGATAAAACATTTTCCTAGACGTATGCGCACCTAAACAGAGAGGGGCTGAGGGGCATTTAATCAAGTCTCGAATACGTTTTTGTACGTCCTTTATACGTTTTCGTCGTATTGAGTTTCTTCGAAAAGATTTCAATTTCAATGGGTAATATTTTATTTGCAGATGTGTAGGTATTTTTCCAACCAAAAAAACTTATATAATAAATAAATGATATTTTATAAAAACACTTACCTGTTCTACTGGTGTAACGATCCACAGCCAAGTCAATACGCCTGTAACATAAAAACAAAATTCGTGTCATAAATAATGTTAAAATACGACATAAAACCACCAGATCAGAAGCCGTCTTCAGATTTGACTGTATAGAATTATTTTGTAATAAAATATCTACAAAATATTTTTTATGTAGTATGTAGTAAATATTTAAATGAATTTTAAAGATTGAAAAACAAAGAATATAAATTAAACATGGCGACATATTTTAACTATTATAAATATTATAGTTTTAGTTATGTACATAAATGTTATAGCTATAGTTGGTTTAAGAGTTTATTCATATCATCAGTTCTTACTTGTCTTATTTACATATAAAATATAACTATATATAACTCGATTTATCATATATAATCGAAAAAATAATGTCAATTGGGTTTAAATATTGAAATATTCTAAGAATGCGAGGAAATTTAAATTACAGTGCTCTGTATATAAGTAAATCGGTACATACAAAATCTTTTGTTGTCAATTTTATGATCGAACGGATTTTAAATAAAATTAAAGTAGTTTTATTTTATTCTTTATTACATAAAAAGGTTTCCAGTCTAATGGACATTTTTCTTAGATAAAAGAAAAAACCTACAAAAGGAACGTGAAGTAAAAAACGATTACTACAGGTGGCTGACAGATTTTTCTATTTACACGAAGTGAAAAGCTAGAACATGACGTAGTTTGTCAGCTTATTATATATAAATGATTATTTGTATAGGTATTATTATGTTAGATTACCTTTGGCGTATTTTCAAACGCATTTCCGGTCAAAAGAAATTTATATTTTAAAGTTTTTTTTTTCATTGTGAAAATTCTTTGAGAATTTATTGAATTCGTAAGATATTCATAAAAGCAGAAGTGATCGCACTTCAAATTAAAGAATTCTTAGATAATATTATATGGATTTATAAGTTTGGCTACAACCTATTCAGTTAATCTGTATCAGCTGTGCTCGTAATCCCTCCCCTCACACATATACAAATATTTATTTATTTATTTATTTCAGGATATAGGTGCGCATGTTGTATCGACAGGCCGAACTTTAGGCCATTGAGATATGATATCGAACGATAGTAGTCTGTATTATATAAATAAACGGAACAAAAATGTTACCAAATCAATTAACGTAACCCATAAGTTATAATCACGCACGGATACGAATATATATATATATATATATACTCGTATACACTTATATATATATAATATTATAAACTTATATATATATGGCGTTTGCAAAAACGGGTGGTAAAGGTATAGGATAGGGATAACGCCGAATGTTTATTATACCGCGGAGGAATATATATTTATATATAATACAAGAAGAACAGATTTTTGGCGCAGTTGGTCGGATTTGCAATGGACCTCGCCGCCGAGTACGAGGGCGGAAAGGGAAATGCGTATACAGGAGGGACCGCGCAGTCCCCCGCGCCTTTAAAATATTATTATGTAGGTTAACGGTTGTTGGCAGAGAACTCGCGGATTGTCGGGTATTTATATATTTTATACATACGGATGGGTGGCGAAATCGTTTACGGGTATTCTCCGTCTCTCCGTTTTCACCTCTATCCGACCCGACGAAAATAATCACCGCGGCCGCTCAAAATCATATACACATTAATATATTATGTACGCATGAGGAGAGGACATACCGCTTTCGGACGTCCGTCTGTCCAAGAACGCGATATGTATACAAAACTACAAACCACACACGTGGCGACTCGCCGGAAGTGGCGGCAGTGGCGAGAAGCTAAGGCAAAAGGGTTTGGGTGCACGTCGTTCCGCCCTTATGAGTTTTAAATTTTGTTTCCTCTGAGCTGCATGATCTGAACCGCGACCACCGAGTACGCACACGACGTACTATTATTAATACTATTATTGTATGTACGTATATGTAGGTATGACATGGACCACAGTCGATTTTACTGCATTATTAATTATTATTATTATACTATATACTATATATGTACATACATATTACATGCAAATATAAGTCCGGTCCGATGCGTTGCACAAATATTGCCACAGGTCGGATATTGCTGCAGTGCGTATATAGTATATACGTACTATAACCAAATCAAGATATTAATTAATTATTATACATTATTTACACACACGCTCACTCCCTTGATACAATTATAATTATTGTTTTACTCTTTATCTTTTTTTTGCTATCTAATTAGTATTATTACATATATTAATGGTTCCACTAACGCAAACGTATAAATGTATATTGCATAGGTGTATACTGTTTATACATTATAAATAAAAAAGAGGATTCGTCATTAATTAAGATTTTAATTAACACATTTTTACTTTGCTTAAATATTTATCAATTTATTTCATATATTTACTTTAACACCAAAATAATATGTGTATGCTATGTAGAGTATTATTATTACAGACCACAGTAAATATTAAATGTAATAAAAACTGTAAACGCGTAACAGTGAAAAATAAAAATGTTTTTTTGGCAATAAACCAAGTCATACAATATAATATATATTATTTTATTTACAGTGATTATGAATAAGTACGATTTTCGATTAAATCGCGATGAAATCATTTGGCGTCAGCATTTAACAATGAACGCGTGCAAAGGTAATACAATTAAATTAAAAAATTCAAAGAAAGTCATCAGCTATATTATATTGTATATATCTTAATAGCTGTGTATATTATATATATAGAAACATAGACTTAATCGAGTAAACCGTCTTAACTGGGATCGAAAGGGTTTAAGAAAGGCTAAGCCGTCCCTTATAAACACAGTGACGTCTATAAGCGTATATAATAGGTACCTATTGTAGGTATAGCCGGTATAGGTATAAAGTATAAACATAATATACAATACATATACAAAGTATATAAATATAAATATATATATATTCAGTAGGTGCATTATAGTTGTATATAATTTATATTGGCTGCGGCGGTGGTGTGTGCGTCACATAAAATATAATACAACCATTCGTCTTGGCCGCTCCGTTCTGCAGCTAATGGTCTCGCATTATTCGCCGACGACGGCCCAAATCGATATCGCGATAATAATACAAATGATAATAAATATGAATTTCGTAACCGGAAACAAAAATCAGTCATAACGGTCCGCGATGAAGGGGTTGATGTTCCACACACATACACAACCCGCCGTTGTATAATAATATAATATATATATAAGTATGCATAGTGTATACTGTATTTTACAATATATTATACCCTCATTATGCAATAGACCGTTTGACGAAACGATACAAAATATATATTTTATAATACAATATAATATAAAATAATGACAGTATACAAATACGTAGGTATATTATATTATTATATATTATTACTATATACATTTGACGGCAATGTTCACGGCGGTACATATCTTTTCGTTTGAACTTGTTACATTTTTCTTTTTCTTATTACGACGTGCCACGCTACGACGTATACATGAACGCTATTCTCTCCAACTAAATGTTCCACACGATTTTCGACCGAAATGATCTACACGCGGGTCGCGGGAATTGCTAAAATATACAGATTATAATATCATGTTTCGCGCATGTTTGTTACGAATTACTCAATTACGATATTATACAACAGCAGATTTAAGCGGTAGTCAGCCGATTCGCGTCGGTTTCTCCAGATGGCTTATGAGCGTTCCATGAGATCACACGAGAGTAAAAAAATAAATAGAACACTAAATTATTATCATAATGTACCTACGTCTAAAATGCAATCCAATTGGGAGATAGCTAGTGAATCCACAGAATAGTATCCATTATATAGTATTTGTATGTGATCACTATATTTATTATTAATGTATTATGATATAAAAATATCGAGTTGTTGCCTTAAAAATTACAAACAATCCTGTACAACACTACGATACAATATAAACAATATTGTTGTATTCAACCGTGTTCACATCAATGGTACAATATCGATATTATTTACATACATGCTTGTACATTAATACTGTATTATAATGAACCCACTGACGTCGTAATCGAACATAGTGTCATTGAAATCACGTTGACTGTCGTTGTCGATGGTATTATTAATGGGTATACTAATCATTTGACGCGCCCACTACATCGTCTATATATTTATATAATTATATTATGTTATATACGAAAATGTTTAGCGTTATTGAAAAATATGACACATCATAAGCCGCCTATGAAAACATTACAAGAAATTCTACGAAAACTAAGAAACGTATGGAATACTGTACGTATTACGTGTACCTGTATTATGTTACTGTATATTATATTACAAATTACAATTTGTATATAACTATTAATTAGATCGTGGGAGGAATTATACAAAATGATAAACATATAATGACTGAACTATTTTATATAATGTACGAGTATATTATTAAATACATTTAATTTCTTTTTTTTTTAATGTCGCGAAATTTCCGATTAAAATTAATCATTAGATATGCATTTCAAACTCGGGTCTACCTATCGGCTACAGACTAGACTGCGTATATATTTGTTGTACAGGTTCAATAGATTAATATGCGTGATGTACCTATATACACTATACACATTGACACTAAATTATGTACTGAAAATGAATGTAAATCACCTAAAAATGAACGGTGTTGATCAGTCGAAGTCTACGTATCATCTAAAATTGTTTCGTGTATAATATAATTTATACGCACTTCGATTTTCTTTCTCTTATCGTCACTAAAAAAAAATCCAAAACAAACAGCGTATTTATTAAAATGACCTTGTCTGAAATTGTAAAAAATAATTTAATTAAAGACTTCCGAGCTGCTGCAGATTTCATTATGTTTTCCTCTTATATAATGTTCACCAAATGTTGATATCTCTTGAATGTTTCAGAAATGAAGAGTATAATTGAAAATGTATGATAACCGTCACAACATATAACTGTACATTTTTCGGTTAGAACATGCGCCATTTAAATTATTTCTCGTATTATACTGGTAACCATAAGTGTCATATCTGAAACATTTTCCGTTTCTTCAGTATTACGAATTCTACTCTAAATCCCTTCTTTTCCGCTGGGACGACTTTGCGTAATCAAATTTTTAAACTTTAATACTTCCAGCCGGCTTTTATGTTAAACAATCTCCATTCATCTCTCTCTAATGTCGACTAAGAAATATGGTATACGCTCTCTTCTCCACATCATTCAGCCCCGCCTTATTTCTACGCCAGCAAAAGTTTCAAACATTTTATTATTATTATTAATCACTTTAGTATTCACTCAACGGTTGATTTAATACACACAGACGTTTTAGGTTATGTAAAAATAATGTTCTCATTATTCTCTAAGATTTTTACTAGATTTCTGTTAATGGATTTTTTCATGTTTTAGAATTTATTTTCTTTATACACATTTTTTCATATAGATACATGTTTATATAGAGTAAATAGGCAATATCATTACAAGAAATATTCAATAACAATTTTCAGATGTATAATATGTTTGAATTTTTAAATATCTATTTATAGGTATATGAAAAAGATTAATGCTTTTGTTGTTGTTTCGATAAAATACTTTTTGAAATCTTTGAAAAATTGAAATAATTATTGTTTATGACTATATAGAGAACAAACAAATCTTGATTGTAAATATAATTTTTAATTATTAATAGAATATATAATAATATAGTATACACGTTTATGGTATGAACATATAATATATATGTATATTATTTAGTATGCTTTGCATTCCTATTTGTTTAAAATGTATAAAAAGTAGGGATATGTGTATAAACATTACGTAGAATGATAACAAAGTAAAATTATATATATACAAAACTACAGAACTACAGAAATAATACAAACTCAATATGCTGGTTACTCTACAATAGTTATTATTTTTTTTTAAATATAACAGACATTAAAATCAATATTTTATTAAATTAAAGTACTTACTATATTATGCATAACTAATTCTGTAAAATAATATAAAGTAAATACTGCATTATGAAATCATTAAAAATCACCTCAGAACTTATCTGTATATACGTATAAATATTGAATTATGTAGCATCACAATGGCTGACAATTCGTTTAATTATCAAATAAAATAAAAATAAAAATGCATACAATTTTATTCAAGTACCTATAATTATTATTTAAGATTATAAAATATCTTTATAATTAGATTATAATAGATACATAAGAATATTAACGATTCATTTAAGATTTAATTTAAATAGAAAAATATTAACATTAAAAAATAACGTTATTACATCGGAATAAACTTTAAAGAATTATCAACATATACGTTAAGTCATTTATCGTATATATACTAATATAATATATAATAATATATAGAGTGGCTTATGCCAAAATTAAAACATTTTGTTTCCTTTTAAATTTATATTTTTTCGTTGCATACAATAAGATTTAAAAACTATGCATATTATATAATATAGCTGTAGTGGTCTTATCATATTTTCATAAGTAATTAGAAATATTAGTTATTTTCTTTAATTTGTGAGCTCTTGTTATTTTGAATGTTATATTATTGTAAAATGCAATGTTTATTGAAAATGGCTTTATAATAACTCTATAAATTCGAATTTCATTTTTGATGTAATTCGATTGATTTTTTTTAACGTGAAAATACACATAAAACTGAGATTAGAACTTTAAGTATTGCTTACATACATATAAGATATCCAGTCTCGTAATCTTTTAAGCTTTCTAACAACAAGGGCATTATAATTTATATTAAAGAGAAGAATTTATCCGTTCCAAATAAATAATTAAATAAATATTTTATTGTTTAGTTATTTTTATTTGTATTTTGTTACATTTAATTTAGAAGCCATTTTACATTAAACCGTACGAATTTATCATTATGTATAATAATTGATTTTTATTTTTATACATTATAGAAAATAAAAAGACAATTAAAGCCGATAATTTTTACAATTGTATAGCAGGTAGATACTAGATATACTAATGAATGATTTTAAAAAATGTCATTATTTTTGTGTTTATAATTTACTAATTTCATGAGCAAGCTAATTATTTCATATATTATCTAAATAAGTATTTGCATTTTAATAACACTAATGCTAAAATAATTATCAAGTTCTGAAAATAGTTTTTTAATAACATATCATCATTATTGTTTAGGCATTATATAGTATATATCTCCATATACAACTATTGTAATTTATTACCATTAAATAGTTCATTATTAACTAAACGAATTAAAAAGTTCTAAAAAAAACTTTTCAGCTCAAAGTATGTGATATATGAGTACCGTGTATATAAGTACACGACCAATAATTAATAATATAATATCTAAGATGAATTCTGAGGGAGGAATGTAACTAATATGGGTTAATTAAACTCTGTATTTTATTTATAATTCCACATATAAAATAATTATAATTATATTATACTCGTGGTGTTCAGGATTTCCTAGAAAACCTCATAATGACTACTCAAATAAGACGAACACGAGAGACAATTAAGTATTTTAAAAGTTAAGATAAAAATTTCTTTGATGAATGGTATATTATTTTTTTTTTTAAATTGTATTTACTTATAAAGTTATAAATGCTCACGTGTATCATTTAAAGCGATGAAAAGTTTTTTACTATAGGTATTTTTTTGTTTGGGTTTTTTGGTTATTTTTTCGTATTCTACACATTATTTGGATGGAAACCAATAACATTTCACAATATTTCTAAAAATAAACGAGGAGATAGTATAAAGTTTGGCGTTAATTAAATAAATATATATATATATTACTATACTGTTTTGAAAGGGAGAGGGGATTGCAGTAGAAAATAAACGTTTCAATTTAAAACCATTAATGTCTTTATTATTAGCGTCTGTTAGAAAACTCGTTGTACATTAGTGAATTTTATATTAAACTATATTTTGCTTTATATAAAAATTAAACAATTATTAGGTCAATTACTGAACAAATTAAATAACAATTTCAGTTGCGATCGTTGTATGGATTTCGAAAGCTCTTAAATCGTAAAAATCTTACTTGTAACTTATAATAAACTTTTCTATTAGTTTGTTACCAGATTCAATGCACATAGTTAACCACGAATATAGTGTCTAGACTCTAGATAAGTGAAAAACATTTAGCAGCAACCGGTCCAGTGATAAACCACTGACGGTTACGATAACTTACAATATATTAGGTACGCTTTGACCGCGTCGCCATAATATTATTCATATATATACATTGGTACCTGATCCCACGGAAATTACAAAAAAGCGTATTGTAGTACGACGTCTATAATTCCGCGTGCGTACACAATAATATAATATAATTTTATTATCACGACGGTCGTATACAACTGCTGTATACCTTTGCACAATAATAATATAATAGTATTTGGATGCTGCGGCGGAGGTAAACATTAAACGAGCGGTGGCGAGTTCGCCCACACCGCCAATCCATATACACCAACAACCCCACCGAACCAAACGAGCACATATCATTACGCGCGCACATAGTGTATATATATTGTATATGTGTACAGGGTGGGTTGTGGCGTTTTCTCCTTTTTTCCCGCATCGCGTTTGTATTATAATTTGATGTTAGGCAATAAGGGGTGTCGCCCACAAAAACCACAAGCTACCACATATTTTGTACGGCGTGAGAGCAGCTGCACAATAATATAATAAATATTATCACCTTCTGCAATTATTGTCGCAGTATATAATAATAATAATAATACTATATTACCCATATTATTAATCCGTACGAAAATAATTATTAAAGCTCGACCACGCCGTAAACTCGCGCGTGCGCGCGTATAATAATAATAATATGAAGGCGGCGACGGCGAGAGTATAGTTTATTCGGCCGGACGAGGGCGGCGGCGGCGGCGGCCGTTGTTTGCCGGGCGCGACTTATAATCCGAGCGGGGCACAAACCCGGGTGGCGGTTTTTCGGAGGAGGGCGACAACCCGGCAGCGCGCGGCACCCGTCGGTCGGCTGCCGCGCGCGACGGTCGATAATGTTCCGCTATGCGTGCAATACAACACACACACACACACACACACACACACACACAGTTTCGTCTTCTCTTTCCCTCTCGGTCTTTCACACACTAACACACATTGGTACGTACTACACGCAACCTCTCTCGCTCGCTCATTCTCTCTCATTCACTCCGTTTTCACTCTCTTCGTCGCAGACTACGTTATCTTTTTCTCGTTTCGCCCAAAATCCGCTCGCTCGCCCGTCCGCCCGCCATGCCGCGCCGCGATAAACCGATAAAAGACCGAAAAATACTACCCCGCCCGATCGTCGTCTCTCGCCCGCGACGACGACGAAATACGCACGCGCATTTGATATATTATATCGTGTTATATGATAATATAATATAATATATATATATATATATATATGTATGCGAACGGCAGTGTTTTCCGATTAAATATGATATATTTTTACTATTTTTACACGACGCGCTAGTCGAGATGGACTAGCGTTTTTTGTGTTTAATCTCACGCCACAGAAAAAGCACCGAAATAGACGCCGCTCGCGTTTCCGTCTTGTTTGCGATTCGCCGCCCCGTGGCTCTTTGCGCGCACGCCGTCGCCACCGCAGCCACCGCTCGAATTTCGTGCATGTCGATATCCCGGGCGGCGGGCCTTTGCTAGTTTCGGTGTGCGGACTTTTTTTGTTTTAACCACTGTTCCCGAGTCTCGAGTGGTTCGAACATCACCACTGACACCTCCCCGAACCACCCTACCGCAACGTATTTTTTTTATGTGGCGCCACTGCAGATGATTATGTTATTATACAACACGTATAGTATACCTATACCTAGTTGGTCTGTACACTTCCAACCCTACGCACCTCGACACGTACGATTTCGTACTTTTGGGATATCATATGTTATTGTCGCTATATAGCACGAAAAACACATTCGATTGTTATTATGTTAATAATATATTTATCGATAAAATATTACAGATAAAAATATTATTTCGTATGGAAGAGGAGATTGGATATAGTTCAATAATAATAGTTGTAGTGCAATTTTGGTTAAACTGTTTGGTTAAATGTGAATATAAATTCTCATACATATTATGTATAATTGTATTTCGTCCGATCGAGTGAATCGCATAAGGATGTGATGAGTAATGACGCGTTCAGAGACGCGTGGCTAGTGCAACTGAGATTTTAGCTGCGCCAGCACTAATTTTCCTTGTTTTTAAATATAATGGATTTCGTATAGTGGTGTAGAACTTTTTTTTCCACAACATATCAAAAATGTCGTCAAAATGCTTTATTTTTCATAAGAAAAAGATTCAATGTTGGCTGAATTTGTTAGCAAACATCCTCGCTTGTTTGATTTAAAACCTCCATCATAACATGAAGACTAACAAATAGGTATGGAAAGTAATGTCGATTAATTAAAAAAAAAAAAAGTAATAAATACATTCGTCTAAACATATTTTCATAATGTTTTCAAACTATAGTATTAATAAATAGTTAAAAGTTAATAAGTAATTAAATGTAATAAGTAATAATATGTAATATAAAAAGTAACCAAACCTAGTGTAATAAATGCTTATTTATTTTTTGAGTTTCATAGTTTTGCCATATAATTAATCCTTCTTTACTGTTAGAAAATGTTGTAAAATAATTCCTAACTAAATATCCATTATAGCTAGCAAATCCTCCAAATCTAGCAATTGGTATCATATTTTTTGAGCCGGAGCTTCGTTTTTATCAAAATCATTATAATAATAATAATAATAATTTGTAGTTTATGTATCTATTTAGAAAAAGGTTGTGAAGGCCGAAGGGTTCCAATATTTTATTTTACATGAAAAATATGAGAAAATAAAATACAAATAATACAATACGATATTAATGAATATTACGTAACAATTACTATATAGGTCAAAACTATTATATCCGTTTATCATTATTCTTTATGATTTATTATATTATAATATATTATTGTCTAAAAATTATGATAACCTAAATTTGTTTAATCTAACATTATATTGAGTGTGGGGAAATTTCTCGAAATATAATACATTATTTACTATTCTAATAATATCCTCATATATTAAATATTTATTAGCTCGCTGATTAATATTTCCACCCAAATCATGTTTTTATTACAAACAATAAAACGATTTCACATTTTTGAATTGCTTAGTAATGAAATAAATTTAATTATGAATCATTCGATAACTTCGAAAAACGTTTAAGTAATAGGTATACCTAATATATATTAAATAAACAAGTGATTTCGTCATACCATTGGTATGTAATATATTTTATTCCAATGATTTAGTGTGAATGTATAAGTTATTTGATAATAGATGCCCTTAGGGTTTAGATGTTAAAAAAAATATCTAACGTATAAATAAACTGCAATTAAATATCTTTACATCGAACACGAGTCATAACAAATGCTGAGTATATAAAAAAATATATACACTAATACATTTTACAAAAGATTAATTACATTCTTATGTGAATATCGATAATAATACACGTGAAACTACCGCAACACTTTTTAAAAAGCCACATTATATTATTTCAATATGCCTTAATATCGGTAATACTTATCGGACGATTTGTTTTTCTATTTGATTCGAACAAAAACCGTTTCAGTTGAAGTTTTTGAGATTTATTAAACGAACCCATTTAGGTCATCGACATATTATATTAAAGTGATACGATTCGCGTAGGAGGGCTACGCAGGAGGGTGTCATATTATAATATATAGTATCGCATTGTCGCAAGTACAATAATAATATAAACCCTTATTGTTCTGACCTAGATAAGCACGTAAAACCCCCTCAACACCGCTTGACCCTCCGTAGCAACTAGCAAGCCGTTCGAATATGCACTTCCCCTACTGCTCCTAGGGTGCCATTTAATTATATGTACCTACACTTTTGGTCGCTGACGCTGAAGCCGCACGCGTGTTTACCGTGTCTCGGCGGTGGCGGTGTACCAACAAAGCACGCACACACACCACAAGACCTTTTACGCGATTACACGTACTATACACAAATGTATGTATTACGCACTCACGACAAATTTATATATATATTACATTTTACACACATAATATGTATAGGTACAAACGCTTGTCCGACTAATTGATCGGGTTTGACCAGGTGACGCGGCGCGCGGCGACTAATAGAATCTACGCCCATACCACTGTAATATACATAAATAGATGTGTGTGTGTGTGTGTGTGTGTTTGTGTATACACACTACGTGTAACGTTTGTGTGTACTCCGCGATGTCCGCCCTCTTACGATCGGTGTCTACCACCCTTCGTCACGCTGTTGCGTACATTACAAGCCCCTACTATGCCACCCCCTTGCCGATTTATTAGATAGATAGCTATTAGACTCGCACGTTTTATCAAAGAGAAATGCTGAAAACTAAATCGAACTTCGTGAATTTCTATTGCAATCGTCATTTTATCGACGTCAGAAACTCGTTTTTTGAAAAATCTACTCTCTTACCATACTTCATTGTTATTACTTCATTTACATAATAAACATAAGACTATAGGTACGAGCAATATGGTCACATAGAATTCACAACGTGTTCCGGGCACGGTGACGTGAAGTATTATGCTAAAGGAATGGCCGTGCTTAACGTTGGTATATTATACATGTAATGATCGTTCAAATGTCCATTTATTTATCAATACAATTTCGATTTTAAATTAATTTCTCTCCAAAATAGATGCATAAGATAATACATTACCTATCATATTATATTATATTCATAAATTCATTGAAAGGATACGGATCGTTGTCTGGAAACTATAAATCATTTTCGTCAATCAGCTTTCTGAATATATATATATATATATATATAAATATATTATCGTACCCTGGAACGACGTATTATTATTGTTATTAATATAATAAATTATATCAATTTCGAGAATATTATATTATTAATGAAAATACGCGTAAATACATTCAAATGGTGCTTACATATATTGATAATAGGTAAACAACAAACATAAATATTATAATACCTAATATATTGGTATATCAATCCGTTTAGGAGTGCCAGTCTAATTTATGTATATGGGTATTTAATAATAATATAATTTAAGTATACACATTAAACCGATATATTATTTTTTCCCCGAAAGATTTCGTATTGAGTTTTGGGGTGGCCTTCTTTTTCTTACATTGCAGTCTTGATTTATAGTCGAAACTTTAAAAACAAAGTTTACCGGCCTCAGTACAGGTATAATAATTATGTAAATTTTTCGCTTAACGACTATTTCATAATACCTACGTACACATATACAAATTATTATACAAAAGTTATTAAAACATTTTCGTATAAAAATGTTATTTTAGAGACGATTTTTTTATTCTCGTCGAATTCATCAAAAATCGATAAAATATACCATAATAATATATGTATGCCAATGGCGTTGATGACAATATTTTAAGATTTATGGATGTGTTTAGTTGATTATGTTTCCTTTTCTTCCCCTCTATTATAATATATGTGCACACTATGTGTATATATATTATATTTTTTCTCTGTGGCGTTCAATCTCATCGTATACACACGCCGTGAAAGAAATAACACTATACTATACCACTATAATATGTTAAGTTTTCTGTATGTTCTTTGTTTGGATTTCTTTTTGATATCAACGTCACGCTTCATCCCTTTTTATCATCTAAGAGCTTTGGTTGTGTAGTTGTGTTACCCTTCGTTTAATGTTTCATTAACACTTTCTCTATGATATTATCCCTTGTATTTTTGTTTTAGGTCATGATAATCAACTAGCTTCATTATTCACATTTTTTGTTGTGAATATTGTATGCACATTGATAATAATTACGTAACTAGCTATCAACAAGACTGTCAAAAACGTAAATTTTTAAAGTCTTGAATGAAAAGACATTTATTTTGGCATTTTAACGAAAATTCAAATATTTTTAATTTACTTATTTTTGGAAGTACATTTTAAATATTACTTTTTTCTAGAACAATTCAATATTTTTAGTATTTTAGAAATACTTGTTATTTTGTAGATTGTTTTTCTTTACTTTTTCTTCCAAAGATGTCGAATGTTTGAATTCCTCAATACCATCAATTATTATTTATTAAAAATTATTATCATCAACAAAACTATTTCAATTATTAAAAATAAGAAATGGTGAGTAATTAATTTATTTATATTAAATATTTTTTATTAAAAACCAGGAGTTAGTGGATTATACATTCATTAAATGTAATTTAACTTATTAAAATTATTCATTTTTTTATATAGCTGATAAAATAATTAATTTTTAAAAACGTATTCAAGATTGCACACATAAATTTATTCAAACTTCAAAGTGTTTTAATTATTTTAATGTTGCATTTGACGATAATTATTTATTTAAATACGGTTGGCACATGTGTGACATGGTAAACTAAAAAATTTAGTTATAGTAACACGGAAGTAAGTAAAATATTTGAAAAACATAATAATCGTATAAGAAGAAAGTGTGTAATATTATATTAGAAAACCGTTTAGGTATATAGTATCTTTGTTACAGGTATTACTTTAAAATTAATTCGTTTATGATTAATGTTTTTTCAAAAGAAATAATTTGAGTTTAGAAAAAGTTATACTATTTTATGTTATGAAACACACATCATTATCAAATTACGTTATTTTTTTTAAACATTTTTATAATAACTTAGAAAATTTATTTTAGAAAGACGTATACCGTATGAGCGTATACGCACACATAATACATTTTTATTTAGTAATTCGTATAGTAATAGGTCTTGAACGTAGTATATAACTGTGGTGTTTCATTTCGTTCGTGCACCGTTTTCGTTTGATACTACTAAGATTGGATTTTCATTTTTGTCGTTTCGGTAAGTCTTGAAATAGTTCAGTTGATCGTACTTCATATCGTATGCCCGCAGATATAACATAATGTATATAATATTATAAAAACGTTTTACCGTCAACCGATCGATACATAATAATAGTCGACTGAAACGCTCCAATGCATACCATCTTGATTTTTTACCCGGTACAAAATATATAATTTGCAAATTGACTTGTATAGTTGTACATATATTATATACACAAAAGCGTTGCAATATCAAACAATATATTCGTCAAATAATTCATTAAATTATTACTTATAATGTAAGTTTTCTGACACACCACCTCCGCCGTGTAATATAGTTTAGCCAAGAGCTTTTGCAGTTTCGTTATTATTACCCGGCCGTTAGTTTTCCCCTCTTTATTTCCATTTTTTCACATCATCATCGACGATTAAATTCTTCAACAGACTTTATTATAATATGCAAATAAAAGATCATTTATACGACCCATTTTTTTTCGTGGGTATCTCCGGCGAAGTCCACATTCTTCTTGTTCGAAAGGTTAGGAAAATATGCATTTTTGTTTGAGCGTTTCGGATTCCATTGCCCGGGTGCAAGTTTTGAAAAATATAATCACTGAGCTTATATTCACGGGGAGCTACTATAAATATGTTTCCATAATATGAGAATTTATTATAATATATTTATCGTGTGATGGGTTGGAAAATTATTAAATATTGTACCTTGCTCTACTAAACGTGTAAAGGAAATTCGAAAAAAAAACATCACCGCGGTATTTTAGCAAGTTCTTTTATTTTTTTTATTTTCCAAGGTGCACGCGCACGCGCACACACACACATATACTAAATATATCTACCTCGATTTATTTAAACGTTAAAATACGTACAGCATCCCAGAATATTAGTTTAATTTTCTTAACGTGGCTATAATAAACATTATATTTATGTATATGCATATGGACACATTGCATTAATACAATATTTGCTTGTTGAGTGCGTAACGCAACACTTTATGTGGATGCTATATGCGTTAGTATACTTAAACGTTTTGTGTTCAATTTATGAAATATGACAAATCCCGATGGCCACGCGCCGTACTGTACAATATGTTACTTTAATATTTGATTTACGCCATTCGTAGCCAAGACATACATATGTATGTATAATTGCAGAACTAATACTTTATGCACGTGTATAATATATATCATATATATTTCTTAATACTTTGAGCTCGACCGTAGGCACACGTATTTTGTCCATCATTACACGATTTTCTTCGGACCAAGAAAAAAAAACGTGCTTGGCTTGTACCTTCGTATAATACGTATATAGTGCCTATGTACTGCCTAGTGTAGTCTAGGAATACCTATATATACAAATATTATATGTATATATACAGCGTATTTCGTAGTAATATTTTCGTGAGGTCAGTGGCTCCGAGAAAGGTATTTTTCTCTATTACAAAAAACAAAATTACATTGCTTTTTAACTCTTCGACGAATGAAAATAAAGATCATTATCCGAATATATACCTGCAGCACATACACACACACACACACACACACACACATATTTACCTACGAGATATATACGCCCCAGAGAGGAATGAATAATTGTTTTCGTTGTTACAGAAAACCGCTACACCGTGGTTGATAATAATAATTATTATTATTATTCGCCGTACGCACGTTATTTACCTACCTATACTACAGTACGATATTTGGGCAAATGTATAATCATATGATACCAGTAGAATACTTTACTGACAAAATAGAAAAATTAGACATATCTTATATATAAAAATTTCGTGTCACAGTGTTTGTCCGGAATGAACTCCGAAACTACTGGACCGATTTGGATGAAATTTTTTACGTTGTGTGTATTTTGGTCCAACTTAAAAAATAGGATAGTTTTTGTCTCAAATTTTTTAATTTATTTATTAACTTTTTAATAAATTTACATACTTATGTATAATTGCATGGTGTATTTCGGGTATTCCCATGACCGACCGCCATAGTAGGTTTCTAGCTACCTGCAACCTGACCTTTTTTCTTTTGTGTGTGTTTTATCGCCGGCGGCGTGTAGATATGAATTGTTCCGAAAAGTAAAACTCGACAATCTATCTAAATACAATCTTCTATCTTCATAATATATTTTTATACATATAGAAATCATGTGTCATAATGTTTATCCGGGATGAACACCGAAACTACTGGACCGATCTTGATGAAATTTTTTACACCGTGTGTAATTTAGTCCTAATTAAAAAATAGGATAATTTTTATCTCGATTAGGGCCCTCAATATTTTTGAATTGCAATAATTTTGAAAAAGAAAGTTATAGAATTATTTAATTGTCAAATATAGTTAATATTTCTCAAAAAAAATTAAGTAAATAATGTATATTTTGGATATTATTTTACATTTTAATATACAACAAAAACAGTATAAAAATTTAAAATAGTTCCAATCTATAAAATGATGTATCTAATATAAAATATAAATAAATCTATAAGTGTATAATATGGTTAAACTGTTATTGAAAATAATTTAAAATTAAAATTACTCAATCCAAATAATAATATACTAAATATATTATGAATTTAACTATATAAATGTGAAATGAAAATCTTTGTATAGGGTAAACTCTGGAACTACTTACCAATTCTTTTTGATTTTTTTTTTTTAACGGAAGAGTATATCACGAAGAAGGTATCTATCACAATAGAATTTGTCTAAATTAAAAAAACCTCATCTACTAATTAAAATAAACGTGTATTATTAACGTGTTAATTGTATAAATTGTATACACATAAATATACGAGTACATATACACATAGTCGTAAATTTGAAGGACTTAGGGGGCTTAGCCCCCCCTCCCTACACCTTTTAAAGTTTGTCAAGAAATTTAAGGTAATTTATTAAAGAAAATTGTAAAATGTAAAACGTAATTCCTAATCAGAATATAGGTATATGTGTAAATGTGTTATGTGAACATTTAAGCTTCATGTATGTATTTTGTATTGTAAATTTATAATAAAATTAAAATGATTGAGCTATACGTTAATATTTTATAATGACAACGAAAAAAGTTATATATTATACATTTATACGCCGTTAAGTAAATAATCTTGAAGTTTTTATATACTTACATCTTTAATATCTTAAATAATAAATGATATCATCTATACACTAAATCAAAAAACCAAAAATAGTTTTTATCCTTTTGCTAAATGTTAACATTGTTAGTATTATAGGCAACCAAACTTAACGCGGGTGAATTTTGAACGGGCGACGAAGTGTACGGGGACAGCTAGTATTTTATAAACATATATATATTATATATAATATGTATACCTAAGTATTTATATTATAATATGTATCACTGAAAAATCTACCCAAAGCCCGACTGATCTGTAGGTACATGTTCTTTGATGTGTTCCAACTTTAATAATATATACATTTATACATATACTATATTATATAGTACACACTACACAGGTTTAGTGTAAGACGATTCGTCTTTGTCATTCGTACAAACCAATTCGGTGTCGACGCCAGAGTGCATGCACCGCGGGTCTAGGTGTTTATACTGTAAGTGTGTCAAATAACAATTATAAGACGTACGCATATAATATATAGTGATATAATAGGTAATGCTTTTTATAGCAACGTTTGAATTCGACAAAAAAAAATATATATATTACTATTTGTTATTATATTATGCATCATATATAGGTACATGATATTATAATATATTATGTGACCTTTTTAAAATTTTTTTGGTATCATGAAAATTATACGCTCATAAAAAGAATGTCGTTTGAATAGAAAGTACACTATTATTATTTTTTCAACGTGTTAAATATAACAATAAGTCGTATTTTGTAACTCTATATTATTACATTATATATTTTATGATGTTATCATCCTCGTAGCGCATTTACTTAAAATATATTAAATCAATTATATTTTATGAATCGTATACATGTTTTAGGTTTATTTAAAAAATGATTATAATAAGTCCATAAATCGTATACGACTTAACATAATATCAAACTTTAACCTACAGGGCCCCCACAAGGGGGGAGAGCTGATGGACCTTGAGTACTAGGGCCCGAGATTGTATGTGAGGGCCCTGACCGCCTATATATATTTAAAAGAAAATTATTTTTAGTATAAACTTCAGGATATGTAATACGAAACAAAGTTATTATTCGTATAGTACTATAGCGGATGACATATGCGATATGTCTCATCATCATATTATAATGATATAATATGGTGATAATAAGCAGAGCAAAGATAAAGCCGAAGTGACGATGATTGAAATCGGTAAAGCGCCAATACAAATATAGCGTAGGTACTTATTATATTGACATTTAATATAATATTATATTCATATATTAAATATAGGTGTATGGGAGTGTTACGAAAAAATAAACACTCGTTAATTCCACCCACTCTTCTCAACTGCTCTATCATTGCCGTTTTATCGTATAATCCTCGAATCGGATGTATTTGTACAACCATAGGTTATATATATATATATGAGATAACAAGAGACGCGTATAATATATATATATATAATATACATATAGTATAGGTTATATACGTAATATACAGTACCTGCATGATGCAGTCATTCTTGAGCTCTTATATTTAGAAGTTCAAAAAGGTGTATGTGTAGTCCTCGAACTTATAAGTCATATTATTACACATACGCGCGCGCGCGCGCACACATATATTATGTATAAATATAGTCGCGTCTCCTGTAAAAGCTTTTGTGGATCGAATTAACGTTGTTGCCACTTTTAGAAATGTGTTTGCGCGACGACGAATGCAAATACCCGTATATTCTGGTATATATTATATACATGCATAGACGAACATGACTCGTTATAATAATTTATATATAACACTAACTGAAGTACCTGGATTCGTCACAGTGATAAATATTTATAAATTTTTTTACATTGTTATGAAACCTCATTATGATAGTCCTCATTGAGAGTTTAATTTTTTGACGTATATATACGTCTAAATGATCCGGTTCATGGGCATTTTAGATTAAAAAACGGAAACGTGGTGTTACTCGTGACAAAATCGAAACAATGAACACACTTGCGTTTTACACATTATACAATACACCAAAATGTGCAAAATGTGTTGCCGGTTATTAAACGAACTGACAATAACCCCTACTTGATATTTACGACTTTACGAGTATATAATATTATGGTGTTTTACTAAAAATCGTCATACAGCATGAATAATGTTAAACGCGATTATTTCACAAAGGATTTATTTCAATAATTTTCCAAATTTATCCATAATGAAAATATTATGCACATATGGTTATTTCTAATTTTGTAAATAACAATCGGATAGGCATACGAAACTAACCTAACTTTATGACTAAGTGCATTCCACCTCGACGGACCGTTAGAAACGTATATATTCCTCCGGAAACAGATATAGTAAGTGCTGTAGGGTCAGGGCCTTAGTGGTGATTAAAGAGTTTAAAAAAAGATCATTTCACCAGGTTGCAGGACGTTGCAGTATAAAATATATCCGTAAACGATGACTTAAAAACAGTTGATTATAGGACGAGATTCGTGTAGCTATCAAATTATTATAAATTGACAATCTTATTAACACAATTGGAATAATCGACAGTTTAAACGTTGGCCTAAATTTGTAGCAATTTCTCAATAGAATTTTTCCAACTGATCCAAACATGCTTTGCTCTACGTATTATTGTAGATAATAGTAAATAGTAACTATTATATTACTCGTACATTATTTTCCATTGGGTTTTTAATTAAATCTTCATCAGAATCATCATCATATCGTTGGCTTGTGGATATAATGCATTTTGATCCGTCTGTTCGAAGTTATTATTTTTCACACAATATGATGATGTCTGTGTAATAATAATGATATTATTATATTTTGTACCTAGTTGAGTGAACCGAAAAATCCCATGTCGTCCGCAGGTACTCCTCTATGTCGTGTGCAAGACGTTTCCATCCATTGCATAGTCGATCTCCGAACAAGACAATAACTATATGTATATATATTTATATATGTATAAATAACAATCAAGCAAAACACAATCTAATTTTGGGAGCAGATAGAGATGGCAGAGAGAAATAGAGAGAGAAAAAGAGTGAGATAAGTTAAATAAATAACGTTCACAGGTGTGTGTGGGGGGGGGGGGGCGTTGAGAAAATAGGTAACTATTCCATTAATTTTTGTTTCGGTCGCGTCCGCCCTTCGAAATAAATTTCTATTTCTACATATATATAAAAAAAAATAGGTTTATGTGTGTGTGTGTATACTGTAATAATAATACAGCCACCCTGTTTGGGAAACATTCATACATAAGCGACACGTGTTCAGATTATATTATACGTTTTGTTTAGATTTTTTTCTTCGTTTTATAGGTTGACTATTTTATATAAGTATGTCTCAATAATAACTGTTAAAATAACATATTTTACTCGTCACGGGTTTCTGTAATAGAATTTCAAAAAATCACTTATTCCATGTGTTTTAGATAGCACTTATACGGTTATAAATATACAAAGATTTATCGGCCGTTTCTTTGATCCAACTGCATGGTCCATCACACGTGATGTGTAGAATTAAGCATTGAGCCCAACTTATACCATATACACATTTTTTTTTATTTGCTGAGAGGTAGGTATAGGTAAGCACTTGTGTTTTTTTTGACTATTTGTTATCGTTATCATACAAAATATTCAATGTGAAAGATTTGAGCTGGGTTTAAAGAAAAAATTAAATAATAAAAAAATTAAAAATTTTAACTTCAAAACGTCAGTTGATTAACTTTGAAATTGTTAAAAAGCTTCAGATTTCAGTATAACATTTTTATATGGGTATCAACACACGATGAACAAAACCACACATCTTGATCTTCTGATTTTATATAATAATATAAATAATATTACAAACTATTCTACAAAAATAACTATAAATTAACTGATTTATACAAATATGACTCACGGATCATTTTTTATACTTAGTAACGCACAAATAACTTTTAGTAAGATACAAGAAGTAAACATATTGAAAATTAAATGATATTGGTATAAACGTAAACATATATTCTATTACACTTAAAATAAAAAATACTAATGAATAAATGTTAGTATAATTGTATATACTTTATATGTATATATAATGTATAGGTAATATATAAATATATTATAATTGTTTATATTTTTCTATCTAATATAATTATTTTTATGTATTGAATCAATATTGTATTATGTATGGTTATTGGCTAAATGGGAAACTAAACTACTAACTATAAATAATAAAATATGAATCAGTTATTATTAATATTTTTTTCGTATTGTTACCAATAAGAACATTATCTCATGTGCTAATAATTAAATAATTCCGCGGTTATAAATTATAATATTATTGTTTTATATCTTTCACATTATCATCGTCATTGATATTGATGGCTTATCGTACATTAGTTTTTGTACATCCTGGATGATTATTATTTTTGTATACTAAAATATTTAATTAAAAAATTGAGCATTTAATAAAGAAAATATTAACTTTTTATGTAATTAAAGAAGTCCAAAAAAATTAAAATTAACTAACAAATTGGGAGACTATCTTATAAATACTGAAATAGTGTAACTTGAAATAATAATAAAGTATGAAGTATAATGTTTCAGTTCGTGTAGTAAGCCAGTTGGAACTTTTTAATTTGTGGTTACAACGTTAAAAGACAACTTATATGCTTTATTTAATTGTTAATTTTATATTGACAAGTAAGTCCAAAACAATCAATTTAAATTTTTAAATTGACACGTAGATACTGCGACATTTTGATCAATGCTATTCAGATCGGTGTAGACAATAAACATTAAATATACACGGTTATTTGGCCTCTCCAGAATCACACTAGGATGTATTATATTCTTCTACGTAGTTTTAGAAGTTCATGATACGTTTTTCCAATGATTCGACGAGGATCAGATTTGAAGCAATGGATATAATAATAATACCCACTGTCTGTTAAATCTTTCTGTATAAAGCGCGCGCGCTTCATCTTCGATCCACGTCGCACTTAGCATGCGCAACCGTTTTTACCCCACTGCTGTACATAAACCGAGCCCACCCACATCCTATTTTAATAATATTTTTTTTAAAATAAAATAATAAACTTTTTTTTAACATTGATGTCAACACCAAACACAACCATTAGACCAGAACGGCCTTAAAAGTCTTTACCAAGATATCACTGCGTTGGCGTGTCGTGAGATGTTATGTAACAGTTTGTAATATACATAATATGTATCTACCTAGGAAATGCATTCGTGATTTATTTCAATATTATGTATATTTATTTATATGTTCCTACAATTTTATTACTGACGTGATGTTTTAAATTTTGAAAACAATATAACAAAAACACATATTATACTAACTGGTTACAGCAAAATACTTTAGTTTTTCGGTGATATAATATAATATATTTGATATAGTATTGTTTTTAAGATTGTCATTTTTGTATTACTGTCTACTTATAGGTTAAATTAAACATTACCTCCTATCGTTTCAATGATTAATATAAAATAAAATACGTTTATGTGCATACAAGTGGCGCAATGAAACCTATTTTCTGTTTATATTATATATTCTATATTATCTATATACGTTCTTCGTATATTTATATATAAGTGTGTGTATTTATATATAATATGAATGTTTATTGATTTTTTACTCGTTTTTACTGAATCGGTGTAAAAAGTTTTTTTTCAAATTTATTCATGGCAACTGATGTGTGTAGTTTTTAAATTATTATTGAATATATAGTTTTTAGAAAATGTATAGAATAAGATTCCACTTTACGTGATTATAATAATGGTTTTAAAATGTATAGGTATATATTTATGTATTCAAAATTATGTAATTATATAGTCATTAAATCCATTAAAAGGAATTTTCATGTGTGTATAAGATTTATCTATAGTACCAACAGATGTAATTCAGCTTATGCTTTTTTAAAATGTCAAACGAATCGGTTACATCATTAAAAAAAAAAACGAGTGTACATTAAAATAATCATAATTAAATTAAAAACCAGGTGGGAGGCCTTTTTAATTTGTAAAAATAATCAACCCAAAGTTTCGTTATTTTTTTTTTTGCTTTCTTTTTGCATGAACATTATGGGAAAACCGGAGGTTTTAATTCAGTAGACGAAAAAACCTTTGTAGTAATTACATTACGGGTAAAACAAAATACGAGTGGATCTACTGTGGTGTTATGTAATAACTGTGTGTGTGTGTGTGTATGTGTGAGTATCATATTTTTTTTTCTATTCTTTTTCTGTTCCTTTGAATTAACTGACTTAATTGATGCCCCGACGTCCCCGATTGTATGTGTGTGGGTTTGTGCGTTTGTCTATATATTAGATGTATAATATATATAATATAATATTTTTCACGTTTTTTTTCTTTTCTCGTTGTTTTGTTTTTAAAACGCGTATAATAGACATATATACATGCTTTCAATAGCTCTTTTCTCTTCCCGTTTGCATCCATCATCGCGCACACACTTAAAATTACCAAGTCCTTCAACATTTCCTCAGCCGCGGGATGATACAATTGAAATATAAAAAAAAGCTTTCAAGGTTGACGTGAACAAACCCCACCATACATCTACCGGTGCCTTAGATACATGATTATAACTTTAAATATTATACTTATTTTATTTATATTGTGATAATATTTTGTGTAGCAAACGATTAAAATATGAACCATTGTGTGTGTATAGTTATCTTAACTGATATCGGTTTGTCACATTAACTAGGTACTTAATAATTTTTACGGATATATAATATTATTTGATTACATTAAATATGTGTACCTACTTTTTAATTATATATATTGTAGACTAGCTATATATAAATCACTAGACTAGGCCAATATAAAAATGTCTGTAGGATCGCCGATTGTTATAGTCAACAACTACAGTATATATTATTGATAAGTGAGTATATTATCATTTATCGTAGTAAAATAGTAAAACATATCCACTGTGATACATTTAAATATTTACTTTGGAAATTTTATTCTGATCTATGAGCTTCCTAAAAATAGGCGTCATAATAAAATATTATTGTCTATATGACTACTATGTATATGCATTTGTAATCTACATAAACAATATTGTTATATTTTCTGATTTTTAATTAAATTTAAGCTTGATTTTAGGTATTTAGTGTTGTAAATCCTAATAGGTATTTGTCTTATACTAAATAGATAAGCGGTTATCCTCAGTGGTTAGATGGGCCATTTAGAACTATTATATATATATATATATATATATATATATACACACACTGAAAATTGTAATTTCTTGGCCAATAAATATTATTATTAAATAAAAAAATCATTTATCTTACAATAGTATAAGTTTTAAAGTGTAGAAATTTGAGATAAATTCTAAATTTAACAAGAAACTGACGATGAGAAAGTGTTTGATATATTAAGAAAATTACATTTTCATTATTTTTGATACTACCATAAATTATTTTGAAAGATTATAGATTTAGTTTTTGAAAATATTGATTTTTAATGTTTTTATATTACCACTTTACACTATTTGTATCAAATAGACTATATGTACATCTAACATCTTTATCTATTCTTAGCGAGTAGATTGACTGTGTCTTCTCAATTAAACGTATACAATGTACTTTCATGTACATCATATGGCATTATAACTAAATGTGCTAGTAAATAATAATATTGAAAAACTAAAAATGATCATCAATCTATATATTATAATACATAGGACAAATGTTTATTTATTTTTTTTAAATCAATAAACTAATTAAATTTTTTAGTTAAACTTATTTAATATTATTGTTTTCCACTTATTGGTATGCACGCAAGTATTATAAATAAAAACCATACTCTTACATATCTTCACTGGCGTTTAAGTAGTTTTTTAATACCAGATACCGAGTAAAGTTATTGCACTTCATTAATTCTCCGATATAAATAACGGTTTTCACAACACGCGTCAAGTGGTATCAAAATAAATTGTCGTGCGAAAAAACTATATATAATGCCTTTATACACCAATAGTTCTGTATTATTTTTTATCATAGTATCATATCAAAGTTAATATTAAGTCTATCACCACCATCGTCATCTTTTTTCTGTTTATTATACAACACGAAAATACACGCTGTAAAAATAGATTTATTTTACGTTCACGTCAGTCTTTATTAATTATTCTATATGTACCTGTTTATAATATGTTATATAACTTTATAAAACACTACCTACGTTTTATGGTAATATTTGCTTTTCCAATAAATATGTGCGTAATGTCTATATTTACTAATATTTTCACTGGTTCGTGGATCTCCGAGATTTCTACCATATGTCAATATAGCAGTTTTATATTAATAAACGGAAAAATCCATAGTCTATAGCGTTTAGGTCGGTATGGGAGAAATAGAAATGACACGAATTAACATCGAATATTATATTACATGTAAATTATAATATATAAAGAGGCCCTGGTATTTTCTGATATCACAATTTTCGTTCGGGAAAAACGATTATAATATACGCAAGAAATAATTTATTATTTTTCTATATCCCCACATATTGTAGTAGCGTTATTTATTGTAAATTGACAACAGTTATGATGATATATAGGTATTATATTTTGAATAGCAAATGTGTGAACCTTTTTTGCATGTCTTTAAGTGTAGACAATAATCAAACATTTATTATACCATGGTAATAGTAGTATGTGTCTAAATAAACAAAAACCAGCCATGATAATACTCGCTTAAACCTTGTTTTAACAAAATTGCTTTATATATATAAGAAAAGTTCACAATTTTTTACACACGAGAATATCACTATATTAATCTCGCATATTATATCGTTTAAAATCTTAGTAAAAGAATAGTGCGTTTAAATTGTAATTTATAAGAGGGTGCTTATACTTGTATATTATTTTTCTTAAATAGTTAAATTTATACGTACAGCGCTTGTATATTTTAAAGTAGGTACACGTATTACGTACAATTATTTGGGTCACTACTTCTTATTTACTTAATGTATTTTCAGCTTAACGATTTTTCGTGTTAACAATGTTTTACACACGCATACACACGCATACACGGTATACAAACAAATGGAAACGTATTTTCAAAGTTCACTTTATAAAAAAAATTCCATGATGTTTTAAAATTTATACAAAACTCTTGGATATTACCTTTATTGTATTAAATGAATGCACCACTACAAAATTAAAAGATTGTAGAATACTTGATATTATATATACATATTTCCATGAGAATAATTAGTACTTCTTTGCCACAACAATAAGCGTGTTAAACGGTGTCAGGAACGATAGAAACTGAGAAAAATATAATAATAGAAGAATATTATGTTCAAATCGTTTTTGGTCGAGAGAAAAGTAATTAAAATTATGAAAACATATTTATGGCGTTTTGTATGATTTACTATTTGATATTTGTATAAATGTGATAATTTGATAATTTGATATACGAATCGTATAATATTTCTAAATATACAAAACCGCTATAAACTAACTGAAATTTGTTGAAAGAATCTTTTTTATAAAAAGTAATCAGACTCGAATAAAAGATAAATTGTATACATACGAGATACGACAATGACCAATCTTAATTAGATTACTAAAACATATATTATAATACGTACATTATATCTTAGAGTAATGAATATTTTAATGTATTATATGCTTATAGTAAAGTTTAGGTATATTATACGCTTAAGCTATAGTTTATCAGGTCTTGAAATGTTTTTGCGTATATTTAAGAAATCTCTTTGATTGTGTACTTGATACGTACCTATTATATTATCATGTCGTCTCGACGAAAATAACCAGAAAATAAAATTAACAAAAAAAAAACTTATGTATAAACTTTTATTATTATGTATAGTGAGGCATATTTCCTTAACGAAGGTATGTGGACACACACGAGAATACGAGATGGTTTAATTGAACTATAATGTGTAAAAATTAATATAGCCATATAGGGGAGGGCATATTATTATATACTTTCGTAGTTATACGTGTGGGGATGAGCGAGCGCCGCACCGCGGCGGCGGAGGCAGTACCAACGGCAGTGGTCTTCATAACTTGGTGAAGTTGGTAACACTGTGATACCACCATCACCAACATCACTACTACTACCACTGACATCGTCACCCCCCTGTACCGGGCGTGGCCGCTCATTAAAGGAAACATTCGGCGGCGGCAGTGGCGGGACGCAAGGACCCAAAACCGCTGCAACCCCCCGATGCCGCCGACACCACCGCCACCGTGGGACTGAAATTCCGTTGTGCGCGCCCCATAAATTTTCATTCAACCCGACTGCACGACGACAGAGGAGCACTACTCGCCCCCGTACCTATGGAGCGGGCGACACGACCTGATAATAAACGTCGTCCGACCTCTTCTCCTCGTCCACTCGGATTTTTTCCCTTTTATGACCCACACGACTTTTATTGCGCTCAACTATTATATATATATATATATATATATATATATATACATATGTACATAAAGTGCCCAGACGGACGACGAATCCTCCTCTTGCACTTCCCAACGTACACATACGTATATACACCGCAGTCGCCTGGCGGCTGTGGCAAATTCGTTAATGTTTTTCGGGAAAAAATAACCCCTCCCCGCTGGTTGGTTAAAAACGTATTATATGTATAACAATTATACATCGAGTCGTATATGTATATAATATGTTTGGTCGAATCGAATCGACCGTTGCATCCGTTAGATGTACATATATTATATACCTAATATTTCTTTAAACACCTTTACGCGGCAATAAACAACAAACGAGAAACCAAACCTGCTGTTTGTTAGATGCAGGCTAAATACGACTATTTCAACGTTATGGTTACATTGCGTTTCTTGAGGTACCTATACATATATGTATATGTGATGGTAAGAAGAGGGCGGGTATATATGTTCTGCATTTAAATGTAGATATAGGTGTGTCAAAACCAATGCACGTGCTTGGCCGACCGTGTATACTCGGCGTGTATTCAAAGGCTTAGTTCCACCATGGACAGTTGGATTAGGTTTTAAGGCACCCCTCCGAAAGTTGCAGCTCTGTGTTATTTCAACAGGATTACGAGTCTACAACATGAATGTATTATTATAATATCATATATGTATATGTGTGTAAATGTGTGAGTGTTTATGTATACAGATGCAGCTACGGGATCGACTAAGAATCTCTCCACCCCCTCGCCAAGACGCTGACCTTTCGTATGTAACCCGTCTGCCATCGCCTTTTTAACCACACAGCGACGAGATCACGGGAAGACCGGTCGAAGAAAGTCAATATTATTATTTTGACGACCGTTTTTGAATACCGGTATCGATGACTTCACAAACACTTCTGCAGGTATGTGTGTGTGTATACAATTTTATTCGTTGGATTACATATATACATGTATATTTTATATCCAATCAAAGACAAGTATAATTATTATTTATGTAATAATATAGACAAATTACTCGTCAAAAAACCCGTGGATCGCTAACCCCATGGGTTATTACACATAAATTATTATACCTATAATATAGTACGGCCGCCGTTGGATGTCTTAAGAACTCCCCTCTACCTATGGTCAAAAATAAAAATAATAACTGTATTTATTGTTGTTCGGTAATAATAGGAAAAACAATTATTTTAACCGGTCAATTTTTGTTCACATGAAAGTTAAAATTAATTATATTTAAAATGCAAACCGGAATATTTTAATATTAAATAATAATTGTCTTATTAAATTAAAAAATATTAAATTTTGAAGTATTTGTTATAATATAATATGTTAAATTTATTGACATGGTAATATTCAAATCATTCAAGTACCTATAGCTATAAAGTATTTAGAAATAATTGAAGGTATCGATAATGATATAGTGCATAACTTTTTTAGGTAATAATCACAATTTTTTGTTATAATAAAGCTTAAAGAATTTATTTTTGTATTTTAACTAACAGTAGACTAGTTAGTATTATATAGATAGAAGAGTATATTGATTTAGCATTAGATAGTTGAAATCGCAATCAGCAATTATAGACTAGATATGGGCTTTTTAATGGTTGCTCATACCTTTATAATATAAAAAGATATGGCATAATATGCAAAAGAGAAATTTAACTTTTAAGTGTAAAATTAGTAATATTTCAATGTGAATTATTAATTATTTGCATTTAACTAAATTATAAGCCAATAATATTTTCAATTTTTCTGTTTGACTTTTATAAATTTGTCTGGTTATTATTATCTCGTTGTACATTTTTGATATCAGGAGTGTATCGTTATGGCGTGGATACAATATTATGCTAAAAACATTCTCTGCAACCATCTATTTTATGTAAAAAAAAATTATATATTTTTCCGATTCAGTGGCTATAAGTACCGCGTTCCTGGTCTGTCGGACGGCGACGTCGCACCGCACCACCGCAGCGGACCCACCGGTTGCCGCACTATTATAATGCCAATAATAATAACGGCCGGACGCGCGACCGTAGGTCGGTGAACCTATTCGCGGAGACAGGTATCGCGGAACCACCGTCGGGCGCCGCCACTGCTGCGTACACTCGCACACAGCGATTTTTGAAGAATAGATTTTTGTCGCCACTGCCGAGTATAATATAAGTGTATATTCGAAGTTGTCTTGCATAACACTCTTCGTGTAACGCGCTGTTCGGGGAAACGCGGAAAACGACCGTCACACGTCCGCGTCCGTTTCCCCCGCCGCCGATCAGTCACAGTTTTCTCCGGTCTCGCGCCTGCCCGCTGCGCGCCCGCAATTTATATATATATCACCATTCATCGCAATGATCGAGCGCGAAACGCGCACACCACGGTCGCGGTATATTATTGCCTTACATTTCTGTATAGGTACCTTGCCTACCGAACGATAAGGAAATCGCGGCTAGAGACGGCTCCTCTACATCGTCAGTCCTCCTACTACTCCTCCATCTCGCACCGACGGTGCTGCGCTGTATTGGTGTGGTTTTCGCTCTAACAATAAAAAATAAAATAAAATAAAAAACAACATTCCGAATAATCGCGGAGCGAATGAGATATTTTTGTTTCCTATTTTCCGATTGAGTTTTTGTCTGTACATTTCTTGCGTTGAGATTTTGATCGACGTCGATATCATCTACTTCTTGTATAGCGTACGAACTATTTTTAAGTTCTCAAAAACTAACAATCGCGTCCCTTATTGCTGTACGTATTGTAATTATTTAGTTATATTTCATGATCGGAATGATCTACGCATAGTCGGAGTCGGTCCATCAACGACGAGGTTTCCACGCTCGAAAATAGCTGATCTCCAAACTATAGATAATTATTGTATAGCTTTTAGCTATCAGTGAAGGCTTTGAATTTATCACGTAAAAGTGGGTGGGTGATTTTTTGTATCGAAGTTGGTCCTCCTGCGTGGCGTGTAAAATCAGTTGACGTTTATTATATTATTACGTTTAGTCTATACCACAAATACGTATAAATTGAATATTTAATATGGTGCCCTCATGACATTTTTTTAATATTATATAGCAAACAAACGAGAGACGACCCATAAAAATTTTCCGCCCCATCGAGATGCACATGAGAATATTGTGCGATACAGACATATTTATGTGTCAAACATGTTATTATTATTACATATAGTTATCTATTTAATTTTCATCTTGTGTCATGTATAAATTCTATTCTATTATATATCTTAAAATGTTTCAGTATTATGTTGTTGCGTACGAGTATATTATGTTTTTAAATTTATTCTTTATTATTTAGGTGTATATCATATTTATAATCTTTTTATGATATTATCGAGTACCGATATTGATGGGTTTGGAAAAATTGTAATGAGTAATAATTTTAAGCAATATGACTTGTATTAATTTACCGGTATCTAGAAGTAATAAAATGACTGCTTTTAGAAGTTGGACTCAAACCATCCACTTTAAGAAGTTTCATGTTCAGTCTATCATCGCGTCATAACAATACACGCGTTTAAGTTTTAAATATTGTTCTGACGTTTATTGCGTGATTAAAAATGTACTGTGTGGCTTGGTGTGGTGCGATCGTACACTCAACTGCGGAAACGCTATGAGTGTACGTATCGGCCGGTGTTGCTAGCTCCCGGATGGGTGACCACCCGGGATTTTGGTGACAAATCCTTGCCACACATACAAAAAAAAAACGTGTTTCAACCTCTACCGTTCCTCCTCTCTACAAATGAATAAAAACCATCCAGTGGCCTTTGTTGCCGCGGATTAATTAATAAAAAAAAAAAAAAATCAAATGTACTGAAAATAAGGCAAACGGCCACAGTAAGAATTTTAAAAGCGTAGTTAAGAATTAACAGGAATTTAATACTAATTAATCGCGTATCGAAAAAAAACCGAATTCAGATTCCTCTCTATTCTTCTGTCGATATCGTACGTGTTTTGACCACCACCACATATAACGTGTAATAATATTATTATAAAATGTATTAGGTATGCATCTATGTAAAATAAATAATATTACATTTTTAATTATCTTATATACGCTTATAGAAAATAATATGATACAGTTACGAGTATATTAAATAAAATAAAACATTGTATATTGCAGTTTTTGTACGAATAATTTTGCCATTTCATCATAAATTAATTATTTCTTTTATTGTGAAACAGATTAAATTTTTGCGTTGATAACTTTCGTTAATATTTTTCTCTGTACATATAGTATTATAAATCATACAACCTATTGGTAAGCAGTAAAAAAAATATTGCTCCCACAGCCTGCATATATTCATCTTTCGAAGTGTCTCCATTTTTCAGAAATTAAAAAGATAAAAAAAAGAATAAACTTATATGTTGAGCAATAAGTGGCTAAGATTAGCCTTGTTATCAGTATTTTCTCACTACTTAAATACAAAGTTTAGTTAAAAAAATTTAATTCATGAAATTTGAATACTACCTATAATATCAATACATTTGTATAATAATATTATACAAAATATAAAATAATGTATTATTTTAAAAGGATATAAATATTTTAATCAGTGTGTATTGCGTGTATACTGTATATACTTTATACTTTATATAGAATCGTACAGTATATAATTTATTGTAAAAATGTATAATTCAAATTTAATTTTAAAATATCTTAAGCTTACCTATAATAACAGAGAGGTGAATTTGAGTTTTCTGCTATTGCAGCGAAAAAAAGAAGGAATGAAATAGCGCACGATATGTTTACTAATAAATTGCAACTATACCTTGGCGCTAGAAATTTGATAAAACATGAAAAACGAACGGAATGAAGAAATGCCTCTTATCGTCGAAGAGACGCGCCGCACTCCAACCGTGACGACGCCGTGAATTCAAAATGCGTCATTTGTTTCCCTCTCGGGGGCGTATATACATAAAAAGTGTCATCTTTTATAAAACATTTAAATTTGCATTTTGATCGTATACAAATACTCCTCGTGTACATATTTCTAGATAATAATAATTTTATGGAATTATTACTGTAAAACAAAATTTATGACGTTATAATAATAATAGGTACGTCAAGATTTTATTTGGATTACGCGTATAGTATAATATAAGTTTGTATGAAAATATTTTTCCTCTTAAGGAAATTAATATATTGTACAGAACCTGTGCTACATCGGTCGAAAAGGCTAGCTGCGATCGATGATATTACACAAAGTGTATATACGGCGATTTCGGAACGCCAAGTGCCCGAGTATAAATTTATATTTTATTTTACTTGTGTGTACACAGAAAATGCATTTAATCGATTTTCGCTCGCGTTTTCAAACCCTTTTTTCATTATTAATTTATTTTATTATGCACGTATCGTATTTAATATTAATAGCGAGCGCAGATATTAATATATATTATAATAACGTTTTTCGCTGTGTATAGAAACTTACCGGGTGGTAAAAAGAAAAATGATTAGCAAACAGGAACGAGATATTTAGGTAGTAAAGTGGGAGGAGGGGGGGAGACACCAGTGGTAAAAGCAGGTGAAGCTAATCAATGCCAAAACTCTGGTGTGCGGCGGCGGCGTGTTGCTCGGCAACAGCCGTTACGCTGGTCCCAACAGTTTTAGTTATAATACAACCCAGGTAAAACGCCCTCACTCTCTGTACCACTTGCGCGCTCACACTCACGCCACACACAAGCACACATAGGTAAATATATACATACATATTGTGCTTTTGTTCGAGGCATTTGCATGGTGCCCCCAGCCGATATTAGGTGCGTTTGTGTGCGTGTACATAATGTGTGCGTATATTATACATAATATTATGTATACACATTTATGTATATCGACAAAGGTCTCATATATATGTATATGTATATATGTATGTATGTATTATAAGCACACGCGCACACACCGGCACGCTGTTGTCATTCCGCGGAGTCCTTTGCGAGCTTGCACCAACACACACAAACACACACACACTCACACACACGGGCGCGCGCGTATGCACTTAAGCTTTTGACAAATTGCTATGCGTGTATTGTCGGCCGAATAATTGACACGTACCGGACGATTAACATATTTAAAATACTCCGCGGCTAAAGCGCACACACACGCGCACGCGCGCTTACCGCCCACGCACTGCACTGACTGTATACGCACACACGAGCGCGCGCGGGCCAGTGCGAGCGCGCCGTATATAGCTAGCTCTCGTTAGTCTAAAACCGGGGTTTAGACGGATTTATATCTCTCTTGTTCAAACTTTGTGACAGGTTGAAAGCTTTGTTCTTGATTAAGTTCAGTAATCCGTGCGCTGGAGCACGCTACGGCTCTCCCTCGCCGTCCGCCCATTCCTACCGGCCCGCCAAACTCTAGCCGTAGATTAAGTGATAAAATATAATTTTTTCATTTTCTCAAGCCTTTCCTACTCATGTACCAAAGAATCGTGATTTTTTTCTATTCATTTATCTCTCTCTCTCTCTCTCTCTCTCTCTCTCTCTCTCTGTCCGCAGCCAGCCGCCCAATTGCGGCATCCCAACTTGTTATTATTATTATTACTTATGCTAATATTGCTGCAACTGACTCATTATACGACGCACACAATACACGTGCAAGCAATTCAATTTAAAGTCACGCCGCTTAAAATTATTAAGATAATCTCGTTAGTATATTATGGTCGCATACACAAACACCAAGCCGATATTGAGACAGTTTATTATAAGATATTATGATTTTTATTATTTTTTTATTACGGACAAAATCGCCAAAATATAAAAAATAGACTGAAAAGAAAAAAACGATAGTGGTAAGATGAATAAAAAACATCATCGAAAAATACTAACTCGGTTGTTTCCTGTAACGGTAAACTGCGCTAGCGTTTGCGAAAATGAATTGTCCCGACATCGGCGAAAAAGACGTACCCGACTGATAACTGAATGCGGGTGAATCGTCGGAAGGAAGTTATTTGCATCTGTTGCACCAAGCCGTGTAATTAAAACGTCTACTTAATGGAATGGAAACAATTATTAAGTAACGTTTTAAAAATTTAACTAAATCCTCGTCAACGCCAGTGTGAAATTGGAACCCAAGTCGTGTCGACGGACGGCCGCGGCGCATTGAGACATTATTTACTAACACACGCATGAATTTATAATATACAAATATACAATATTACAATAACACAACACGCACAATTAAAAATGATAATAGAGTGTTTACTATGTATTATTATTATTATATATTGTCATTATTTTATTTTATAAATCGTATAAACGATGTAGAACAAGCATCTATTGTTCTCATTCAGGCCGCCGCCGAAATGAAGTCTATTGCGTATATAGACTATAGGCATACGTTTTTTTTTTTTTTTTTTATGAAGAAATATATATTTTGCAAGATGCCAGGCAACAAGAGGACGTGTGCTACACATAGTCGTATACACAATATCAACATTGTGTCATCTTCTCTTCCTACATATTATTATATTCTACGTTTCTGCGTTCGAACCTATAATACTTGTCACAATTTCGAAACTCCGTAAAAACGTGTTTAGCATTTATATGGGCCGTAGTGAGAAAAAAATCTATCATCGCATGTGAACTCTAACGAATAACATTTTATATAATTTCTTCATCATTGGCGGCTGCGGCTCCAATTTTATATTGTTTTCCTATAGAATGATGACCGTGTACGGGCTTACCGAGAACTGGTACCCAAAAACTTTAATGGAAATATATTTTCTTGTAGTATAATATCATAATATATTACAGTTATAACAATTTCGTATTATTATTTTAATATTATTTAGAATTACAAAAAAGGAAACCTTTTGTTAGATTATTATAAATGTTTCTGGAATGACTCTTCGAGATTTTTAACTGTTGATTTTTTTTATTAACAAAAAATAGGTGCTACGTTAAGTTAGATGAAATACAAATATTATCGTACCTATACCTGTACAATGTTATATAAAAAAACCATGAAATATTAAGTTATAGGTTGTTGATTTCGATCTCAGCTTATTGTATATACTATATAGTAACATGATAATTGTTAAGACTGGGATTATCCTTTAGAATAAGTTATCATATTCTAATGTAGATTGAAGAAATGACCTCGTCATACAGTTTTGGGTATATTTTGATTTGGAAATAGTGTTATTATAACGCCGTTATGCGATGGTCCATAAAATAATCTGAAATTGCACATGCATTCGGCCGAATCAAACAATTTGTTCTGATTGTGTAATCCATGGTCTGGTGGTGAAAAGAGAAGGAGAGAGAGAGAGAGCCCAAACAAGAGAGTTGAATTCAAAAGACTCTTTTGTCGACCGGTCAGGCAGTTGTGCCGGCTTACATATGCAGGTAGATGGCGGAAATATAAATATCATCAATGTCGATCAATATTATATGTATATACAATAATACTAAAATATTTTGAAATGTTGTTTGAAAAATGTTTGCAAGAGTTCTTCTTCGGATCCAAATTTTATGATTGTTCCGTAACGTCATGAAGTATTCTATACTCGTTCCCAACTACACACCCGACACAGCTCTGTTCGGTTGATGGGTTCAGGTATGCGATTTATGAACAATGAAAAATCGTTCGGTATTTGTTGACGTCGAAAAAAAATCACTTACTTCACAGTACCGTCGATTATTTATTATTAACATAATAGGATACGGTGAGGGGATGCGTGAGCGCTCGATGACTGCCCATTTTCTTCGGCAAAAAACCCATTATCGCCTTGTTATGTTATGGTGTTTGAACAGACCCTAAAAACGGTTAGGGTGCGGCGCGTTGAATTGTTATTTTTAAACCATTTTTTTATCTTTCTATGAAAATAAATGAACGAAAATTAGTGACTAATATCGTAATGATTTCTTTTCACATATTTTTGCCCCCCTCCCCGACCAATCCTCTAAATGTGCTAATACCTAAGTATAACAATTATACAATTATTATAGTCAAAAATTTAAAATGTGCAGTCGTAATTATACAATAATATAATTCAAACGGGTATATCTATACATAAGCATATTATTCATTATAGAAGATGCGTAATAGTTACAGGGGCTGTTGGGCTTACACAGGTAGTTACCTATATTATAAATCCAACAATCCGGAACCCTCTAAACGGACACTATCACTGAATATCATTATGTATGAAGGTAATGTTATGTTTTTAAAACAGCACTCACCTGTAGTGTGGGTCGAGATATCTCTTTCAGGGGCAATATTACCAGCGTAATCCTCTAGTAGTGCACGCGGTGACGTTTTCGGCACTCGGCATAGCTTTTCAAAAAAACTTAACAGCAACGCGAACTCACACACATACACACACACACACACACACACACACAAATAAGCACAAACACAAACGTACCAATATATTATAATTATATTGTATAATTAATATTTTTTATGAATAGTAATGATTCGTTTTATAAATAGACGAGAAACATAGGTGGTGTGGGATTTGCTTCGACCGGTAAAAATCCAACAACGATAATATAGCGTATCGGCGGGAAAGGCACTGGGGAAACTCGTCGGAAAACTGACAAATCGTATACGAAAACACAATATTTCCTAATAATAACGGCGTCGGAAACTCGGCGGCAACGACGACAGAGACTATACACCAACCGGTCGGAATGAACGTGCGTGCTGGTGTGTGCGTGGAATTCCGGTCGAAAGGATCCCCGGTGCGCGGCGGCGGCGTTCGGGCGTCGGCCACTGCCGGCGATCTGAACCGACGTCGACCGACCATCGATTTTCTGACCCCGGGCGGGATCGTGTTTTCCGTCGCCGCCACCGTTTTTTCCTTTCCCCTATACACAGTATAATAATATAGTTTTCGGCTGCTGCTGCTGAACAACGAGATTTTCTGCGGCGTGCGCGGCTGCATAAACTGTCGACTACCGCCGCCTATAGAGATAATGTCACAATAACGACGATGTAATAATAATTATAATATTTGTACCTGTATGGCTGCATGGACGTATGTGTATGTATTTATGTATGTATGTATGTATGTAAGTATGTGTGTATGTATGTATGTGTTTAAGTGTGTGTGTATCAGGTGAGCCTTTTTATATTTTTCTCCGTCCAGCCATTAGCATCTTTTTTTAACTATCAAGAATGAAGATGATTCAGTATAACCACCGAAGGTTTTGAAATGCATCGCCTAAGATACAAAAACATTATTTTTATATGTATACACTTGGATTTTTTACTTAATTGAAATTAAAAAAAAAAAAATTTAATTTTCACTGTGACAAAAAACGTATGAATAACAGTGTAAATAATCACGCTTACATCGTTGATTATATTTCTAAGAATATATAATTTATATGAATATATTACATGAGATGTGCACGATACATAGATAGACGTAAATTGTACAAATTTATATAATATATCGATTAGAATAATCGATGCTACTTGTATGACAATATTCACAATTCAGTTGAAAATGCAAAAGTATTTAAAAAAAATAAAAAACTTACATTAACACAAGTATTTTGTAAATATTTATTGGCTCGCATTATGTATACCCATAATTTACAGTTAAACTCAATTTTTAATTTTTTCATTTGTTCGTAAAAAAAATCCATTCCTCTCGAGGAACGATATTACCCTAAGCTCAAAAATTTATAAATCCAACCTAGAAAGTCCACACCATTCGTAGAAGGTAGATCATCCATAACATTGTTCGGTATTAGCTTTAAACAGCAAACCTTAGTATGTAGGTATACATCACTGTACAAAATATTTAAAAAAAAATGTATTTCTTTAAAATAATACCTTTGGTTTATTTTATCGGCCACTGCAGCCTGCAGATGCCATGATTCAATTAAAAACTGATACACCACATCATTCACCATGATAAGATCGCTTGTGTACACCAATGATGTCACGATGGTGGACTCGAGACAAGCGCACTTTGTATTCATGATTTTCACACGTCGTTGTTGAACCCACTTCATCCGATTCATGTAATTGTATAAATAATTTAATAATAAAATGATGACTGCAACAATATCGTCCGGTTTGCTAAACCATTTAAACGATTTTGATGGCAACCTTAAACGGTTTCGAGACGCAAATCGATTCACCAAAAACAATATGTAGCGATTTTATCAAAACGAAAAAAAGTGGCCTCCACAATAACCGCGACGACAAATCCTATCGCATTTGTTTTTACAGTACTATTATGGATATATATATACATATATACACACATATTATATGTCTGTGCGTGCGTTTTCTGCAGACTTTGAGGAAAAAACGCGTTTACTGCCGCACCGTACTAAAATTTATTCGTTATTTTTACGACCCTGATATAAATGTTATGTCCGTTAACATGTAAAACAGTAGTATAGTGCGTGGTGTCTGTATGGTATACATATAATATACACTATGCAGTATAATGTGCGTAGTACGTGTCTAAGTTTAGAAATAATTCCTTTTCTCATTTGTCTGTTTAACGTTTGCAATATGTATATATATATATGAATACGAAACACACCCATTTCAAAATAAAGATTACCATTACCACATGCAGGCCTAAATAAACACCCTCGTATGTTATTATTATCCGCGTACAACTTTAAATGTAAAGCTTTTAGATGAACAATAATCAATTAAAATAAGCACTAACTAATTTGTATAGTTAAGCTACAGTGTATTTTTAGACGAAAATTGTGTATCCATTATAATAGAGTCGCACAAGAGAATTGGATCACGATCTGGTAAAAGTGCCAGGGGGGATGTTTTTACTATTTTGTATGTAAATTGGGAAATATAATTAGACTTATGATTCTAATTTATAAATTAATTAGTTGTTTGAGAAACCCAACTTATTCAAAAAGAAAGGAAACACATTTTATCACAGTTTTTGGGTTCTATAATTTGTAGATATTTACAAATTTCAATAGAATACCGACTTTTCCACCATTAAATATATGTAGTATTTAATAGCGGTGTAAATTGTAGGTGTCAAGAGTAACGTTACAAGATAAGTTATTTTTATTTTTCTAAAAGTTTGGGTTTTGGAACAAATTGGCTTTTTGAAAAGGCGAATTCAAATAATATAATACTCATACGTTTCATAGGTTTACGTATACTGCTGCAGAGCTTATCCGCTCATAATATGGACTATGGTATATTTAATCCTATTCATTAAGCAATACAGGTTTTTAATTTTGAATATTTGCAAGTATTTATTTAGTATTTTTATTGCTTGTAAGACTTTTATAAAATCAGATTGATAAAATTGTCCATGTAGAACCTACTTAGTCTTTCATTAGTCCTATATAGTATATATTTTTATATATCTAATAATATTATTAAAGTATTTTATGTATATTGTAGGTATATGCATAATGAAATAGTGACAATAATTTTAAAGTGTTTTATACGGTCGTCAATCATGTACCGATAATTTTTTTTATCGTTATTAGTGTTATTATTATTTTATTTATTTTATTATACAGAATATAATACATAGTACAAATATATTATTATATAGCTGTTTAATAATATATAGTTATTATATATATAGCAATGCCATGTTATGCTCAGTTTGTACAGTATAGTTAAATTTTATATTTAACGGAAAAAATTTCCTATGAATTATACCATTTATTATCTTATTATATACTTAATAATTATCATTATTATCATACAAGCATATAGTTAAAACTTCCATTACATTACGGATATCATATTACATAAAAATAAAACTAGAAATCTATCCATATATTATTATATATAGTGTATAATATATATCTTATTATAATCAATTTAAAAAAATGATTATTAACACAAATCACGTACTATTTTACTAACCAACTTACATTTAAGAAAATCAACAAAATCAAACAGTCTAAAAATTATGATAGCAAATTTTACGCTCAACGTTTTACGCTGTTATAATATTCAATTTTGAGCCGAGCTATCTATATGATGTATTGATTGTATATAAATAACGTTTTTATTTTTTGTATAATCTGTAATCATCTTTTTAAGCATCAAAATTCTTAAATTTTCAACTTTAAAATATTTTTTTTTGTAAAAAAAAAAGCCTTGATAATATTTTGGGAAGTCAAAAGTAAAAATTCCTAGTACTTTTTTTAACAACTTAAAGAAACAGGAATTTTTACGCGACCCATTGATGTTTATTTTAAAATTTTTATATTCTTACCTAAAATGTGAAGAAACTTAATCAATGATAATAAGGTATATTCGGCATTTACTATAGTACAGTAGAATGGTTATATACTTGCACCTTTTTTAACATTAAAATAGATTGACTTATTATCAAATTTAAGTACAAGAATATTTTGTAGGACCCCAAACATGGATTTTTTTAATTTTTAAATTTGAAGCAGGTTATTATCATTTTTAAACTGTAAATTGCTTTGAAATTGAAATATCAAAAAAGCTCATGTGGAGCTTTAGATCACTTTAAATGTTAACTTTCAATTTAATGATATGTAAATTATCAATTCACTGTAATATTAGAAAAAGCAGAATAAAACAGATTTTTTTGTACGTTAAATTTGCAATTTGATAAGTTAAAATAAAAACTTTTAACTTAAAAAGTTTAAATATTCTAAAATAAATCAATTACAGTTTTAATTTTAAAGTAATATTATATAACTATATATTACTTGACTGTTGATGTTAAATAAATAATAGTCAACATGTTAATTAAAAAAAAAAAAAATCAATTTCAATTTTTTTACACGCTATTTTTATTTTTCATAGATAAAATATAATTTATTTATATGATAGTTGATTTATATATATCCATTTATATTTTTTGTTATATGATAAACAAAAAGTAATTCTTAGTCAAAATTTAATTTTTGTAAGTGTTTAATTTCCATCAGAAAGATAAAAATACATATAATATAAACAAAAAATTAATATGATTCATAGTTATAACGTACACATATCCTGTAGATATTAATACATTCGATGTATATACAATGCTATTATAATTTATAAAGAATACTTTGATATTCAAAATATAAATAGCAAAAATCATATGTATTGGTCAATGTTATTATAGAAACATACTTCAATCTTCATCATCAAAAGTGCAAGTTTTCGATATCAAATTGTATATGATTGGCACTTTGGATGGGTCTAAATTAAACTTTTTGCAATAGTTTAAAAATAATCGCAGAAAAAACACAAATATAAAAAATAAGAAAAAAAATGGAAATTTTAAACAATCATTTTTTTTATTATTATTATAATTCAAAAACTAATAACTGTAAACACTGTCAATTTTCACATAATTCAAATATTCATATTAAAATTTAATAAATTAAACAAATTATTTTTTTATATTTTATTTATGTATATTAATATTTACAATATTTGTCAAAAAAAAGCTTGAAAACGTTCCATATAAGCTTTTCTTACTAAAATTAAATAACATTTGAAATAGGTACGTCGAAATATTTTATTTTATAAAAACTTTATTTAAACCTTAATTTTTTTACAACAATTTAAAATTATATATTACATGAAATCAAGATAGACAAATAATAAGTAATAAGACGTAGAACAATGTCACATAAATATGTTGCGATTACGTTGTTATCATTATGACTCTTTACAGATTTCGCCTTTTCGACGTTGTATACTTACAATAATGAATGAGGCAGAATACTGATATGTTGTACATATTAAATTGAAAAAAACTAATAGAAAATATGGTATCATTTTAGGTACCGTTAATGTATTACATTTTTGTCCATTCGTAGTTATTATAAGATTTGATATAGTAACACGTCTAAATTATAATATACTAACGAAGTATGTATACGTGTCTTTGATTATCAATATTTAAAACAAAACATTTTCAACGAATATTAAATATTATTTATTTCTGTTCATAAACTTTTATAACTTAAGCGTTTTAATTTGAACTATTTTACGATTTACTGCAAACATAAAATTAACCATTTCGCAAAGTATAACCCATGCCGATTATACTGCACCGCCGTACTAAATTGTCATTTGTAACAGATTTAATTAGGGAGATTGTCATAGGTTGAACTTAATTTTGGGCTCATATATTAAGTGATTATAGAAACTAGGAACTTTCAATATTAATATTATATATTCATATAAGCGTGGTGTGCTTATCCTTTTACAATATACATATTAATATAATATTAGATAACATTCAAAAATAGGTATTACAATCAATTTAACAATTTATTATTTATGCAGTAAATCGTATAACTGACTCTTATGACATAAAACACACATTATCGACGGTATTTATTTTCATATATATAATATTGTGTCTAATTTTGTATTTCGGGCGACAACCACAGATCCTTATATACAGAAAGACTTGTTTTTTTATAAACGCTGTGAATTTCTCGCAGCTGATAATTTTTAGACCCGATAATATCAATTTTATCTAACTTTTTGGGTTTAATATATTATTTACCTAAAATTTATTGATCTTTAATTATGCATAATATCTTCATTAATTATACGGTTCTGATACACATTTACACTTATTTATCAATGGGTAATGTAAAATTGAATGTAATCGTATAATGCCATAATGTATATAATATGTAAGAAAACGTTCCAAAACATTTCATATTAAACTATATTAAATTTAAATATAGTTTACAAAAATAACATTTTCTTTTTTAATTTAAATAAATTTAATAAGTTTTAAAGTTTGAAATATTATTGCAATATTATACAAGTACCTACGTGTACACTGTTCAGTCATGTATATGCTTACACATTTTACATAAATATATTCATATTATCAAATATATTATAATTCCGTAATTGTTTTAATATTCAAAATAATAATATTTTAGGACTAGCGGGCATGTAAGTAGTTGTATACTTGTATAGTACCTAATATATTAGGTAAATTGCTAATTTTAAAGATCTCTCTCAAATCACCGGAGAAAAATAAAAGTTTTCATTTAACTTGCACTTAATTGTTTGGAAAAAGCTACTTCAAAAAAATATTATTCTTACCCTTCAAGAAATACACTGGTAAATAAATAAAAAACCTAATTAGCTACTATCTATTTATTTATTTTTATTTTCATATTATAATGTCATACAAATTTCAATTATTGTTGAAAGTTTTGGAAAATATAATGCAAATACCTTTTAAAATATTTAGCCTACCCAAATCCCCTGACACAATTATTGGAAGTATTTTATAACTATTTTTATATCATCAAGCTATCAACAATATTTTTGCCCTTTTAAAAAAAATGTCGTAATAATTAATAGATCAGGGAATTATAAAAAAAATACATATATTTTTTTTACATAATTATTAATCCCAAATATAATAAAAATTAAATTTTATCTCATTGTTTTTAATATTTTTAACCAATTTTTATGAAGAATATTTCATTGTTTCTGTTCAATAATACCGCATATAGGTTTTAAATTATAAGAATAATCAGTGGGCTATCAAACATAATAAATTCAATCGGAAATGGACATTTTTTTCTGTGATAGAAGCCACCAATTTGTTTTAAGTTTAGTTTAAGTTTTATTTATAAGTTATTACAATATATTATTTTATTGTGATTTGTGATAGTTGCATTATAGTAGTACATGATGACATTATTATCATTTAATATCGAAATGTTTGATCGAGATTAACTTCATAAATAATAGGAACTATTCTGACAGATGTAACCATAATATTATTACGGTAGCAGACGTATTGACATTATCACGTGTTCACGTCACAAATTTATTTTTACTTGGCGTGTGACTACAATATCAATTCGAAGTTCGTTCTAAGAAATAGTACGCACACTAAAAAGGACGTAGTAACCGAGTTTGAATTAAAAAATGCTGAAAACGTTAATCTTGGAAACGCCAATGGATATTATTATTTTGTTTGTCGTATAAAATGTTGTTTTTCAAAACAGTATTATTTAATAGTCGAGTGAACGCCATCTAATTATTTTTGTTTGTTTTTAATTATTAGCTAGTCTTTATTATAGTGTTGTGCAGCAGCGGTACTCCCGTGCGGTAATTCAACTCCCAGACATCTAAATTGATGTGAATATAATATACCAATATAATGCTTATTATTATAATTTATAGCTATTATAGTAGCATCACCTATTCTTTAACGCTGACCTAGGCCAAGTACCGTTAGTAAATACTAAACAATAATGTGCCAAGCATTTATTTTACATATATTATTATTATACTTAAGGCACATTGTGGAGTAAATAACAAAACTCTATGATGCAACTAATGATCAAAGCTTATAATGTTTATATTGTTATATATAGTCTTAAATTTATAAATTTCAATAAATATACATACACTGAATTTATAAATATTTAATACAAACATAATACAAATTATATTTTACAATTAATACAAATAAAGAGGAACAAAATTAATCATAAAAAACAGAACAACAATCGCGTTTTTAATTATAAAACATGATTTTTCTTAGTAAAATTGTGTTAATTGTAAAATAAATAACGCATCTATTCATATATCTTATTTATTTTAGTTAAAATATCTGCCATAATAACCACATTCGGTCATTGAAATGAAATAAAAGTTAATTTTTTTTTTAGGATTAAAAATACCAACATAAATGTTATATGTTGGTTCAGGAACAGAACTTTTGGTTTCAAGACATTCAAAATCAAGAGTATCTTTACCAATTCTCTACCTGTAAATTGGAATAGAAAGCACAATTTAAATATTTATCGTAAGCACTTTTATAGGAAATAATTAATATCAGTATCTACCATACAACAGAAGAAATATATTAGTTACCTTCTAATTTTCGTATTAAATTGTTCAAATTACAATAACCGTAGTAATCAATATCATGAGGCACGGGATGTACACTGCGAGTCGAGAGCTTATTATAAAAATATCGGAATTGATGACCTGGTGTCTTATATAATTTATGAATTTGTCCTTTTTATTGATACATTTTTCTAAAACGTATTTTCTAATTTTGATCTGATCTCGTAAATTTAGTTTTCTTACGATGTAATCAGAAAAGAATTTCATTTTTTATTGGTAACGGCCAAAATTACATTATAAAACGTATTCTCGTTCAAAATAAGATGATGTCTATAACATTTTTTCTCGATTTAAACTTTTAAATTTTCGATAGTAATAGTTATATTATTTTAAATAGATATTTTGATTTTAAAAAAATAAACAAAAGTATCTTTACAGTTATCTAACCTGTTTTTAGGATTATAAAAATATAAACTATACTAGAGGGATCGTAAATAATTTATTATAAAAGCTTAAAAATTGGGTTCCCATTTTGGTTTTATGGTTTGTGTTAAACTATACAAAATATACTCAATATTCATTGTGTAGAAAAAATTAACGGACAAATATAAAAATTAAAATTAGCTAATTTAGAACAGTTATTATTTTAAAGAAAAAAGTTCTTTAATAATGTAAATAAATGTTATGCTTACAATCACTCTATAATTTTTATACTAGGTATAAAAATAAAATATATACTTACAAACTTTAAGTGTGATTATATATTATTCTAAAAAATATTATTTTTTATGCGTTTTAAACTTTTAATCCATTTTTTTTTTTAACAAATTTGTAAATTAAAACTATAATAATTACTTATACAGTATACCGTGTCCAAATACTTAAATAATAATATCTATAAATCTATAGGTACACTGTTTATTTTTATTTTGTTTCCTTTTCGAATTTAAAAAAATAAAACATTCAAAGTTAATTTTGTTTACAAACTATCAAATATTCACATGTCCTACATATTTTATCGATATAACTATAATAATAATTAGTATTTCATTTGAAAAATAATTACTGAAACTTTGAACGCTCGGGAAGTATTATTATCAAATGATTCGCAGCCATTCTTTCATATATTTCTCAAATTGATCGTTTAGTGTTTGCTAGTTATTATTTATTAAACATTTAATTATAATTAATATGTATTTTATAGGCTACGACGAAGTCCTGTAATATTGCAGCGCTTGTACCTATTGTGTTTAACATTCATGGCATTATTGGTTATTATACATTATTACATTTTGTACGCCAGACATTGTAATTTTAAAATAAAGTATAACAAAATGAATAAAAAAAAATACCAGTGTTATTTTTTCTCGTTTAATTTCGTTTACGCCGCAAAACTATACTACCAAATAACGACGGGGGAAAAAACGCACATCCGTTCTAAATTGCTTCCTTTGGTTCACCCCATAAGAAATGCATGTAATAAACGCTTCATTTTTTATTATTTCTATTACTTATTCTTTATTATTATAAAAATTATTTGAAAAAATATGATCAAGTCAGTTTTTTACATATTATTCTGTTAAGCGCCTTTACCAGCATATATTCTATAATAGTCATCCATAAATTAAATATTTATTCATATACACTGCGGCTACAACGTTAAGTAGGTACTTGTACAAGTACAAATATGTTTTAATTAAATCTGCGATAAACATAATTCATATGTAAATGTGCCTATACAATTATCTTCACCCCTACCTACGACGTTAACAAACTTATTTTAGCGTATATATTATACTGTGTGAATATCAAGCATCTACTACCTATAGGAATTGTGAAAAAGGCCATTTCGGTAAACTGTAGCTAAATCAAAAGCGCAATTCAAAGTTGTCTCGTTTTTCCGAAAAAAATATCCTTTAAATAACCATCATATCATAATAATATATAGCGATAGTAACTATCAACTGTTCAAAACGAACTAATATAAAGCCAAAACCTTGATTCGCATTTTATAATCGTTTTTCTTAATATCTATTAAACATATTATATTGGTACTGTTGTCAATTCCACAACTCGGTAGTCTTATGAATTCTCGTGGTAAAAATATCAATAAAAAATTAACTATATTTTGTTTTTACTTCCGTTTTATTGATATTTCACATCAGCTACAGATCAATGACCTATATTTATATGCTTAAAACTAAATGCATAAATAGAACACAGTGTATGACTGCAAAATGTCACATTTTATATATTATTATGTTAAATAGTTTTTAGTATATTTATGTAAATATTCAAAGTGACAGTTGACATATTTTCGATATTTATTTACATAAAAAAAATAAACACAATCTTTACATAGTACATTCTATTTCCGAGTGCACGTCAATATAATATGGCTGCAACCCGATTGAGCACAGTTTACCTTTTTCACAACCCGGTTGAGATATGTAAGATGCAATCAAACAATAGGAATCCAAAAAAATACGAAAATACGACACGATTGATTACAGAAATACGTGCAACGCTACTGTATTTATTTATGTTTTGTACTTCGAAATAAATTATTATAAGTATAAAAGAATATTTTTGATAAAAGTCAAATTTTGTACATTTGTATAATGTATTTCGGTTTATTGTGCAACAATGTGAGTATCCTCGTATAAATGATATAATGCCAATAAGCTATTTAATTATTTTTGTAGATAAAAACTTGTTATACTAAATTGTACTTAAGTATATAATTAGGCTTTTCTTAAAAATTGTAAAATCTAAATAATTTTGAATACCGTCAGTACAAATAACAAATGTATTGATTTTGTTTCTTTTAAACTATTAAAATGTAAAAAGTTTGAATTTATAGGTATACCTACGCCCACTTTAAACATATAATTTGTAAATAACTTTTCGTATTATAACATTATTAAGCGTATGCAATTGAAAACAAAATGCGATTGAGTATTATTTATATTAGGTTTAATTACTTAATTAATATTTACTGCACTTTGTTATTTTCGTCCGCGAACTTCACCAATAATATTCTTCGATGTTAAACGTACGTTGCATTGTTAAGTGCTGAACGAAATGCATTTTTATAATGTTAATAATACGAACATTTAAATGCATTAGAATATAAAATAAATTTAAAAAATGTTCTAGATTAAAGTCTGAGAAACCTATGGTATGATAATTAGCTTTATTCTTTCGTTTTTCACACACACACACACACATACACATATTATCTAATCTAAATTTTACTAAAATGCATTTAAAACTTCCGAACTTTCGAAGATAAATTAATGAAAAACTTTACTCCAATAATACACAGTAGGTGTAGTAATGATTAAATGAATATTACGTATGAGAAACGATTCTCCGTCCACTCGGTTTGTTTTAATTATTACAATCGTGGTTTTACATGTTTAATTATTATAAATTGGCTGTAAACTTTTTTGGAGATTAAAAATGTAATTCGCTAAATTCATTGTTAATATACATATGACTCTTTAGTAAAATAGAAATTGGAAACATATGGTGTGTATAGGCACTTTTTAGATTGAAAATTATTTATAAGTTACCAGTAGTTTTTGATAATATTAAAAAACGGCAAACTGAAATTTAACTAAATCTTTTATCTAACGATATATATCTAGAATTATTATAAATTATATTAAATTTCTAAACATATTAATCCTTAGACAAAAGTATGAATCCCGTTAACGTTTGGAAATCATCAGTATTCAACACTATATTAAAAAAATTATATGTTGAAAATATTTTTGGATTGAATAACGAAAAAAACCAGCGTATAAAAAAATATATATATACATTTAGTACATCATTTTAAGATATTTTATATTCACACTGTTATAGGAACCTTTTGGTATTGACACAAAAGTTGTATTCATATTATAATATTCTTTAAATACATTATATTATTTAATAATTAAGTATTTATAATATAATAACTATCATGTTTTTAGAAAGTAAAATTAACCTACCTTAATTAAAATCAATAGTAAAATAAATTACTTTAATAACGATATCAAAAACCATATCATAAAATGTACTTAGTGCCATATAATGATATAGGCTGGCACACAGTTTGCTCAGAATCGTTTTTCCTATACAATAATACATCATTGAATACAAATTCAACTCATCTATTACATGCAGGGACTACTCGGTATACACCAAGCTGTCACCTATTGTAGAGAGTTACCCACTTTCCTACCTTTTTTATTTTAACATATACTTATAGTACGTAAAAATATATCATTGTATTATGTTTAGAAATATTGCTTATAATAGGTTAGGTATCTACATATAGTTGGTATAGGTAACTAATATTGTATATTGAATACACAATTTTGTATTTCAAAAAATTCTTTCAAAAATAAATTATCGTTTTAAATTGGTATTTCATACCTTTTATGTATATGTACATAGTAGTATAGTAAGTACATACGCTATATTACTATATTTACTATGAAATATTATCTTGGAAAAAAAATATTGATTTTAAATTATGAATTTGTGCTCATCAATATAATAGCATTGAGCAAAAAAATACAATACTATTTATACACAATAATAATAGGTACCACGGTACAATAATAGCTGATTTATCATTTATATATATACATCTTAAATAAATGACGTGAATGCCGTCGTCCATTTTACCACGTGAAATAGATATTTCAAAATTGTCGTATAAGTGTCGCTTTACGTATATAACTTATTCATATTATAAAATGTTTACGACAAAAAAATGATATTGCTTTTGTTTTTTGCTTGGCCATAAATTAAATAATGCTAACATTTTTTTCCTTTAAAAATACGTTTATGTAATATTTTTATGCGCAATATTTTCGGAGTATAGGGTACAATAAAAAATAAATTTTGCTGTCTCGTCAATTATTATTATGTATTGTGGGTACTGCACTAGTCATACAACTGTTAATCCAATTACAATATGACGTGCAATGAATGCATGATGCGTGTCGATTTATATATTATACGTATTGGAAATGTTTAATTATTTTTTATCACACTATTACATTATTGTTAATATTATTATTTAACGCAGCCTTTTGTACGCCTCTCTCTTTCTATCATATATGATATCGATTGAATACCACGCCATTTTCGAGTGACACTCGACTTGTGTCGGGATAATTGGTGCAAGGAATTCAAATGACGAACAAAAAAAATCATGACACCTGTTTTTATTTATATGTTCAAAAAAATAAAACTGTAACAAAAAACGAAACGATGCAGAATCACAAATCGCTGTCGTCTACGAATATGATAATACTCATAAGCAAAAAAAGGTATACACAATGTAATAAACAAACGAATTATCGATAAATAATAATAATGTTATTATTAAATCATGCTTATACGATATGTATATAGTTATAATGATAATATACAGGGTGATTTGACAAGTATGCTCATTTGTTTATTTTGCCAATAGGTACTATTTTTTTTCCATTATACTATATAGATATTCACCTTCAAATTAATATATTGTTGATAGTGGTTAGTATGTTTATATTTTTGGACACCTTATAAAATATTTTTTGAAAGTAAATATTATCAGTTAAACTCAAAGCGTTCTGCGTAGTTACAATTATTCACTGTTATCACGTACATGCGATATATTGCTATAATGCGAAAAAACGATACGACTGTGCGCGTATATCGGTCACGTATATAAATTATATAATAATATATACAGTTCACAAGTGCACCGCCTTTCCTCGTACTTAACGAAATATATTATTGGTGCATTTTTTCCCCGCTCGTTTCGTATTCACGAGCCCGATTTAATGATCCACTGGGCTCTGAAAAATAAAAAACCTCAGTGGGGCCTGCTCAACTCTCAAAGTTTAACCCTTCTCTTCACTTCAAATTGTTTTTAATTGCCCTTTTTATGGTTATGTACTTAATACTACTACTACTACTACTACCACTACTATATTATTATACTTATTTAATTGTATATAACTTTAAAATAAAATAATTGACATAACTAGCAAAACAAACACTAAATTATACCTAAATATAATTAATTCATTATTAAAATATATGATTTTATTATAATATTATCTTTTTTTGTGACTTGAACATTTTTTTAGAATTTAAGGAAATTGAGTACCTAGGTATTAAATATTCACGCGAAAACATAGTTATATAAGAGAGATATTATATTATTAAAAATAATAAAATTAGTTTTTTTTTAAACTACACAAATAATAGAAAAGATAAAAAATATCACATCAAATCGATCAGAACCATGTTATTTACCACAAGACCGCGTATTTAAAACAATAATTGTGGTACCTTTATTTTTCATTGAATAATGATTATTATTTATTTTTTCACTTAATACAATTAAATAAGTAAGTAAAAATGTAATTTTATGTGAAACCTTTTTTAGCTCATACATTTAAGACAATTTAAAAACAGTAAAGAAACTTTTTAGGACTTAGGTTGGGCTGTTATATTGTAAAACATAGAGTACAATTTTCAGTTAAGATATAAAATAATTAGATTATAATATGATTATTTTGGACGTTTGTTCAACATAATAATATATATTATGTGCAGCGCGGAGCACTATTTGTATAAACTATACGCTCATGGTTTTGACATTAATATACAAAGTTAAATAAAATGTTTAAACAAAGAATATAGAACAAAGTTCTGTTGTATAGATCTATTATGGCATGGTCAGTACCTATGTATTTGTATAACGTTATTTCCATGATAGAGTTGACAAAACGTACACGTATGGTGAAGTGTACCTATTGCAAGAATACGCGTCATATTATACTCATATATGGTTTGCGCGTTAGAACACATGCGAGCGACGAACGGTAAACACACGTATCTGAACACGCATTATCATTGGATATTTTTACGATTACGTAATGTGAAATACAAATATTAATTTCTATTGCAATATTTTGCTAATAGATGTGCAAGCTAAAGAAAATACGAGCTTGTACCCGGTTTGCTGTTAATAACATTTTACTAAAAGCACCGTGTGTCCGTGGGCCATCGATGTTCAATCGAAACTCATTAACAGACTTGAAAGAGAGTTAATATATTTTTAGTTTATGAGCGGAAAATAAATAGCAGAATTTATTGAAGCTTTGATTTTACAATTACGTATGTTTTTTTTTGTGTATGTATATACGATAAGTATTTGAGAAAAATGGTTCGGTTTTCAACTTCGAAGGTGATTTTGGACAGTAAATTTAATTTATTTTGTATTTTAAAGAAATCCAAATTATTAATTCTTAGTATTTTTAAAAATAATCCGGAAAAACAAACAAAAATTTAAGAAAAAACTGGAACTTCTACGCAAATCTAATATTATTATTATTAAAACAATTATTTTGTAACCATGATTATCAAAATTTAGAGTCTTCGTTCTTAATCGTTTTTCACTGTATATGCAGAACGATATTCACTTGTCCGTATTTTTAGTATTAAAACTAATATGAAAAAGAAATAATCGTTATTAATATTTGGTTTGAATAATACCAACAAATATTATTTGTAAATTCATCATAAACTTTTATACGTAACTATATGTACACCAAACACTAATTAAGTTTATCGAATACTTAACAAACATTTAGGGGCCTTCTTTAGTTACTGGCTTAGCCGAAATAATTTACATGAAATATTATTATAATATTAATACTGTTTGTCACGCAAATGTATTCTTGGTTTTCACATTAAAAATATAATATGTTCTGCGAGGCTATGAAATTACTTGGGATTGTATTAAGGATCGCATGTCAATTCAAACTCTCATATTCTCTTAAAACCCTTTAAGTAGGTACTGTTCTCTCATCAGACCTATACTTGAATATGGATCTGTACTCTGCAGGGTTCACCATACCCCCTGTAACCGACTTTTGGTTCATAATAATATCCAGAGAATATTTTTTCGATATACAGTGAGTTCCGCTTAATGTGATCACATTGGTTCAAATTATTTTGATTATATTAACCGGTTGAATCATTAAAACATTTTTTTTTTATTGATGAGTTTATATTTTGTATGTATGTTTAAAATTAGATTAAAATAAAATAAATTTAAAATAAAGTAAGGAAACTATATATTTTTGATTGTACTTGAGAATCTACTATTTTCATTTTCATATCAGCCTGACATTAAAATCCATATTCAGTTAATAAAATATATACATACATATCATGTATTACATGATTATTAATTATTTAAAAATAAATATTTAATAAACGTTTTATTTTTCTTGTAGTTGTGTTTTTTCGGTAATGTTATCAAATAAATAATGATAATAAGCTGAGTGAATTTACAATTCATACCTACTTCTAGTAATTATACAGCTAGGTATAACTTACTATTAATATATAAGGTTTGTATACCTACTTAATTGCATATATGAATTATTTTTATAATTTTTCGTGTTATGTTTTAAAGGTATCAACTGTGATATAGTTATTCTTTTGTCGAGACAATTGGACGATTAAGTGTCTAGGAGTATGCCGTTATTGCTCCAATTCCCAAGTTTACAGTACTTAAAACCTACAATTGTATAGGTTGGTAGTACGCATATGTATTGTTATACCTATTTTAGATTGTGTATGCGAATGAGGAGGTTTAACAGATTTCGCATGTTTTGTAATTTGGCGATGAGTTGATAAAAACAATTACATTTGTCCCATTGTTCAATGAATTTTTAATAACAATTGATTATATAGGTACTTACATTATTTATTTTAGGGGTGCAATATTTATTATTTAACGATTACGTCAGCTGTTTATATCATTTTACAGTGTATAATAAATAAATAAACAAAAAAATTAAATTAATAATCACTAAAATATTTTAATCTAAAATCTTAAACCACTATTGGGGTGGTGTTGTGGAATAACCCATTAAATAATTATAAAAAGCAGTAAGTTCGTGATTGAAAATTGATTATTATATTTATTAAGTAATTTCACAAAGGAAGTCGCAGTGAGTGGATACCTTGACTATTGAAATTTAAATTTGACTATAATATACTATTTAATGTATTGTTATGTTATTAATCTTACTTATAATTGTATACATATTATTGTGTTACTATTTCCAGACGAATATATATATATATATATATTAGTTAAAAATCAAATTGTTTTATCATTAATATTGCATTGTTCAAATATGAAAATATATATTATAAAACATTTTATTTTATGACCTTTTCAATTAATTACGGATAAAAATAAGATTATCTTACATTTATTTAAAAATATAATTTATTATAAGTATCTATTATCTATGTGTACGGTTATGAATGGTAAGTGTGCGGTTTTGAACGACACCAAATATTCTTACCTTTAAGTTTGGTAACAGGTCAATTCACTCTAATATTAATGCTAACAACACAAAATCAGTTATGCGAAATGGAAATTCACCATATTATGTATAGTTCATGTACACAAATTGTAGAGATTACACATAAATAAAATTCAGGAGATCTCTCTACCCCATTTTAAAATCTTGAATTTCTGATTGCGCCAATATTTTATTTATGAACTGTTTATTTATTGACGAATGTAAATAAATAATGGGCAATAATTAAATTTATATTATATTAAATATGTAGATTAACATTTAACTCATCAAATAATAATAATAAAATAAATATAATATTTTTGTTATTGGTTTATAATTTATAAAAATCGATAAATTAATTATATAAAACTTAAAATGCAAATACTTTTTTTATTTTAATCGTATATTTTAATATTTATGGTTATGTAAAAGTTAAATTTTTTAATTCTAATAAAATTTAGGTACCCACTCCATAAATTATATCATATATATTATATTTTTCCTTTGACTAAAATTGTATAGTCAAATATATTATAATTATTATAATATATAAGTAGATACTTCATTATATCGTACATAAGAGTATTACTATTTTCATTCATGATAATAATTTCAAATTAACATGGTAATGCATTAATATTATTTAAACTATATTACAAGTGCCAAGGTATGTACCTATTTTATTTCAAATAAAAAAATAGAAATTACTAAATAACTATAATTAAATCGTTTTTATATGACAACGTTGAAGTATAAACATGAGAAATTCAATTCAATATTGACTTTTAGTTTTGAATGAAAAACAAAATTACATTTCCATTTAATGAAAAAATAATTTATCGAACAAATTACACCATAAATATTGTATTTTATTACTTTATTACTTTACTTTGCAAAATCAACAATGCATAGAAACTTTTTTTTTTTTTATTTATTATTGAATTAGTTTTTTTTAATGTTTAAATGATCAATATAGATATATAGTAAATACAAATATTATTTTATTTACATTTTCTCATCTATATTCTATAAAACAAAGATTGCCAAACCAAAAAATCTCAAAAATTTTACCGAAAAATTAATTATTTATACACGGGCATACGATTGCGCGCTATTTGAATCACTTTTGTGTACCAGCCGGCTAGTCGGGTTAGCTATGTATATACATTATATAGTGTACGTCATTTCGTGAATGTGCTTTTTCATGTATACCGACTATTATAATATGAGTGTAAAAATTAATTTCAATTGGAGTGACGTTTTTGCGTATGTCGGAAAATGTGCTTTCGTTTTGATGAATAATTTATTATTCGTTATTGGCGCCAAAAAAAAAAAAATAACGTAGATTATACTTTCAGACAAAATTAATTTAACGAACGAAAAAATATTCATAATAAATTATACTGTATACATAGTTTGTTTTTAACATTTTTTTTTTTATGAAATTATGTATATTGTATAATATAATGTATACGCAAATGCACTCAATGAAATTAGTTCTCATAGTTAAAACTATATGTTCTAAAGAATATGTGTTTGCATTTAATTCTTAATACTTTAATGAATTATGTGTATTATATTAAATTTACTGTTGAATTATTATCAGATTCCATCGGTATATTAAGTATTCTGTCATATTGAGTTCCACTAAATAAATCACTGGTTAATAGAACCAACCGTGTGTTGTAATTAAAAAACACATATTTTTATTTTTTGTTGCCATTCTGAATACACATAACAATATGTTTGTAATATTAAATTGGCCTTATTCATAACAGTCAATGTCGTTGGATAATATAATCACAATTATGGGGCTTTAAATAGTCAACATTTTAGCTGATTTTAATAATAATAAATAAATTCATATCACGGCATAACACAATGACGTCTCTAATACTAATCCAAATAAATTATTGGACACCCGATTTTTATATAATTTTTCTAATAATATTTGTAATTAGTTTTTTTTTTTAATTCGTTTAATACGTAAGTTTATTTATAAATGATAATTAAAATAAAAAAATGTCTTATGACATCAGTTGATAATACAATCAAAATGACCTGTACAAATGTTATCACATTAAGCAGAACACATACTGTAGTAAAATCATTAAATGTCTATACATATATATTATTATATTGATCAGTGACCTAAAATATTAGGTACTCTCAATGAATGCGTTGTTAATAAGATATTGTGGTTAAAACAAATTTATTACAGGTAGGACCAGTGTTTATACATTAATTAAGATATTATATTATATGCTGAATTATTGATAAGGAACAAATATATATATATATAAAATATATATTTATGTACAAATCAACTGAATAAAAATATTTAAAAAAAAAATTAATAATAACATTATAGGTAAACGAGACTATACAACCAGGAAACGATGGAGATGTGTTTGTTTGTTTAAATTTTATCGAAAATATGAAAATTTAATATAATATGTCATGGGGAGATGCATAGGTTAATAATAGTTATCTATTTATTGTAGGCGTATTCATATTATTAACTATATTATATGTTGTTTTGACTACAACGCGTGTGTACTGTGTAAATAGTATATAATATTATAACCGATGACGGAATAACCGAGTAATTATTTTAATTGGAGAAATCGTCACACACTACACACATACCATACATAGGTGGTATACCTATAACCGTATTGGTATACATTATAATATTATGTATATACTGATATATATATATATATACGGACAACATGATACTCGTTATTTACCATATACACTACGTGGTTTTATAAACGTCACTTGCACACGCTAAAATTACTTATTCAAGTTTTAACTGTTTGTATACAACACTATTAACTAATAACGTGCCATACAGCAGTAATATCGTATCCACATACTATATTATTATTATTATTATAATGTACACACGATATAGAGTACAATATTATGTTTGCCGACATAATATTTTTGTATCGCACTCCGACGCTGTTGTATACGATGACGAAAAATCATAAGTGGAATACAACGAAAACGTACTATAATATTATTTATTATGTATTAAGTAGAAATACACGGGTATTTAAATTTGTTTGTACCGATAACAAAATCTTCGAACGAAAACCAATTTACCGGACGTTCTGTTTCTGTGATCGTCGTCGGGTCTGGGAATAAAATAACAATAATATATTAAAACAATATTAAATTAATGACGGTTTTGACGGAGAAAAAACCAGATATCGATTTACGAACATCGTGAACGAAATAATCATCCCGACGACTCGCCGGCGTATAGCTATAAATATCTTATGATATAACGTTATATTATAATTATTACGTTACGATCATCCACGGCCGTAGTGATTTATGACACGACAAGCAATAGCGTTAGGACTTCGATCACTGCGTTTCGGGATGCGTATGCACCAACCGAAATCTAATCGATTTTTATGTAATAACCAAGTCTGTCTTACTGGCAATCGTTGTGCACGGCGTACCTTCCAAAGTCAGTTCGTATATTATTATTTTTTCACGCACCGTAGGTAGTCCATTAGGAAATCGAAATTATAAAATAAATTATCATCCGAGCGGCCAGATATACACCTAATATAAAACGACGGTCTGTCTACGCCGCGCCGCCATCGCCGAGTGTTGGAGTAGATTTTGCAGGGAATTCTTTTCACACACGCGTTTCCGCTTGTTTTTAACAATATTTAATATTTTGTTTAATACGCACCATTGCAATTTATATACGACAATAACTCATCACGTGACGGCGACCTATATTTTGACATGACATTTCTTCTAACCACTTTTGCGGTACAAACTATAAATGACATATTTTTGACCTATACAAAACGTCACATACCAAATACATACGGTTTTTTTTTTTATACAACTGTAAATCCTTGACAGTTTGTACGAAATATCATATTATCCTAAATGATGAACGATCGTGTTGACATCGGTTATAAAGTTATTCCTAAAATTTCCTTTGAGTGATGCTATTATACATATAATATTTCATAATTTATGATAACACGATTGTGTGAGTTTCATGCGAGATTTTTAACTCAATTATTATACTTTGATTCAATTATTATTCACCATAATTTTAGCACTGGCGGTTTTAATTCGTAAAATAGAGTGACCAGAGTGTATAGGAATATTATTATTAATCATTATATATATACAGCTATGTTACAGCTTATATAGCATACATACCTATCAATGAAATGTATAATATTTAATTTAAACTATCTAAAAATATTAAATACCTTCTTAGAAATGTAGAATGCCAGTAGAAACTTGGTGGTCCTTTAGGGCCTATAGGTAATGGAAACCCCTTCACACATTAAATCCTAATGCTAAAATCAGACGCTAAAAGCTAAGGAAATAAATATATAATAATATTATTGTGTTATAACTAAAAAATGAATTAAAAATAATAGCTTATAACTTTGTATACTCACTTAAAAATCAACTTTTCAGTCATTTATTTTACTAAAGAAAAAAAGTTCTGGGACACCTTATTTTGGATATGCATAAATAAGCCACTATAGAATACCCTCTATGGTTAATAATTGTTTGAACTGTTTTAACACGTATATCAAATGTCATAACATATATTATAAATATATATATATATATAAATATGTATAAAATAATGAAATACAAAAAATAGTATGATATATTATTATTATAATAACAAATTCCTACTTGTTTGTACGATTCCCGAAAAATGTTAAGAATTCAAAAGTTCCTATTTAAATTTTTAAGAATTTATTTGATTATTTGATTTGTAGTTAATTATTATTAATTATAAATTATAAATGATATATTTATTAACTTCTACTAAGTATAAGCTTGAAAAAATGCATTTATTTTAAACCTTTTTTCAAAAAAATTTAATAGAGAAAATAAAATATACTATATTTTTAAATACTGATATTTATATTTTGAAAATTTATTTATACTAAATAATAGAAATATTGAAATACAATATAGTATTTGTAATCAATAAACGCGGTCAAGGTGGAGTTACACCTACGTCCTAGGATGTCGTACATCCTCTCTCACCACGTCGCTGATTTTAACAGTTAATAATAATTTAATATAGTTACAGTAACTAAAAAGTAAATAATATCAGGTATATCCAGATAAATAAAAAGCTTTCCAGAAACGTTACAATCTTGCATGCATTATTGAAATCAAAAATTTTTTGTTTTGCTTAAATTTATTTATATTTTTAAATTATATTATTATCTATTATTATTATTATTTTTACTTTTTTTTTTAAATTATTTTCTTGAAATTATTCAATATTTTCAAATAATTTTATATAGTAATACTTATATTATAAATAATGTAAGTTGAAGCCATAATATTGTGTTTAATAGCTATTATTAATACCAAACGTTGGTTAGGTAAAGTTAAAATAAAAAATTGTTTTCTGAATTAAAACCACTATATTTTGTTTATACAATTCGTATTTCATTTCGTGTAGACTATGTGTAGAACTACGATATAGACGCATGACATTTAGAATTACATAATAATATTTACTTTTTACGTGAAAACATTTTTCGACTTGACATTTAGTTTTGCGAGTGCGCACTTGATAAAACCTAGTGTATACGTTACGGATCCTACTGAAGTCGACTTTTGAGTACCTACATATATGACGTACTTATTGTGTATACAGTACACCGTTCGTAATGGCAATAAGTACTATTATTATTATTATTGTTATATATATATATATATACTTTATTTTGAACATATCGTCAGCGCATAAAACATTTATTACATGCTATATATGTGTACAACACATTTTTTCGATGGACCACGAAATGTACTGTCGAATCTTAAAGTACATTATGATTGTATACTTATGTATAATAACAATTAATTTGGCGATGTAATTTTACAACATATAATGCTTAATTATAATATATTACGTAAAATCGCGTTAATGGTTGGTTCATATCCCACCTTTATTCTAATATACATCAGCCGATAACAAACTGCACGTCATAATTCATCAATTATTCATCACATCTGCAGGTTGTGTTCTAATGATGTACATTGTCCATTGTTAATTGTTTCTATATCATGATATGAAATCTCTGTAGTATACTGTTACGGTCTATGCGTATATTTTTATTATTTATAATACTTTTATCGGTCAACGTAGTCGTTCATCAAATTATCATTTAAAACAGGTAGGTACTGATATTCGTGCCCAGATTGTAATGTTGTGGCGGGGGGAGTGCATAGCCTATGCCATATAAGCCATTTCTAGGCCATATATTTTAGGCATTCTTCCTATTTCCTTTCAACACAATTTTAATACACTTATTTAAAATACAATTAAAAAAAATAAAACATAAATGTACTTATATATAATGCATAGCAAATATTTATGTTTGATAACAATATAACAATATATTTTATTTAGTGCTGGTTTTGCTATTATAAATAGCAATTTTATTTTTAAATGGTACCTAGGTATACGATTATAAAATTATAAATAAATATAGAGCGAGGTAGATAATTTGATTAAAAAAATGAATTGAGGAAATAAAGTTAAAGTTTGAAAGTTAATAAGAACCCACTAAATGTCTTGTGGTCACAATTGTAAATCTTTAATTCAGCTTGGGAATATCGTATAGCTAGCGATAAAAATTAAAACATGTTTGCGTATATTTATATTTAGTTTTATATTATGTAATAATTTTTTTTAACGGAACGCAAAGGTTACAATCAAATAAATGTGCACAATCACGTGAACCAAACATAATCACAATGGTATTTTTTTACTTGCTTGTATACAATTTTTACAGTCAATTGTTATGTTTTTTTTTTAAAAATAGCAAATATTGTTACATCATTTAAAATATACGTAACGCTATAATATTGTCCAAGAAAAAAAAATATACATCTTACATCTTATAACTTTTGACTCCATTGATTAATTTTAAGCTAACATTAAAAAAAAAAAATGTATTTAGAATATATATTATATATGATTAAAAAAAAAAAATATAAGAATATCAATTCAGTAAAAATAAGAAATTAAGTTTTTAATTTTTCTATTACAAGTACTATCGATGTAACACCAAGTTACATCAATTTAACAATAATATATATATAGTATAGACAGTGTGATTATTTTATTAATACTTATTATATCGAAAAATTTTAACAATTTTATAAATATTATTTTAACTTTTAACATATAATTTAAAATAATTAAATATACAAAATAACATTGTAAAAAAAAATCGTTATTTTTTTATTATTATTAAGTATTTTACTTTTTTTAATGACGGTATACACTTTTCAATTGTTATTTAATGAAACAGAATAATTTTCTGACAAAATTTAAATAAAAACATCAAATGTTGAATTAGAGTTTAAATCATGGAATAGTTGTAGTGGACTAACAACGTTGTCTCAAATTCTACTGAGAAAATTAGTGTGGCTGACTAATCGGTTCACGCTGTATTTTATACGTGCAAACCATATACCTAGTCCATAAGCTACCACGGTATGGCGCCGACGGCTGTCATTTAATTATATTATGAACGATACTGGGCACGTGCGCGAAATTATATATATGTGTATAATATACATTATGCCTTTAATCCTACATATTATTGCGAACTACCAGTGAACGCAACGCACCTGTAAAGTGACGTTTTTTCTAATGTTTATTATGCTGAACCATTTACACTGTAATTAAAACAATTATACGTACACATATGGATATATATATACAATATTATATTATAAAGGGTTATTCACCGGACATGTTTCATTTTTATCTATTATTGATGTATTTATTGAAATCCTGATTTTTGTGAAGTTTATATACTTTTTATAGTGATCATATTATTACATACTTTATAATTAATTGATATAGGTACTATTTATTTATTTAGATTTTTATGCCATTCTAAGGATTGTCTTGTGTTCAGACTTCTTTTATTCAAATTATATCATTATATTTTACTGTTAATTATTAAGCACGTTATTTTTTTATTAGACTAAATCAAAATTTGAATGAATTATTTTTAAGTAATTAAACTTTCTTTATGTACCAATTATAATAATCTATATAATATATTGGTTTTATATCTACTATAAAATATACGTAATATTTACTGTTTAGTATAATATGCTTATTTGTTATTATAATATACTCGAACAATTTATACAAGCATTAAGTGCTAATATATTATTAATTACTATATGATTTTCAAATTATCATAGTTTCCATATACTTGAATCTATTGTCATGGAATAATTATTCAGAAACTTCTCGTTCAAATTTCGATTAATATATTGTGTTCCCGCAATGATAATAATTAAGGACTGTCAAGAATCGAATTGGTTGTTTTATTTAGGAAAATAATCCATTAACTATTATTTTTTTAACCATTTATGTCAATACCTAATAAAATATAAATATAAGATATGATACTGTAGGAGAAAGAATCTTTAGTCCCAAAAATCCTTTAATCCTAACTGATTTTTCTTTTAATTTTAAAACGACTTAAATTCCAATTAAAGTTTAATGTGACTAACAATCAACAAAGCACAAGGTCAGCCATGGAAACCGGAAGTCGATTGTCAATAAGGTATTTCATGAATTATCATCAATTTCTACAGCGAATACACCAACATTAAAATAAAATAATAATCTACCTAACAATTTAGAGCAAATGAGAGCAGTTTTAACATTAAAATAAAAAAGTTTGTATCAAACAATCCTTGATATTAGTAAATCACTCATTAAAATACAGATAAATGCATTATAAAAGGGAAAAATAAAGGCAGTGCATTCGGTGCATGCACGATGAATCCATTGTAGGTATTATTGGCCGTTGTACAGGCCATTACGTTATACTTGTCGGGAATTAAGCCGAACGTCAGTGTACAGTGCTGCTGCACATTTCGCGACAGCAACAGTAATAATATTAACTGCAATAACAATAAAATAATAATAATAATAGTAATGATTAGATTATACGTTAGCAGGTTTTGCGCTGTGGTGCGCGTGGATTTATCATTGGCGACGTGTAATGATCTGTGCAAGAAAAAAAAAGTCGACGCGCCGGTGGAATACGAAAACAATTTAGCGAAAAAATGCGACTTGTCGCGAGACAGTACCTAATATTAATGTGTATGGCGGAAAAATAAGAACGACAACGAGAAGGATCGGCTACGATAGGTTATTGGTATATAGCGGGGATTTTTTCCCCTTTTAATTAACCACCGTCGATTGGATAAAATACGGCGGAGGCTGCAGCGAGGCGGCGTCACGACGACGGACTTACGAAACCAAACCACGTACGCGAGCCGAGAGACCGCGAATCGGAGATATTACAGTACGCGAGTTTATACGTGTTTTTATACAGGCGTATCTACACACACACACACACACACTCACTCATTCACGATCCACGTGCCGACACTATTGCTCGAGTGTTTTCAGTTTATTATTATTGTTTTCGGGGACGACAATGACACGGCCGCGTAAAAACGATAAACCGATTCATCGGTCGTTCGTGTCGTCGGCGACGAATATATACGACGCGATAATAATAACAATCGTCAATATTCTGATGGCATAATACACGACTATGATAAAATAATATCATATAATATGGTTTCATGTGAAATCAAATCTATAGAATTTTGCGATCTCGGGACCAGCAGTTTCACGGACGCACGAAGCGGTCCAGACAACCGAAGCGCCAAATGCCGACCGTTGACAATACAAAAGTATAGTAAAAATATGAAGAAGCTGCTAAAATGATATAAATAATAGAAAAAGCCGCTTAAAAAATGCGAGATCAGATTTTTACATCAAATTTTGCAGAATCCCGAAATATTCCGGAATAATTGTTATTTATTTTACAATAGATCATTAATGTTAGGATCAATAACGCTATAGCTACGCAGATCACAGATGAGTATTTATTCTATGTGATCAAATATTAACCTGACTTGTAATGTTGATTAAAAAAAATGTCAATATTATTTTAAATTGCATTAGGTATACCTATGACTTTTAGGACTTAGTCATAATTTTCATTTATATAATATATATATAAATAAATTCTTTGTCAAAAATAAAAGATGTTGGTGTTGCTATAGCCTACTCATATACACCCGTAAACACCCCTAAGTGTGTGGAGGTCGGAATTATTTAAATACTGTAAAAATGAAAACTGTGATAAATTTATTTTACAGAATCATTAAACGTTATCTTGCAGTGATCAGTGGATACCATCGCAATTCAATCGTATTCTGTGATGCAGAGGCAACGGTTACCTCTTCCAATTTTTTCTTATTTTTTGTCATTTCAATAAAAATTTTTATTTTAAGTTATGTGATTGTTCGTAAATGTAAGGTAGTAATTATTCGATTAAATATATTATATAGTAAAATTTTATGTTGATTTGAATAGCCAGCATTTTCGGATAATATTAAAAATTCAACTACAAAATCTGTATTTCTATCCAACCGGCATCTCAACACTTATAATATTATGCAGAAAAAAAAGCTTAAATTTCAGTTATAACTTACAACTTACAAGCGTCTTTTTATAGGCACGCATCACTATTATGTTCCGTAAAGAGCATGTATTCTAGTACATATTAAATGCATATGCATTGTAACAATGAAAATATGTAACCGTTAACCATCTTTACCCGGAGCAAAATTGTTAAAAACCTCACGGAACAGAAAATCATTTCCTTTTTGTTCGTATTTTGAAAGTGCAAAAACCTTCACCTACATTTATTGTGGTTACGATGATATGAACGTTACAATTATCGATAATCTCTCTGTTTCTCAGCCTGTCTCTCTCTCTATATCGGCTTTATTTGGAGGCTATTAAGGTCCTCGGCTACAAAAGAAATTTCTTTCCGTCTATACTCTATAGCTATCCAGAGCTATTTCACTATAGCATTGCCGATCTCTAGTTGTCTTAGTTCCTTCTTGCTTTTGTCAATATATCTCTGCTTTGGTCTTTCAATCGACCTCCTACCCTTAGGTGACCAGTTGAATATATTATTTGTTCTCTATTCTATTAATTAGTCTTCTGAATATTCCCTATACTCCAATATTAGATCTAATTTCGTGTGTTTGAGTCGTTTTAATTATTTTTTTGTCTGTACGTTTTCCAAAGAATTTTTTCCCAAGACAACTAGTTTTTTTTTTCATTTTCCTAAGTAGTGAGCTATATTTCACGTCCGTATATATTATTACTGGTCTTATTAATACTCTGTACAATTATTGTTCTTTTGAGTTTTTCGATAGCAACTTCGATCCTATTAACCTCGAGAACGGCATAGAAACATTTGTTTCCCGATGTGATGCATTTTTTAATTTCTTCGTGATTATTGATTATCATTTATGCTGCTTAAGTTGGTACCTAAATATTTAAAATTATTTCATTCTTAAAAAGTTCAAATATATATTTGTCGACCTGTAGTCCAACTGCCTGCATATGACGTCCGTTCCTGTCGATACGCATGTATTTTGTTTTATTCTTGTTATAATGATTAGTCCCAGTATTTTGATGCTTTTCGTAACAAAAATGTTGTTGGTTTTCAGATGTCTTGCTCATGTTTACTCAATAATACGACGTTATCAGCATTGGATTGCGATTACCGATACAACATCGAAATAGAATATCGTGTCTTACTTATACTGTCCGGCATACTGAAACAATGCGTGGTCACCATAACTGTATTATTGTGATATATAGATATCGTTATTTTTATACGCCTGCTAATTTATAGTAACGTAGTTACATAGTTATATAGTTGTATTTTTTTATCTATCTAAATTTTTTTTAATGCTTTGCGCAATACGATCAAATGAATATAATTTTAAGAAATCCCGACAAAGGTATTGTCGACGAAACAAGGTTCACTTACCACAGGTGCACAGGTGCAGCTATAGTAATATGATCAATAATAGATACCTGATATGTTCATAATGTAGAACACTATGGGGTTTGAATGCCTAGTTTCATAACTCTATAATCGGACTGCAAGTGAACGAATATTCGGAAATCAGAATAATATTCATGGCCGGATCTAGCATATATTTTACCCGGGGAAAAGTATAAAATTAGCACGGTAATAAAAATAAACTATTAATACATCTATATCCAGTTATTATTTGCTAATTTGGCGCCCTCGACCAATAAGACTTCCGGGACAAGTGCCCCGATTCATCCCGCCCTCCAGATCCGGCCCTGATATTTATATATATTTATATACATACTTGATATATACTATAAAATCGTTACACGTATTATTGTATAATATATATTACTATACTTACATTACTTACTGTTCGTTACTCGATCGTCGCGCCGAGATTAAACGGCTATGTACATAATACATATTAATAATATTATACGTGGGCAATTGAATTCAGTTGGTGGTAAGGACGGGGATAAGTAGACGTCGTCGGCGAGAGCAATAAAAAGAAATAATAATAATCGCGCCGTTAATTCCGATGAAAAATGCGACGACACGTACGATTTATACGTACGTGTATCATATCATAGTGTACATAACAGAGTCTACCTGAAATCAACTGCGTGAACGATGTTTATTTTTATATGATAGTATACAATTTATAAATCATTATCCTTTTGTCCGGACGTAATAAATGTACGTTTTATTCTCTCCATCTTCGTCTCTCTGACTCTCTCTGTCTCTGTCTCTTGTCGTCATCGTCGTCCGTTCATTCATATAATATTTGGTCTTACAGAGCAGCTCACACACTATTATAATAATATAATATATCGTTCAATACGTTGTCGTCTTCCCACCACAACCACCAACACCGCCATCATCATCACCCCCCCTCTTCCACTAATCGACACATGGTACTAATATATTTACATATATATACATTATATTATATTATATTATATTTATTATTATTATAACATACGACTCGTCGTTATTAAAATATGTGGGAAAAACGAGAGGAAAAAACCGCACAATAGCCGCGCGCCGTATTTTATTATTATCACACGCATAATATAATAATATCGTACCGTGTAAATACTTATTTGTGTACACTTCCGGCACTCTCGAGGAGCACACATCCGAGAAAAGATCCGATATCATAATATACCCGTTGTAAGTACACGTCTTGTTTACGCAAATTATTGCGTATTGTTGTACGTGATATTGCGATATTATAACAATAATATATGTACCGTTGTATTATACGCAGGTCGTTCAAATTTTGCGTAACGAGACCGTGTACGATGTCACTGGTAAATTTTTGCAAGCGAAAAATGTAGACGATCGTCCTGTATGATGACGTTATTATATTATTATGATGCACGCACGTATCGCAACTGTCGTCGTCGCTGTAGCCGCCTGTTAAGTGTAATTTTATTATATTGCAATACCATATAAAAATATATGGTATTTATTATAATATGCGTATGCTGTGTTTACATATTAAACTATACCATATAGTTGTATTGAAATTTTGAGTGACCTCTAAATTTTATACTTACTTAAACTCGATTTATTCTCCTACTCTACGCATCAAAACCAATACATAAATGCATTTACAGGCTGATCCATTTAACTTAAAACATTCATTATTTCAATAAATACTCACATTTTTGAAAACATTTTTCATACTTACATAATATTGTATTGTATGTTTTAAGTTTTCACTCATGTATGATAATATATTATAACTTTGATTTTATATTTTGAAGCAAAAAATGTTTTAAAAAGTTAATCATTTTTTAAATAACAAGTGTCCTATGTTAAATAAATTGACTGGTGTATAATAAACGAAATAAGAATAAATTTGTTGTGATTGGTGATTTTGAGAGCTTAACATTTTTACTATGCACACATCTATATATTTTATTGATATGCGTAACTAAATAAATTAAATGTTTATTGTTTTTAATTAAAAATAACTGCAGCAATCATGTTAATGTCAAATTATTTCATTTAAAAAAAAAAAAATTGATATAGAATATAGTTATATTTTTGGTTTAAATGTATAATATTTTGTTTTTTTTTAATGTGAATTTTTTTTTTCAATATACGCATTATTTTCATTTATATTGTATTCACAGTTTACTATTATTAGTTAAGTACAGTTTTATTTTAGCCTGTCAATAATAATATGGAAATACTTATTTAAACCATGTTTAAATTAAATTAATTTGTCATAAATGTAGATATCTTTCAATTAAGCTTTGAAATAAAAAATGAAAGGAATATTCATTTGTTTTTAATTGTAAGGGATTAAATAATATTTTGATATAATCATAACATATTTAATAATGTAACTGTAAAGTTTAAAGGTTTTGTTGCAAACCTATTTTGTAACTGTATGTTATTGCATTAAAACTTATTTGAAATTTTTTTATATAAATGTATATGGATAATATTATCATTTATTAAGAACTGAATTAATACTCGATAAACAAGACAATAAGATGCTGGAAAAGAAAAATGTATTTAGTTTTGTATATTATAATTCATAGGTATAACTATTAACTATCAACTATAAGATAATCTGAATTTTTTTCAGATTTGTATATTTCAATAGAATGATTATTTAATCGGATAACTGTTATTTATAATCCCGTTTTATTTTTGATCCCGGTAAATACTTAGTTGATTAAAATTTTAAACGGTAATAAAATTAATTATAGTAATTAATCGCTCAAAATAATTTTGTAAATAAAAAACATACATCCGTAGAATTCAATTCCGGAAGTCCAAATAATTCCCAGCATTCGTGATAGACGTAGATAAAAACATGATGTTATATTATTCTACTTTGCGAACGCGCATCGCACAATAAACAAAACTTAACAAAATAATTGAGTACCATTTCTAATATATACGCTGCTAATAGTATGTACATTGTACATCATGAAATCTACTACGAAAAGTGTAGAATGGCTAGTGGCATGTATTAATAATTAATAATAATTTATTAAGGCAAACCTTGATTTTAGGAGGTTTTCTAGTTTTCAGTCCTTTGAAATCAAAAAATTGATTGGTTTAAGGAACCCTCATATTTTTTTGTTAAATTTTAAGGAAAAGAATGAATATATTTATTTTACAATGATTTATGATTTTAATTATTTTTATGATTTCAGGGATTTAAATACAAAAAAAAATTTCTCAATTATAGTCTTATCAAGTCCATTTTTCATTGTTATACAAACTATTACCATTTCTTTATTCTTCATCCTAGTGTAAAAGATCATTTAGCTCAACAAACAACTTTATAACGTTTAAAAGAGAAACTCAAAACATGTTGGACTTATCGTATGCAATAGAACTTATGCTTAAAGAATAATATGTTAAAAGTTGGATAAAAAGTGAGAAAAAAATTTTAGATAAAAAAAGTTGTTTAAAACGGGGAACTCAAGACTCTTCTTGTTTTCTCATTCATATAATTAAATAAACATTCAAGGCCATATATAAATGTATATAATTTAAGTATATTTTAAATTTGTAACTAAAAATTGTTTTTTTTTTTTTTTATAGTATTCATTAAGTATAAAAGATGTTTATTTAATTTGTTAAAAAAAATATACTTCAAGGGAGTGTGTGTTAGCATAACTCCCAATGAGTTCTAGGACTTACATTTATTAGTTCTTCAGGAATTTAAAAGCTTAATGTCTTATTATATTTTTCTAATTTATTTTCAATTGAAACACCAAACTTACCATTATCGAACGTTGTACGAGTACCATGCAGCAACCATTGATTTTTTTTTTTTACTTTCTTTCGGAAATAGGTTTTTGTTTTGTTTTACTAAAATTATTATACATTTACTATACATTATATACACGTAAAAAAAAACTTAAATGCGTGTGGTACAAAAAAAAAATCCCACTGAAAACAGCAAACAATTATAAAATAAATGTAGTCTGTGACACGCGATGACTTAAACGCTGCAACGAATAATCCAATTAAAATGGCGTATGTACGTGACACATTTTTCCACCTATACAATTTATTTAACCATAATTGTGAGTGACGTTCATATTATTATGCAGTTTTAAAGCTGGTTCTACAATATATTTTTGAAAAAATATTTTACTGCAGTTTTCCCCATTTACTTTGTCGGTAATCTGATATACATGATTTCGTAATATTATTAAAACATTATACTATTATAGAATAATATTTAGGTACAATATTTTGTAAACGATCATAAAATTTAATATTTAGACCTCAGATAGATTTTGAATTTTTTTTTTTTTGTTAATCGGGAATTATTGACAAAGTGTTCTTTTAAGTTTCAAAACCTACAATTCTACATTGAGTGGACGATACGTTACGTATAATATCATGTACGTGTATAAATTAAATAAAGTACTGTAATAAATTGTTATAATTATAAGATACATTGATAATAAGTACAGCAATAAAATTAAGTTTTAGATTTAGCCAATTCTGTGTGTGGGGAGAAAAGTTTATATTTCCAAACAGTTTCTTTTCGATATTACAGTAAAAAGTGACCAAAGTCCTTTACAGGCGATCAAAATCGCTCAGCGGATTACGCGTATAGCCCTAAATTGGAGTTTTTCTCTTCTTATTCTTCTTATTTTACTTTTTTGTTTGTACATTGTAGAAGATTAATCGATTTAAGATTTTAAGAGATAAAACGTCGACACATCGGTTGCCCGTGTCGAGGTTGACTAATTCCCGCGGAACTCAACTAATCCATCCAACACCACGAAGACTGCACAAAGTATATTTTAGATTCTGAGCGGATCGAATGTATTGAATAATATAATTTCGATTCAATTTAGAGGAACCTCTTCGGACGCTATATGTTTTACAACCGTTTAGATATTTAGATTATACGTAAAAGGTATATCAGTGGCGTATTTAAGTTTTTATCTTAGGGGGAGAGGGTTTGATTTTACCAAGTAGTTACCAATTCAAAAGGGGCTGTGTCCCCTTCAGCTCCTAAGTTTTACTTAAATGATAATATAATTTATTAACATTATATGTACAATATATGTCGTCAAAATTATAATATGTAACACGTTATTCGAGATTAATTGTTTTATTAAAACAAAATTGAATACCTATTAGTAATAGGCTATTACAAAGAAAATATTACAATAAAAAATTGAATTTTCTTGATTTTCTTGCTAATTTAATAGTAACTTCTCCAACTGATAAATTATGTCTCGAATTTTATTTTGATGTTGAAACAGTTACCTATGATCTCACTTCCGTAAATACGCTACTGAAAGGTATATATATATATATATATACAATATTATTCAATAATATACAATATACATGATATTAATATGTGATATCACGTTAATATACAACCTACATGTATTTAGTTAATTTTTTTACAGTTCAAAAAATTATAGGTATTCCTTATCAAAGTAAGTTAATAACATTTTTTTTTACATTAAATTTAATATTTTAAACGGCTCATGATTATATATTTTCACAAACAAATATTAATTTTTTATTCTCTAAATGCCAATCTAAATTTTAGATCAATTTTTCTGAAGCAGGCTATTTTTCTAAGAACGTCGGTGTATAAATATTGAAGCAAAAGTTTCTTATTGTTTTAAAAATAATTTTAAGAATACATAATTAGATCAGCGAAGCAAAAAGCGATATTCCAAGAAATTATGATGCACAATATTTAAAATAAAGTAAAATATATAAAAATTAAAACTATATGAATTGTATAATATTATTTGATTATTTATCCATAGAAATAGTTTGATGTTTTTTTTCACAGAATCATAATGTTATTCTATATACTAACCAGTGACGTAATGCATTAGTTCGCAACTTACATTTATATTTTTGGATGGAATCTTATATTGTTTGTATTGTTCTGTTTATACCTTTAGTTTATATTAATAAAATTATTAAACAAACGTATTTCGTCAAGCTGTAGTATTTATCAATATAGGTTAACAAACTGTATGATGATATATTTATTTGATTTTATTAATTAAGATTTTAGAACTGCTGCAAAATTAAATAAATTATGCGTGCATTATATTATGTTTACAGTGTTTTCTTACAGTTTATTAAAATATAATAATAAACAATACATTAATTATTTTTAAGACGGAATCAACAATAGTCTAATTATTATGTACTCGTAAGTTTGAATTATTACTCTAATTATTATTTATAATAACACACTCTGATCGTGTAATATAACCGAGTGGTTAATATTATAATGTAGTGTTTGCATAATACTATTTGCTGGAATAATATGAATAATTTTACTATGTGTGATTATACCTCAAATCTAAATTTTCAAACTAAATATTTAAACGTGTGTAACAATAAAACTTTAAGTGTTTAATAAATGATATTATATACATTTTTATTCAAATTTAAACAGTGATCGAAAATACTAGGTAATTGTTTACCTAGTATATAAGAGTATAGGTATAGTATATTGGTATATAATATTGTTAACTGCCCATACAATTCAATTAATCGTTTTTACGGAAATTAAATATATTGCAAATAATATATTGAAACTATAAAGCCATAAGTCGTATAACTTATAGATACTAATTATATTATAGTCTATTATAGTTGTATAAACACTTAACGTCAAGTTAAAACAAGTGGTTACTATATTGGAAAACAGCCCTCCACATGTTGATGTGACTCTGTTCAACTAAACCAATGGTACTTAGAAACAATTAATGATTAAGTGAATCAATATTTGAAATTATTATTGAATATCATCGTTTTCAGGTAGGTGAACCATAAACAGTTTCAAAATTGAATATAAAAAAAAAAAGAAACAGGGTCAGGCAACAAGAAATTATCTAAAACGAATAACAGTTTAAGGTCTATCCTCGAATACATTAATTAATACTTGAATTGAGCCTGGTTGGCTGATAATATGGTATAGTGAATAATACTATTCAGTAAAAGACAGAGCCATTGTCACTATTGGCAGGTGATAACTTCAATATTATCATCAAATCGTAAGAACAGAACTGTCGAGAATGAGGGTGACATGCACTAGCACACTAAGACACGCAAACATTAATATAGTGTATTTTATTTCCCACGTATTTAAATAATATGACATATTATGAACCAGGTGAGAAGTGTGCGTTTCATTAAAATATCATTAGCATTAGCATTAGCATTATTATTATTATTATTATTATTATTATTATCATTATTATTATTATCATTATTATTATTATTGTTTTGAAGAATAACACATTAATATATAGCTTGTATAGGTTGGTCGTTGTTAGAGAAAAAAAGCTAATTTGACGTTATTCGATGAACTCACCTGATGTTTTTTGGGAGAACGTAAGTACGCAACACCAACAACGTTCGATTCCGTAATGACGACGTTCGTTATCCATCCGGTATGTGATATTATAATTACTTATATTTTACATCGCGGAATGATTGATTTCCATTTGGGCTGTGATTTAGTGGTTTCGAGTCAATCTGGTAGTCTGGTACGAATGTTATAGTAAAATAAATCCGTATAATATACAAGGTGTAACAGGACTATTTAACAAATACAGTAATATTTGTTATGGAAATTTGTCAAATAGTCTTGTTACACCTTATATAATAATATTGTCAATATATCAGTCATAATCAATCTAATCATAATAACATACGACTTTAGGTAATTCGATACCGACCGTTTTTAAGGAGTTCAATATAGACAATTTTCTAAACATATACGTAATGAGTGATCAATAATGTGTGAGATACTGAAACTGTAATGAATGAGGAAAGGGCTAAAGGGATTCTAAGCCCTCTAAAATGAATTACCGACAAAATATCGACGGTAAAATATAGCGTGACTAAAATGTCGCAATTCTAATATAAAAATAATAAATAATATAATAAAATTGATGTAAGTAAATATTAAATGCAATACGTCATACAATATTATAGCCACAGCCACAGCCTGTTTTGTAAAACTATTTCAATAAAAAAATGATAAAAATATCAAATACCTATATATTTATAAATTGATAATCTGAATTAATTATTAACATAACTTTAAAAACAAATTGTTTAAATTATATATTGAGTATTAAATTCATATGACATTATAATTTATAACAGAAATAATAATTAAAAAAAAATATATTAAAAAATGATTATTATATTATAAAACAACTAAATATCTAAATTATATTTTGAATCGATGTATTGAAATTATTTATTAAAATTGATAGTTATTTAAGTATAAAATATTACAATTTACAAATTATACTTGTAACTAATAGGTATTACTAATACCTATTTAACCTATAACTATAAGGTTAGATAAGATACGATATACAGACGCGAATACGCAATACTATAATGTACGGTGATATATTTTTATTGTGATATAGTGGTTTCGCTACATTTTATCGGCGATATTTTGTCGTTATACCCTTCAAAATAACTTATCAGATGCACCATGGAAAAATACACATGGTGGTGTATGTATATGTATTAATATATTATATTATAATATAAGAATAAAATGTCTCAAATTCATCAAAATGATAATAAGAATAGTAAATATATTTGGATCCCACATTTGTTTTGATCTCATTTATAGTGTAAAATACAAGTTGGACGACTGCAGTGTGTGTGTGTGTAAATGTACGCACCAATCTATAGTGGATGAGTAATATTTTCGAATAAAAGCATGTACTTTTTATACAACGTACCAACAAAACCGGTAGAACGATTAGAAATCTGAAAACATATTTAAACCCTGAAGTTGATAGGACTGCTCAAAGGAGAAGGGTGTTATAGTAGCCCTGCATTAGTTTCAACTTTCAAGGTGATACCCCCGAGTTATAGAGTCCAAATAGTTTAAAAAAGAGGTCAACGTATTTTTATTTCAACCTAGGTTTCAACACGCGGATAAGATAATTGATAGGTACGATGCGACTTTGTGAACAATAATAATATTCATTTTTTGATCCATTTTCGGTGATATGCATGTATTATGCGATTTTATTTAAATCTAACTCTAACACTGTCGTAAAGTCACTGTTTTTATAACGTTATTCTTTTCACTCCATTGCATCGTTAGAATTTTTACGTCTATAAAATAAAAGTATAGACAATAGCATAGAATATTATTGCTATAACGCGTGCAGTACACCACGAGTCACACTAATACGTAATATTGTTTATATACGCATATATGCAACTAGCAATCGACTATGATGTATTGGTCCACTACTTTAGTGCCGTCGAAATTAAAGTCGAATAACGGCAACCGGCTCGATATTTTATATGGGCGTATATCGTGACAACGGAATATATACCAAAAATGGTAACCATATGTCATGGTATTGTCTACGAGTAGTCTATACTATAAGTGTATAAAATATCACGATAATATAATAATATAATACCATTGAATGTATAATATTTTAAAAAATGGTTTTTTTTTTCACCGGCGACAGGTATTTTTCGGCGAGAGAATATTATTACATTTTTTAGAGTTTATTATAATGTCATATTATATTGTACCTGTATACTATATTTACGATTTACAGTATATATTATAATATACGATGAGTAACCTATCCGACCAACAATGTCGAAAGACTGTCACGAACTCAAAATATCCATCCCGCGCTACTTTTCTTATTAAAAAAATATGTATGATATAATGTATACTTACATTTTTTTCAGGCAAAATATAATATGATCGACCAATTCAACTGGACTGCGTTATATCTTAAGTACACAGACAACTCCTGTTTATGGTTTAGGTACTATAGGTACCTAATACATATATACCTATATATTTGCATCGCCGTATATACGGGCGGTACATAAACTTTTATCACACAGTAGTACGCTATAATTTTATATTAGTGCATGTACGGTAAAAATAATATAAACATAAGTACACAGATTCAAACGAATGATCATCGCATCATAGTCGTATACATTTTAAACGATACATTTATTTGGTTTTTACACTAATACATTATGTAATATATGATATTTATATAGACCACGAAATGATTATATTTTTCTATCGCTAACCAGATTTTACTATTTAGATTATATGTGGAGCAATATTATACACAATGTAAGTGTTTTTTGCATGTGTGAGAGTATTTGAGCATTCTGAACACACTTTTTCAGGGAGAAAAACTACTTCAATGTTCAATATTCAATATTTAATTAATTTCTAATCTAATTAATACTCTCGGTATCCAGAGCCAGTACGTTTCCATTTTTATAGTAAAATTTCGCATTGAAATTATAAAAATAATACAAGCAAAAATAGACAATTTTAATTTATAAATAAAAAAAAATTATAGGCAAAATAATTAAAATCGTTATTTATTGTTTAAAATTTTTAATTTGTCTTAACTTGAACTTGTCTATAAAAATAAATTGTTGAGTTATATTTTGAGATTTTTAAGTTTCTATAATAACAACTTATAATAAGGAACCTTGCATTTTCAAGTCTAAGCTATTAAAATTTAAAATTAAATATTTTATGAATTAAATATCTATATGTAAAGCAAAATATATAATATTAAAAAAAAAAAATTCATATCCATATGAAAATACTTATGGAAATATTTAATGATAAAAAGTCTTTTAAAATTATTTATTGTCGAATTACAAAAAAAAATAAAAAACAAAAATTTTGTTAAAAATTGATTTTGCGTACCAATTCTTTTTATTTTAATTTTTTTAATTTTCTCTTGTTTTACCCTGTAAAATACTGGAATTTTTTACCTTTGACCCTCTTAAGTACCATATAGATCTCATTTGCATTAGTATTGTTCCAACAAGTTATGAGAGATACGAAAAAAAAACAAACCCACACACATCATTATCCAATCAAATATCAATATATTCATCGCTCCACTCAGCGTCTAAGATATAAGGTACAAAAAAATCACCTTGACAATCTGACTGAATAGTTTTTACGAGCAAGTTAATACTCAAAAATGTATTTATAATTCAGTTTCTGTACACCATATTACTATTTCGACACGCATCAATATAATATAACAACAATATTATAATGTGATATATAATACATTACCTATGAGCGTTTACATGCCCATAAAATATTTATGCGATTCAAAAGCTCCAATTTACATTATTTCCGAGCGATTATTGCACAACTTGAGTAGGTACCTATATATATTATATTTATAAGAGACGAAAACGACGCGTGTGCACTACATATTATTATTATTACCTATGTGCATATATATATATATATCGTTTTCGTCGAGTCTAAACCATAGTGACACGTGTATTTTAGGTATCTGTTGTATATATGATACGTTGTATGCGTATGTAATATATAGTTCCCTGCACGAGAGTGTACGATTTCAACAAAATTGTTAACATGACTTTCTATTGTACACCTAACAGTGAGTTAAGTTAGTCTTGAAGATATCTTATGATGTATAATATAATATACATATATGTATATATATTATGATAAAAAGTCAATACGATTACTGTATTTCTTTTATGATTAATTTTTTTTTTTTAATATTCCCATTGACAATAAGAGTGAAATTTAATAATTACCCTTCAAGTAAGAATAGGACACAGTAAAAATATAAAACTTACACATACCATATGATGTATTGGAAGCGTGTGATGCTCAATAAATTTTCAAACTGAAATCGAAACGAATTCTACTAATTGCTTTATACTCGCCGCAATAATCAACCACAGTCTGTGAAAACTTACCTTTATTTATATAATTATGGTGAATTGTTATTATTATTATTTTTACAATAGGCACCTAAAAGAAGTATTCAATCTTTGAATAGTTTAAAATATGAGTTATATGTATAATGCATCTTACGTAAATATTAATTAAACTAGAACAGAATCAATAACGCGAACCTGCAAAAACATACTGCAGTATGCTGCAATAAGTCGAATGTCGTCGCTTTCGCAATTGTTTATTTATTCGTCTATAACTTTGTGCTCTATTTCTAAACTTCGAAATGTAAGAATCGAACGATTGAGCTTGTTTACATCTCATATGTATATTTCGTTTTCTTGCGCATGTTAATGTATCCAAAACCAGTGAATAATATTTCCAACACGAATATATGTTTTCTATATTATATTACCACGTTCTCATATATTTAATTTTTTTATTGATATATTTATTCCATAATAAAATTTAATTTGTTCTTTCAGCTATTTATACCAAATTCGTTTGAATTTGATGTTTATTTATAGATGTTACAGACCATAATAAAATAATTTTATGAATTATATCGGAAAAAACACTCTACACATTAATGCACCTAACTTGCATATCCATAACGCCGTTTTATAATTTTATAATATTAAAATTCAATAAAAACACATTATTATAATAATTTATACTGAAAAATTGGACGCAATGATGGAAAAATTCCAGGCCAAAGAACAAGGAATATTCGTGTTGAAAGTTTGTATCACTTGCCTACATTAACTTTTATAGTATATAGTATATACATTATATATTATACACCAATGATTATATGAATAAGACGTAGGTAGACTTTAAACACGATTAAATCAAAATTTGTCCGGAGAATCGTCGTTAAATTTTCCCACAATAAGTATATTACAAATGTACGATGATAAGATGGTAACAACAAAAGTTATAGTATTAACAGTAACAATAACTGTTTAATTCTATCTACAAAAAAAAAAAATCATTATTTATTAGAAATTAAAAACATTCCAAATCTTAATTATAGCTAGTGAATGAAATAGTGTGGTTTAAAATAAAATAAATATTATACCTTAATTTTATTGTCATTATTTTCATATACATTAAAATAATTGACTATCATACGTATAGCTTGCTATATTGTTTTTGATTACAATTTAAAAAATTTAGTACGTGGTAACCAAATTTAAGTTTTATTCCTATAATTTTTTTGGTACGGTGCACAATATTTTTGATCCCCAATCCCCCAATATATTTATTTTGTATAAGATGTGTTTTTTATGGCAAAATTTAATTAAAATATAGAAAACTTTATTATAATGATATACACACACATATATATATATATATGTTATGTTTTATACGCGTCTAGAATAAATCTTTTCGATTAAAGTGTATTAAAATATTGTTTTTACCATTTTTTAGCTAATATGTCAATGTTTATAACTAAAATATTTTGTGAAAGTCTTTTGAACGATGTTATAAATACTTCAACATATCCGATTTGATTAATTGTTTGTAATGTCAGTGTGTACTCATACTTACGACTTATCCATCTCATTTTTAAAGTTCATGGTCTTTTGAAGTACAGTTTTTATGCTGTGCAAAACATTTTTGGTTTCAAAAAATCTTTGTTGAAAAATGTTTTTAACACAAAATGGTATTACGCCATGAAATTAAAAATACTATTATGTTGCCTGAAATACTCCAGATATCCATATGGTCTACTCTGTTACTGACTATAAAATATCATAGTACAAAAATGTAATATGTATTTCTATATGTCACTGCTTAAATATGTTTCACGATTTTTACAATTTTGATTTAATATAGGTACACCTAAACTGGTTTAAAAAATACTTTTGAAAATGTTAGTTAAGTTCTTTTTTTTTTATATAATCGCTTAAGTTTTTTATTTTCTTCAAAACTATACAGAAGTAAATAAAACGTCGATCTCATTCTGCTTTCAAGAAGGTATTCAATAATTTATTATTGTTTACGGAATGATTTACGAAAAACATTGTTTTATTAATCTTGAATTTGAAATTTAATACATCTTTTAGTTTTCTACTACAAAATAATTTGCAAATTTTCGTAATTTAAATTAAATTTTAACTTAGAACGTGTATAAACAGCTAAGGAAATCTTTATGTGCACACCACCACTACATAATAATTTTAAAATAGAACTTGTTCTACTAGTTATTGGTTCATTTGTGTTGGTTTATTTTTTTATTTTCATTGTTCGTGCTCAACCCCTTTCTAAATTATCTAACTTTAAAATTTTAATATCACGGGGGGGGGGCAAGAAATTTGTCAGCATATTTTTAAATTAGTATACATAAGAGGAATCTTGTTTAAAATATATAAGCTTTAGCTATTAAAATTGAAATCTTGAAGAATTTTCAACTACAATGTGGATATCCATTATTTTGATAAATTTATGTTAAAATATTTTTTTTCTTAAATTTGTTTTTAACTTTGTTAACACTAGTTCTTAATAGATGCAGTTTTATGCTTAAAATTAAATAAATCGATTTTGGCATCATGAGCTTATCTTATGATTCTATTTACAGATGGTGCCATACCATAATGAGTTTTACGTGTTGGAAATTTTGAAATATAAAAAGTTTAAGTAAACCTAATTTGACAATATAGGATATTAAAGTTAAATTATTTAAGTATTATATTAGTTGGGTTTTTTTAAATATTCGTATTAATATTGTTTCTGAAACTATAACAGCATAACATATTTATAATTATTAATAATACTACTGCAGCAATGCTGCATACCATAAAATGTTTTTATCGTGTGCAGGGTATTGTAGTTATTAAGTTATTTTTGTATCTTATCGCACTATACGGAACTTTAATAAATTTCTCTTCATAATTAATTAACTTAATAGAATAAATATCAAAATATTATTAAGTAATATTATTACCTTATTTCCTCATTATTAAAGCCATATAAAAACAGTCAGTCTTTATAATAAGGTACAATAAAATTTTGTCCTTTCTTAATTATTATAATGTTATTACAAATTAAATTTTATGACAGGATTCCTTATTATTTTAGTGCAGCGTTCGTAAAACAATTTCTCTGTTCCCCTCTTTATTTGTTTTTTCTTATATTTCCTCATCATGTTTATTATTATTCTTTATGCTTACTTATATCGTCATCGTTTTTCCATATAATATGTTTTATCATATATTCGTGTTTTCTGTCAGATTCTCATTTCTTCGATGTTCTATAGTTTCGCGTCCGCCAATTTTTTTTCCATATTCTATAGCCACGAGCCATCATATCACCCCCCTTGATAATTCTATTAACCATAATATATTACATTTCCTAATTGTTTGAAAACGTTCACCTTATTTTTCCCGCTTATTTCTCCCCTCGAACACTGCCTCGTTTAATTCAAACGTTCAGTCTATGTCATCATTTTTTTTCTCTTTCTTCGCGTTAGTTTAGTGTTCTGGTGTTAGGTCTTAATAGGTCAAATCTGTTGCGTGATTTATTACCCACTTTGCCGGGCTTTCATTATTGTGATGTAGTGTGAATAACGATACATAACTATATACGTAGATATTCGAGTATATATATATATATATAAAAAGTTAAATTTAAAAAAATCGGCTCAGTTGCTCGTTGATTTTCGTTTAGCTGGTGTTCTTTTTGAGAAATCGCTTAATCGTTACGACTCCACTCACAGTCTGAACATTATACACTTTAGATTGAAGAAAAAAAACTAATGAGATAGCCAAAAAATAAATTTATTTCAAAATCTATTCTTTGACTCATATATCATAGGAATATTATATTATAATGTATAATTCAGGTCATATTCGTTAGTTTAATATGAGCAAAATTTTAACGAACATAAGACATATAAGTATATGAATATTATACGCTTGACGGGATCGCAAACGCCGGAAGCATTATTGTATGTAAATATTATATATCTTTGCACTTCAGCGACGTTACTCGAATCGTATTCGATGATATTATGATTGTATCGTCAGTATAGTCACTCACCGACATCATATTATAATGTTTTCGTTGCATTTTATATTTGAGTAAATTCACATTTAAAAAAATATAATCTGCATATTGTTATATAATATACAGGGTGATTTACCAAGCGAAAAGCATACTTACCCTCTTATGTCTTTTTATATTTTTTATCTTATACAAAAATTGGTTTAAACGTTTTTTCTTTAATTTACGCTCAAATACCATACTTAAATCATTAGATTTTTTTAATACGGAGCTATACATTTTGTATATGAGTAATACATTTTGAAAACTTTGATTTATAAATATAAAACATAATTTTGAACGAATAGTTTTTGATTTATTAAGTTGTATTTAAACTATATGAATTATCCTAATTGTACTTTAACATGAAATAAATATAAAATAGATGTAATATTTAGTTAAATATATACTTATATTAATTATTAATATATTCAAATAATATAAATATATAATAATAATGATAAATTATAAAACCCTAAAAGATTAATACTAAACATTAATTATATACTTTAATTTTCAATTTATTAAAGCCTCCACTTTCAAAATACCTTAAACTATTTTTGATTTATAAAGTTAAATAAATTATAAATTACTGGTTGAAATATTCAAAAAAATTACCTGTTAAATAATTAACATTAAAAACGGTCCATCTCATATGAAAAAAATTATTTTGTTCGTGATAAGATACACCTTAAATCATAAAAAATGTTTTTAAAATTAGAAGTTAATAAATGTGTAATTAAAGAGAAAAATAAGCGATAGCACGCTTAAATATAGTAGGTACATATAAAAACGAATAAGCTCGTTGTGTTTGTAAATTTTTTAAATCGCGGTTGCGCTTATTGTACGTAAAAACATATTTATTTAATACGGTATAATTATTAATTAATATATAAAAACAAATAAAAGCTCTTATAGCATATTCTAAAAAACAATAAATATGAAGGTACGTACATTTAATATTCGAGTGATATATTTGTTTAATGCATTATCTAAGTCAATATAAATTGAAGGCTAACGTCTACAGTCGTAGTCTCATAATCTGGGTTGCGGGATCGGCCGTTATAAGCGAAAACCGTAATGATAATTATTATCGATTACTGTAAGGTGACCAGTTTATAGATTACAACAGTTTATATAACCCATGCTAATATTTACCTTGATGAATTGTTATTGATGTTATGTGTAATCGTATTTTTTTTCTTTTATAACTGTCACGATAAATAAATGAAAATCATTTGATTTGATTTGAAATCTCAAATACGAATAACGAATAACCATTTGCAGCGTAATTTTTGCTTTGAATTATCGTCATTGATAAATTTATTCAAATCTGTGATTGATTATGTGTAGTAACTATAATAAAATGAATAATTATTTGTTTATTAATGAACGATTTAGTGCGATTGATTGATGAAATCATCCATCTATTTATTTGTATTCACAGTGCAACGTTGGGTAAATTCATTGCATCGAATCCCTCGTGTTATATAACTTACAACCAACTATAAAATATCATAATATATTAAAAAGACAGATCACATAGAGTTGGTATTGAAGACAAAATAAAATGCTTACTTCACGTACACCATAATAATATGTTTATCTCTATATGCATATTACATATTAAAATATATACAACATAGGCTTTCACCATTTTTAGGAATTATATTTAGTTCTAAATTATAGATCAATTTAAAAAATATATTTTTAAACTAATTAATATAGGTCATTAAATAGTTGATTTTTATATTTTATCGTATCTACTTCCTTATCTGTGTATTTCATTATATTTCGAAACGTTTTGCAACATGTGTGACGTGTGTACATCTAAATAATCTTGAATTTTATGATTATAATTATATAGGTAGGTATATATTTTGTAGATATTAAATAAATTTAAAATTAATACGTTTATTTTAAGATGTTGTTTCAGTTGAATTAATAAATAGTGCTGATATTTGAAATGTCTAACCTGGCAATTATAATAATTAATATGTCTACCCGATTAGGTATACGAAGAAAAAACAATTTTGAATTACGCTGATGATGTCTTAACACCTAATAAATTATAATATGCTTTATGTGTCTTTTACATATTGTAATCAGTAGAGCCGGTGTTCTAATTATTGAATCTGCAAACCATTTGTCTTTAAACCATATTTAATTAAGTTTCAGTTAGATACGTGCGTTTTTATATAATTCTATTAGAGAGTGGTTGTATCCATTTATTTTTCTATTTTTTCTAATTATATTTATATTTTTCACACGTTTGTATAGAGTTGGCTTTTGGTGTATAAACTGTAACAAGCGCTGTATAATAAAATATTTTAGCATAGGAAAACACAGAATTAACATAGATATATTATATGTTTGATCATAAAAAATACATTGCGTTTTAACGTTCATAAAATTAAAAATTATAGAACGATGCAAATATAAAACAATAATTATTGTATTTTGTATAATATACAAGGTTACATTTTTCAGCTACATTTACGTTTATAACATAATATATTAACATTCTGAATAAACATTAAAACAATAATACATTAGTATATCTATATCTACTATAATATACTATATAACTGCGCATACACAGGTATTCCTGTCGATGTATATAACATTTATATGACTTTGCCCAAAAATACTAGTTATAACGAATGAATCATTGACTAAAATTCCATTTTTTTTTTTATTTTATTACTTTTTTTTGATAATTAATTTTTATAGTTGATTGTATGCGATTTATTTGACTTATATTAATATTGATACTATCTAATGTTTGATCTGGAATAGATTTTAACGAATTTTTGAAGTAGAAGCGAGTAGAAAGCACTTAATGTTCATTTACGGCCGTTCGAAATCAGCTGTTTATACGTATATCATACATTATAAGTCAGGTGGAGTTCAACAATGCTCGCCACGAGACATGTTCCATGACAGTTTTACGATAATATATAAAGTAGAATATTATAATGTTTTGTTGATGTTTGAAAAATAATTTGACACGAGTTGGAGAAATATTTTCACATGAATAAATTACCCTGAACACGACCGTTGTGGCGCAGGAATGCGACGTCGTCGTGCTTCAGATCGTCGGTATAGCGGGGTAGTCGGCGTAGGCGAGAACTCGAGAGAATTGAATAACTGAACCTATAATACTATGGCCGATAGATAAACTATGTGGACACGGAATTAAAGGCCCGCTATGTCGCTATACACAATATCTATATTATATTATAATATGTAATAATATGGATTGTTCGATAAACCTTTATGACGTTTATACGGAGGGTACAGAGAGCTTTATTATTATTATTATTATTATACGTTTCTGATCGATTAATGGAAGAGAGGTTGCAAACTTAACTAAATAATTATTATTTTTATTTTTTTGTTAACTTCTACAGTACATGGATAAGTTAAGATAGCTATAGGATTGTATGTAAAAGGTGTCAGATTAAAAGTTAGATTATTATTGCAGGCTATAAATTATTATATCACATGTGTAAAAACAATGTTGATAATGTTTTTAATGTAAAGTAGGACAATAATTTTGGTAGTATTAATTTTATAATTTTATGTCAGAATTTTAGAGTAAGATGAGAAGTTTAAAAACGAAAGGAATGGAGGCTAAGGAAGTAATAGTCTGATGAAGAGTATTGGAGTATGTCTCGAAACATTTTTCCCTTTTGGATTAAAAATTATTTTGTGTGTGTTCAAATCATTGTGATTTTGGTGCTTGAAAAATGACTTAAAAACTGAGCATCCCTTAAAGTTTACTGTATGATCTCTGGCGCAAAGAGTACAATAGACCTGACTGATATAATCTTTTATGCAATCTTCAGAGTGGTGATCCTCATCACATTTGACGTATCCAGATAAGTGGTTTTTCGTGTGACCATAATCCTGAAAACTATGGTAGTGATGATACTATGGTGAGGTTGTTCAATTATGACTGGTGTGAAGTAAAGACGTGATATTATAAATACCGTTCTTATTATCTACAGGCATGAGATCCACGAACAATAATGAAAGTAAACATTCAGTGGCGTCAATTCGATTTTTTTTTTAATACACATATTTTTAAATAGGACATTAACGCTGTTGAGAGTTTATCCATTTTCCAGGTCAAACACTTTAAAAAGTGGACTAAATTAGTATATTATTAGATTTAAAAAAAAAAAAACTTTGCATGATATAAATGACATAAGTGACCATTGTCAATTGCTTTCTACGTTTTATGTCTTTATGTGTACGTTATAATATGGTTTACCACATTTTTATCTTTTGGCAGTATACTCTATTTTAAATTCGGAATCAAAATTGTTTCCTGATACAAAAGCAATAAAACTGTTGTCATTTCGGAAATTATTAGCTAGTATTTGAAATATAATTTTGTCTCCTTCACACACATTTACAATTACTTCAACTTTGTTCTTCTATACTTTTGTACATCAATATGAGTTCGACACAGTGACACGGAACGAAAAACAAATGAACTGAATTACATTTGAATTTAACGTAAACAAACGTACACTCCACTGCATGTTTTTATTGTTACACAAGAGAAACCCACCTGGGTTGTTTCGTCACCGAATTCGGTGTTCTCGTAGCTCAACGTATAATTCCAATTTTTTAAATTTAGATCTATATACATCAGCAGCTTTTTTAAGTATTCTTTCTAGTCTGATACTTTATCCACACGTTTACGACCAGTTCTATAAACATATATTATTTATGCCTATTTTACGTCTTTGTATATATATACATATACATTTTACAAATGTGCAGTAGGTAGGTACAATGCTTGTGTGCATTCCAAACACATAATATTACTTATTCTTGCGACATTTTTTTTTTTTTTTTTTTTTTTTTAATGTAGATTTTATATCTGAACGTGCTAGGAAATCGAAATGACGTACAATGTTGTACACGGTACGTCATTTTTTTTTTTTTTTTTAAGATTGTAACGTTCAAGATTCCACGTACGAAAATTGTTCGCACTCAAAAGTGATGTGTATGATCGAAAGAGTATATATTGCATCATATTATTACATACACCTATCATAATATTATAGATACACACACTGCAACGGGCGCCAATCGTTTGCATTTTTAAAATGATGTACTTGAATGCCGATAGACAGAGCAAATTAATAAAATAATAATATTTTTGTACAAACACACGCATACATATTACTAAAATACATCTCGTGGAAATTAAAAAATGAAGAGCGCGATTCCAATAAGTCATCTGCAAACTATTAACCGTGTTCGTTTTTCATCAGATATTATAACAATATTATTATTGTCCCTATATTTCGTGATGATTATTATTTACTTTTCATAAATTATCGAATATTAGTTAACTCTGCACGACGTTTCTTGCCCATGGAATTCTACCATTTCAACCACTGTTAAATGTAAACTGCACATATATTTAACACAATTATTATTTGCATTTTTTGTGTTATAAAATACAATTCTAAAATGTTATTCAATCATAACAAATATTTTATTTTGGAATATCTATAAACAAATCTTTCATGAAAATCTGTTAAAAACTATAAATTTGGATAAATACCGTCCATTTTAGGCCTTTAATTTTAGGTATATATATAAAGATATTTATTTATTAATTATAGCTGATCCCATGCATAGCGTTACCCGTGACGCAAATTAAATAATGGCCTTATCTTAAACTCCGTAAAATGTAAGCTACACATGTTCTTAATACAGTTTTAACCATCACACACACGCACTAACATTATCTTTCATTAATATATATTTCTAACACACCGCAACAGTCAATGTTTTTAGATAATAGTACCAAAGTTCCAATATATTATGTTATTCAACTTGCGTTAGAAAGTATCGACATACGAATTCTACGAAATTCTTCTTATACGATACAAATCTTTATACCTTTAAACAGTGCCAGATAACTTTACTTTTCGAAAGTTTTATCAGATTTTTGCAACAAATGATCGATTTTCATTTCCATGCGAAAATTAAAGAAGTTTGTAAAACAAATGTCCGCAGAGTGATAAAATATTAGGAAAATGATTGTGGGACGAAATCACTCTAAGGTAAAAGAAAGTGATGATCTTGTAAGAGTGACGCTTATATAATAGAGGTTGTAAACCAAAACTATCAGCATTATTTGTTAACCATGCACGCAGTATGGTTATTAAGCACAAACTTCAACAACATTTTAGTAAACAGATATTGGCAGTTTTTACTCTACGGTTAGGTACGTATAGATATTACTTAAAAATTATGATATAGTTTTACCAATGCTATTTGAATTAAAAATGCTGAGTATAAAGTACATTTTATTAGCGTACGTGAATATTATGCGATTGTGAATTTGGGTGGACCGCGTTGCGATTGAGCGGATGCGGTGTTAAAAAATAAAGTGGCAATGAATCATCGCTTAAAAACATGTGTATGTATGTGTTTCATGCAGAGCTCAAACGTTAACACTTAAAATACCCACAGTTTTCAAGACACAAAACTGTAGTGTATTAAATCTTATAATTCCACAAATTATGTTTATTGTACAGAAAAAACACATCTATTATAATTAAATTTAAGGTATTTAAACATTTTACGACAGCTGTTTTAAATTAATATAAATATTACATTTATTATGTTTTTGATGTATACCGACAAGATTTTTAACAGAGTCATATTATGATATATATTTTTAATTTTTCCTGGAATTTGGGCCCTACAATATGTAATATAAATATAGGTGTAATTCGGCTAGTACCTTTTAGTGAAACCCTATTCAATAATAAGTAAAAAATATAAAATTAATGTTATAAATATTATGAAATATGACATATTATATAATATTCGATGCCTGCAGTTTTTATGGGTGTATATCCTAGTGTATATCCCGCTATACCAAGCTCTATTATTGTTGCAAAACAACGCCTAAAAATAAAAGAACTTACGCAAATTAACGAATGTGTATTTTCTATTGAAATATAACAAGTTATTTATTTACGATGAATTAATAAAATAGAAGGGGGAGGTGAAATCTTTAAAATTTCTGACTAGATTTAGGAATGCTGAATTTCTAAATTTTAAATAAATCTACCGAGTATACCGATTGAAAATATAATATTGGAGGGTGTGTTATACACTCATATCCCAACGACACCCTTTAATTCGTTCCTGTTGATTTTGAGTTTTGAACTAAGTAATTTTCATATCGATTAATTTTATTGTTTTAGGTTTTGTTTACTTTTTTTACGCGATAATCCATTATCATACTAGGTCATTCTGAAGGAAAATATTTGTTTTAATAGTTTATATACCTATATGGTATAACAACATATCGAAAATTGAATCAATAGCGAAAGTAGCTTATGTGTGTAGTATAGACAGTATGGACGAATGGAGTTGGTATATATAGTTATTCAAAAATTCGCGTTAATCCCCTTCCATTTCACCGCACTTATCTTAACTTTAAATGCTTATAAGTTATAAATAATAGATTATTGGTTCAGCATTCAGATTTGCAGGGTGAAATATTTGTGTATAAAAATATTTGGAAAAATATGCTGTAAATAATGAAAAAAAAATATTAAAAATATATTTTTTTTTTTTTCATAACTTTAGTATATATTTTAACTATAGGGTATACATACTTAACTACTTAAGAATACTTTAAGTTCTATAACAAAGATTTTTTTTTCTAAAAAATAAGAATTTACTCGATAAAATTACAAGTATCTTTTATATTTTATTTTATCATTGCGTTATATTGTATTATATTATAATATAATATATGAGTAAATGACTAAATACATTATTTACTAGATAAGCCAGATAAGTGGTTTTTAAAATGTCGTACTTCACCCATCCTCCTTTTTTTTTTACCAATTATTAAATGGTAATTGTTGTTATACATTAATCAATTTTTTTTTTTACATATAAAAAGTGTTAAGATCGTCAACAATAACAACATCATTAGATAACGGCGATGATGACGTTTTGTAATAATATTTTCAAAATGTATGGTGAGGAGGCGTGGAAGGTTAAGTTTCTCATTGTAATATCAATAATCATTATTCATTAGACTAATTGAAAGGTGTCTTAAGCACCTTCAGTTCTTTTTCCAGAATAGGTGTAAAAAAAAAAATTATGGATTTGTACGTCTTAGTGATTTACTGAATTGATAAAATAAGAATTTTCATATTAATTATAATAACTATTTCATTACTGATATCAATAAGTTATAATATCTTGTTATACACTAAAATGTATAGTCACATGCAAAAATGTAGCCTACCTAATATATACATATTATAAAAGAAATATTGATATAGTTAAAAATATTGTAAGTACTGTTGTGTACACGTGTTAGAGGCATTAGATCAAGACCAATACCTATGCCAATAAATCAACATTTTGACAAAGCTTTGTTGATTAACAAAATCGCCGTTCTATATTTTATATATTTGATGGGTGATTTTAACAGAAAGTATACCTATAACTCAGTGGCGTAAACTGGGGGTCGCACGGGGTCGCACTTGCAACCCCTGAAAATATCAAAAGGTCGCAAGAGTATCTTTTTGCGACTCCAAAAAAATCACGATTTCAGTTTTCAAAAAATTGAAATATCAATATAATAATAAATTAACTAATTTATATTTTGAGAACCAATGTTTAACTTTGTTTTGAAGCACTGGAATTATTATTATATTTATATCCTTTCCACAATTATTTATAGTTTTGTTATTAATCATTTTCTATTATTATACCAATATGTATATTTATTGTGATCGGCCGACTCGAGTCTCAATGGTAGCTGATAATAATTACAGAGGCCGCCGATTACTACTGCAGTAAATGATATTATTCCTTCAGTAAAAAACCAAGGCTCGGCAAGTTAATGGTTTTTTTTAACTCAGTTAAGTTGATATGCGTCAATAAGAAAAAGTAAAAGTTAAAAGTTTAATACAATTTTTGGTTAACTCAGTTAAATATTTTTTTTTATTCGTTACCGTACTTTATTTCTTATCAACACACAACTAAATTATAGACTATAATGTTTATATTTCAAACAACATACAGTATTTCTATATAGTATGTGTTTTAATTAATAGTGTTTAATTGTGTTTTATCTAACAATAGTCATCTAAATAATAGTTAAGGTGCCTAAAAGCTGAAAATAATTAATTTACATTATTAAATAAAATCTTTCATACAGATATTATTTGTGTGTTTGTAATAGAGTATTAGTGTATTTTTTAATAAAGAACCACAAAATATTTTATTAAATTGATAACAAGGTATTTAATATACATATTAAAAACAGTTCAGTTGTTTATATCATTATATAAATTCACAATGAAAATATTTTTTGACAAAAAAACGACTGAAATAGTGAATGTAAAAAAAAATAAATTAACTTATTTCTTAAAATGAAAGATAAATTCGTTAACTAAAAAATAAATTTAGTAAGTTAATAGTTAAGTAGTTTAATATTTTAAATCTATACTTATAATATATATATATATATTATATTGTATTAGGTATTGTGTTATACAAAAAATATAAATGGCAGCTGATTTGAAGCCTGCCCAACCTAAAAACTGATTGCAACCCTAACAATTTAGCCCAATTTACGCCACTGCCTATAACGACGGAAAGCATTTATTGTATTCGTGTAAAATCCCTCTGGGATACAAAATTAATATTCAAAGCTCTTTGCAAATTACAGGTATAGCTAATGCAGTGACTTTTAAAAAAAAAAGTATATTTATTGTACACAAATAATATTTTTTTTTATCTTACACCACTCGTTATTATTTGAGTATAATATTATCATTATTGTGTACACTATACAGGACGATTCTTTTAACAATAAACATTCAATATCTCTAAAAGTATTAACATTTTTGGAAATATTTTTATTTTACTTAACTTGAAGACATTATATAAAACATTTAAAAAATGTATATATATATATATATATTAGGAATATCAAAATTTTTATAATGTTTTAAGTTTTAATTTTTTTGAAGAACAGCTTTTGTAATAGCACAAATGTATTGCGCAAAATATTGGTCCACTACTCCATCCGCTCATCACAACGTTAAATAATACTACCTATAGCGAAAAACTTAAAAATGATAAAAATATAAAACTGTAAGAACATTATTTTTTAAAAAAGAATTTGATTGTAATTATGATTTCCACTTATATAAAAAATATTTCCAAAAACGTTAATACTTTTCGAGATGATAATTCTTTACATTTAAAGGAATACTAGAAACTATATGTTATGCTACAACACAACGAAATCGTGAACTTACAGAGTATAATAATAATTAATAATACGAGCCCGGGGTGTAGTTCGAATGTTTATAAATTATATTATATTTACAGCGAAGCGAAATGCAAGTGGTGTAACTAATTTCTAGATCAGGGCAAAGTTTTACTGTATATATATATATATAAACCTGCAATGATGACTATCGTCACTGCTGCTACGAGATAAAAAAAACAATAAAACAGACAATTGTATATTCGATTCCCTTTGAGTGCAAGGTAATATTACTGCAAGGACCTGCGGGCCTTTGAAAATTCAAATCGCAACATTAAAATTCAAGTCGAATTTGTAATGTAAATAACTACGCAGAACTGTATATATTAAAATAAATTATTAGGTGTAATTTATATATACCTATATATACAAAAAGAGAAAGAGATTCTCGCGTGGAGACATAACTGAAAACGTGTACCTAAATATATACTCGTATTATAATATAATATATACGCAAGATCAGATCGGGTCATTAGGATAATATTATATCATAGGTATTCTATGTATATAATATATATACGGCACTTAATGAGTGACTTTTTCGACATTTTACAGGAGACCGAGAATAAAAGCCTATTATACTTTTAAATGTAATGACAAAATATATTATTTGAAATATTATTACAATATGCATATTGTATTGAAGCACCTAATAAGATTTTTTACCAAATTAATTAATACTAGCTTATTAATATTTTAATTTTTAAATGTATTCAATTATGCTTTTTAATATGATATTTAATACAAACAATTACAAACTAATTTTTAAAGCTTGATTCAATTATTTTAATTTTTATAAATTTGAAAAAAATCCGAAAATTGTTTTGACATTAAATTTAAATATGTAGTTATCAGATATAATGTGGAAGAGAAACTAGAGATAGCGAGACGTAACATGACGGTGGTGCTTTTAAAAATAAGAAAAGAGAAATAAGAATATTATAAAAATCACAATACTATAGAATCTTTCCCAGGATCCGCTCTGTAAGCTCTGTTACAACTTTCAATAACATTTTATTTGACGCTACTGTTTTTTTGTAGCACACTAATTTTACCGGACCACAGTTACTTACAATAAAAAACAACTTGCTATCGCCACTGCTCACTGCTGCATATTTTAATTATAGTATACTTAGAACTTCCAAGTCCCAACGTTATCGTTTATAGCTATAGCCCGCTATTTTTTCGCTGTATATTTTTCCTAGATCATATTGTCTTGTCAACATTTATTAAAAATATAGTCATCAGTATTCAGTATCATAATATCATTCAACTGTTATTATAATATATATACTGTCGGACTGTTGTTTGTTAGGTACAGTAACCGCCAGCCTTGATCGTTAGTGAGTAAGATTACCTTCCTCCAGGTCACTAGGATTCGTAAGGAAGTGTATATTATTAAACTTAGACAGTACCTCAAATAATCGCCTAATTTCCGCTAACCACTACAGAAAAAAAAAAAAAATCCAAACATTACTTCTTTTTTCTACCAATTAAATAAGCGTCAGAATATCGAATAAAGCATCTCACCAAGTCCCGTGTATGAAAAGTCAATTTATAAATAAAAATTATAACCAGTAGCATTAAGCGGGTATATATTATTATTTCAACGACAGGACAGATGGCGCTACGTGCCTACATATTATCAACCTTTATGTCCAAACATTTTATTGTTTTTATTTAACAAAATAATTATAATAACAAAAATATCAATAACGATATTACGGATATTTTAATAACAAACGGGCGTTTTATTAATATTATTAATACAATTACATCCTTCAAATTATTATTCCTCACGTGAGCCCCACCGGCCACCACTAATTCAGTAGTCAGTAGCGCGCGAACATCCGGCCCCAAGATAACGGCCTTGGCATCCCGCGCTTCGAACAATCCATACAAGTCTTATTACGATTATTATTATCATTTATATATTTTTATCAACAACGTTGTTTTCGACTCCGGACTCGTTATCTACACCCGATTCCGTACGCAACTCGGCGCAACACTACCGGTCCAAGTCACGAGTCTCCACAGTATATAATACGTATTTATTTTTTTTATTCGTTCGTCGTTTGTAGTCGACACTCTAGTACTCTACACTGCACACTCACTATCCACTCCCGACTCCATACGTTTAAACGGATACGTTAGTATTATTCAATTTTAATTTCTTTTCGTCAATTTATTATTAGCATCGATTCAGCCATGCGTTTGGGTACAGTCGTTCCGGATTTCTCTGCCGTCACCACCAAAGGTCCGATTAAATTCTACGAATGGGCCGGTGAATCGTAAGTATATACCCATTACCTACTTATTATAATATTGTGTGTTTATTTCATTTGATTTATTTACTTTTATTTTACATGTCATTATATCGCGTAGATGAGCCTACTACCAATTATAAATTATTAATCGATTGATACGTTGGCCGTTTCGTATCGGGACTTGTATTAATGTCTATATTTCTGTTTTTAATATAGATGGTGCGTTTTGTTTTCTCATCCTTCTGATTTCACACCGGTGTGTACCACTGAGTTAGGCAAAATGGCAGTGCTGGTCGACGAATTCACAAAACGCAATGTAAAAGTCTTGGGCTTGTCTTGTGATAAATTGGAAAGCCACGTTGATTGGATAAATGTAATGTCTTAATTTTTAACTGTATATCTATGTGTGTTACAAGCTTAATTTGATGACAATTTACCATTTTTAAGGACATCAAATCATATTGTTTGGACATCAAAGGAGAATTCCCATATCCCATTATTAGCGATAGCACACGAGACTTGGCTGTACAACTAGATATGATCGCCGAGGAAGACAAGGACAATGTTGAGTTGGCATTGACTATTCGATCTCTTTACATTATTGGACCCGACAAGAAGGTTAAACTCATGATGGTTTACCCAACTAGCACTGGTCGTAATATTCAGTAAGTCATGTTAGCATTCGAGTTTAAATCTTTCTATTTTTTGTTGAATAAATAATGTCAATAATAATTTTTAAATATTTCATAGTTTTTCATTAATTTAACTGATAAATATTATAAAATTTTCATTAAAAAAATATGTAGGGATATGTTTTAAATACCTAAAGATATAAACATATTAACATACTTACTTAATAGTCCTAATGTGTAATTTATTAAATCTCAGATCTTTATACTGTTATACAATTTTTAAAATAATATACAGTGTTTTTATTTATAAATAAAGCAGAAAATATAAATCATAAAATAGGTAATTAAGTGTTTAAAATATTGATTTTATGTACTAAATTCAAAAAACCTTATATTTAATTAAGCTGATAAGAATTAACAAATAAACGTATTTTTGCTAAGTTTTCAAGAAAAGTTAAATTATTTTAAATTTTTAACACCAATATAAACTAAATAACTTATAATTATGTACCAATTGAACGTTAAAATATATTTTTATTTTATAGAGAAATTTTACGTTGCATTGATTCACTTCAGTTGTGTGATAGAAAAAATACCATCGCTACACCAGCAAATTGGGTGGTAAGTAAATGATAATCAATTTTTTTTACAAAATAACAACTTAAAAACTAAAATAAACTTTTGTTTATATTAGCCTGGTGAAAAAGTTATGATCCTGCCAACAGTTAAAGACGAAGACCTCGATACACTCTTTCCAAATGGTTATGAAAAACGTTCAATGCCTTCTTCAGTCGATTACTTGAGAACAACTACTGATTATTAAAATAAAAAATTATTGTAGTTTGTTATTATTGTATTTATTTAAAAGAGATTTATTTTTCTTGAGATTTATTTTTGAATAAATTATAATTTGTTAAAGCCATATTTCATAATTACTTTAGTAATTTATAACTATATATAATAAAATCTTTAATTTTTACATGAACAATTTTATTTATTTTCAGAAATTATGTATATTATAATATAATTTTTAAGATTTAAATTAAAACCCAATATTAAACCAATATTACAAATTTAAATATCTCTAATATTTTTTATATACTCCTTACTATTAAATAATAATACATTAATCTAGCAATATCACATCATATTAATAAAAAAATATAAAATATATGTTTATTATAATCAATATTAGACTCTACACTATTTATTCGAGTTTTATTACAGCTGAATTCTATTTTTTAGTCAATTAGTTAATTAATTTATCTAATAATTATACATATTTCTTAATTTTAAAGTGGTAATTCTTAATTTGTCTAATTTGTTTAACTTACATTAAATCATAGATAGATATTATATGCTTTGATCTTGTAAACATTTGAGGACTTTAGTATTTGGTAGCAACCCTATTTATCTGACCAGTAAAATATATTTTTTTAATGGATTTATTTGTTATGTCAACAAAACAGACCAAAATGAACAGAAATTATAGAATATATAAAATATTTTATTAAAATAGAACATTATTTTTAACTACTGTTCAGCTAACATCATAGAGTAGTTTAAATAAAAAGTTAATGACAAATTGTAATTTTAAACCATACATATACTAAAGTTCCAAAAATTCAATGAGAATTGAAAATTTTTAAGTCCAATTGTGTTCAAAATTTGAATCATATAACCCGCCCCCCCTCAAATGTCCTTTTACCATAACGACCAAAACAAGATTCATTACATATTTTTCTATCTATGTTTTAATTTACATAAATATTGGTTTGAATAATTATTTTCTATATGTATTTATTATTTGTATTCTTGATTTTTTTCAAGACATTTATTTATAAGTGATGTTAAAGTTTCTAGTATTTACCATTATTTTTAAAGTTAGAACTAAAATCAATTTAATAATTCAACAATCTACAGTTTTTAGTCTAATTTTAAATGTCGAGCGTAATTATTTAAGACTACCTACTCTTAATAAAAGTTAAAAAAAATAGTGCAATTTTCGATTGCTTTTCCTAGATTTTTAAAAACTATTCAAAGCTTTTAAAAATGACGTCAACAACGATTGCGATTTTCCGGGGTGCGTAAAACGTGGTATTGCAGTTTTGCAGACATCGTACCCGAGACGAGTAGCGTTAGCAGCCCCGACCACTTTCATTTTTAGGTGAATGCGGTATATAGAATCAGACCCGGATTAATACAATCGTAGGCCCTAGGCAAAGCTGTAAGTCCGGACCCCCCAAGATTTTTTTAAAAATAGAAATATTTTATAGTGATGAATAAAGTTAATTGACTATAAATTTTCAGTATTTATACTTAAAAAAAATGTTGAACCCCCCCTCCGAAATTTTTTTCAGTTGCAGCCTTGGCCTTAGGCACAGTGCTTTTAATTCCTATGCGCTATACAGCACTGCGGTGTCAAGTATTTAAATGGGTATAAAACCTTCTGTTTAGGAGAGAAAGTGTTGAATTTCGATGTTAATCCTTTAAAAAAAAAAAAAATCAAATCTGAACTTTTATATGTTGATAATTTTAATAAATCTTCAAAACAATTAATTTTACTCAGTCTACAAGTATATAGAAAATTAAATTGTTAAAACCATAAAAAAAACTTATTTTACACCGATTTGAATATTTCTTTATCCCTCGCATTTAAGTATTGTAACAAAAAAAATAATAATAGCCACACATTTTATTTGTTGCCCCAAAAATATTCGTAGGCCCTAGGCACAGTGCCTATAGTGCCTATGCGCTAATACGGCCCTATATAGAATGACATCGATGTAGGGATCGCGGATATGAGAAACAGCAGGAACAAAATATGGTGGCAAGTCAACACTTCCGCGTGTTTTTTTGGCGACGGTCCATTTACTAACGAGGACGGCGGTCAACAGCAATCGCAATCAAATGGTGAGCGGTTAATCGCTAATATATAAAAAAAAAACTCTGGATGACGGTGTAATTAATACGAGACCGTAAACACATTGCGTATAGGTAGGTGACAACTAGACGAGTCGATATTCGGTTCGCGGGAGGCGACAGAACAACCTGCGGACAACGCAAAAAACCTACTGTGCGGTAGGTATCTCGACGTTTTTTTTTTACGGACTTGTAGCATATACGCATAGATATGCTACATAAGCAATCGTAGACATGCGCACACAGTAATAAATTAGTATATCGAGCATCTGAAATTCTAAAGTACAAATGGTATTTAGCGGTAACGCAAACAGCGTGGAATTGTACAAATAGATGCAATGTCGCTATCCAATATGTCTCAATAGGACAGCGTAACAGAAATAATATCAATCGATAATCAAAAATAAAAACTGTACCTAAACATTCAGTGACACGGCCACACAGGTAGGTACACTTGTACACACAAATAATGCTTCACGTCTCCGGGTGAAGCGACAATGTCTGGGTGCAGACACTGCCGTTTTGGCGCCGACTAATATAAGTATATAACTATACATTTGAATAATTTATTTTGTTGAACATTTTAAAATTACAAAGTTATATTACATAGTTATAAAAATGTAATTAAAACTGTAGATAACAAAACGTTATACATTATATCGTGTCAGTAAAGTATAACAATAAAAGCAAATCACGCTGTCTCACGGTATTTCGGTTTTCGGTGTCGTTTTGGAATAATACGAAAAATCCTTTGATCGTTTATGTCATGGGATCTAATACGTCGATTGACAAGAAAGGTCACACGTTATCTATAACGTGACGATAAAAGTAAAACTTTTGGCTGAAAGCGCCGTGAAGACAGTGAAGACGGACAAGACGGTACTGAACGAGATCCGTGTACGTAATGTAAATATAAATATACTAACAGCAATTGTGATGACGGTGTATACCAAAACAGCTATCAATTTATATTAGATATACTCATACCTAAATATATTAATAATATTTAATATATTTGTATTGATTTTACAAAAATGTATCATTCATTTGTGACTAAGGATACGTTTGTGGCAGTAAAAATGCTATAGTAAACTACAACAACATTTCCGCGAGACTGCGAGTGAAAAGTAAATCTAGTTGTTACTTTGAGGAGTCAAAAGAAAAAAATCGCTTGTTTGTATTTTTCTTAATAATCGGGATAAACTAACAATAATTTAAAGAAAAACGGAAATCTTTACACAAACCCAAGATTATATTATTAAAGTAATTATTTTGAAACCATGGTAACCTTAAAACTTTTTCGTTTATTATTATACTTTCAAAACTTTACAGTTCAAATACAGTATTATAGAATAGAATATAAAATATAGACATAAAAACGTGAAAAATTCAAATTTATTTTTCTCTTATGAACCATGGCAACCTGTAGATGATTTTTTCAAAAACAACCTAATTTATGTCTTTAACAGTGAATGGTTTTCACGGAATATTTACAAATAAGCTAAAACGTTGAACAAAACGTCGCCCTAACTTTTAAAACAATCATAGTTTCGATTACTAAAAATGTACTACTTAAGGCCTCGAAAAACTAGTTTTTTAGAAAAAACTACATTTTAAGAGTTATCTGGATGAAGGAGAGAAAGTCTTCAACTTCGAAATTCTACATCCGTGATTAGGTGTGTTTCCAAAACAATATTCGGACATAAAAAGAAAAAGTTAGTTTTATTTTTCTCATGTGGGTCACAGTGACCCGTGGATGGCTGTTTTCAAAAAAAAAAAACTAAATAAAGGTACTTTTTTTAAGAGTGTCGGGTATTTATTAGACTGTTATAAATATAATAGAATCTTCAAGGGACCGTAGCTTAATTCTTTGAAACACTAATGCATTCGATAATCTAAAAATGTACTACGAAAAATATGCATTACCTTAATGAAGGAGTAAGTTTTGAACTTCGAAAATCCAATGTACAGCTAATACATTCGTTCCCCCTCGTAATCAATGTAACACAATATTGCCGTAAAAATATATTTTCTCTTTGATGATTCGCGTGTGGACTGTGGAGCCATCGATCGCGACGTTGTAGTAAGACCGTAGTTTGTTAGACGAATGTTGAAAAATACCTATGAACCCCCAACCCCTTCCCCACTGTATACATATCTGGTCGTTCACGATAGACGACTGCGGACATTATAAATCATAATATATCGTATTTATAATGTAATATATATTTTTATTACAGGAACACGATATATATATATATATGATGATACGGGTAGTTGACAAACCGACGAAGTACGTAAAATCGCGGTTATTAGCTGTGGCCGTCGGTTAGGAGAGGACAACGGTGCAGGATCGGGAGTACGAGAAAGAGGGGGCACGGAGTCGCGCGATCGGTTAAAGACGCGTTGAACCCACGCCCGCGTGCCTTTTTACAATCGCGCGGCTCGACGGTGGCTATAGCGGTACCGGAGTGGACAACGATCGAACGTCGACGGCGCCAACAGCAGTTATGGCAATCGTCACTTATTCACGAGTGTTCGACAATGTCAATCGTTACGTGACAACACGACCGACTGCTTTATGGGACACGAGACGTCATCATAGATAACGGTACATAGCTGGACCGATACTGTACCGCATCGCGCGCACAAAGGTAACGACAAACGGTAGAAAAGTTGGCGGGCGGCGGTGGAACAGCCGGCGAAGAAGTCGGACGACGACAGTGATAAAAAAAACATTACAAACGTACTACTAAAGCGTTTAACGTCGACGAGTGGCTGGCCACGAAGCGGTGGCACACTCGGACGCGCGTCGAAATAAGGACGTGCAGGTGCTCGACGTCTACGCGTCACAACACCGGCGGTGGCTGACGAACGGTCGAACGCGATCGCGGGGACGCATAAAAATAATGCGGCGATCGATAAAGCAGCCGATCCAAATAGCAAATGGTGTTTTGCGACCGTGTACAAAAGCGCGATGTGGGTGTCGGAGACGTCTCAACAATATATTGTAAAAGTAAAAACAAATATCGTGTGATATGGGATTATACGAGAACACACAAACAATAGTCAGCACGTCTTTGAATGCAGCGACGACGGCATTGACGCGATCTCTATATATATATATATAATATGTACCGACTGTGGCTGTGATGACATCACTGACATCGTGTCACGGACTACACGTGATATTAACGTCGATACGTCATTGATAACAATAACATGCACAACGGGACAGTGTAACAATAATAACTGTAACAAGGTGACCGGCCGGCGTTTGCACCAGCGGGGACGCGCGATTTTGGTGTGACGCGTCGCCCGGAAGTCAGTGAATGAAACGGGCCCGTAGGTATTCACGACGGAACTGGTGTGCCGCCGATAACACACAACGAGGACGACTCACGGACGACGACCGGTATATGTATATATATGTGTGTGTGTGGTGATGGCGATGCAAATTATACGTACCGAGACGAAAGGTGAATCGTCGGGCGGCTATACGGTTTACGCACCAAAACGATATCATATGGTTTTACACGGAGTGCACCAATACACTCGTCATTCACATAACACTAATCTTTGATTATATGTATATCATTTATTTGGTCAATGTTTGCAAAACATTTAAACGGTTGTAACCTTCCAACAAAATCGAACATTATTATTATTACCTCAGGGCTCAGACCTATTACATGGTGTTTCAAAAGACTTTCAACACTAAAAATATCCATTTCACTGCATATTATTATGCTCTCGACTAACGGTGTACTCGCACCGAGTGTGTCAAGTTCAATCGGCTGCAGATAGTACGTGGAAACACTTCGATTAATAATTTATATTATCATTAATGTGTTGATCTACGCGTGAATGTAGTCAAATTATCTGCACAATGCGCCGGACGAGCCGAGTAAATACATAATAATATATTATTATTATATTTATATTTATTGGATTATTTTAGCTTTAATACAGGCGTTATTAGGTAATTAACTGTAGATATAGTCAATATCAATTATTTTATTAATCATTCATTATCGTGGCCACGTGTTGACCCGTAAAAATTTTCCTGGATTTTAACATAACATCCGATAAGTTGGTATAACCAAAAAGAGTTTTATCCCGTTTTAACTCACTGAACTTATAATACAATGTGGGCGAAATCCACCATCCCTTCAAAAATAGGTGTTGCAGCCAATTGCCGGTATTATAGAGTAATGACTAATGGTTATTGATATTGATTATGAATAATTGGGTACTAAAAATATTTTACTCGCGAATATAAGTAATAGTTACATAATTACATTTATTTTTTATCATGAACCTATATAGACAGTAGGCACATACTGCTTAAAATTTAAATGTAATAATACTTATTTTTCATTGAAATTATGACTTGTATATAATGGTTATAAACTTATAACTGATAATATACAGTTAATTTCGATTCGGCAGGTACCTATTAGCGCAATAATTGTACTATTCTTCAGTCAACGAAATTTACTTTTTTATTTTTTTAATATACGATGTAATATTAATATACCTAAAAAATAAAGGACATAATAATTATACTACCTATGTTTATCAAGGGTAAACGTATATACACGTTTGTTTTTAGTTTATAGTTTAGTCGTCAGTATATTATTATTATATTATTATTCGATATTTATTGGCGTAAATTGAACCTCGACGGGCTAGGTAAGGCTCCTGGGTATTGTGTTGCTTTTTTTCAAAAGTCTAAAGCCGCGGTTGAGTGTCTAATTGATCTGTCATAACCGATGCAAACCAATACTGATCTGAGAAATCCACCTACAGTAGATTGAGTACTCCGTGCAATCGCTAGTGCTTTTTATTCCGTCTCCGTCAATGCAGTTTTTTAAACATAAAACCTATAATTTTGGGACTGATTGAGCTAACTATCAACTGACCCTTTTAATTTTTAACAGTAAAACAATATTGTTATATCAAAATCAGATTTCGACATTTTTAAAAATATTTTTTTTATACGATTTGAATTGTATTGATACAAAAGAAAATGGTTTGAAAAAATTATATTTAGTAACGTTCAAATTATTAAACCTTGAAACGCATCCACTAGACCGGATCAATATATCTATATTTTATATTTATCTATCTAGATCCATTCATCTACAAATTACGTGTCCATAATAACTAACTTATAACTACATAATTACTTGTTTGAAAACTTTATTGATATTTTCAAATACCTATCTAAATTATCAAAAAATATACCCTAAAATTTAAAGTGTATGTACATAATTATTGTTATTCTAAAAATAAAAAAAAACAAAACCATAACAATAAAAATCGTTAAGTGTATAATTTTTTTTTTTCAAAAATGACTTGCAATGCGTCATATACAATTAAGGTATAACTACGGTATTGTTTATATCAGATACAGGTGAATAAATATTTAATACATTATACATAATATAATACTCTATAATATACAAATGTAAAATATGTATATATATATTTTATTTCTGTTGTAAAGTCAGTCTATACAATATCATAATTTATAAAACAAAATATAATAATTATTTCGAATGTCTTTTTTTTTGTTCGATCACTAATTTAAGTATTATAATATTTCGAGTATATTATCATTAATCGTGATATGTGCGTACCTAAATGTATACATATTTTCGACGGTTTCGTACATTCCGCCCACAGTCTGAAGTAAGTTCGACAAATATTATCAATGCGACGGAGTAATATTATATGTAATATAATATCGTTTGAAATATTTTAATGTGTCTGTATAATTATTATATTATATTCAATTATATTATTATTACGTGCCCAATGCGGATGCTGATGATGCGCTCGAATAGGAATAACAATATAATATATTATATTATGATGCATCAGCTGCAGCGGATGGTTTGTAGGTGGGTACAAAAATATTTTCATAAGCTACACAGATTCATGTTTAAAGTGTTCGGCGATCTCCTTTAGCGTTTTATTTTCAGTTTCTGGTAGACAAAAGTAGAAGTACACGAGCCCGACGGTCCCTACGCAGCCAAACAAAACGAACGTGTTGTAGAAGCCGATGAACTTCTCAAGGTCCATGTAGAACTTGGTCATGAAAAAGCTGAGGAAGAAATACACCGCGGAACAAATACTGCAACCCAGGTTTTTACTTCTGGAAACAAAATGCAAAATACACATTCGTTAAGTAGGTACATTATAAAAACTGTAAGGTTTGAATCTGGCTGAAAGGCGAAAGTTACAGTAATATATAATTCGGTGTTTTGTGGTTTTTAAAAACTTCTAAACACTAATAATTACTATTTAAATATTATATACTATAATATTAAACTTAAAAAAACTCGATGTCAGCCTTTTTTTTTGACATTGATAACCTATCTCTTTTACACTACAGTGACTAATGATCACAATATTATTGATTTATATAGTATGTGACATACTATATTACTAAGCGCGAACGGCACACAATAATGATAATTCATACGATAAGCATTAAAAAAATTGCCTATATTAAACTCCTTTAATGCGATCGGTATCGAACCATAACATTAACATAACATTTATAGGGAGGTAATATTGAATTTTTACCTAAAATATTAATAAACGTGAAATGAGGTACACCCTACGACCTAGTGATGGAAAATGTTGGTTTATCTAAAAATGTAGTAGTCATGTTTTAAACTGAAATGGAGCCCCTGCACGGTTAACATAAATTTTTTTTTCCAAATCAAGTAACACAGAGCACAATGTACATAGCGTACACGTGTAAAATATATTATTATTTTATACGTACTTCATCGGGAACACTTCGCTAATGAGGATCCATCCGATCGGCATAATTCCTAATGACGAGGATAACGTTGAGCCGAAAAATAGTGCCAATTTCGCCCAGGACGTGTACTCGGTGTCGGCATAAAACTGTCCAATAAAACCGATGAGTATGTACGAAATCGAACAGACGGTTATGGTTGATAGCACGAGACATCTCTTGCCCAGCCGGTGAACCAACAGGATTGTGAATATGTTACCGATGATGCTAAATGCGGGGTAGGCGGACTGCGCCAGACCGAAAATAATATATATACATATTAGTAGGTGAATAGAATAATTAAAATAACCTTTAAATAATAATAATAATATTAATATAATAGATACAGATCTAAAATTCATGTGGAATGTGGAATTTGTGATAAAAGTTACTGTTAATTACTGGTAACTGGATGAATTTATTTAAACAGTGGTTATAGTTATATTGTTTGATACTTATTAAATAAAAACTAAAAATATTATACATTGTGATCAGCAAATTGTCAATAATTAACAAGCCATCGTTACTCTAATTTTTTTATTTTTAGTAGGTGGCTAGAGTGCACTCAAGGTGCGTACCTTACCACCGAGATACTAGAAAATCTAGGTAGGCCCTCTGAAAATTTTAAGATCCGAGCACCCTACTAGATAGGTAGATTTTTCGATTATATTTAATAGTATACAATATTTTTAACAACTTTAATTAATAAGTAATAACTACCAATTATGGTGTCCTAAAAAAAAACAAAAAAATACGTAAAGGGGAAATAACGATTTTTGTCGATAATAATTTTGGTGAATAAATTTAAGTGATGGTAAACCTATATTATGCACGTATTCATCAAAAAATAGATATAGTATAAACACTATAAACACTTGTTGGCTGATAGATATTATAGTATATAATATAGTAATATAGTAATAGGTATTATAGTATACACAATATTTGGCGTTTGCTATTTTAATTTTTGATGTTTTATTTAGTACATAATATTTGTATTTTATTTTTTTATTTTTTTTTTTAATAAAAATGTAGATTCCGTTTATTAGTTCATCAGACCGAAAATTATTTAGTATACTTTCAGAAAAATTGTAATTTTATAGTTATGTTGTAGGCACTACAACGTAGTATAACAAATATAGGTAAATAACTTTGCTAATGTTATAGGAATGAATGGTATACACGGGAATCTTAATTGTTATTAAGTGAGCCCTTATTATTGTATCTAGTTTTCCAGTAGAGAAAATGAACACAATAGGTACCTTCGCGCCTGAGTGCACCACACCAAAACTTTTATGATCAAATCACCACTGCAGCTAACCACAAACACGAAACTAATAATTTTGATTTTTTAAGAATTTTTCGTACTCCAATTTCAATGCTTGATGATTTTACAAAACAAGATTATCGTTCGTGACATGCACATGTTTATGATATCGTTGACGAGATAAATTCAGAAAACTTTTCCACGTGATGATGATCCAAATGATAAGAATATGATTTTTTCGACCATTCGAACAATAAAGAATATTATATTTTAACTTTACAGGCGATACAATCACGGTTTTTGCTATTATTTTAAAAATGAAATAATTTTATCATATTATATCAATGTTGATAGTAATTAATACCGATATAGTTTCTATATCACAGAAATATTTAATACAATACGGAAAAACAGAATTTTTTTAAATGTTAAGTATGAACACGAAAATTTTAGGAAAACACAATACAGCATAGTATAGCAAGTTTATATTCGTCGGAATTATTTTTATGTCGTGATTGGAATATTAAAATTTATAGTGATATTAGCCAATTATTATAAAATTTAAAGGTGAAAATATTATTTAGGCCATAGGGCATTTCATTGGTTTTTATTTATATTTTAATTTTAAAGTAAGTTATAGGTACCCATAATTATTATGTAAGTAAACTATAACAATTTTAATATTTAATTTGCTTTATAATTAAAATACTAATAAAAGCCTAGGAGAATTTCCATATAATATACCTATTTTATATTTGTCTTCAATTAGATAGTGGAGAAACTCAACTTTAAATTTAATTTAACGGCACTAAATTTTCCCTGCAAAACATAAACGCTGTACATTTATAACATAGTGAATATACATACTGATATGCATTGTCTTTTTAACAGTAGTGACGTGAAGTGAATACACTCATCTATATTTATTTTTAGACTATTATTGCGGTCGCTATACAATTTCGTTGTAATGATAATCGTATTTTATCTTTTTCATTATTATTTATAATCATATTAATCATAATAATAATTGAAAAAAAATAAAAGATAAATAATTTTTAACCTATTTTATTTATATATTTAGTTTTATAATATTATTCATGGGTCACATAGGATAAATTTTATTATATTTAATATTATTTATTTATTACATTTTTTTAATTTATAAGCGTAAATCAAAGTAGTTTAAAGATAAAGGAATAAACCACTCGTATATAGTTATGTACATATACAAAATAAACTAATTAACTAATTAGTTATCACTTATACACTAATAAAATTAGTGCCATTTTTGTATTACCATTGCCCACGCAGGTTCTACTTGTGTGTTGAACGAAGCAAATATATTCATCAGATACGGCGCATACGGTACCCCAGATATGATGTTTGAGAAGAATATGTAGATTAACATGAGTTTGAGTGGGCTCCAAAGTCCCGGATGTGAAAAGCTACCCAGAGACTTCTGCTTTGCTTCTTCTGAAAACCCCGTTAAAAATACACAATAATTAATATTATATTACGAGTATATTCTAAAAACATGCATAAGTAAATAGACGATTTGTAGAGAACCAGGCATTTTGAAACATGTATTTAAACATCAGTGTCATATCTCAAAGGGTATCAAATGCCTAAATTCTATTTGTCCTAACTTAATCATAAATAATAAAAAAATATATGAGGATAAGAGTATTACGTGCATACTACATTCAAACGAAAAATATCCTATAAAAGCATTTGTATTGTATAACTATTTTTAATGGTGATCTTAATTTATTGTGACGTGAACGTCAAAGCGATCGATGAATTATATGGCTTTTCTTATTTACCCGATTTAGCCGATAGAGAAACGTATTGAACCATTTCCTGAAATTCTGTGGCGCATTTCTCTTCGCTCACGTATCCCCGAAGCTTCATTAAGACCTTTCTTGCCTTGTCAATTTTCCCTCTGGACAACAGCCACATCGGTGAGTCGGGAGTCTGCGGAGAATAAAATACACTGTTAGTGGTGTCGGTAGTTCGCTTAAATAAATGCAAATACATATTATACACGAGGAGCTTCGTGCAACGTAAGACACTCTTTGCATTTTTCATATTAATATAACAAGTGTCGAATTAATCATCTCGTATACATATTATGCGTATATTATGTAAGTTCCTCAAATTTCGTACTACGCATTAATATATTAAAAGCGAAATTTGTTTTGGTCTATCACATAAAAATGGAAACAATGGAACATTGACATAATACCAAACCATGTGCATATGTTACGGTAAAAGTATTATTACGTATAATATTATATATAGTGGAATATTATTAAAAAAGTGAAGTGAAGTTAGTGATGACTGATGAGATATCGTTGGACAAATTTCGTTTTATTTCATTGATAATTTAAAAAAAAATCAAAACCATATGCCCCTCTCCAGGGCAAACTGGTATTTTTGATATGAACTAGAGGAACTCACCATTGACAGTGTGACCATGTTAGCCAGGGGCACGGCGACTGTGATGATCAATGACCGTTTCCAGCTCTCGGTAATGGCGTACGTGGTGGAGACAAAAAAGAATCCGACGAAGTAGAAAACGTTCAGGGCGGACGTCAACGAGCCCCGGAGCTTAGGTTCGCAAACCTCACCGCTGTACGATATGCTCAGGCCGGTGGCAAAACCCGTGCTGAGGCCCATCAGCATAGAGCACGCGTACAAGGAGCTCACTGTGATCGGGAAAAGGACCACGACCAGCACCGACGACAGCTGGATGAGATTTGTGAGCGCCATGCACACCCTGTGGCCTAGCCGTGCCTGGACCAACGACAAGAACAGGCTCCCAATGGGTGGTGACAGGTATACCAGACTTCCTGCGGAAATAAATAATAATATATACAGTTTAATAAACAATGGTACATAAAATATCATTGCAACCGTCATAGTATGTATACTGCAATACGTTGTATATACGTTGTAGGTACCTGCAGGTGATTTATTTAAATGTAAAACAAATATTTTTTCAAAAACTATATTAAAGTTTTTAAAAGTAATTGTTCTATGTAATTTTAAGTCATCAAAACACAATACATTATTGGAAGAGAAATAATATTACATTATGTTATATTATAATATATTACTAAAGATCGGTGTATACAATATACAAGACGTCTAAAATTCTATCACAGATTAAACTTCTTCAGTATTAAAAACGTTGTTTTTAGTTTTATTTTGTTAAGTCTGCGACTTTGTGAAATAAAATAATATTAATGTAAGATAAATTAAACGGTTAAATGTTTTACAAAGTAAACAGAGTTAATTAACCAAGCATACTCATTCCATTTTTCCTTTATAACAATATTATTATTATAATTATAATTTTTTGAATTTTTAAGTATGCTTTATGTATATTTTCATTACCTACATATTATATTTTTTATATCATTTAAGGGGTAAGTTATAGAGATACAAACTATTTTGTTTTTAAATAATTGTTAAGTAGATGATTTTTTTTTTAATTATATCTATTTAAATCACAATTCGAACGATCGTCATAATAATTCTTAGTCTAATTACTATATCTATCAAACCTATTATTATAGATCTAGATAGATATTAATTTTCTAAAAAAAAAATGTTTAATAAGGGTGATGCAAACTGTTGGTTCTTTTTAAAAAATATATATATATCGCCAATGTTTATAGTATTTGTGAACATATTGTTTTGTTTTAAAAATCATAATTTGAATAATTAATACATTATAATATAATTTTTGGTGAATCTTCCTGTATATATTTGAAAAAAATCTATTCTACATAACTTAACTAAATTGAATACATGCCGAATCCCACTCATCGATATGATATTATCAATCGCATAAAGCAGTATTAATAGTTATCGAATATTTTATAAATATACACTTTAAAAAAAAAAAAATTGTTATCATATGGTTATCATTGATTCGTGCACTTGAATGTAAAAGGTTATAGCAGTTGATTGCTGTTGAATGTTCATAACTAATTTAAAATATGTCGGGTTGCACCGTAAATAAATTATGTATAATAAAGCGTCCACATTAAAACAAGTTCGGGGTGAAGTTCAAGTTATCATAACTATCATGTATAAATAATATAATGATTAAAAATCTGATAGCGCTCTAAAATATTAAAAAATGTTTTATAGTACCTATTAGAATGCCTAATTATTATTAAGTGTCATTTATATCCGTCTTATACTTTTATGTAATAATTATTTTTTGCACAAAAAGTAACATTTATAGAAAAAACAAAAATATTTTTTAAAACAATGATAATGATTTATGTATGTTCTAGCTGATGGGGAAAGAGGTGATTATATACAAGTTTATTATCGATTTAAATGTTATTATTATTATACTTTAAATTTGATTTCCCGTTTAAGATTCATCTCAACCTAAATGAAGCTATATATTATCATATCTAATTATAATTTGTTACGTATAAATTTCAATCATCAGTTTTGATTAAAAAAATCCTTATCTATAATTCAATAGAGACTTAAGACCGGAATCATTACTTTTTTTTATAATACTTTACGGCTGCAAATTATGTTTGAATAATACAACAACAATTAGCACGCCTCGTAGCGTGACTAAAACGTGCACCGTTATCGTCTTATCGATCATAAAATAATATTATATCATATTGGTTTAATTTCATTTACATTAAAATAATTTCTATTAATGTTCAAAATTGTTTTTCTTATGACCTTGCGTTATGCAATGGAATTCAGCGAGTGGCGGGCATGTATGTTATAAACTATAATATTTACCTAAAGGCTCCTGTCTTCAGATACACTAATTTAACCAAAACAAATTATTTAATTTTCGGCTAGTTTAGATGAAACAGATTAGAGATACCTAATTAAGTGGCCATTTAATATAATGATGCTACTGTTTTCAGCAAGTAAGAAATGATTAAGCACTATAACGTTATGGTTTATTCAGCTTTTAATGTTCATTAAGGTTTTCAGTTGGTTAGTTGGATAAGTTTTAGTGATATTGACAAATAATTATTATTATTAATTATCAATTTAAAAATTATTACATGATAAAATAAACGAATTATTTTTACTATAAATATCTTTAAGGTAAGATCCATGCTCCATCCAGCTCTTCTTAAATTACGCTTATCGTCAACCTGCATTAAATACTACATTGGAAGTGAAACTTTCGTTATGTACTCTTAAAAGGGTTAAATCATATCTTAATTCGTCCGTGAATGACGTTCATTTAGATTCTTTGACTACCTATATTAAACATTGAAACACAGCTATTGCTGAGTAATAACGAAATAAATGAAGACTTCGTCAGAACAAAAGCTAATCAAATATTCTTTAATATTTATTTATATAATCATTGAATAAATTACATTAGTATATTAACTACTTTATAAATAGTTTATTTCAATTTTCAATATTAATATATTAATATATTATTATTATAACTTAAAATATATATATATATGTGTATATATAATTTTCTTTAAGTAGTATTTGATAATATTCTTATATAACATTGTAATAGATGAATTCAATTGTTCCAAGTATAATATACTACATTAGGACTAGGTAAGGTAATAAGATATGAGGTGAAAAAAAATAATATGTATACCCAGTATCTAAATTATATATACGTCTCTGTACATCGATAATATTTATAAATATATATTTAAACTAACCATTTTTATGTTCAAACTAAATCTTGAAATGAATTAAATAGTGTTGCAACTTTTGAAAATACCAAAATTATGAAAAGACAAAGTTAAAATTAAAGATGTAAACACAAAAAAATCAATAATATTACAAGTAATAATGTAAATATAATAAACGTATCAAACCATTATGCAGAATTTATATAATTTCTCGTGTTTAATGAATTTGTAAACTAATTTAATGGTTTAATATGAAATTTAAAAAAGTGTGAACGCAGTAATACTAACTATCTTTTATTACTATACCGTCAAATAAACTACAGTTTATGACGTTAATGTACATTTTCAAGCCAACGACAAAAATTTATCTTTTTGATTTGTTATGTATTATGTATATTATTGAAAAATTGATTTTATTTCTGGTGGGCTAAAGAAAATGTTTGCCCAGTCTATAAATAAGTGAACATTTCACCTATAGAAATAATATCAATTATTCATTTATTTTCAAAAAGTATATTTTGTAACTAGAATTTAATAAATTGATTTATTTTAAAATGGTGGTTTCCGTTTTAAGATTTAAAATATTTTTATATTCGTACATTAATAATTTTCTGAAAAAGCTATAGGTATACTATAATTATATATTATTCAATTTTCATATACCTACCTAACTTATGATCCACACTAACATAACACCAGAACACCAATCTATGCAAATTATGCAATGTATAATACCTATATATTTTTAAGAATACGCGGATCAATGAGTTACATACTGGTATACCGTATACCATAATGAATATTGGTATTTTTAGTCACACAATTACAAAATTGCGAACGCCTGAGTACTGGTGGAGATGTTTTAGTATTTTAATTTACAGGATGATTCATTAAGCTTGCGCCGTTTTATCTTGTAAGAATGCTATATCTCGATTTTTCAAATTCTTATATTTACATTATACATTTAAATATCTAAAAATTTTTTACATCTGATAAGGATATGGCAATTCAATTTTATTTTCAAACAAATTTTTTTCATTTTTAATGCAGATTTTTTTTTTAATGTTAATGTGACTAAATTGAAATCCTAATATAATTATTTAGATTTATATACTAAGGACCTTAAATCTATGATAATAGTTTTAAAAAGATAATTGGAGCTATACGATTTTAGTAATTAATATATTACCTCATCTGTTTAAATTGTATAATAATATCAATATGTAACAAAACTCTGAGTACCTATATAGTAATTACTAGACTAAATATTACAATTATTTTCTATTTTATGTAAATCCATTATTAAGGTCTACGCCTATTGCATATATACATGTATTTTATTTTTTAATAATTAGAGAAACTAATCGTTCTAAATATATTTTATTTACATCAACATTTAAAAAAAAATCATATGCTCATCAATTTACTATAAAAATAAAAAATTGGTTTCAAAAAAGATGTAACGTCACAAAACTACATATATGAAACTATAGACTAAGTATATTCAACAATAAAAATTGAATGAATGCATTATGAACGGATAAAAGGAAAAGCATGAGTGGCTTAGTGAATCACTCTGTGGCCTGTATAAGAAGGCTGAAATTTAAGCAGGCTGATTTTTTTTCTTACTACTAATCCGTTTTTATTTTTTTTTACCTCTCCATCCCTCATCATTTAAAAAAGAATAACTCAGTGTTAATAAATATTATAAGTCAATTTATACATATTTTTTAACGCAAATACAATTTTTTGTTTTTAATGAAATGAAAAACTATAGGAGAACAATAAACACTTATTTATTCTATTCTCAAATAACACCCTTACTACGATATCGTATATTATTACGCATGTCATAAAAAATAATATATATAAATATTTTATCTATTTTTTTACAACCAATGATTGTTATATTTTGTTATTTTTCTTATTTTGCGATGAGGTAATATTGAATGCCTTTTGACCGTTTGATCTCTTTTCTATGGTTTGATGCTTCGCCACCATGATACACAAGTACACAATGACAGTAGAATGGTCAACGGTCACCGAACCGATTATTGATTATATTATTATATCGTGTGCGTTAAGTGTAGTATATTATCAAAAATATTATTATTATAAAATATATATTAATATTAATATATTATATTGTTTGCTGATTTTTGTAATAATATCGGTGATTATCAGCCCCGTCGTATAAGAAGTATGCCTATTATAAATTCAATGTACCTACTTATAGAATATAAATAATAATAAATCGATAGCACTTCCAAGCGATTTCTAAAACAACTCACCGATCCATGATATCTGCTCGTCCGTTATACCGGGAACGGTGTTGTCGCCTCTACGGTTTAATGCCCCAATGATTATCGTCGGCATCATCACGTCTATTCCTTGTTGGACGTTCAAGAAATATGTTGTCGTTAACACCAAACACTGTTAATAACATATTTAATTAAATCAACAATAAACGTCATATGAATCACAATGTGGATATATAATAGTGTGTGTTGGTGCTCCACATATTTCGTATAACAAATGTAGCCATGTAGGGCTTGGATTCCGTCGATTTTTTTCAATACTGTACTCTATTATTGAGCGAATTACAGATATATTTCATCCGAACACGATTTTGAAGTCTATACCACAAAATCATCTTTTATAAGTCTACCAAATCATGTGTACACTCAATAATTTGTAAGTAAATGGTTGGTATTTTCAATGTAATCAGTTTTAGTATATTTTATATCAACAACATCCGTGACTCAATAAATAGAGTAGATAAAACCATAGAACCAATCTGGTTTTCAAATAAATTTATATCGTTTATAGGAAAGTAAAATACAATAAGTATGTAATATAATGTACATATTATACAAATCACTCATGTCGTGAATTATTATCAACAATTTAAAATATATTTTAAATAAAACATTTTTGAGTTGATAAAAAATTGTGTTATCTATGTAGGTAGTTATTAGTAGTGATGATGTTTAATTACTTGTACTAATGTGGATTTTATCCCGTAACCAAAGTCCACTCCTTGTTTCATTTGTATTTTCGTTACTCTGACACTGAAAATAATAAAATTAACAATTAATTAAAAAATTATGCGTGGGATAATAAATTATACAATATACCTAAGTTAATATATAAACACAGTTGACTAAAAATATATAGTACATACATTATAGTGAATAAAAATATTTTTATATCTCTATAAACATAGGTATATAGTTTTCAAATAATTTTTTTCAAGGGATAAACAAAAATAATACATTCTGGAGTCTGGACATAATATAGGTATAGAATATTATTTTTTTTAAACTAAAATCAAGTTCTAAGTTCTCCTATAAATAGTAATGTAAACATTTTTATTTAAGTGTAACCTCTTATTTGTCATTATATTTATATATTTTTATTATTTATTGAGTTCCGTTTGAGTCTATTTATATATAATGTATATTTGACAGATTAACGCAAAAATAACCAAATCTTATGACATTATAATTAAAAACTAAACTATATCCTTACTATTTTAAGTGTTTTTATTATTTTTACAATGTTTAGTTTCACCAAACACAATTTTGAAAACAATTATACAGATATACTGTTTTGGACAACTATATAATATTAGGTACGTATAATATATCTGCACTGCAACACAATAATAATAATTTAACAATGAAATGTTATCTACACTTGTAAAAACGTGGTATGTTCGTTTTTCAATGCAACAAATTAAATAGTGTTAATTGAGCATCCAAAGTGCACGAAAATGTAAGATTATTGATAATTTTTTTTAAATGAGTTAATAATTTATAGAGATCAGTTTCATAAATTAATAGAAACAAACATTTTATTAAATAGTTATAACATAATTCATGAATTTAAGCATAAATGTCTTAAAACTACAAATAAAATGTTATCACGAGTATGGTAGGGACCATAAATTAATGAGTTTAGAATTTTTTTATAGTATCTAATTATATTTTATTGTTTTCTCAATAGTATAATACATTTATCTGATTTATTATAAATCTAATCTACAGATAACCCTACGTCTCTATACTTTAGTATCTTCAATAATATTTGTTTAACTTTTATTATTTTACAAGCAATACAAATATCAAGTCTATCTGATTCAAAAGTTTCTGACAAAACAACAAAATACCTAAACAAAATAAATTAAACATGTATTGCGGAAATTCATAGTATAGAAAACATTCTAACTTGGTTAATATAAAATAATTAATATGTATTATCATAATGTACAATATATATTATAATACTTATAAGGTTTTTATATTATTATACTAAAAGGCATGTTGATAAAAACAAAAAAATAATGAAAATACATTTCTTGTTTGGAAGGCTAAATATGATATTTTAAACTGTTTGTGGACATAACGCATACCTGTACCTGAACAACAATATTATTTATACACTTTTAACAATATTATTACATTTAATAATTATATTATTGTTGCAGTTTTGTTATTATCGTTATGGAACGCCTTACATAGTAAATGTACTCAATCGACAACTGTTCTAAAAGATATGCAAAATATATTATCGCATCAACACGCGTCGATCATGGTAAACGGCAATTTGGTTGTTTTGTTTTTTAGCTTTGCACGAACATAAAATCTCTCGTTTAAGACCCAACTTTATATTGAACTAACCATAAATAAATCAAATATGTAGTTATTACTTATGTATTCAATTTTACGTGAGTAAGGTTTGCTGGTGATTTAAATTATCAGTATTAATATATATATATATATATATTTAAAAAAAATTATAGTCGTCGACGAGGACAAGAATGTTTTTTGTTTTATAGATTTATTAACTTTAAACAAACAAACACTTTGCACTGGTGTACCGGTTAATATAGGTTTTTTTAGAGTGCACTATGATCAAAATCAAAACACGTTTTCGTGTTGGACAAAAAAATGTAATCAATGTCGAACAATGTGTAATGGTTGTACAGTGTATACAATAGTGTGAAAAATGAGTTAAGACTAAAATATTGAACAAAAATAGAATTTTTTTAATGGACTTAAATAACTTTCACAAGATTTCGTACTAGCAAATCATATTATACGTACATCATAATCAATTATTAGTCTTATTATATGAAAGGAATGCGTTAAGTATATTTGAATTAAATGATAAATTAAGTAAGTATTTGAATATATAAAGTTGTTTATTTTTAAATTATTAATAAGGTAGGCTGAGCTAGTTTTTGACAAAACATATTGTATATAATATTATATTATTTTATTTAATATTATTAACTATTATTAATAATTAACTTTATCTTTAAAACCTAAAAGTTATAAGTCAATAATAACGTACAGTAAAAAGGTGCGAACAGTAGAAGTATAATTATACGCGGTAAAAATAAAATATTTTAAAATTATTCTGAATATTTTGAAAATTTTATTGTGCACCTAATATAGGCAGTAAATAATAATATACGTATTGTGAACGATTATTTCAAGCCGAGTTTCATAGTATTATTGTACCTATAATATATACGTTTTATGTTTAATTGTCGTTTTCTGTAGTAATTTTATCACAAAATATTTACTTGTTTTTTTAAGAGCACAATGGATGTATTGCAATAATTATATTATTAACAACTTTTTTACGCAATAGGAATATACACTTCGACTGCTTGCAGGTATAATGGTATAATAGTAGTATTATAATGCACATTGTGTCAAATTAATATACATTAGACATTAGAGTCGACATACCAGAATTGATACTAGGTATATGCTATAAGGTGTAAATGAATTTTTTATTACTAACTTTGAGAATGATCACTAACATGTGAACGAAATCACTTATTTAGCGTTTTGCGAAACATACGCAAATCTCCCGCGAGATTTTTAAAAGATACTTACGAACTAAGACAGCTTTAATTACCATGATAAATCTTCAAACTGCTATTATAATGAAATAACGTTTCCTCTATGAGACTTTTCATCAACCCACAGACCTATAGGTTTTTGGAGATGACATAGATTCTCGTGATGTATTTACTAATACAACATGTTCATAGTAAATGTAATGCCAATTGTTATAAAATAATTTGCAAAATGGAAAATAGATTTTCGTTTCCATTTCTCTAATATGGATTTATACTCGATGTTTGTGCGGAAATATGTTACGTATACTTACTTGTTCTTTCCGAGTTAATTTTTGTTTCATAATATGGTCTAACCACATAAACTACTAAGTATTATCTCAAGAATCAAAATACTTCATATAGGTACAAAATGAAACGCATTACACGAAAATCTCAGTATGTGACTGGCAATTTGAATTTTCACAAAGACATTTTGAAATAAACGTGTAAAACTATGAAAATCGAATAAGTAATAGTCGAATACATGCAGCGAGTAAACTATATAGGTTTTTAAAACAATTTAGGTGCACAGTAAATATTTTTGTATGAGAGAAAAATTGTTAGTCATCTATAGAATTTAACTCTAGGAGAATAATATTACGCATATTTCATACTATACTTACGTGATACCCAAAAAACCACTATACACAAGAGACAATTTTGGATTTCGAACATCAAAAAGTTTTTTTGTTTTTACATTTTTATAACGATTCGGAAACGGATCTGTATATATATATACGCGCGCGCATGTGTGTGTAATTATAATGCAATTTCAAATAGAGGAACTTACTGAGCCGAAAACTGTTAGAAAATATCGACCGGTGAATTCCAGAGAAGTGAATATTGCAGCTCTTTAGGTTTTGTTCTCACGTGGTTGATTTGTAGTGCCGTTGTGCAGTGTTCAACAAATCAAAGTATATCATTTTATTATTTAATTAATACAACCAGGTAATTAATAACGTTTTATCATTAATAAGAATTATTAAGAGAATAAATTATTAAGAATTATATATAATATTTTACATATTTATTCAGCACGCGTACGCGATTAGTTATAATTTGTACGAAATGTCTACTGGATCATGTTTCCGATATCTTACCGGTCAACACGTTGGTCATCCAAATTATACTGTAACAGTTGCTGCAATTCACTGCTATAATAATTGTAATAATATAACATGTATTAAATAACTATTACTATCTAATATATATATATAATATTTGATACAATGTATGGCACGAAGTTCCATTGATAAAGTTTTATAATGCAAACAAAGGTTATCACAAATGTTCGTTTCCATCCAGATAAACAAGGTAAACCTACCTACACTGCAATTCTATAGTAGGGATATTATAAAAATCGTGGCTCGTATAATACTAATTATCTTGATACATTTTCGTAATTAAAAATTAGCAATTTTTCTGTGTTGATTTTTTGCTTGTAGTGCTACGGAATTGTGGATGGTTTAACCTTTGAGTTTTGTACCTATGCTTAAATTTTTCATTTACACAATTTTTTTTTAGGAAACTAAATTTTAAAGTGTTTGAAAAATTTTCTTGTTTTTATTATTATAATTATTTTGTTATCTTCTCAATACAAATTTTAAAAAACTATTTTTAAAACTTTTTTATGCTACATTATATAATAAAACAATCAATATTAACCATTTTGCATACTTTTTATGTTATACGTATACATATTTTTACATAGTTAAATATGACCATTAATTTGTTAATAGAAGTAGATATTGTTATTCACCATCTTTAAAGACCTTTATTTGTTTTCACTGATTGACTTGACCTAACAATTTTTATTTAAACCTTGCCTCTATTTTTATTTTTTATATTTAAGTTACCGCTATATCATGTATTATTTCAGTTTGTTTTTATGCTTCCCGTGTACATCCTATATTTTATAGTTTCTATTCACCATATGATTAATTTTTAATTTTTTTAATGATCAACGTGTAACAACTTTAATGATTATACTTATGATTTTACATACGTATATATATAATGAAATTCAGCTTAAAAATTTTAACTTCAGACATTTTTTTAATTTTTCTTGTAAAAGTTTCTATTTGTTTTTCATTATAAAAGTACCTATATCAACGAGTTCTAAATGAATAATCATACAAATCTATTTACGGTGTAAGTAATAGGTGTTAACTATTAAAGTAATTATACTAATATACTAACTATCAGCCCTTTCAGTAGCATTTTTTTAATATATATTTGTTTAAACATTTTAAAAGAAAACTACGATTAAAACATTTTTTACAAAATCTATAACCATTTACCAATTGGCTTACCTCATCTGCAGTCATTGCTCACCATTCGTCATTAATTTACAATGAATTGTAATATAAGCTAAAATATTTATTCTTTTTGTTTATACGATTTTCCAATAAAAATATTATTTTCAACTTTTCAAAAAAATAAAATCGATTGTAAAACTATTTTTAAAATGGTTTGTTTTCAAGTGTACCGCTTACTAGATATTCTTAATAGTCACAAACAAGTTGACATATTACCTAAAATGCAATTAAAATTAATAGGTATATTAATTTTATTAATATTATTGTTTATAACATATTTATTGTTCGGTTGATGTTAATGTGCATTTTTATGGTAAGATTAAAGATAATATGTAAAACAATATATGACTTTGAATGGATTTTGTTATCAGTCGATCAAGCCATAATGTGGTTGGAATTAATCATAATGCGCTACATCTAAGAAATTAGATTCAAATCTTAAACTTTAAACTATAATAAAATAACAATATTATTTAAATCGATTTGTTCAAACTAATCAAATTGTACTAGTATAGTGTTATTTTATCGTTATTGCACTTAATTAAAATGAAATCTTTTGTCATTACGACAATATGGTTACAACGCAATGATGTTTCGACTTTATCAATATTTTTACTCAGTCAGTGTCATTTATAGAGCAACCCTTATTCTTAAATATGCCGTCCTCTAAAAATAGCTTTGTATAGACGACTAAATTATTTCTAGTGCTTGACTCGAAATAAGAACTTAATACTAAATGCTTTGTATACCTATAATGACATAGACTTAGACTTAATATTATAATACGTTTATAGGTACACCTACCTACAATTTCTGAATTATTTATTTTTCTAGTGAAAGAATAATATAATTTATATGAATAATGTTGAATTGTTATGAGGAAGCATTACGTGAAAAAAATCTAATCAAATTCAGAATTAGGTATTGAGCATGGACTATATATTGGTACAATATTATGTCTTATAAATTTGATACCAGAACGTTTGCACTCCAATATTAGTAGGTAAATAGTACTGAACACTGAGTAGTGCTTAGATTAGCTCAATCGATAATATTGTTTTAAAAATAATAATGACGGCCAATAAATATGTGTTATTTTATTTCGCATTTAAAAAGCGGCGAATTGTTGATATCTTATCGATTTAACTTGATCTTAATAAGAATATTATTGCATAATATTTTGATATCTGCTCTCTGACTCCGAACGAAAAATGCCAAATAACGCCACTAGAAACTGTTTTTAAAATCCAATAATTTAAGAGAAACTAGGCTAGTTTAAAATAATAATTAATAGCATTCAAAATACATACCTATACTAAAGATAAAAACTAAATGCATACAAATAATATAAAACAATCTATTTTACATAAGACGTCATAATAACAATACATAATATATGCGTCTTAAATTACAAATTAGGTATATACTATAATACTAATACTAATATAAAATAATAATAATAATAACAACAAAAATAGTCACGTTTAAATGTTGACGCATAATATTACTGTAAGCTGGTTTGTACATCAATTTTCGTGTTTTTGGACTTAAAATGTTCCGAAATCTCATTTAGTGTCTTGTTCTCGGTCTCCGGGAGCTGAAAGTGCAAATACACCAGACCAATTAGACCTAACGCCCCGAACAAAACAAAAGTGTTGTAGAAACCCGTAATCATTTCGAGATCCAGATAGAATTTGGTCATCAGGAAACTCAAAATGAAGTATGTCGCTGAACTAAGACCGGCTCCGACGTTTTTACTTCTGAAACACGACAACACAATGGAAAAACTTATAAGAGTTACATCATATTTTTAGCTATAAACAAAATATGTACTACAGTGAGTTTCGATTACTTTAATTTCTATCAGTGATTTGTAGAATCAATAGTTTATATTCAAATCAAAACATAAAAAAATATAATAAATAATTTAAAAGTAATGAACTTTTATTAGAACCATTTTGTACCGCATAATTGAATTGCTTTAATGCACGAATCAGTCAGAGAATATTTTAAGTATAACAATATACAACATATGACTTTTGTAAAATATTAAATAGTAAACTAATATTATGGAAAATAAATTATATCATGATAGTGTGTGCACGCTTAACCATTGGTCATTGGTTTTTTCTTTGTCGAAAATTGTTTTCAACATTAAATACCTATAATGTAGGTATATGTAGTAATATAATATATAGACTTTATTCGGTTAATAGAAACAAAATGACCTACACCAACATCCATCGCATTAAACGTAACTCACTGTTATAGGACTTGTTTAGCATAATATAAATAATTATCAATTATAATGTCACGACGTTGCTGTTTGTGCATTTAAAGTGTCTAAATTAAAGTTATTATGTAGGTATATCATAAAGTGAACAACGTGTGCTTACCTCATTGGGAAAATTTCACACATGAGGATCCACACTATAGGCATGATTCCCATAGACGAAAAAAAAGTCGACATGAAAAACAACACAATTTTTATCCACGACGTGACCGGAGACGAAGGCAATACATTTCCGATGATACCGATGGACAGGTAACAAATTGAACAAGTGGCCATTGTGCACAAAGCCAGAAATCTCTTTCCCAATTTGTTTATGGAGCATATGGTCAGCACGTTACCCGCGACGCTAAACGCCGTATACATCGTCTATATACAGTAAATATACACACAAACTCATTAATATTATCAGATTTTATGGTATTTAGTATTAGCATTTTATTAATTGTACAGTCAATAACTTAGATGTTTAAAGTTTCTTTTTCGATTTACGAAATCTATTTTAACATATGTACCTATGTATGTTTTTGAACTAGGTACAGATATTTTAATTTCCTGACTCTATACCTAAATTACATAATGACGAAAAACCCAAAAATATATAATATATGATTCATAAATTTTCCTTGAAGTAAAAAATATCGAATATTTTATTCCGAAAATTGTATACTTAACTCTTCCTAGTCCCTATCACCCAATCCAACACCCCCCCCCCCCACCATCTGCAGTTTAACTCTAGAATTTAGAGTGCTTCATTTAATTCCCTCGAGTAATATGAAAAAAACATTTATACTTTCATAACATATAATATATTTCTAAACGTAAATTAAATAATATCATATGTAAAGATTGTGAAAGCTTGATTTATTATTATTCTTATTTTGTGGAACTAAAGACCTGTGTTTTATACTAGAATCGTAAGAAAATTTTTTTTCTTTTATTTTTAACCGACGCCTCATCTTTTGAGCCAACATTGTGGACTTTTTATATATTCAGGTTTTATTCCGCAGTTTTGAATCTATCTGTATTCTGTACATAGTATATCGGAAATATGATAATGTAATTCTTAAACACGCTGTATAAATTAATTGAAAATTATATTTTAATAATGAATAATATATTCAATATTGACTAACCGTAGCCCAAGCAGGATGAAAAGACACTTGGAATGTATCGAATACGGATATCAGATACGGTGTGTACGGTATACCGGACAACAAGTTGGTAAAAAAAATCATTATTATGAGCAGTTGCAAAGGTTTCATTGTTTCGGGTTCAATGAAGCAATACAGCGAATCTTTAATAAAAGACATTTTCTGTTTTTCTCCTGAAAAAAGTTGAGCATTTTAAAAGTAGATAAGTATATGTAAATACATAGTATAGTAATTTCTTACATACAACCAAACATGTATATATTGCATATAAATAGTTCAATGCATATGAGAAGTTAAAAGCTGAATTTTTGTGTTGTATATTTTATCAGTAAAATTTATTGTTATACGTTAGTCACACAATATTCCCAAACTAAACAACGACGAATAAATAATAATTAAAAATTAATGTTACTTTGTTACAATAAAAAGTCGAAATCAATCACGAAGATAAGAAAACATGGATTAAAACTTAAATATTATAACTCTTTTAAATATTTAATTAAGATAATGCATAATTTACAATAAAATGTCAAAATTATGTTTTAAACAAATAATATGTTACATAATATTATAAAACATAGAGTTTCAGTGAATATTTTTGCATTTAGATAATTATTAAGTAAATAATTTTTAATTATGTGCATTATTTAAATTAAATGAACATTTTCATTGCAATAAATATTATTATTATACATACTTTTTTTGTAACAAATTGCTGATAATTATATTATTTTATTATTAAAATACACATGAATTAGTAAAGTTCTCAAAAACGTTGTTTAGAAGAGCAAAAATTGACTGTATGTCGTTATTAGATTATTATATATTTATTATTTATATTAAATAATAACCATCTGTTGGTAAATTTTTCAGATTAATTTCGGACGCATAATGAACCATGTCCCGAAATTCTACAGCACACTTTTCCTCGCCTGCGTCACCTCGGAGTTTGTTAAACGTGTTTTTCGCCTCATCCGTTCTGCCACGGGACACCAACCACATTGGTGAATCTGGGGTCTGAAATTTTATTTTATTTTTTATTTTTAATTTCATATTTTTTTTTCTTTTAAACTAATTATTATTATTTATTATTGTTCGATTACAATATCATTGTTAAATGGAAGAGCAAAGCAAACGCGATTGTTACAAAATAATCAATGACATTTTTAGTATGCAAAAAAAAATGTTTTATTAATATTAAAAAATAAATCCGTCAATAACTACTAACTGTCCTACTGTATAGTATATGATGAGTATGCCTCGTCATCGAGTAGGTCATAATAATGGTCGTGTTAAATTTTAATTCATCAATAAATTATTGAAAAATGATTTTGAACAAATTATTAAGATGGCTTTATTTTTTGGTAACAATTACATAAATTACATAAAATATCACATATCGTTGTAATATCAATACAACATTCGCTCCACTGAGAAATTAATATCGAAAATCACTATTGTTTTGGTACGAATATTGATTTTCATATCTCTCCCCCCTCATATTTTTGCGAATCGATATTTTAAATCGATGTAAAAATCGATTTACTTTCAAATATCGTCCATCGCAAACGCGTCACACGCACTTACCTTAAACAAGACCACGGCATTGACGAGCGACAAGATCGCGGTGTAGAGGACGGACAGTCGCCAGTCGGCGGTGACCGCATACAGCATGGTGATGCACAGGTAACCGGCGTAGTAGAACAGGTTGAGGACGGCGGTGAGCGTGCCGCGGAGTTTGGGCTCGCACACTTCGCCGCAGTACGACAGCGAGAAGCTGGTCACGAAGCCCGCGTTGAAGCCCATCAGTGCCGAGCTGGCGTACAGTCCGGCCGGACCGTCGGACCACATCAACGTGGCCACGGACAGCAAATGCGTGACGTTGGCCACCGTCATGCACGCTCGGTGACCGAAACGGTCCTGTACGAAGGATACGACCACGCTGCCCACCGGCGGGAATAGGTAGATGAGACTACCTGCGCGCATTTTTAAGTCGGAATATTAAGCATGATATTATTATACGTATATAATGTGGTTAGATTGGATCGGGCGAGTTGAGGCTTATAGACTTCCCGCACCTACTGCTCTTATACTTTATTTATTTTTTCGACAAGTTATCCCCGTACATAATAAATAGTATTTCGTCCTATACATTTTTTTTTATATATATTACGATTATTTGATATAGCGTAAAGCAAATGGCGTGAGCTGCAATCTATCAAGTGCGATGTGAATAATATTTTTTGAATTACAACAAAACAACAATAACTATACAATCATCGTTATTTTTCGCTTAAATATCCGATTTCGTATAAACATTTTAACTAATTGAAATGGTTATAGAAAACAAATCGTTCATAATAATATTTATTTTTGAGCTTTTTTGTTACTGAAAAACAACTTACGATGAATTCTGTATTAAATTGTAAAATTTTAATTTCATACGTTTATGAAAAGAAATTGTGCCTATATATTTTCGGTATTTTTAAATTGTAAAGTATTACTTATGAGAAATCTTGTAATACATTTTTCAAATTTTTTTCATTGATCATAAAATATATACTTATGTCACAAAAAAAAGGATTCTGTAAAATAAAAAGAAATAAGTATGGCAAATAAACATTGTATAATCCGATTTGCTAAATATTTACGCAAAAACATGACACAACAACTAAGTCATTCTTCTTGATGATTCGACTTTCACCACGTACCTCAATGAGATTTATTAAAACATATCCTGTTATACCGCTGTGGTATTTACGCAAATATTGTATTTATGCGAAAAATATATTTACTATATTATGTTTAAATGTCTATAATACGTCATGTTATCATGTATGGTTCTATTTCATATTTTATATAATTATTATTATGTAGAATGATGACTAAAATGGCGTGAGTGTGAAGTACCCCCCCCCCCCGCCCGCCTATAAAAAAGAAAGAAATAGTTATATTTATTTATTATAAAAATGAAACACCCCCTCTAAAAAAAATCCAGGGCACATGCCAGATTGAAAGTATAATACAATATATTATTCAAATTAACCGATACAATAAAGTACAGCTAGCGATCCATCTATAATCAGCTATGCTAATTTTTTTTTTTTTAAAGTAAATTGTAATGATTTTTTTTTAATCAAGTGTCGCTTACAGTGAAATGTATCAACATATTAGTTTAAATATAAAATATAAATTATATAACACATATAGGTAACTTAGTATAATGTATACGCGATATTATTATCATTGTTATCGCGAGCAATATACTATTTTGACTCTCACCTATCCAAGAAATCTGTTCTTCCGACATGTCGGATAGAGGATTGTAGCCGGTGTTGTTGCGTTTGTCGGTCACGGCGCCAATGATTATCGTCGGTGTCATCATATCGATGCCAACTTTCATACTAAAAAGATAGGTCGTTGTCAATGCCACGATCTGGTACATAAAAAAATAACCAACAAGAGTGATCTTCGTATCATATTAATTGAATATCGTAAATCTTTGCTGAATTCAATAAATGCAATATAGGTAATGTAATGAGCTATAGCAATATTCTTCAAAACAATATTATTTTTTTAAGTATTTGTAATATGTATATCCCAAGTTTTTGGCATTTTAAAATTTACGATAATCCATAATAACATACTATTTCTGTTAATTTGTACATTTTGGATTAGATAACTATTTTTTATTCCCCGATAACTATATAATAATAAAGACGAGCTCAATAGTACGTTTGGCATACCATAAAAAAGTACATTTTAGAATAATTTACGAAAAAAATATGTTTTTATTATCAATATCAGGGGTCACCAATTAATATTTTTAAAGGGCCACATAAAAATTTTTCGCGAGCCATCAAGATCCTAAGTACATATTTACATTATTTAAAAACCAATAATATTTAACAAAAATAATAATTTACAATCATGACACATATAATTTTGTCGTAATATATGTTATTTATTCTTTGTCTGTGGGCCGAATAAAATGTATTGGCGGGCCGCCATTTGGTGACCCATGATCTATATACTTCATAGAAAATGTTCATTTTGAATTAACCAGTCACTTTTAATAGCGTATTTGATCGGGAAACAGTACGTTTTGATCTATTCTAATGACACCAATCGATTTCTGGCATATCTTTCCAAAAGAATCGATACATAATTCGATTTTTAAACTACCTATGGCAAAAGTACGTTTTGGATATCCACCCCTGAATTATCATCTAAACGTGACCACCATCGTTTATAAATTATAAGTTTATTGCACCTACCTGTGCTATAGTGGAATTGATTCCATAATTGAAATTGTTTCTATTTGATTTCATCGAAAATATTGGCCACTTCATGTTTCCTAATATTATCAACTATATGGTACAATATTTAATATTTATAGGTTCGTGACAATAGCAAAAATGTATGTGTACATTTATTTCAAAGTTTCTTTTCGGAGAATTATCTGGAATTAAAATGTATACATTTCAATATTAATAATATCATCAAAAATTATGTTTTACGTTTATCCTCCTCCCGCATCTGCTGTTGGCAGTGCTTGAAAAAAGGGTTTAAATTCCACAATATTTCCGTAAAAATTAGAAAATATGATGTATTTTACTTTAAAAATTAAAATTACCAATACTATACTATCAATACTATTACGTGTATAATTATTGTATGTATTATTGAAACATTAATATGGTTCAAATGTAGCTGTACATAAAACTGATTGCAGCTTGTAGTTAAAAATCATCGAAATATTTCGAATTATTATTTTATATTCATAATTAATTGTAATTATTCATATTTTAATGTTTATATCGATATTCTAGTTTAATTAAAAAATATTTTATTTAACTAATAAATGATTTATTCTATTAGCAATTTTTGTACATTTAAAATTGTATGAGGAAAAATTAATATAAATTGATTAGTTATCAACAGTTGAATTGCTGAGTAAAAACTTTGTTCACAACATTTTAGTAAAAATATTATAGTAAAGACAAGTATAAGTATGCATTTAATCAAAAATAAGTTCTAACCTGACTAAATATAAACTTTCGAGTAATTATTTAGTTTGAAAAATAATGATGCTGCCTGATTTTGAATAAACCTAATTAGTAATTATATAGCTGTTATAAGCGATGATTGAATGACCATTTTGAAAACAAACGAATCCGAAAACGAAAAGACACGTCATATATCTCCGAACTTTATAACACACGATACCTACAATATATTTATTATATTATTACAAAATATGAAACACCGAAACTCCGTTGTATTATAAATATGTGCATTCAAGTCGACATGACTGCACCTATCGATGCATATCATAATACTAACGAGTTTAAAAAAATGCAGTGACTGCGTACAACCTATAAGATACCTACCGAAGTTGAATGTATAGAAAGATGGTACCTACCTAAGGAATAATGGTGGGGACAATGTGAATGTATATATTTGGGTAGGTATATTGCTTTACCAACATAATTTTTAATGAACAGGATCGTACGAATTTATTTTAGTTATTATAAAGCTATGCTATAAATTATAATATTATTAAATTGTAAACAAAATATTTTTCAAAAAAAAACCAAATACCAACAATATCATTTAGATACTTTAACTAAAATAGATAACCATTAGACGAATAATTTTACACCAGATTCTAAGATCCAAGCCATATGTAAATAATTATTTCGAATCCATTCTTAATATAAATCACACTTTTATCACTAGCAAATTAAAATAGACTGCAAATTTCATAGGTGTTATTGATATTTTCTAAAAAAAAATAACAATACAAATAGAAAATATATTTAATTTTTGCTTTGTATCTATAGAGAAATGTAGATTTCATACAAAAGGTTGAATTCTATCTCATTTAATATTATTTTCAATGAAAATGTTATATAACTACTTAAATATAATAACTTGCGATATAAACGGACATATTTTATTAATTTTATTATAAATATCTAATAAGTAAAGACCTGATTTATATGCTCCTAAAATCTTAAAAATAAGATGATTTATGCTTTATAATTTCATCAAGATAATCTTTTACATCCATGGATATTCTTTTTTGGAAAAATATGATTTCATAAAAATGTATTAAATACTGAAAAAAATAAATAAAAGTAACAGTTTCTAAAAATGTTGAGATAGTTAAATTAATCCTATAATCTTTAAAATGTATTCAGTCATATTTAATCTATACTATAGTTATACACTAGTGTATATTGTTTAATAATATTTTACGTTTGTGATATGTGATTATAACATATAGTTACATATCTAAAATTCAGATTTATGAATTCAACAAAAAACAATAATAATAACATGTTTTAAATAATAAAAATAATATTAAAAAAAAACTTATTTTATATTAAGAGTGGAAACTGACGAAGTAAAAAATATGTTTGCATTTTTTTTGTTTATAAATCATGGTTTCTAATGCTTTATATTTTTTTTATAAAATATTCAAATTAAACCCCAATATGACAATATATTCTCAAAACATTATTTTGCATAAAATACTCTTTAAACTTAAAATATGCGTTTTTATGCGCTCAAAAATAGAAAATGTGTATCAGTTCATAAGAAAATGAAATCTTATCCAATTGGAGCTGCTTACTTACTCTCATTAAAAATATGTAAAAACATATAAATCCGATCTTAACTAATTAGTAATGACTTATAATTATAATAATTTATAAATAAAATAATAATTATCGTGCGTATCACGACAGCACTGTACTGCGCACGCGTGTTCCCTCACAACATAATAGTTGTATTATTATATTGTATTCTGTTTTCAGCGGCAGTCTGTGGTCTGGTTCCGAGACGGGTGCATCGAGTTACTCTGTTAATTTTATTTTTTACATTATAGTTTTAAAAATGTTTCATGTATTTTTCGTTTAGGTAGAGTAGCCACAATTCATTGTAATACGTGGTGCGTTCATGCGTCCAGAACGTTACTATAACATTATGCGACGAGTCAATCATTGCAACGTGAGTATAACTAAATCGATACCTATAAATTATGTGTAACTATACATAATACATCTTTGTGAATTGAGCAGATTTATTATATTCGTAAACAGCATACAGCTATATTATACCACGTTAGGTATGAAAGGTAATGATGAATATTAAATTATTAAATTTATATTTTTAAACAATGCAACTTATTGGATTAATTTAGATAAGTAATATATCAATGTTCCAATCTACGTCTCATAGTTAAAAAAAAAAACTCGCCCATATAACGTATGAAATTTATTAACGACATTTATTTAGACCGGCTCGGAATGAGTTATGTTATTCAACAGATTGGGCCATTAAATTAGCTATGGAATATTATAATATGCCTAATAGAAAGAACCGTTTTATCATACTCATCGTTTAAACTAAAATTAATGAATTGTACACAATTCAGAAGTTACCCAACATAATGTACCTATACTTATATAATTCTCTTCTCGTAATGTGATCGATCGATTTCATTGTTGTTGCGTTTTTATTTATGATTCTTATAAAATATAAGACGCCGGTGTTCGTAGTTATAATGGTATTAAAGGCATAACTTATAGCCAATATACTACACAGCGTGGCATTATATAACAATGCGCGTTAATGATGGAATACGATACGTTTTAGCTGACACCAGTAATCGACATGTGGCATTGTTGTCGTATGCAGAATAAAAGATTCGACGTTTGCACAAGTCCATTCTCGGAAACAACAGGACAAAATACATTTTAGATATTTGTAGTTCAAAGCATTAGAATAAACGACGAAATAAATTAAAATTCAAAATGTCATAAATGTCGTAATGTTTATATTTTGAAGTGTACGCTTTGCATCAAAATGTATAGACTTGAATACACACCATCATTATTATTATTATTATTATTACAATATTTATATAATAAATTATGTAAATATAAACAAAACGTTGATAAATCATTTGAATGGACAGATTTATCGGAATGATGCATACATAATATAACACGTTTTTATTTTATTGTATACATTATACATTTAACTGTGATCAAATAATATTTTTTTGACTGTGACAAAAATTAATTTTATAACAATAAAATATAATATATATGAATCAATATAAAATAAAACATAATAAACTTACATATTTTTTTTAGAAATCCACTTTATTCCAAATACTACGATTTTTTTCAACCGAAACGAAGAATGTTAAAGAATTTAACGAAATCCCTGGACCAATATCTCTGCCTCTGGTTGGCACTCTTTACCAATACTTTCCGGTTTTTGGTAAGTACAAATTTGACCGATTACATCACAATGGGTTGGCAAAGCTCCGTCAGTACGGACCGGTTGTTCGGGAAGACATTGTGCCCGGCGTGTCCATAGTGTGGATATTTAAACCGGAAGATATCGAGATGCTTTATCGGAAAGAAGGCAGGTACCCAGAAAGACGTAGTCATCTGGCATTACAAAAGTACCGATTAAGTAAACCAGAGGTATACAACACTGGAGGACTTTTGCCCACGTGAGTTTGAAATGCATGTTACATATGATGTATCTGAAATTAAAGGATTAAATGTTAGCTATTGCCGTTATAAGACGTATTACCTATTAATTATCGTTATTAACAACAAATTTATTATTTTATTCTATTAATAGGTATATGATAAAAAAAACAAATATAATGTCTCGTTTTTGCTGTCTATAATTACTAAAATATAAGGAATAACATTTAAAAGAAAGATAAATTTTCATTTTTAAATTGATTGAATATTGAACTATCCCAAACTTTAAATTTATAAAATCTGGAAACAAAACTCGTTATACGCATGCATACTCAAACTCTTTTCTTGTTCACAATACACACGCCTTATAACTTATAACATTGGGTGAAAATCAATACATTTTTCGTATTGAAAATCAATATTATAAAAATCTGATAGGTAATCGCTATAGATATCCAAATACGAATATTACCATTTTATTTACTATGCTTGTGATTTTTATCATGTAAACGTATTATAGGAATGGCACAGATTGGTGGAGACTTAGAAAAGCGTTCCAAAAACATCTGAGTAAGGTTCAATGCATCAAGGGGTATGTGGATAGTACGAACACAGTAGTTGGAGAATTTATAGACCGGAGAATAAAACGCGAAGGACGCACAGATGATTTTAGCCCCGAACTATCTAGACTTTTTCTTGAACGTAAGCTTTTTTTTCACCGAAATATGTAAATAATTTTTCTTCGAAACTTTACATTATTATTATTATTAAATTCAAACACTCAACAGTAACGTACTATGTCGCATTCGACGAACGACTACAGTGGTTCAAAGACGAAGAATGGGACTCAGATTCGGAGTGTTCGAAATTGATCAAAGCGGCTCACGACATAAACAGTGCGATATTGAAGACTGATAATGGACCACAACTATGGAGAAAGTTTGACACCCCCATGTATAAAAGTATAAAAAAAGGACATGAACACATTGAAAAGTAGGTAATTAAATGAATTAAGCAGCTTAATCAGCATAAAATTTACCAATTTTATACTCAACCAAATTTTACTATCATCATATAGACAATATTAATATTCAAGTAGACAATTATTTTTTAGTTATTAAAATTCCATGATAATTATCATATTATATAAAATTAGACTATTTGTTGTAACCTACCTCACACAGTTATAAGCTCAGTATCTATTATCTACCGATATCGTAGTTATAATATTCTAAGCCTCTAAGAATCTAAGGTATTAAAGCTATAGACGTTTTGTAGCTACAGCCTTTTTGCACTAAATTTTCTCCAATTTATTTATCTACTGAACAATTTCAAATCTGAATAATGAAATTTTGGATCATCAAGAATTTTTGACATTAAATTTACGATACAACAATCGGAAGCTAGATCTAGATCGAGAAAAGTTAAGAAAAATTTATATTTTAACCATTTCTTATCTTTATAGACTGAGATCAACCTTAATACTAAATGATAATGTATCATGACTATGTTATATCTATATCATATTGACCATAAAATGTTATACTTAAAACATTAGAGCGCTACCTTTAAATTTGAATTACAGAGTATCATTATCGTAAATACGAAGGTAGATTTGGCACAAAAATTTGTCGATGAAAACTTACCTTTTTTTTTTTGTTTTGACGCAGATGAGCTATATCCTATACCCAATATGAATTAATTTTTTTGGCGAAAATTGGTAATATTTCCGTATAGTGTATAGTCCAATAAGTACTTTAAATCCAAGTTTATCTTTGTTATTTTTTGTTTTAGAATCGCACTAAAAGTTGTAAGTGAAAAACTAACCAGTATTAAAACGACAGACTCCAAAACATCATTGTTAGGAGAATACTTGAATTCAAAGGAGACAGACTCCAAGGACGTAATTGGAATGACTGTTGACACTTTGTTAGCTGGAATCGACACGGTAATATTATATTATAGATAAATTTATTCTATTAAATTACTACACGACTATAGAATTGTGTCATGAATTAATATAAAAATCGTCTTAACTAATAAAATGTATCTAATTGTTTTCATAACAAGAATTTTTACCGTCTTGTTTTACTAGCCTACAATAGAAATTACAAAACTAATGTAATTTTTGCTAATGTTTATCAGCGTTTTTTTTAATTCACCTTTGTTCCTTAATTTATATTATGTTATATTATTCGGATTAATGCGGGTCCCGTACTCTTGTGTAATAATCATCAAGTTTGTCATTCCTCTCAATAACAAAAAAAATATGTTTTCAAATAATAATTTCAATCCAGTTTTTAATACTATATAGTATACAGTTACAAAATTAATTATATAATTTGTGTAAATTTTATTAAATTATTATAATCCCTTTCAAGATTACATTTTTTTTATTATTATTATTATTATTATTATCATTATTAATTTAGTTTCAACATACATCCGTAAACATATTTAGAAAATCAATTATTATTTATTACAAATAAACGAATAGTTATACCTACTAGACCTTAGAATTCGCACGCAAAAATTACAATTCTATATACAAATCCAGTACGATCATGCTGATGAATTCTCTCGTAGTTAAAACTATAATTAAAATACCTGACGATTTGTAATCGGTTATGAATTTGAGACAGTACGCTGCAGCGATGCCTGTAGACTGTGATTTGTGGGTTCGTCTAAACTAAACCTATGTATATTATAATGCGAATTTTATACACGTACGAATGTTTATCACTTGTATTATTATTATTATTATTATTATTATTATTATTTATCGTTTTATGAATATTTTTAAATAGGCCTAACCTAACCTAACGGTTTATCGGTTCTAGGCGACGTATTCGTGCTGTTTCGGATTGTACCATTTATCGTCGAATCCGGACGTGCAGGAAAAAATGTTCAGTGAGGCACAAGCTCTACTTCCGGACGGCAACACGCCAGTCACCTATGGAATGTTGGAGCGAGCCGTGTACGCGAAAGCGGTCGTCAAAGAGATGTTCCGAATGAATCCGATATCGGTGGGCGTTGGTCGGATACTACCAGAGGAGTGCGTGTTTTCGGGATACAGAGTCCCGGCAGGAGTAAACGCGACATACAATATTTAAAAATATAATATAATAATTCGATACGTCACTATATAATATAAATTGCAAACGCATTTACTGTGCAGTTAATGACTATAGAAAAGTTTTTATTCGAAACGTGGACGACTACTGTACACTCAATCGATACCATAATTCTCGACCACCGGCCACATATTCAATTTTATTTTTTATTTTTTTATTTTTTTTAACCTTTTTAAAATCATCAGAGCGTTATTTTTAAATAAAAAAACGTACTTCATGGTCGATAAAAGTGGCCTAGTAAGTTAAATTATTTATTTATTTTTAATCACTACATTTTTTTTTTATATATATCGTTAAGCTTGATAAGTTTCTTAAGAACCGTAATGATTGTGTGACGTTTCATTTATATTATATTATAATAGTACCTACCAAATTTATACTGTCGGCGGGGAAGCCTTGATGAAGTAATAATAAACTTAACATTTCGTTTTTTGAACATTTTTATAGTCGGTTGTGGTCACGCAAAACCAGGTGAGCTGCCGTCGGGAAGAATACTTCCGGCGACCCGACGAATTTGTGCCGGAGAGATGGCTAAAAGGCAGCGTCGATTATCAGTCGGTTAGTCCGTTTTTGGTCTTACCTTTCGGTCATGGACCAAGGACGTGTATAGCGAGACGTCTGTCAGAACAATTCCTGCAGGTCGTGCTCATAAAAGTAAGTTATATTTATGAATTACACACGAAATTAGCGCATTATACAAATTGTATTAACAGTGTGTAATAGGTAAAAAATTTATCTTACCTACGTATGTTTTAGATTGTCAGAAACTTTGAAATGACTTGGACAGGACCAAAGTTGGACAGTAAATCTTTATTGATAAATAAACCGGACGGACCGATATCTTTAATATTCAAGACCAGAGACTGAACAATATCATATTAATTTTAACTACTTCAATTAATATAAGAATATAAGAATAGTTTGATTACAAATTATAATTTACAATAAAATATAATAAACTTGTAACTTTAAAACCTGTTGTTTGGATATGCATGTTATGAAAATTAATTTAACTTTTTTGATAGTGCTTGAAACCGGTTATAAACGGTTAAAACTTTGATTTTTTTCATTTGCTATTATACTGTCCCTAAAATTGAAACATTAAAAACCGTTTCCGAAACGCAAATTGTTCAAATGTACTATGTTGGTTTCAAGCATTGGCTCTTCGTGACTTAAATTTAAGTATACATATATATAATGCATATCTGAAGTAATTTGTCACACGACAAATAGAAGATAATCTTTTTAAATTTTTAATCATCTAGTTCTCTCGAACTGATTGTGGATCAAAAATTTAAAACGTTTTTAAGAAATAATCATTTAAAAAACATGATAACAAAATTGAATAAAAATAGTTTTAAATAAATTTAGCAATATATTATTATATATAAGTATAACTTATTAAGTCATAAGCATAGGTGAAAATTCATTGAAATTTCTAGGGGGAGGGCTAAATTTACTAAAAAAAATGTAAACATTTCGTTTGTGAAAATTTAAAAATAAAATCAGATTGAGATACGCTGTCATAATAACTAAGCATCTTAAGTGCACATTTCATTAAAACAATAAAAAATGGATCTTCTTAATTATATCAATCCATAATTCATCTTGATTGCGAACATTCCTTTTTATTTAAAAATACCCGAGTAATGTATACAATTTATCAATTATTCATGAAATTAAAAATAATATTCATACTTACACTTCATCATTCAATCTTACAATGTAAAAAGTTATGGATTTTAATAATTTAAAATAAATAACAATTTTTATACATTGGCCAAGTATATTAAATAACTGTATTGAGTTTATTAATTTTTAAATTAACAAATAATAATAATTTATATTTTTAATAAAACATTTAAGAATATGACATATTTTATAAACTTTTTCATATTTTATTATTTTACACAAGTATTTTTTATCATTATAATTACTAAATAAATATAATTATTAGAGATTTTAATATAATATAAGAAATTTAATTTTCTTTATTATAATGGTTCATAGATAATAACAAAATGTATTAGTGTATAATAAATTATTTGGTTTTCGAAAATTTAAATTAATAAAATTAAACATTTAATGTTTAATTAATTAATTGTTTTTTGTTACAATTAATCAGAAACTTAAATTTATTATTTTATATTAAACCATCTTATTTTTTTTTTTTTTTTTTGTCACAAATTAAAAAATATCAGAAATGCAGAAATGTTAATGTTTTTAAAGTTGTGACAAATAAATAGTGAATATTTATTATTCAATTAATTGGCATACGCTGAAGTAGTCGTCTTGATTAATGAAGGAGGTGATGGCAAAATGATTGGCTTTTGTTGATCATATAATGAATTTTTTTTTTGAGAAATTGACTGAGATAACAATTCAGAGTTAAAAGAGTTAACTAGTTTTAAAGGTGCACCAATCTTTTGTTGCTGATATGGCAATGGTATTGATATTTCTTTTTGTATTTTAATTTGTTGAAACTGTGGAGGTGGTGGCGAAAAATTAACTAATGGCTTTTGTTGTACATACGAAGCGGACGTTGAAACTTCTTTTTGAACCGGTATTATCTGAGATGTTGATTCACTGTTGAAAGTCTCGGTTACTTGAGGAGGCGATGGCAAACTAATTATTGATTGTTTTTGCTCCGGTGCATTTACTGATACTATTGTTTGTCCTGGTATCGCTTGGTTTAATGAATCTTTGTCAGGAGTCCTTATAAATATCGGAGTTTGTGGTGGCGAATCAATTATCGGTTGTTTTTGTTGTCCGTTTGGTTCAGATATTGAAACTTCTTTTTCAATTGCGATCGGTTTATGTACTTTTTCTGTATCAGAAGTCTTTATAAATTGTGCAGGTGATAACAAATTAATTAATCCCTGTTGTTTTTTATATGGCAGAGATATTGAAACTTCTTTTTCAATTAGGTTTGGTTGAGACGTTGATTCAGCAATGCCGTTTTTGGTTATTTTAGGTTGTGATAACAAACCAATATTGGTTGTCTGCGGTTGTTCATTTGCTGGTGATATTGATACTTCTTTTTGCATAAAAATCGGTACAAATACTGGTTTTATGACAGGAATTTTTATATACTGAGGAGATGTAGGTCGATACGCGATAGGTGGTACATGTTTGTCATCCAATATTTCTACAGGTTTTGGCTTGTTAATCTGAATGAATGGAACAGCAGACAATAATGGTTTTTTCTCAATTAATGAATCTTGTTGATAAACATCTTTATTCGGTATATTATGTGGTGAAAGTGGAATCAGTTTTGACGGGTTACTTGGTTTGTCGTTATCTGTCGTTAACACTGCTATATTATCATTATTATTATGTATTTCAGTTGGCTGCAATAATGATGGAGATTTAATAAATTTAGAAGGTGATGGAAAAGTCAACGACGGCTTAATAAATTTGTTTTGTAGACTTTCATCCAATAATTTAACAGGTATTACATCGGCTGACTTATGTTGTGGAGCAGAAATTAATGATTTAATTTTGTTCGTCTTATCTTGTAAATTTAATTGAAGGTTTGGGACATATTTAGGATTTCCTCCAATAAGGTTTCCTTTTTGTAAAAGTGATACTGTAGAATGCAATGGTTCTTGATGTACCATTTTATGAAAATTTATGTCAATTTTTTTTAGATCTACAACTTTTGGTTTGTGAGCCACTAATAAGTCATTCTGCAAATTTGCACCAAATGCATTGTTTACAGGAGTCGACTTCATTTGCCACTCATTTGTTATTGAAGGATCTGGTTTATTAGGTTCGTTATTTTCCTGTGTATGAAGATTATAGCATCGTAAGCTTGCATGCCTTTTTACGGGATTTACTGCTTTACTCAAATCTTTAACTAAGCCCGGATTTTCAAAATTACCATCACTATCTGGATCAGATAAAGGTTCATCATTATTATTATAAGCAGCTGGTGGTGGTAAATTTTTCAAACGATCACATATATGTGTAGTAAACCGCACTCGGTCACGAAAATTATTTGATAATAAATCTTCAGCTCCATTTAATTCAATACTTTCAGTTACAGAAAATATAAAGTTCCATAGTAAGACGTGAATAATTGTTGTCCACAACAATTTAGGTGCCTGGAAAGACAATGAAAAAGTAAATAAATACAAATTTTATAAATACTTAAATATTAAAAATATAATTAAAATCATATTTGCTTAAAAAAAACCTTAAAGTGTATAGTCCTTATATTAAACATCATTGTACTCAACCGGATTCTCCATAAGTACTGAGGTAGATTTTAGAGTCATACTTTAGAATTCTAAATTTTAGAATACCAAATTTAAGACAAGCTATGTTTCAAAATATAAAATGGTTAAAATACTGAATTTTAGTCTAATAGTTTTAAATACTAATTTTATTTACTGCATACTCGTACATAAGTAGCATTAGAAATATTATTTTGCATTTTAGCACAGTCAACAATTTATAATAATTTTATGTAACACTAGTCACTATGTAGGTATGACGTAGGACACTGGATTAATGTGAACTATTTTTTAATAATTCTAGTTTTCTCTATCACACATAAATAACTTATCACAGATGCGGAACTGTATCATAATCACACATTACAGTTATATATTATAATAAAATAAAACTTATTGATTACGATTATAGTTTAACACAAAATTAAATTAAAAAATGTATACAGTGATATATATATCCCCAATCCCATATATGTGATTTTATTGTAATTTTTAACAAAGGTAATAGTAATTTACAATTTATATCCAAGACAACATTTTTCTATAAGTTTTTTATTTTAAACGAATTTTTTCAAAAGTTTCATATTCTAAATTATATTAAATTTTCTAAAACTTGATTTTCTAAACATGAATCTAAATCTTTCCACAATACACGATTTGAATAAACGAACTGGTAAGTCGTAAAATATTTAATACTAAAATACATAATCAATCCAATTCCAACATTATCTAAAATGAAAAATCACTTAATAATTAAAAAAAGTATGTAAATAAATAACTATTAATTATATTTCGAGGTACCTAGTCATTGAGTAGTTACGGATATGAATGTATTAAAATTTAATTGTTACAATTAATCTATTGCATAGAAAAATTATTTTGAGTGGAGAAGTTCTATCAGCCTATATTACTATAATATGTATATTTTACAATACATTTATATTGCAATTATAGTACATCATATATTTTACGATAGGTTAAATTAATTTTTTTCCAAAAAAAAATGCATTCATAAATCTGAAATACATGATTATTATAATACATAAATATTTATGTTGTATATTAATAACATTAACTTTTCAGTGAAAACAACTTACTATATATGAATATAGCTTAAATTAATCTAAATATTTTTAAAATATCATTTGATACAATAAAATATAATAATATACCTAAAAGATAAATAGTAAAAGATTCAAGTCCCGTGAATAATATTTTTAATTTAAATATATAAGTAGTATTAGCGACAAAAATGAAAAATGGTAGGCAAGTGGGTATCGCCGCATTGCTATATAGAGTAGGTCACTATAATGGATGTGTTAAATTTGAATGCAATGACAGTTTTCATTGTATTTGAAAAACGATTCTAAACGGAGATGATTTGTCAGTCTATAGTAATTAGTAGGATATATTATATTATTACCTATATTTAAATCGTAATATATCGTTAAAAATTAAATTTCATACGTTCATTTTACGCCCAATTTCTTATTACAGCTACTTAAAAGAAAACTTATGGATAACCATGTATTGGGTTTTTTAACTTTAAGTATAAATTACAAAAATGTTATGAATTTTCAACTTCAAAATTCCTTACAAATTTTCTCAATTTTGACATATTTTGTAAATATTTGAACTTAAATACTTATAAACAAAAATTGTGATTAACGAGTTTTGAATTTTTTTTTTACAGGCATTTCAAAAAAAAAATCTTAGATAAATAGAAAATTTCAATTATCTACATATAGCTTTAAAAAAGTCAAATTTTTTGAAATTGTAATCATAAATAAATAACGCTAATTTAAATACTTAGTGAAAATTTCATTTATTTACAATGATTCGTTTTTGAATTACAGTAAAATAAAAAAAAAAACGATTTTGTCGAAAACTGGTTATGCGTAAAAATTACCGTTTTTCTGTTACTTTTTAGGGTTTTTTTTTACTTTTGACCCCCTCAAAGTACTAACTAGATTTATTTTCCTTATCAAAGAGGGGCTGAAGTCAAAAATCAAAGCACTATTACTACTCCAAACCGTGATGACAGTCACAAAAATAAAAAATAAATAATAAAAACTTATATCATTGTAAAGTCAATACATTCAACACTCTGTTCAGAATATTATTAAACTATAAAGTATAATATGATAATGTATAAGAATCAAACATATTACTGTTTAAGTATATATAATATATCAGTCTCTCCAAAAAACTAAACTGTAATAAGGTATTTAGACTTATAAGTTATAATAACTAAAATGAAGTAACACTTAAAAGTAAGTATAAAAAAAAAAATTCTATAAAAAAATTTATAATTTACTCTATTTTTAATTGGGTCTTAACTGCTAAGACTTCATCAAAGTATAAATTATTATCCTATTTTTAATTTTGTATAGTACTAAGGTTCAATTTAAAAACTGTTTAAAAGATATTCTTACATAAATATCCTATAATTATGTATAATGATAGGCAGAATACTAATAAAGTAATACATAGTTGTAACAATATGACTAATAATCTAAAACGATAAAAAAATTTTAAAATTATGATACATATTATACCTACTACAATTTGTAGTTTTTTTTTTATTTTTATCTACATATCTTAAATTCCAAAATAAGGTATTGAGGAATTAAGTTATTAGGAACTCTAAATAGTCATGATTCATATTTAATGCTAAAATATCATGTTATCACGTACGAACGTTAATTTAACGTTCATTATATCTTATTTATATAATTCAACAAATCAGATTTAAGCAGATAAGTACATTAGATAATTAAAACATCAATATTTTATAAAGATCTTGGATCATAAAACATCAAACAACCCATAAATAATAATTATAATCATAAAAAAATTCATTTTCAAAATTTAAAAAATATTTATAGTAAATTTAATAGTTATAATAAAATAATATAGTTTCTGATGAGTATTATACCAAAAAAGAATATTGATTATAAATTATAACAAATAATTATTTAAAAATTAATCGTTATTTAATATTTTATAAACAAATACTGAAGTACTTATGTCTTATACGGAAAACATACAAACCGTAAAAAATTATTTTATAGAGAATAATGATTAAGGAGCATTAATTTTGTTGTATTTTATACGCTGTTTATTAATTGTTATAATTCAGTTATTACTTATTAGTTCAGCAAAACATCTGAAAATTGTAATATTCACTTCATAAAAAATTCTAACTAGTAATTTTAATTTATTCAAGATGAAAGAAACACTATATTAAACATTATATTATATTAAAATATTTATGATTTATGATTATTAAGATGTTAAAACGATACACAGTAAGTTAGCAACCTATAGAAAAATTATTTTTAAATTTTAACTCGTAATATATTTTTAACATTAAAACTGTAGATTTACATGTACCTACTTAACATATTATTAGTAATGAAAATTAATAATATAATTCAACATTCTTCCAATAGGAAGACCCTCTATGAACTATATTTTTTTTTATTATTATATCACATTTACTTACGATTCCATATATTATACGTAATTCGTATAATAAAAAAATTAAAATTCAACAAATAAAAATGTAAAATCCTAATATATGAAAAAATTCAAACTAAGAAATATAATTCCAAATTAACTCTGTTTAATGCTTATTACTTAAATATTTATATGATATAAAACTAAATGCTCTCTAAAAATGATAAATATTTATTGATTTGGTCAAAAATTATTAAATAATAAACAGAAAGTGAAAATTATACAGAAATGTAGTTTAAATTGTTCTTACTAAAAAAATAATACAATTTGATCCTATAATAATTTATGCTTCCAAGTTCGTGAATTTGTTTAACTATATAATATTTACCTAAAAATTACCTAAAAAACAAGTTTATAATCATTCAAGTACAAAAAAAAAATAATAATTCTATGATTTATGCGAAGTAATATAGTTTATTATCTAGTTATAATAATATAGTTTTATAATTTTTAATAAAATTAAAGTATTTATCGCATAAATGAAACAACTTACCATGACTATTCCGGAGTTCAGCCTAGAGTCTTGTCTGTACTATTATTAATGCCAGACACTAAACTAAGTTATAAGTAGGTAACGATTCAAATTCTTTGGGCGTCAATAACGATAACACATCCTAAAATCATTTAAGCAGTATATATATTATATATATATATATACATGTATACATACGAATTGTGATTGTTTGAAATGACATATTTCAGTTTAGAACCATACTGGCTAGACTGTTGCTTATCTTGAAAAAAAATGTATTACATTTTCTTCCTAATCGACAATTATTGTTCAAGATACAATTTACAAAAAAATCGAAAGAATGTCAAAACTTGGAATTTCACATTTTCATAGTAGCATAATATGTATATATAAATAATTCGATTAACTGTTTTTATCCATAGTAATGTATCAAACATTTTTAATCAATAAAACACCATAATATATTATTATGAAATAAATCATAAATAAATAAAATATATATAATTTTTTTAAATAAATTATACTGGCTAAACGCAATACCAAGTAGTTAGATCAATGGAAGGTATAAAAATGTAATTACTACTAAAATAATTATAACTCAAAATATAATAATCATTTGTGTTTACAGTATATGTATTATTATACATATTAGGTACCTACTTAAATTTTTGAAAAATATGTCTAATTATTTAAATATAACTAATTAATTTAAATAAATTGTTGGCATCAGATAATAATATTTTTTCAAGGTTAAGTTATGATAAATTGTACATTAGAATATTCTAAAAAGAATAATAATAAATATTATAATTGTTAAATTAATAATTAATTTATGAGATATTATCTTGTATTAAACAAAAAATTAACACTTTTATGTTATATCAACTTAATAACATTCGGACTAACTTTTACATGAGTATAATTTTAATTTTACGAAATGTTTACAGAAATTCTATTTTCAACAAAATCGATTTTGTTTTTAGTGTAACTCGAAAACGAATAACCGGAGATATTTAAAATGTTGACCAAATTTTTGTATAATCGTTTTCTTTAAATGATATAATTTTCAAAATATTTTTGTTATTTAATTGAAAGTTTTTTTTATTTATAAATATCAATAAGAAATTATTCACTGGGTAAAAATGCAATACGAAGTTATGTGTTCGTTTATCGAGTAAAACACATAACATGATATATGCTTAGTGATAAAGGGTGATAGGCTGTTTCCACTCAAAATCGTTTTTCATTAATAACATTATATAATTGACTATCAAAATTAATGTATCCATCACAGTAACCTATACTTGACACCTACCGTAAACAAAAGTGGTTTCTAATTGCACAATTTCACTTCATTTTTTTTAATTCAAATTTAGTTCAACTTAGTTTTTTTTAATCATAACAATATTTGATTTAAATGTTTAATACTTACTTTTACACGAGACGACTAGACGATTAATTATTATCCCATTCGTAATTTTTCATCAAGGACGCACGATTAACCCTATTTTGTATTTTTGTAGATTTAAAACAATTTACGATAACTCTTTAGTTAGTTTTAAATTACAACAGTTCTCAGAGACTGCACAAGCCTAGGGCTGTTTTCAAAGTATGTGAGGTAAAATGTTTTTTACGTCGATTAAAATGCAACAAATTTAAAAAAAAAATAATTTTTACAGGAATACATTATACATTTTTCTAATCAGGTATTATTTTTTGAAAACAACTAATTATAATCGGTATCACGTTGAGCAACTTAAAAATGCATAAACAAATCAAGGTATGCGTTATTAATTTTATACTTGACAATATTATAATACATTCCAATTTTATTATCAATAATTTAAATATCTCAGACTAAACACTTGTGAAATATTTTAACAAATATACATGTGAATTACCTTATGTACCTATTTGAATACTTAATTTTATAGTATTGTTGATATTTTTCGTACTATAATTTTTTTTAGATATTTAAGCTACGCTCAAAAAGTTAAAAACTTTTACGATACGTATATACTCAATAATTGTCCTTATTAGAATATTAATAAAATAAATTTTACACCATAAACTAAAAATTGAAATTATTTGAGAATTTGCTCTGCTATATTATAGGTTATTATGAGTGTTATGACTTATGAGTAACATGCCTCGTCATTGAATAATTCCTCGCAATGGATGATCCCTATTTGAAAATTAAATAAATAAACTAATTTCATAAAAAATTGAATTTGAAACGCCTATGAAAAAAAGTAGCTATTAAATTTTGTAATTTTTTAACCACAATAAGTAATACGTATACATTAAACCTTGTATTACACCTTCAAAAACGTTTCTACGTGTATTAAAATATGCCTAATTAGAACATCTTAAATGTGTTTTGTTTAATCAATAGAAAAATAATTTAATATAATTTCTATAAAACCGTTAAATAAATATTTGGTTAAAATGTCGAGTCTACGAACTACGGTTATTGCTTTAGTATTAACAACAAAGTCGATTTTGTCAAAAACTGATGTTTCGTAAATAATCCCGTATTTTAGCTGTTTTCATTGGGTTTTTAAAATTATTAAAAAAAAAAAAAAGTACTGAGATTTTCTTTCCTTTTAAAATGTATTTAAAAAATCAAATTTCTATCAAAATATACCTTATTATTGACGATTGAAATATTTTTTCTATTTCGAAAACTACCATAAAAATCACGAAATTGAATAATTTATTGTAAAAACCAATACATTTTTCTCTCCACTCAGAATCTAGACAACGTATAACGTCATGCCATAATATTGGATACAAATACATAAATTGAGAAACGTGAAATGATGACAAACTAATTATCTCAACACATAATATTTTTAATAATTAGTTAAAATGGTAAATAATGATAACTATAATGTTATGTACATTGCGCAGTGTTATATGTCTGTACATATTATAATTATTAATTAATTGTTATTTCAGTAAATGTGCCTTGAAGGTGGCCAATGTTTACTAAAATTAATATCAACATGTATTTTCTTTTACATTAGTTTTTAGTTAATATTTAAAAATCCCAGTTAATGATCGTCCTCACAGTCGGCGACTCGATAACAGCAGCCACAATAAGTATAATTTTCATTAAAATATAAATAAACAACAATGATCACAATGACGATGGCCCTTAATACCTATAAAATACATATTAAATGTCTATATTTTATGTAATATAATACATAATTGCTGTTTTACTTAAATTATCAAAGATATTTTATTGTTGTGGATAAGAATTGCATTTTACATAACAATATTATTACAATATAATAGTTTCGAATGTTTTTTTATATTTATTTTCCCCAGGTGCAATTCATTAAGTTGTTAGTGTTGTTGTTGGTTAACTACTGTCTATTCTCGGCGACTGCGCCGGCAACTAATTCAACAAGTCCAAAACGTTGTTGATAAGACATGACAGCATCTCGGACACTAAAGGCCAGTTCATGCTCGCTAAATTTATTTTTCACACCAAAATTGTAATATGTTCCTATACAGTACACGCGTATTCGGAAGGTTTTCTGATTCCCAAAAACCTAACGGTTAGGTCCTAACCTAACAGTCATTGTTAGTAAACAAAACATGGATTTTAAACTAACGAGTGGTGCTACAAACTACATGTGTCTAGTTTTAGACCTACATAAGTGTTCATAAACTATTTTCATACTTCTCCAAATTAACCATAACTGAACCGAACGAACCATTTGTGAAATCTCGATAAGACGGTCAGTAAAAACTACTGTAAAAATTGTCTGACGATGTTACAGGTAGGTTATTATTGAGTATTTCGGTTAACTATTTTATTTTCTGTATTAACATACTACTTTACCTCCCAATACTCGTATCATTTATTTAATAGTTATATAGGTAAATTGTATTTTACACGATATTTAGCCCCGACGTGTCATGCAGGTATTTCTGTATTATTAATTATAATTAATTGTATTAGCTATTAAGTATTAATTATTAATCACTACATAATAAAAATTATTACAAAACTTATAAAATAAAATCGATACCACAATAGCGATGAAAAGTGTGTTCTATACGCGGATCACTAAATATACAAACTACATACTATATAGGGAATATTATCTTTGCCACGTCATGTCGGTAAATACATACATTGAAACACCAATTTCCCTGTTTTTAATGTAAGTTAATAAATATATATTTATGGTAAAAATAATTTACCTGAAATCGGTCATCCATTTTATAACATAATATTACGGGCTAAATGAAATGTTACATTTTAGGTACATAATATTTATTTTTTTCGTTGGACACTTTTTAATATTATTACCCATTGTCAAATTTCAGTTATGTGCTCAACGACGGAACTACTTAGATGAAAAAAGGAACGCTGGTATAAAACGACGATGGAACCGGTTTCACATTAAACCAAGAGGGGTCGTACTCGTCTGTCACCCCCCGAAGGCGACAACGAGAAAATATTGTACACGGCCGACAAGAACGGTTTCGTAGTGAAGGGATACCCTCTATAATATAAAATATAATTTATCAAATACATAATAATTAATAATGATGCAATATAAGCTGCGTAATATACTTTGGAATAATTTATATATTATATATATATTAATATAATATCATTTATAACATTAACATAATATTGTTGTTGATTTTCTATGTTTATTTTCCCATCGGGTACGTAACTCTACCCCTAGCGAGAGATGTAGACTCGATAAATTGTATGGGTAAAAATAAATTTACGTGAATTTTTCATAAGGTTTTAACCGTTGTTAAAATCCAGTGTTCAGAGAGGTTTTAAATGTTTTTACAAGCATAATAACTATAATTATAATGTAGTAGGTAACTACTGATACACTATTTCGGTAGTCTATTATAATGTTTAGTCATTATTAGACGTTACACACAGACACACCATATTTAGTCTTTATACACATATTCAAAAAGTAAACGCTGTGTATTAAACACGCGTGATCAATAATGTATTAATGTTATTACTCATTTACACAATTAAAATTTAATATTAATACTTATATAGTTATATATTGTATTACTTCATACTCATATTACCTATTTATGCATTACATTTTTTATTTATTTATTCATTTAAAACCATGGTATTATTCTGTTTTCATTAGTCACAAATTTTATCACTAATTATGTAAATTATGTTTATTAATTTATATCGATATGAATGATTTCAGAAATAGGTTGTTACTTATTAGTTATTAGGTATAGGTGAAATTTCACAAAAAAAATTATTTAAAAACTTTTTAAACTACCACATTTTACCAGCAAATTCCACATCCCTGAGCCGTGTATATCATATAAGCCAACCAATCGCCAATAAAATGTGCATTAATCATTATTTCTTAGTTTCTTATTAATTAAAAATATTATAGTTTTGTCTATTTGTACTAAATTATATACACCAATAATATTATTATTATTTACAAAATAACAAATATTTCATTCTCAAAGATTGTATTAAATTATTGTTGAAAGGTAAAGCATACTAGTAGATCATAAATTATTGTATTTCTTGGTCATTAGCCTTAATACCGTCGTAAATCAATTATTATTGATTTTATTATAACATAATAAAATAAGATAGGTATACCCACATTTTAAAAATATATTTCTATTCGTAAACCAGAAGTAACGTAATTAATTTTATACAATATTATTACATACGATTTTTGTTTATTATTTTAAAATGAAAAAAATGAAGATACTGAATATATCAATATAAGCATTAACTACGCGTATCTACGTACTTATAACATAATAATTACCAAGTATAAAATATTATGTTACTATGTAATGAATAATAATATTACGTATATGTATTATATTTTAGCAAATTAATGCAATTTTAAAGGCCCTTATCAAAAATATTAATTACTAGCAATTTAATTAATAATTATCCCCAAGATAAACAAAATATTAAGTAAAATAACACAATTATACAAAATTGTTATACATAGATTGTGTTACATAATTTGTATTGAAATTTGTAACAATTATGAAGTGCAAACATTTATAATAAAAAATTGTATTTTAGTTTTGTTTTTTTTTTCTATTACGAAACCATTAAATGATCATTATATTATTACGTGTAATTATAAACGCATACAATTATTATTTTCTTTGATTTCTGAAATATTTATAATTTTTTTAAGGAACGATATAGTATATCTATATGCATATATCTCACAGAAAAGATTTAATAACTTTCTGCAACTTTATAATATGAATGAAACACAATCTAGTCTCTCTGTATATACAAATCAATTACATGTCTTTATTAATATTTCAAAATAAATTTGTCATATAATAAAAGAATTCAAATGTGTATAGATTAATATGCTAAAACTCTTTCTATTTTTATTTTAGTCTAAGTACAATTTATAAATGTACAGTGTAATTTTTAACATAAAACACTAAATTATTCGAATAACTGTTTTACATGTATGTTAGGTACCTAATAGGTATTTAAAATAAGTAGGTACGTACAAATATAAATATTTTTTTCTTCCATCAATATCTCTATAATTTGGATTGTTTTAAGGTTCATATTTAAAAATATTAAACCATTGTTTTTAATTTCATGCTTAGTAGCAAAATATTTTCCCGAACGTTCATATTACACATATTTTAGATAAATCATTAATGATTATAATATATATGAAAAATGTATTCGGGATCTCTTTTATTGTTATAAAATCGGTCCTACAATAGTTTGTAAAAAAAAAAAAGATTGATTGTACAGTTAAGCCGATAAAATTACATAAAGTATAATGTAACCTGATTTAATCTACAAGCAACAAATAATGTATCTTTATTAATCTTATCGTGTAATAGGTACATTGAAAATCGCTTAAACACTTAAACAATATGAAAATACCTCAAAAGAAAGAAGAACATGGCTTTAATTTTTTTAAATATTTTTAAGAATTACAGCTACACTACTTTCCAATAATAATAAAATAATAAACAAAGCAAATGTAATTTCAAAATGTCTTTGAATCTTCATAAACTAATGAAATGAAAATGAAAAAAAAAACATAATTAGATTCGTTCTCTCGTAATAATGATGCAAGTGTCAACTCTAGCTATATATATATAATTACTCTACTGAGTTATTAAAAATAAAAGTAATTTAAAAGCAATTTATTTATTGTCTGTATCAGAGGTATCCAAATTGTTTCATCGCACATTCGCACGTCTCTTCACAATATTTTGGTGACTCTCAAATTTATTCAGTATAAAAAAATATAATGTTTACATTATAAATTAATCAATATTCAGACGAAAAATAAAATAATTATGTACACAGCACTGAAAATAAATGGTTTATATTTAGTATAAATTAATCGTAGTCGTCAGTAATAATAATGACGTGAAATGAAAAACGACAATATAATAAATATAAATAAAAATGTATTATTTTTTCATCTACACTCTTTTTGAGTTGCGTGAACAAGTTCATTTTTTCATATCATTGATGGATCTTGTACATGCAGTATGCATATCTATACTTTTAAAATTCATTATCCTGTTTACACATTAAACTTTTAATATCTGAAAAGCGGGAAACCGAATTTACAATTCACCTATTTTAATATTTCTTAAATGATAATTATTTCGCAATTTAATTTAATTTAAAATCGCCCAATTAATTATTAAACAACACAAACGCAATTATTGAGCGTTTCAAATCGTAGGGAAAATTGTATTATGTTGTATTATAGTTTGTAGTGTATTCACTGATACTCTAGTTTAGTCATGCAATTTGAATTTAAAATCAATAAAAAACAAACTATAGCTATACCTAGTTGTTTAATGATCGATGTATTTTGTATTTTCATGTTTTCTAGTTCTGAGTTCAGAATATGAATTCTATGAGCTACTTAAAAACAAATATTAGAAATAATAAAAATTTATTTAACAATTTATGTTTAATGTAACAATTAAACAAAAATTTCAATACACCATATTATTATAATGTAGGCAAAGGCAAGGGAAAATATACATTTTTATTATTTATCTTAAGCATGCGTTCTAAAAACCAAATATTTTAATTATTCCACTGTATTTTATTTCATGTACATTTAATTTCTATGTTCCAACTAAACTAAACGTATAATACTACAACTACAAAACTATATAATCAGTTTAAAATAATGATATGATCAATATAAAATTTGCGCGTAGACATTAAACCTGATACAATATTATATTATAATGATATATTATTTTACTATGGACTATGTTTGAATGTTTTGGTTACACTCTGGCGGGTACATCGTTAGTCGATTCAACAATCTTGAAACCATCCTTGTCGGCTGTATACGTCACCGTAATGTTGATACCTTCGGGAGAAATGTATGAGTATGAGCCCTTTTGAATCAAAACGTAATCGTCTCCTTCGTCGTTCAATACCAACGTTCCTTCTCTGGTCTGCGATGTCCCATCATCCACCTGATAGCTATAATTATACGTCATTGCATATTATTATTTACCATCGATTTACTTTGTATAATGTAGCCCATGTAGGGTAATTCAACAAGTAGATAACCTGAATAATTTGGAGTTTTTCCTTTATCAATACATTTATTATAATTCTAATTTTTGGAATTTTTAACTTCATAATTATTCTTAAATACAATTTCTCTAAATACTTATATTTTTAATGCAATTTGTCTTAGTGCTGATATAAAATTTACCTTTTCAATTGAGAACCATCACCCTTGTTTATTGTATATTTTTAAGCCGGATTTATTTATATGCATATACATTTAAGATCAAACAAGTAATTTTTAATTATTTTATTTTATTTACTGATTATAATTATAGAAACTGAGATGATTTATTAAAAAGTTAAATTACTTTTAACTAAGGCACATAATAAGTTACATTTATTTTTAAAGTAACTTCTAAAGAACTAAACTATTTTCAATAATATTCAGTTACTATAATCACTAATCAGTATTAATTAATTTATTAATCATGTTAAATTATTTTTTATAAAATTTGCTTATTGTGCTTTGACGTATAATATTGTATAACCAGTAATTCACCACAGTACAATCTTTAGACTATATAAGAAATCAAAGTATAATTGAAAATATGGTCTTGAAATACCTATTCTTAACAATTTTAAAAATCTAATATATTTTCAATAGGTAATGCATTTTGTTTTAAGTCGTCGAAAAGTTAATATATTTTTAAATGCACAGTAAAGGATGAGTTTATTTTATTTCTATCGATATCAAATAGTATTTAACGAACTACTAACCAGAATACTATATGAATACTGAGTAGCTTAGTATCTAGCTATTATAATATCCTAGAAATCGACCAGATGAAAAAACAGTATGTTTATTTATTAACTATGAAACTCACTTGAGACTGAACTGTCCGTAATTGTCGTAGATATAATCATTTCTCAACAGTTGCGCAATCACAGGGGTCTTAGGTTTTTCCGTTGGATATGTAGGCACTACGGCAGCGGTAGACCATTGGGAGAAGACAAACACCGCCAAAACTAAAATCTATATTAATGACAATACAAAGTAGTAATAAAAAATTTAATTTTGAAAAAACAATTTATTATTTTACCTATTGGCGCAACTAGGGACGGACGGACTAAGGGAGGAAGGCGTGCTCCCTCAAAATGTATTTTAGCCACCATTTTTTTTTATTACATAAGATTTAATAATTATGTAAGCATACGGTAGTGAGATATATTCTATGCAATATGTCGTATATAGTTATTGTAACAGAATTATTCAAACGTTAATTGTATAAATATAAAATATTAAAGTTTTTTTTACAATATGTAATTTAAATAATTTAATAATAATATTTTTCTCTAACAAAATACGGGCATGCGACTGCAGCCAGTAGCATTGCGGCGAACACTGTCTAATATTTTAATTTTATTTTGGTGATTAAAATTGGACAAAAAAACTTATTCTGTATTTTTGATAAACCAAAAAAAATATCCAGTTCTACTTGTACAGTTGTTACTATTGAAAATGAAAATAACCGAGACGATCCTTCTAGTTTTTTGAAAAGCATGAAAGTAAGTAAATTAAATTAAATATTTATTTGTAGTGCTACAGCCCTCCAGATTAGGTTAGGCTATAATAGTTTAGACTTAGTTGCACCATTATACCTGCTATTATTTTAATTGTCTTATACTAATAAAACTATGGAATATAAATGATCGGCTTACCGTGGTTGTATTCATTTCGTTTTTCGTCGATTGATGAAATGAAAAAAATTGCCGGTAGATATGCGTATGGATGTCCAATTGTGTTGGTTCCAGTAGCTGAACTAACTAGGTGAACGATGTACATGTCAATTTATAAGGTTATTTTTTCGATAACAAAAATACCTTATTTTTCGAAAGAAAATATGTAGACATCATTAGATCAAATGATATATACGTTAGCTGATCGAAAACACTGATTAATTTCGTCTACATTGCTCATATTTAAAAAATCATTAATTTGCACCCATGATTTCTCTGCATGCAGTAATATTTGAGATTATTCGTGCAAAATTGACCTACAACTTAATAATATTTTTGTACCCTTTAAAATAGTATTTTATTGATTCAAACTAAAATATTGGCTACATATTTAACTAAATTAGTCAACGGTTATGAAAAACAGGAAATCTAGTTTATCAGTTTGTAGGAGAAGTATAAATGATCAGTAATTATATTATAAAAAATAATCGTAACAATAACAATAGGTAATGAAAACTTGGATAAAATCCTAAGCTAGGTTTGGTATATCTTATTAAGTTCGATAATGTCATTAAACCAATCACAAAACTTTGATGGTAAATTGTGTAATATATTAATATTTCAATAATTTAAATACGTTCGTTGTAAATCACAATTCAAATTTACTAAGACAAATACGCGTATTAGATACGTGAATAATATTATATAGTATAATGCCACTCTGATTTAACATTTTTTATGAATATTGTATTAATTATATTATTAACATTATACTTAAGAAAAACTTCAATACGACAATAACACTTAACTATTCTTTGATCTCCCACTGTTCTCTCGTGGAACTAGAAATTTGATAAGTGATAGTGTTCTGTATATGTGTATACCAAGAATAATTATGTATACGCCTTATTATACACACATTAACAAAACTAACAAAAAATAATTAGTATTTTGTACTTTATTTGCACTTGTATCATTAATTCTGAATAATACATACGAGTAACCTATTATATATATATAGTCTAAAAACAAGTAACAATTTTTTTTTGTTAGATGCGGTGCGTAAAAAACACTCAGAACACTCAGAACCTCAGTGGTATAAATAAAGTTCTGGTATTTTTAAACATATTTTTATTCCTACAAACTACAAGTGGAAATATGTGATAACGAAATTTTCAGACAAATTCGTATACTAAATAAACTAATATAATATACGTACTCATGAATTGGCTATGAAACCACACAAAGTCGTAAAGAATAATAAGTAAGTAAAACTATTTACTATTTAAACTATATTTTATTTATTATGAAAAAAAAACAAAAAATAATTTAAAAAATAACATATAATTGCATAGAATAACATAATATTTAACACAATATTAGATAGCTGTGACTTTATAATACATAATAAGATTACTAATATTGAATATTATATTTGTATTGTTTCTAATTTAAGTATAGTATAATGCACTAAGATTGTTTGTAATAACTATAGCAATTAACATAGGAATATAATATGACATTAAATCATTAAATCGAATCTGTGTTGTATAAATGAAAAAATAGTAAATAAATAGTAAAAGAATATCATATTATATACCTTGTGAATATGTATTTTGTTATACTGCCCATGTTCACCCATTGTGTTTATATTTAAGTATTGTTTTGATATAAATCAGGAGCAGTTTGTCTAAGAAAACACAAATATTAGATATAAGCAAAATTTTAAATTAAAATGAATAATAATATAATTTGTGTATGTTACGATAATTTGATTACATGGCATTTTCGGCAGAGAATATTTTCGATAGAAGTTTGAACAGACTTTTGAAAAACACATACAGTGGATGCTTGGAGCCGACCTTAGTGTATTTTTCAGCACTGCGGGCGTACCGGAAAAAATCATGCGTTTTTTCACCAAATGAACTGAAACCAATAAATTGAGCATATTAATCAAGATTTTATTATAATTGAATAATATATTATCATATTATCACGTAACGATCTGAAATTTCTCAAAGATCAATAATAATCAGTGTCGAACTAGCATAATATATAAGACTTAGGTTATAGTTTTTTCTATTTTTTCCTAATATATTTGACCTTTGTATCACATAATCAAGAGCGTAGGGAGAGAAGTTAACCTTTTGCTAAATTTTTACAAGTCATACCTTGTATGCTAACTACTGATATTAGTGAAAATTCAAGGATAAATAAAATTATTTAAAATAAATAAAAATAAAAATATTTTACTTCACCCCTTTATGTCAAAATTCTTTTGGAATAAATCTTTAATAGATCATTTTAATTTAATAAATTAATTATTTTTATATTTTTTTTAACTTATGTATGGCTGTATAAGAGTATAGATAGTTAGTATTTAGCGCTTTTCAAAATTATATTATATCACATTATCGAGAAACGAGCTAAAATGCCATAAGGGAATAATTAGTTTCTATATATTATTTTCAACAACGATAAACATAATTGCTTACTAACGTGTCTATTATCAATTGTTTACTTAACGAGTAACTTCTTACTGATACATAACGTAAGCTCTAAGAGTTGTTTAATGTTTACCAATACCAAAATTTTACTCAGAACACGTTTATATTACAATATTATTAATATAACCATCTGTTCCAATTCTAAAAAAAAGTTTATATAATATAACATTAAAATTAACAATATCACCTATTTTTTTTTTTTTTAATAGAAATCAATTACTATTTTTTTTCAATAATCAACATAATGTGAGTGAAAAATTATTTAAAACCTAATATTTTATGAAAGAATAAAATGAAAAAAATACAATATTTTGATTGATATTATATAAAAAGTATTTTCATACAATATTCCATATCAAATTATGCCAATTGTGGACTGTTATTTTTATTATACGTAAATTAATAAAGCACATAGGTAGTATACATCAATAATTCAGTAAAATAATATGTTATTTAGTAATTCATTATTACTTATAATATATTAAACAACGTACTTATCATTCGAATCATCATAATCTGTAGAAACGGCTGCAGAGTCCGTTCCGATGACGATGACGATGACCAGTGCTAGTAGAACCACCACCTGGTGAAAATTTCAATAGAAGTGTTAATTTTCAGAAATAAAATAGTTGATTTTTGAAACTAATAAATCGGTATAGTGTACGACATACCGAGAATGTTTTCATTTTGAATTTGTAGTTGATGTTGCAGATGAAAAATTATGAATTGTCGACCGTTCGAAGAATAGACAATAAAAGTTATTGGTAAACGAAGCACAAGCAATGACTACAATTCTTCGACTGGCGAATGGAGCATTCACTGTTCGGCATTTATTTTAATAAAATAATTGATTAATTGCTATAATAACTATGTTATTGAGTATATCTAATCTGCTTAGAACCGTTACAAATAAAAACGTCGTTAGGTCAACTGAAATATTTTCAAAGTAGTGCATCATCTACGTAGTACAATTAAAAATACTTAAAAAATTTTTCTAGTTTTATCTTTAATAATGTGCTACATTAAAGCTAGATTTAGAACAATTTTTGAAAGAGAGAGGGGGAGAAATAATTGGAATTTATAAGTATTTTTAATAATTTTTAACACCAGCTACATATGTCAGATACAATAATATTTATCCCTGAATTTTTAATAGAACAGTTAATATGTTATGACAACTATAATGTATATTCTTTATTTCAAATTAATTATAAAAAATAGAAAATACTTTTAAAAATATGATTAAAAATGTAACGATTTATAAGCTTAATAATTAAAATAATATCCATAGTATTAGTGAACTTGAGTAATATATAAAAGCATAATATTTATAAATATTATTAAGTATATTAAATAAATATTAATTTAATTTATGCAATAGTTGGCATTCTACATGCATAAGTGGATTATTCTTATTACCACTGTCCATATGTCTAGTTATTAATTTATTATAACATAAATTATGTTTTTTTTCCAAAAGAACTAAATAATAAAAGTGTCTACACAGTCTACACTGTGGCATAGCGTGAAACTTGGTGATCTGAGGGCCTATATGAAGTAAAAGCCCCCTTAAATACAGAAATTGAATTATTAAATAGGGATACAAAAAAAAAATCTAGCACCTACTAGAACTTATAAATTTATAAAAACAATAATTTTGTATTCTAAAAAATTAACTTTCTAAGCATTCGTTTAGTTCAGACATATTTTCTTAGTGTTTTATTTATTTATTATTTTTATGTTATGATAAAATTACTATAACTCCCAAGTTAGACATAGCTAGAGAGACCGAGGCCAGGGTCCTGGGTTTAATATTGCCACTGCAGGCTATATATTTAATATTACACTAAAAAATCAATTGTTGCTACCGTGTAAAAAACTATATGATTCACATAGCATCACTATGTTTTTTGTAGTGACATATTGGTCCGATTGGTCCGTGTACTATAAATAATTCCAAATAAGTATTTTTATAAAAAATCAATGACAATGAAATATTAATCAAATATTTAAAAAAAAGGTTGTTATTTGAGCAAAAACAGGTAATTTTACTTTAAGGGCTGCACGGGTTAAGCTTAACCAATCGTTCAATCGACATGTAAATTTTGTATAAGTATTGAACCAATTTAAAAAATAAGACTGAACAAATCCAACAGAAAAATAAAAGTCACCACCCTAATATAATAGGTATGTACTTTTTTTAACAACTCTGTCAAATGTCGTTTCTCTCTCTACTTTATAGGTATACTCCTCGTGGTTAACGCAATTTTTTTAAGAACTTAAAATAACTATAATCTTGTATAGGTATCGTATAACATTATTTCTACTGTAGTTTTTAAAACGTCAACACTTGTAGTATATTTGCGTATATTTTAATATTTTGTATGGTATGATACGATTAAATAATTATTTATAAGAATTTTAAATTGGCCAATTATACATTAAAGCAATAGACTACATGAAATTAAATTAACAAAGAATGTGGTATGTTTTTATAATTGTTCATAAAACAAAATAGCATAATAATAATAAATATTTATCTACGTCTTTATAAACAAATACACAGTTAATAAATCACAATGGTCAAAAAGAATTTAAGAGTATAATAAGATACAGTAAATATATAATGTAGATCTATAGAATGGATCGAATTAGTTTCGCTATAATCGTCTTCAACAGAATCAATTGCGTATTTTTTTGAAGCGGCATGTCCACAGCATCTAACCAAATTGATTTAATTTATATTTTGAAATCATAAATAGCTGAAACGATCCGTTTGTTTTATTATTGTACAGTCATTTAGAATTTTTATTCTAAATAATTTTTTTTTCTTATGAAAATTAACTATTCTGAAAAATTATCAAAACAAACCACTACACAAATTATATTACTAGACATAATCCTATATCCGAATGATTATAAAATAAAAATACTAATTCAATAGTTAATAATGATAATTAAATTAATCAAATTAATGACACCAATAATTATACCGTAAATTACAAATTATGAATTGTAACAATATGATATCTATCAAAATTCGATAATATAAGTATATTGACCTTTGTAACTGTTTGTACTGTAAATCGTACATGAATGTTAAACTGAAAAATATACTAAAAATGATTAAAATTGTTATTTATTTTTAATATTAAAACAACACAATTACTTTATCAATAAAGTATATAAATTATTTATTTTTATTTTTAAGCCATTGTACAAATTGTATATTATATCTTTGAAATGAAAAATAGTCGTATCTAATTATAAAATAGCTGGTTAAGTATTCAAAAGTAAATTTTTTTAGTTAGATAATACTAAACCGAGATCTAATATCGATGGTAGAAATACGAATGATTAAAAAATAGAAATAGCAAACTTTAATTTTATTACTTTATTTAAAATTTAAATTTGCAAATAAAAATACAATTGTTAATTGTTATAAAACATAATATTTTATGTACCTACTGGCTACTACCTAGTAGATACGTATCGTTTATTTTTACATACTTATATGATAGTTATAATTTTTTCATCATAAGAAGAAAATAATGTTTACAATCTGTGCTGAGTAGGAATAGCACGCTACTATAAGTAAACACGATAATTACTATTTACTATACATTTTAACAGTGAAATAATATGAAGACGAAAGTCAACTAATGACAAAACCCAACGTGATATATGAGTTTAGGTTAATAAACCACTGCTATATTTTTTCTTGAGTCGACGAGTGGGATTTATAAACTGTGATGAAATTGGACGAAATTTGCAATACTAACGAGTTAATATGGAAATTTAGTTAGGAGTAAAAAGACCTATAATGTTTATAATATTTATTGGATAGTTGGTCAACTGATTCTATTTTGAGATCAGTGTAGTATGTAGTTAAATACAAAACAAAATGCAAAGGTTATCATAGAGAGAATGACGAGTGGTTGATTTGAATGCTTGTATAGTACGAAATTAGAACGACATGGCAATTTTACCCGACAAATTAGGAGCTTTGATTTTAAAATTAAACGAATTACATGTATTATAATCATAAAAATATAAAATATAACCAAAACAATTTATTTTTCCATTACTTTGCCTACCACGGACCTTCGGAGTTTAATTAATTACTCTAATTAAAATAATATTTTTTTATTTATATATTATGTATATTTATATTTAAATAATATATATCTTCAGTTCATTATTGAATATGTATTATTTTTACTATGTATGTCTAATTATGTATAAATACATATTTATCATATTTATGTAAATTTCCTTATTTTATTTTATGTAAATTGTAAATATTCAGTTTAGAAATATGTAACTAATTTTTAACCAAGTTAAATTACTTTTTTCTTATTTAACTTGCAAGTTGAATAAAAAAACTAAAATTATTACGTATTAAATAATTTCAATAATTTAAGTGTAGTCGTAGTATAATGTACATTGTACCTAATAATATTGCCTATACATTACGCCGTACAACACATTATGTAAAGAATTAACCAGATCACGGAAATAATCAATTCGCCTAAAATCTAAAGATAACTTTACTATTTTTTACAAATATAATTTAAAATAACTTTTCTTGTTTCACTTTATAAACTTTAGATTGTACATGGAAAGTTGGATTTAATTTAAATAGCTATTAATAAATATTAACAAATATTCTAGACCTTTTTAAATATAATCTTGATTGAGAAATTTAAACATAATAAATTAACAATTATAATTTATTAATTTATAACTAAATAAAACCATAAAACATTGAACTGTCTATGACACATAATTAATGGTTATTTTATGGCAATATGTATTACACTAGTCATTACTCTAAATAAATGATTATAGATTAAACAGTTTCACAATAATTATACTAATAGCTTCCATCAGTATGAAACTTATCTCTATATTCAGGTGAAATGCATAAATACTTGGTAGGGCATAGAGAAATCTTGAAAGCACATGTGTAGTAAACAAAAATAAACCCAATTCATTTATATATACATATATATATATTATAATGTATATAATATATTAACTCTGCTTGACAATTTTATTCTCATAACATGTATTTTTAACATTTCAAATTAAACATTATTTTATATTGATTATCTCAACTTAGTGTTAAGATAGTAACTTAGTTACTTAGTGTTAAAATAAACAATTGAATAGTTTTTTGCCTATATCTAACAGACTTACTATTGAGTATTGTTCATTATACTAAATTATTTTTGTTATAACCCAAATGAAAATATTTTTCCTAAATCAAATTTTAAATTGAGTTTAATGAACACATTTAGATTTTAGTTGAATTGAAAAGTGTTTATTAATATATATTATTATACAGTGAAGTATACATTGAATTTTTATCTATTGTGTTGTTAATAATTATACATAATTTATGGTATCATTAAACATAATAAAAATTAATAATAAGCTATTTAATTTCAATTCTACTTCTTTTGATAAAAAAAAAAAAAAAATCATTTATTGACAACAAATCATCTTAGTAGGTATAAATATCAATAATACATATATTTTTTTTTAATATTATTATTTATATATTTATAAGTAACTAATAAACTTATCAAAACAAATTTGATAAAATTACAATTGAATAATATTTATAGACCGATGTTAGGTAAATACTATTGAAAAAACTATTAGTTGGATAAAGCTTGTTTTTCATTCTGCTCTTGATACTTCTTCATTCTATGTTCAAGTTCAGGTCTAAAATGTCTAATCAGCCCTTGTACAGGCCATGCAGCACCATCTCCAAGAGCACAAATTGTGTGCCCTTCAATTTGCTTACTAATTTCCCACAACATGTCAATTTCTGAAGATTGAGCTTGCCCGTCAACAAACCTATACATAATTTTGTTCATCCAATTGATTCCTTCACGACAAGGTGTACACTGTCCACATGATTCATGTTTATAGAACATAATCAAACGAGCAATAGCTTTTACAATATCAGTTTGCTTATTCATTACAATCAAAGCTGCTGTTCCTAAACTAGTTTGAGCTGCTACCAACCCATCAAAGTCCATAATTGCTGTTTCACAAACATGTTTTGGTATAAGTGGTGTTGATGAACCTCCAGGAATTACAGCCAACAAATTATCCCAACCACCAATAATACCACCAGCATGTCGTTCAATCAGTTCTTTTAATGGAATTGACATTTCTTCTTCGACAGTACATGGGTTGTTTACATGGCCAGAAATATTGAAGAGCTTAGTTCCGGAATTTCTAGGTCTTCCAAGACCCAAAAACCATGCACCACCGCGGCGGCAAATGGTAGGTGCAACAGCTACTGTTTCAACATTAGATACTGTAGTGGGACAGCCGAAAACTCCGACATCAGCTGGGAAAGGAGGCTTCAACCTTGGTTTACCTTGTTTGCCTTCAAGTGACTCAATAAGGGCTGTTTCTTCTCCACAAATGTAAGCACCAGCTCCTCTGTGTACAAATACATCAAAGTCATAGCCAGAGTTGCACGCATTTTTTCCTATAAGACCAGCTTGATATGCTTCGCAAATAGCTTGTTGCAAATTTGAAGCTTCATTGTAAAACTCTCCACGGATATAAATATAAGCAGCACAAGCTCCCATTGCTCGGCCAGCAACCAAACATCCTTCAATCAATTTATGTGGATCGTGTCTCATGATTTCACGGTCTTTGCAAGTGCCAGGTTCCCCTTCATCTGCATTAACAACCAAATACTTCGGGCGGCCATCAGACGGTTTGTTCATAAAACTCCATTTCATACCAGTTGGGAAACCAGCACCGCCACGTCCCCTTAAACCGGAAGTCTTAACTTCATTAATAATGTAATCTGTACCTTTTATCAAGATTTCTTTTGTCTTGTACCAATCACCGCGTTTTAACGCACCCTTCAGTTGCCAGTCATGGCGTCCATACAAATTAGTGAAAATCCTGTCGGAATCTGATAGGTTACCGTATGAAGACTTTAATTCTGGTGTAGGAGCCGCTGCAGTAGTGTTGCGACGTGTCTGCAACGCATTTTTAAAAGCCAAACTCTGTAGTCCTATAGCTCCGCCATGACCTTTGGCCACCAGATTTGACCTCACCAAAGCTGAGCCGTTCATTTCTGTCGATAACTGTAAAGTGAAACCAATAAATAAAACAAAACGACTATGCAAAAATCGAACAAAGCCGATTGAATAAAAATGTACGTACCTTACAAGCTGGTAAAAAACTCGTCGTTAGTCGAAAGTAGTAAATTATTTTTGCTTTTCAATTGCTCCTTGTTGTGAAACAGTGATATGACGATAGTGTTATCACTTTTGACGTTCCGGTTAAACGAACTGGACCGTGGTTACCGCGTAATAAACGTTATCACTTATCACTCAACAAAATGTTTTTTCATTGCTTTTAATTTTTATCTTAAAGATGTAAAATGTAAATTGAAAATTCATAATTCCTAGAAATAAAACGTAAACAAAAAACAAACCTATTAAAAAATAATAGATGTATCTTGAGAGTTAGTACTATGGACTTACATAATATCAATAACGTATCAACATAAAAAAATGTTGACCAATAAAAATACAAATTGAATACAAATTACTCGTTTCGACAACTGTTATGCAATTGGTTCGTGGGCGACCGTGGAGGGAGCCCCTGCGCTTCCATCATTTACCGAACAGTGATCATAATAAATTAATATACAAGTATACAACAAGGTGTTCGTTTTCATTACCAATAATATGATGTATAAATCCGATAAGACGGCAGAGATTTGATACCGTCGAAATGGGTACTGTATGATTGTGACTTACATAATATTAAATAATGAATTAATAACACCAGTGTGTACGGTATTATAGGGTATAGTGTCATTTATTTTTTTTTTTGCTTCCTCAGTTTCTCGTGTAGGTAATAATCGTTTCAATTGACTGTTTAATATACTTTCGTCAACTTTTGTGCAGGATAGTTGACAACAACAATGGCTGAAGTAGCTGATGTGTGCATAACCAATTAAAGCTCTTTATTACTGTAAGCCTTAAAAGTTTAGATGCTTGAACAATTTGTTGATGATATTAAATATTATTTTGTACATTATACATTTCAGGGTGTTAGAAACAAATATTAATCTGGAATATACCTGTGACTTGAACTTATTGAAATATGTTTAATGTAAGTAGCTAAGCTATAAATTTTAGAAATTAAATGTACATTAAATAATGAATTATATTTTACTGAAATATAATACATTATTATTTATTGACAAATTCTAAAATTTTAATAAAACACTGATCTCTAAAAATAATGTTTTAAATACTGATTTTAAAATGACCTTTTAAGATTTAACGCAAATAGTTTTTATCAGTTTTATATTCATTTTTAAGTCAAAACATTGACATAATAATATCTTTGTAAAATGCCTTATTATTAATGTCCTTACAAAGCTAATATTAAGAAAGTAAAAATTATGTATTTATAAATTACCTTTTTCAATATAATTGATACTACATAATATATAAAGTTGAAATCTTATTTTTTAAGATCAATAATAAAAAAATTTGCATATAGGTGATGTAAAATAATATATTTTTAATTATTGACTCTAATTTTTGCTTATTTTTTTAGGAACTCCATTTTCCAGCCATGTTCAAGTATTCATATATCTATGCTATTGTATTCTTGGACTTAATCAGCATTAGCCTCATCATACCAGTATGGGGCACTCACTTACGATCTTTAGGTGCTAGTCACTTTCATATAGCCTTACTAGGTTCTACATATTCATTTCTACAATTCTTATCAGGTACACCAATTGGTGCACTTAGTGATCATTATGGTCGAAAAATTGTACTTATTGTTACAATATGCATTTGTGCCGTAGCATATTTCCTACTAGGCTGTGTGAAATCGTTCATATTAATAGTATTGATTCGCATTCTTCAAGGATGTTTGAAACACTCACAACTTTTATGCAAGACATTAGTTAATGACCAAGTACCAGCTGATCAACAGACTACAGTTTATGGGCGAATGAATGGATTTTCTTCCCTCTCATTTGTTATTGGACCAATTATTGGTGGTCATTTAATGGAAAAAAGTGAAGGATTTTATAATCTAGCGTGTTCTACTTCAATAATATTTTTAATCAATGCTTTAGTTGTTTATTTTACGGTTCCCAACACAACTGTTCCAAAAAAAGAAAGAAAAAGTGCATCACCATTGAGCGATTTAATGGAAGTAAATTGGAAAGAATGTTGGCCTGCTTTTTCACTGAAAATGTTAGGTGCTGCAGCATTGTTTGCATATTTTAGTACAGTTGGTCTTGCTATGAATGAAAAATTTAATTTATCTCCGTCAGAAGCTGGTTATACTGGTGCTTTACAAGGACTTACAGGCGGCATAACTGGATTTGCAGCGGGAAAAATAGAAAATATAATATTTCCATCTAAAAATCCATTTACCAAATGTTTTTATTCGTTTATAATGTTGGGTATAGGATTTGTTAGTTTAGCCTTAGCACCAAATTTAATTATATTTATGGCAGGTATGATTCCAATCAGTGCTTCAAGTACGCTCATAAGAGGATTTAACAATGAAATAATGTATGAACAGTCTTCATCTGATCATAAAGGACTAGTTGCTGGTGCAGGAGCTAGTGCTGCAGCAATAGCAAGATTCTTAGCACCAATTATATGTGGATTTACAATGGACATGTTTGGAAATAACTCTGGATTTTTGTTATCTGCATTGTTTTCATTCACTGGAGCAGTGTTATCATTATATTTAACTAAGAAATCAAAAACTCATGTTGAATAAGTTATAGTATGTGGAAAACAAATACTTTTTAACTATGTCAAATTATAAATACTTGGTTTGCATTCAAAAGGTATTGTTAAAAAGAAAGTACTGGTTTTCAAATTAAAAGATGCTATTAGTTTTAGTTATTATTAATTATATGTGTATATATTATTATTGTTGTCTATTTTGAGAATTATTCAAAACAAGTAAACTATACATGATACTATTTTTCTATTATTTTGATAATATAGATTTTAAATTGAATATATCTATTTATTCAATTCAAAAATTGTATTGTTATTAATTAAAAATTAAATTTTGTCTACATGGGTTATTTAAAATTGTAAGTGACATCATCAATAATTATATGATTTATTTAAGTATATGTTATATTCATCTAAAGTATATATTATAATTACTTTGCTTTAAGAGGACACTATGCCATACATGTTGTTTTTGCTATACAAATACACAACATGCAAATTTGTATTCAGTAGAACCAATCAAATGTTGTTATCTTTAATATTAGAATAAATTGACTTGACCTATTATCAAAGTTAGAAGTAAGAATATTATCTGTGCTTAAACTTTGGCTATTTTTATATTAGATATGAACATTTTTAACTTGTGATATTTACAATTCTTTCATCTATAATTAAAATATCAAAAAAGCCAGCGCTTAAGCTTAAATAATTTGTTTACCTTTAACTTTGATAATAAGTCAATTTAAAGCAATTGGTTCTATTGAATGCAAATTTGCTATTGTATATGTTTGTAAAACAAAGACAATACACCAGGTGTGGTGTTGTTTAAACTCCATAAACAATGTAGATAATATAAATACTTATAATTTATAATTTTTGTGATAAGTTATGAGTTAATCGTTGACACAAAGTTTGCCGTTTACGCATCATTAATCTGCTAAGTAAAACATTTGGTAAGTTGTTTGTGCATCACATAGAATAAAATAGTAGTGAATGGATGATACAAGCATATCTCGTGTTAAAAAAAAAATTGAATAGGAAATAATTTTGTAATTTTTTTTTTAATGAATCTAGTCAAAATCAGATAATCACATTTTATTTAATTATTTGTATAACAATATTTATATGTAAACAGTGTATAGGTATATGTAAGGTCATTCAAAACAATGATGCGCAAACATCTTAATGATATACTTTTTGTGTAGATTGTATTATTTTATCTTTATATACCATTAAAATAAGTACACTGGAAAACAATAATTGTATTAATAATATTTATTTTTTGAATATAATATATTATAAACATATTCTATTTGAGAGAGTTACATTTTTCTAATAAAATTGTATTGCCTACCCCTTAATACATAATATTTACCTCAAGAATAAAAACTGACCATTTAAAATAACTACTATCATAATATTCATAATATACCTACTATCACACTACTACCTACTAATTGTGTGTAAGTGTAAACAAACTTTTTATTTGGTAAATTTTAAATTAAAAACAATTTTTGTTTGTTTCTTATTTTGATAATGTTTAGTGCATGGACTTCCGTCAGTAAAGATTACTGAAATAAAGATAAAAAAAAAAATAGCAAAAATATAATTAATTTTCTAAAACTTAAATATTTTCGTAAATTAAGAGTGCATATTATATATAATATACTATATTAACGGTGTATCCAATTAAATAATCTGTACATTCTATTCAGTACTTTTCCACTTCTGTTTCGGTACACAGAAGGTCCTGAGTAGCAATTGAAAAAAATGTGATTAAGTAAATTGTGATTTGTGTCAAGTAATGAATAGGTGTACCTAGCTACATATTAGAAGCGAATTTAATTAAGTATCATTTTAGATATTAAAAAATAATAATGATGACGACTATCGACAAACTATATAATATAATACAGAGTGACGTACTTAGGCCAAGTAATAATATCTAGTGACTATTTTTTTTCTTATAGCTGTCATTAATTAAGCTGTAGTTTTATTAAACAACTGAATTAACGCCCCTACTTGAACTACGTGCTTATATATTTTACTAAAATTATTTTTAACATTTAGTATTTTTTGTTTTTATATTGTGTCTACATTATAGTTTTTGAACGGACAAATTAAATAGATAAATAATAAGTATATCTACGACCAGCTAATCATATAAATCACTAATTCCCAAACTGGGGGGCGCGCACACATCGCTGGGGAGACGCAATCAGTTATTACGAAACTGTCCAAAGAAAAGTGTTGTCAGTATTAACATTAATTATTAATTACATTATGTATTTTTTATTTAATATTATACTAATTTATTACTATAATATTTCGCCTTAATTGACTGTTACATTTTATTATTTACTATTATTTATATTTTATAATTATTATCATCAATAAAAAGTAGTCATTTCGAATATTGTATAGTTTATTTTAAAAGTACACAAAAAAAAGTTGATCGATATTTTTCAATTTATAGGAAGAGGCCCGAGATTTTTAAAAATCTAGTGGGCGTAGAATAGAAGAGGTTGGGAACCACTGATATAAATATTAATTATTTCAGGGTACAAGTTCTGCAAACCGCGTATGCTGAACATACAGGGTCAAAATATGTATATTACCTACCTAACAATAAGTATATAATTTTCAACCGCAATATTAAAATTGAGTCTAGTACCTGTGTACAGTGCATACGTGATACGTAAATACAGTTAGGTACATAATAGACAATAGTACCTAGTACAGTAGTACATACCTACACAATAGGTATCACTTATTTATTCACTTTAAATAATTATCTAATAATTTTTCAGTCGATCGACCGAGTCAATAGATAAAGCAAAAGATTCGAGAATAAAAGATGTTATTAAGATATTCACTAAAATAAAAAAATTGGCTATATATTTTAGTTGATTATGATAATAATAGGTATTTGTTTTAAATTTTATACATGAATTGGTATGTTTTGTAATTCATAAAAGTGAAAAATCATAATAATTGATAACGATAAATAATAATAAAAAACATTTAATAGGTACGTGTTTAGTGCGCTGTTTAAAAATAATAAACAAAATTATAATAGTGATGACTCCCGATTTTGTTTTGGTCACTTATAATATAGGTAATATACTCGCATATTTATATCTATAAGAATAGTAGGTATAAATTATGATTTATTTTGAATGGCCGTAGCCATTTTCCTCGGAAAATGAGTTACCGTTTTCCTCCAATACTCCAATATCTATTTTCCACCAATAAGAAATTAAGAATAAAAATAATATTTATGTTTCATACAAATATAATAAGTAGTTGTGTACCTAATTTATCGGCAACTTTTTGTTCAGTTTTATTTTTGCATATTAGATACAAGATACCTAGTAAAATACTACTGGGCAAGTAGTTAAACAACATCGCCAACGTGAAAATCCATCTTCTGATTTTGGCTTACGAACTAAAAAATATTTGTAATTTTCGTGAATTTTCAACGGTTTTCCACGAGATTACTTTCCGTTAATATCACTGTCGTTTTTTCAGAAATTTTAAAATATAGAACCTGAGAGAAGTACAATAGCGTGAAAAACATAAAACACATTCAACACGATAGTTACTTATCGACGTAGAGTTCGCTACTAAAAATATAGTGTAATACCTATCCCAGGTTTTAAACATTCTTATGTCTGTTTCACACAAGTCTGTATCTGTACACAATACATAAATTATGTACGTATAACAAATTCGTATGTATCTGCGTTGTACTCGTCTTGTACATTTTTTAATTAGATTTAATCGAACATAATATAACATTACGATTTACGATGTTATCGAATACTATTCGCTCACTTTATAATACGGTCTACAACAATAGTGCCGGCTTAATAAAATATTTGAAAGAAAATGGACATACTTTTATAATAAAAAAAAAAAAAAAAATTTGGAGGAAAATAGAATCCATCCTTTTTTTTGTTGAGGAAATGGACGGTGGTGGAGGAATATGAACCCGCCCGTAATAATATATCTTATATAGGTAATAGAGTTTATTACCTCACCAATAGCACATAGGTATTTTAATTAGTTTCTACCTATCTATAGCATATTATCTATTACCTATACTTGGCCGATTATTTAATTTGTAACTGTGACCTGTAAAAAGAAAATATTACCACTGAATAATATGTTATATTATACAATCGCAGATGTTCAATAACATATTATTATAATCGGAAAAAAAAACATTATCTATAAACATATCATAAACCTATATGTGGGCTATGTATAGGTAATGTTAATAAAATTAATTTTTCGTAGCTTAATTTTTATGGAAATATGATGACTAAGTGAAATAAAGTGCATTGCAAATGAAGAAGGCATAAGAATATTGATGATTATCGGTTTTGTGTTACGAACGCACTTACGTACTTAATTAAATAATTTCCAGTCATTGAAATAAAATTAATGCAACAAAATAGGTCATTACTCACTACCTATTAAACAAGATCAAGCCACTTTTTTACTTTTATATACTATACTATAGTACATTAATATCTAATACTTTATATACATTGATAATTATATATATATATATACAGTGGCATATATAGAGGGAGGGTTAGTGGTTCAAACCCCCCTGAAATGTATGGTTGGTACGGATATTGATTTTGATTGTATAATTAATTAGCATTTAAGAATGGACAATTTGTTTAAACCTCCCTTAAATTAATTTCTATATACGCCATATATGTAATATATAAATAATATAATTATGTATTATTGTTATATTGTGTATTAATTAGTAAACCATATTGCCCATACTATTATGTACTTATTGTACTTGTACTACAGTACTATTTGTGTTTGCAGTTATTGTATACATTTATAAAAATATTAATGTCAATAATAATATTACTTTATAATAAAATCTTATAAAATTAATTAAATTATATAATACTAAATGTATAGTAAAATAGTAAATTCATATGGGTTACAAAAATTTCTACCGAGTATTATTTGCGAATCATGTAGGTACAACGTAACAATTACGTGTGTCACGATACTAAAAAAAAATAAGAAAATATTCTTAAATTCTTATCATTATATAATTACATATCATATTATATTATCGATTATAGGTACCTATATAGGTATAAATATTTTAAATTATCAATTAAAAAAAAATAAAATTCAAGTAATAATAATACACCTAAGTCAAATAATATATTTATATAATTATAATTACTAATATTACTATAGTTTTTAAAAAATCATATAAATTATCATTTATCATAGATTATCAGTTCAATTTTAACGATTTATTGAACTAAACACTACTAATATTTAATAATTAATAGCTGAATCTCATAAATAATATTATTTTTTTACATCTTTATAACAAATGTATACTATGATGGCTGTGATGCAATTTATTTTTCCGTCAGCGACGGCTATCGCTGTATATTGTACTGTTGTACAGTTTTCGCAATTATCTATACATTTCATACCACTATTCCATGTTAAATTACTATAAAATAGGTCCTTAGATCTTTGGGAGCTGTACCTTTTTTTTGTGCAGAAAATGGCTGTACAAATTATATTTTGGTGGAAACGTAGGTATGTAATAGTGATCTATGGAATTCGATGTCAGATGTTATATAGACATATAGTATTAATAAAATAGTAATTTTACTGAACTTATTATTATTATTACTATTATTACTTATATTATTCTAATATAATAATATAAAAATTATTTCAATATATTATATAAAACAAATCTTATTAAATAAGTTATTACATCTTTTAATGGTATAGAAATTGTTTTGATGGAAACACAGTCAATGGTATTTTATTTGATGGAAACGAGTATTTGTGGAATGGTGGATAAGGGAAAGATACATTTTTGGTGAAAACTTATTACGCCCATATAAGGCTATATTAATAGCAATATGAAAAAAGTATACTATACCAAACACTAACATGACAGTAAAATTTTAGATACTTGGCGGCGTAGGCATGTCGAAACACAATATATACACAAATTAAAATGCGATAAGAGTCTTATGACAAAACAAGAGTGATATTTTACTGCTATCGGATCGACTGCGTGAGCTGTACAATGTCAAAACTATATTATAAATTTATCATGACACGCGCATCTTCTGTAAATACGAAATTCGATAGTGTGCTAAATGGTATGTCAGTTATATGGTTTATATTTACGTGCTGAGTATCGTAGGTAGGTACGTATGTATATAAAACCCAAGACGCGCCCGAATGTAGACGTATACCGCCAAATACACTCGTCCGAGTTGCATCGCGAGAAAAAAATGTCGATAAACAGGATTTCAGTCGTTCTGGTAGTGACAATAATTGTTTCGAATACGGTACGTTTGCTTTTCACGATATAACACGACATTTTGTTCACATGGGTATACGTGGATGACTTATATTTTTACAATAATAATGTTTTTTCATCGCAACATTTTACGTGTTACTGCCTATATGCGATCGTCAAACGAAAACGACAATGAGTGATCGAAATTATTGAGATATCGTGTAAGCTACAACATATTTTTTTTTTCCAGGTCCACTGTACTGTTTCGACTTTGCCCGCCACGAATACACACACGGCGCTGCATGACGAATTGTTAAACGTCCTAAAAAAATTTCACTCATCGTCACCGGGCACGGATCCAGAAACGCCGGTGACGGGGACCACACCGATTTCGCCACATTCCGGTCGGATTTCGATTATGCATTTTCCCGGGGCGACCAGTTCCTTCAACGCCGATCAATCGTCTAAATCATCGGCCAATCCTATTGGCACTCCTAATCCGTTAGTCCCGGGTGTGCTGCACCAGCCACCGTTCGGCCTCGACCTGCAGGTGCCCGACCGTGTTTACAACCAAATGACCGAACCATCACCATCGCGAGCACTCCTGCAGTCACGAGGAATCGGAGGAAATCCGCTTCCTGTTTCCGTTCCGCCGACAATCGCAGATCCGAAAACATCACCCACTCATATGCCACCAGCATCGTCCCATTCCCCGAACCCGACCCTGCAAAAAATAGAGCCGGTCAATTTGTCGCCCAAGTTCAACCAAGAGCTGACAAAACTGTTAGGCGATTTGCGGATGACTCCCGGTACACTGCAAGAACCGGCTGCTACCCCGGGTCAAAATCAAATGATCGCCCCCGGTGAGACTACTCTTCAACTCCATTCTCCCGGTTCACCGATCTCACAGCAGCCCCCCAGAGTCCAGCGACCGATTCTCGGCCCGAATCAGACGCCGCTAGACTATTTACTGAGTCCGGCATTCCCGATACACCAATTAAATTCTATAAATCGTCAACCCCTGCCGACCAATAAACCACGTCCAAACTTGGATTTTGTAAAATATTTGCTGACTTTACCTCGATATCAACAAGCTTTAAACGAATTGATTGCAAGTCAATCTTCAATTCAAACGTAAAATCAACGAATGCGTTAAACATAAATTATTATATATAATTAGGTATATTATTTAATCGTTTTAAAATTGTCTTATAAATTTTTAATAGTTAATAGCCCTGCTCTCTGTGGGCTATCTTTTAACTTACTTAATTTGTTCTATAAGCTTATTATATCATTAACTTATGTAAATTTTACGTTATATTACGTTTAAAATATGCAAGGTATAATACGATAAATATAATTGACAATAATATCTAGCTTTTTTTTTTGTATACAAAAGTTATTTACTTAAATAGTGCGAATCAGTGAAATATAACCTATAGATACAATAATAAATTGTATATCTGTAAACGGTTCATTGATAATAAGAAATGGTATCTAATTGAAAACATTTAACATATATAGTATATATATTATTATTTATAACATAAGCAGCATTAAAGCAAATATTTCTAAAACAACGTATCAAACAATTTTATTTAGCTTCAAAAAATAAATAAATAATATTTTAATATAAGTATACTATTCAAAATGTTGTATAAACAATACAATTTATATTGTATAACATACTACATTAAACATTTAACAAATTAAAACACAAAGTGTGCAGAAAATAAGAACTTTTGCTTATTATTACATTCTCAATTATTTAAATTTGCGTTGAGTTTTTATAAATAATATTACCTATTTATGTGGTATACTCCTAAAGTTTTTTATTTTTTTGGTTCATAAGTTTTATTTATTCAATCTGTTACAAAAAGAACAAAATACTCCTAAAGTAAATATTTTAAAATTTTTGTTTGGTTGATGAAATCAGGACCAGCAAATATTGTGAACTCGCAGCAAAAGATGAAAAGCCTGTGTAACTATCACGTGCGCACATCTATTCAATTAAACATCGCGTACTTTGATAATTTACACTTTACATTAATGCTGTTTGTTCGAATTGTATTATCATCTATCACTCACAAATAATCATATTCATAATTAACCTTTTTTGGCCTTTATTTGTGCACACAATATCTCATATGCATTTGGTATAAAAGTATAACTAAGTGATATCGACAAACATTAAATGTAGACACTTAAATAAAAAGGATCACTGTGTGAACCGTGGGGAGTAAATCACGACGACACAAACCTAACTGCCAGGAATCGGTTAAAATAGGTGCATCATTTACGAGGATATTTAACTTGTTTAAGTATTTATTAAAACACTTATATTGCAATAATAAATGTATAATTTTATTGCTACAGCCCTGTAGACATGCAGTTACTTTACATACAAATTATGTTTTTCATTCATTTTTCAAGAATTTACTAATTCTAAGTACACTTTAATTGTCTTTAAGAATATTACAATATGTACTTTAAAATATAATATTGCGCTTAAACATATATTTTTATGTATGAATATTACTATGTGTGTATAAACATTATAAATATAATATTTAGATTCAATAAATATACATAAAGTGTTCAATGAGTTTTGAAACCGTCATTAGATTAAGTGGAATTTATAAACGATAATAATATAATATAATATAATTATACAATGAGGTTATTAAGATATATTAATTTTATTATAAATGCACAGCAGCGGTGTTATCTTTTACGATACCTAAAGTAATTAAAAAAATGTCCAAACTTATTGAACATCTAGTTACGTAGTGCATTTAAGTAATTGTTTGATTATCCACTTGCCTTTCAACCTCAATAAGTGCGGGTAATTGGTGATGTACTGCAGTATTTTGATAATTTTGATAACTCATCATAATAATATAATAAAAATACATAAAAAAATATATACGATATATAAAAAATTATCATACTATATAATAATATACTAGAAAATCTTAGCGGTGCAAACGCTGTAGGGATAGAGCAAACGAGATTCCTTTATAAAACATAATGAATACTTGAAAAAGTCCGTAAACTTGTTTCGTATTAGTTTATTAAACCAATAATTGTGTTTGGTGTTGTCGATAAAAAAACACTTTATAACTTTACTATCGTCGGTTATATACAAATTCAATATATGTATTTCCAAGAGCATGTTTTTATTTAAAACGAAATTTATTTAAAATTATCAATATAGGCGAATTCAATATAACTGTTTGTGAAAAAAAACCTTTCCGTACGGCCCTCCTTTCCCAAATCCGACTCGAGTCATACGTCTTGCGACGTCTACTGCAATAGCTCCACCTGTTACTGGTCAAGCGGTGCGTCCGCGTCGTAGACGTTGTCGACGGTCAGCGTGTAAGACGGTGTTCCGGTGGCGTCGTCAGACAGCGTCGGTCCAACCACCGTGGCGTTGGTGTTGAACGGCAGCGGATTGTTGACGAACCCGTGACCGATGCCGTCGACGCAGAACACTGGAAACGGCACGGTCGCCGCGAACCGTTGGAACACCAAGGCGGTCAACGGCTGTTCGTCCGGAGGTATAGCGCTGAACGAACCGAATACGACGGCCACGGCGCCTTGGAATACGCCGGCAAGGTTCATGTGATCGAGACTCCGTTCCAACGAGTACGGTCGGACGTGCACGTCTTCCAAGAACACGATCTTACCGTCGCCCCTGAAGCCGAACGCTGTGCCTAGCGAGTTCTCGACCAGCGTCATGTTGCCGCCCGCCACTGTGGCCCGAAGCGACAGCCCGCTCGGGTGGCCAGCGGCAATGACCGGCCGCAGCTCGTACCGTACCCGGTCCAATCGGCCGGTCACCAGGGCCACCAGCGCGTCCACCGACCTGCCGTCCACCGTGCGGTCGGCGATCATTTCCAACATGGTGCCGTGCACCGTCCGCCACCCGTACACCGTGTGCAGGTACACGTGCAGCGCCGTCGCGTCGCTGTAGCCGATCAGCATTTTCCGGGCGTCCCGGATCTTCTGCTTCCGGTCCGCCGGCAACGCTTCCAGGTACGGTATCAGCCGGGACGCGCCCTCGCCGCCGCGCGCGCACCACACCACCGTGCTGTCGTCCGTCAGCGCGTCCACCAGGTCGTCCGCACGGAATCGGTCGGTGTTCGCGTAGAACGGGTCGGCGCCGGCCCGGTATATCGAGTCGTCGACGTGCGCCGTCGTGCCCGCGTCCCGCAAGAACCTCCTGAACGCCTCTAAGTTGGACGGGTTGCCCATGGACGACGGCGCGATCACGCGCACACGCACGGACGTCCCGTCGCCGTCGCCACTTCCGACATTTACTGATGGCGTAACGTTCATATTACGTGTCTCGCACAGTGACATCTACAGCAATGAAATAATACGAACAAAAAAACGCTGCGCTGATTTCATAATAATATTATGTTTGTAATTCAATCGTAAACGGTGCTAAAAATATGTGTACAGTATAGTATAACCGCGGTACTACCTACCTGTATAATATTTCACCGGCATCCGAGTTCAAGATCTGTATGTTATATACGATATGTCGATATACCAAACAAAAACAATTATATAGTAATCAGTCTGAAATTAGTGCAATTGTGAACAATTGAGAAAATTAAATATGACCTTAACTATGCATTAAACTATTGTCGATTTCAATATAATCTCGTATTCGTTTCAATAATTTAATTAATATATTTTTTTAATATTGTGCGACAGCTGGTTATGATGGTATTAACATTTATTACATATGAATGTGAGACAATTTCACACGTCACTTGCACCTTCGTGTCTTAACAATATTTTGTTTGTTAGTAATGTGATTGAAAAAAAAAACCAAGATTTTAATTATTTGTTATACTTAACACCATACAAATGTCCAATTAATATGTCAATACTTCAATCTACGTTCGGCTCATTGCAACAAATACGTGATTAATAAACGACACAGCTACATCTCAGTCGATGGGCACTACAAGTTCAGACCCCAGTAAAATACAAATAATATGTTATATTCTTATACTAGTATGTATACACAGAAAATAAGTCACAAGTATATTATATTCAAAAAATATGATAAATGATAATTATGATATTATTGTGTAAATACTAAATTAACACGAGAAACGAATAAAGCGCAATTGTTCAATATTTATATACCATCGCAACCACACTGCTGCAGTACTTATAATCGACGTTTTAGTTATCGTCTTTTCGGTATACCATAACCGTGTAATATACACCGTAATCAAATATATAGCCTAATATTCCCATACCGATTACAAATAAACCCATTATCATAACCCATAGGTCACTAAATTAGGCCCACTAAAAAAAATAATATATTGATAATCGCCTATCAGCGAGTCAAAATACACGTGTAAAGCTTTTTAGTCAGTAACACTAATATATAATATATTGTATGCACTCTATAAACTAATATAAAACAGTGCGTGTTTCTTAAGATAGGAATGTTGTTACTGTTATTACAATGCGAGGCCAGGCAAACCCAAAATAAAAAACAATTTATGTTTACAATAATTCAATTTATCAACAATTTAATACAATGTACTCAAGTATAATAATGCATGTAATGTTACGATTTTTAAAAAGATAAATATACAGCAGAGAAATGTTAGTCAGTCACACCTCTCCTAATCTCATTCTATATATTTTCGATATGAGATCATCTTTTTTTCGTACTAGGTATATCTCGTCACAAGAGATGAAATTAATTGCGAAGTCTAGGTCTGTCATTGGATCGATGCAATCATAACTATAATATAATGTGCATATACGTACTACCTAATTAAGTCCAAAACGAGATATATGTATAATGTATAGCTTCTTTTTAAATATAATAAGCCACGCAGTCTTATATCCAACATTATTTTATTATTTCAAAAATTACTCAATGCTCGTTCGTTCTTTATGGTGATATTTTTAAATATTTTTATGAATAGATAATATATACCTAATAGTCATTGGCACAGTGCATTAGTAACAACGAAACTATCGACACATTTTACGAATCTGTAGAACCTATATGATATTATTATGTATACTCTCTATTACCTCGCATCGTGTGAAACAACTATATAGCTATATACATATTGGTATATTGGCGAATGTATACAAAACTCAAGTACGAGTACCATAACATTAACTCATAACAGTATATAATGTATAGTATATTATATACCCAGAAATGTACAGACATACAGAAACATTATTTCAAACAAAACTCTGTGGCAACGACCGCGTGGACGTGGCATTATACATATTTATATGCGATAAAGGCTGCAATGGATAATTTATACGGAATATCCGTAGCAACAAAAAATATTGTGTGTCAATCGTCAGTGCGTCGGAACAAGATCGTCGGCGAGGCCGTGCACCCGCCTGTGAGCAAACATGTTGCGGTTGTTGCCGTACCGCTTGCCGCACACGGTGCACCGTATACTCCGTCTGCGGACCCGCTTCGTGTCGGATCCATCGCCAACCGCGGTGGTCGTCTCTGCAGTGGCGAGCTCGAGGACGTGCCGGCTCCGCACGTGGTCGACGAGCGACCACACGTCACCCTTGTACGAGTGACACACACCGCACACGGCGGCCCGGGCCTCGGGATGCACCACGCTTACGTGCTTGTAGTACGCCGACCGGTTAACGGACAGTCGGCCGCACAGTTCGCACGTCAACGGCGGTCGGCCACTCGGGCCTGCGACGTGGTGGTGGTGGTGGTGGTCGTCGTCGTCGTCGGACCGCTGATAGCCGCCGTCGCGGTGGTGCGTGGTGTGGTCGGCACACATGGCCGCAGCGAAAAACCGCCGGCCGCAGCCGGGCACGTGACACGACAGGTTCGGGTCGGCACCGTGCTCGTCTCGGGCGTGCCGCCACAGTTCCGTCTTGCCGCCGGCGCAATGTGCGTAGCACGTTTCGCACACCTCGCCCAGGTCTGCGCCGGCCGTTTGTCCGCCGGCGTCGGCCCAGAACGCCATAAAGTGATCGGCCACCGGCATGGGACGTGAGTACAGCATGTCCATCTGCGGCCGTCAACGAAAATCATAACAATATATCGTTACATTTTTTTTTTAATTTTATGTATAAAATTTATTTATATATTTATGTTGTAAATTTGTAATATATTTTTTCAATACTGCGCACGATATACTATTGTTGTATATCTGTATATACTAGTTGATCCTGTACGGTGTTCTCCTTGATAAATTAAATAATGCTGCTGTGGATTATTTACCCTATCTTAAACTCTGCTATAATAATATATAAACATATGTTACAATGTAATATATGTTTACATTTAACGGAATTTAAGATGCACATATTTTTAACACAGTAGGTTATTTTGGTTGTTTTTAAGGACATTTTGACTAAACGTGAAATACAAGTCCTAACATGTATCAAATTATATTACCTATTTTATTTTATTTTACCATCGAGTGGGACCATCCGGGTCCCTCTTTTTTAATCTAAAAAATTGGTTTAAGTTTCATCGGTGCATATCCTCGGGTATAGGATTACCTATGTATCAATTTCAGAACTATTATTATTATTATTACTTTTCACTATTATTATTTATCTATGGGAAATATGATTATCTGAGTGGGCGAATGGCCTTATTTTATTAGAGAAAAATGTAAAATATCAGTGCGACAGTGCGTGTTATTTTAAAACACAGTTTATATGATATGTATAGTAATTTTTAAACATAAAGAGAAATTTTGCCTGGCATTTTCAAAATACTACATAATATATTTTATTATTATATAAGTATTACCAAACTAAAATTAATTATACTGGTGTTTATAATATAACTACAGACACAGAGAAGCTTTATTTTATGTATAATTGTATATAGTGAACTTGAGAATGTTGAAATTATCGCATTATAAAGTATAAATTTAACATTATTTTTATTTTGTATCAAAGCATGTACAATATTTGCACATAAACGTATGTCGTACTCGTATTAAAAATTAAATTATAATTAACATACCTAATACTGTATATTATTATAAAATTTTAATTATTTAATATTGTAGAGTATAATTACTATATCTGAATAGTTCATTTCTATTTTCTATCACAACGATATTCTCAAGTGTAAGAACGTGTTGCAAATTGAATAATTTAAATTATAAATCAAAATTAAAGAATAAAAAAAAAAAATTAAACGTGCACGCAAAATAATTGTTTTATAACAATGAAGTTGTTTTAAATGTATATAAGTATTGCCGACAAGATGATGATGCTGTGCATAACAACGAATCATTTATAATGTTATGCAAGTTTGTTTATGATATATAGCCAGTGTTTATTTATTATCTATTCATAAAAAAAAAAATAATAATTTTAGCATTAAGCCAAAATTGTAAACTTATAAAATATAGATTTACTATTTACATTCGATAATATCTGTTGACAGTTTCTTCAAACTTGCAGAATTTTTAGAAACTAGACTAACGATAAGAATGATAGTTTTATTGTATTTTCGATAATTGTATTTATTTATCTATTAAAACAGTGAAAATAGAGGTCCTAGTAGAGAGGGGCGAGTAAGGGTCGGCTGTAGTGTAGTTGACGGTTGTGCGATATTCAACGGCGCCACAGGAAAAGGCAATAGCTGTAGCAAATTGTACGGGCCTTTAATATGATTGTGTCGCGTGAAAGTCGAGGTGAAAGGTTCTAGGATACGGACTGCAAATTCAGCTGCAGGATCGTGGACAAAGTGACTCGAGCTTGGGTGAGTTGGAAGCGGCGCAGGACCTTCATAATTATGCTCACAACGAAAGTTCGCCACGACCTAGCTAACGAAAACAATGCAATTATAATAGCTGGTATAAGTATAACAATGGTAATAGGTAATGACGGCGTGTAGAGAGTTAATATTTTCTTGTTATAACTGTTTAAATCCTTTGGTTATAGGTGGTTATCTCATTACCTGTAATGCTGGAACAGCTGCCAATAAAACCACTGATATCCTGATAATAATCTTCATTTTTACGAATAATTTACAATTCACTATAATTGTCTGTGAACAGAAGTTTATGTCTGATTTATGCCAACAACTGATAAGTATATAATGTACAATGTAAGATGCTATTATGCTAGATACGTTAATGAATGATGTGCGATGTAGAACGTGATATTTTAGGTATGTTATGTTATATTACAGTTAGGCTTTTATACCGACAGTTCTGCATTGCAGGAAAAGTTGGTAGGTATTGTATTATTATTATTATTGTCCAGAGCTCAGATATGGATAATAGATAATATTATACAAAGCCACGAAGGTAATATTTGTGTTGTACTGTTGTAGTGTTGTTACTTGTTAATAATACTATCCTCAAAACTATCTATATTTGCGACCTTGCACGATTTATTGTAGATAAAATGTATGGTATATGATACACGTCCCACGCGTGGTAATAATTATTTTATATTTTTAACGATTAAAATAATTATCCAGATCGACGCGCCAGTTGTTTTGCCATTAGTTATTTAAGAGGTAATAAAGTAAATACCTATAGTAATATAGAATATAGCCTATAAGTAATACTAACCAAGTAAACATCAGACAAATTAAACTCAATCATTATTTTTATGCAGTATGCATTCACGTAGTCACGTAGGTAACTTATATAATAATAATATCAATATGGATTCAATTGATTCAAGAATTTAAGTTAAATTTAATAAACATTAGCGTATACAAATCAAACGATGTAATAATATAGTAATAATATGAAAGCTTAATTTATGATAGTGTACATACTACGTACAATCTTATTTTTTTTAACAATAATTGAAAATGTTTGAAGGTTTTTTACTGGGTCTTGTATTATAAAAGCTGGAAAAGTTAATTGATCTTTTATCTTTTCAACTGCTAGTTAAATTCAAATACTATAGAAAAATGTCAGTTAAGTTTAAATTAAAAGTTAATTTTCTTTTTCTTTTTTAAGTAGTAAAAGTTTTTTGTCACATTGTCAGTAGTGTTATTGTTAAGCGATCTGAAAATAATATGTTTGAATGAGTTTGTAATTGCGTCCCTAAGGAAGTAAGGAACAAATATAGGTATTACATTATCGTCATTATCTATTTATAAGAACCAAGAGATTCGGTTAAAATGATGTTGTTTCTAATGAAAAGTTAACATCACTTCACTGACCTAAGTTTTTGGTAAATATGTATTTAAACATATTTAATCAATATGCATACATTATTATCAATACGTTTTATTAATAATAAATTTAAACGAAAAATAATTAATAATAGAAAATGTATTACTATACAAATGTCCACATACAGATAGTTCAGATTCATCCATTAATCGTCATGTCAGGATGGCCGAGCGGTCTAAGGCGCCAGACTCAAGGTTAACCTTGGCCTATACAGTAGGCTTGATTTGAGCGTTCTGGTCCTCATCTGAGGGCGTGGGTTCGAATCCCACTTCTGACAAATTTTTTGCTTTTTTTAAGAATTACATATTATTATAAGAAAATAATAATTATAGTAATATTTTATATTTTTAATTTAATTACACTGTACTTGAATGTCTTGAATATATACTACATAAAATGTTAAACCTCTTTTAAATGAATTATTCGATAATATTTCAATTTTATGCAAATATCAAAGTACTTTAAAAATATATATTATTATGAAAAAAAGTAACGAATACATTTTAGCGATAGAAAAAAATTATTATCAACAATACAATTAACACTAATGATGCTGATGCCAATGTCCAAACATGGACAAATTTTGTAACCACTTTGTACTTGCAGATAGTACGGTGAGTGTGACAGAGAAAAAATGTAACCAACGCAAATATTAATATGGTTGTTCAAAATTCCAGCGCAGTAAAATAAAGAGTAGCCGGAAAGAGAAGTAATGGCACTGTAGAATCTAAAGGAATGTGTCTTGCTCCACCCTGCCGAAGAATTCTAAATCAATCTTGAAAATTTGCCACCATAGTCCATAGCATTTATTTCTATGTCACTACTTACTGGAAGGTAGATATTTTAACAAACTAAAACAATTTAAATAAATTAAGTGTTGTCGGTGTTAATAATAGTAGCAATACTAGCAATACATCTTAATAATACAAACAATTATAAAATTTTATAATTATCATTTTAACTAGCAATAATAAGATGTACAAGATGTCGCATCATTTATAATGGTCACATCAGATTGTTTTAAAAAATTAATTTTCCCTTTACATTAAAAAAAATATATTGTTAATGCATTTGGGACTTTTTCAAAATATGAAACTTATTATAACAAGATTGTGATCTCATGCGTATGAGTACCTAATGAAATAAGTTTTTTTATTATTCCTATGACTAGAGCACGGATTTTTATGCACTAAGAACACTTGCCCATTGTCCTCGTCGTCTTGCATTTAATATAATTGCATACTTATTGTTTTTACTTGCTACTTACATATACTCAATGCTCATTGTAAAATTATTGCAATTTGTTACACATAACAAATAGATTATAGGATATAGCATTTATATATACTGGTATACTATGCATATATTTAACGTATATTTGCATTTTTTGCAAATATAAATGCATAACGATATAAAAATAATAATAATTTTAAATAATTAATACTTATATCATTAAATATTTTTATTGATATTTATGTACCTATCAATTATCTTGGATATTAATATACGTTATGTATACACAATACATGTAACTATACGTCGTAAAGTACTAAGGTAAAGGTTGATACAAAAACATATTGAAAAAATTCGTATAGTCACAATATTGACAGTACAAGAATAGAATAATTATTGAAATACCTATGACAGTTTATTCAAAGGAATCCAATGTTCACCAATGCACCATCATAACTTCCGCGAGTCTGTGCGCCTTAGGATGGATATCGTATTTTGACTGTTCCATTTTACAGTTTATATTAAAAAATTCAAATTATTTTACCCTTATCGCTCACATACAAAATTGTATGAAAATGTATGTAAGTACTCAGTACCCTTAAGCGTTAGTGATCTGTAGACTATAAATAAATATGAAATTAATATATGCATTGTCGTATTGATATATATGGTATTAAGTGAAAGAAATCACCAAAATACTGAAAAAATTTTAACAGCAGTGACATGTTTTAGGTAATTTACTTATACAATTTTTATTGATTTAGGTATTCAAATTGACAATTTAATTACATATTAAATTAATAATTATTAATTTCTAAATTAAACGTGTATTGAGTAGGTAGGTGTATCACTATTTTATAACGCATATTTAAATCCCAGTTTTACATTAATCACTACTAACTGTATTATACATTCAACATTTATATACTAAAACCAAACATTTTAAAACATTTTAATTTTAAATATATATTCCTCATAATATTGTGAATATATATCATTATGTTTGAATATTATTAAATTGTATTGTAGTAATGTGGTGCTTGGTGCTATTATAATATAGACTATAGAGCCTTAATAAATTATAAGAGTTGATCACCTTATCTCTTAGTCTTCACGGTGTTATCATTCTGGTCGTTATTTATTATTAGTTTTTAGTTGATAACAAAATTGTTGTTTGTTTATGTTTACTTTTTTCAGTCTTGAAAGTTGATGAAACTGCAAAAGCACTAAGACTACAAAATTGTAAAGTGCAAACTTCTAATTGCAATTGTTTGATGTATTTAATAATTCCATGTTACGGTTGATTGATAGAGGACTTCAAATATATCGTTCGTTTAGTCGATGACTGTTAATTTCTCTGTTCTAATATGGATGATTAGGATAAACATTATGCCAAACAGAAATTATTAAAACTTGTTTTTCATTGTTATTGTCATTATGGTGAACATTGATTATGAAAACATTAAAAAGTAAGTTGATAGAAAATATAACCTTAGTAGTTATTAGTTCATCTTTTCACTGCAAAGTGTTAAATATAATCACATTTTCCTATGTTATGACCTAATATTGATTTTATAATAGTACAAATCTTGTCATATATTGTTGACTTGTTAGGTACATAATAATTGAGTTAAAATATTTGGGTTCATTTAACATAAGCATTATTATTATTTTATTTTATTACATTAGCAATCATTTACATTTTAATTATTTTTTTAGTTTGATTATAATTATAGTTTAAAAGTGTATTGAATTTAAATGAATTATGTCTAACAAACGAATTAAATGTATTATTAGAATTTACGTGTACATTATTATCTATTTAAATGTTTAAAGTTTGAACGTTTTAACTTAAATACTTGATATTTATGAACTAATTTCTATAAAATTGTGTTTACTTACAATTAGTTGCTATTTGTATATTTTAACACATAAAGCAGAATTTTACTATTATTATTAGTTAAACTTTTTTTTTTTTTTAATTCCTTAGATATCTTTAAAAAGTTACTTTTAATATAAAAGTATAATTAACCTTAGTGTCTCAGTTAAACCACAGACTATATAGCCTGACTACTTCTTACTAATAAAAATCCTTAACTGTATGAGATTGTATGACATATGGTTCCCTTTTCTCTTCCTACTTCCTCAACAGGTTATAATTTAAATGAGTCGCTGCAATATATTTCTATTGACAATTAAGACACCTTTTTGAATTTGTAAGTATTTATGTATTATAAAGCTTTTCTGCATCTTATTAGTTAAATGTTATTAGATATTTTTTATTATTATTATGTTTACATAATCTTTGTTTTAATTATAGTCATTTTAATTTAATTTAAATATAATAATTGTAAATTAGGATAAGGCTAAGCTTGCATTATATCATTGAAATAAAAATAAATTAAGTGTAAAATCTTATGTTTTAACTATTACCTTTTCTATAATAACATTTTATTATCAATACAAATCAGGTGCATAATTTTAGTTTTAATTATTGACGCTAAAGTGTTTTAAGGCCATTTTAAAATCATTACCATGCCACAATAAACTAACTACTTATTTCATTTTTCTCTTGTAACAATTATTACTTTTTAACAATGTTTTAAGTAATATATATGTATATATATTATATAATATAATTTAACCATTTTAATATTTAAATTTTTATTGTAATTTGTCTTGGAGTTAACAAATAGTTGATTGAAAGTTTATGTTTATTTAATTTAGTAATATTATACAATATAATAAATAATAATTTGTGTAATGTAGGTACATTATTGAGTTTAAAATTTTAGTCAACATTTATTAAATTATAGGATCTTAGTTAAGTGATTAAAATAAATTAGCCAGCAAAAAAATAATTATAATTAAATACAAATTTACATAATTATTTTAATGTTTTCTAGGTATCCTACTGTGGAATGTGCTCTTTGTGGATTTTTGTTTCGCAATAAAACTAGTCTAAAAAACCATCTTGATTCTATGCACAATGGGAATAAAATTGTACCAGGTTTTATAACAAAAAGGCCTAGAAAAAGCACTGATTTACAATGCATGGAAAAAGGATGCAAATGTAAATTTTACAATAAACAGCTCTTTATTAGTCATTTAAAATTTGATCATTGTATTGATTTTGACATACGCAGATTAAAATTCACTTCAGAAGATGGTAATACATTATATTATAAATATCAACTTATAATTTATTTTTACGAATTGGGATTTATTTATCTAACAATTAAAACATTTTCAGAATTTCTAACATGGAAAGAAGACTTTGAACAAGAAAATAATAGTCGCTACGTCCGTGTTACTGGTTGCAAGACACTTCAGGATGGTAAAAAACTTTCTTATTACTACTGTAATCGGTCTACATATTTCACTAGTAAGTCTAAAGGAGTGCGAAAGCGAAGTACTCCTATTAAAGTAAAAGGGTTATGTACAGCATCAATTAAAGAAATCCAAAACAAAGATGGCTCTGTTGAAATATTATTGTGTGCTACACATTATGGTCATGACATATCAACTGAACACTTGAGAATGACCAAACGAGAACGAGAAGAAATTACTGAGTTAATTCAACGGGGTGATCATCCAGACTTTGTCATAAATGCGGCTCGCGCCAAGGCATCAGATACGTTGGGACGTGTTCATATGCTAAATAGAAAAGATATTAAGAATATTGAACGTAAACTGGGAATTAGGCATCCAGAATTTATTAAACATAGGACAATCAATGATCTCAGTACAGATAGATGGATTTTAAAATTACAACGTACTCCTGATAATCCTATATTGTTTTATAAACCTTATAATGTAGCATGTGAAAACTTTGAACCTAATGATGTTATGTTAATATTTATGACTCGAAATCAACACAATTGGATAAATAAATTTGGAACGGATGGAATATTCATGGTGACTGAAATGAGTATGGTTCGTGCTCAATTATATTTGACTGTGCTGTATGTGTGTGATGAATTTAATGTGATGTTACCAGTATGTTTCATGATGTGTAATGATAGTAAAATTTATCAATCATTTTTTTTAAATATAATTTTCAATAAAATGGGCTGTATTTATGCTAAAGCATTAATCACTGATGACAATTATGACTTATATGAAAGTTGGTGTTCAATTATGTCACCAGTTAGGCATGTTATTAACCAAAGATACATTGATAATCAAATAATAGAAAAGCTTCAAACTGAAATCGAAAATCAAGATTTACAACATGAAATATATGATAAAATATGTTCATTTTTTAATGCACCTGATGAAAGTATTAAACAAGAAATTATAAATTATACTAATAATAATCTTAAGATGAACAATGAAACTAAAGTATTTGGAACTTTTTTTGATCAGATGTTTGCTAGCAGAGCAGATATGTGGGCTTTCTGTTATTTGAAAGAATCTCTTTACCTAAAACAAATGATTAACATTAACACCGTTTATAACCAAATGATAGTACTATGTGAAAATAAAAAACATTTTACTCCAAACTTGTCAAAAAATATGCACATTTTCTTTACAGCTCTCTTAGAAATTCAGAAAAATAGAAAAACTAAAATTGAAGAAATTAATATTAAAATTTCCAACAATCACAAAAATGCAATGTGTTATCCATCTAAACTTATTTTCCCTCTCTCTAATAATAAATGGCGGGTTACACTAGAAGATGGTACAAATGATGGCTATGTGACAGTTACTAGAAAGTTTTGTAAAATAATAGATTGTGCAGTCAAGTGTGAAGCATGTTATAATATTTGTGCCCATATTTATGAATGTTCGTGCAGACGAGGAGAAATTACTATATGTGAACATGTTCATATGTTAGGCATCTTTAACAAAAGGTCACTAATTGATATTGACGAACAATTAAAAGAAGAAAAACTAGATGTTAAAGACATAAAAACAAATATTTTATTAAAATTAAAACGAATTCTTGGCAATATAGACTTTGTCAATGATGAAGAAATACTTCGAAGAATCAGTGTAACATTAAGTAGAGTAGAAAACAGTGTTGTTAAAGCAAAAAATACTGACAATTGGTTTGATGATTAATTTCTAGAACATTTCTCAGTATTATTAAGCTTTATCATTGATTTTACAAAATTATCAATAGTATAATAGTAATTATACAACTTTTATTCATTGTTTGTTATAAGCTATTTTTAAATATTTAAGTGTTTCCTATTTTCATTGTAATTTATATCTTTAAATGTCTAATTATCTACAAATTACAATATTTTTTTGTGGATAATATAACATATAGTCATAATTTATTGTGTTTTGTTGTAACATAAACCTAGAATTTCAATTTCTATTTATAATATTATTTTTTATTAATAAATTATGCATAACTAAACTTAATATTATGTATTAAAGTAATCTCATTATTATATAATCTGTTTTATAGGAAAATGATTTAGATAAATAAAATACAAACCAAAGACTTGTAGTATTATGAAATATGAATATAATTGCTTTTTTTAAATTAAAATACTTTAAAAATGTTGTTTGCTAATATAACCTGTTAAACTGAAAAAATAAATAATAAATAAAAACTTTGTTTTTTAACTATAAAATGCAGTTTTATCTATTAAGTCTATTCTTATCAAAAGCTATTAAATATTTACATTCAACTCCATAAAAAATACTAGTGTATTTTTTTTTTAATTTAAAAAAACAATATTCCAAGAGAACTTTGTTAAATAATAGGTAATGGATGATATTTTTTTCAAAAATATTTTATGGTTATCAATTATTGCTCTAGTAATATTCATGAAGCAATGAGAAAATTAAAAAAAACAACTTCAGCTTATTTAGGTTCTTATCAACTAATGATTCTCAAGTTTAAGGACTATATAAAACTTTTTAAAAAGTGTTCATAGAAATTTTTTTTTCAAGAAATACAATCTATATCTAAGAGTATAATAAGATTTTTTAATTATAATATTTATTTATAATAATTTATAAATGTAATTTTTTTCTTATAATGACAATGAGGCTTTTTTCCGATGAATGTTGTTACTTTGTTAGGAGCTTTTTTTCCAAATATCATAAGAATATGTGCCACAAGCAATTAATACACGAAAAAGGGCAAAGAAAGAAGCCATCCAGTGATCGCACTTTTTTATTCTCATATATATACATTATATATTAATTTTTTAATTTTTTTTTGTTTCTTTCGTTAATATTGACCATTATTGTTAATAATTAAAAGATCTCTACACCAATTTTTTTTTTTAGACCGTTGTGGGTTTCTACTGTTTCTAGGATTCTTGTGAGTGGATATAAATGGATTAAAATGAGAAGGGAGTCTTTTGAAAAATCGTTTGTCTAATACGTTTTAGTTTCTTCATGAATGATTTTAATTTTCAAGTTAGATTGTCAGAGTGAAGAGTAAAATTAGAAATACAAGGAGGGGCATTAATAATGGATTTTGTTTTGAACGGTTTGAACTTTGTTGAGATTGAATATTTTGACATTGCCCCTAAGTTGGAGCTGTTGGAGGATATTTGTCCACATCGTGTGGCGTATTTAGCTTTTTGGAGCTTATAGGCTAAATTATTCTGGCACTCCTATCCTTACCTCGTAGTACCAAGGAATCAACAATATTTGGTCTGAACCTCATAAATAACACTCATAAATTTGTTTCACATGAACCTGTTAAACGACATGTCACATGTATCAATAATCAAAACATATTAATTTATAAAATATATTAAAATAATTTTTCCAAGTACCTATCTCTTGATTTCAAAAATAAGCCGCATCTCCAAATAAGCTGCCTTAAGCTCTAGCCTCGTAGCCTGCCTCTAAGTACGCCACTGTCAGACTACGTGGCACATTGGCTTAATTATTGCAAATGAGCAATTTGATATTTAATTTTGAATGCTTATTAATTAATTAGATACTTAGATAATAAAGTTTTAAGTATCCGAAAACGCGCATTTAAAGCCAGTTTTTTCCCCTTATATGTAGTTCCCAGATGAAGCATCGGTCAATGGTTAACCCTAGGTAATTAACCGATTGAGAAGATGGGATTCATCTAAGAAAACTTTAGGACAGGGAGCAAGGCGAAGAGTAATCAATCATAGCCCCCTCCCAAAAATGGTTTGTATATTCCTTTCTACCTTTATATACTCAGGACTCAGGGAGCATACACACAGTACATACATGCAAATTATAATAGCTCCCCCAAAATTAAAACTCAAATTGCGCCTATGGGTGTAACTGTAATCAGCAATGCAAGACAAATAAATGTAAGTGTAGGGCTGCAGGTAAACTATGGAATTCTAAATGTCATGATAATTAGATATAGATGTATTTGGTTATTATAAAAATTTGTTAATATTCATAAAATAAATTATTGTAAATTATTAAGACAACAAAAATTGTTTATACATTTTTAATTAATTAATTGTAATTGCCCACTGTGCCCTGGTCGTTCTATACAATGCCCGGGCAAAGTGTATAATTGTCCACATTGTCCAATGAAATTGGATTTGTACACATTGTCTGGGCGTTGTAGTACAATTATACACTTTGACCGTAATATATATATTGTATAGGATTGGTGTAAAAATGCCACCCCGAGAGACTCCTTCATTAATATTTGCAATGTTTGAAAATAAAATACCAAACCTGACTTGGAAGTGCCAAATGACGGCCAGTGAGATATATCAGCAAGTAATATGTTGGTGCAAGAAAAATTTTTAATTTATACAGTAGCCTTTTGTGCCAGACTCTGTCAAATGTTTGTGATACGTCAAGGAGCACACAGGAACAGTATTTTTTTTATTTAAGTGTAAAAGGAATCTAGGTCAAAATATCCAAATGTATTCGTTTTTTTGAAAATAAGTACATTAGACTTTACTTTCTAATAAAATATAATTTACGCTTATAGTAATAATATCACAAAATATACTGCACACACATTAGTCAAATAATTAAATAATAGGTATAAAATAAAATGTAAAATAATTTTCTAAAAAAATAATATTATATACTTCATTTTGTACAATTTTGTACACCTCCCCGAATACGAGAAAGTGCGATTTCCCCGTGTCTGTGCTGCGGAATAAGTGCATACAACATATAGGTATATTAATAGTTATAGACTATAGTAATATAAAATACCAAATAGTATGAATTTAAAATTTAAATTAAATAAAAGAATTGTATGATTAATTTTCTTTAAGAAAAACTACTTTTTTCAAAATTGTGGTCAGACAAATTTCTTGTAGTAGGGCAATGAATGAACCCAGCAAATGAAAATAACCTTTCAATTGGAGTAGAAGAATAGATTTGTATTAAATTTTACTAGCGCCTCGCTCGCCTTACCCTAGTTACAGCTAACATTTTGACCAATTATCGTGAACAAGATATAGTCGACTTACCCATGCAACTATAGTGAGAGGCACGAAAATCAAATTGAGTGTTAGTTAGAGTACGTTATTGGAGTAAATGCAAGGAAAAATTCTTTTTAGAATTAGTCTTTCAAATATTTTTGTAGAGGACAGAAGAATTATAGTTCGATATGAGGAATTCATGGAAAATCAAAAAATATATATATTTATAAAATTATATCAAATAAAATCAATACAAATTTATTTTCCAAGTTTTTATTTCAAATGTGTTGATTTGTTTTAGTGCCCACTCCGCTGTGTCCAGTGTCTAATACGTAAGTGATGGATTTTGATTATGATTTACTAATAGGTACATTTAAAACCAAATCGAATAATAACCTAAATAACATTATGTATAATAAATAATACCGTTATCAGTGACCATTGATCAGTCTCCTAACATCACAAACTATGATTTAGTGATTGTTATTTTCCCATTATATTATAACGTATGAACTGTAAGGAGTTATTATATAATTTATCGAACGGCTGACACGTACCATAATAATTATTAATATTTATTATTGTACGTACAAATTAAATAGTAGCTCTACTTACAAATGCGGTTATTTAATCAGTAATGGATCACGTGTATTAGTCATTAGTTAATTACCTATACCTATTTAACTTCCGTCTATTGCCTAACACGATCATAACACGGCTTTACTATCAATAATAATGGTGTAATGGATAATGATCGATTTCACTGTAGGCTGAGAGGTAGAGTGTAGCCATGTAGGTAAACACTTTCAGTTTAAATAATCTATACGATATGAGCGATGTACCTATATATCCATTAATTGATTATAACAAGCCTATAACTCATATAGTATGTTATTTATAAAATAATATACAGACCTAGATTAATGTATTTTTTACTTTTTTAATTTAAACTCACATACACGCATTAAAACGCCGAAAATATGAATAACTCAATAGTTCGCTTCGGCAGCTTTTTATTTACACGCTCTTGCCACCGAACAATTGCACGTAGGTCTCTGTCACACTATCCAATCGATGATATTTTGTTTAACCTCAATGATGAACAAATTCAGGTAAAATATTTATTTTAAATCGGTCGACATTTTTATAAGTAGAGGTACTTATTAGCATTGATTATAGAATATAGTCTAATCTATAATCAATGTTAATAGCCAGTAATAGGTACTAATCTGAAAATGTAGCAACTCAGAGGTAGGTACCACCGTATATTTTCAATAAAATACCTAATTATTAGTAATTAAAAACTATAATATAATAATGTGCAAATGTGCTTATTACGGTTATAACTATTGTCCTAAGTAGGTAGGTAAATATAAAATACCAATATTTTATTAATAATTAATATTATGAGTTATTACTAAAGAATAAATTTAATTTTCTAAGGACTTCATTTCTTCGTAAAATATTGAATTTATTATAATAATTAATAAATAAACGATAACTACATCTCTGTATAATAACATTATATAATCTTACAATACGTTTAGACAAAACTAATAAGAATGCTTACTTAACTATTTACTTAAAAGTTAAAATACAATTACCTAGGTTCCTATCTACTATAATACTATGAGTCTTTAAATTTAAAAATAATAAGGTAGGTAAATTTAACTGGTCTAAGTTTATTGCGATTTAATATAATCTATAAGCGATTGTATCATAATAATTAATAATATTATATAATTATTATAAATTAATTACATAATATTAAGAACAGACAAAGACAATAGTGTAGACACTATAGATACATAATTAACTCGATTTCTTACTAAGTTAGGTACCTATAGCCATAGGCGGAAATGAAGGGGACTAAGTCTTAGCCTTCACCAAGTATTTGTTAAGCCTCCCTAAAATTGTAATGGATTTCCGCCATATAAGTAAAGCTAATTACGAATTCATATTGTTGACATAATGCCATTATATAAATACCAATATTTATCATAAAATAAATAGTGAATCGTATAATATTAATCAATAATGACAATCAACATTAACTATTGGAATTTAGGGACAAGTAAATCCACGATAATTAACAAATATAAATTACAACATAATATATTGATTATTGAGATATATTAATGTATAACTATACTATATAAATATCTAATATTTATATAACTAAAAAATACGACTATTTTATAACTTTAAAATCAAAATACAAGATTGAAGAAATTACATTTAACTAATTTTGTTTATTTTCAGTTACGTAAAACCGTTTTTGATTATGCTCAGAGAGAGATAGCAACGAAAGCGGCTGAAATAGACAAGACTAACACGTTCAATGATCTGAGGGTAATTTATTGCACGAATTCATAAAATATAATATATTAATATACATAATATATATTATCGTCTGTACATACCTATTTTGTAGAACTGAACATGTAATATAGGCAATTAATATTTTTCTCGTTGTGCTTATTCTCGCAAACAAGTACGTACACATTGTACACAATAACTAATAAGATTGTGATATATAGTGCGCATAGACGCAATTTCAATAAAAAAAACTGAAGGTGCTTAATCTCTTCATTTTCCGGGCATAGTGTTGAATAGTTACCGATTGTAATAGTATAAAAAAAATATTTTAGGGTGCTACTTTTCAAATCGGGGGTGCTAATACCCCTTAAGCGCCCCCCTATTTGCGCCTATGATAGTATGTATAATATATGGAAGTATAAAACCTTATTATAATGAATTCGCGTTGTTATTTTATTAAATATTTTTAAATGGGCATGGATCAATTGTACCTAAAACAAAATTTTTGTTCGGGTCAGTGTACCAATTGCGTTTGTATTTAAATTTGCTAAGGTAATTTCAGACAGGATTGTGAGGATTGTTATGTTTAAAACATTAGAAAAAACCCGTATTGATTTTGTTTTAAACGTTTAAAGTACATGTTTTAAACATCAATAAAAAACGTGTGTTTAAAACAATATTTTTAGTAATTGATAGGTGATTCTCATAATAATAATATTCAACACACAAAATATTTCTCAGAGTTGATCTATTTTGTGTGAATAATTTTTTTTTTTGTGTTGGCCGGGGTCCCATCTATAACGATTATATATGTCATATAGAATATGACAAATGTTCACTTGAACAATTTTTTTGGTCCCCCCGCCCCCAAGACAGAGGAGGCCCTGAGCTATAGCTTGTATAGCTTATATATATAAATTCGACACTGATTCCATGTTTAAGTTTTGTGAATATAATTGTTCAAACTCGAATGGAATTATTTCTTGCAATTTTTAGATTATTAGAATTTAGATTCCCAGAAAATCAGTTTTGGATCATCCCTATAGCATTTTAACAAAAATGTAACCTTCTATCTAATTATAATTGTATTAATAATATAATATATTTGTTTAAAATACTTTTTTGAGGGATCTATTAAAGCGGATGGGTATATATTATTCTTAATATTGCAAAAGACGGTGCGTACTAGCTAGGTAATTAAATGACTTGCTTACGTATAATATATCTAAGTCAAGTATAAAATATTTACATGTAAATACTCATGCATGAATACACGATCATTTATTATTGTCAAATTTTTGACAGAAATGTTGGCTGGAATTGGGATCGCTTGGTCTCCTAGGCATAACCATTCCGATAGAATACGGAGGTACTGGAGGCAGTTATACTGACCATGTCATTGCTATGGAAGAGATTACTAGAGCCAGCGGATCTGTGGGCCTGAGCTACGCAGCCAACACTAACTTGTGTATGAATCAGATTCGATTGAACGGTACCCATGAACAAAAGGTCAAATACTTACCATCGGTTTGTACCTATTATCATACCATATACAAGTATACAATTATTATACATATTTTAAACATAAATCAAGAATTTAAGTAGGACCTTTACGTGCATTAATAATATAATACCACTAATCATATCATATACGTATATAACTACGCACTCCGTATTATTTGGATTATAATTTAAAATTTTAATCAATATTTTTTGATTTGAATTAAAGTTATGCAATGGCCAAGCTGTTGGAGCGCTGGCAATGTCTGAACACGGTTCGGGTTCTGACGTAGTTTCTATGAAGTTGAAAGCAGAACGAAAAGGATCTCATTATATTCTAAATGGTAGTAAATTTTGGATCACGAATGGACCAGACGCTGACGTGCTAGTGGTATATATTTTTATTTAATTATATAAATTAAAAATTAGTATGAAAATATTGGTTTGTTAAATTCCCAAAAGGATTAAAACAAATCTAAATTTATCATAATATTTGACATTTGTACATGTGTAAACACAAAATAATTTATAATAATCATTATTAATCGCGATTAAAAATTATATTTTATAGGTCTACGCTAGAACGAATCCAGATATTAAAAAACAGCATGGTATTACTGCGTTTATAATTGAGAAATCATTTGAAGGGTTCACTACTGGCCCAAAACTCGATAAACTTGGTATGAGAGGTTCTAACACTTGTGAACTTATTTTCCAAGATTGCAAAGTACCTGGTAAGTATAGGGCCATCTCAAGGTTTTTCGGGGGGTGGAGGCAAATTAATATAAAGGCCCTTCGACTATCATAATACGATAAAACAAAAAAATATTTTTTACACTATTATATTAATTTAAATGTAGTTTTTTTTATTTAATATAACATACCGGGGCACCGAGCACTAGTAATAAATAATATTTATTTTTATAAATTTATAAATTTAAAAATAAAACTATAAAAATTTACATTTATAAATCATTTTTGTTGTAGTTGAAATATCCTGTAACAACATTTTATTTTGGCAATAATTATTACAATAAATAAAATTATACACGCAGTAAACCACAAAATAATTAAAAACATGCATATAAATAATATAAAGCTAGAAATTAATATTTTATTACGTATAGAAATTACGCTAAGAATACTAATATATAATTAAATTCACATTGTTCAGTATTAGATGGTATAGACACTATAGACATAAGTTATAACCAGGGCTCGGATTGTATAGCACTAAAAATAAATGAAATATGCGCTATAAATTATAATATGACTTAAAAGATCTTAAAATAAGCTCTATAATATGCCCTAAAAACATGAAAAATAGCAAAAATAAAAATGTATTTTGGTCGTAATTAAAAAAAACTTATATTTATTAACTAACTATTATATTTATGAATTAATAGATACATTTATAATTAATTAAAAACTACTGTTTGCTTACATTTTTAATTACTGTTCGATATACCAATACGCCGAACTATTTAAAAATAGACCTTAATATGAACAACAATGTGGGTATTTTTCATATTATGTATTCAAAAAAAAAAAATTAAAATAAATGACATTTTTATAATTTTATACCACATAATATAAACTAGATTTATGAAAATACAAAATAAAATATTATATTATACAAATTAGTAAAAAATAGCACTAAGAACCTAAAATACTTCAAATATGCAAAAAATAGCATTGTAAAATTTCATATTTGGAGTCCCTGTTGCATAAAACAAATTTATAGCTCACTCTGCTAATTTTATCTGTATCCTATAATAATTAGCAAATGATATAAAATCCGAGCCCTGGTTATAACTTTACATAAGTACGATAAAATCATAAACTAATAAATATTTTGTTATAAAAGTAAATAGGTATATTATAATTTATATTCTGATCTTAAAACGTTTATTTAATAGTTCTAAAACTATATTTTAACAATATGTTATATCTATTATCTTATCTACTTAATTTATAAATAATTTAAGCAAATATAATACATTATATTATCATCCTACCGCATACCCATATACCTATTGTTTGCATCAAATTTGTACAAACTTTTATTTATGAATTTATTTTACTATACAATAGCAATAATATTAAATAGGTACCTATAATTTGTATTTATTATATCTAACCTATTGTGCTAATCATTTAAATGACGAACGAGAAGTGTTATTAATTTATTGTTATAAACATCTGTAAGGCAAAGTATACATAGGCGTAAATTTGCCTTGTTAGAAGGGAGACTGCTAAAATTATAAACATAGAACAGGCCCGCGGAGGGTTTCACCCCGTAGGGTACCCCTACATATAAATTTTACAATTTTATTGTAACATTTATTATATAAGATGTACATAAAAACTTCAAAATTATTTACTTAACGGCATATAAAATATAATACATAACTTTTTATCGTTGTCGTTATAAAATATTATAACGTATAGCTCAATCATTTTAATTTTATTATAAATGTACATTACAAAATTCATACATGAAGCTTAAATGTTCACATATAACACATATCTATCGGATATCCTGATTAGGAACTACGTTTTACATTTTATAATTTTCTCTAATAAATAACCTTAAATTTCTTGAAAAACTTTAAAAAATATAGTGGGCCTAAGCCCCCCAATTTACGCCTATATAAGTATAGAATAGCATGAATAGCTATAGGTAAATTTACAGTAATAAAACTTAACTATATAGTATATACATACAAATATAAAATGGTATTTAATTGATACAGCATAATATCATGCATTATAAAGTTTTAAATAAACAGTATTAATAAAAATTTAACTATTAAATATCACTTTTGACGTACTTATATTTTATTATTTATAACTTTACAAGAATGCTCCTCCGTACTTGTCTCCGTGCTCCGTCTTACAAACGTTAAATATATCAAATTTGAGTTCAGCGGAACCAGTTTTTTATTATTGGCTTAAATATTAAAGCAAATTTACCTATTTCCAAATTAGAATATTAGAATTATATAAAAACATTATCTGAATTCTCTATTTTTTGATATTTTAATTTTTAAGTAAATTATGATTATACAAAATATTAAAATTTAAAAACCTATAGACTAAGTATTTATTAGTCATTATTCATTAGCTAAGATCCCCGCAAATATATAACTATGAATACCTACATAATATAACGAATCACAGATTCAATATTATATTAATTATCTGATATATTTTTTTATTTTTCAGTTGAAAATGTGTTAGGCGAGGAAAATAAAGGTGTATACGTTTTAATGTCCGGACTAGACTTGGAACGAATGGTGCTTAGTGCCGGGCCTGTCGGGTATAAATTGGATTAAAATCACATATTTGTTATATTTTTGTTGTTGTTGAATTATTGAGTCCTGGTGTACTTTTGCACTTTTTTCGTTTATTATATATACATTATGCATATATGTAGAGCTAGATCTAGAGGAGAGATGAACCGTGGAACTTGCCCCGGAAGTCTTGGTTGGAGCCGTTGGAGGGCGTCAAATTATCAAATAGCAGTGGTTAGCGGCATAATATAGGGGGGCTGAATTATGAGAGGGCGCTAATTTTATACTTTTTCCCGGGTAAAAAATATACTAGATCCGGCCCTGCATATACGTATATGAATTATATTTTTTATTTTTACAATGTCTAAAATTCTACATTTTAGATTAATGCAAGCGTGTATAGACCTGACATTTGATTACGTACATTCTAGAAAACAGTTTGATACTAAAATTGGAGAGTTTCAATTGATTCAGGTAGATACGTCTTCGATTAATGTTAAATATTAAAATAACCTAAACATATTTTCTTTATTGTTATAATAAACAGGTGGTATATATCGTATGATGTCTATATAGATCAATTAATATAATATATTATAAAATTTATATCTACTTGATATTTATATATTTTTTTTTAATTTCAGGCTAAAATTGCCGATATGTATACAATATTGAGTGCTACTAGGAATTATCTGTACAATGTAAGTAGGGCTTGCGATAAAGGTCACATTTGCAGTAAAGACTGTGCTGGAGTGATACTTTTTTCTGCTGAAAATTCGGTTAAAATGGCATTGGATACCATACAATGTTTAGGTAAGTATCATACTTTTACTTTCGCTAAGTTAATTCGTTATGTATTTTTTTGTACTGACTTAATAGGTGGAAATGGGTTTATAAACGATTATGCGTCAGGCAGACTTTTGAGAGATGCCAAATTATATGAAATTGGCGCAGGTACCAGCGAAATCAGAAGACTAATTATTGGTAGATCGCTAAATAAAGAATATTCTTAAAACTTGTTATTAATTTTATTAATTGTTATTGATTTAATACGATCTTAACAGATCATATATTTATCACGTTATAATTGTTTTTTTTTTGTGTATGTTATAAATTAATTTAATTATTATGATTGTTTTATAATCTTAAACACACGTTGTAGGTATCTAGCTATAGCTAATGTAGAGACCCATGCTGTTTATATATTATAAGAACATTTGTATGATTTTGATTTAATTGTTTATATATTTGCAAATTGTATTATAAGTTATAATATAAATTATATGTATTATTTATACACAACTACAGTATATTTTATTATTATTCTAGGTACCTACATACCTAATAATTACCTCTTATTTATATAAGTAACATTTTATTGTATATTTACAGTATCTACCTATACGTATTCTTTTCACATTTAAATTATTTGCAAGTTTTCTATGATACATAATTATAGATATTATTTTTAAAACATTAAACTTTCAACTTTCATTGAAGCTGGATGCTAAAATTAATTTTTTTTTGAATTGGAAGGTTATATGTATTTAAACGAGTGACGAACCAGAACTGTGTTCCATTGCGTTCCGGTTCATTCCGATCCCTGTATCTATATCTTAGTTACCTAGAATCTATTATACTATTATAGTAAGTCTCTTTATAATTGTTTAAAACATAAAAGTATTATAAACATAATATTAATTTATTATTTTAGCTCTTCATAATGATGATCTTATATAAAATATACTGTCCATAGTTTATAAAATACCATCTCTACGCAAAATCGTTTTTTGTATAAGATGAATTATTATAAAAATTCAAATTTTACACATCCATTAGACTCATTAGCAAAAATAAAAAGTTATAGGAGGTGAAATTGGAAAAATATGCAATATATATTGGATAGGTACATAATATTTATATAATGTAATTAAAATTAAATATAAAATATCAAATAGGAATATATATATTATTTTTTGATTATTCATATTTTTACTGGGGAGAGAGAGTAATGGTAAATCTTGCACTGAATCATATTATGCAAAATAGTATGACATAATATACTAATATATTATAACTAAATATAATATATTTGGTTGGTTAAAGAACTAGATGACTATTTTTTTTCCTATAAAATACACATCAATAAAACATTTAGAAATAAAATATATATTTAAATTAAAATTAAAATGTTTAACAATGGTAACACATAAATTAAGCCATTAATATCAATTTTGTAATTAATAGCCATAGAATAATATTAGAAATTGCTTTTTAAAAACAACTAATTTATAAAATATAATATATATCTAAGACTAATAGTAAATATGAATAGGAGTGTACACTTTGGTTCTTTAATTGTTTATTACAATAAATAGAAATTATAAGTTATACAATTAAGTAATTGTTATTCACTTTAGTAATTTTAGTTCTATGGCTGTAATTAAACTAACAAAATTAAATTTACTACTGTCATTTTTCAAATATTTTTGTTTTTAAAATTATTATTATAATATATATAATAGTATAGTATAACAATAATAAAAAGCTATTCTACATACTACCAATATATTATTCAACGCACCAAAATAATAATAAATACAATAACAAAAAAAATTAAAATAATTCACATACATAGAAGTAAAGAAATTTAAAAAGGAATGGAGGGATTGTTAGTTAATTAAAATAGGAATGTCCACCGTCTACTATGGACAAATATAAATAAATAAAATCTTATTCAAAGTTTGTTCAATGATTTGTAATAGCTGGCCAGTACTTCCCAGGCTGAAGACGCCATGAACCCAGCAGGTGGTTCAATGCCATCTTTGGCTAGACCTTAAAATACAATTGGGTTGTATACAAATTTCTAGGTGAGATTAGATCGGTTTAAATGTTTACAACAAAAATATATACCTCTCATTTTCGTGCCAGAAATGAAATTGAAATCATTGTGTCGTGCAGAATCATAAAAGTCCATGGCTTTTTTTGTTTTATCATAGGCTGCTACACGAAAGGGAATAATTTCTAAGTCTGACAGACCTGGTGCCATAGTCAACACACGTGCACCATGAGTGGGATCAAATAAATCACCTGATATGTTAGTATCTGGATGTGGAACTCCTGCTGGATCCCTACCTACAATGTAAAAGTTTGCTCCTGCAGACATGCGAGCTTTTGCATGCCATTGCACCTAAAAAATCAAATTTTAAAATATATAATCCAACATACCTACATAATTATGGTAAATATAATATTTAATAACAAAACAAAGTTAATAAAAAAAATATTTAATTAAAAAAGAAATTATGTATTTTATGTTTAAGAAATTATACCTCTGTAGGCCCAGCATAATTCATAGGTGCTGGAAAAATAGCCAAAACAGTAGCTTCTGGATCTAAAATTCCATCTCTAAGTACAGCTTTGTGTTGAAGAATTCTCACGTGAAGTGGAACATCATCATCTTTTGTCCAGCCACCAAGAGGATGTAACAGTAAAACCGGTTTTTTGTATCCGCGTTCCAGAAGTTTTTTCTTAGTGTCCTAATTAATCATTTAATACATTAAATATAGTAATTAATAAATAAATCATAATACAAACCTGCATTAATAGTGCATGGCCATTATGTATTGGGTTTCGAAGTTGGAAAGCAAATATTGCATCTGCTTTCATTTCTCTCCATTTAGCACGGAGTTCATTTGGTGTGAAACGAATATCATCCAAACCATCATTCCACAAGATTCTTTCTATGACGTCTAAGTTACCACCAACCAACCAATCACCACTTTCATAAATTGTCTAAAAAATAAAAATTTAAATTAAATATTAAATATCAATTTGACTATAAGCACTTAAAAATAATTTACTTTTATGTAAGGATGATTGGGATGCGATGTTCCAAATTGACGACATACTCGTTCTTCTTTACGGTGGGGATAGAATGATGGTTTACGAAGTATTGCTATTGGTTTTGAATTATACCATAAAGCAATTTCTTCACAGCCAAACAATTGTTCCTTTTTATCAGTGGATATGGGCAAAACAATAGGTATAGATTGATTAACATCTTCGCTAAAACTATTGAAATGCAAAGTCTAAAAATAGTAATAATAGTCTATAAGTAACAATACTTTAATGTTTTATAATCTCATAGGAAAATTGTTATTGTATACTTGTAAATATTCTTCTTCGTTCATGAAACCACCAAGTGGAGCTGCCCAGCCTTCAGCCAATACTTGTACCCATTGTGTGTCTATCTTTCCAATGTCAAGTCGAGGAAGTAATAGTGCTTCGGATTTAGTTTTTTCAATTGCATTTTCTGGGACAAATAGTTCAGGTACGCGGTCAATATCACGATTCATTTGGAGAGGAATTATTTCCTAAAAAGAAAATATTTAAAATTAAAACAAAAAAACAAGCAATAGGGTTTTAGTATTATCTTTAAGATGTTGTTTATTCTAAATACTTAATAATATAATATCTAATACATTAATCAATTTATCATAATACCTTTTATTTTATTTCTATATATCTTTTTAATCTAATATAATAAGGTGGAATAATACATCTCTTACAAATTCCATTTAATGTTTAATTTCCATAACAGTATCATCACTTTAATATTATAGCAAATGAAATCATATTCTAATAAATTTTCATTGGTGAATTTAATTTAAAAAAAATTAAATAAAATACAATGTATTTTATATACATATTACATAGTGTGTTTATTCAGTTTATTGTCTCATATATGAGTTAAAAGCCAAATATTAAATAAGTTTCTTTCTGAGACAACTTAGATATTTTGAATGTACCATTGTAAAATACCAAAAAGACACATGTTTAATGGTATTCTCAGGTTTAAGGATTCAACGGTTTTACCGCCCAAAGACTATAATGTATTAGTCACAATTCTACATATTGATATTTTACTCCAAAAAGTGTTTTGTAAAAAAAGGTATTATATACTTTAAAAATTATCATTAATAAATTAAAATTATATTTACTAAATAAATAATAAAATATTACATATTATAATATATTCATTCTCTTCATATTATTGTTTTATATTATGATTTTGATTTTGCAGTTTTCTGATTTGTTAATTCATTTTTAATACTTTCAATGTAAAATAATAAATATATTAACTATATAGTTTAAATAAATATAAGATGATAATAATAATTGACCTGTTGTCAATTATTGGAAATTTTCCCCACATCATATGCAAATAATACCAGTTATAAATTTAAATTCAGATACAGATTCTAGTATTCCTTTACGGGCTGCAACTAACCATGAATACATGAATAATGTAATATATATAACTACAACTGCAGTATATTTTGAACACATAATATTGATATTATTTCATAATACCATAATACATTCAAATAACTCGTACTTGTGTTTTTAAAATAATGTTTCAACATCAAAATAATATTTTGTGTAAACTTTATGTTTTTTGTTACCGCTTTACAAAATTTGGTGACACAGTCTATAGCCTAAACAGCCTAACATGGTTGATTCTTCAAGACTTTATAACAGTTAAAACTTTATTACTATGTATATAATAAATAATAATATCATATATTATTATATGTAACATAATAACTCACATTTTCTTCAAGCATTTGTACTACTTGCATAGTACTCTCTTCTATGGATAAATGAACTGTTTTAAGAACTAATTCTGGGGAGTCTGGTTTTTCATACACCTGGTCAACTCCAGTAAATCCTAAAAATTAAAATGTTTTTACTTCTTAAATTGCTTGTTTAAGTACAACTCATTATAATTTCTATTAAAATAATGAGTCTTTCACTAAGTTGTTAGTGATTACTGATTATAGTATACCTAAAACAATATAATGTATAAATAATAGCTCATTTTATATAAAATAAATAAATAACATATAATAATTAAGTACTAAAATACTAAACAGCATTCATACAAATTATACATATAATTTTATGCCTTTAAAAAATAAAATAATTGATTACCTTTAATATGACCAGCTCTGGCCTTTTTATAAAGACCTTTGACGTCACGTTCTTCGCACACACTTAAAGGTGCATCGACAAACACCTCGAAAAATGGTAAATCAGCTTCTTTGTGTATCTTTCTGGCCATTTCTCTGTCCTACATCATAACAAAAACACCGTTTGTCAAAACCACCTGTTGTAATATTTGTAGGTACATTGGTTTTACACCAGCCGCTCACTTGTTGGAATGGAGACACAAAACTGCACAATGTAACAACACCACTGTCCGCGAACAATTTGGCCACTTCAGCCACGCGCCTAATATTCTCCTCTCGATCGGCGGGGCTAAATCCCAGATCTCTGTTTAATCCTGTTCGCATATTGTCGCCGTCCAATCCGTAAGCTGGTATTCCTCTGGCGACTAAATACGCTTCCAATTCGAAGGACACGGACGTCTTACCGGCACCGGATAATCCTAAATAATATTTGATTTTATTGACTTTATATATAAAAAACATAAAAAAAAATAATTTACATAAACGTTTATTAGCCGTACTGACCTGTAAACCAAACGGTACAACCACGGAATCCCCGCACATTGCCAAGAACTTGTCCACGTTTATCCCGAGAAACGTGATGTTTCTGAACGGTGACATTGGTCGCTACCTGAAAATTTATTTTGTCTTTTGTATTAAAAAAAATATCATAGTTTTCAATAATTATATAATATAATTTTTTTTTTCAATAATAATAACTATTTTAATATGTACTTATCAAGTTGTTAATCACATATAAAAAACATAAAGTACAGCGATTTGCAAATGCCTCCGCGTGGAAGCTATGCATGGAAACAATCCTAAAACAATTTTAGTTTAGAAAGTATTGCTGCAAATATATAGCTTTTACAACCAGACAAAATGTTTCTATTTTTCTAGCTAATAAAGTAATAACCGTAAAAAGCCTTCATTTGTTAAAAGCATAATATGTTGTCTTCATTTCACTAACGTACACCGAAACAAACAAATTCGAGTTCAGCAGAATCTACTTTATGCTGTTTACTTTAACTCGCACGTGTTGTATTTGTCTTACTAATGTACATCATAAAAAATTTACATTCAGCAGAACACATTTTGTTATGTTAGCTTTAATATTAGAGTAAATTTACCTATTATCAAATTTAAAGGTCAGAATATTATCCAGAAAATGACATAAACTTTTATTGATATTATCATTTTAAAGTGAGTTATGAACATTTTAAAGTTATAATATTTTACATAGCTATAACACACTTTAAAATGATAATATCAATAAAAGCATACGTCATTTTTTAGATAATATTCTGACTTTTAAATTTGATAATAGGTAAATTTACTCTAATATTAAAGCTAAAATCACAAAGTTTGTTTTACTGAACACAAATTTGCTATGATGACATGATGTACATAGTACATGTATATTAATAAGACAGAGAGAACACATGCATGTATAACGTCCTCTTAATAGTAGGGTAAATTTACTTACTATACAACTTAAAATATGTAAGAATATTATTTAAGACATCACGTAGGCTTTTATTGGTATTTAAATTTAAATTTTTTTGTTCGTTTGGCGTTTGGGAGTAGGACCAAAGGCCAAGTCCGGAAGTCTATTTGGCAGAATTTCTAGTTGGATACCCGTAGGTTTCTGCTATACCCGAATTTTAAATTGAATTATAGTTGTACAAAATTAAAATATTAAAATTTTAAAATTCTCATAACTCACTTTAAAATTAAAATATCAATAAAAGGCCTATGTGATGTCTAAATATTATTCTATCTTTTAAGTTTGATAATAAGTCAATTGACTAATATTAAAGCTAACAGTATAAAACGGATTCTGCTTTACGCAAATTTTCTATATTGAACGTTAGTCAGACGAAGACAAAACATGCAGGTATGACGTCCCCTTTATGCTTTAAATACTTAATGCAAAAAACAACTAGATAAATACAAACATTTACAATATAAATGATTAAAAGTTGCTCAATAGTTTTATTTTTATGAATAGATAAAAACATAATTTCTCTCTAAATATAACTAATATAGCCATATAGATTATAGGTACCTACATAAAAATTGATGGGTAACACTGTAACAGGAATGTAAATTGTAAATTATTTATAAAAAATGGTAATAACTAATAAATAGGTATGTATTTGTGTCTATGCTTTGAATCATTGCATGTGTAAATAGGCTTAAAGAGATTAATTAAGATTAACTTTAATCATCAAAAAATAATTTTTTCCCCTAATCGTTTAATACAATTTTTAGTATTTAAGTTGTAAATAATCTGTTTGTTACTATAATACTGAACAGTTTTTGTTTTTAAATAAACTTTTTATGATTTTATTTTTATGTATTATATTGTTATTTTGGTTTTTGGTAGATTATTGATTAAATATACATATATATCCGGAGACATAAAATAAATGGTTAGGTAGGTACTTAACAAAGAAGTAAGTTGAGACTAAAAAAACTCAAATACGTAATAGGTACTAGGTAGGTACGTCTGGAGAAATAGTTTACTCTGATGTACCTAACCAATATAATATTTTTTATTATATGCATACATTTAAGTAATAATGAAAATGGTTTAATTATTGTTTCTAATTTCGATAAATATATACATATATTTTTAATTATTATCGTTTTTATTGAGTTTATCGTTTTTTGATTTTCATTAATAGGACCATTGGTAATAAATATTTATTTATAAATTATATTCAATGATAGGACGTTACGTCGTTATACCCGCATGTATCAGTCTTACATATGCACAATACGAAAAATTACTATTATTATTATCTATGTTCAGAATAATCCATTTTAATTTGAAAGTAAGAATATCATAAATTTTTTTTTAATTTCGAAGCAATATTGAATATACTATATTAAAATGCTTTTAACTTGTTTCAAAATTAAAAAAAAAAAGCCTACATGAGGTTTTATTCTTACTTTTAAATTTTATTATAGATAAATGCGTTTTATTACTAAAAATTACAAATTAAAATCAATTATTCTTAGTCTAAAATTTATCATATTGACATGTTGTACGTATCTATAAGATGGGGATAATAAATACGGGTATAACGTATTGTTAATTAAAAACAATTTTAATCTTTGGTATATATATACATATAATATAATATTATACAAATAAATAATACTTATAGGCTATGGCTCTAAAAACTAAACATAAGTTGATAATAATACACGTATAAAGATTTAATTTTTTTTTTTATTATTTAAAATTGACAATTATCCACTTATTATACACGTTTTTACACTGCGTAAAAGTAATATTTATGAACACAGTGGAATTTTATAATATGGAATTACAGTACAAGAGAAATAATAACATTTTAATATTAAATATTATTATATTATCAGTGACGTATTTAAGGGGGGCTCGGGCCCCGGCAGTAAATTTTAAATTTTGGAGAGCATTTTGATGTAATACAATAAATACGATACGTGTTTATTTTTTCTTATATAGGGCGCAAAATTCCTAAATACATCTCTGTATTATATAACACATCCTATAAATAATACATTGCAATCATTGCATTATAATATATATTATGTTGAAAGTGTTCACAACATATTTATGTTTATATAAAAACTTGCACATGATTATGAGATACTTTTGATGATGATACGGAAGTGTTATTACGAAACTATTCATTAGGATAGGAAGCAAATCCAGCCTAATGACTGTACTATGAAACTCGTATATTAAGCTACTTTCTCCAGTGAAAGCCAAATATGACCTTCAATCATATGATTGTTTTACAAAAATATTACTTTAATATTGGTACCAAATTAAAATATTGTTTTTAAATACGCACTTTAACTATTAGAAAATTTACAGGGAAATAAAATAATATATACCTATCTATAGTTTTATAACATAATAGTGATACTAAAACGTTAATTAATAATGCTCGTCTAGCTATTTAAGTTAAAATATGTATTATGTTTATTGTGTAATCGTTTTCGACTTGAGTATTAACTACTAAATCGTTTATCGTTATTAAAAAAATAATAAATATTTTGTTTAATATAATTTGTTTAGTTTTATTGTAGATTTATTATAGGCTATATAAAAAGCCTGTAAAATAAAAACGATTGAATAAAAATATAAAGTAAATAAGCAATACACTTTATATAGTTAAAATATTTTAATTTTTAAGTATAAATAAAGTCTAAGCGTTTAGCAATGCGATCAAACATTTAGGGAGATAATGTAAAATTTCATAGTATAGCTTTACGCATGTCTACCTATATAATAAATATATAGACTACGATCACACTAAAAATGTATTAATTTTGAGCTAATTTAGCTAATTTATAGAAATAATTAAATAATGAATATTTAAAAAAAAAAATGTAAAAACTGTACATTTAGGTAAGTAATTTACTAATTAATTCAAATAAAACTATACATTTATAAATACAAAATATTTAGTAAAGATAATGCATAGTATACATACACTTCTGCTTGGACCACGAACCGCTTTGGTCCTTGTGTTAACTGACATTTTTAATTAAAAATAATAAATTCTTTATGAACAAAAACCAATTTATAAGTAAACGTGAGAAAAAGTAAAGTTGTAAGTTACAAAATAAAATAATATTAAAAATAAGAGAGCAAGTTATTTGGTTGTCAGCTCAACGAGCGTGATTTTCCAATTGATCAGAAAAAGACCGGAACACTAGGATATCTAACGGACTGCTGAGAACAGAGGAACCCCCTCTATACGCTGACCTCCATCGCCCAATTATGATCTCGTGCGAAAAATGTTGCTTTCGCCTCCGCAATACAGAAACCAATGACAATTTAAAGAATTTTTTTCTGGATATAACTTTTCGTTAAGTATTTGAATAATTAAAAAAAAAAATTCAAATTGTTATCAATAATACCTAGTCTATACAAACTAATACATATACTTTGTAAATGTATGTTGCATAACTAAATGGGATGCTTATCCTAGCTAATCAGTTATCACTTTTTTTATTTTTAGCACTAAAGTTAACCAAATATTAAAGCTGTTTAAACTTATTTATCAGGACCAAACAATAACCTTTATTGTTTAATGTAATATTAATGCATCATGGACCATTAATTTAAATTGGAAATTTTTCTGGGATGTATAAACGATCTCAAAATTATTTCTAAACTTACTATAGTCACCTATATGTCTACAATATATAGAAATATTGTACCAAAACTAATGGTTTGGTTTTAATAGTTTTTCATTTATTTTATGAAAATTATATTGCTGCTTAAGATGATACTGAATAATGAATAAAATAATTTGAATATTTGTGAGTTGACATGTATTAATATTAACTGTATAATTATCTTGTTAACTTTCTACAAACATAGTCGTAGAAAACTTAACATGTTACGCATGTTTGCAACCCAGTATATAATGCGAATTGGCGAAAACTGGCTAATCTATGAAGTATTAGATAATACATGTATTATAATTATTAATTATACAATATATTAATGCAGTACTTTTTATAATATCTGTAATAGGTATCATAATTATTATTTATAATTAATAATTAATCTCTATGAAAATTTAAAAAAAGGAATAGCAATAAAATTGTTTTAATTAATATCAATAATAATAATATGTATCACCAAACTCTATAGCGATTGTAATTTTAAACAATTGGTTTGCTAGTATGAATATTAATGGAAAATAATAAAAATAAGAAAAACACAACGTAGTAATAACCGGAATATGTCGTTTATACTACCAGACTATAATTTCCTGTCTTAATGGTATTTGCGATGAATGATGAAAGATGAGCATCATCTATTAATTTATTATATATATTATTCTCTATTAATAATATTCAAGGCCAAACTCTAAAATTCATACTACAGTGTCTAGTGTGTAAACGAAAATGTCAAATAATTTTAATACCTAGGTAATAGGTACAGGAGTACAGACGCATACAATCAGAATTTGACTAATTTATTACCCAATTATGATTATGATAATGAACACATCAATAATTCAGTAAATAAGATTGATAAATAAACATTTTAATACACATTCAAATATACAATGGTTAATATATTGTATACAAAAGATTATAGAATGGCAATCGCAATTTAATGTCAACATTTTCTAAAATATCTTAAATCGCTTTTACCTTCATTACCTTGTTTTTCCTGATTTAAATGGGCATCACGCACGCATAATAAATTGTCTTCATACTACAAACATACGTATCGTTCACCAAAACCAATTTTGTATTATTAATTTCAACATTACAGTGAATTAATCTATTATCAAATTAAAGGTAAGAACTTAATCTGTGTTTGCATGTTGTTTTTTTACAATATTAAACTTTTGACCAAGATAGGATTATGTAATATATACAATAGAAAATATTATAAATTGTAATATATGTTTATCTTTATTTAGTTATTTGTAAATAACACGATCATGATATGAATAGATAAATAGGGTCGTATTGAATAATTAAAAATTATTTTCAATATGATAGTACAACTAGAGAGCTATATAATGTATATAATATATATTATAGAGCCTTAATACAACTATATAGTCAATAAAACATTTAAAAATCCCGATAACTGATGCATAAGATGCGCAGGATACATATAGCTCATGCTATATAACGGTGTAGTTCCACCGTTTTATAGAAGAAGCGTAGTATTTCTTAGTTTAAAATTTTAAAATTAGAATCCTAAGTCCTTAGTAGTCATAAATATAGTATTTAAACTTTAACTGTTTTGTAATTGTGGTTGTTTAAACAGAGGTTGGTTTAAGCGCTCGATTTTTAATTCTTTAGGTTCCAACTACCTAAGTACTTTTAAATTATTAATAATATAGATTATATTAATTTATAATAAAGTCTGATTATTCTTGATTATCAAGTATGATTATACATTATTATAATGTTATTATTTGTATAGCTGAAAGGAAATGAAATATCAACAATAAAAGGATATAATAACAAGGAAATCTAATAAAATTAAAAATACTATGGCTATAAAACCTAAGATTAGATAAGTATAATATACTAATATTGAGTAAATCCAGACTTGGTTGGGGGTGGGCTAAGTCATAATACTTATACTATGGTATGATGTTAATAGTTATTATATTTTATATTGTTATAGTTTATTTATGTCTCATAGTATAGATGATAGGTACATACTCTTAATTACACACTTGTATGTGTTCATAATAGCCAATGGTATATGTTATTTATTATAATTTTGTTTTGAACAATATATAATATTTTAGGAATACCAGTTTTTTTTTTTGGGGGGGGGGGGGCTAGGCCAACCCTAGATCCGTCCTTGTATATATAATCTATAATCTAACTTATTCTTTGAAGTGATATAATAGTTACATAAGAAGCCAATACGTAAGCTTACATTTGTAGATCAACAACACATAATTATAATATCTTGAAGTAAACTAACTGTAGATTAATTTTATACGTATTAATATATTTATATTGGTTAAGAACGATACTATTCAAAGAAAAAAATATTTAACATACATAAGTATATAATATTAGCGATATTAAATAAAAATACAACAAACATTTATTATAGAATGTTCCAGAGTTCCAATGATGTACGAAAATGATTAATTAGTTTTTAATTGTATTTTGTATTGAACTATATATTTAAAGCTATAACAATAGAAGAAATAAAGTACTATTCAATTTTGCTCATTTCAGAGAATCTGAGTGTCTCATTGGTTTTTTTTTAATATTTATTCATCGAGATATACTCCAATTTTTATCGGAAATTAATTTTACTACCGCAAGGTATGAGGTTACAACTTCCAAGGTTTTGTTTATTAATCTATTTATTAAATTGAAAAAAAAAAATCAAGTTCAAGTAACGTTCAAGTGTTCAACCACTAAAGTCACAGTATAATTTCCTAGCGAGTTTGTAGCACATTAAGTACCATCATCAACTGTCAGTATGTTATTATCGGTTATTACTATTATTATTCCATATTGATATCTATAGATATTGTTTATTGTATTTTCAACAAGGACGTTATTCAAAACTGAAAAGGTAAACAATAACGAAATATGAAACAGAATTAATGTACCGTGAAAATTCCATTACTGGCTTTATTATGACATTGAGCTACAAAGATTTTTTCTCGCAAAAATTGAACAGTGATGAATATATAGTGATATATAATACAATATATAGTGATGATCAATATCAAATATCAATAGTAACACGTTGTCAAAAAATAACTGAAATCAAAAGCGTGGTTGTTAACAGCATGACGCTTTACCATAGCAATTAAAATATAATATAATACAATCATGAGGATGCAAGAAAAATATAAATATACCCACCTACCAATCACCAATATCATTAAAACAATTTTCATTACTTCACCTTGAAGTTTGTGAAAATAATGACGAGTATAATATACGAGATTATACTAGATAGTAGATAGTATATGAGATTATGATATGTACAAATTCTAATTTCAAAATTACAATTGGATAATTGGAATTATTTCACGAAAGTTGAGAAATTAATTTTGTCATCAATAGCGTAAAAAGAAATTAATTTCAAGGGAGGGGGGGTTAAAAAAAATTTCCTTTCTTAAATTTCAATTAATTATACAATTAAAATCAATGCTCATACTATCCATACATTTCAGGGGGGGGGTTTGAACCCCTATACGCCATTGTTTATTATAACAATGAATATCACTTTGAGACATCGCAACATAACTAATCTTACACATGTTATATTTTGAATTAACATAAATCATAATTAATGAAATTAGTTAATACTGTAGTTTGTAACCCCTATATTTATCTAACTTTTCTATTTTCCAAAAAAAAAATTATTAACTATTATTTTAAGAAAAATTTTAGTTTACTGTACAATTGTTTTAAAATATATTTGTTAGATAGTTTATGATGATTAATCTTAAAGTATAATAGTTGTTGACTATAAGATAAAAATGTAATTAATTTTCTTGTCACAATTGATTGGCATTTTTTTTTTTTTTTGGTACTAGGATCACTGAGCCAGGGTCTACTTATTTGAAACCATGACCTGTTAATACCTACATTGTCAACCTATGTGTTGTCATTGCCATATGGTATAATAAAAAATTATGTTAAAGTAATATTTTGTAAGTAAACTATTCATCATTATATAATTTGTTTGTAAATTAATAATAAGAATTTTTCAACAAAAATTTAATAGTATCATATAATAAGATACACCTAATACAATTTGATAATATTCTATGAAGTATCTAACTATACAAGTATTATAAACAAAGTAGTATTGTATTAAATTACCTAAACAATCACGTATACCACAAATGGGCCATGGCATAAATTATAGATTGCTTGTATGCACAGACATTTGTAGCAGGATGGATAATACACTTACCTAGGTAACTTAATAATTTATTTTTTTTTAAAAAAAAGCTCCAAGATTAACTATAGGTCAGTAAGTCACCCAAGTATATGTATATTTTTTTAAGCCCAACCATACATCTATGAAATATATATGTCTGGGTTTTTCCATGGCAATAACTATTTTTTTTAATTAATAATATTTTGAAAAATCATAACATTAAGTTATAAGATAGGTTTCTTTAATATTAATGCAAATCTATTCAAAATATGTTAATACATTTTATAATACATTTAAAATATAACAATAAATACTTATTTTAAAAAACATTGGTAAATACAATACTCTATCATTACAATTTATTAAACATTTCTAGATGGCTAGATAGTAGATATCTAAATAAAGTTCTTAACTAATATAAATGAAATAGTTGCATAGTTTATATTAATATAAAATACATAAATATCTACCATAGGGTGGCCAGATTAATTTTCTTTTTTATATCTAAGGCAACTAATTCAAACTTTATTACTATTTAACTAAAATATAAGATATAACCTAATAATATAGTAAAATAAAACAATATGCTTTTAATAATTTATTTTAAATCAAATATTTAGTATAATTATAAACAATACGTACAAATATTCTATTTATTTTTCCGCATAAATACATTAACTAATTAGATATTTTTGTGTACCTACTATGAATATTTGGATAATCCTCATAAATTAGTGATTTTTTTTTTATGATTTTTTTATGAAATTCAGTAAATCATAGGAAAATGATAATAACCAGTTTAGTATATACCCATAAGGACATAACCATACCACATAATTGTACTTAAATTGATTTAAAACAATGAAAATCATTCATAATCAAAATAATAATACCAAACTTTAAAAACCAACTACTAAAGCATAATGTTAAATACTGTGACATTACTAATGTGATGATCAAGACCAATGACAACACTAAAAAAGCTTCCTACGATAAACTGAGCCATGATTTCCTAAATATGTAATGTCTCAGATCTAGCAAAACAAAAATCGATCCTAATCTACCACTGTAGATTGATAATAACAAAGTGTAAAACAAAGATAAGAATTTATATTATTATAAAAATGAAAATGTAAAATAAATCATAACATTTTTAAATAATTAGTAGTCATTTCTTAAAGTGTTAATTATATTTACATTGTTGATGCTGAAGTATTATAGTAATATATTATAATTAGTTTTTATCAAATCTGGATACTCACTGTTCGACATTTAGATGAAGATTCGGGCTTTTGGTTCATTTTTAAATGTAATCAAGAATCAAATACTATATATTATGTATATAGTATTTGATTGAATAACTATTAACTGTAAATTTAACAATTACTACCTTTAGTTATAAGTTAAGAAATCTCAGTAATAGTACACTGTAACTACTACAGTAGTGGCAAATTTTTATACTCAAGCTTTAAGCACAATAGTAAGTTGTTAATTCCACTTGTAGTACTGTACCAAAAAAGTACTATAATACGAACTTACTACAAACGTATCACGGAAGTGCGAAAATATCGTTCTATTATCATGATTCTATATCATAGATAAGATACGTCAGCTGCTATTATAGACCTTATACTAATAAGGTACTATGGCTGCTATTTAATTTCTATCGACGTGATAAAAGATATCAATGATATCACTGTCATAGGTGTTCTCTTGATACCACCAAAGTTTAAAGATAATATTATCTATAAACCTTGGATACCACGTGGTTGATACTTGATAATATTGAGAGTTGACAATTTGACATTTCCATAGACCTTATACTAGAACTAGACAATATATTAACTATTAAGGTTTATGGCAGGGGCGACTTGTTATAAGAATACTAAGAGCGACTGCTCCTGACCCAAAAATTAGGTAACAAAATGTTTTAAGTTTAACAGGTTTATTCATAATTCATAACAAAAGATAGATCATTCAAATAAAAAATAAGTGTATCTACATCATAAATTGTTAAAGTTAATGAACAATTTAACCAAGGAAGAACCTAAAATGTTACATTAGTCCTAGTAAATGTAGTTGGTGGGTGGGTTGTTTAGAAACTTGCTCCTTGAGTTATGAAGACTCAAGCCGCTACTGGTTTATCGTATAAAAAGTCACTTTCACTTAATCACACCTGACATTGATAATATATTAAGATCTTAATTCAGACTTCATTACATCGTATTTGGTGCTCTGAAACTTAAATAAAATCTTTGACGTCAATACATTAAAACAATGACTATTTAATATTTATTACACTATAGTTACTATAATATAGTTGATCAACATATAAGTTTTTTTTTTTATAATTCTTTCAAAAATTATATATTATTATAAATTATATTTAGGATACCTACAACATACTTGTATTAATATACAGTATTATCATCTAGAAAAGTTTTATGTAGTATGTATTAAAGCCATACCTATTTAAGTACTTAACTATTGTTATTATTATTAATTCAAGCTAATTTAATTTAAGTAAATCCAAGTCCATCATTATTTCATTTAATAAATATATTCTACGAGTGCTGAAGTACTCAATTTAAAAGTATTATCTTTAATCTTTTACAATATTTTTATTGTCAAAATTATGTTTGAATAAGTTAATAATATTGCAGACTTATAAGTTATAAGAGATATGACATAACACAATTTAAGTAATAGATGATATTGGTGGTAAAAATTAAGATAGTATTGTTCTGTGGTATTAACGCATTAAGTACCTACTAATTAATTTTAATTGAAGTACTGAAGGATCAAAGATAAATAATAATTTATAAACCTTTGTTTTTAATAAGATTTTCTTATTTATTTATACAATTACAATTAAAAGTAAAATAATTTTATAGTTTAATACATTATAGTTATTATACTTCTATGTACACAATTTACAAAGTCTAAATCTACATTAAAAAATACTTCTATTTGTGCAGTAATAATTTGTACTTAACAGTTTGTTCTTTAGCAACCATTGGGATACCAACTGTTATGTCTTTATTCAGGCACAGTTTATGGTAAACATCAGTTTTAACATTCATGTTCCCTTTGAAGTGCAAACGTAAGCGAATTACAAATTCTCCCCAACCATGTCTTGTTAATGAAAATGGTTTTTTAATTACATCTACAATATGGTTAGGTTCATAGGATTCATGTAAGAAATATGTTACTTTGTCAATGTAAATCAAATTGTCAACTCCTTCTTCTGCATTGCGAACATAAACAGTCCATTTGTATTTCATTTCATTTTCAGAATCACTTATTTTAACAATATTTCCAATAACAAATGTTAAATCTATCAACCCAGTCTTAGGAATAAAGTTTGCGGGAGGTAAAGTATTTTGTAAGATGGTTTTGCTTAATTCTTCAATGTTGCTCATGGGTTCAGTTTTTGCTTGTGTCGATACACTATTCAGATTTGTCATAAATACACTCAAATCTTTTGCTTCGTCTTCACAATCCAAGTTTTTCAGAAGGGCATCTCTTTGACTGTTTTTATGACCATCAGCATTATTTTTCATTTTTGCATAATGTGATATAATGATACTTCTTCTAAGTTTTTTTAAATTGTTGATACAAGTAAAAATATTTTGATCAATTTGATCTAGAGTTTGTTTTGTTTTGATTATTTCATTATCTAAATCTGCTTGCACACCTGCAACAACTTGAGACATTTTATCTGCACTCAAGTTTTTCAGAATTTTTTCAGTTGAATTCATTTTAAATGTAATAAATACTAATTCCCCTATAACAAACAAAATAATTATTTATTATTTATTTTATAATTTTATATATTTTATACTATAACTTTAGAAGTAGATCAACATTTTTTGAGGTATGCCTATAACACTTCATTCTGTAATAGCCTCCAAATTTAAAACTCAAATTGCGCCTATGTAACTCATAAACTATTTGTCCAAAATTTGACTTTTAAGTATTGAACTACTCCAAAAAAATTTCTTTAATTTAGGATTGCAAAAAAAGTATTGGTTTCCATTTGAATTTCTTAAGTTGACCCAAAACCTCTCCTATTATATAATAAAAAAAATATATAAAAATTACTAATCATTTAAGTTATTTTTAAATAAACTTTCATATTTCTTTACTCTATTATGAATATTTATATAATGATAAAATGCCTATAACTTACATGTCAAATTATCCAGTATATAATAACTTATAATTTATTAAGTTATAAGTATTTACATTATTCTCATATACCAAACATTAGTGTTATAAGTTAATAACTATAGTGCAACCAAGACGATGACTAATGTGGCATAATAAACCAATTTTGTCCCATATTAACTGGTCATCATCTGAACTTGGTTGCACTATATGTATAAGAATGTTTTCTTTGTGGTAGTCGTAGTACTTCCTATTAATTAACTGAAGACAAGGTAAAAAAACTCATGATACCAGTCTGCATTGTGTTTATTACTTGAACAAAACTGTGTAAAATAATTAACATTCAATATTGACAACCCCCAAGCAACAATAAAGAATTTCCCAAATCAAGCTGACTTTCCAAACCTTTCAAACCCTTAACTGATATCCTAGCATAGAGTTTTTCAACCAGTGTGTTCATTGATAAGTCCAAATATGTCTCAAAGTATATTTAATGACACAACATTTTAAAAATTTTAGACATAATTTACTAAAATTAATAGGTATTTGGTATAGTTTCTACGATGATTAAAATATTATCTGTTTTCTTTGTTATTTTTCAGTTTACATTATCAATTAAAACTTAAATAAAATCCATATATATTTTTTTTACTGAATGTCACAAAGTATAAAATATTTTATTAGTGTATAGCAATAATATAAAGAATGAGAAATACTGTTCTAGTTCATCAAGCAGAGCTAGATTGGCTTGACGAGTTACCGAGGAAAGCTCAAAATATAGACTGGTTTTGAGAATTTGGTCATATTTTTTTTTTATTATAGTGATAAATTAGTACAAACATTGGTAGAAAATATAATTGATTTGAATTATTTAAGCTGTAAAGTAGCTATAACGAAACATTAAAAATGCTAAAACTCGGTAGGCCTCAGTAGATACCTTACCAATCCGATGCTACCATCAAGTAACAACCTCTACTCAATCTTAATTCTATAGAACTCCAAAAAGCATTTAAAAATTATATTATATTTAAACTTATTATATGTCTATACCTAATTATTGGAAGTAGTAACAACAAAAAAAGGTCATATTCATTTACATTGTATCATATTCTAGACACCTAGTTAAAATTTAATCATAATTACTTATAATAACATATGCTTTTAATGATATAATCATTTTAAAGTGAGTTATGAACATTTTAAAGTTGTTATATTTTACATAGCTTTAACTCAATTTAAAATAATAATATCATTAAAAGCATATGTCATTGTCTAGATAATATTCTTACCTTTAAATTCGATAATAGATAAATTTACTCTAATATTAAAGCTAACGTCACAAAATGTATTCTACTGAACAAAAATTTGTTATGATGTACATTAGTAAGAAAGAGACAACACATGCGAGTATGGCGTCCTCTTAATACAAATTATAAAACTAAAATAAATAATTATTATAAACAAACCTGTAGTTTATTATTACGAGTTGAAGATAGAATCATAATATGAATTTGCATTTAACATTTTATTAATTAGGTAGGTATCAACTTTTGTAAATTCCACAATAAATAAAAAACTAAATTACAACAATTGTAACTATAACGTGATAGTATTAATATATTATAAAAAATCCTAATATTAAGTTTTAATAGTACGATATGGCACAGAGAAAAAATAGTATTGTAATTTGTATTTTGTGGTAAATTTTATTTTATTTCAGGGCTAACATTTCTTACTGTTTGCCTATTACAATTCTAAAATCCAAATAAACTGTTTTAAATATTTTATCAATTCTGTGATAGGCAAGGTTTATATTCTGTGATATAATCTCGTTCTTACATTGTGATAACATACGTATAACTGCATAGATATTTTCTTTTTTTCTTATTTATCTTAACAGTCTAGTCTTACTTACTACTAAATTTGATTATAATAATTACAATAATAGTTCTTATATTAGATATAATTACTTTACATACAATTAAAGGACTATGTTTGTAAACTACATGTATTATGTAGGCATTATTTAACCCAAAATTGAATATTTATGTGTGTGTGTAATATAGAACTATATGAACTAAAGATTGTGACAAATGACAATGGTCACAACTTACAATAATATTTATATAGAAATTAAAGTTTTAGAATTAGAAAAGTGTTAAACTTAAATAATAATAACCGGAGAAAGGGTATTATCTTTTATGTAACGTAATTACCTTTTGTTTTAAATAACAATTTGAATAACAGTTTATGAGGCGTTGATTATTATCTAATTAGATATTAAACATTAAAAAAATATTTTTGAAAAAAATAGTGAAAAAATCAATACTTGGCGAAATACTAATAAAAGTATTAAGGTAAATTTAAGTGAAAATAATTGGGAATAAAACTTAAATAATTGTATCGTATTATAAAATAATAATATAATAATCAGATACGAGAAAGGATCAGTCGAATCGATAAGAACGACCGAAATATTTACGAAATTACAACAGTAAAAAAACAGTAAAAATAAAAATAAATCGAACAATTTGATAAATGTGTATTCATGGGTGATATACACATATACGATTGCGATATAAATATTACTCACAAAATGATGTATACATGTAAAAAAGTACATGTATTATTACACAAATTAGTAGGTACAATCTTTTTCGCGCATAAAATGTTTCTGCTACATATCTAACGCGTGTAATGTTTCGGAGTTCAAAAATAAATCCTTCACGGCGACACGTAATGGGAGTCAATTAAATAAAACAATTAAATGAAGTATAATAATATTATAGGTACCTATGAAGACATGCGGTTTTAGAATAAAAAACAAATACTACTTGAACAAAAAATAAGGAAAAATATGGAAAGTTAAAAAGAGTTACGGAAAACTTTTAGAAATTACAAATAAGAACAGCAATTGAAGAAACATAAATATTATTTATGATAATAAAAACTGAAAATTGTTGAAAAATGTTTTTGAACGAACTTAAAAAATAAAAACTATAATAAAAAATATACAATTTAATAGTCTATTAGTTCCTTATATTTATTAAAAGAAAATTAATAACAAACATTTTTTAGCCAGAATATTATTTTATTATACTATTTTTATCATAAACAATAATATAAAAGACGAATAGTTTATGCTTTATATTATGTCTATATAGCCAACATACGATAATTAAAAATAATAATACCAATTAATAAAGTATTATAAATATTAAATTGTTGTAGCCAGTGGCGTCGCCAAGGTATGACGAAGTGTGCTTACGAAAATAGTATTTTTATTCTATCGTCAGAATGACATTTTTTTCATATTCATTTTGAAATGTGTATGATTTTGTTTATTTATACGCATTAGTACACTACGTGTGAATTTAATAATGAAATTATGAAAATGCCCAAATGTTCCATCAGTGTCACATTGATTATTGTTATTAACGCGTACAATACATATATTAGTCAATTTTTTTAATTGATAAAAAGCGTTTTTATTCCAAGATTGTCAAGGGCGCTAACGAGTTTTCTTCCGCTAACGGCTGCAAGTCTAACAAATACCCTACTCTCTTAAAAACAAGACTTAAAATTAGTTTTTTTTAAATAAACCGTCAATAAGTGGTTATATTAATGAATGATTAATAAAATAATCAATATTGTATAGTGACTATCTATAGTTAATAATGCCTGTGTTTAAAGCTAAAACGATAAAATAAATATAAAATATATAACAATAATAGATTATGACGTGTATCGCATTACTCGCCTTGTCCGGCGCACTGAACAGACAATTTGACTACATTTATGCGTAGAGAAACATATTGATAAATATATCAATAATATTATCATGTCTAATCGAAGTGATTCAGCGTACTATCTGCAGTTGATTTAATTTGACACTGTGTTTATACATTTCAAGTTTATACCGTTAGCCGACAACATAATAAATAGGTAGCTGAATGGATATTTTTAGTTGAAAGTCTTTTGAAACCGAATGTTAGGTGTCTTATAGGTAATATAATAATAATGTTAATTTTTGTTTGAAAATTATTACCGTTTAATATTTTTATAAGAGTTGAAATAATGAATGATATATACACACACACAATTAAAAATTAGTCAGTGTTAACGACGAGTGTATCGGTGCACTCCGTGTAAAACCATATAATATCGTTTTGGTGCGTAAAACGTATAGTCGCCCGACGATGCACCATTCGTCTTGGTATGTATGATTTGCATTGCCATCGCATATACTATATACCGGTCGTTTGTGCAACGTGCGTCGTCCTCGTTGTGTGTTATCGGCGGCACTTCGGTTTCGTTGTGATGAACACCACCTTACGGCCCGTTTCATTCACTATTTCCGGGCGACGCATTACACCAAAATCGCGCGTTCTCGCCGGAGCATACGCCGGCCGGTCACCTTGTAATAAATGAATTGTTACATTGTCCCGTTGTGCATATTATTATTATTATTGTTATCAATGACGTATTGACGTTAATATCACGTGTAGCCCGTGACACGATGTCAGTGATGTCATCACAGTATTTTGATACATATATTATATATATATATATAGATCGCGTTCAATGCCGTCGTCGCTGCATTCAAAGACGTGCTGACTATTGTTTGTGTGTTCTCGTATAATCCCATATCACACGATATTTGTTTTTTTTTATATATTTGTTTTTACTTTTACAATATATTGTTGAGACGTCTCCGACACCCACATCGCGCTTTTGTACACGGTCGCAAAACACCATTTGCGATTTGGATCGGCTGCTTTATCGATCGCCGCATTATTTTTATGCGTCCCCGCGATCGCGTTCGACCGTTCGTCAGCCACCGCCGGTGTTGTGACGCGTAGACGTCGAGCACCTGCACGTCCTTATTTCGACGCGCGTCCGAGTGTGCCACCGCTTCGTGGCCAGCCACTCGTCGACGTTAAACGCTTTAGTAGTACGTTTGTAATGTTTTTTTTATCACTGTCGTCGTCCGACTTCTTCGCCGGCTGTTCCACCGCCGCCGCCGCCGCCGCCGCCGCCCGCCAACTTTTCTACCGTTTGTCGTTACCTTTGTGCGCGCGATGCGGTACAGTATCGGTCCAGCTATGTACCGTTATCTATGATGACGTCTCGTGTCCCATAAAGCAGTCGGTCGTGTTGTCACGTAACGATTGACATTGTCGAACACTCGTGAATAAGTGACGATTGCCATAACTGCTGTTGGCGCCGTCGACGTTCGATCGTTGTCCATTCCGGTACCGCTATAGCCACCGTGTCGCCGTCGCCGGTCGGACCGCGCGGGTGTCGTTCGGATGGGGTACAACGCGTCTATAACCGATCTTGCGACACCCGCGAACGCTGTGCCTCCTCTTTCTCGTACTCCCGATCCTGCACCGTTGTCGTCTCCTAACCGCCGGCTTCAGCTAAAAACCACAGCTTTACGTACGTCGTTTGTATCAGTATTTGCCGGACAATCTCAAACACTGATGTTACTTCACACCGAGCACCGCTCGTTTCACATCGCACCCAAATGTTGAATGTCATGCTATGTAGTTGGTTGGCAATGCCGGCACAAGTCATGGTATATAAAACGTCAACATTCGTCTAACAAACTACAGTTTTACTAAAACGTCGCGTTCGGTGTCTCCACGCGCGAATCATCATTATTGAGAAAATACATTTTTACGTTAATGTGTTATACCTACATTGATTATGAGCGAATGTAAAGTTTCCTAGATAATGCATATTTTTTTTCGTAGCAAATTTTTAGATTATCAAAAGTTTTGTTATTTAAAAGATTTAGCGACGGTCCCTTGAACATTCTAACATATTGGTAAAAGTCTAACAAACGCCCACTATATAATATGATATATATATATTTATATACTTTTTATCATATAATATTATAAAGTTATATAGTATAACATCACCATTTAGGTAGGGGGGCTTACATTTATATCACAAGGTGTTTTTAAAACGTTGATACATCTAATTTTCATAAATAGGTACATCTGTTTGAATTTCTTACATAAAGACACTTAACCAGCTCATTGATATTCGACTGGCAAAAATACGAGAAGACTACATTTTAGTAAAAAAGAATGACGAATCGGACATGATGCACCTATTCTCATGGACCTACTCAATTTAAAGCGTTACCTAATAAAATAGATGAGTTTTATAATCAGATCCAGTATAGTGTATTCAGACTAGATTATAATAGCAATGCATTTTAAACATTTTGTAGATTGGTTGATAAGAAAAGTTTTAATCAACCTTTATGAACCATATCTCGACATTATGTATAACTTTATAATTGAGTAAATTAGAATTTATAACTAAGTAGGAATTTAAAATGTATTATATAATATTATAATATATTATACTTAACAAGCGTTAGTTCAAACGTTGCAAACGGAATTGCTAAATCACATAAAAAAAGTGTATCCACAACTTAGAATTGACATAAAAGAAATGAAAAATAAATTTGAAAGACAACTTTTTCCACTGTTTAAATCAGACGATCAAATACTGTTTTTAGTAGAACTTTTAAAAGATATTAGCAGATCGTACGAAGACACTGTGAATGGAAATCAAAACAAAGTTACGAATGATGAAATTGTTGGTGGTGCTAGTATCACTCGAATATTTCAACAAAAATATTTAAAGAGAATAAATGATATAGAACCGCTTAAAGATTTATCAAACGAGAATATTGCAATTATTTTAGCAAATACATCGGGTACTTATCAATGTACTTTTGTAAATGAAAAGGCTTTACAAATAATTTTACGGCGGCAATTAAACAACTTAATCGAACCGTCGTTGGAATGCGTAGAATTGAGATGTTAAATATTTTTTTGTTTCCTTAGTGTACTTAATAATTTGTGTAATTAATGGGACCTTGGTAACAATACCAGTCCCTCGAGGTAAAAATGATTTTCCTACAATGCTTTCCAGCACAGATCTTTTTCCAGAACTTTGAGATCCAACTACCACGGTTTGTGGTAAATCAGCGATTTGCTTTTCACCAACTACAGCAAAAATATCTTACAGGTTATTTACAATTTGTATAAGTGACTGCATTGTTAATTTCACACCACTTGAATCTAAAATCATGAAGAAAATATTATTTAGTTAGGACAGTTAGGTATCAAGCTAATATAAAATAATATATTCATAATAATGTATTAAATTATTATTTATAATAATGTATTTATTATTTAAATGTTTTCCTTGGCGTAGCGAAAAGAATTTTTTTTAATGACATGTTTTTAAAACACATCAAAAGTACAACCTATGTAAGATAATCAAATACGTGGGTACAGATAAACATCAAATTATTATAGCGAGTAATTTAAAATTAGTAATTGCACTATGATTAATGATTGGACGTGTCATACATTGTCATACAATGCATAACCATGATTCACATATAGTTGAGTGTTTTTTTGTAGGTGTATAATTAATTCAATTATTAATTTTAGTTTTAAAAAATGATAATGAATCGAATGTAGGTGGACCTTTAATTGACTTATAAAAACGTTTATGTATTTATTTAAATCAAATACCAAGTAAAATAAAAAACAATATTGAACCATTTCTTTCAAATACAGTTTTAATTTTTTTTTAATAAGTTAAATATAATTTGTAATTTTAATGAAACATTGCTGTCAACTTGGGAGGGTAATTTAGAATTACCCTTAGAACATACCCTTTTTTTTTTTATTTAATTTTCATTAAATAAACAATATTTTTAACTTGCTATGGAGTGATGATTGAATTATTTTTCTAGGATAAGAAAAATTAATTTTATGGATAACTATATGTAATTGATGAATGAAAAAATACGCATGTACTTAGGGTTTTTTTTTATATTCATTTTAAATTTATATTTTTAAATGTTGAATAATTAAACAAAAAATGGTCATCACCTTTTGAAGCTGTAAAAATGCTGTTATTTTCAACATTTCGACTTAGGGGTTGGTTCTAATAGAAAATTTGTAGTACTTTGGTGGGAAAAGTAAAAAATTCTAACTTTGTTTAATAGTTCTTAATAAATAAAGTAAAAACGGGAATTTTTACTAACTTCCTATGTTTTGTAATTATTCAAAAGAGAATTATAACCGTAAAATTTGTCACCAAGTGTTTATTCATTATATTCAAACTATAATAATAATAATAATAATAATGTTAGGTATATATATATTTATAATTGTATATAAACAATTAATGTTCAAAACTGTCTATGTTTTTAGTTTTTTTTTAATTGTAAATAAAAAAATATTCAATCCATCAAAAAATTAAAGCATGTAATACAAAGTTTCTAATAATTGTTCATTAATATACATTTTAAAAAATGTTGAGAGTAAATGTTCTTACATTTCCATAAATGTTATTGAAGTTAAAATTTTAACGAATTTTATCAATATTGCTAAATTTATCAAATTATATTGTGGTAAAAAATGCATAACAACATAATTATAACACAACAGGGGCATATACAGATTATAGAGATCAAGATATACCTATCTAAAGATTGAAAAATATAAGATAGTACGTGTTAGTGCAGATAGAAGTACAGATAAATCCAAAGGAAACAGTCTAAAATGAATTAATGATTTTATAATTCCGGAATTGCAATGGAAATATTAGCTTATAGGTTGTAGGTAGTAAAAAGTATAATTAAACGTGCAAAATAAAAATATTATAACTTACTTATCGATGCTAATATGCTTTCCCCTCGTTGGCACAGATACCTGTATGATTATAGATTATTTTATCAAAGAAAATCAAACCGATAGGTATAAGTACTGATATACTATATAGGGTATATTATGAATACTACTACAGATGTTAAGAACTTAACTGTCGAATGCCCAGTATGATTGTCAACTGGTGATTGATAATTAAAGATCATAATATTAGAATAAAAAAAAAAAAATGTTTATTTCGAATTCAAAAAATTGAGAAATGTCACGTTCATATATTATTATTTGTTATGTTGGATAGTAATATAAGTAACGCGTTACGTAGTTTCTTCAAAATATTGTTTCCAAGTAACGAAAATGTAATAAAAAATAGAAATGATAAGTAACTCCTATAATATAATAAAACCGTTTTTTTTTTTAGAAATATAATAGTACCTAACGTTTACTACTTTTTAAAGTTGTTGATTTTTTTTTTTTTACATATATTTGAATTAGATTAACTAAAAATATAGTTAAAATAGTTTAGGAAAAATTGACTTTTCTGTTTTTTTTTATTAAATTCACTTAAATGTTATGAAAATATTTATTGTTAATTCTTTCGAACACACGCACGGTTACGCGGTACAAAGATAAAGTTATTAGTTATTACGAATTTAAATAAGTGTAGCTAGATAGGTATTAATGTTCAGCAATTTGGCACGCGCATGATGCGCGATTTTGGATTCTGAGAATTTTGGCTATAGCAATCGAACCAACTTCTTTACGCTATTAAGATAGCACTATGGCTTTTGTCATCAGTTATCGCTGTTATTTAAAATCACTGTTTTTACACATCAGTCACTGACGTGAGGCAGTTATTCCTTGAGCTAATCTCCTGCACAATTTTACAGAACAGATTGTATGTTTACGACTATCTGTCGTTATAATTTATACTTAATAATTTTGAGTAAAATTACATTTAGCTACCACGCAAATTTTTGCAATTTTTTTTAGAAACTTTAACAAATGTTCGTTTTAAAAAATATGGCACTAAAAACATTTACGTAAACCGTATAAGCTTCGAAGTTATATATAAATATATGAAGTTGTTCGATTTGCTGTACTGCTTAAATAAGAATCTTCGATTTTTTGAAACGATTTACTTGTAATAAATTTATTTGTATTTTTTATATTAAAATCTAAGTGAAATCATTAGTTTTTATAACACTGTGCATTCAGACTCTTAAGTTATGGCGATGTGAAGATTCCCAATTACATAATATTAAAAATTACCATATTATAAGATATTCACGATTTTTTTGCCTGATATTCCAGATTAGATATAGACATGTAGAATTATATTAGAGTCACGTATCTTAATCTTCTTAATCTTTTAAATACTTTTAGAATTTTCTCATGCTTAGCCGAAGGATATACAACCATTTAAGTATTGGAAAGACTGCAAGAATATAATTTAATTTTTAAAAATAATATGTTAAAATGTTACGTTAAGCACCCTTTGTTTATGTCCCATATAACCAGTGCCGAGGATGGATATGTATGGCGATACCGGAGTAGAGGAGAAATGCTTGGATCAAAATATGATAATAATAATTAAAATATTAATAAAACTATATTATAAAAATTATAACAATAATTATATTTTAATATACCTATGCCTAAATAACATAAATTATCTATTTTTTTGTAATTTAAATATACTTTTTAAATCATCTATTACTCTATCGAAAACACTTTTGATGATTTAACAGATATTGAAATGCCTATGGATAGTGTACATATGAAACTAAGTACTAACCTAATCTGCTATAGATAAAAATTCTTGTAATAGTAAATTAACTTTTTTTTAATTTAGTAGTTTAAATTTACAATAACTCTTGTAATTTCTATGTAAACCATATAAACTAGTACACTACTATACTTACTACTAAAATATAGTATAAATAAATATAAATAGTATACTAAAACATAAAAACTTACAAGTATATTGTGTTTACGTAATTTATCTTATTTCCTGGTGTTAAACCAGAGCCACATATTAGTGGGGGCGTGGGCGTCAGATGCCACCGTGACCTTTTTTTTAAAACAATGTTTTTTAGAAAAAGCTTAAAAATATAATATTGTAGTTCATATTTCTAAAAAATGTATTATTTCATTATAATTTATAATATAATACATTTATAGCAGTTGTTTACGAATTTGATGTAGGAAATAAAAATGAAGACGTGCTAAATAGACGTTCAAGGTGGAAAAAGAACAAAGGCGACCTTATAAGTTAGTAACCGCAAAAAATATTTATCATGGTTAGGTTATATTAAAATTATTAAAACATTTAAAACGTTATATAAACAGATTGTTTGGAATATGTGTTCATCATAATTTATATTACAACATGATTACTTACAGAATGATACGAGTCATGACAAAATCACAAAACAGAGATGATTTGACAAAAATTGAAATGATAATTTCAAAAGATTGTATTATTGTTTATTTTGAAATACGTTTTATTTATTATAAAATAAACATCAGTATTTTTGATGTCCTATAGTTGTTATTTATCGTTCAATTTATTGTTTAGTTTTTCTGATAGCCCATACAGGGACTGTTAATTGTTACATATCTGACATGCTGCGAACCATATTATAATTTATATATAAATATATATAATATTTAATATATTTATATTTATTATATTTTTATTGTAATTTCATACGAAGGCATGTCACACTGTCACTGCAGTATGATTTCTGTATTACGACTCATACACCCGTATATATATTACGAATTATCATTTGAGAAGAATGTTATTGAAACAGATATTATAAATCTTTGATATCTATTTTTTACAGTTCGAAATAAGCTAAAACTATTTAGAGCAATGTTGAAGAAAAAAATTAAATCAATTAATGACCTTCACTCAATTTAATAATGTTTAAAGTGTATCTAAATGAATATAATAATACTATATAAATCTTATTTTAACAATGAGATTAAACATAATATTAATAAATAATAACATTATATTATATAGTCGATAATTATAGTAGGTCTATATTATAATTGTACATACGTAAAACTAAAAGTTGTCTAAGTAATATAATTTATATAATATATATGATAATAATAAATAATATATTGTAATAAGTATGTATCTTGTTTTTTAAATGACTATGCACAAGCGAGACTGAAATGAAAAACAATGAATATTTTTGTCAATAGTTAAAAAATATGTTATATTAATTTCACATGATTTAATAGGTCATTAAACTTACCCGTACTCTCTCATTTCTAGGATATTTTGATTTATTTACTACTTTTTTTTCGTTTTTCTCATTAGTAACCAACATGTTTGTGTTTTTTCCTTCTTTCTCTATTGATTTATCATCTATATTTGTGATTTTTATTTCTGCTACAAAAACACGATGTTTGATTAATACACGAGATAGGTATAATACTTATATTATTTAATACATTAATACCATATTTTGAAAGGGTAATATTTATTTATTGTTATTATTATTATAACAAGTCAAATCCAGCAAATATGAAAAATTGATAAGATACATTTTAAATTTCAAATGCTATATCATAATACTTTTACAGTAGGCGGAGGGAAAAAAATTAGTTTTGCACAACCCCTCCCCAGATTTTCCAACAGTAGAAATCTTTAAATCTCCTAAAATAATTAATAAACATATTTAACAAATAGCAGAAAGGTATAAGATAAAATCATCATTTTCTACTAATTATGGTAATTAGTACCTACCTACATTTATTTCATATTACTCCTATTATATAATATTGACGTATTGCCAATGTCATTGCATTGTCTGGGTTAACAAAAATTATACAATAATATTATTTTATGATTTATCATTACATCATTTTTTTTTAAACAAGTTATAGAATTTTTTAATGAACTCTTAATATACTTAATATTAATATAAATATTTACTTAATAGTATTTAATTATATATGGGTAAATACCTACAATTTTTTTTTAAACCAAAAAAATTAATTTTAAGACTTGTGTAAAAATAAAAAAATATGTTATGATGCAATGTTATCAATTTTGGTGAATAAATTATCTCACCCTATTAATTTTTTATTCAGTTATACCACTGCTAATAACCTAATCTAACTCAAACTTACTTATATTTATTGATTTATATTTTATTTTTATTACTTTAAGTTTTCAAAATACTCGTAATATTTATAAACATTTCTCTTACTATGAATTATTATTAAAAATAACTTAAGTAACCCAATTTAATATTACAAAATATCAATTTAGAAATAAAATAAACAATAATAATATGATGTAGGTATAGTCTTCTATTCTATAATATGTAAATATAATATATGAATGTAGATAGTTTAAGTACTTGGTATATTATCATTGAACGACTTTTTATCCACTTTAATTTGTTGATCGATCATATTTGTGTTGATTTCCTGATATTTTTAATAAAAAAAAAACAATATTGTACATAATCACCAGTATTAAATGATAATCGTATATTATACTATATCACATTACTTTTACGCTTTCTTTGACGACGTTTAATACTTCTGAATTGTTATCATTAGCTGGAGTAATCGACGTAAATGGTTCAATATTCTCTTTTCGCTCTTCGATTATCTTTTTCGAAACCCTTAATGGAGGTAACGAGTCAGATGATTTTATTTGTTGTAAACTATTATTGGAGAGATCGTTTTCGAGAGGCTCGGCGTGAATTAAAGTATGATTTCCTCCACAACTGACCTATAAAACAATTTGAAACACTATAAAATAATCTAGGATATTTAAAATATCTGTTGATAGATAATAATGAATAATATACCATCTGTACTTTTAAACTTTTTTCTACGAACGCCAATACGAGCATTGGAGTTGTTATTTGATTGTCATCTATGCAGAGTTTTCCGTATTTTCCATCGCCACACATAAATAGTTTACCGCTTGCTGAGACGATAATTTAATAAATATTTGATTAAATTAGTTATAGTTACTAGATGTCTAGATATAATATACATAAGGTAATAAAGTGAAAAACACAGTTTAATCACAAAATATTTTAAAAGCTATTGAAATTATATAGTATTAACTTTCGCATGCAGTGACTTAATAGTAGAGAAAGGATTATATTGGGACGACTAATCAACAGAAAATGTTCATAGTTATTTTTAATTATTATTCGTACACCATAGTAAACATATACTTAAACAGTATAGAGCTGGAACCGTTGGTATAGATTTATGCGATACAACATTCGTTAAATCTTAAATATTTAAAACCGTATAGTTCAAAATTATAATGCTTAGTAGTTAGTACTTAATAAAAAATACTACAGATGTTTTTACTTCAAATAACTCGAGTACTCGACACTTTAAAATAAAAAAAACGGGGAACTGACTTTTCTATGTACAAAACATTAATATTGTTGAACATCAATCTTCTGCGATCCTTCTTTTACCTTTACCATATCAATTTAACGTATCTTGTCAATTTCATTTGTAATCTATAGCACCTGTTATAACTTTTTCTTGTGTATTTATGTTACTAATAAGTAATATCCTTGTTCATACTTATTGTCACGTCTATTTTGTAATTTATTCCAATCGTTGTGCACATTGTACTTTCTTTATTAAGGGCATTGTTCGTTAATATTTATTACATAAAATAAAAACAATAGATTTCGAATACACTTATCATTGTATAGGTCACTGTAATAAGTAATTACTATTAAATATGTTAAATTTAATTTCAATGAACAATTTTAATTGAAGGTAGGATTAGTATTTATAACAATAGTCTTTTTTATATTATTATTTTAATTTGGTAATTTGAACAGATTTTTTCTAAAAATATCATATATAATTCAAGTTGTCATACTGGAATAGTATAAATAAATTCCTAGAACTAATTGCTAAATATTAATCCAAATATTTTGAATTTTATTACGTATAGAAAATAATAATACGTTATATTTAGGTATTTAATTCGAAAAGTTTAAAGGCTGGATGATTAATATTTTTCAATTAAAATAAATAAATTAAAATCTTTTTTTCGTTTGAATATTTATTTTTATTAAACTAAAAATATATATAAATATGTATTCGAGAGACTCCACGATAGCGTCACTGCATTACGGTTTATTTAAAATACGAAATAAAGGATAAAAAATCGTTTTTAAATCGGAGCACACCGTATCTGTACTCTGTAGGTACCTACATATTATAATGTGTAAATATAAATTATTCACCGGTAATAAAAGCACTGTGGCTCTGGCCGCATACAATCTGAACGATCGGTTCATTTGTAATGGGACAAGGGTAGAGATGACCTTGTGATGTAACACTTCGCAGACCTATTTGCCCACAATCATTGTTGCCGCAAACAAACACTTTTCCCGCATCTATAAGATCAGTTTGACATTGAAATGTATACATTTTTTTTTATATTATTAGTTATTATACCTACTAAAATAGGCATGTGTGTGTATAATTTGTGTATTATTACGTATGTTATAATTTATAAGTTATAATTCATATAGATCGATAGCATCTTTTAGAAATGAACAATTTGTGTACGGTTTATAGTGTTGATTTTATTTACCGTTCAATGCAATCGTGTGGTTAGCCCCGCAAGCGACTTTAACGATCTTCTCCGTCGTATCGACCCGGCTAAGTGACCACAGGCCATGGCCAAGTTTTCCATACTCTCGATCGCCGCACGTATACAAGTCTCCGATTTCTGACGTTATATAAAATGGTAATAATAGTAATAAATTAATAACAAACATAATATTTAACTAATATCTATTTCTAAACGCGACTTGCCAACCTACGGTGGTGCCACTAGGGGATTCTCGAAATTGTTATGAAAATAGCAATTTGAGTTTATAGTTAACGTACCCAACTGGCGAAGTCTCTTTGCCCCCCGTAATCATAGTCATAATAATATTTTATAGCGTCCAAAGCGCCCACTGCGAGATTTTGTCACCTACGAGTCTAAAGCTGTATCCACAACATTCTTGGTACATCACTGACTCATCTAAACTTTAGATGCGTAATAAAAATAAAAAAAATTATTCGTTCAAAATTCGATATTTATACACAAAAAACTTAAAAAAAGTTTTTCGGTACGATTTGTATTAACAAGTTAAATAAAATACAGGCTTTCGCCAACAAATATAATACAACGAAAACACATAAAATATTATGATTCCAATGGTTAGTCTTATTAAATAACATACATTAGTAGAATGTATCAAAAACCTTGACAGTCTTGGCTACTTGCTAGTATGAATTATAACTTACTCGTGACGAACGCCGTGTGAGTGTGCCCGCACGATACGTACACAACGGGTACAGCGATAGGCACGATAGTCGGCACACTAACGTTGACCGAATCATCGTTCAATGAGTTTAATCCTAGTTGTCTGTCGCTGTTCGAGCCCCAGACATAAACATCGCCGTTTTCTAATAGAAACAAAAATACGATTTTCCATTAATCAAAATTCCATATTGATACACTAAAAATGCACTATCGTGCCCTTGTAAGGGGTCTAACTATACTCTATATGGGTCCAACACAAAGTTTGGATTATCGATCTGGATTCAAAATTCGACTGAAAAACTGGTTGACAATCATAGGAGTAACTATTAGATTAGACTTTTTACAACTTAATGCGTTTTTATAATATATATATATATATATATTATTATTATGATATTATTATATTATATATTATATACAATCTAAAAAAAAAAACACAAAATGCACACATCACACCTGACGGGAATTATTTCATTATTTCTAGGTATATACTCGTATGTTCAACATTATTATGTTGTAGCGGCTATTTATTCTAAACAATATAATATATGTATTTATATTTTTGTTGTCCTTGGTTATTATTTTATGCAAAATAACTAAAACCTATGAGGACAGCCGTGTGATACGATCCGGCGGATAGTTGAATGATATTTTTATCGTTGAAACGGGTAACTTCGATGGGCACGTCGCTGTGAGTCACATTTGCCACTGATTGTCCGAGTTGGCCGTCGCTGTTATCGCCAAATCCATAAAGAATGTTATTCTCTAAAACACATTAATAATTCTCACAAGACCAATTAAAGACTATGATTATCACAGAATATTATTCTGTGTAATTATTATCAACAGCACTTTTTTAATACTTAAATTATAACAACGATATACTGTGTAAAATTATTTCTCGTAACTATAGGATCATTTCTCATTCACGTTATTGCTTATATTACATTTTACCGAATGTCTTATGTAGAGCATAATATACAATATGCTGTAGCATAATGTAGATAATTTATGTATTAGTTAACGTATATATATATTAAAAAATGGTATAAATAGATAATATATAGTGTTAAAACATTTTAACTGATATAAGCTTAATTCAAAATATTAATTAATTTATATTATTTTAAGACTATATTTAACTTAAAAAATGTGTCTAAAAAATTGAAGTCAATATTTTTTATAAAAATGTCGGCTTAGAAGCTCAATACATTTTTCTAATTTTATAACGTTATTTATTTTTAGATTTCTTATAATAGAATCTGTAGCTTCCTAGATACCACGACTGTACATTCTAATATAAAGTTACATGATTTACAATAACTTTGTATATAATAAACACAGTACCTATGCAAAAATACAAACAAAAGTGAAATACTTTGAATGCAATTTAAACAGTTACCTAAATACTCGTTTAAACAATTATATTACAAAATGTAATAGGCACTCGTCAAAAAATCATAATCATAGTACCTAATTCACTATAGAGTATATTGTATTTTAATAATAAACATATTAGTATTAATCTATCACAAAGTTAGATGAAATATGTTTAGATATGATAACGATGACTACGGCCAAATTGGTTCATGGTTGTAGGTCATTTGTACGTACAAATAACAAAAAGCTTTAACCGGTGGGGATTATTTATATGAAATGACTAATATTTCTAAACATATATCTACAGCAGTCACCCATCCGAGGTCTTGACATCGTGTATATTTTGGCATAACTAACTTAGCTTTAAAATAAGTTTTTTGTGTTCAGTTGTCTTATAATATGAATAATAACAAGGATTTGAGAATCTCTTGTAAATCGAAGAATTCGTTTTGTACGCTAAACATAATTATTAAATATGAAACACTGTTAGTACCGAACACGATAAATATTATATGATCACCTCAGAACAGGAAATATCGTCGTAAATAATACATGCAATCAACAAAAAATGTATGTGTTTATAAAACGATTTAGAACGAAACACAGTTACGAATTAATTTCAGAAAGTATATAGACTTTCTGAAATTAATTCGTATCATTCGCATATTGTCTGTGTAAGGAATATTTTAGAACTTTTTACTTTTCGAAAATGTACATGAAAAAAAAAATTGTGTTGCTATCAAGCTAACAAGTTTCTCACAAAAAAATAACCTCTTAGCAATAAATGTAAATCATTTCATGTATTTTTATTTATTCTTAATAATAAATTAAAATTTTATAATTGTACACAAAAAATAATTAGTAAAATTAAATAATATAATTAAAATAGTTTCAATTGAAGGTAATATACGTATTGATATGTATAAAGTTTCAGCACGAGTTCATACATTTTTATATTTAATTTATAAGTTTGAATCTTAACTTTACATTTTACCATCGATAAATACTTTAATATTTTTTAAATGTTTTTAATTAATTATTTTTTATGTTTAGTGCGTGCTTAGTAAAGACTACACAACTACTGAACAGTTAAAATGTAATCAAATTACCTGTTGAAACAATTGTGTGTGACCGTCCACAGGCTATATGCTTTACCTTATCTGGTTTTAAACCTATAAAAATATTCTCGATTAGGTACATAAATTTTTCTGCCGGAGAGTCCAAATCCATACTTTTAACACAATTAGGCTTGTAAACATTTTCCGTATGTCCTAGGCCAAGTTGTCCGAAACTATTTTTTCCAAAACAAAATACTCTTCCGTTTTCTAAAAACAAGTTTTCAATCATAATATATGATATTGTAACAGCAAAATTAATATTTGAATTTATTTTATCAATTATAATTTATAATATAATATGTGCGTGTATATTTTTTTGCGTTGTCATATATTTTTTATAGTTATTAATTTATCCCTATCACGCGATAATATTTATCTTGTAGAGTATAAAAATAAATAATCAAACGTATCGATTAAAAATTTGCGTTTTTAAAACGTAACAACTAATAAAATAAAATTCCTTTTATTAAAACTTTAAAACCTTAGACATTTTAAAGTTTATATGATTTTTAGTTTCGTAATATCTTTCAATACTCTTTTGATTTAAAAAAAAAAAAAATTACAATTTAGCTACTACAATAACAAAGTATAGACAGACTCATAACAAATGTATAAGATTATATTGTATTATTTACTTATATTAATTAGATTAATTTAGTAATCATTGATAAATTTAGTATTATAATTTATAAATATTGTATTATTTAACTAGATGATTTTTTACACAATACTACATTATAATATTATATTATATAAGCAAAGAAAAAATATATACTTATTTATATTTATATTTTAATTATGTAAGAAACGTTTATTGAAAATTGTAATCTGTTAATTTTATATTAAGTAGGTAATTAATGAATTTATATTTAAAATTGTGAATTAATGGGCCCACACACGAACATGTTCAGTGGGGCCTATTATCTTCTTGAAGAATAAATAAAAATAAAAAAATAAATAAGACTATATTTTGTTAAACTTTAAAAATAATATTATTTATGTATGTCATATAACTCATATGTAGTGTGTAGGTATAACTATTACCATAAGACTCTGTTTACTACAATATATGTATAATATACATATTATATTGATTATTTGCCTTAGACCTTGAAATCAATATCAACAACAAAAATGATATGCAAAACAAAATAAAATTAAGAATAAGTGCGGAAAACAGAGACTATTTGTGATGCGAACTTTAGGTGGATTAGAACTAGATTATTGACAAAATAATTACAAAAAATAAACCGTAAATTATTTAAAACTACAGATAGAATTGGTAGCAATGTATATATATGTTAGCCATAGTTTATTATATACAGAACAGAAAAAAATTGTGGAAAGCAAACAGAGAAAGGTGCAAATTTAATATAGTTTTTAATTTTGTACACAAATACTACAAATATATATATATATAATATATATTGGCTCATTATAAAATTTTAAAATTGGAAAAAAGTAGCAGACCCATTTACTTTTAAAATGACAGAGAGGATTTTCGAGCATAGAGTTTAAGCAGCTATGCAATACCGATCTACCGTATACAGGGGGATTTTTGGGGTTCAACCCCTCTCCCCAGAAATGTTTAAAGTAGAATCATTTTTTATCATTAAAATAATAATAAAATAATAATGTATTTTTAATTCATGTATTATAAATATTTTAACCCCCCTGAAAACGTGCTTGCAATCTACAAACGGATATTAGTAATGTAAAAATATTTACAAATAATATTATTGTTTTATAATGTTAGTAAGACAAGAAATCAAAATATGAATTTGCTCAGTATAATATATTGGTATAGTCGTTTTGTCCGTACTATTTAAATTTCCATATTAATCGTATTATACATTACAATTATTAATTACAGTTGACAGTTTATATAATTTTGATAATTATAACGGTTGTTTGTGTTTGGAACCTGAACTAAGAGATGTGAGAATGACAGAGTGGAAGGCACTCGTGTTACCATAATATTATATATTAAACACAATATAATATTATTATATTTTGACAGTGAGTGAATTTCAAATGTATGACAAACATGTCTATTGTCTAGCTAAAATAATACTTTTTAATGTTATATTTCGAGTAATTTTACACAATTATTCTCTATGTTTGTGTATTCAGCCAAGTATATATAGTATTTTCACCAAAAGAAATTTAATTCAAAACAGTATACACTTGCAGCGAGACTTTGTATAGCAGTTGAGGTCAACACACCTTGGTTATAATTCATGAAGATTTAATGGTGCTATGTGAATGCGATAATCATAACATTCGCAAAACAGCATGTAATAAATATTAATAATTCAGACACAGGTCAAGAGAGCCATACGTACAGTAGGTACCCCACGTAAACTGTTTATGAATAAACAAATAAAAGCGCACGAGTCGAATCCTGCTAAAAACCGAAAACTATACATAATATTTTAGTAATGTATAATAATTTCTAACTTAGAATGTCACTTTATAATTTCTTATAAACGGTTCAGTATGTGTTGGAATTCTGAGTAGATTGAGTCTGTACTCTATAGTATATATTGTTGCCTGTTAGTAACAATAAATATTATTTACCTCTTAAAATTATAGGGTTGAAAGTGACCTACTCAATGGTCATTATTATAAATATATAATAATATTATAATTATAGTATTAGTTCCAGTATTAGTATTTATACATAGTATTACATTCTACAATATAATACGTTTAAATTGATACAAAATATCATTAATATACATGATGATCCATTTAAGTGTGTGCAGTGATTATTTTAAAAACATATAGTTTTGTATCATTTTTTAATTTTTACTAATTTTGATGACAACAAACATTTTTAATTTCATATTTCAAAGAAAAATATTTTTTGTAGTAGATATAAACAGAGATGGGCATTTTTTTTTTAACATTTTTAACATTCTAATAATTATATCTACTATTTAGTATTAATATATGGATACTCTTTATTTGGTGTTTTAAATTTTAGATGACCATTTTCCTTAGGAATATTAAATTAATTATATAATTTCTCATTTAAATAAGTAAAAACTCGAAGAATGAAAGCGATAAAAAACGTAGTTTTGAAATTACATCAAATTATGTCATAAAAAGTTTTTTTAGTAATGAGTTTAGACATTTAAATGGATCATCTTCTGTACACTGCAAATTAAGCGTCGGTGGAATTAATAGTGTGTTGGAAATTTTTACAGTGTCGTGGATATAATGTTTGTGACCCGAAATGACAAAATCTTACTGCAGACGATTCCGGAATGTTCTTCCCCGCAACTTATTTCGATCACTGGATCATTTCTGATGAAAAAGTGACTTGGAATATTGTCTGCAAAACTACTTTTTCCATACGTGAATACTGCTCCGGTTTCTGAAATCCGATTTAAATTTCATATTATAATTACATGTCATAAAATAAATTATTCAGTTTCTCTACCGTGGTTTAGGATTAGGTACGTAAATAACACATGACACTTGCACGTAAACGTACCTCTAAATCCGTGTGTAAAATATAGTTTAAACGTTTTCGGACTTATATATTATTATTATAATGTTTGCCGGTATTAGAAACTGACAACATGAAAAACAACAATTACGAGGTAAATGATCTTAGAGTATTTTTATAATTATTGAGCAATAATGATTATGTAGTTATAGGTCAAAAAAACAAAACGGCACACGGTAAAAGAAATACGTTTTGAGATTGTCAATTGGAGTACCGACTTGTTTTTTAATTATATTATAATCATCATCGTGTTTGCTCGTCGTTTTTCACTTGTGTATTTTATTTTATTTAAACATCAGACACTAAACATAATAATAATACGTATTTCACTTCTTTCTGTTTAACGTTTTATGAATGTTTATTATGTTATGTAAGTACTAAGCAAACAAATATTGTATTTAATGAAAATATTGATTTTTTAATAAATAAAGGTACGTTCAAAGTTTAATTTATTTAATACAATTATTATTATACTCGGCATTATATTGGTAGGCATATAATATTGATTAAATCACCAGTAATTTAAGGGAAAACGAAAACAATTCTCGTTAACTATGATAATGTATCATATTATTATTATCGAGCTTAAATCATGTTTAACTAAAAACCAAATAACAAATATGCAGACAAAATTTTAATTTTTTGCTTAAACACATAAAAAATAGGTATATTTTTAAATTTTTTACAGGAATGTAAAAATGAAAATTGTTCTCACAAAACATCAAAATGAATTCGCATAGTTTTTATAATTAATATAAAAATATAATGAACCAACAATGAACGAATAATTCTTACATAGCATTATTGTTTTTATTTATCTATAAAAGTATAGATTAATGGTATACGAATTCATAATAATAACAGTATAATATAATATAATAATAATATCGAGTCACTTGGACAACAACAGAAAACGTTTCTTTAAAATATAATATAAAAATCTAAAACTGTTCAGTAGATATAAAATATGTTTATACCATTCAATTATAGGACGATGAAATGTATGATAAATTCAAAAATTGGGGAGATGATATTCTCCTTCGACACTCGATTTAATAAATGATTGCCATAGATTTAAATTCAATATTTATTATTATTCATAATAATATATTCCGTCGTTATACCGTAGCTCACGGATTTTAACCACTTCATATAAAACATGTTCATAAAAGTTTTATTGCGACCAACGAGCCATATAAAAAGTTGATTGGTCGAATTTATGCAATTATGATACTATAAATACATGCAGAACAGCTGCCTTCCTTACCCGGTATCACGTCTTCTTCGGACATGTCGACGACCCGCGATTTTCCACACTAATATTTTCCGGAATAAAATCCTTGCGCGAACACGAACAAAGCGTGGTGATTTATAGGCAACCAGAAAACATACCGCACATTGTGTTTACGGTAGTTACACACGTGGTTGCCAAGCGAATATGACTACCTACGCTTGAACATCATAACAACTATAACACTTATACCATAGCTCATACCACCCTTCGGGCAACAGTTATTCGACAGAAATACGCACTGATTATGTACATTGGTAATTTGTATATAACAATATATTGGCATTGAAGTATACATCATACAAAACATAATATGAATTTACATAAAAAAAATAACACTATAGTCCTGTATAATAGTACACGTATATGTATATACGACAAGGTAATCCTTACATAAAATTCACCGACTTCTTAAACTCAACATTTGGCTAACATTACAGCAGTATATAAATGTATCAAAGAATTAAAGTAAATATGTTAATACGATATACAAATAATCATAGAGTTCCTGTACTACCAGCTAATATATACCATAGAACACCATCTATTTGACTAAATGAGTAGCTGATAGCACTGATACATATTATTGTTTCAGTGATCCCCAATCTTTTTTTAATATCATCAAATAATATTCCATCCCGTTTGATTTATTCTATGTGTATAACTGTTAATAATGTTAAGCTACGTATTATGTAAAACAAAAAACGAGGGCGACATAATGAAAGTAATAGCTTTAGTTAGTCATTAGTTAAGTTAAATCAACGTTAAGAACGCTAAGTTATAATTTAAAATCTAACAAACAATATATTCAACTTTCAACTCTACAAATTTAAAGTTAATACGAGAAAAATAAAATAATTAACCTTTTTTTAATTATCACCAATTTACAAAGTAAATTTAACGACTTTTAATTTGTTTTTCAATAATAACAACATTATGTTAAAACATCATCATAATATTATTCATTCTAATGCACGCAAGCTAAAGTAATGTTTGGTAAAATGGGTAATTATATATTTATATGTTTGTATTAAATTAAATTATTAAACCAAAGATTAATTATTCGTCTATTTTTATTTAAAATATTGTATAAAGCGTGATTTGATAATAATAAATATAATAGTTTCAACTACAGTTAGAACATTACAGGTAGATAAATTTACTGTTAACTGCAATTTAAATTATGAAATTTGTTTGATTTAAAATTAATCGGGAAAAGCTAAGTTATTACAATTAATATAATCGTAAAAATTGATAGTTATTATTTATAAAGTTGATTAGAAAATGAAAATGAAATAATAAGTTGAAAAAGTTTAAAAATAACTCACTTTTTAAATAGTTAATACCCACCTTTGCATATAAGTAAATAAATAAATAATAAAAAAATGAATTTATTTTTATTAAATACATTAAAAATGTTATTTTAACTCAAAGAGGCAAGATAGTGAATTCCTATAAACTCAGATGAAACATTGTAAAAAATAAATTATAGATATAAATAAAATCATAAACACCCACTCTGTCAATTGAAGAGTGACAAATATTCCATTATCCAAAATAATCATTGTACTATAAAATATCTCAGAATCCCAAATTTCCAAAATCCTATGAAATTCGACAAGTTAAATTGTTATCAGTTTTCAGTACTAAAAATGATAATAATTAATCCAAGTTCACTATCCATTTTCAACAAATTGTTTGAATTTACTGGCCTAAATGAAACCACCTGGTTAATAGGTACTCTGGAAATCTTGTAAACAGTAAAGTAAACATAAATAATTCGTCCTAAAAATAAATAAGCTTCTACTTAACTACACTACGTTATAGTTGTTAATATATATAAAAAAACGTTTACATAAAAAAAATAAGCATTTGAATATTAGAGTTTATTTAAGTTACGAACAATGTCGTATGTAGATGAAGCATCAATAGATGAACAAATATATGAAACGCAGGATGGGTATAGCATTTTGTCTTTCTATCCAGCAGAGATTAATGAAGAAGATATCGATGATCCTAATATTTCAGAAGTAAATAATTTAATTATATAATATCGTAACTCTATATAGTTTTTGTGGAAGTCTTTTTAATTTGTAAGTCTTCATTTTGTTTCTTCTATCATATTATGATGTTTTTCATCCTAAATAATGTTCAAAGGTACATTGCATTGAACCAATCTAGCAGTTTAGTTGATATTGATATTGCATAGATAATATATTATTATGTATTTATCTACAAATACTAACATTTTTTTTATATCTTATCCTTTTCTACTTTTTATCTCTAAAAAAATTAATTTAAATAAAAGTTTGTTTAATTTAATATTTTAATCAATTTTTAATTGAAAAATGTTAATACAGTGAAACTTTGAAATAGCGGACACTCGAAAAATTTTTGATTCTTGAGGGGAAAAATTTTTAATTCATAAAGTGTAAAATTATAAAAATAAAAGACACGTGCTAGGTTAAAATAGATTATAATATTATTATTTAATGATTTGACAGGATATTATACAATATACACAAATAAATATTGAAATATAAAATTTGAATAATTTGAATATTTTTATTTTAACAATATATGTTTGAATAAATATGAAAAAGGATCACATATATTAATAAATACAATTCAATTTGGTGTAAAAAATATTAGTTTTTAAAAAATTTTGTTACCGATATATACTAGCGTAAGAACGTTTTTATATCATCGTTTTGTTATTATTTTTAAATTAAAATAGATGTCCACTATTTGTTGATTTTGCTATTGGACAATAGGGTGGATTCAATAAAGTTGTTTTAGTAACATTTTTTTAATAATTAAAATCATTGACAAATTATTTAGAAAATAAGCATTAACACTCATAGAAACCAAACTTAAAAAAAAACTTTTCGCACTTGTTGGGAAACCAATATTTTTCGTCTTGTTTTCCTTAATGTTTTGGATCTTGAAAAATAATCTGTTCTATTATCAAGCATATAAATATAATTTTAAATTAAACCACAAGTATTAAATTACAACCTAGAACTAAATTCTACTTCTAGTATTCTTTGTACATAGACTTATTCTAAGGAATCCCTTGAATGAATTTCAAATTTCTTTTTATAATATTCAGGATCTGTTCGTAATAGGTATATCACCTTAGTGCATCGCATAATAAACAACTGAAAAACGAGGTGAACTAAATTATAACATCAAAATTTGACTTTTAATAATTTAAAATTTCAATATTTTCCCATCTTATTTATCTTTATTCAATCTTTATATTAATTATTAAACTTTTTATGATATTAATAGCTATTGCTATTTTTGTTTTTACCTATTTAATAATTCATTCAAAATTATTAGTTACTTTTATCTTTACCAATATAGTACATATAATATAATGAGCAGATATTTAATGATGTTGATAATTGAAAATTAATTAAATAAATTAAATATATATAGGAAAATATTATTAAGTATGAAAACACGTACAGAATGGAATCGAAAAACCCATTTGATGAACGTCTAGCCAAAGTAGTATTAAAAACTGAAATTGAAAACCATTTCAACCACGAAACCAAATACGACCCAAACGAAGCAATACAAACCTGTTGTAATATTTCATTTAATGTAAGAAATAAAATTCGAGAAATGGAATTCGATAGGTAAAATTATTTAATATTTTAATTATATAGCTTACTTAATCGTAATTACGATGTATAATATTTTAAAATATTAACTGCTAGAATAATTAATTTAGTTAATTTTACATGTAAATAATTATTTTTAAATTTTAATAAGTAATTGTATTATTTATTAGATTAATTCGTTCAATGAAAGATCTGAATGATCTGATTAAAATATATTAAGTTTTATATTTTCTAATATTAAACTAGAAACTTTTTTTACCTATATAAAAACTATTCGAATTATTTTTAAAGGTTAAAATATAAAAATACTATTGAAATTATGCATTAAAATGAATGCTAATTTTCGTCATTAGACAAATGGAAAAGCAGTGTAGGTACCCCAAAAGTGTTTATTTTATTGCTTAGGAAACAACACGATAAGATTTGAATAAAAGTGTTAAATTTTCAGGTTGAATGTTAATTAATATTAATATACATTATGGTGAACTGTAATTAATAATCATAATAATACATGCAAATAAAAAAAATAATAACACAATAATTCAATTAACATATTTCCAGAAAGCACAAGTCTATTCCTATTATAATAATGTACTTCAATTTTTAACTCATATGTCACCTCTTGTATGTAACAACGACATGTATGACTCCATGTACAATAAAATATTTCACAGTACGGCCTACGCATTAAATATTTTTTAAAAACGTCCACACTTACGAAAAAATAATTGTTTTATAATTTATAATTTTTTCAAAAGCAATATTTATTAATATCAGTCTAAATTTTCAACTAATAAATAAAGTTGTACAATGTTTAAATTTAAATTTTTAATGGTTTAGGGATTTTTGTTCTTGAGTTACGTTACTCTTAGTATTCAATAACTCAAAAATATGTGTGTTTATAATTTTGTTTTGTGTTTTAAAATTGTTACAATTTTGAAATCGAGATTTTGAACTTGGGATGCTAGGAAACGAACTTTTGATTAGCTAAATGTTACTTATCATTAAATTTCTTATACTATTTCAGATATAAAATTGTTTGCATTGTTGGAATTGTAGAAAAGAGAAGCCAAGGAGTGTTATCAAAAGTAAAATTTTTACGCGATACCACAAAAGATAAATATGTTAAAACCAAGTTTGAAAATAATAATTTAGTTGCTACAATTGTTGTAGGCGCATTATATCACGAATAAAACCTAAAAAATGTCGTTATTTTTCCAGAAAACTCATAATGAATAATATTTAGATATAAAAAATGGCAAAATAAATGACATTGATAGAAATAGTTCCATTTAAACTTAAATTTCTCACTCCTAAAAAGTGCTGTGAATAAAAATAATATTACATACTACTAATAGATATAGTACAATACGTATGAAGGAATTAAAAATTTAAGTTGTAATGAAAATTAATAAAAAATCACCATGATATATTTTTAAGATTCTACCTGGTAAGGTAGAATACTTGTTAATATTAAAAGTATAACATTACATTTTTTTTTTTAAATTACAAATATTAACCAAAAACATAAGTGCAGCTATTTAAAATAGATAAAGGTATTACCTATAAAGGTATTATATTCAAAGTTGTCGAAGTGCCGTTATTCGTTAAATATATCAAAAAAAGAATACCACTAAATAGTAGATAGGTAAATATCATATAGTAATATATAGTAATATTATCCTATAGTAGTATAGTACATTTAAGTAAAAAGATAATATCAACTGTATACAATTTGTAAACTCAATAAAAATCGAGTTGGTGATGAAATGCAGACAGTTCACTCAGTTTTTTTTTCACTCATTTGGTTCCTCATATTATACCTATAATTACATCATATAGTCATACATAAATATAGTCCTGTATAAGTCGACAAACGTCTCATTGAAGTATATTCCAATGATTTGAGCGTGACTTCTTCCGTACGATGAAACGTAATGATGCCTGTTGGGATTTTAATGTGGCTCGCCCTATAATAAAATGTGAAAAATAAAATATTGTCTTGATCCCAGAAACCACGAGTCGTTAAATACGCTCCATTTTAATAGAGCGTCACGACGTTACTGTCGCCACCTCTCCAACGGATAATGTAAAAAAACCACTTCCATCTCGATATTTTTTTTAATAATAATAGAAAAGGTGAGATTTTTTATCAAAAATCCGATTGGATAGGACGCAATAATACGTTAGTATTTTCGTTATACATTTTAAATTTTAAATATTGCTTGTTTTAATTTTTTATGATTATTATTTTATTATTGTTTTCGTAATCTAATATCTAGGCCATTGTCTATACAATATTGAATTTCAATGTATTATAATAAACACTATAAGTAGTTATATAGTTATTGTTTTATTTGTATAGTTTCATTTTAGCTTTAAATATATTATATATTATCATTGATTGGAAAAAACTCACGTAAATAAATATTAAACACATATAAGTATATAATTTTCATAAATATTCCGATTTCTAAACTAATAATAATTAAAATCATAAATAACCTAATACAAAAATCAAATAAAAAAAAAATTCACTAAATTACCTATATTATAAAATAATTACCTATTTAATTTTGATTTTAAGTCTTAAAATTTTCAAAACTAAATCGTCTTTTCGTATGTGCATACAACGGCTCAAATTATCGTGATGTATAGATACTATTTAATCTTCAACTGAATATTCTTTGTTTATTTGTACTGAAGACTAGTATACTCGCTTAAATACTCCTATTTTATTTCATATTTCACACGTTTATATATACGTTTGGTGGATTTTTAAATCCCATACTTACTAAAAATAAACAATAAAATCTTATTAATATGATATGATAAATAAAATTATTTATTTATTTAATTTTTAAACATAACAGATTATGTAATATCTGAAAATAACATAAATTATATAACATAGTTTTATAATATTCAGATTGTTAGTCTAATTTTTTTTTATAAGTGTGACTAGATTCTACACTCAACAATTTTTAAGTAAATTGCGTATAATAATAACAATAATAAGTAATAACAATAATAATATGTAATAATAATAATAATAATAATAATAATAATTTACGTTTGTTATTACGTATATTAAACTATTATATATTAGTCACAGTAATAAATTAATATTGTCGATAACAATTTATATAAATATATACAGACGAAAGTATAAAAATGTTAAATGATTTAAATAATACACATCTCTTTTCTAACATTTTTGTCTTACACTATTAAAATTTAAATGTAATAATTGAATAGCTTATTTATTTATTTATTTTGAGTTTCACACCTAGTTTTCGGTCATAACCATGTGCATCAAGCGCTTGAAACTGCCGCTTTGATGAATTTCTTCAGTGGAAACGTAATTGGCCTGTAAAAACACCACGGGATTATACCAATTTATTCTATTGTAAAAACTAAATTATTAACACTTACATTTGGGTGTGGCGCAGTCGGATGAGGTTGTGGAGATACACGCTATAGAGGACAAATAAATAAAATAATTATACCCACTATCGTAACTTAATAATTTTAAATAATCAAAAAGTTAAAAAACTAAATTAGCCATCCGTTCTAGTGACAAATAATAAATCGTCAACTGAATATTTTTATTTGAACATAATATTATTATATAAATAATCGAATTTTGATTGAAAATACATTTTATGATTGGTATTATTCCAAAATATATTTCACACTGTATTTAAAATGGTGTTTTAATTAATATAATTTCAAATAATTTAACTACCAAATAAAATGTGTTAAACAAATTAATACAAAAATTGTAATACCATTTGTTTTAAATAGAAATTTGATAAATTTGATTCAAAATTATATTAATCTTTTCATTAGATAACTAAAATAAAATCAATTATAAATAATAATAATATAATTATCAATTATAATAATTATAAACGTTAAGACTTTTAAAGTTAAAATTAACAGTAACTATTAATTTAATCATGATTTATTTTTAAAAAATAAAATTAAAAAATATTATATAAGTAGTTTTATTCATTATTTGTGGTGTACAGTGTACCGGTGTTGAAGTAGACAAATTATCAAATTATTCAGTAGGTAAAAATTGAATTTAAGAAGTGAGAAGTTTAAAATAATAAAGTAATAATAACATTATATGTACTTACTCCTGGATTTGGATGATAGGGAGCTGACAACTTCTGAAAAATTAAATAATCATACATTTATTTATTTGTAACAATGAATAAAAAAAAAAAAATTCTCTTTAATATTTAGATAATTGATATGTTTATTATACTTGAAAATACTTACATTATGATTTTGATGGCCATGGCCGTTGCTAATCGGAGCTTTCTGTAAATACAATGGAAAAATATAAACGGTTGTGAAATACAAGAAAATAATAGACGATATATAAAACAATCGAACTTACTTTTACAGTTCCTTGGACAGGCGTAAATACTTTCGGTTGCACTGGCTTCGATATCTCTTGAGCGTGGAAGTCTCCGTGTTCTGATTCTTGGATCGCCTTATACGTTTCAGATTTAGCTGGATCGTACTGCACTGTTTTCTTGTGCCTATATGTCGTGGTCAGAAAATGGGGGAAAGTTTCGAGGGGGAAGGTGTTAGTAAAGAAATGTGTGAAGAAGAAATATATAGTTTAAGTCAAAAGAAAAAGAAAAACAGAAGAAATGTTAGAATCTTTTTTTTTTATTACAATTGTGTTAGTCAGTATTCATATAGATAGATATATGCAGGATTAATAGCGGAATTTACTAGGATGGATGGTTGTGTTTGAGATTGGTTTTGGTTTCCAGGAAGGATAGGTCAATGAAAATACTGAGATTAGATATGCAGTACGAGTTCTTTGATCATAAAATAAGCAAAATCATTAGTCCAACTACCATATTATGCCGTGTTTAGAAATAGACCACTAAGGCACTAAATATAATCCATAAAAAAGCGTTTTAGATTATTTCCTTTGATTTCTTACTCTAGTTCTTATAGCAATATGCAAGGACTAGTGTTTCTATGAGTCCACGTAAACCTAAGTTTAACTTAATATTTAACTAAGTTACATGCTGCTAATAACATTCCCTTGCCAAAATGCGTTTTACCTCACACATGCTTCATGCATCTATTTACCTCAAACGACCATATTTCTCTTCTTCCTCTTCCCTAAACATTAGTTTACACAATTAAATGGTTGAACTTTGGTCGTTAACTTTAACTATATATAACTACTGACCAACTAAGACCGCTGAAACGTTTGTTAGTCAATTTAGGTCAGACGGAACAAAAATAGAGGCACCGGGCAGATAAAATTCACTGGGCCAGTTCTCTAGTGTAGTATATAAATAGCCATAGACTATATGCGTATAATGTGTAAACAAAACCCCTCGCGAATATATTTTTTTTTTTGAAATTTATGATCGATTGCTATGGCAACGTGTTCAAGGTCAAAAATATTAATCGCTAATTCACTATATAGTTCGTTGCCAACATGAATAATTATAATATTATGGCGAAAATCTATTTAAATAATTCTATCTCAAACCTAATGAAATAAGAAATTATTTTTAAAAAACTTACGGAGTGTATCCTGTTTGCGATTTGATTGAATTAGCGATGTTTTCTTCAGAGTAAAGGCCGATTGGCGAGTTGAACTGTTTGTGTACCACCTATAAAAAAAAATTATATATTAAACCTAAAATCTATAAGGGGAAATATTATCGATAAAGCACATAAGTCAACAAGCGAAATTCCCAAGGTCCGTATTTTTTTAGGCAAAAGGCCGCGTGGCCAATAAAAAAAATTATAATATTTAACCGTGTTTGTTATAGTAATAAAATATCATACATAGGTACTTATATCGTATAGGTACCCATAATAATAAAACAAAACAGATATTATTATTTACTTTGGCCGAACACATCATCAAATGTACACTTTAAGCAGGACGACACAGATAAGTAATTACATATAATATATAACATATACATATTATATGTATATATTGTATAGGATCCCTAACCTGTCTACCGGGTCTTGTCCTGGCTTCCTCACTGCTTATCCGTTGCAACACCGTGTCCGTGACCTATCAATTGTATGCATATATAGGACCGTCATATTATCCCGTGACCGTATATTTTTTATACCCGATAGTTGTAGATAGCGCTTACCTTTTGTTTCATCAGCGTGTCCATGGGTTGATCGTGGTGTGACGGATGCGCTCTCATCATCGGGTTGGGATGGTGGCGTAAGTACGACTCGGTCTTTGGTGGATCCCTCTTGACCTTGGCTCCGGGCAAAACCAACGGGTTCGTTCTGTACGGCTGAAAACCCAATTGAACGTGATATTATTACGAAAAAAACGTTTCGGGCGTTATAACAATCTGTCCGCCGTATATTTCCATGCGAATCTGTTCGTAAATACGCGTCGCGACATAATATCAGGTTATGCAAACCACGCGATCGTAGGCCATAAATTTTGAAATGTACGCGGTATATTATCGATACCGATGCTAAACAAAATAAGCAGTATCCGAAACTTACCCATAGCAAAGCGTTTTCGGGCTCGTAAACGTTTTGTTCCGGATCAATGTGAGACATCATCATTTTGAAAGTTTATTTATTTATTTGTTTTTAAAGTAGAAATGAATTATATTATATTATGCGGGTATAGATATATTCACAGTAACACTAGGATGAAAACTTGGACTGTATTATGATATTGTTGGTTGCTTTCGGTTTCAACGGTTTCCCTTCGACTGCGAGCTTCGTCTTGGTCGGTGTGTACCAGTTAACATATAGTGTGGGAATCGCCCACGCGGCTTGGCAGACTCCGCGGGGTACTTACGAGGGTCTTCTAAAATTAACAACCGGACGTTTTTCCATGGGCTAGGAGGAGACTGTATTATTATTATGCACGAGCGATTTTAATTTGATACTATACAAATTTCGCGACATTCCTCGAAATTTGTATTTATTATCAATTTCGAGGACGGGCGTTGATATAATTATTCTCATGTCGAGCGGCGATAGTGTTATGTAGTTATTTTTAACGGTATTATTCGATCTGCAAACCCTGACACGCATTTAATGATATTTTTAATAAACAGTTATATTATTAAATATTAATAAATTATTAATAAACGCATAAATTCCCGAATTTTGTTAATAATGTATAACGTTTGTCATTTTATCTTATTCCATAACTACAATAGGTATAAGGATGTATTTAAGTAAGGATATATTTTGTTTTGCTCAGAACATATGGGTAATATTTTATGTAAGCATAGTATATAAAATAATAATGATTAGTTATATGAATTAATTAAATTTATCTAAATTTTATCATATTTTATTATGTACTTTTAACACGTTATAATATAAAATATAAATAAGTAAATATTAGATTTCTTGAATTCTGTAATAATGATTTTACAAATTTGAGTAGGTAGGTACCATTTATAAAACTTAAATAAGGTTTTAAACTTTATTTGATAGATTAATGGGTGTAAAATATGACACCATGAATAATTACACTTAATTTAGTAAATAATTCAAATAGTTTTAGTAATTTAAAATAAATAACCATGCACAGATATATTTTACATTTGTAGCTTGTAGGTATAATTTTATAAATAATTATTATAATTTATAATCATTTCCTTGATTTAATGTAAACATGCTATACGTTAATTTTTTTTTTAATTTTATTTGAATCATTTAGGTGTTAAATGCAGTGAGTGAATAATAATCAAATATATATAAAACACTATCTTTTATACTGTCTTTTAAGATTTTTTAATTAACTAATTTTCCTATACATCAAATAATTTTCATTTTTTCTATATATACATACTACATAGAAAGTATTCTAGTCTAGGTACTTACACATTTTAGATTAGTCAGAGGTCTTACCGCGGAAAGGGGTTTAAAAATAACCCTGTGTGTTTTTGGTTCATATCCAAAATAATTCAACAAAATAAATTTCATCATAATTATTCGTGTTATATTTTGTTTTGCGACACGAAACATGTTGTTCCATTGGACTATTTAGCCCAAGGCTCGCAAGAGCATATTATAATATGTTTGTACGTAACTCATCACATCCCTTCCAAATTTAAAAATATTGGTCTTAGAAAGTTGAACTATATTACTACGGTCGTCCCGAGATATTGCCGGACAACCGGCGCGTGGTGTCACGATTAGACATTCGTTGCACAATACGTTCAAAACACGATTTTTATTTCCGTTTGATCTTCGAAACGAGGAGAAACCGCGTTACTCGATCTCGAAGAAACGTCAAAAGTGAGTATTCATTAAGATAAAAAAAAATCATAGAAATTATCGTTTTCGATGATAATCTAAATAATATAATACATATTTTTGGGGAATTTCAATAACCAACCGTAAACTAATACGCAGATATTAGGTATACAATATTATTATTAATTCGAATTGAAAACACTATTCGTAAATAAAACCGTTTACAGTAAATCATAAATTATAATTTATAATATAACACAGTTGTATTACCTATCACAATATCAAATCGCATCGTAAATGAGGTTTAGCCAAGAATCACTTGATTGTGTTTTTTGTAGCGATTTTGTTAATTTTTTTTTTTTTTTTTTTGAAGTTTAGATACCCCGACACGATCTATCTCAAATATCATGACGTATATGTTGAGATTAATCTTAAGATAGTTTTATTGAACGATAACAAATTACTAGAGTCTAGTAACTAGACTGAATAATTGATGACGTAACGTATCACAGGACTTTTGTTCGTTGCCAATTATTTCAATTGTGTCTAAATCGTTTTACAACTCGCCAATAATTGCCAGTAGGTCACATTATATTATATGTTGTCAACAAAAGTTCCATACGAAAACTGTGTAGTGATACACCGCATGTACATCAAAATTCTACTAAATTACAATAGTAAGAACGGTTATTTGGTATATAATAAAAAAATATTCAAAGTAAGTAATTCAAATTGTATGAAAAAATAGGTACTAACGAGTTTTGATTAAAATGTCATAGCGATTAATGTACAAACGGTTTATTATTAAGTTAACAAAAAATAAAACTAAAAAGATATTTTTAGATGTGTGCTAACTGCTTAAACGACCTTTAACTATGTACGTGCCAAAATAAAATTACAAATTCTAATATAATGTATTTTTTTTAAACTCCACTATACCTTATTCATATTTTGTTTAACGACAAAAAATTATTTATTACCATTGTTATTTCAAAATATCAATATTGAATACCAACCATGAAATTAAAATAATACAAAATTTTAACATCACAAAATGGCTTAAACCAATATCAGAATGTACAATAAATTATAAAATATATAAAACACAATACTGCCAATACCGGTCATATCAATATCAATATTTTTGCTTATCAGCTAATATTATTTATATAGACTTGATACATTTCAGTAATTTATCGTATAACTAAATAAATAAATACAAAATACAATTATGTCATGAATTTAATTTAATATTTATACTTAAGTATTTCGACCATCCAGATAATTGTAAATGGTACTCACTTTAAGGACATGTAACGACAAAAAATTTCATATTGAATTATTTTGAATTATTTTTAAGTACCTACCTATATATTAAAACTATCTTATGAATACTAAAATATTGATTTTATTGAAATTTGGCTAGGATTTTTTTTTTTGACGTTTAAAGCAATACATTTCCAACTTAGAAAATTATACCAACTCATAAATTGTAATTATTATTCGATATTAAAAAAATCGAATATTATAACGAACGTATTATAGTAGGTATAATAGTATAAAAATGGTAAATGGTTGTTTTTCAAACACAATTTTAGTATCACAAAATGGCTTAAACCAATATCAGAATGTACAATAAATTAGGAAATAATTTTACCGTTTACCTCTACTTACTCATTGATAGGTACGTGTTTATTTTACAGGGTAATTGAACTCCAAAACCATTGTTTAGCTAAGTAACTTGTAACAATTATTCGTTGACAAAAATGATCAAATAAAAATTCAAAAATTAAAAGAAAAAATACCTATTATATTCTGGGATGATATTGTGAAGAAGTCGTCTGTATGAATCGAAGCAACTTTTATCTGCTGATACAGTACTATTGCTACACCCGAGAAAAATCATTAAAAATCAATTATTATTCATGCCAACTGCAACGAAGAATTTTAACAGCAATGTAAGCGTGAGTTTTATATACAGTGTGATCACATGATTACTCATTAAATCGAAAAATATATAAATGTTTTTGGAAATATTTTTTGCATATTATTTTAACTTATTAAAGACAAAATTTTTTGAATATTATTTTATTTTTCATTTTTTAAGTTGTTTTTTACTTTTTTGAATAATGCTTATAACTATAACTACTCGTTCAAAATTCGATTTCAAATATAAAACTAGTCTGCTTTAATTAGAAAAAATATAAATATATATTACTATAGTGTCATTAAAAAAAAAATTAAAACTTATAGTTTAAAGAATTATATACCAATAAAAAATACCAAAACTTTTATTGAAAATTTTTTCAAAAAAATTGATTTTTTAAAGACTAGTTAATTATTTAAAAATGTTTCCAAAAACATTATCTAATACTTAACGAGAAAATGAATGTTCACCTTTAGAGAATCACCTTGAATATATATATATCATAAAATGTTATGATGATGGGGAACACGTAATTTTATGAAACGTGAAATTATCCCTGCAAATTAAAAGCCAGGCTATTTTTGTACTGTCAACCCCTCCCTCCAATATTCGCAGACAACACCCGGAACGTATATTATGTCATTAAACGGTTTTCGTGAATTTAATTTTTACAATTTTTAATTTTTACCTTGGAACATGTTTTCGTCACTCTAAAATAACTTTCGTCACTCGTGGTACGTCAAATGTGTGTTTTTTTTCGGCGGTGTTTACACAGTCTCCACGCTACTACCTCTTTCTATTATTCGCACTCCATCTATCTGACTCTCTTTCACTCTTTCGCAATAATTTAGAGTTTTAAATTTATATTCGAGCTGAACTGCTCTAGTAGGTTATACTTTATTATATTATATCATATTTTTATAACAGTAGGTATGCTTTTAGGCTATAGTAAATAATACGTCATATTGACAATATTGTCATAGGCATTCTAGGTCAGTTATTAGGTTAGTACTTAGTAATTTGGTCTATAAAAGTTATAGACTGAGATCTGGTTCATATCCTGTAGAATTTTATTAAATAAAATTCAAATTTATCGAATATATTATGTGATGCGAAATAAATAATAATAAAATTGTGGAAATTATTCTACTTGGGGAAGTCCTCGTGATTGTTGGTGAATGCTTCCGGACGAGGAGACTTTTTAAATATATAAAAATACATCAATAGGATAAATACATGCAATGACAATGATTAATTAACTTGAACCAAGATTAAACATTAGCCGCCGTCTATTACCCTATTCTTAATAGGTAGGTATATAAGTGTATAACACATATTTACGTGAAAAAATAAACTATAAAATTATACTGGTATAGATTTTTTTAAGACGATAAATTTTCTCTTACACAATTCCTAATCCTGCACAATGATCCAACTACCCGCCCTTCCGCTTAAGTCTAAGAAATTTTAGTTCCGTGAATCGTGTATGGTGTACACATCACGTCCGAGAAGATGCAAGCACCGACTTAGGTTATTAATAAAATCATAACAATATATATTCTACTCTACAGTACACAGAGAACATCGCTCTCACCTGTTGGTCGAGCGCCACGGTGTCGTGCGACTCGTCCCAGTCGTGCGGGGACGCGCTGTCGACCAGCGACGGCGGGAAGCGGCAGAAATTGTTGACGGGCGACTGGGCGGACCGCTCGTAACCGTACAGACCGTTGCCGATTGGTCGCGCAGTGACGTGCTGCTGATGGTTGAGTTGATGGTTATTGGTCACCGGGATCGGACTGCTGTTGCTGCTACTGCCGTTGAACTGAGGAGCGTCCCTGCGATATGATATAATATTGTAATGATTAATGACATTACGATTTAAACGTCTGTGTAAAAAATACAAAAAAAATAACGGGTCGGGGAGACACGGTCGTGACAAATAACTAATATGTATTATCTGATTCATATTAATATTGTGTAAGTATATGAACTACACAGATGATATATAAACACGATTATAACTGATAACAGGTGAAGTCAACATCCACCGTTTTTGTGGGAATTATAAATCTTATATCACAGAACATCTTGGCCAATCTGAACTATTGCCTATCATCAACAAAAAATATTTAAATACATAACTTATGTATAATATATTAATACTAGATATGTATATGAGCAATCAACCTATGGTCCATTAAATACATCACTTGGTATATTTTTTAACGTATTTAAAAATACTCTCTAAACTTTCCTGATATTTCTAAAAACAATCTTTGAAAGTTTTGTCCAAATTGTTTGACAATCATTTAATTTTATAAGCTACTCGTTTTAACATACATACACAAGGAATAAGGACATTACATTTTGTTAATAATATTTGTTGTTAATAACCAACAATAAATTTAATATTATGTTTTTTTATTTAAAAAAAATTCTCAACAACATTTATCGGATATTCTATACCAATTTTATTTCTGTAACCATTTACAACTAAATAATACGAGTATACACAAAAAAATTATTCGATTTTCGTGATCTAAAACGAAATTCTTGTCAAGTTTATAAAACATCATCCTAGTCCGGTAGTTTCTGAGATTAGCGTATTCAAACATACAAACAATTGAACTTTATAATATTAATATTTATTTACATACAAATTTGTAATTGACAATACTCTAATACCCAAAAACATGTTGACAGATGACGGTTTCAATCATTTCAATAATATAAGCAGTAAACCTAACACCGTAGCGGTTAACAATTTAGTTTATTAATCTCCGATCGTTTATATTATAATATATTAATTATTATAGTACCTTTGTATAACTAATGTTATCGACTGGTCGGCGTTGCCAAACAAATTTTGCGCGTCCAAATGTCTCAAGTCTCGAGCGTCGTATACCTCGATCTTCCGTATGATGTCACCTACTCTCAGGCTACTTTCACTGGGTGATCTGGCGTAGACCTAAACATAAAACAAGCGCATGAAAATAAATTATGAACATTTTCGATCGAATTTGTTTCTTAATACTGTTGTCATATAATAATAACGATTATATATCGTACATGTAATACGCCAAAACCAAAAGACACGATTAAAAAATTTGTTTGCTCTTTTATATATATTGATTATATGACTAATGTTCGACACGTGTGACCGTATATACCAGAAATGTGTATGTGTGTGTGTGTGTGTGTGTGTGTGTATGTGTTAAGTAAACTAAAGTTCAACGTTTCATAGGTACATAATATAATGTGACCAAATATTTTGTACCTATATAATATATTAAAACTGTATTGCAACCCATATGTTCAAATGCCTTTGTGCTGACTGCTCCCTGAAGTCGCTGTCGTTCAACAGACACGCAAACATTATACTTTCCGAGACATTTACTTAGCCTATATTGATTGTACCCACATGCATTTAGAAGGAGACAGGTATATAATACACATGTAGTAATTAACGGTAAAACGAGGTAAACTGGACGCGCTGTCGGATCTATGTATATATAGGTAGTATAGTATAGTTAAATATTTATATACTTCTACCTACAATCTACATTATATTGTACATATTTTTACTAAATTATTATATGTGTGAGGTTTACGGAAGTAACATATTAGTATAATAATATGTACCCAATGACTGAATGACCTACAATATATTGTATAAGCTCGTTTTTAACCAACTCCCACCATGGTTGAAATAAAACCATCTATTTTTGTCCATTATTACAAAAATATCGTGTCATAAACGTTGTACAAATCATTAATATATTATACCCGTTAATATTATGTTTATTGTTATTATAATAAATGTATAATGGAAAACTTCACGCCATAAGTATACCCATAGTACTATTAATAACGAATATCAAAAGTGTAAGCAAACACTCTCTCAAAACTTTTTACTTTTAACTTAAGAATTTATCGCTTGAAAATAAAACTGATTGTGGAGAAAATCTGAAGTCAACATGATTACTGATTAAATAAAATCTAGTATTAAGGACAATGAGATCTGTGTGTTGCGAGAGGCTCGCTTTGTCCTCTCATCGGACCCGCCATTGGATGTGTTGCAGTATTATAATTATATAGTCGATCAACGGGTAAAATATTAAAATATGTGTAATTATCTTTTCAACAGTTATTTGTAACTTGATACAACACTATACGATACAAATTACAATGACATTTTTATGTCATAGCCAAGATTTTTACTATGTCTGTAATTTTAAGCAAATAGACATAATTAAATGGTACCTGCGATAAAATAGTTCGTTTAAAAAAATACATGACTATTACAAAACCTTTCTCACAAAAATATGACAATGTTCTAAGAGTTATTATTAAATTTAATTGTACACAATCAAAATCAGAATATTATTTGTCTTTTTTTATTTTTATATTAAACTATTAACCATAAATTTAAATATTATTATAAGTACCAAAAATTAATTTTGCATCATATAAAAATGCATTGATAACGTCGTAAAGATCACATCTTTGTACACGTTTCTATTTCAACGATTAAATTAATGACTTCAGCCTAATATCATTAAAACTCACATATGTATTTTTAAATGGTTAAATTTTGGCAAGTATAGACATCTTCTGTTACGGAGTATTAAAAATAAGACGACTGAAAATTCTGAAGTTATAAGTTTTGGCTCAAATACATTAAACGTTTTAATTTGTTTTTTTCCGTGTAGCTTTGAGTGTCTAGGTTTAAAAATGCATAGTGAATAATGATAACAGAATATATTAAAATATATATTTTTTACTTTATTACATCTTATAATAGGTGGTATACCCATATGTGTACGAGTATATATGGAATAAAAAAAAGTAAATGTAAACATTTAACTATAACTGTTTAACTTTTAACATAATATAATATTATACAAGGTGATTCGTTTAAAGATAAACACTAATTTTTTTTTAAAAAGACAACGTTTTTGAAATATTTGTTTTAGATAATTTTAAGTCATAACAAAACAACAATTTATACATATTTTTATCGTCATCATTTTTAAAGTTTCTACTTTTTTCAATAATATATATCATACATACATTTTCAATTTTATATTCCGAAAGTCGAAACAGAATATTTTTCTGAGAATTTCAACATAAAAATATCGAATTTCAAACAGATATTTAATTAATTATAATTTATAAGACGTATATTTTAGAATATTTAGATTAGCGGAGTGTTGGCCCAACATTTTAAATTTTCTTATGGGTTATGGGGCTTAGCAGCTGTGCTAATATAATATTCCATTCCGCGCATAAAACTTTTAATACTTATAAATAATACAATAATTAGTTAAAAAAAACGATAATATCCTTCATATTATGTGTAAAAGAATATTTAAAAAAAACATTCATACTTTTATAGAAAATAAACTTTTAAAAAATCACTTTTTATCTATAATAAGGTAGCTATATAATATTATAGTTTATACAATTAAAATGATTTGAACTGTAAGTAACACGCATTATCAGAAAAGAATTAAAATTTCGTGGTCTATTAAAGGTAACTAGTAAATAATAATCGAACTTTAGAAAATCTAAATACCTAAATACAACGAGTTGTAGTATTAATAATTACTGCAAACACTAACGATGCTAAATTATTATATATACCGATAAAATTCAAGTATAAACCATATTTCCTAAAGCTGACCACGGGAATATAGCCTCTGTGCTTACCCCTAAGTTAGTCTATGTGTATAATACAACAGTAGTAATCTATGATATGTACAAAGATTTCAATAAAAATACCTAAAACCTATCGGAGTACTGTACCTACTAAAAAAATAAATTATGTTTTCAACAATTATATTATATGATAACAACAATCGAAGGATTCGTCGGCGCGTTATTTGTGTTATGAGGTGTTTTTTGATATTGATGTATTTTGTCATGAAAATATTGGTGGAAAACAATCATAGGTACACACAAGCATAACTTAAGGTATATTTTTTTTTTGAAAGGAGACTGTAAATATACATAGTAAATATTCTGTACCTATTGTGAAGAAAAACATAGTGAAAATTATAAGGAGATGTGATAAATGTCTATTTTTAAAAAAATTAACTAATAACAATTCTATTTTTATATAGTTGTAATATATACTATAATATAACAGTCCTAAGTTTTGAAGAATTGTAAAATTATTGAAAATATAATCGCTCCCTGACCATCAGGACTCAGATAACTCATCTTTATTCTGACGAGCAGCAGAACCAAAATTAAATAGTATAGAAAAAAGTTAACTAGACAAATACGGGAAGTTAGAATCTTCGATAAACAGCAGTGCAGCACCACGATATTAATACATATTTTTTGGTTTTAAAAATCACACCATCATCCTCGCCTGTCAGAATATCAGGCATCAATAACAATCGACGTTTAAAAGAGAACTGATCGCTATGATTTGTAAGCATAATACTCTTAATCCGGAAATGGTTTCATGTTATAGGTTATGTATATTTATATATATATATATATATTATATACTTTATGACATACCTTTGTTATGATCAGTGGCGTGTTGAGATCCGCTCCGCCGGCCAACCGAATGCCCCACGGTTGGGACTTGCCGTCTCTCTTGAGCGTCACGGACCACGTGCTCGGCTTTTTGGAACCCATGACTACGATTGCACCGGTCACCGCGTCCTGTGGCCAGTCGTAGCTAGTCAGTAGTCACTAATGCAACAGCTGTAGGTGCAACATGAATATAAACGTAAATCGAATGTTACTATATCATAAACGATTTATAGGACACGCGTAATGTTTGTACGATGTATTATAGGTACTACAGGCACGTTAATTAAATGTTATATAATAATAATTCATATTATTGTAACAACAATAATGTAATATTAAAGAGTGCTACTGCAGCGGGAGATACAGCTTATGTTATGATGGCGACGCTTAATGAATATATACAGCATACACGTGTGTGTTAGTGTGTGTATGCCTGTTTGCTCGCACCTGTGCAGTGTGTACACCTCCGCCGCCCAGAACGTATAATAATATAATATATTTGACGTGTAGGCACATAGGTATAGGTACGCTACAGGTACCACCGACGAACGTGCGGTTAGGTAAAATGTAATGATATGTACGTCATTGTTTTGCGCGAGCCACCGAATCGCAATTTATGTGCGGTGATGGTGATAATATTATATATATTTATTATTACACAGACGCCAAAAAATATCAAAGGCGAAACGCTAACGTGTATAACGTGTACACGGTAAACATTGTTAGGTATACATATGATGCCGCGGCGTAGGCGTATATATACAGAGCGATTCTATATAATACCGAAGGTAATGCCGGAAAACTTTTCCATCGACAGATTTTGAAATTCAGATACGATCGCAACTCGCAAGTCGTACTATTCTAATACATAGTGTAAATAATGTTCGTTTTTATCTACTCTCTTGCAAGGGATAATATGGTGATTAGCGTTCCAAATTCACGACTACGGACTACATTTTCTAAAGTGCAATTATACTACACCATAACGGCAATAACAGACGATCGATACTATAATACTGCTTAGTTAAAATTCGAAAACAGTTGTTCCGATATCCTAAGTGTATGTGATTATAATTCGATTGGAACGCGTACCTACGTGACGTTTTCAAAACATTACGTCCGAATAGCGATTCAGACTTAACCACATCATCGCCCAAAACACGACGTAATGTGTCATAATAAGCTATGGTACGATCGTGGACTAACTTTCAATAGGTACCACGATTGGAGATTAAAATATTACATAGGTATTTCGTGTACCATAATTTACAGGCACGTAGGTATTAGATGACAAAAAATGTCTTAAAAGTTTGTACTCGTAAATTGTTTTATCACAACCAAAATAAATTACGAATGTTAAAAAAAATAAATAAGTAAAAAATGTTTCGTATAGCATTTCGGCATTGGTTGGTTGGTACACCATCAAATCCGCCTTCCCGACACGCGACCGTTACGATGTTATTTAGATGTGCAATGTCTGTACTGTGAAAATTCGTCGACGTTTATTTTTTAAATCATAAATCATAATAATAACAACTCTCCATGCTCACGGAAATACCTACAACTTGAAGTTAAATAAATAATATTAAAATCTTTTGAATTTGAATCGTAAATAAATTATGGTATGTTCATACCTATGAGTTATGACAATCTAAATCTCCTGATATAGCACATATATACGGTTCTAAATAGACTGTCTAATGTATTATATAATACCAATTGTAAATAATATGAACTAAGGGTGTGGTGGTATTGGGTGGCGAATGGGTTTTCCTAACAGCTAATACGAGTATTAAGTGTGCGTTACTAAAATGTACATTATTCTAAAGCCTCTATAGCAGCAAGACAATATTATATTGATTGCGATATTTAAAAACCAGATTTATTTGATGTTGTATTTTATTTATTCATCTGTTAATTCGATTCTGATCAATTATGGATGTACAAGAATTTGACTTAAGTATAGTAGTTTTTCTATTTTTGCAATTTTATATGGTGATAAGTGCGTATACAATTTCATGACGAAGTAATTCCACTGGGAGGGAGACCCCGAGCCTCTCTCAATGATTTTCATGGTTATTATTTATCATTATTTTTTTTAACTAAGCTTATAAATTGTTCAGCTTGTAACAGATGGTTCAATAAATAATTATTTTTAAAAAAATGTATAAATTATTATATCATTTCTAATAATTCATTGTAAAAAAAACTAGATATCAATTAAATTGTGAGCCTTCGTGTGTTGTATTTAATACAAGAAGAACCAAACAGCCAATAAGGTACTTATAATAGTCTAATGCCGGGTTGCAATGTATAATTGAATGGACCAATGTATGACAACTAAATCACGTTTAAGAGATCATTATAGATTATTGTATTGATTCATTAAATATTTACAATGACTGTACTTATATGCAGCCCGGCATAAATATAATCAATATTATCAGATTCTAGTGGAAAAATAATAATAAATAGATTAATGTATGCCTATGTACATCTCAAAAAAAAAATAAAGTATTATAAAAGACTATTCAATCTTATAGTGAAATTATACCTAAATGTTAATTTACCTAAATAGAGAACCAAATTTCGAATTTGTATAAATTAAAAGTTTAAACATCAAACGCACTTTTGCTTTATATACAATATACATACACATATTTTAAGTGACTGAAAATACTATTTTAATTTAGAAATGTATACAACTAATTTTGATTTAAAATCCGAACTTTCATTTAGTAATTTATCGTATGTCTTTTTAATGCAATTATTATTAATATTTTATGATTTTATCATGTGACTTTTAGATATTTTTCATAGAAAAGTTGACGTATATTTAGTACAATTAAATCCGGTCATTAGTGATATTATACACAGAGTGATTCACCAAGCATGCTCACCTCAATTTTTCTTTTAATAACGAATTTATTCAATTCTGATTATTTTAATTTTTAAATATTCCCAAAATTTTATTTTCAAATTCTTGATATTTTTTTCTACTACTAAAGAAGTGTCATCATATATGGAGATATAAATTGTATTTATTTACTTTATTTTCAAATAAGAACTCTCCTTTTTACAGTGAATTATTTATTAATTTTTTTAAATTTTGATGTGCTTGACATAAAATTCAAACCAGTTGGTAGTTCATCAATTAATTAAATGTTTATACTAAGAATAATAGTCCTCAATATTAATTTTACAAAAATATAAAATAAATGTGATATTGGATCTAGTATTTATTATTCTTAGATCATTTTTAAAAGTATGTCGATAGATTAATATCAATTACTAAAATTTTTAAAACACTATAACCCCCATATCTTCCTAAATACCATGAACCTATACCATTATTCTTAATATCTACGCAATGTTAAATAATTCAAAAACTATTCGTTTGAATTTTGATTTTGATATGAAAACAGTTACAGAAAAATTATCCATTAGATAATTTACAGCAGAAAAGTGGGTTCTCAGTTGGTTATTGTGTTCTAAAAAACAGAAATCTGTACCAACTGTATCTTCACAAAACACGCCTTTAGTAACACGAAAAATCTCAAGAATTTGAAAATATCATTGATCTCTATGAGTATATTTAATCATTCCAAAAATCAGATTTCGAATAACTATATTTTTGGGGTTAAAGGGGCCAGCGTGCTTGGTGAATCATCCTGTACATGACATATTATTATATCACATTTTCCGAGGTTTCCGTTAAGTATGTTTCATATTTTTCAAACATAATAATTGATCATAATGTACATAGCGCACGCGTATTCGGCCAATTTTTAGAGCGTGGACTCGCGTGCCACCGCAATGAGTCAATAATAATAAATAATATGTCATGATGTGCGGCGCCGACCGTACCTATATATCGCTGTCACTATGCGTGCGTATAATATATTATTTATATATATATATATGTATGTACAGTGTTTACGGCTATATGGCACGCGTGGGCGGCTGATCTGCAACCCGCTGCGGCAGCCGTGAGGAAGCGGCGATGGTCCGGATATGGAGGACAGGCAACCGGAAATAACGACTGCGATCGATCACTAATTCGATTGGACCGTTGTAGGAACGACGTGCACAGTTCGCGATTACAATTTACGTGTCGGCCGACGATTTACAGCCGCCGCGTCGCCTTCGTCGTCGTACAATGGTCCGGCACAATTCACTGCGCGAATGATGGACGGACTCGCGAACTACGCGGCTATCGCGGGTCGCGAGCAACTTACGGGTCGGGCTCGGGACACGTGCCAAAATACATAATAATATAATATATACGAGAGTCGCGTGCGGAAAAAATAACAAACCAAACGTTGTTTAAAGAAATTTAAAATGCGCGCGTTTGCAGTATACCAATACGCAATACCATCGGTTTATTATCGCGAACGGTTTTCATTATTGTTATTATTATTATTATTATTATTGCGGTCTCGTCCTGGTCTGCGTTTCGTAATCGATTTTATGGCTATTGCTATTTTTTTCATCTTCTGTTGGGATCCCAATTCCCAATCACAAGACGAGAATAGCTGGAAATGGCATGTATCGCGTAATAATTATATTAATAATGATATTATGCGGAACGATCAGCCTCTAATAAAATGTGCGATAACCAACAGTATCAATAATATTTATACCTAATCAAATTTTGTATTTATTGTGACATTACATTCTAAACACATTTGAACAATAAACTCATGTTTCAAAGTTCCATGTACAATTTAAAAAGAATTTGGTGGCCTTGTACCTATGTAATACGCTTGTGTGTAGAAAACTAGATAAATTCATAAAATATTAATTTATAAATAAACGACAAGACGTAAAAATAATAAGGTATTTAAAAACCTTAAATCAGGTTTTTTCAGAATTTTTACAAATTGTGTTAAATAATAGACATAATATCCCGTAAAATATTTATATTTATATAATACCTATATAATTGTTTATTAACATATAATAGCTATTTTTTGCTTCATATTATACAATTTAAAAAAATACACTTTAATAATACCTCGAAATAATAATTTATACATTTAAGTCTTTATTTGTCTGTCTATTCTAGAGTTAAATAATAAAAGCTTAGTCAAAAAAATGATAATAAATAGTAACATGAAAATAATCCTAGTGAAAAAGACTCCAAATGGAAATACCTACTTCGTTCCGAAATTGTATGCATATATACTTAATTAAATTTTAATTAACTGATGAAGTGAAGTCATACAAAAATTACAATATCAAGTAAATCTGATTTTTAAATATTATGTAGGTACTCACGTTTAATTGTCTCGCCACTGCAAAGCGCAGAGGCAAAATATAATAATTGTAAAGCTAATTACCTGCTTACTTTAAACGTTTTTAGAATTTATGTAGACACCTAATCAGTGCTTGAATTGGGAAAAAATAGAAGGGGGATGCTAAAGTAAGAAAATAGAACATACGTACCTAAACATTTAAAGGTCTTATTGATTGAGATAAAACTAGAATGGAAACCTGTAAATGATTTTTTTTTTGTTGTTGGTAATGGAGTCCTTGTCCTCTCCCCCGCGTTCCTCCACAATTTAAATACTGTACTTAATTGAACTTTATAGTGCATTTTCCCGGAAACAACAACAAAAATATCCAATTTAAAATTTATAAAATATTATTAATTTTGTTATATCTAAATTCGAAGTATACAAATTTACCTATATTCACAAACACCAACCTCATATCTCGATACATCATTAGGTATATGTACTATCATTACTTACCATGTACCTACCTCCCATAATTTCTATCCACAAACTTAAATTCTATTAGGATCAGGTACTCTTACTAGTCTTACTCACTCTTACTATATAAAGATCTATTTTAACCTCAATTCTAATATTCCTAACAGATATAGTTCTATTTGAATTCGTACTTGTATTTTGTTTACGTCTGCCACCTTGACATTTATCCAAAATTCCAAAACATCGTAGAATAAGTATCATAATGTTAATGCCTATATTATACATAGTTAATTATTAGGTATTACTTATTCCAAACCTAATATTTAATATTTACCAAGGTTAGGTTAAAGATAGATAGCCGGATAGGATAGAACATTAAAAAATATTAAAACAACATTGGGTTTCCAATTTTTACAATTAATTTGAATCCCTAAGTGCCAACTCTTCTAAAATATATTCTAGTATTGTGTAACGTATAATCTATATACCTACCTAGTACTTCCATCCAACTATAAGTAATTAGTCCTTAACCATAATATAATTTTTTACTAATTGAGGATGCCAGCACACTATTTGTTTAATTGTTTTAGGTACTGTTTTAGCGTTGTATATGTACCTACTTACATGCAGGTATAGCAAATTTGCGTTCAGCAAAGCAACATTATTATTAGCTTTAATATTAAAGTGAATTGACCTATTATTAAACTTAAAGTCAAGAATATTATTTGTGTTTTAACGTTGGCTTATTTACGATATACCAAAATGAGTTACGAGTACCTACCTAGTACCTAGTACCGTACAAAATTGATTTTGCTAAATGCAAATTTGCTATGTCGCGTATGAGTCAAAGAGAGTAAACAAATAGTTGATAGATATTATCATCGTAATAGTAAATTTAAAATTTATATTTATTACCAAATAAGTGAATGCCTAAAGTGAATAGGTACCTAGATACTAAACAACAAAAGACTAGTATTAGGTAACTACCAACAAATTATAATGTTGCTAATGCAATATACAAATATTTCCTACTTCCTAGTAAGTAGCCTAAAATTATCAAATAATTTGGACCTATAATAAACAGTATGGACCAATCACCAGTCACTACAACATCAAATGTAGTGAATATATAAATATATATACATACCTACAACTTTTTAAATACCTAAATAATCTTATCGTAATCACTTGTCATTGAAACAACAAAGTGCATAATTTAGTATAACCCTTTGGTCAAATGCCAATATTTTACAGATAAACTCGTGTTTTTGGCACAGTTAACCCATTTTTATGAACATCTGTTATGTTCATGAAAGTTTAGGTTTCATTGCAATTCGTAAATTAAAAAAATATATATTAAAACTTAATTTTTTACATATTTTTGGCAAAAAAAACCAGAGTGTAGCTCCTCGAGCCAACGATTGATCATCCCTTGATCACCTAATAAATTCATTAACTTCAATCTAATACACCTTGTTCTTTAAAATATATTTTCTCGGGTATTATGCCAAAATACTAACAGTAATAAGTACGTATTTCAGTTATTCTATTAATACTAAATAAAAATTTTCAAAATGTAATTCATTGTATTATTTGACTGTATGTATCAACCAAAACTATAAAATTACTACTTAATTGATATAGGTATTATCATTTATTAGATTAGACTAATTAATTATTAAGTCATTATGGCTTTAATTTGTAAATATTACATAAGTATAATATTCTAAGGACTAAAATCTTTCTTCAATAGAAAGCATATTTTTGTGTCAAAAATATGTTGTTTTCATTTTTGGTCAAACAATTATAAAAAGTAATATCTATATAAAATAATAAACATTTAGTACCTTTTTCTGAGCAAGTGGTAAAGTGGCATTAATTTTACATTTAGTATAGGTAGTTATTAAGTAAATTTTAAAATTGTATTTTGTATTTTTCATTTAAGATAGGTATGTTTCTATTTTTCTTTTAAAAATTAACATGAGATAATGTATAAAATATTATATTATAATATTGTGATTTTTAATAATATAGCTATATAAGTAACTACAATGCTACATATATATTACTTTCTATTCGGCAAACTGTATTCATTCAATAGTATTTTGTATAAGTTCCTCCAAGAATACTTATGAATCATTATAAATATTTTATAGTAATATTATAGGTATCTATGCTAAATTAAATTATTGATACAATTGAATAATGGTTCACCTTTATGATTTATTGATTTTAGTTACTACTTGTAAACTAACATTTGATTTACTATTTTAATATTTGATAAGTACTTTGTTAAAAATGTATTTACTACTAATACATCAATTTCATATAAACTATAATATATTGACAATATTTTCTCTTGCACCTTAAAAATTTAAAAACAAAAATTTTGCATTTTATATTGTATAGAATATTTCTTAATTTATATTAGTATAATGTATCATTTACCTACCCATTTATTTACATTACTAAAAGCTATAAATTATTGTCAATAGTTAACACTGTATATTTGTTGTATTTCAAATGTATTTTCAAAAAAATATAGATTTACCCTACATAGTTCCTACCTACTTTAAATCTATTTTAAATAGATTATGTAACCACTTTTCATAACCTTATCTGTAAGAACAGATTATACCTACTTAAAATTATTAAGGGAAAAATATAATATTCATTAACATTAAAACTCAAATTGTTCATATGTTTTATCGCTATATTACATACAATACTATACATAAATATGTATATCCAATGATACAATAATAAAACAATGCACTTAAAACTCAATTTGGGATAGTTATAAATATTAATTTGTAGTATTACTTTTAGACACTAGACCTGCGTTGCTCATCACTTAAAAATTTGATAGAATTCATAAAATTCTACAATATTAGATTTTATAATTGATAGAACTTCCCCAAGTTCCAACACGTTTAGTATGATAGATAAAAATAAGATATGCCTACCATGAATAACACAAAATTGCCCAATGTGAAATTTAAGTTTTCTAAACAAAAAAACATGATAAAAATTCTAATATGACTAAGCATTAGAATAATTTGGGAATTATTAATTAATAGATAAAACTACAATGTTATAACACAACCATAATTACAAGTTATTTATTCAGGGCATTAGTTCAGGGCATCCACAACTTGAAAAAATTTAGCTAACCTCAAAATATACATTATTTTTTTTTCTACTGCGTCTGCTCCTCTCTTTAATTCAATCATGGTATATAAGTTTAAAACTATAATTTGTTTGTTTATTGTATACTATTCCTGATAATTTTTTATAAAATATACGTTTTAAGGTTACAATTTTACAAATCACAAAATATTTGTTAAGTCTTTAAATTTTAAGTTCAAAAACATTTTTTGAACATTTATTTTGTATCAAAATAAATAATTTGAGTATTTTTCTAAAATCTCAGTAGATATAACATAAATTCTTATATGGTTAAAGTTTAAGTACAAATGATGATTTGTAATACCCATTTGAATCAGTCGTATGACGTTGGGTCAGATGAATATCTGACAACTGCACAGTTCCAAATGTATAATCATTAAATTTCTGCAAAAAAATATGATACAACCAATATTAAAATTTAAAACTGACATATACTCTAACTGTTTATTGAGTTTATTAATAGATATTATTACTAAATTATTAAAGAAAATAACTAATCTAATTCAAGTAGATTATTTATAGAAATTTTTATATATTTATTTTGTCAATCTTACTTCAATTATTTTTCTAGCATCAAATGTAAGATGAGTGTTTTTGCCAGAATTCCCATTAACACTAACTTGATAATCATAGAATCCGGAATTCATCAAAGTTATATGAAGTTTTACATGATTATTTCTGGGTTGTAATGCCAAGTCTATAAATTTAACGAAAAAATTATAAACAAAAAAAAAAATGTGTTTCTGACATGAATTAAGAAAAGATTATTTATTCTATTTACCACAATCTTGGAAGAATGTTTGTATTTTATCTGCCAACATTTGAATTTCAGGGCTTTCCACTTTGGCATATAAAACATTCACTTCTGATGGATCATCATTCATATAATCTAATCCAGAAACTAATACATCTAAGGATTTCAAATTCATAGGCCTAAGGAATAATTTTAAGGTCAATAATTTTATAATCATGTATTATAGATAATAATATACATTATATTATTTTAATTCTGTACCTTATTATAGTATTTTCACATTGTTCCATTAATTTGATAGCTCTTTTTATTTCTGCTCCATTACATAGCACAAAACAGGTAATTGTTAAATGAAGTTTAAATTGATCTTGAAATAAAAGTTCATTAACACCATGGCATTGGCCACATTCGTCAAGAACCATTTTCTATTATATCCAAAATTATTTAAAATACAAACATTTAATATTAAACTCAACAATAAAACTACAAATTTTATTATTTTAGGTACCTTGAAAGCTAAGTAGTTATCAATCACTATTGAGTTGACCATTGGCAAGGACACAAAATGAGTCATACTCTGTTTGAATCGACCTCTCTTAATAATTGCATCAATTTTTGATTTAGCAGCAATAACATGTGCCCTTTGTTCTCCTTTTATAGCTAAAAATTGAAAAATAACAAGTTTTAAAATAATATCTTAATTGACATTGAGCATATTATATTAAATGATACAATCCAAAGATTTATGAAAAGTTAATATTTAAATAAATTATCAATTAAATATCTAGTGTGAAAAAATTGAGAGCATTTTCCAAGAGAAATTCCAATTTAATTTAATCTTAATATTTACTCTATTTTAACAAAAATGTATCATTATACCTGACTTTTTATTTCTAACATGATTCTTAAATCTTACTTTATAGTTTATACTTACTAATTTAAAAAAAAAACTTACTTATTATATTATTTTCTCTTGTATTAGGAATTTTAATTCTAGTTCTTGTTTGATATTCAAGATTTTTGAGGTTTTCTCGATTTCTACCAATGATCAAACCATAAAATATACTAAAATAAAAAAATCATTAATACTTAATAATTCTGCTATAAATTATTATAAGCTTGTTAAATAATAACTTACTTTGGTGCTTCTAATTTCAGTACACATCGATCACCTTCCATGTAAATATTTAAATCATCAGATTTTTCTTCATCGATATCTATAAGAATACAACACATTTTTTATAGACATACATTGTGAGGAATATCCATAAAATCTCACCATCTCTTTCAACATAAGACGGCAGTCTTTCAGATGTTCCAATATTGTACATTTGTGTTTCGGGTTCATCATATTCATTTAGACAACAATCAGCAGTATTTAAACGATACTGTCGACCATCAATGTTCAATATCTTTGGACGTAATACATCCATCACTTCATATACGCTTAATACCCTAAAAAAATAATGAACCATAATTTTGAGACAACAAAGTAGAAAATACAACATTCCCAAATACAAATATTATCAGGTTGTTTACCTATGTCCTATAAGGCTTTACAAAAAATCATGAAAATTAGAGCTACGTGAATTCCTAGAATTCGTAGTCTTTTACCTTTTTGTAATTATTATAGGCATAACAAGAGAATATAAATAAATAAAATGTATCACTGTTAGGGTCAAGATATGTTTAATGTGGTTGTATTAAGTGATGATTCAAATAAATTTACAAGTGATATTTAATAAGTAAACTGTAAAGATTAAAATTAGAAAGTGAAGAACTGAAGAGTATAGGTAAATAGTTAACTAATAACTATAGAGCCCAACGAGCCCATGATACTCTATACGTATTAATCACGAATGAAGATAACCCCTAGGATCTCTAGTGATACGATTACTTCTTGATATGAATTATGAATACTTAATAAATGATAAGTGATAGGTGATTATTGATATCTAAATTTTGATACCATCACGGAATATATCGATATTCCATACTCGATATCAAATAATATCAACAATTTTCAAATTACCTATTATTAGTACTTATTGTACTTTATTAATTACTACTATGTACCCGCTAATTACTATGTAGACATGTAGTTATATATTTTTTAATAGCTATGGCTTAAAAATTTAGTACAAAGTTTTAAACTCCAAAATCCAAACTTGACATTAATATATCTATATAAATAACTGTGTTTATATATTTTTAAGATTTTTTGGTCAAAGAACAGAATTGAAAATAGATTTATCTATTGACTATTCTATGGTTAAACATTAAGGTATTGAATTATTTATGAGAAACCTTACATAAATTACACTTTCAATTCTTATCCATACAAATTTAACGTTTCCAATGATTTTTAACTTTTTAATAATGCAATAAGTCAATGAAATTTTTACTACAAAATTATTTGCAAAATTTTCCTTTATGGCCCAATCACTCACAAAAAATATCGTGACGATGTAGTTTTGATTTTTGTAATTAACAAAAATGAATGAACAACTTATAAGGAACTTTGTTTTACATTTTCAAGCTTTTTGACCAACCGAAGAAATGTTATCGACATAATTTATAGAAAAAGAATTTCTAATTAAAATGTCTATATAAAAATTTTAAATAGTTTAATTATAATAAAAAAAAAGTGGGCCACTTGCTCTGCTGTATAGTAGAAATACTTCCGGTAGGTCGCTTTAATGGATGTGTTAAATTTGAATGTAATGACAGGTATCATTGTATAAGTACGAAAAACGATTCTGAACGGAGATGATTTGTATTATTAGGGTCATTGGTAGGATATATTATATTATTAACTATATTTAAATTGTAATATATCGTTATTTTATTCGATTTCGTAAAAAAAATAAATTTCATATATGTTCATAACATTTTTTCTATATGGACGCTGGAGTTTTTTTTTACTGTTATTTGAAGAAAAAATTATGGAAAACCTTGTGTTGAGTTTTTTTAACCTTAGATATAAATCACAAAAATTTTATAATTTTTCAACTTCAAAAATCCTTGCAATTTTTCGTGATTTTGACATGTTTTGTAAACATTTGAACTTTTAATGCTTATGAACAAAAAATGTGACTAACGATTTTTGATTTTTTTTTTTTTACTACAATAAGTACAACTTATAATAAACCTTGTATTAAAATTTAAATATTATTTGAGTAGTCAATTTTATTTTATAGACATTTCAAAAAAAAACTTAGAAAAATCGACAATTTCGATTGTCTATAAATAACTTGAATAGCTCAAAATATTTTGAAAATTGAATTGTAAATTGAAAACATTAATATAAACAATTGGTGAAAATTTAAAGTATTTATAATGGATCGCTTTTGAGTTACAGCAAAATAAAAAAAATCGATTTTGTCAAAAACTGATTATGCATACAAATTCCCGTTTTTCCTTACTTTTTTAGGGTTTTTCCTGACGCTTTTGAAAACTACTAAAAACTTTTTACTTTTAACCCCTCAAAGAACTAACTAGATGAATTTTCCTTTTCAAGGAAGGACTGAAGTAAAAAATCAAAGCATTATTTCTATTCCAAATCGTGATGACAGACACAAAAATAAAAATAAAATAAAAAATAAAAATCATTGTAAAATCAATACATTCCTCACTTCGTTCAGAATCCAAAAATATTAATATAAACATTTGAGGAGAACATTTTAAGTACGTGCCACGTGGTTATTCATTTTAGAATCACACAAAAAAAAAAAAAACAATCGATTTTGCCAAATATTGTGTTTTTGAGTGAATTTTCCCGTTTTTCTCTTAATTTTTAAAATACTGAGAAATAGTACATGATGAAATTCTATAACGATATCGTCATCGTCGATATCCTAAGCAATTAAGGATTTTCATATAATGTCTGTAATTAACACATTGCAGCCAATAACATATTATACAACATTATGCTCGGTTTTAATACTTATTATATTGTCATTTATTGATCGAATTGTAAAAAAATAAGTAGAGGAGCTCAATCTAACAATTTTAAAACTGCATTTCAAGTGTACAATTACTTAACAGTTTAACACAGTTACACAGACCCGTGGGGGGTTTTCCCCACAACCCCTCATCAACCTTGCTTATATTTTAAAATTTTAAATATCACTTTTTACCTACACAAATATTTAAATTTCAAATACTATATATTTTGATAGTAATGCCCACATGGTCACATCCTAAATAAAATAAAATAATAATAAACATACATAATTTATTTATTCAATATAATACTAAATGATAAAAATAAATTAATAATTATTATTTTTGATATTAAAAATCATAAAATTCGTTTTTTATAATTGACGTAAATTGAAATCCACATTTTAATAACAAATTGTTGGACATAAGTTTGTCCCGTTCCAGTGAAAAAATATAGTTGGGGTACGCAAAAAAAAAAAAAAATACAAGAGGAGCTCCATCCCTCAATGTGCACCCCCTCCAATTTGAGCACTAATTGTAATTTATAATCCATTATAGCGGACGACTATATAGGATATTCATTATACGATTTATACGATTATAGTAATAGAAGTGTAATCACAGTGAACCATGATCCACACGTAAACAAAATTATACATTAATACATAAGTGTAATACTCGGGTATTACCGCATTAGGAATAATAGAAATAATTATTATTGTGTACAAAAAACATTTAATGATTACTAAAAAATGGACCCAATGTCCTCGTGTCCCCGTGTACAAATAATATTGCATGATGGGTGCGGCCACGGCGTCAATACAAATTAATGTGGACTATGTATAGGTATTGCCAGCTAAAGTTCGTATTCTATACTTTGTATAATGTCGTATCTATTGTAATTGACGATTATTAATGGACTCGCGAGAAATAATACTGTCAAATGTCAAAATTAAATGATTTTAAATACGACGTTCGACTATGCTCTTGTCCGCATTACGGTCTGTAATACAAATTACACAAATCATAGTAATCATAAAATATAATGATTAATGAGTTACATTCGAGAATTCGACTAATACAATTCTAGTCGACTTCAACTCGTCTATAGTCGTCTCGAATAGCCAACAGCTTTCTATATATTCAAACGGCCTTGACACACTTTTCGGGCAACGATCATTCTCAGTTATCTACAGTAATTTTCTTATCAGATAAGCAGATCGATTGGATAATTTAACTATCCTTCCATTTATTATTATTGTAAAATATTAGTAGTTATTACCTACTTATTAGAACTTAAATTTTTCATATTCGTATTATTTTTTTTACGTCCAAAATCAGCTTGAAAATAAAACTAACTAATTATCTTATTTGAAAAAACGACTGAACAATTTCCATCACCTATGGATAACTCTACAGAATCTCAAGTATGTATCTGTAGGCACTTAAATATTTTGCTTTTATTTGTATCAGAGAATTTGGTTTAAGTTAATGTATGTACATTTTTTTGGTTTCTGTGCACAGACGTTGATTGATCATGCAAGTATTAGTATCACAGAAGCTGACAAGCGTATGAATTCAGCGTTGAGCCTTAAGGAATACTATACTGTATACATCATTGAAACAAAGTAACGTACATGACAAAAATATTCTAATACCTTTTTATGATTGTTGATTACTACTTATCACAAATAAAATAACTCCTTACCTTTGTGAATGAAGAATTGACAGTGAAACATGGGCTGAAGCAAAAGGAATGCAAAAGTTGTCATTGGCAACTCGGCGGTATACTGACTTTGTGACACTTCACAACCACTTGGGAGATAAATATCCTTGGGTTATCATACCACCACTGCCAGAAAAGAAACAATCTTTCATGTGGAACAGTGAAGCTGTCTCTGATACCATGGATCCAGATTTTGTTGATAGAAGACGTGCAGGACTAGAGAGTTTTCTCAAGAGAATAGCTAGCCATCCTGAAATAGGTTATGATGAGTGTTTTCTTAAATTTCTTGGCGAATGTGATAATTGGATGGATTTATCAAAACAACATAACAGTGAGTCAAAAATATTTATCACAAAAAATATGAAATAGATAATTGAAATTATTTATTATGTAAAATTTAATACAGAATCAAAAAATTAAAAAAAGACTACCTTTTTTAAAATAACTATTTGTATGAATACAATTTCAGACATCTTAAAAGATACAGAGCTTACAATTAAAACAATGAATGCATCATTAAGGGGTAGAAATTCAGATAATCGATTTGAAGCAATTAAAACTTATAGCAATAAATTACAGGTATATGTTATACAAAATTTTAATTTCATTAATTCATTTATGTTTTATAAATAATTTGTTTTTTAGGGTTCTATAAATAAGATATTAACATATCGAGCAAAACAAGCAGAGCGACTCTACAATGTAGATATGATTCATTTACACTATGGTAGAATTTTCAGTGAACTCAGTGCTGTAGACAATGATATTGGTGATGCAGTTCAGGTATTACTGTATAATCATGTGTATTTGTATTTTATATTAAAGCAATTCATTTTAATTGATTAAACTTAGTATAATACTTATGTACCTTTTCTTGGGACTGATAATTATTATCTTTGACAAAAATAAAATCTAATTACCTGCAATAAATTACAATTACAGTACCTATATTTAATAAACAAGGAATAAAATAAATAATTTATAAAACATATAAGGTGTAAATTTAAAAACAAGTAAAACGCAAATATTTTACTAGTATCATTAATAAAAAGGAAAAACAGTTACTGGTTCCATTATTTCCATTCATCTTGTAAGTTGTAATTGGTATTTTTTGTTTTAAGAGTAAGTATTTTTGTGAAATTTTAACTTTTTAAATACTAAATTGTGTTATATACTACATATTTAAATTGAATCTAATTAGTAATGCTAGAAATGCATGTGATAACTGATTAATAATATACATATATAAATAACATAATATCTATTACATATTTGCAATATACTATAAAGTAGATAATTTTATTTTTTTTACACATTACGATTATATCTATTTTGGGTTAAGATAAATTTATAAAAAAAAAATTATTTTACAACATTAATTTGATTACTTAACAATAAAAATGTATAATTTTTCATTTTTATTATAATTCCTTCTAATCAGTATTTTTTTTTCACTATTTTATTTATTGAGATTTAAATAAATGTTTTTGTTTAATGAGGTATACATCATATTTGCTTATCACTCTATAATAAATAATGTGAAAAAAATTATTAAATATTTTTGCTATCAACACTAATATAAATATTTTTTTTATCCAGAGAACCGGTCACTATATGGACTCGATTGCGTCAGCTATTAGTCCAGCATTAGAAGATGAGGAAGTTATTATGGACCAATTAAAAGAGTAAATAATATTTATATTTTTTATTACCTCCAAAAATATATTGTAGTATATAATAAATTGTTATTATTTTATATTTCAAATAACTCAAGTTTGAAGTAAATACTTCTGTTTTTTATAAAATATTGATTTCTTATTCAATGTGTTACAATTTAAGTTACTGTATATTATTATTGCCATATTTTTAATATAATATATATTTTTTAGGTACCTGGCTTTTACAAACTCTCTGCACACTTTTGTCAAAAATCATGATTCACTAAATTACAACTTAAACCAGTTAAATAATATGTCAAATAATAAAGGTAATTTTAAATTATTTATTTTGTTTAATTAATATGTACAATGTAGTAATATTTACTAAATTATTAAAATCTTATAGAATATATTCTCTATGTGTGTGTGTTTATAATCATGTTTTCAAGGTGCAAGCATTAGTGGTTTATCTACTGCTTATAAAGAATGCATGGTTGCTAAAAATATAAGTTTCATATATCGACAAGATCAGTTAATTTTAATATATCTTAAACAGTATTATTACTATGAATAATCATCTTTAAAACACTAGGTTAATAGAACTTTAGAGGATATTTATACATTTTAGTGCTAACCTTTTAATAATTCTTCCAAACTGTTTCAAATGAAAAAAAACTATTATCATGGATTATAAATACTAGTATTTGAAATCAATGCTATTATATGCCTAAATATAACATATAAATATTTTTGGTGTATAGTAATGTTTTATTACATTTTGATATTAAATACTAAACAATAAATAAATGTACATTATGCTATGTATATATAATTTATAATTTTGTTTTAGAAACTAGTGGAATAATGTCCAGACTCTTTGGTTATACTGCAGCCGCAGCTGAACGTGATTCAGCAGCTATTGAAGCTTATGAAAATAAGAAGATAGAAGCCAAAGCAAATTATTCGTAAGTAATACTACTAAAAATACAATTTAAATTGTACATAGATACTTTAATATTATTTAGCAATATTTTTTATCATGTAGAAGCATCATCATCTCTTAAACTTTTTTTTTGTTGAATTAAATATTTTTTCTTAAATTATTTTGTTATCTACTGAACATAATTACACATATAACTCATATAACAATCAATAATTATCATATATTATTTAGATTTATTTATTGTTTTAGTAATGTTTATTTGATCAATTCAATTTGAAACTAAAAAATTAGTGTTCTTGTTTAGTTAGTATCTTTCTTTTCTTAGTTTAATATAAAATGCAAATAATTAATTTTTTTATGTATTATTTTAAGAAGATATAATACATTCACAAATCAAATTCTGGTTTGTTTAGTTATGTTTAGTCATCTATTATTATAATATGTAAAGGGTAGTGTTGATTTAACTATTAAGTCTTATACTACATGTCTTATCATGACAATATCTTCTTAACATGCATTAACAGATTATTCATTCAATATTTAATCTATTATATAATTTTAAAAATTAATAAAAGAATTTAAATTAACATAATTAATATTAAGGTTAATAACTAACTAATAATTTAAAAAAAATTAATAATAATGTTAAATTTTATTTTAGTGAGTTTGTTGATAAATCATTAGAAAACTATAAAGAATTTGAGAGACAAAAAGACTCAGATCTTATGAAAATTCTTAAAGATTATGTAGCATTCCAAACTAAGTATGCTCAAAAGGTTTGTATATTATTTTAGTTAATTTATAATTTAAATATAATATAATATTATCATTAAGTATCTAGTTATAATATTTATCATGGTTACCATTTACCTTTCTATTTATTAAAATTAGATTTTATATAAACTAAAAAATGACAATATTTTTCCATTGTGAACCATGTATTGATTATAGTTTGTTAATATTTAATACAATTGTAGGCATGTTTGAACATAATTAAGCTGTTACTTTTACATTATTCAGTGGTTAGACTAGTTGTGATGTAACATACAGAATATAATTGAACTTGCTGGTTAAAATAACTTTATTTATAAAATCAAACTTTTTTTTGTAAACTTATGTGATGCAGATATGGTCCAAAAAAATTTAAATATTTTATATTAATTAAACTGTATAATATATAATATATTATATGGAATATGTTTAATATACTAAAGTATGTTTATTTAAATATTATTCTAACAATAAATTGTATTTTACAGGGGCTACAAACGTGGAAAAATATTTTACACAGCATACAAAGTATAGAATAAGCCTGTTGCAGCCTTTACATATCATCATTATTTAAGTCAATTATTAATCCATTTTATTCATCATTGTGTACCTAAACAGTCATTTTTATGTTAATTTAATACTAGGTCATTCCAATATTGTTGAGAATAGTCTACTTAAAACTGTGAATGCTGCTAAAGAATCACTGAAACAAATTTTAAGTAGGCATTCTTCTAATTCATTATATTGTTATTTATTTTATAATTAAACCATATAACCATTTATAAATTCATCCAAGCATGATATATGTTAAATTATAATTTTTTTTTTATGCAATTCGTTAGCTAGTTGAAACACTTGTTATTTATCTGTACATAGTAATAAAAAACTTAATGTGCCTAACTGAGATTGGTAAAAGCTCTAAAAAAATGTATATAATGCTGCTATATTTCTTTTATAGATTAAATTAATTAAATTTAAATGTATTAAACATTTACACTTGGCTATTAAAAACAATGTTTTAATTATTTCTGTATAATCAAATCTAAAGTTGTTACCAAATGTATATGTATATTTATTTATTGAATTATATTCTTATTTAGGAATTAAATTATTTTATGTTTTTATATTCCACATTTAACTAGATACCCACTAAAATATGTTTTAAAAACTATTATTTTAATAAAGTCAATTAATTTTACATTCAAACCATATGCAGTGGTACAGTGCCTACTTTTTTGCCAACGAGATAACAATATTTTAGTTGCACTACTCACAATATGTTTTATTGGTTCTGACACATAGAGAGTTCTTAACCCCACATGCTCACAATACAAACCATATTAAAATTGCATGGCAAATGTATTCAACTACAAATTCTTATTATACTCAAATAAAAATAATTTTTTATAAGGTATAGCCGTATAGGTATAACATATAAATACTTATTTGATTTAAGTCTGAAATGTATTTAACAAATAATGAATATTTTAATAGGTTTTAATTAACATATTTTAATATATTATACATAGACTAATGACTATTAAATCAAAATATATTTTAAAATAAACTCGATTTATTACTTAATTACCCATGCACATTTTCAATTATTTTTTTCTTAAAATGTATAATATAATTTATAAGATACTAAATTTTAAAGCGTTTGAAAAAATTTTAATTATTTTTTACTTTGGAGATTATACCTCTATGAAACACGAAAAAAATAATTTATTTTTTTTAAATGCAATACATTATACATTTACATAATAGATATTAAAATAAATATCTTCAACTTTTGAATTTAAAAGGATTATAAAATAAATTTTAAACATTGAATACATATATATTTGTGATATATTTATTATAATGCCTGATGTTTGAAAGATTTATTTATGAAGAACATTGTAGACACTGTAGTACATTTTTAAGTTATTCACCCACAAATATAAAAATGTATCCTATATTATGATAAAAAAAAAGTCTTGAATCTCAAATAATAACTCAAAAATATCATAAATATTTAAAAAGTTGTATGATGTACAAAAAATAATGAATGAAATACTTGGTGAACATTTCAATTCTATAATTATTCTGATTGTTCGTATTTGAATTATAATAAAAAACAAAATATATTATTTAAAAATTGATATTTCGTAACTACCAGGCGACTTGAAACAATTTTGATCATATGACTACTCTTACTAAGGCCATTACTTGGGAGACTTCCCCTCCCCCGAAAATTTTTAAAAGTAGAAATATTTTAGTGGTGAATATAGTTCATTGACTAAAATTCTAATATCTACTGAAAAAAATGTTGGATCCCTCCACGAAATTTTTTTCAGTTATAGCTTTGACTTTTACTGATTTGATAATGATATAATTCTATTCTTTAAGCAAATTTCGTCATTCGTGTTGTCTTACACCTTCAAGGAATAGATTGGGCAAAAAAAAAAAATTAAAATAATTAAAAAATGCATATTCCAAGCCACTAGATTTTGGATGTCTTGGAAAAACCGTTTTCTCAAATTCAAATTGTATTGAATCCTTTGTGAAAGATCGCTTGAAACTCCATAGTAATACATTTTTGAATAAAAGTGTAAAAATCTATATTTTTACTGATTTTTATAAATTTATACTTTAGTTGAAAAACAATCTACACTTTTTTAATAACTGTTTTATTTTTTATAAATTCAGTCTTTCCTTGTTCAATTAAAAATACTTTAAGAACTTAAGAAACTGTTCCGTGTTCACTGCCCTGCTTTTTTTTTAGTACGCATTGATAAAAGATAAATGTTCAAATTTTTTAAAAGAATGAAACTTAACGAAACGTCCTAAACAATATTTTTATGAAGTCAGAATTGTATTTCCTTTATTTAGCATTATAATAAGTTATATGCTTTTATTAAAAATTATATTATTATTTTAAACTTTCAAATCACCTTAATTAATGGTTAATATTTATAACAATAAATATAATCATTACATTTTCATAATTTGTATTTTGTTTTTCCCATTATTATTAAAAAGTAGGTACTTTGGAAAATTTAATTTTGACCTCTCCAAAATACAAAAAATATCCAATTTTCTTGCCAAAACTACCTCAATGTTAAAAATCAGAATCATTTTTCTACTATTCTACTATATAAAGTGTCTTGCAAACACAAATAAAAAAATTAATATGTACGAGTATATACCTATAGAAAAACATATTGTTAAAAAACTAAGAATTCCACTCGGAATTTTCGAGTTAGGACTAAACGTGTTTATTATATTAAATTGATTAAATTAAAATCATTTCAAACGCCACTTAATAAAATATTCAAAACTTTCTCCCTATATGGCCTAAATATTTATTATTATTATGAAAATGTAGCGCTGGTAAAAAAATCACATTGGACTTCTGGCGATATCTAGACAATGATAATAATGCTAATAAGTTGGTTACGATAAAATTTTTTTAATAAAAATCAACGTCGTGCCGATTGGCTTTTCAATAAATAACTATACCATAATTCAGTATAGAAACAGTATAGTACAATAACAGTTATGAGATAACGCTATAACACTTATACCAAACAGAAAACTTACTGTAATGAGCTTTATAATTTAACAAATAAAAAATACATCCTATAGGAATATTAAAGTTATGCAATATCAAAACACAGAATTGCTAAAAAAAAAATTAATTTATCGACATTTTTGTATAAAAAGTCATCTTATAGAACGTTTAGAATATTATTAATTATAAATAAACGATATAACAATGTGTTAATAACATTACATTTTATTAACTCAAAAATGTACAATATATTATTTTATAACTTATAAGCTAGGTATATACATTGTAATTTAGTTTTTGTGGGTAGTTCCTATGATGATAATAATATGAAACAATCATTTCGAATTAATTGTCTAGAATTTCGCATTGCACTTTTAATGTACACCGTTTGAAACTTTTGGAAGAAATATTATTTTTAAAAGTTTATTATGTCATTATCACGTTTATTTTTTATGATATACAGAAATTCCATCTTTTAATCAGTAAATTTGGATAATAATTAAATTACCGTTTAAGCGCCAAATGTTTTTAAGATCAAACGGCGCAAAAAACGATAAGTATCATTATTGTTATATGGGCGTTGTTGTATTAAGGCTATTATTAACTACTATAACATTATATATATGTAGATATAGACATTTTAGTTTTTAATCTTATAAATACATCGGTAATGACTAAAGAATATATTAAAGACAAGTTTATTGAAAATCATTGTTCTATACATATAATATATTATTATTTTTACTATTTATACACGGTTAACCTGACTTAGCCTATACACATACAACATACTAAGTATACACCTACTCACAGACAAATATTGACACTCTGTATACAGGGTGATTTCTCATTATAACCCAATAGTATTTTTTTTTCGGTAAAAATCTGTGTTTCTTAAAATATTTTTTTTTACACAAATTGAAGGCAATCTGAAGCTAACACGAGATTCTTGAACTCGTTAAAACTGTGAATACTTGTATAATAGGTATCATTTGTTGACGATTGATAGTTCGAAATTCGATTTCTATACCGAATTGAAATCCTTAAAAAAATACTCTGTTTAAGGATAATAATAATGTGGTTTCATACCATTGGTATATGTTAAAAATAATATAAAAAAAAATTACAACCATCAATAACAGTATAGGAAATATCTCCACATTTTTGTACCCGATGACTTTGAATTATGTAAAAAAAAAAAAAAAAACGCTCAACCAATACGTTTTCGAATAAGTACACATGAATATTACCGAGAAAACGACTGTGGTAAAAGAATCACCTTGTGTGCATATTTCGTGTACTGGTCACTAGGGCGATGTGTGTGTGTGTGTATTCGTTCGTTAATCACGTATACACGGCGGAATATACCTGTAATATCGACCCACACGACGTTTAAAATACAATCTACCGCCATCGACTGCCCACACGCGCGTATTTTTTTACATCGCAACATTGTTTTTTTTTTTTATCGTTTTTTTAATTTACTATTATTATTATTACTACTACTACTACTGCCGCCGCCGCTGCTGCTGCTGCTGCATGACGCACTCGATCTAGTTTGTATTGGCTGCGTGCAGCGATCATTCACCGCCGTCAACCGCTGCCGGTCGGATGACGTCCGGCGACGACCAGCTACGACCGATCGGCGCGACGACTTGTCCGCCGGCCACCAGACGCACGCTGCACTCGTCGTCGTCGGCCGTGAAGAAAGTCGACGACGGCGTCACCGTGTGGGGCGTAACGGTCCGGTCCAACTGTCAGATCGCATTGCCCGTCTTCGGCACGCTGTTCCTGGTCGTCGGCATAGTGCTCACAGGTATGACGCGCGACCGCCGCCGCTGCGGTTACGTGTAGGCGGTGTAGCAGCGGTATAGCTGGTCGAAATCAGCGGGATCGTTGTCGGCTCGAAAAAAAAAATATATGCGGTAACGCTGCTTGTGCTCACCTCGTTTTTGTACGCGTCCTTTATTCCTCTATATGTATATAGCTGAAGCCGATAAACGCTCGTCGAATTTTTACGATCGCGTACAGTGACGATACGATATTATCATAAACATCGGCTATTCGTCGGTCATTTCCCGGTCGGCAACGGTCGACGATTATTGTCCGTCGTTAACGACGAGACGCTGTGTCTCATCGACGAATTTACTTTACGACATTTAAGTGAGTCGAACGGGAGTTAGAAGAGCGTGTACGACAAACACGCTGAAAATTATCGGCGATGTAGTTCAGTCGTTCTCAACTTTTTTGCTGTCACGGGTCACCAGACGACTTATTAAGTGGGACTACGCAGCATAAAAAAATAGATTTTTTCCTAATACAATGCGGTTACGGTATCCTTATTTTATCGCGGAGCGGTGGTTGAAAACCACTAAGTAGTTCATCAACAACATACACTTGTCGCTATTAAAGAGTCAATCTACTCAATCTGCAAGATCGTTTTCCATTCCTTCGAATGTTTTTTCAGTTTATATCTATTCATAATTATAATTAAATCTATAAAAAAAATCCATTTATTTTGATTTATTAGAATTATGATTGAACTATACTCAGACTATCAAGTCTTTGAAATATTATGATTCATTAAAATATAAATAAAATTAATAAAACGCAAATACAAAGATTTTGTTTAACTGGTCAAGTGACAACTAAACAAAAATATTAGTGTTATAATAATAAATTGCAATAATTCTGATAATTGTTAATAACTTATATAGATAGGATTTATATTTATAAAAACACGGGAATAATACGTAACATAAATCGTATCGTAATAATGTCATTATACACGTTTATAATATTATATTTAGCTTGAAATATTCTTTTTGTAAATAATTCTGACATATTATAAAATATATTTGTATACAATCTAATATTTTAAATATTAAATGGTGCGAGGAATGTATTGATTTCACAATGATGTATGTTTTTATGTGTCAGGGGACACGTTTTAAGGCAATAAAAATGCTTCGATTTCCAACTTCAGCACCTTTTTTGGTAGGAAAGTAAATTCGGTTGGTACTTTGGGGGTAAAAAGTTCAATATTATTATTAAAATAATTATTTTGTAACCATGGTTACCTTAAGACTTACGTATATTAATTATATAGAATGAAAATTAAAAATATGCAAATTAATTATTAGATCGTACCTTCTTATACATATTCAATGAATTTATTCACACTGTTTGACGATAAGGTGGTATTGACTCAAAAGTTAATAACAATAATATAAAATAATATGGTAAAATTTATAAAATATAACATAAAATATACTTTTTTTATTATTATTATTATTATTATTATTTATAAAAGATATTTACAAATGGTATACACAGGATAATACAATAAGTGAATAAGATAAAATACAATACACCAGACATGGAAACTGATGGAAGGAGTGTCCATCGACACTACTTTTAATTATAATTGAAATGGATAGTTTTTAAAATAATAGTAAAATTTTAAATCCTGTAAGTGTTGTTTAATAAATATAAATCACGTGGTAATTTACGTTTGAGACGATCCGTGACGGATAGGTTTGTCAGCAGGTAATGTGCGAGAAGCTAGTTTTGATATGAGGGGTTTTGAGTGCTTAAAGCAATTATTATGAAATGTGTTGTAGTGATAGAAAGCGGATAATTTTGGACATTGGTATGTTGATATCACGATGTAAGGTGCGGTTACTGACGTACCAGGGAGTATTAGAAAGGACACAAAAATATATAGTTTTGAAAAGCTTGAAGTTTTGTTAGGTTCGACATTTTTAAGGTACCCCAAAGTTTGATTCCATAGGTCATTGCCGGACGTAGTAATTGTTTATAAATCAGTGTTTTGTTGTTTAAAGAAATTTTGGATTGGACTAGTGGTCTTAATTTGTGGAGCCTGGTGTTGAGTGATGATTTTTTGATTTGATATGGTGAGATGGTGTGAATCGTTTTTCGTATACAATGACATACCTGTCATTGAATTCAAATTTAACACGCTCATAATAATGATCCACTCGATGCCTATCGTTCATCAGAATGGTACACACTTGCCTACATTGGTTTTAATAAATTATTATAAACTATCTAAAAATTAAGTTTCTAAAACTTTTTAAGGAATTGGTCGTCAATGCAAACCTGAAATAATAGGTTATAGGTATATCGCCGTTTGTATGTCAATAACAAATCAGAACCATAGCATTATAGCAATGAAAATAAAAGGTCCATAATAAAAATCAACAATCGTATTTAAAATGTCAATAAAAACAAAACAATTTAACTATGCATCAAAATAATACAAGTATACAATACTTAATATCGCATAAACTTACGCAACTATAAAAGATACACATTTTGAATGGACACTCGCAGCTAAATCTTTTCATTTTATAATTAAAATTATTGTTTTTAAATAAGAATTTATTTTTCATTGATGCTCGTATATACTTATAAAAAACAAGAGTAGTATTGTTAGTTTATAATATATTATAATGATTTGTATCGTAAAATATAATATATTCTTTATTGTCATATCGTATATGTTCAAGACGGCGCTTTGTATAGGCAATTTAGGGCCATCGATTTATTTTCTGTCAACATAATTTATTGTTAATTATTATTATCATTATTAAATTTAGAGTTAATGGTTTGTTGATAATAAATTGTAACACCAGATGTATGTATATTGCATTGTACTTATGTCTTGTACTGATAAAATATGATTTGTCAACACAGTTATATCTTACGGCTGGGTAACTGGAAATGGCGAAGACGACTCGAAACGCAAGTTCTATACGTCGTCGAACAACGGACGATTATTGGGACCTATATGTTTGGTCGTATCGATCGTAATGTTCGTCGCAACAGCTGTACTCCGGACAATCAGTACGAAAGCCCGCTTCCGGCAAACTCGGGTTGGATTTCACTGTCCCGTCCACGGTGACTTCTTTCCAATCAGTCCTGGTCCTGATCCGAGGAAATTCTCCTGTGAGTGTGTAACAAAAAATCTCAGTATTTTAAACCGCAATATTCATAAGATATTTTAAAAATTCAGAATTTTAATAAACGCACAATTAAATCTAAAAAAATACTATGCGACCGTGGTTAAAAAATCAAACCTTTGGTAGTTTGGTGTATAGTTTTGTCTATTAGGTACGTACGATGAATATAATTTAATACAAAATAAACGCGTTTGTATATCTATGTTTTAGCTATTATATCTTTTTTTTTGTTAAATCTCCTTGTATAGAAGAAACTGTTAGGTTAGTTCTGTCTATTGCATTATTGCCTACTCCCCGGATTCACATTACTTACTCTCGCCTACTATATCTAAACGGTGTTGGTTTTACAGTTTCTACGGAAAACATTTCCGAAGACCCGTGGACGTGTAATTGTTTAAATCGATCAAAAGGAGACTCACAGGAAACGTTGGCCATCGAAGACTTGCCGCCGCAATGTCCGCACAACGGCGCGCACGGGAGCAACACCAGAAGCCCGAGTCCAGTGTCCACTTGTCCGACGCCAAAACCATTTTTGATATTCACAGATTCCGTGCACGGGTGGGTCTTTTACTGAAATATTTATAAATTTATAACACAACTATATCCATAACAAAATAATGACCGCTAAAATTACATCACATTTATGTATTATAAATTTATAACTCAATACTAGTTCAAATAGTCAAGTAGTGAAATTAATGTGGTCAAACCATACGCGTTAATACTCAAATTTTCCCTCCACGTTACCAAAAAAACAAAAAAACTTAAACGTTTGTTAAAGTTTTGATTGAATTCGAGGTTAGGTTATTTTTATAGTATATGATGGGATATATTTTAATAAGCATCGTAAAAAAATGTTTAACATTATTCAAATCATATAAAGAATACCAATCTGATCTGGCTGAAATTCTTATTTTGTGTTTTGTGTGTGATATTTTATTATTTTTTTCTCCTTTGATGCCTTTCTAGTGCTTGTAAAGAGCTGTGCAGCGGAAACACTCTATTTCCGGACGAACCGTTCGGATCTATTCGATCTCTGTCGGTTCCAAACGATAACCTGGCCGTGGCGTGTTTTCCCATCGAACACAAGCCCGAACAGTACTTGAACGTACCCGAAGATTATTGGTCTCACAAGAGGTAAGCATCATGCACAAGAATACGAGATCATAATGTATTTATATTTATTGATATTTTGATATAATATTACACAATCTTGATTTGATCAGCAAGCGATCTAAAGCACGTAAATAAGCGAACGTCATAAGCGTTATAATGACGTGTCAGCGTTAGATACAAAACAGCCCTGTCAATCACATATAAACATTATAAATAATTATAAAAATTGTATTGTAAAACTATTCAACTATGTGAATCTAAATAAGCAGTAATTACAGGGCCAATTACCGAGGAAATGTTAGGTCCATTGTATTTGAAAGCACTCAATCCATAGCATTTGAAAAAGGGTGTTTTAAATATTTAAAATTGTTCAAATAATTGTACAACTGATTACAGTTAGCAATTGATTATCGTTTGTGCCGATTTAAATATCTAAAAATAAAAAGTTCACTAGATTAACGAATTATTTCTGAATAATATTTATAATTGGTTAATGGTTATACGGTTACACGAATTGAACACCGTAGTTAAATTATATTTTACAAAATGCTATTGTCAGTTTTTGTCATAAATATGTAAAATTATATACACAGTTTATTATTGTACACATATATGTATTCGACAAAAATAATTTACGAATGATTACAGATCCTTTGCTAGGAATCTTCGTATAACTGATGTCGTCCGTTTCGACTTTTCTAATGTCAATTGCCATATTTCTTTGTTTCAAAACAGTTTATTATAATTCGTGATATTAATTAATAACACGCATATATACAAAACAAAATTTATCACGATATAATATATCTAATTTTTTGCAATGATTGCGTATAAATGATAGAAAGTTACATGTCACTTAATAATATATAATATAAATCTGTGAAAAACAAACTTACAATATAGGTTTTAAACTTGTAAATTGTAACTACATAATAACTAATAGTATATAATAAAACAAAAATGTATACCTAAGTATTATTTGCAGATTACACAATATTCGAAATAAACTTATAATAATTGTTCTATAGTAACTTAAAAAATTAAATATATAGTTTATATATAACATAATTGCCGTATCAATCGTAGATGACGTGGATGCACGCACAGTAACGTGCAGTACTTCAGCGGAAAACAATGTGGAAACATTATGGCGGTGATTATAAAATATATAAGATAGATAAAAATGTATGTAACGATTGATCGTAGTTTGACCACGACTGCGTATATATATATGTATATATATAATATATATATACATTATACATACCGATACCCACTCGACCAGGATTCACTAGTCTCTAATCGGAAGTCTGTTCTGATTAATTGCGCCGGCGGTGTATTTATTACAGTGATTACACTATTACATTACCGTTTAATTAAACATAACCGTATAAATACGGGTTTTCAAACAAAAGCGTCGTTGTATTTTATGCATAATTATTTGATTATTAAATATTATTATACTTCAGTTATTACGGGTATTATATGTATTATATATACGAGTGAAAAACGTCAACATTTATTAGTAGTTATTATTGAAACCTATATAAAATCGGATAATTTCTAGACAAAGTTAATAACATAATAATAATAATAAAAAATGACATGTTCCTCCACGCTTAAAATCCGTTTGGGTCCAGACGTTGGCTGCATCTGGAGACTTATTATTACACCACAATGATATAATTTTTAATTACTGTGTTTTTTCCTCGACAGATTGAGTTGTCCGAGTCTACCATCGGCGGGAGACGAATTTCCACAGCCGGTTCACAAGCCTCTAACGCCACAGGTTGTAAAGGTGACGCGCGAAATTAAATTTGTCACGCCTGTAGACAAGAGCCCATGAGTATTTGATTAATTCACTGTGTCAACCATTCGTGTTGCTGTTCAGATCGACAATGGTTTATATTTATATTATATGAATTCAATAATCTGTAACTTTCAGAAATGTGATGAATCCGTAGCTAATATAGGCATATCATCTATTATTAAGTCTAAACGCCAGTTTTTTCTACACAAAGTTGTATGTGATACTTAAATATAAACTAAATGATATTCGGTAGTAAAATTATTTTCTTAATAGTATAGACTATTATTATAGCTGTTAAGAAAACAAATCAATTAACTAATAATGTTAATGTTCTGTAAGAATCACGCATATTTTTTTTTTAATAAATGACGTTTTTATTGTAACAAATAATATAGTTTTTTTTTTCATAAATTATGAATTTAGCCATTTAGTTACGTGTTTAGTATATAGAAAATACATTAATTTTATAATTTTTTGCATTTCAGCACAATATTGTAAATCATTTTAATCATATAAATATATTTAATATTATTTAATAATTCTATATTATAAATACAGGAAATCGCTAACGTGTTTGAGTTTTATTTAAAAAAAACAGTGTCTTAGGAACTTAATCTAGATCATAGATAAAAACAGTGACAACTATAGTACACAATAATATATATATAATTTTAAATACTTATATACAAAGTATATAGGTACTTCAAAACTTATATAACTACTAATCAAATATCCAGGTTTATTTTTAATTTTAATCTTAAACTATATTAAGTACTTTAGGTACTTTTTAGGCGATTTACGATTATTATAGCTACTTAAGTTGTCTTTTATAATTTTTATATTATAATAAAAATACTTTAAAATATCAACTCTAAAAATTAACTGAGTACATTTATCATGTAGTTTATACTGTTTTTATTTAATTAATCTATTCTAATTTAAACAGATAATAATAAATCTTTATTTATAAAATATCAATATTCAATATTATGATTTATCGCAATGGCTTTACAGTAGTTAAAAATAAGACATCTTATAATTACTAAGTAACTACTATTAACTATGTTACTATGATGTTGGTAATAAGTAATAACTAATTAATTATGTATTATTAGACTTATTATCACTTATAATAAAATATGACACTGAACGGTAGTAGACGACATCCGATAGTGAATATGTACATAATAATATGTATCTTTACTATAGTAGATATGCTAAAATTCTAAATTTCAAATAAAAATTATAGCGTAAAATTAAAACATCTTCACTATCGAGTATCGGGTCTATAATAGACAAAATATATTTTTCTATGTTATGTTAAAAACAGATTTCTGATGATAGTGAGAATTATGACATCACAAAAGAGTGTTTACTAAAAGGTACTACAATATTGGATGTAATTTATTGAAATAATGTTTCACCTTCGTAGTATAACAATGTGGTAATTTATTATAATTTTTGTTCAATTTGCTGTATTCAGCAAACATAATGTGGTATATTTTAATATTTATTTGGATAATTATTAAAATATTATAAGTACCTGTCCTTAGGTAGTTATAGTTATTAATAATGAGTTATTATAATTTATTAACAAAATATTTTAAAGTCCGATTACACTGTGGTTTTTGTGGATTAAACGTAAATTAACTATTTACCATTTAAAATTGTTATTTTGGAAAAGGTAAATATTAATTATTTGTAGAATGGTTTGATTGTTTAGTACTTTAGTATCTACCTCTAAACGTATGAGTATATAATATAATATATATTATGCTTTATAATATGATATTAAATATCATGAAAAATAAATTGAAAATTATAAAATATTAAAACGCATATAAAAAAAGATCCACTGACAGCTGATGTGTATTAACTCAAGTTTGTGTGTAAAGTATAAAAAAAAATTGTTTACATACTATAAAAACTCAAAACCCGTATACAATTTAAATGCATAAACTATTTTTATGATATTTCAACAAATCACAACATTTTATATTTCGTTTTTTTATCTCGTAAAAAAGAACTCTTAATTTTACTTTAGATATATTATATTTTATTAAAGTAGTATATAAATTGATAGTAAATCTATTTTCTTATTAGTTTAAATTACATGTAAGTACTAGTGTTTTAGATTTATAGAAACCAAAGAGTAAAATAACGTTATATTATTGTTTTGGTAGATTAACACCAGAAAATATGACTAAATATTTATTTAATATTTTAATCTAAATATATTTTTTAAATAATAATAATAATAATAATAAAATAAAAATTCAAACTTCAATTTTTACTCGGAAAAATGAAAACCAATAAAGATATAATATAATCACAATTAGAAAAATTCCAACCACTACGAGTTTATTACTAGTGTTTATTATCATAATATTATAATATGACGAATAATACGTAATACCTATTGATAATTAACACATTGCACCAGATGACCGATAAATAACTTTATTTTCGGCTCACATATTTCAGATCAAACGTACTCCCTTGTGACCTCGCCTTGCAGTTTACCACGTTCGTTTAAGATAAAACCCGGCATGTTTACCTTTACACATATGTTTTCCCGTGCCGTCTTCATGTTAATTTAGAAAAACATTTAAGTCGATCGTATTGTTTATACTTATTTTCCATTCGAATTCAACACGGCCACAATATATATACTTTATACATGTATGTATGTTTTTACGAACCAGATAATATTTAAATGTCTAAACATATAATTTATTAAATAAACAACGCTTCGATAAAGGTTATTGCCCCAACCGTTTTCGGTTCTTAAGCTATATCCGATGGTTATAATCTGCAGAACAATGCTGAGAATATTTTGATGTAAGTATACGAATTCATAGTTATAGATTATAATACTGTATTCATGTTATAACAAACGATTCCGAAATTATAAGTACAAATTTAATTTTACAAATTGTGTAATACGAATAACTTTTCAGTTTTTAAAAATGTTGTAATATGATCCTATAAATTACGGGGCCACCTAATTTTTTTTTTAAATTAAATATAATTAAATATATTATAACTTGAGCGTTTACAAATAATATTGTCTGTTTGATATAATTTGATTATTTAAAGTCGTGTGCGTACATGTATATTGGTATTAATATTAGTAGATATTAATAGTAAAAAATACATCAGACTACCAATAAAATATAGGTATAATAGAGTGAATGGCATAAAACAATAAAATAAAATTTGTTTAATAATATTCAAACAATATTTTATGCGAATATATTTTAATAAAAATTTGTCCATATCATTATATTTACATGTAACACTTAATGGCATAACATAATATTATTATACTTTTAATCGGCCAACGTTCAGTTGTGCCGCAAACAATGTTCACACGATAGCTAATGTATTCTCGTGCATCCCAGGGAAACCTAATTGAGCTTCTTGCATTATTCTTAACCTCGGTCCCATGGGCACACCGAGTTTATGCATCCTTTCCTCACTCATGTATGGCAATTCCACCAAGCCGATTTTTTCTTTCTCGAATGCCGACGCGTATTTCTGAAAGGGGTAAAACAACCAATAGTTAGCTAAATGTTTTTGCTTTTCAATGATTAGAAAACATACTATACCGAGAACTAATTATAATAAAAAATTATTTATAATTTTATCGTCATAAATTATTGTGTTTCAATGTGATTATTTTAAAAAAGATGATTTGATACGATTTTAATGAATAATATAATATAATAATAATACATATATAGACTATAATATATTACCTCATATCCTAATTTTTTGAGAAACAGTCTTAATAGTGGAGGCTCATCGCCAAAAAACTTAGTTAGCTTCTTTACTTTATTCGGACTCGAGTTTGTCTGTTCCGGACAGAGAGATTGAAGGACTCGAGGGACAGAATGTGAACGTACAGACAACATGTTTGTCTGTGTTCGCAATGCAGAAAGTTCATTTCGGATAACTTCCATTTCTTGAATCATGAGATGTTGAGTCCTCATTTCAGACGAAAGGTGTGCAACACTTCTCGCCAGGGTAACTACGTGAGATTCCAAACGTTGGAAACGTTTATTAATACCCTGAAAATGATTATTTTTAATATTCAATTATTTGTAGAAGATTATTGGTCCATTATAATTTGTATGTTAATACATTTTATAAATACGTTTTAAAAAATACAAACAACTAATTACATTATATTTTTCTATTTGCATATTCTTATACGTATATATCATTGTTAAAATAATATAATATAGTTCTTATTTTATATAATATTTTTTAAGTTTAATTTCCAAAACTTACTTTAATATCCTTAACAGATTTCTTCCGATCGTCTGTAGACCTTCGGTGTCTCTCACGATAAGGTCTACTGCTAACCGATGACGGAATTGAAGACATACTACCATACATTCGTCGTCGGTGAACTCTAGGGTCTGACGGTTGATATCTAGGACCACCGCCAGATTTACGAACCCCGAGTAATTTGAGTACCTGTACACGTGGTTCGTGGTTTTAATATCGAATAGGGTGGAAAATTAATATTAAATTACGTACCTCCGAGTACATAGTTTCCAATCCTTCTAACTGTTTTCGTATTGTGCGTACGTCACTGTTAACGGTTTCGTCATCACTGCTTGCTTCTTCGTCAAACATTGAGTCCATATCACCAACACTGCTTGCTATAGTAGTTTTATTTATATTTTATTAATTATAGTATTTTTATATTAATGATATTATTATTATCAACTATCAAGTTCTTACATTGTAGTATTCTTTTTAAATCAGGTCTCTTATTAGTATTTGTTTGTCTATGTGATTTTTCTTTTGGTGCCCTGTTTGACCAAGGTGTTCTTTGGTTTGAACTTTGTCCTCTAGATTTTACTGAGTATTCAGTTCGACTGTAAATGAAAAAATGACAGTGAATAAATTTAAAAAATAAATTAATAATAAATCTTACAGTTTATGCACTGGTGTTTGCATATCATCAGATGATCCATCAGGAGACAGTGGTGGTAATGGTGGAGTTACAGAAGATACACTATCGCTTAATGTTGATGGCACACTGACTTTAGATGGATCGAGAATTTGTCGTAACTCAGTATCTACATAATCCATCCATTCGCTTTGACCTTTTTTACCTGTAAAACATTAAACTTTTTGATAAGTGGTTAAATTCTATACATTCATTTAGAAATGGATTATAATAGCATTTTATAAAAAAAAATCCATAACAATTAAAATACAAAAAAAATAGAGTAATAATATTACTATGCTTTTTAAATAAATATTAAAACATATATATACTTATTTCATAATGAAACCGACTGAATATAAAAATTGATTTTAAAATTCAATAAAATCATATTACTATAATATATATTATATAATAATTATACAGTATAGATAAAAATATATTCACTTGCATACCTTGATTTGTTTGTAATTCGGAAGATGATTCAGGACTAGTTGCAGAATTTTGAGCTTTGCCACTACTATATACGGTACTACCACGTCCAGAATCAGATTGCCCTCCACTTCCCAATCTCCCATCTGAGCTAGCCCCGCTAATTGGACCACTCGCAGCCCTTTGTTCTTCCAGTTTATCAACGTCATCTAATGAACTCGGCTGGGACTTGAAATCATCCCGTTTAGAAATTTTTCGAGCAAGATACCTGTCGCTTGAATATTGCACATTGGTTTGACCGGTCTGCTCAACAAGATTATCGTTCGATTTTGATCTCGAAAAAGGCACTGGCGTATCTTGACATTTAACCGGCAAAGGTGTTTTAAAACAATCTTGTGGTTGTGTAGGAACTGAAAGTCTTTTTTTTACATATAAAGGACTTTGGTTGATCTGTCCATAGTTAGACTGGACTCTGACTTCGTAATTATTTCTGTTAACGTCACTATACGTCGAAGGATCTGGTTTTCTCATGTCAATTACTCTATTAGTCTGTATTGTATGTGGCCTATCATACGTTCTCGATGGACCAGGATTTGTTCTACATTGGTCTGGTGTTTGATAAACGTTTTGATTAGGCACGGATATGGCTAAATTTTGCATTTGATTATTAACTGCTAAATACACCCCATGCTGAATTAGTTGACTGTGAGGGCTCAATGCTGGATCGTCTAACTTCACAGGAGTTGGCATTGGTACTTCTGCGTTATTCAAGTTTGTCTCTGATACTTGTTCATTTTTAGACTTTGAAAATCTTGTTGTTATCATATCTTTAATGCGAGATGAAAATTTCTTTGAGTTATTAGGATCTTCAGGCGTAGAATGCGATGGTCCAGCTATATAAGTATCAACACGTCTATAAAATAATTAAATAATTTGTTGTGAATAATAATAAATAATCAATAATATTGTTTACAAAATTTAATCTTACTGTGGAAATCCATTAGAGTCGTCTCTAAATATCGGAGATAATTCTGTTGGAGGATCCAAAGGCTTTATAGGTTCAGCCTAAAGAAAATTATTATCAAAATAATATTATTCACAAATTTTTAAGTTAAATGTCATGCTTACCTTATAAACATACTGTTGATTGACATTATCCTTAATCATAGTATAATGATGAGGTGTATTATATTGATGATTATTTTGAGGAACATTGTTCTAAAATAGATATGATTTTTTAATTTATATCATTATATTTTTTAATTAATTTCAGTAAACATACTACGTTCGAAGATTGCTCCGACCATGCAATTTGTACATTTGGTGTATCAGGTGCAACAGATTTTGGTCTTTTTTTGTACTCATTTAAAATAGGTATTTTTAAATTCTTGTCCACATTACTCAGGACTACCTCCCTTTCAATCTGAAAAGTATATCTGCGTTTAGTTTTCATTTTAAGATTTAATATCCTACAATAGATTTTCTTTTATAATTAAAAACAAGATCATTTTTTTTTTTATATAATAATGTATAAAACGAAGTATGTCAACCTTGATCGTTACTGTTTTTTAATTGGTTGTTCTGCTTTTAAAACATTCTAACGTAACAAATGCGTCAAGTCTATGCAGCTTATTAACGTTTACTATATTTGTAATGCATTCTTTTTTTTGACACGTTCTTGGAAATTTTATTTGTACATCAAACAAACACGGAAACACCGCACAAATGACCTAAGCACTTTTGTCACTTATAAATTCCTAAATAGTATATGTGCATTTAAAGACTATTCACCTGACACGTAACTTTTTACGAAATTTTACACTCGCATATCAATAATACTTTATCTTGGTCACGTCAACGTTCTCATGTCCTAATCTCTCACCAATCATACGCAATGATATTGCACTACAACTTTCCCCAAACTGCCTGGGAAAAATTCCCACGCATTATGTATGTATTCCCATGGCAAAAAAAATAAACCGTTCGTTTTAAAATTAAGGTATATTGTTTGACTCACCGGAAATTTACTGGAATGTGTATGGATCTTGTTACTAGACCCGGGCAAAGGCGTCGACTCGTTGTACAATGGATACGGAGGCATCCTATACGGTGGTGGCCCAGGTGCTTGTTGATAATTCTGTGGACTCTTCGCCGGTTTTGGTGGAGGCACCGGCTTGGTCAGTCCTGTAACCCCTATGAACACACATTTAAAATACAGGTCGACGTTAGTATCAAATCTGACCTCTGAATAAAAGTAATATTTTGTACATGGTGGGTATAAAAGGGTTTCCAGCAAGGGATCGGAAACTGACTTCCGGTCCCGACTGAGCCGTTTCACTTGTCGGACCGTAGTCCTACTTGGACCTGACCTGGCGGCTGCAGCAGACGGGTTAGCGCAAGTGCACATCGTCGGGCGGACGAGCGTACGGATCGACTAGTAGAACTGTAGTGTGTAGCATATGATATCTTATGTCACAGACCACGGGTTTTAACATAATATACAACGGAATAAGTGGCCCGTGCTGTGTGTACAAATTTAATAGTGCAGTATTCTTGTTATCACTGTTGCGAGACCGATTTAATTATGCACATCCGTCAAGAAAGGATTCAGCAAAATCCAAGCAATCTCTTACAGGCCTATCCTTTTTTAATCCTAGTTTTATTTAAAAAAAAATACATTATGTGACCCAATGCCTTATGCAAGAAATTAAAACAACACCGAGAAAAAAATTATAACTCCAAACAACAGCCGTTCAAATTAGATCGTTGTTAATTGGCTTGGCCTTAAAAAACCACCTGCTCATGTATTGGTGATTGTTAAAAAAAAAACTGTTATTCATACATAGATACATAAGATTTCCACAGAAAACCGTTTAAAATGTAACCGGTACCGGTCCCTCTCTCTCTCTCTTCCTCACTCTCTCACTTTTAGAAAAAGAAGAAGAATAATTATTCTATAAACGTTTAAACAAAAATCACGTCAGACAAATATACCTACTGTTAATAATAAACAAACCACAAGCCCGTATAGATATGTGTATGATGTGTATGAAACGGTGCATGACGGATTTGTCGGAACAAACGTAAGGATTTTTAGCGGAAGTTCATTAGTTCCACATGCTAATATACGTTGCAGTGTTATGTATAAAATATTATGGGAACTCACGGAACCAGAAATCCGGAGGAGGGCTTATATATAGAGCTTTCTTGCAGCCCAGAACTACACAGCATGCATGTATGCACACCTGTTGAATATCATGCATACATTATATTTTTATAATAATAAATATTACTATAACCATTCTGAACGTTAACGGTCTAGTATTATAATAAACATTATGATATTCAATTGAACGAAGGTACTTACTGTACCATTGCCGACTACAATATTATAATGATGTACTGCAATAGTATATACTGTGTCGGCATTCGAGAGTGGAGTAGTATTTCCTCTACACGTGGAAATACACACAAACGATTTGTTATAAATTATTATCAATACGTACATCAGCTATTGACAAGAATACATCAATCGATGAATGGCGTTAGCGTATATAATATAAGTTATAACATACCACAAAAACGTATCATTAAAACGGTTCTGTACAAATATACATCGCGACCACGTACAACAGTGCTATTGTATATTATACGATATTACGATAAATTAGATATGCCTTGTTGATCGGAACCACGATGATGTGTCGAAAGTCGAAACGTTACCTATACCTGCCTATTTTTTTTTTTTGTATTCGGAACGTAAATGTATTATTATCATATCATTTAAACACACTTGTTATTCCATTTTAGTTCAATCTTTATTTAAATTATCTGATATTTAGTGCTCTATATTGGCCCAATTAGGATTTATTTAAGTGGAAGATCCAAGTATAAAACACTATACATTCTTTCGTAGTACAGATAAATAAAAAAATTAAAAATAAATATAACTAATGAATATTACAAAAAAAAAAAAAACACCATGTTCATAAATAAAATATATAAAAGTAATATTTAATACCTACATGGTTACATGTTATAATATACTAATACAAAATTCAAGATTTTGAATGAAAATTATCTTTCTTTTTTACAAGATATAACTGCAATAACAAATAACATGTGCAATAACTTGTAGATATTTGGAAACAAATATTTATTATATTTATCTAATGCGTCCAATACGTTCTCGGTTTGATTTTATTTATATATCAAATACATAAATGCTATAAAGCGACCTATGTTACTACTTTGTCATACCTATTACCTATCAGTATTAGATATTTACATGAATAAAAATCGCCAAAATATGAAGGTCCAATTGAAAATAAGAACCGATAAACACTATTGTATTTTGGGGATTATTGAATCGATTGTTTAGCTTGTCGTTGAACAATAAAATCGATAAATGGAACAAAAAAAAGGATTCTGTAATAGTCTTCTAGATATTCATTTAAAATGTTACATCGAAGATTTTGTCGTATAAAAATGTTAGGAATTTAGATTTTAATATAATATAATTGATTGTATATCGTATAGTCTTAATACCAGTAACTTTGTATTATAATTTATAAATATTAAAATATTTATGAAAAAAAATTCAAATCAATCTATTTTCTTTTACGTTTAATCAACCCTCGAGGAGGGAAAAGGAGAGGTTCCGGACTTGGTGTTAACCCCCTTGCAGGTTACCCCACTAGTGCTCTATTTCTGTGATGGTTTCATAGTAAAAAATTTACATTATATTTTAACAAATACACAGCAGCATGTACTTGTACAATAGTACAGCTGATGGTATTTTTTAATACATAAAATTCTCCCTATACATTTAAATTAAGATTCATTGCGAAAAAAACCACCTGTTCTAATGTTTGAAAAAACTGACACCATGTTTCAAACGACGGTGGGGTGATTACGGATTCTCAACGGCTTGAGAAAACCCGCTGGCAGACGTCTAATTATCTATTGTACACGTAACCCCTCGACTTCCGGAACGATATATATATATATATATTATTTTTTACTTCATAAAGAACAATATAAAATAATAATAAAAAATATAATTCGTGTTACAGGTGTGCCAACCGTCCGGTCAGCCACCTGCAGTCGTATATGCATACATACGTACATATATTTGTTTGATCAAAACAAGGTCTGTTTAACTGTTATTTAACGATTATATACATGTACACACATATATATATATATTGTATACATACACACATATAGACGTATATTATTATATATTATGGTGCATGTTCACAAAAAGGATAAGGTGTGGAAGCAGAGTAGGAATTGGTTATTCTGTAGTTGTTTCAAGGTGAGCAAATACCTTAGCGGCCGCCACCGCTGTCTCTCTCATTGGGTTCGCTCGAGGCGTTTCTTCCCCACCGTCACTTTTTTATATTTCCATTACCAACGCACATACGGACACATACATATGATTTTTTATTGTAGTTTGATTACACACATGTCCGATATGATAAATCGCATTGTATGCTAGTCGAGAAGTGAAATTCATCAAAACACGCACAATACCGCGCCACCGTCGGGCACCTTTCTCCCATGTGCCTACGACGACGTATAGATACGTACTTTATGGGAGCAGATCAATTTTAAAAATATACTTATTATTGATAGCATCGAGTATGATCGGGAGCGTCGCTCGGATTAACCGTGGACGAAAACGCGTTGTTATTATGATATAATGACAAGTGTAAATCGGGCTTACAAAAAAAAAGAAAAAAACGTATGTACCTACATAATACAATATGTACGTACAACTTATTATAATATGTGAAAGCATTTCCATCATTTTAATAAGATTCGAACAGTTTTTTCGATATTAAACGCGTACACAATATAGCTGTACCAAGTAGGTACCAGGAATTTCTTAGCGATCAATTTATTTATGATTTCTATTAAAAACAAAATCAATAGGTTAGATACCTACTAAACAATAATTATACCTCTAATTACATATATTAAAGTATATATTTGCTTGCGCAATTAACTCAAAAAACACAAGATTCTCTTTGAGGTTGATCAAATTATGTCTACGTTTAAAAATATTTTTACATAAATATCTTATAAAGAAATATGCATAAAAAATCTTTAAAAGCTATGCGTGTTTCGTTGTGTCGTGACTATTTTTTAAATAATAATAGTTTTAGCCTTCAATAAGGAAAAATTTTTTAAACTAGTTTAGATTTTTCTTTAATTTAAAACTCATGGGTATCTTCGAATATGATTATCAGTTAGAATTTGGACTAGAAACGGTTTTAAATGGTTTTTATAATTGGCGAAAATAATAAAATTATTTTTCAGCCTACACAGCTTGGTGGAGCAGAAAAATAAATTTAATTTTATTAACATTATAAACAAATAGGTGTATAATTGTATTATACGTTTGTGTTGAAATGTTTAATTTTATGAGTACTACTTACTTGTATATATTATTATAATTTATGTAAAAACCGTACCATACTTATTATACTATAATACATTTTACGGTGTAATACAGATTGTCCTGTAGTAGGCTATAAGCTACGATATTTCAAGTCGTTTTATTTACTGCTATAAATGTTTCAATTAAAATTTGAGGATACAGGAATAGTATAATGACCTACAGAAATCGTAAAATTATTTAATTTGAAAAATTATTTTTCATAGAAAGTAAGTTATATGCGGGTTACTTCCTATTTGATAATCACAGATAAAAATCTGTAATTTATTAGTCAATTGTAAATCACAAGGTAATAATTTAAATGTAAATAGATATTATTCAATCGTACGTTTAAAACTTTAAAATAATTATAGTCAGTTATATTAGGTATAATATTCTTAAATTAAATTAGGTATGCGTTGAGTTAAACAAACTACGGTAAGTATATATTATTATGATATGGTGGTCCAATAGATTTTGAAGAGCATTAAATTATAGATTAAACATTAGTTTTATTTCACAGACACCAGTCAGTGTTGTTATTATGAACATTCTCTTTTTACATTATGATCGACAGTCACGCAACTTTTAAAATATGTTTTTTGAAAAAGAAAATGTTAATTGCTGGTCTAAGGATAGAGGTACAAGGTACAACATCTGTGCACGATGAGAGTGCCAGATATCTAATAGCTGTAATTACAATCCCGTGAAAAACTTGTACATTTGATGAGGCTTATAGAAATTGTGCAACAGTCTATATTACACGATGTATTGAGACTTCGGAACGGAGAACAATAACATGTTATATGGGAACACAATTAAAAATTGGCAGAATTTCGAAAGCTAGTTGCACGAAGGCGTTTTACTATTTTGGGTATGAACGAGGGAATAATATTACTGCATCCACGAAGATTTTAGAGATAAACAATTTTGTTGATGATAAAAAAATCGAACGAAAGGTGAAAGTTATATATTTTGGTGTAGTTGTTATACGTGGGTGTATTGAGTCATTAAAAATTGGTTTTATTTATAATCAAGCGTAATTGTAAATTTACTTTAACCAAAAATAAATAACATTTAAATATTGTTGTATAATTATAATCTTTGGAGTAAAAAGCATATACAAACCATTAACGGCAATAACCATATTAGTACATAGGACCATTGATTAAATGATATATTGCTTTTATATACTTATGTATACTAGTAACTATTTTCCTAAATTTAATTAAAAATATAACCTAATATAATTAGTAATAGAAGGTAAATAAAAAAAAATGCAATAAAAGATTTTTAATTTTCATAAACTTAAGATAAACATGAGTTTTAAATCCTATTTTAAAATAATCCATACACCAGTACCTACCTAATTTCAAGATGATTTTTACAGACGATAGTCAACACATACACAATAGTCAATATGCAAATACACTACATTATAATACTATACACAACCCATAATAGTTCACCTATAATTTAATAGTTAATACATGGATAAATATTAATATAAAATCATATTATTTCCAAAATTGTAAAATCAGTAATTATTATGAATGTGTTTTTTTTTTTATAGTATTTTTTACATAGATTATTATAATCTGTGAGTGTTCTATTTAAATCATACATCAGTATCAAATAAATATGTAAATATAATCAATTATACAAATTTTAAATCTATTGTCGAATACTTGAACTTAAATGTATAAAACAATTGTTTTTTCATTGTTTCTGTATAAACAATTTATATTTTTTTTAAACTGTGATGAAATATATATGACCTATAAACAATTATAATATAATTTATGTTTTAAATTACATTAAAAATACGAAATATAATCTACGAACACATTGAATATTATGACCATTTAATTTATTTAAATTTTAAATTAATTAATTAATTAATTTTAAATTAATTTAATATTTGTAAAAAGAAGGCTCGTATATAAACTATTATTTATTTGTATATACAGTAGCTCGAGAACAGTACCAATAATTGTGTTGATAAATACTACATAATATATTATATAGTTTATACTTAACTAACCAATTGAAATATAAATACTATAGATACACGAAATAATAGGCCTCGACTACAATTGTAAATTGTAATTGATCAATGTTCAGAGGTGCTACATATTAAATGTTATATCTGTACATTATATTATTATTAAACAATATAAATATAAATAATAATTGATAATCATAAAATAAACCTATAAAGATTACAATTGTTTTTTTTTTTAAATACTGTTGTTCGTTTTGAAATCTATCACTTATGGTCTTTCCCTCATATTATTATATCATTGTTTATTTTTATTATTTATTATATTAAAAATTATCTTATTTATTTATTGTATTGAAGCACCTGAATCGCAGATTATAAATTACATTATTTTTATATATAATAATGAAACAAATATAGTTTTGTACAGGTGTATACTTTTTATACCAAAGTACCTAACGTATTAATCGTGTTTAATGTTCATATTAATAGAAATTATTTTATAATATTATATTATATCTATAATTTAAATAGTTTACATATAAAAATGATATAGTAAGTCGATGAGCTATGAGTTAACCAATAAAATGTATTGTAATTCAATATAAAAATAAAATATATATTCTTGTTAACATACCTTTTTCACAAAATTTATGTAGATACCTTTTAACAAAGGAACAAAGTAACAAACAACCTATGTCCACGTCATAAAAAAAATTGTCCGTTTACTACGCTTGCAAAGACGACACTGATCAAGGAAAAGGGTTACATTTATATTGTCTACGAACAATGTACTCTACAGGGTTTTGTGAACCCTGGACACGCGTTGAGAGTGTTTCAAAGATTTATGGTGTGAATAATCGTAAAATCATATAGCTCCACACTCAGAAACTGTTCAATATTCATCGCTGACAAATGCAGCAACAGACGAGAATATTAAACACGAGCGCATGCTGACTGTTGGCATTGGTCACAAACAAAAGAGCATTGTTCATGAAATAAAACAAATTAATGAGCTAAAAGATTGAATATTTTAATTTATTTTAAAACCCCCAAACATAAACATTGTAACATATATATAATAGGTAGCGGTAAAATACTAAAATTCAGATTATAATATCCCATTGATGTACGTCTTACATATTAAATGGTTAATATATAATTTAAATTATGATACAAAATGTAAATTTTCTACTTACAGCATACGCCATACGACGTTATACGGTGATAAAAACATGTAAATAAAAGTCAACCTTAATATTGAGATAGTATAATAAAAGTAAGTTGCACAACTCAGAAAATACTGGTTTGCCGCTATAATTTGTGACCAAATCACGTAGCTACCTATACTGTTTTTTATGCGCGATGGAATTCTGTGTAATAATATTTAACGAGAACTGTATCTGGACATGTAATTCATTACATACGGCACTAACTTGCAAGGAGCTCATTTCATTTGCAGAAACACAGGACTGAGGTACAAAATGTATATATTATATATTATATATGTTATTAGTTATTCTATAGAACGGAAATAATGACTGCTCTGAAGATGTGCGCACCAGATAACTGGAAACGATTTATACCCGTCGGATGTTTATTACAGCATATAAAAGGTATACATATATGTATAGACACATCCGGACAATAATATAATATTGTAAATATACATATAAGATACGCGCCGTCCCTATATGTCGAGGAGACAGTATCGGTAAACATGATCAGCCTTCATAGATTTGTATAATAATATTATGCTTATATGACGATGTATTTATTTAGGTACGTGTGTTTTAAAAATATAACGCACGACTCACCTTTGTCTATGTGGCTACCCTCCAGTTTTGGATTGATCGATAATCCAGTTCAAGAACATAACCACCGGCAAAGCCAAATTTGAAATATCCAACGCGAATCGTTTTCGTACTACCGACGATTTTCGTTCTCGCACTATAATATATATATATATTGTTTACTTCTTCCCGGGTATTTTACGGTTTTGTTAAACTTTCCGACAATGATAAATTAAACGCGAGCAGAAAACGAACTACACTAGAAAAAATTAACTCGACACAACCACCGGGATCCTCGCCGATGTGTACGAACACCGAACTGTCCACCTGTTACACGCGACGGCGGCGCGCAACAACGTTATATTATAGCCGGAGCAGCGTTTCCACTATCGTTGCCGGCAACGACCGTAAAGATACTGACACCGCTGCATCGTCTGGCGTGGGGGGACGGACTACTATACACTATATTATATACATTACTATACGTCTATATATCTAATGTATATATCGTATAGTATATACATAAATATATATTTTACCGTACACACATGCGTGTACAACCGTTTTACCTGTTGACCGGCGCGCACATACATATAATACATACTATATAGATACGCACACAGGTGTCTGACAACGTAATAATATAATAAGCGTCGACCCTGATCAACGGTTTAGTGTACACCCCTTTTTATTATTATTATTATTAGTATTAGATACAACCTGTGGTCATGGGAGAACGGTCAAATTTATTTTAAAAGAATTTTCGTCGTTACACATTTATATTACTGCATATTATAGGTATGTAATTAATTTAGTAGTTTTTTTTTTTTTTTTAACGGTCAAATTGTTCAACTCTATATGTACAAGCTATAAAACTATAATGAAAAGAGCTTTCGTCGTTGATTTTGTTGGCATTGACTCTGCTCGTACATAAAACAATATTTTTAATCTATACAGAGGGTTAAACAGCTTTGTTCCATTTATACGCAGAAAATACTATTACAAACTTCTCGTTTAGTCATATTCTCGAACAACAAGGAACGGATATGTATCGATAATATTGATATACATATTTAACATTCAATTAGCCAGTATGTGTAATGTGTACCTAGGTATATACACTTTACACGACACTCGGGCTGGAAACTACGATAACACATTCACTTAATTTAAATTATTATACCAGACGTATTCCGATTTCAACTCGAAACTAAGAAGTATGAGTAAAAACATTTTAACACCATTATTCATTAATTATTAATGGCAAAATAGAAAACAATATTCGCATATTAATTTATACAGATATGTATAAATGAACTTGTACATTAATAAATTCAAAAATGTATTGCTTCGAGATGCACATACTCGGTTATAGAAATACCCCTATACTCTATGTGCCAAATTTTAGAATCACCTAAAAACACATATACACACAAACAAACATTATGATATGTAATAATTATGAGGCTAGGTTTAAACTATAATATGTTTTTGATTTTCAGAAGCACTTTACAAGTTCATAAAAAACATACTTCGATTAACACATATTTCAACGACAATAATTCTAACAGTTTACCAAACGATTAATTTTACTGGTGTATTATATTTACCATTGATACAAAACAAAAATGTATATCAATATCAATATATAAATATCTCCATAAAAAAATAATTTATTTTTTTTTGTAAATAAGAAGTATAATAATATTATCATACGAGTATTACTTGAACCGTTGATATATTATGCAAATGTAATAATGGGTAGCTTTTTGAATTTGTCGAGAATATGACCAACGTCATAAATAGACATCGCCATATCGGTAAAACGCTTTGTTAATTTTTTTCGCCATTTTACTTAATGATTTTATACTATTGATTATAAAATGAACTTGCTACTATTTTATTTTAATTTATTTGTACTTGTACATTTTTTTGCATTACATTTTTATTATTATTACTATAAATAATAATAAATAGAATAATATTGTTAATACCTATAACTAAAGATACTAATAATAATACTAAGGTACCTATTGGCTATTAGAAATTAATAATATAAATATTGATTTAGCGGTTCCATTCATACTATATAATAGCAAGAAGTTTATAAAATAAAAAATGCTATTACATAAAAGGAAAGCCCAAGGATGAAATATTATCTTATCTAATAAAAAAAATGTTAAATCTTATTGCTGTATAATGCCAGGTAAAATAAATATCGTGTGGTATTTATTTGCACAATTTGCATATTTTATTTACTATAAATAGCCTATCAATATTATGCAAATTATTTTATATGTTATATATCCTTATATCCCTCGTACTATTTTGCAATTATTGACGTTGAGAAAAAGTTTAGTTTCTAAGACGCTTGATTTTTTCTTTTAGTTCTTTCTTATTATTCATAAATGTATAAATCGTGTTATAACTATTACTATCAGATAAAACATAAAAATTATATTGGTTTTTAAACTTAAATTTAATATTTATGTTTTTATTATGAATAAATATTTGTTGCTACCTTTTTATATTAATGTTAAATTTAGTTAAGTATACAATAGCTACAGTGCTCGATTTGGGGGGACGCAGGGGGACGGAGTACCCTAACTAATTTTTCAGAAATTTTAGCGTACCCCTACTTTTATTTTTAAGGGGAACGCAGGGGACACTGCATCATTCTGAATTTTTATCAAAACGCATGCGATCACATCATAATAATTTTTCTTACCATAGATTTAATAATTATTAAGATATTTATTATTAGTATTTAACTAATTATCTTAAATCATCACTACAAAATATTTGTTCTAACTACTACTGCATCCTAGAATATACGTCTTATGATAAATTATGGAACTATTTAAATAAATAGTTAAAATGAATTGTTTTTTATTTAGTTAGTTTTGAGTTTGTTATTATATTAGTTATAACTAAAATATACAATATAATATTTACAGTAATTTTTTTTTTTTAGTTCGATTATTTATAAATATTTTTCATATGATTTAAAGAGGGGTATAGGGGGTGTGGGGGCATAGCCCCCACGGCTTAGTAACGTTTAACAAGTAATGGCGACGCTCTTTTTTTATAAGTTAACAGAGTCCCCTACTTTAATTTTGCCAAGTCGAGCACTGAATAGCTATTACTAAGGCGTGGACTTAAATGCTTTTTTTTCTGAAAACATTACGTCCCAAGCACCAATTTTTTTTTATTATAAAAGAATTTTGAATTTTATAAAAGTTTTTTATTTTGAGAGCATTGTTTATAAGTTAAATTCATTTTGTAAGCTTTTACATAACTTTTATTAAAAGTGTTTTATTTTGCTTTGTTAGATTATTTTTACTACGTATATTTTTAACTATGTATTAGACAAAAACAATGGTGGCTACACAACAATTTGACAAACGATATATTCGTCATTCGCAGGTAGACACAGGGTAACAATGCTCGCCCCTATTTTTCTTTTTCAATAATGTAGTTATTTAAAAAATTAACTTTTGACATTAGTTTATTTACTTTATATGGTCTTTCATATTTTATTATTATTTTGAGATTTTTTTGTAAGTATCCTGTGAAAATACAAATGTTAGGCTTTTTAAATGATAAACTTCCTTTACTACTAATTTATTACTATTTAATTAATACTATTTTTTCTTTCAAATTCATAAAAATGTTTCAAGCATAATAAATACATTATCTAATATTACTTCTGTTTTATATTTTTGTAAAACCATTTTTAAAGGTTTAATTATAAACATTTCAATAAATGAGAAACTATACTTGTTCAAATTTTGAATTAGAAACATTAACATTTTCAGAAAAAATATCTGTCAAATAATTTACAATATAAAAAAAGGCGATTAGAGACAAATGGACGTAGCCGTTTGAACGAAGGGGACAATTGGACGTAAAAAAAATATATAAAGAAAATAAATAATATTATAATAGAAAAATAAAAATACATATATTTAATCTAACCTAAAAATGGTTCAAATGTTATGACACTAGAACTAAAATATCATTTTTACGCGGATTGCTCAAAGTATTTCTCTGCATTAAAATAAAATGTTGATCATTTTTTTAATATTATTACATATAAGATAATAAGATAATAAAATAATTAATATAAATAACTATGTTTGACATTCCTACATTTTTGAGATATTTTTAACAATAAATAATTTTTTTATTTATTTTATATACATTTTTACGTACTTACTAAAATAAATATAATTAATATAAATAACTTTTTTGAAATTGTATTTATTTGTTGGCGTACCTATTATAATAAAACATTTGTTTTAGATATATTTTTAATTTTAATATTTTATTTAATGAAAAATTTATATATTTAAATATTTTATACTCATTTTGACTTATGTTAATAAATATAAATGGCTTATTAATTTTATTTACCGATTTATATATTTTTTTCTTTTGACGTCCAATTGTCTCTACGTCCAAAATGGCCACGTTTAAACGGCTACGTCCATTTGTCCTAGACCGGAAAAGGGTCTTTCTTATTTGAAAAATAGAAGTCTGTATTGATGCAGAACACTTCATGATTGAGTAATACAAAAACATCAACAATAATATCTCAAAAACTTGAAAATATGGTACCTATTTAAGTATATTTAAAAATTTTAAAAATAAGAATTTGAATACATTTATTATTATATGAAAAAATTGTGATGAACATGCTTGGTGAATGACATTATTTACGAGTACCTACAGTGGCACAACTAGGACGCCAGTAGCGTGTGGTAAGGTACTCCAAATTTTATTCAACGGTCATTGGTCCAAAACATCCCTTTGGTTAAACCACTATACAAGTTTATTGTGTATAATATAACTAATATATATTTAAGCCGTTTTATTTATGACATGTATCAATTTTAATAAACCCAAATTACATTAATTTAAATAATACGAATAGATTTTTGTTTGATAATTTTTTATTTAACATTATCATGTTAAAAATAATTATTAAAATAGTACATAAGTACATTTATAAAAATAAATTGGTTTTAAACCTATAAAATACTAAATATATATTACAAATTTATACATATTTATATAATACAAATTTTGTTTTTTATAATTACTTTTTGAAAAGTGAAACCAGGTGGATCGCGAAAGATTTTTCAGGGTAAATTTGGACCGCGGTACTAAAAAGATTGAAAACTACTGTACTAGGTACATTTATGTAATTATGGATATAAGAATATAAAATAATGAGAAAAATTCTACAAAATGTACAAAATTACGGTATTGTTTGTTTAATATTTTTAAGGGGGCTTTAACTTCAATTAATTTATTTGGGGGGAGGGCTAAGCCCCTGTAAGTCTCTCCCCCGATCTCCGCCTATGAACATCATACACATAATACAGCATAAATACTATAAATAAAAGTATAATAAATAGCTAGTACTGCCTTAGCTCCTAAATACTAATTCTTAAATGTTATGTCAGTGTTTAATTTCAATAAATAGGTATTTTAAACACTGCTATAATTAAAATATTAAAATATCAATTGCAATAAACATAATTTTATATGAAATGAATGTATACAATTGCGTGTAGAAACACGATCTTTAATGTGGTTTAGATTATTTCACACTTCAACGCAAACGTAGGTACTTAGTACTTACTCATCTGTTGAACCGTCTAACTGCTTAACGAATCCTGTATTATAATAAAGAAGTAGTCATGGTCAATGAACAGCATAATGTCAAATGTAAAATTAAACGTTTTCTATTTCACTAGGTACCTAAAATAATATAATATTACGATGTAAAAAAATAATAGATATACCTACGTGTGTTATATATACTATATTCATGGTATATAATTTGGTACTAATAAGTATACTTATATCGTTATATAATAACATTAGATACATGTCATTTATTGACGTGTAGACCCAGATTGGTTTGACGAACTATCAAAAAAATCTCACTAATAGGTTGTATAAAATATATACGAAAATAACATATTAGCGTATTACAATAATAAACTTACTACACAATAAGTACGCATTAACTACCTATATAGAGTAACACTATACATTGCATTAAGGCGGTTGAAAATTAATAGGTTACCTCATTATTCATCACACCATCTTTTATAATCTTTAAATCTTCTCTCGACTTTATTTTAACGTAGAATAATAATTTAGACTATAAGGTACTAAATTTTTTTTTCAACAAACAATTTTCCTAGACCTGATTAGTGATTAACTGTCCCAATAAACAACAATAAAGAAATGAGAACACTGACGACAATATTTACTTTACGAAATTCCACTCGATTGAAAATCTTGAAAATTTATTACAAGGTTCCTCAAAAAGTTCCTACTGGAAGCAAAAAATCTAAAAATTAGATTAACAATTTTATAGACGTAAATTTAAATTTGGATGAAATTAAATATTTAAACAAATAAGAATAACAATTCTAGTTATTTTACTGTAATTAAATAATATTTTTCGTCGATATTTTAAATGCTTACACATAATATATTATATTATATAAATAGTATATAGTATATATATCATAAAATATTAAAATATATAGGTACTTATTACTTAGTAATAAAGGCTAATAGGCGATGCTGTTTGCTCAAAATCGTTTTTCATATGCAATAATTTATCATTGAATACAAATGTAATACATACAGTATAGTCACTTAGGTACTCAATGATGAGTTAAATTCTTCACCTATACTGTATATTGAATAGTGTAGCGAACAGAATGGATTTATAATTTCTCTTTTTTATTGAATTTAGTAATAAATAATTATATCCAAATAATGAATAACAGTACAAAATAAAATCTTTATAGTCCATATAGTAAGTATGAGCTATAAAACATAAAATCTTATTATTTTATTTCATCTCATTATTTTTTTCCATATAATTTATCCTAGGATTTAGTGTGATTAAACTTGGGACAGTTTTAAAATTAAATTAAAAATTATACAAATGAAAAAAATATATTTAAGTAATTTTACAGAGTTACTTCTAAGTTAGGTCAAAACCACTTCAAAAAACTTAAGTCCTAAATAATTTTCTTAATAAGGAATCGTATATTAAAATAGTATCTTAAAACTTAAACAGTAATCGCCGGCTATATAATATCACGCGGGCCACATGTTTGATACAATATATTATTATCACTATCATAGGTATTAAATAATTCACAGTTTTTTCGAAACTAGAAAAAATCAGGAGATTAGTACAATTAAAATGTTAAAACGTCAATATTTTCAGAATAATTAACTCTACAAAATGGCTACCTTCAATTTTTTTGAAAATAATCAAATAAAAATATATTTTTTTAACTTTTTTACCAAAACGTTAAATTAAATTAAAACATGAAATATTTGTAGTTTTTATTCCTGTGAATCTTATTAAATCAGAATTATTACATCTCCATTATTTCAGTAGAATCAGTATTGAAATGAGGAAATCCTCAAGGGACATTCTGTATATTATAAAATTTACTTCAGAAGTATTTTTAATTACTGCTAAGATCATGAACAACTAACAAGTCAATCATTTATTTTCTATACAATTGTAAAAGAGATTTTATTGAATGTTGTATAAAATCCTCAATAAATAAAAAGCAAGAAACAAAAATATAAAAGTGTCATAGCATATTATACGTATACATAATATAAGTAATATGAATCGGTTATCAATGTATCATTTTTCTTCTTATGTGTAGACAGGTGAAAATCTTAAAAATCCGGTGATCCGATACATACACCTTATCCGACACCAATGATGTGTAACCACCTTACTAGTAATCCTACTACCCAGTAACCTGTAAGAATATAACAGTTAAATTCTTAATGTATCAAGTATCTTAGTATTTTAAGTCATAAAAATATTGTAGGATATGTTATAGGATATACATTCTTAATATAGGTTTTACATGTAATTTTAAACATATATTATTTTAGAAAAGTAGGTACTATAACATCATTAACACCCTTAACATTATATATTTATATATAACACTAACACATAGTATGTAAATTATGTGCATGGAAATTATGTTATCAGTATACATTATCTTTTATTGGTCTTACAATGAAATTTGTAAATTTTAAACAGTTAGATAGGTAACTATATAATAAATGAATATAGAGATCAATAATATAAAATTTTAAAATAATAAAAAAAGACATTTCTTTATTTTTAACGGTCAATTTTATCAACATTTTTAGATTTTTAATTTCGTATTTGTACCAACAGCAAAATCAACTTAATTTTTTTAAATGGTAACAACTATATTTTTTAATAAATTCTAGTAGAACTTTATTTCTGAGAATATTTATTTTTAAATTATCAATTTTGTTTCGTTACCTAGTTTATTTATTGCGGTCAGCTATAAAGTTTAGTCAATTTGTTAATAGATTGAATTGAAATAATTAGAATAGATACATTTTATTTTTATAGAATAGAATAATATGTTCAACTATCATTTAATGCAATTTCATATTTTTTTCATACTTCTAATGATATACGCTCGCTTAAAAAACACTGCCTTATTATGAGGTTTAAATTGTTTATCTATACCTAAGTTGTAACCGTTTACGTTATTTTTATACAACTAACGCATAACATAACAAACTTTTCGTTTAGAATAATATTTATTTTAATTTGATCTATAATTAAATTTAAAAGTAACAATATTATTCAAGGTCCCATGTAGGCTTATTTTTGATATTTCATTTTATTGTACATATATTACAAGCTGATACCCAAGTTACAGTTTTGAAATGAGACATTATTTACATTTTAACAAATATACATTTAATATTACACATATATAAGAGGTATTAAAGCCTAAAGACTATAGAGAGATTCTTATTTGCTAGTCACATCATTTGGTGGATGGGTATTATATATGAGCATTTTAAAATTGTAAATTTTTTATAATACAGTAGACGCCGCTTATAAGACTCACTTTGGGACCAACACAAAGTGAATCTTATAACCGAACGAATTTTATAGGCGAAGTGGAAAAAAAAATTAATTACGCATTTATAAATTTTATTTTACTACATATTTTGCTTTAATTTTAATACTTTAACACATATTACATAGGTACTTATTATTGAATAAATTTAATAATCCTAATAAAAAAAAATTAAAATTATAATAGGTAAATATTTTAAAAATTATACATTAATAAAAAATTATAAAGGATGTATGTATAATGTACTTATTATTTATTTTGAAAAATTATTTGTGTACATATGTGTATTTATGTACCCGTAATTACGATAACTATGCAGCCGCCAGATAATCAGATACCTCACTATAACAACGATAATCGTTGCGATAAATGTGAAATTTTATCTGCGATAAAAATTATTATACGTTATAAGGTACCAACAGAAACTAGAAATAATCAACACGAATATTATTTAATTTTTCAATACCAATTTATTTCTAAATTATAACCAAAAAAGTTTATTTTCTACTATTTATTTTACGAAATTTGAGTTTATAACTGAAGTGTTGAGTCTTATAACCGATTTTTTTAAAATTTATTTTGATACGTCCGGATTGTTCCAGACGAGGTCTAATAAGCGACTGAACCTTATATCCGTGAGTCTTTTAAGCGGCGTCTACTGTATTTAAAATACTTAAGAGCTTAGTTTATTTGGCTCTTATATTAATAACTTTACCTTTAAATTGCATAATAGGACCATTCACTTTAATATTGAAAATAAAAATAACTAAGTAAAATGGATTATTTTGAACGTGAAGTTTATTATGTTATACGTTAATCAGATGGAAACAACATGTGTAGGTGGGTAGTGGATACGATATATTACAACATATAGGTACATACAAAAATGAATATGTTTTTTATGAACAATTTAAAAGTATATGCAAAAACTGCTGATCTTTAATTTTCACCCTGTCCTACAAAAGTGTCGAAAGACGACGGTCTATCAGCAACTTATTTATACAGGCAACAACAAACTGAGTTTACGATCTTAATTAACTTGATCAATCCATAAACTGTAAGCCGTTACTCAGCTTGGATAATTCATGCAAGCGATGATTTATATACGGTCAATGCGTCCGAACGATAATGAAAGCGCTATCTATTTACCTCTAAGGCTCTAACCTCTATCGTTTTTAACAAACCGACACGTTTACGAAAAACCGAACGACCGTGATTGTCGCTTGCTTTCATAGACATAATAATATTTATGTTTATGCTCGCTTTAACCGCTAAATAGCGTTGATGAATACAGATTTTATTTTATTGTATGAAAATCAAGGTCATTAAATATTAAAAAAAACATAATGATAAAAATAAAATAATAATAGACAAAAATATTAGCTTTGCTTATAAAAACTAAAAAGTGACGAGGACGACGACATGACGGCTAACTGCAGTACCTGTGTGGGCGTGGACATCGTTCCGCCTCGACGGTACCTGCGACGACACGATGATAATGACTCGTTATGACGGTGGAAGAGACTTTGGCACGGGGCGAATGATAATTGGAGCTAAGATTACACGAATGTCAGCTCCGCCGAACCCGCGAAAACAACGTAGTTTTAGCATCCGGTGGCACGCGACTTCGCGGGCGGACACCGGTTGCAGACGGCCGGCAAGACGCAAACAGCGCGAAATCTACGGAGAGTATTTATCTTACATCCATCTCGTATCATAAATCCACCTCATTTATTGTGTTTTCTGATGTACATTTTTTTAAATCTTGTTTTTTTTTCTTTTTGCTTTTTAGTTTTTCTAAAGTCAATTTTTTTTATTTGTTAATAGGTAGGTACATTTAGTTTTAATTTAATTTTTTTATTTTTCTTTGCTATCAAAATTATTATGTGTTTAATAATGCAGATAGCCACTTTCAATAATGTATATTTTTTATTTATTTCATTGTTCAAATATTATATAATAATATGTTGTATATATGCCACTGAGCCACGTTTTTATTTAAAAATTTTTACACGTTTTGAACTAATTTTTTTTATCAAAATTATTCTATTCAACATATTAATGATATTTTTTCATTTAAAACGGTATTTAAAACGGTAGGTATGTGATTTGCATTTTGTTTTTTATTATTTTTTAAATATTAATGAAATTAAAATATGTTTATACAAAATTTTTTTTTTTTTATGTGGCCGATATATATAAAAATCATTGATTTAAAATGAATTGTTAATTAACGAAATAACAACTTATAATATCGTAAAAATATATATATTCAACATAACACTTTTTTGTGTAAAATAATGAGCACCATCGCATCGACCTGCAGTTTAAACACTTATATATGTATTATATAATACATATAATATGTATTAAGAAATAGTTAAAATATATCACACACTATACAGCACTAACCGACTAACCTAAGTCATAACGAATTGTTCAAAAAGCGTAACAAATTATATAATTAAGCATAACAATAACGCATATAGCATCGGTAGATATAAAAACTATAAGGATTATCAACTATCACAAATAGAAATTTTAAGTTATTTTAACACCAACGAGGGTCGATTTAGTACTCATTTGCACGTCATTTTTGCGCTAAGGCTCTTTTGCAATTATCACAACCTTTATCTATTTATTGAATTATCACTTGCATTGTGTTGAACGTGAATTTCAATGTAGTCGAATAGTTTATACAATATAATTAATAAAAAGGCATAGACCAGAAGTCGGGAACCTGCGGCTCTTTGGAAAATTCATCAATATATCGAGACTGGTAAAATATAAATTATATTATACCTACGTTATTATAGTGATAATATTTCTAAATTATTAAATAATATATTAAATTTGTATTAACAATAATAATAATAATGAATTAATAAAATAAGGTTTTTCTATATTTTCCAAATTTAAGACGTATTATTATGTTTTTAATGCCTACCAATTTCTCTATGAAATAATAATACTATCTTTATTCTAATATTCTATAATCTATACTAGCCATACTCAACCTTTTTTTTATTTGGGCCACATAAAATATTTTAAAATATTACGCGGGTCGCAAGTCGAAATGAATGGAACGGAAGTTAAAAAAAATAAAAATAAAAATAAATTTATGTATTGTGTATATTGTGTTTATTGTATAACATTTGAAAATGTATTATAAAAAAAAATTAAATTAAATATTTATTTTAAATTAGTGTGAATTTTGATATTGAGATAGTTATCCTTAAATCCATATCCATCCTTATCGCAAGTACGTGCGACACACTTTGATTGTTTTGTTATATTTTATATTTATAATAATATTTGTTTTGAAATTTATATATTTTTATCAATTCAATGAGTTCGGTTCGGGCCACATATAAATTGTTGGAGGGCCGCATGTGGCCCGCGAGCCGTAGATAGAGTATCGCTGATCTATACTAACAACTAAAACTAAAAAAAAAAGGTTGTTCAAACCTTGTGCGACTTCCCTGGACATCATGGTTTTGTAATTTTTTAAAAAAATGACTCTTTCCTACGAAAAGGCTCCCGGCCACTGATATAGACAATGATTAAGTATAGCCATTGATTTTATAAAATATTATAAAATTAATGTATCACTTTGTTATAGGACCCGGGTCATTGAGATTCAAACCATGTAAGCAGCATACAGTGTGCCAGTCTCTAATGTATGGTAACAATATGGTTAAATATATGGATAAAAATGTCTGATTTTCTTTTTTGTTTATTTTTCCCGATTATTAAAATAAGTACTGGGAATTTTTAAATTTGAACTCACTGAAGTACAAAATAGATCCAGTTTTATAATCAAAACCACCCCCATTTTTTTTAAAAATCGAAGCATTTTATCGATAACTTATAATATCAATAACTTGTACTCGCACAAAAAAACACATCAAGATAAAATCAATACTTTCATCGCTCTGCTCTAATACAATTTTATTTACATAACTTTAATCTTTACTAGTTTCATAATATTCCCGTAATATTGTAAACTATATTAAATGTAATTCCATTTATCCCATATGTGATTTATTATTGGTTTTTTGGACCTACCAAGTACCTACCTATTTGCTATATGAATATTTATTAAATAATATCAATAAAATACTATGTTGTATTGTAGATTTGTTTTTAAAATGAGTTTTATAGATTTGAGAAAATTTCCCATAATATGTACTCCATTTCAACTATTAACATTTTTAAATTTCCACCTAAAAATTGAAAATACAATATATCATAAAAAAAAATATTTAGATATCTACGTTTATTTCATTATTATTATAATTATTGTTGACAAAACACAAAAATTATTTAAATATCATGACAATTTATAGCTTCTAAGGTTCCACTCACACTTGATTCTCAATTGACTTCTGAATATCCATTTTTTACCTACCAATTTTTTTTTAAAAATATTTTATACAAATTCATTCATTTTATACGCAAATTTAATTCTTTTGTCTGAGACCCCAACCCTCTTAGTCACAATTAAATTACTTAAGACTTGCGAGCGTGATTATTTTATACTTAATAATATTTAAGTTAATTCAAGAGACAAGAATCTCCGTGTTTTTGTTACATTTGGTTAATAAATGACTATAACATTTTGTCAACATTTCTGGTATTAGATAGTTATGAAAACCATTTTTAAGGAAATCGTCTCTTGGGGTAACACAACAATGATACCCGGTATCAAAAATTTGAGTTTAAGTTTTTCTTGTAAGTTCCATGAAAAAATTGTTTTTAAACTATACTATGAAACCAAACGGTATGCGATCGCTGTTAAGTGATATTTAATAGGCCAAAAATATCTATAGGTATATTGATTTTTTAAAAATTGTGTTTAGAATAACGATGACTATTGAACATGATTTAAAATATTATTATCATTATTATCTTAAATCGTGCTGATAATTAAGAGTTTGAAATTATGACTATCGCGTCACGTTAATAGCGTGTTCTGATTTGTTTTCTATAGCAAAAATTCAAAATTGTAAGAACTCACTATACCGTCATGCACGTGTACCTAACTACTGATAGACGATTGTTGATGTTGAACCACAGACTTCTATATAATATTATATAGATAATATTATGTGTGTTGAACCTGTTGAAGGCTGGTCCAATACTCAAAACTCCAGAATGTTATTCTTTAATACAAAATATCTACCGCGGTAATCACAAACTCAATTCGTGATAACGAATACCTCATCTTTCGTACGTCATAGGTCATAACGTTTATTGATTATTAGTAAGCAAGACATTTAAAACAAGTATATCGAGTACCTATATACGTTACATGTCCTCACTTACCTATGTTATAACAAATACATTTTTTTTCTTTATTACTGAAGTATTGACTTATAGACTATTATAGTCTACTTGGTCTAGTTATCTAGTGTCCAGTCACTGGCTTATGTTCGTGCTCGATAGTGCTAACTGCTGAAAATATCAAAATCTATTTTGATGAACTGGTTGTATTTGAAGACTATTGTTAAAGTGTTTTAAAGCTATACTATCATTTTCAGAATTGTAAAAAGTTAGTCACATAGGATGGCATCTGCTTACAGTTCTGAAACAGTTGACGATATCACAGATATCACTGAAAGTTTGAAACAGTTATCTGTTGCAAGAGCCCAAATTAATTCGTTGAGGTATGTAATAGTGTATGTTCTTCTATAAAACTTAAAATAATAATTATTATTTTCTTCATTAGGAAACAGAATGAGTCTTTAAAAAAACAGCTGAATGAAAAAGATTTGATTGCTTCAAACGAACCAAGCACATCCAGTACCTCTGGAAAAATAGAACTATCCATTATTGGAACGATAAAAACAAAATTTAAAGAACGTAGAGGCGTTCCTCGACAACCTGGTCTCTGTCCACTAGCCCAAGCTTGTCTGACAATATCAAACTCTATATTCACTAATCCTAACCATGCTCTTGAAGGTCTCTCGGATTTCTCTCATATGTGGTAATTTAAATAAATTTAATGTTATTAGCCTGGATAAAATGTTAATTATTATATTATATTATAATTTATATTTCAGGATTTTGTTTCATTTTCATAAAAATGAAACCACTCATGTCCATGCAAAAGTATCACCACCTAGATTGAATGGATTGCGAACCGGTGTACTTGGCACTAGATCTCCACACCGACCCTCACCAATTGGTTTGTCTCTAGTGCAAATCGATAAAGTTGAAGGTAACTTTAAAAATATGTTTGTGAATAACTACTTTTTTAAATTTAAATAAGTTAGTAATATACTTGACAACTTGACCTATTGATGTAAATAAAAAAAATACATTTTGATCATGGGTATGAAAAATTTTTCAGCAACTGCATCTTCTAATATTTAATTATTCAAATAATAGTGTCTCTTAACCATTTTAATTTTAATCTTAAAAATTCTAAAAGTTAATAGTATTTTAAATTTTAGGAAATTCTGTGTATTTTTCTGGTGTGGACATGATAGATGGTACTCCAGTGCTTGATATCAAACCATATATTCCTCATTATGATGCACCAGCTTCCTTAAGATCTGACCAACACGTTTCATTATTTGATAATGGGTCACATCAAATACTATTGGATCCATTGACAACTGACCGAGAAGCACCTGATGGAGAAGAAACTGATACATATGATATGCCTCTTTCTCCACTTCATACAAGGGTATAATATTTTATTAATACATGTTTATTGTTATATACTTATTTTATAAATTACATTATACACAATAAATTTTTTGGATTAATTTATAATACAATATTGTGGTTTTGAATTTAAAACTAATTACTATGTACGCTGTTACTCATAAACTTAATTAATTTAAAAAAATAAATAGGTGCGAGTACCTCTGTGGATTACTGAACCACTGATGCAACAACTAATGGTGGAGTTCTCGCCGAGAGCAAGAGAATTTTTAGACTCATTGGATACTAATGATATTGAAGCAACTATAGTAAGCATATTGAAAGAAGACCCTCGATCAGTATATGTCCGTGAGCGTTATAGTAATCAATTTTATACATTCTTAATCGGAGGCTATCATGTGAGTTGCAAATTTGATGATAATAAACACACAATAAGTGTCTACAGAATATCATATGTTGATAATATGGAGAATGTACCTGATCAAGAAGGTGCCCAATGTTTGTCTATAGATTAATATTATTATATTATTAGTAATTTTAAGTACAATATTTTTTTTACAACTGTGTTCCTTTTTTACATCTCTCTTGAAATATTTTAACTCTATTTGTAAATATTTATTGTTAATGTGATATTATGGTATGAAAATTTATTGTTTTTTTTTTTACAAAATAAATAATCAACTTAAGTAGTTTGATGAAATCCTATGACTGTTATCGTTCTTAGTTTTAATTTATTTAGTATGATTGTTTTGTTTGTTTTTTTTTTTATATTGACCATAAATAACGAATAAATAATAATAATACAGTAGTAATAAAGTTCATAATTTACTGTAAGTATAACTTAGAAGAAAAAAAATTTTTGTGCATGCGTTAGTAATGTGTACATAAATAATATTGGTGTACCTTACTATAATAGATCTTAAAACATAATATAATATTATAATTTATAATTTATAATTAATATTACCATTCGAATGGATGTAGATCTGGGATCTGCACATGAAATAAAACCCATGAATGAATCGGGCTCTATGATGGGTTTATACATTTGAAGTGAATATCTAAATTATTACCGACTTATTTATTAACTTAATATGTTATAGGTACTCGTAATATGATAATTAATAACATACAGTTCAATATCTAATTACATTTTATCGTAGGGGCGTTATTGAGGGGGGATGAGATCCTCCTCAAAACCTTATTTTACTAATATTTTGTAATATTTATAATTTTATAGTAATCTAACTATGATATAAAATATTATAAATAATAGTGTTTATTAATAGAGTTTAAGTTTAATTTATTTTTGAGTGATATAAAGTTTACAGTTTTCTACTTAAAAAAACTTAATCCCCTATCCCCAAGACAAATTCTTAATTATGTCACTAAATTACTTAATTATCTATCAAGTATATAATGTTTATAATTATACATCGTATTTCGTATGTAATATGTATTAAGTAAGCGAATTATTAATATTTTTTTATATAATGATTTATTCATTATATAAAAAAAGGTCGAGTACACGACCGGAAGATACTGAGCGCTATCTTTGTTTGTGTGTACCTGCATGTTTCCTAGGTTAGTGATTTGTTTGTTAAAATAATATTATTATTATTATCATTATAAATGTTTTTAATAAAATGCCTGGAGTAGACATACCGATATTGATACTTTTTAATAATTATCGTCCTGTCGGTAACATGTCACGGTATCTGGTCGCTTAACAACACTATACCGCGAATCTGGATGAGCTGGGTCGACATTGCTGACATGTTTATTCCACAGTGAGTTGCCGCCGTACACTTTCTGTGTGCTATCAATATGTCGGTATTATAACTCATAGACCACAGTCATCACTACGACAAAGACCACGTCGTCGAACATGTGCATACCATTAGTTGCTATATCGCTGTACACAGTACACTAGTCCATCGCACCGGTACTTTTAACAGCCGTCCCAGCCGAGATATATATTTTGTTTTTATCGGCAATTATGGATTCGTACAAAAATAATAATTGACATTTTTCTCTCATACAAATGTGTAAATCATTGTATAAAGTAACTCGACTGCGAGTCTTCCTACGCGTTTTTTTTTTCAAAGCCATTTTTATATTACTTTATAATTATCATATTTACTTATTGTATATAATGTATAGATTGTAAATTATCAATAAACGCCAATTATTTAAAAAAAAAAGCCTTCTCACATTAAATACGTTGACGTTGACATCACTTGACATCTGTTGATCTGTGTTTGCGATGACATACGTCAACATTTCTAAACTTGATATGTAAAACTTTAACAATATAACTCGACCAAATAAACTCTGCAAAAATTCAAAATAAAAAAAAAATGTGAGTATTACATAATTATTACGATTATTTAAGGTAATACACATTACACATTAATCATTGATTTGTTCTGCAGATAATAACATTTATTATTATTATTATTTTTAAGTTTTGTCACGATTAAAGATATACTTTAGGGTATATCTTTCATCGTGAGTTTTGTATACAGTATGTCCCAAAAGTCCCGTATCACACTTAATATCTCCATAGAAAATCAATGTATTTAAACGCCGTTTTTTTTAAAGTACTAAGTATAGAAATTCTGATAGAATAGCATAAAATTCAAAAATTGTTAAAAAAATTTTTTATGCATTTAAGAACTATAAATTTTTAAGATAGCCATTTAATTGAACACATTTTTTAAACAGTTTAAAAAGAAAAATATTAAAATTCAATAAAAATTTACCAAGTTAGAGCAAGTTATGTTTTTGAATAATTGTAATAAAAAGATCAATTGTTTCAGATTTCAATAATAAAATATTTATTTCAGCATGACAATACTTTTACATACCTAATTAAAATGTTGATCTGAATAGTTGTAAAAATAGTCGTGTCTAATCGTTTGATGAGCACCGAAACTGGTTACCTATTTTTAAGTATTTTAATTATATTGCACGTATATTCAATATTTTGTATCTCTAGTACGCACCGTACGTTACGGTGACAATTTTGTGATCTGCGTTGTGCGTTACACGCTAACGCACGGGCGTGATAGTAGTATTAAGCGTTGATTTGTACTGACGTGTGGTTTCATCGAAGTACTCGATGGTACGGGATCGTGAGACAGTTTTTTTTTTATTGATATATTTAATTTATTAGCAATTATATATAATACCTATATAAAACAATAGTATCAATGGATCTAAATCCAATGATTTCTTTGCCTAAAAATAGTTATTTTTTTGTTTCAATTTAAAATATCAACTATGAGTTATTAAATATAAATTACAATAATAATACAAATTAATATGAATCAATCAATATTTTATTTAAATGCAGCAGCTAATTGTTTCATTCGGTTTAATGCACTACCGGACTTAAACCATTGTATTTGTTGTTCATTGAATGTGTGATTGAGTAATATCTCGTCACAGCTTCCATCAGTATGGCGCAATATGCATTTCAAAGGTTTTCCAGGAGTGAATTGATCAAGTCCGACCAAAGACACTTTATCAGTTAGTTGAACTTTATCATAATCCTTAGTATCGGCAAATGTCAAGGCTAATACTCCTTGTTTTTTCAAATTGGTTTCATGAATACGGGCAAAAGATTTGACAATGATCGCATGTCCTCCCAAATGACGTGGTTCTAAAGCGGCATGTTCTCTGCTACTTCCTTCGCCATAGTTTTCATCACCAAACACTACCCACGATATACCTTTAGCTTTGTATGCTCTGGCTGTGTCTGGAACTGCACCCCATTCTCCAGTACATTGGTTTTGTACCTTATTCATTTCATTATTGTCTGAATTGGTTGCACTAAAATAATAAATAAAATAATTGTATTTTATTTATTTTGATAAGAACAAAGTTATAATAACTTACGTTAAGAACATGTTATTTGATATATTGTCCAAATGACCTCGGTATTTCAACCATGGGCCGGCTGCAGAAATGTGATCAGTAGTACATTTTCCTTTCACTTTAATAAGTATAGTAAGATCTACCAAATCTTTTCCATCCCAAACTTTAAATGGTTCTAATAATTGGAGACGATTGGATTTTGGGTCTATTACCACACTCACAGCTGATCCATCAGCAGGTGGAGCTTGGTAAGTATCTTGACCTGGATCAAATCCTCTTGCGGGTAACTCATCACCAAATGGATTACTTAATTTAAATTCTTTACCATCAGCTCCCTTGATTGAATCTTTTGTGGGATCAAAGTCCAAACGCGCTTCAATGGCTAAAGCAGTAACTAGCTCTGGAGAGGTGACAAAGGCATGAGTTGCTGCATTGGCATCATTGCGTCCAGTAAAGTTTCTATTGTATGAACTGACAATGGTGTTCTTTTCACCCTTTTTGACATCTTTACGATCCCATTGACCAATACATGGACCGCAAGCATTAGCTAATACAGTACCACCAAATTCTCTCAATATTTGTGCAATTCCATCTCTTTCAATTGTTGCCCTAATTTGTTCAAAACCAGGAGTAACATTAAATGGAATTTTTGATTTACGCCCGTGAGCTAAGGCTTCTTTTGCAATTGTAGCACATCTCGACATGTCTTCATAACTTGAATTAGTGCAGCTTCCAATAAGACCAACTTTGATATCCACAGGCCAATCGTTTTTCCGGGCATTGTTTCCTAGTTTTGAAATAGGATGTGCAAGATCAGGTGTGAAGGGTCCATTAACATGAGGCTCCAGTGTTGTCAAATCAATTTCAATTAACTGGTCATAATGACTGCTATTATCAGGAGTCAATAATGACTTACTGTACTTAGCTGCTTCTTCGGCGATATCAGCACGACATGTAGCTTTTAAATAATCTGCCATTCGGTGATTAAATGGGAACAATGAAGTAGTAGCTCCAATTTCTGCACCCATATTACAGATGGTACCCATACCTGTGCATGATATATTATCTACTCCAGGTCCGTGATATTCAATTATAGCACCAGTACCTCCTTTGACAGTTAAAATATCTGCAACTTTAAGTATTACATCCTTTGATGTAGTCCAACCAGACATCTTTCCTGTTATATGAACACCAATAATTTTAGGACATTTTAGTTCCCAAGGAATATCAGCCATCACATCAACAGCGTCTGCACCACCAACTCCAATACACAAGCCACCAAGTCCACCGCCATTAGGTGTATGAGAGTCAGTACCAATCATCAATAACCCAGGAAAAGCATAGTTTTCCAAAATAATTTGATGAATAATTCCAGATCCTGGGTGCCAAAATCCAACTCCATATTTTGCTCCAGCGGTTTTCAAAAAGTTGTAAACTTCTTCATTCATTTCTTTAGCCCTTTTCAAGTCCTCAACTCCACCTACTTGAGCTTCAATTAAATGATCACAGTGAATCGTGGAAGGAACAGCAACCTTTGGCAAACCTGATGATATAAACTGCAACATAGCCATTTGAGCAGTAGCATCTTGCATTGCCACACGATCAGGTCTTAATTTTAAGTAAGATATACCACGCTTGATATCTTGATTAACAGGATCATCCAAATGAGAATAAAGCACTTTTTCTGCCAAAGACAATGGCTTTCCTAATCTATCGGAAACAATTTTAATACGCTTCTCTAGGGTTTCGTATGGCAGGAGATTGGTGTCAAACTTGCTCATAGCTACTTTGCTTGCACCAAATACGGCCGGAGATAAGTGGAAACATCTCTGCTGGATTATACCGGATACCAATTTGTATGCCATAGTGTCAAAAATTCGTCGACTATTTGCAAACTGAACTGATGATGAATGGAAAACGGATTGGTCTTTGAGCTGAAGGTATGATCGATTGTTCGAACGCGATCGCCACGTAACAATTTAAAAGCAAAAGAGTAAAACAATATTATGAATAAATAATAATACTGATTGTTCTATGCAGTCAAAATGGTTTTTGACAGGTTTGAAGGATAGGGTATCGCTGGCGGACGGATACTACGTCGCTACTCAGTGATACAAAAAACAAGAACAGAATATGTTATTCGACATACTTTTGTAATAATGAAACTATTATAATAAATTGTGCCTGTGCATTATGCATTTCAATAACAAATATATTTTAGTAAGTTGTCAATATTATTAGCCAGCAGCAATAGATAGATGTTTATAGTTTATATATCGAAAATACATTTTAATTCAAATATTAAAAAATGATGGTATTAAATAATAAATTAAAATTAAATTAAGAAATCTCACTCTGCGAACATTCTAAATCCCTGGTTTCTAAATATACCTATTTTAATAAAATAGAATAAACTGTAATTCTGTTTATAATTTAAAAAGATTTTTCAGATAGGTAACCTTTATATTTTAGTAGGTACCTATTTTTTTATATTGGCTTGTATAAATCTGTAATAAAATACCTACTCATATTTTAATAATTTTCAGTAACCAGGATATATTATGTGTCTAAACTTATTATATTTAGAAATATAAAACAGAGATTCCACGACGTAGGAATCAAATAGGTTAATTTTTCTTGTAAGTACATGTGAAAATAATATAGTTTTTTCTTTTTTCAAAAAATGTATTAAAAACATAATATATTGTGCATATAAATGCGATTTATTTTCAACTTCCAAAGAAAGTAATATGGGTAAAAAATTATAAGTTGGTAGGTACCTACTCTCTACAAAACATTGTTTCTTGTTCATACAATAAACAATAATACGTATTGATACTGGATTTATACTAAATAATGTATTATTATTTTAAAAAATATAGGTTATGTTAGACTAATAGTTAGGGTCTGGTTTTATATTCTCCAAAAAAACTGCAAATATTCTGTTAATAATCATTTAAAAATATTCAAAAATATGCAAAAAAAATGTTATCTTTTGAACTCAGTAACAATATGTAGAATGTAGAAACAAATAAAGCTGGTTTTCATCAGGCACTGCAATGGCACCGAACTTAGACGTTTTCATGAAGCAAAATCTCTAATTTTTTGTCCCATTCACCCACCTAAGCTTTTCAGCCATATCTAATAGGTATGATATGAAAATACATACAGGTGTGGATTTCTAACTTCTGTGTTCACATTATCAGTTATCAATATTGTAATATAAATAACACTTATTTAATTTTGTTAACCCATTTATTTGTATTTATTTATTTAATTTTAATTTCATATAATGAAATATTGGGCCCCACTGAGAATACTCGTGTGGGAGCCCATTAATCCTTAGAACATACCAATACCCACTTAAGTAGTGAAGCGATCACTTCACATAATATATAGGTTCGGCGCCAGCATTGAGGTACTGATAAGGTAGGTAACACCAATCGGCAATCAGTTGCTACAGCTGAGTTCACTGTATATACATCAATACATGTCATGCTGTGAAATCAGTGAAATCACTTTCCTAAACATAATTCAATCACTGAGTAGCGGCATTTGCAGCGGATTTTAAAGACATCAACATGATTAAATTAAAATTTGAGAAAATTTGTTTTAAATTTAAAATAATTACAATTTCAAAAATTAGACCAATCATTATTTTTGTAAAATACAAAATATTATTAAAATAAAAAAATGCAAATTGTATAAATTCAATACAAATAGATAATATAAATGTATCATTAGAAGGAATATATATTTTTATTTTTAATAAAACCTGATTACTGAAATCACTGAAATCACTCATGTGAATATAGTTTATTTTACATATTTGCACAACTGTGCATCGTTTCTATATTTCAATCGCATCAATAAAGATTTTTAGAATAGGTTTAGTATAAATAAAAAATAAATGGATAAATTAAAAAATAAATATTTTATACATTTCATGGTATAGCTATAAAGTTATAAATTTAAAAACTTTGTAAAATAAAAGATAATGAAGAGGACTTAAATTAATATCTATTTTATAATTTTCATTTTTTTTTTAATAGATATTAATTGGAAATTACTATACCTACTTAACTGTCTGGATAGGTAATGGATATACTATATAAGTATCTACCTATTTTCAAGTATTGCTATTGAATTATAATTCCTACCAAAATGCTCTCTAACAATTTCAGAAATGCATTACAAATTTATACAATATGAATATTCTGTGATTGTATGATGGCATTAATTTAATATTTATCAAGCAAAATATTAAACTATCTGTTCATGATTCAAGTATAGTATTTTACTATTTTTAACATTGTTCATTACGCAACTGTCATAATTTGATTATTAAGCATATAAGTTGTAACATAGAAATTGTTGACAACCAGCAGTTATACGGACGTCAATAATTGTGTATGTGTACATTATGATCTAAAGTTGATAAATAACCCAATGTCATAATACATAAAGTATGAAAGATATTAAATATATCTTAATATATAATAAATTGATCACCATAAAATAAAAGCAATATTAACCAATATACATAAATAAACAATATTAGTATCAACTATCAATTGTAAAAGATAGTAATAAAATAATTGAACATACATTTACATCCATTTGAATAAATAATGATAATCCTTGTTATTTTATTAAGTAATTAATTATAATACCCAAAAATATTTTAAAATACATATAAAAACAAAAGATTACACAAGATAAATAAACACACCAAATTTTGTTTCAACAGTTTAAAGAAGAAAAAAAATATAATTTTAATAATAAACAAACAAAACTTCCTGAATACACAACAGGATAAGACACCATGATATTTGTTGTGTTATCTTCATTGGAAAACAAAAACCACAGTGGGTTTAATTGTATATTAACAAAATAATTGACTATAAAATGCCAGGCATTTTGTAATAATGTTTTTAAATTAGATGATTTTCCCAACATAATAAAAAACATTGATATTATTACAGTTTGTTATGTTTTCTTACAGTGGGGCATGCATATGCATGTAAAATTAATGAGAGTTGGTGCAGGATAGAGGAAAGCAAAATAGTAAGTAATAAATATTAAGTTAAATACATATTAGGAATAAATATATCTATATATATTAAGATAAGAGCTATTGAACTGCGTTGAAAATCAACTGATATCGTTCATATTTAATCCAAACTTTTAATATTGTAGGAATATCCCTGAACAATTCCCATAAAGACACACACAACAACCATGATAAATTCTACATAAAAACTACAAAATAACTACAAAGAAAATATGTTTTACTTATTACATAAATGATTAAATGAAAAATTCTTGAAGCTTTAAAAGTAGCAAAACAGAATACTACAATTTGGGAGATCATCACTTAAAAAGTTTGAAAAACACCATAATGTAATAAATATTTTTCAATTAAAGAAAAATGAAAAAAGAGCATAATTCCTAATTGCTGTTCCACTGTAATTTTGATTATATATTAAATTTGTTAATTATTTTTGTCTTTCAAAGAATTGGTCATGTTTAGCTTTGACATTTGATACTATTAAATCTTCAATCTCAATTCCTTTTTCAATATCTGTTGGAGTCAATAAAATATCTTCAATGACACCATTCTGAGCTATTATCTTGACATTATGTTTCCTTGTATGTAGTAAGTTCCCAATAACAAGCTATAAAAATTATGAAAATACAAAAAAAAAATTATAAAATGTTAGAATGTTATATAATTAACTTTGACATAATAATAAATAAATTAATATTGATTATAAAGTAATTATTTAAACTCACTTGATGTTTGTACTTAGTAAGAGCCCCTTTGGCTTTCTGTTCTAAAATCTCATTATCAGTCTCTAATTTGAATGAAATAATGTAAGCATTTGGAGCCCAAATATGAGTAACAGCATATAAAACTTTAGGTACCAATCGTAAAGCAATCATTGGAGGTCCATCATGAGATTGAACTTTATGTACAGCCTACAAGAGGAATCTCATTGTTATTAAAATATAAAATATTGTAAGTACCAATGCATAGTTAAATATATATACATCAATAAAACTGTTAAATATAAATGACAATGAATACAAATTTAAGCATATTGTTAATAGAAATATGCTTTTTAATATTTCAAAGAATAGCATAATAAACAACAACATACCATTTCACTAGGCGGTATATAAAAGTCTGAAACAGCAGCAGCTAAGTATAGTAAAGAATACTTGGTATCCATAAGCATGCAAGAACCTCTCAGTAACCACATATACTCTATCAAAGTAGTGAAAGGAACTGTTAAGATTCTGTTAGCATTTTTAGCATCTCTGTACTTCTTAAATATTGGCAAGAGCGTATCAAGTTCACTTTGTTTTACTGAAATAAATATAATTATTAATGATTAAAAAAAAATCTATACAATGAACAATTATTTTATATTTACCTTGAATTGATTTATCATCTACAATCTCCAGTTTATCTAATAGAGATTTGTTGAAATGGCGAACAAATGGCTCCAATGAATTGGAACTAGAAAATAAAACATAATTGTATAAAACTATAGACTAGAATATCTATACCAATGTAATACCATTGTTTTTTTAATAAATTTAAATATATAATAAAAGCAATGGTTATATTTAAGTTAAAAATTAAGATAATTAATAAAATAATATATTATACATAGATATTTTAGTTTTAGAATTAAGTGATTGCTTAACGATACTGTCAATAATAAATTTATTTATTTTATTCACAATAGCCATTACTTTTACAAAATGCATTGAACGAATTATATATATTCAAAAAAACTTCTAAAAACCAAAAATACTAATAATCATATTATTGTCTATATTAATACATATACAATAAACATAATATTATAAGTTATATAGGTACTTATTCTTATATTTATGAATAATTCATAGAGAAATATTTATCATAATTTGTATGATACAGGTAGAATAGAAATTGTTTAAAATAAAAAGATTAAATCAATCATAATTGAATAATAATATCTTAAAACAAATCTAAAATTTGATAATTTAAAAGTATTAAGATTCCAAATAGTTATAGACTCGTATGTACCAAATTATTAATTAGTAATCAATAATTACTAACATTACTAAGTAACTTAATTTACCATTAACATTATTAAACATTATTAAAATATTCTAACCATTTAATGCATATATATATATATAAACTGTAATAGACACAATCTTGTATATTTTACTATTTTTTATTTTTCGTGTCATTATTATTGTTACAATAAATTTGTAAATCATATTATTCATACATTATTTTAGATATCAAATTACCAATCCTATTTTGGTAAAACACTACATAAAATCATAGGTTTGTTTTAATACTTTTAAATATATAACCACTATGAACTAAATGCTAAAACATTATTATACATAATATATTTATTATAAAACCTTAGAACTTAGAGTTATGTTACTCACTAGATATATTAGTTAAATATAAAATTAGTCAGAAAGTCAAAAATATGCAATAGTAGCATAAGTTCAGAAATAAGCAACTAACAACTTTAACATCTATAATTTTAAATTTCATATTTTTAATCAACTCTACTATTGTTTCCAGTGTTAAAAATAAATATTGGATCCGAAACTATTATTTAAATATTTTACAAACCAAAAGCAAATTATTTTTAATGTATTAAACTCAATTTTTCATGTTAATAATTTTAATAATAAAAACTTTTTTTTTAATTTATGCATAAATTACATTAGAAATTTTGAATTTTGAATACACAAAACTAAAATTTTAGTTTTTTTTTTAAAACTGTATCAGATTTGTATATTGGATCGTAACTGTAATAAAAGTATTTTATTTTTCTAGGAATCTAACTAAAACCAAAATTCATTAAGATTCCAACACCTGATTTTTACAAAAAAAACTAATAACTAATTAATAAATTTACTCACCGATAAAGAAATATAACAACATATCCAGCATCAAGAAAGTATTCAGCAGAAGCGGAACCTCTAGTTCCTAGACTAAAATTATCAACAAAGCGGACAGTATTTTGTTCAATTGGGACTGTAGTTCCTCCAGACTATATAAAGGAATTTAATTATTATTATTTTTTACATTTGTTATTACAATAAATTCCTTTATAATATATTAATTGCTAATTGCTAATATCTCAAATAAAATTACTTTCTTATTAATTTAAACTTAAAATTGTGATATTTTTATTTTCACCTGTAACATAACAAGTGTTATTTCAGAAAATCAAAACTAACTTAAGTATATTTTTATTACATAAAGCATAAAACCTTTTTAATTTATTCTAAATAAATACATTTTTAGAGAATACATTTAAAAAATGTGTGCAATAATACAATTTAACTTCCCACTCTTTATGGTAAGAAACTAAATAGGTGAAAACCAACTACTGTAACATACATTATGTGCATTATTGTTATATTAATTGTATTTTATTGATTCTATTGATCATAAATTGTTTCTTTTATTCCAAATAATTAATTTATAATTTCATATTTTCATGACATTATAAAATATTATCCTAATGTACAAGAAATTGAATAATTTAAGTATAATTATACCATTATATTAAATTATAACTGGTAAGCAATACCAGTATGTCATTAATTATTGATAATTATTTAAAAATAGGACTAATACGTTGAATTAATCAACACTCCTCCCCAAAGTATTATACTCTAGCAATGTACCACTATACGTAACCTATACATCTTTGGATACTGTTATAATAAATATAAACTATAAATAAGTTATTAATTTAATATTTTTTAATTAACTAATTAGATATTTACTTAACTAATAACATGTGTCATGTTGCCTTATTTAATTACTTATCAATAATTGATTATCTATAGTCTATACCTATAGTCTGACAAATATTTTATTAAAACATATTTATTAACAAAATGTTCTTAGTTTTATTACCATAATATCAATCAATCAAATTAATCGAATAGAGAACATAACATCTATATATTTGTCACTAGCATAATGTATTATTTAGGTAACTACTTTTTTTGTTTTATTTAAAATTCAACTCATATTTATTATTACATTTTAGAGACATAAATAATATGTATTATTAATTATTATATTATGTAAGTAATTATACTTACAGTTATCAAAACCATTTTTTCGTTTTCATGGCTGCAGACAAAATTTTCTACAGAAGTTATAATAGATTCATAGTTTGAAGGAGAAGGGTGCGTGTCATAAAATGATTCCCAATCCATTTTTTTAGTAGTTATAATCTATGAACACAAATTTTAAAATTTATTGAAATCATGAATAATTTTGAAAATTTATACTTGACCAATTATGATTATAAGTAAACTATCCTTGAAAACTAAAAAAAAAATACTAAACCTTCAATGAATCCATGTAAGTAATATTGTATACCACAATATCTACTACCAAAACTTGTTTACAACCAATACCATAAATTATATAATTTATCTTGAACCCATAAGTGAATCTAGTTTAAAATCCAATAATATTGAATTTTGATTATTCTATAAAATATATTATGCCTTCCTTTCTAAACAAGGGCACCCGTTATGAAAGAGAGAAGGGGCATTAACTCCTCCCTTAGCTTGCTTTAGAGTTTGTCTTACAACATAAATATTAACTGATGAAAGTATGAAATATGTTTTTAGTTTTTATAACATTATAAATAACCTAGATACAAATCTCTGAGATAATATTATGAGAAAATACCAGCATAACCTGTGCTCTAAAGGATTAAACTGACAAATGACAGTTATTATTCATATATTTTTTAGATGATTTTAGCCACTTGAAAAGAAAACTAATATTAAATTGTCAGACTATTTGTCTTTTTCACATTTCCACCAACATAATTGATCATCTAAAAACATATAAATACTTTACTTTACAGAAATGCTAAATACATTTAGAAAAATAATCTAAAAAGAAATTTAAAAAGAAATATGAAAACCATAAATAATATAAGTTATCAAGACTTACTTATATAATATAAGTAAGTCTTGGAAACACCTACAAAGTAACTTGGTAACGACTGCTATATTTATCTCCGTGGGCAAGGGTTGAGTTCTATACTTTTATTGTTTCACATACTATTTAACATGACAAAATATATTTTATCATGCTATTTAATATTTGTAACTACCATATTAATACATATTAAAAAAAAACATTTATGTGAAGATGAAGTATTTGCTGACATAGGCCCCTAGATAGGTAGTAGCCAGTAGGTAATAGTACACTAGGCATTTAACATTTTATCAGTAGGGGGTCCAGTGGACGTGTAGTGTGTACTATAAAGTATGTAACATAATAGGTATACTGTTATATTGTATTTATGTTCATTGGCTACACATTACGTGGTGTTTTCGTAAACGGGTTGTATTGGCGGGAGACGGGGGACAGGGAAAAACACTTAGTATACGTACCGGTCGACTTCTGTAGTGTGTACGACTGTACCAGTTCGGCGTAAACGGAATAAGTACCCAAATTACACGACTACGATGACGACCACTTTATTTTCTCTTTACACTACTATACACGACGACGACGACAACCAGTCAACATTCGGCAACAATAACAACAGGTGTGTCGTCCCGGCGGCGTCAAAGTTGAGTACCTGAGTACTTGAACGTGTGGATTTTAGAATAGTTTTTAGATTTAATCTAAAGGGAACACAAGGGGTAGGGGAGGGGGCTCGTCGAGCAACATGACCATGTCGATAATTCCCACCCACCGACGCCGTGATGACGACCGTCCGTAACGGGATACGTTCTGAGTTGGAGTGTGCGTGCAATAAAAATATCATCTACCGCGACAACTACAACACGGTAAGTCGTTGTACACGTCACGCGACTACCGAGTACCGAAGCTAAAAAAAATAATTGAACGAAAAGCGAAAACAACCTCCATCGTCGTCGGCGGTGGTTTGATAAGAAAACGCCGCTACGTGTGATAACCGCCGCCGTAGGAGAGTGTCGGCGTTTCACAATTCTTTGGATTATTTACATCATCATTGTTATCGGACTAGTGGCCGGGCCAACGGGAACGGATGATTAGCGCGCGCACACAGCCCATTGGCCGGTGGCCGCGATACCGCGTCGGGAAATCCGACTATCTGAGCGGCCGGGTGATAACGTGACGGCGGCGAACTGCGAACGCCGAACACCACTCGTGCGCGGCTTACCGCTGTGTGTGCGTACACAGTGCACACCACCGACCGCCACCTCAGCCATCGTTCACAGTCTGTGATAAATGACGAAATAATCGACAGACAAACGAACAGCGGACAGACCTTACCTCGCCGGCCAGCCGACGGAAACACCGACACACCGTGACAGTGCCGTCTCGCTTGTCGTCGCGGACGAAACGTCAACACAATTTGTCGAGCGAACTGACCGACACGACGATCACCACCGTTGCAAGCAGTAGCAGTTGACCACCGCGCACACCGGCGATCGCGACGCTATCATCGCACGGCAGTCAGCGGTCGTACGCGTAGTGGTAGTAGTAGTAACAGTAGACGGTATTATACTATTATAGTGTGAGCAGTCGATAGTCGTAGTAGTAGTAGTGTTGACGGCGGCAGCTGTTGAGTGTTCATGTACGTGTTGAACGTGTGTGACGTCGCGTGACCGACAACGACCGCGCGATCCGACCCGCCGGACACGGCTAAGTCGGCGCAAACCATTGCCGCTGGTGCTACGTAGCTACCGGTCGACGTCTAGCAGCGGCGGGCGCGCAGTAGTTGTTCTTCGACGGCGACAGACAACCCGACCGTCACGATGACTCTGCAGGCCATCAAGTACGAGAACGGCACGTTGGAAGTGCTCGATCAACTGCTGTTGCCCAAAGAGTCCAAGTACATACCCATTTTGGGCGTCGAGGACGGATGGAAGGTCATCAACAAAATGCAGGTACGTGGTGTGCAGCAGACGTTTCGAAACTTTAACCCCTCCACCCTTGCCCGCTTAACATGATGGATTGTTAGAGACGTGCGCCGACGACCATGTGGGCAAACGCCATGTCAACAAGCTCATCAGTTTTAATGGTGATGCTTACATAAAACTATTATGGTAGATCGAGTTCCTAAAGTTTGCAATGATTTACCACATTATAATCATCAAATATATCTCATCTTAGTCACTCTAATAATACATTACCTAGTATATTACTAATGTCAGTGCACTGTATGTCTGCAAATTCTTTAGATTAATATACTGCCTATACATAGGCCCTTGAAAAACAATTTTGTTTTATCTCTTGCTATTTATAATCTATTAGTACATCATATACTGCCTCTATTGTACCTACTGATTTTCTAGTCACTATTTACTCAACAGGTTATAATTCCTATAGTTGAATACAAATTAGTGATTTTAAATGATACTAGTTGAAGTTAGGAACTCATTATAGGTAAAATATATAATATATTGTTTTAGATTTATAAATAAAAAAATTGTTGGTATCAAGCTTCTTTTCTAACCAACCCCTCCTCTTCATAGACAAATTATATATATTTTTTTGTATTCAACATTATAGAGATAAATTTACAAATCTGTCAATATGTCTAATTAAATACTTTCAATTAGGTAAGTGTAAAACAATTGAAAATCTTTTCCTTCAACAAAATTACAATAGTTTTTACCAATCTTTTTCATGTGACGTGACTAGATTGTATTTCCATCCCATTTTTGGACTTTGAACACAAGAGCCATTAGGTAATTAAATCCAGTTTGGTTTAAAAATATTTTCTTCATATTGAGGCTTATTATTAGGTTCACAAAGTATTTAATAAGCAATTTTTTTTAAATTACACTATTTATTAATTAAATTCTTTTATTTTTTATCTAATGTAATCTATTAGTTTAATTTATATTGGTTTAAATTAGTACAACCGATTGTTATTATTTAAAGATTGTATATATTTCTTACATTTGTAAGAAATTAACTTTACTTATTTAAGTACTCGCCAAAAAAATTAGTTAGGTAACTAACATTTATTTATTTACATTAACTAGGCATTAGTCAAAATTAATAAAGAAAAATCCATCAATAATTGATTTAAGTAATAGCTGTTATTACTCTACCCAAACACCCTAGCCATATTTTTTGTTAAACATATTGATCATATTATATTTAATATTTTTGAATAATGTTAAGAACTTTAACTAGTATAGTAGGTGTATCATGAATAACTATGTTATGTATTTAATTATGAATTATTAGTTAGTTATATTTAAAAATAAAATATAGTTATCAAATATACATACATGTATTACATTGTAAATGTTCATTATAATTGATAGGTACCTAATAATTTGTATATTAAATCTTTCTCATCTTCCATACCATCTATACACTAAATATAATGTTGCAATGTTTGATTAATTCATATGAGATAAAAACTTAATAGTATTTTGTATAAGAAGTTTAAAAAAATTAATTTGACCAAATATTATGTATAAATATATAATGTAATTACATTCTTATCTTATTCTTATGTTTTAACGTGTTGAATACATTTAATGTTTTATGATTAATAAAAAATGATAATAAATATCATAAAAATATAATTTAATTTGTACCTCAATTTGCACTTATCTTATTAATGAAAACTTTAATATTTAAACAAAGAAAACTAAATAACCTTATGAATTACTTATAGAACGTATGTTACATACATTTTAGATATCTTTAGGTACGTGCTTAAAAAGTAAAACATCATATTAATTTATATGATACATTAAATATATATTGCTTACTGTTATTTAGTTAAATATATTTGGTCATATGGCCAAGGTAATGTACATTAAAGATTAAACATAAGAAGATTAACATTACATAATTATCTACCTAAATAAAATAACTTAAGATAAACAAAAAAGATTTAACATAAGTAAAAGATATAAATTAGTAGGTATAGGTATAGATAGATACAAATATAATTAATTAGTGCAATAATAAATCAACATTTATATTTTATATTAAATAAAAATATTAAAAAACTTGAAACTTAAACTTTTCCAGTTTTTATCCATCCTATTGTAAGAATCTGTTGTGACTATTGAGTTTTTTTGCTTCATATTATATTAAAATGAATAAATAGAATACAAATATACAATTTTAATTACAACTTATGTTTTAGGTTCTTACATTAAATATATATATATATATATATGTATATTTTCTTATAGATTTGCTCAACATACATATTTTACCTTTGTTATTAAAAAGTTGTAGAACATTAAAAAGACATTAGGTACCTATGTACTTAAGCCGAATAAGAAGAAGACCTGGTGGGCGTGGTTAAAACAATTTTTCAAGCACTCCTAAATGTTGCTACTTGTATACAGAGTGTGTATAACCAATCTAAAACCAGTTGAGCTAAATCAGACATTAATATACATGCGCTGTCTGGTCATCTTTACTATACTACCTAGATATAGTTGTATACAATTCGACAATTTATATTTGTATTTGAAATAATAAAGTATATGCATATATGGATATTACAATTTAATATTAATTATAATCAATGATAAAAAATGTATATATTTATTATAATTAATAAAAAACTTAATGATTCACAAATACTGTAATTACCTGTTTAAATTAACTATTCCACGTGTATTTACATATATTTTTTTGCAATTTTTTTAATTTATCTAATGTTATTTGTAGGTACGCGGTGCTCCAGCCATTGCCATTGTTGGATGTTTAAGTTTGGCTGTAGAAATATCAAAAGAAGAGTTTGAAAAAAAAAAGGCTCTTCGGCGAGAAGTTGAGGGTAAACTAAATTATTTAATATCTGCTAGACCTACTGCTGTAAATATGAAACAGGCAGCAGATCATTTAATATCTTATATAAACTCTTTGGATAATGATGAATCAATTTCTGCACAAGAAATGCAAGCTAGGTAAATTTCTGTTATGATAAATTATCTTATCAATCTTTGTTTAGTACATTAATTTATTTGTTAGGTTTGTAGCAGCTATAGAAGCAATGTTAGAAAAAGATATATCAGATAATAGATCAATAGGAGAATTTGGAGCTAAAGCAATTTTAAACAATGTTACGGATGGTGAACAAGTTCGTATTTTAACGCATTGCAATACTGGTTCATTAGCTACAGCATATTTTGGTACAGCATTAGGTGTTGTACGTTGTCTACACTCTGCTTCAAGACTGGGTAAAATATTTTTTTATATTTCATATATTGTACCATTACCGTTTTATAAGTCTTGACTTGTTAATTCAAATATTAGATGACAAGTTAACATATTAAACCAATATGTATTTTAACATTATTTAATTATTTTTAGAAAATTGTTATTTTACGGAAACAAGGCCTTACAATCAAGGCGCTAGATTAACTGCTTATGAATTAGTTCATGATAAGATACCATCAACCCTGGTCTGTGATAGTACTGTTGCTTATTTAATGAAGACTGCTCAGATAAATGCTGTTGTTGTTGGTGCTGATAGGGTGGCAGCTAATGGAGATACTGCTAACAAAATTGGGACCTATCAAGTTAGTATAATCTAATTAATTGTTTAAAATACAAATTATTGATATTTAATAAAATATTAATCAAAAATTAAATTTTTAGTAATATTAGTTATAACTTGTTTATTTTTCCAACAGATTGCTGTAGTTGCCAAGCATCACGAAGTTCCATTTTATGTAGCTGCTCCATTAACTTCAATTGATTTTAATGTAAATACTGGTGATAATATAGTAATTGAGGAAAGGCCTCAAGTGGAAATGACTCATATAAATAATATTAGAATAGCTTCTCCAGGTAAAAAAAAAAAATAACAACAATAATAATATTTTATTTGTCAATAAAAACAATAATTACATTTGAATTTTAAAAACATTAAATATTGACGCTTCCCCAATAATTGGATAGGGGATAATAAACATTGTTTAGTAATATATATTTTATAATATATTATTATTTTCATTGATCAATATTTTTAATATTTATGATTTAAATAAAATAATGTGATTTGTAGTTAATTATTGATGGTAATAATTATAAATTAACGCAATACTTAGTAAGCACGATTCACTGGTATATAATAAATTATATGTAAAGCATGTAAAAACAAAATTGTTTAATTATTTCCAAAAAAAAAATATAGATAGTAGTGTATAGAAGAGATTGGAAGTTTTATTATGCAATATTTATAATAAATTTCTCCTTTAAAGTAAATTATCTAATTAAATATTATCTAAATAGTTATTCATAAACTGTATAATTAATTTTCTGTGCCTATTATTTACTATAAATTTAATATTTCTACGGAGAGCACTGTAGATGTTGGTAATATAAATTTGGTACTTTACAGTGGACAGTATACTTGCAGCCATAAATTTTTTTCTTAATATTCTTTTAAATTTATCTATATTAATTTTCATTATAAATTATAGCTTAGAATAAATAATCCAAATTAACTGAAACAAGTACCTTCATAGCTTACTATACTAAATTACTATTATTATTGTCCACAGTACTCCTTATGGTGAAACTAAATGTAACTATACTAAATTATATATTTCTGGTATTTTTATTTTACAATGAGATATAGACATAAAAAAATAATAAATTTTATATATATCTATTTAAAAATTTGAAAAACAAAGCTAGGTCATATATAAATATATATATTCTTCTATGTACGTTTAATGGTATGGAAACCAATTACAGTTTAATTTTTCCTAAGTGAATATATTATATATCAAACTACCTAATTATGTACATTTTTTTTTTATTTATAAATCTACAATATAATTTGTTTTTACAGTTCATTTATTTTATTATACTTAATTATTATTTAAAATACCATCTTCAATAATAAACTAGTGTATTGAAACATTTTTTATAAACCATATTTTACATTCATATTAAAACAGATAATTATAAAATATGTAATGTGTTAAACAATCTAACATGATTGTTTTCTAAAAAAAAACCTGTATTATTAAAATTGCTTAAGTTTAAAATTCTATAGATTTTTAAATATCTATTTTTAACTAATTAAAATAATTATTAATTTTATAAAAGAACTATATTTAAATAATTTCAGGTGTAACTTGTTGGAATCCAGCATTTGATGTAACACCAGCTCGACTGATAACTGGAATAATCACTGAAAAGGGTGTTTTCCGACCGTCTGAACTCTCCACACTCCAGTCTCAATTGCAAGATCATAAAAACTCACTTCCTCAACTGTAATACATACCTAAATATTATATCATTGCACAAATGCATCGTACAACTTTTTTATAAAAAAAATAAAATTAGGCTATTTTTTATAATATATGTATGCAAAAGCTACATTCCTAAGCCAACGACATCAATTTTTATTTATGTGTAAATGTATAATCATAATATTATTGTCTGTTAAAAATATTTTTAATATTATATGGAAACAATTCCATAGGCAAAGAGAGCATAAATACATTGAAAATAGACCAATTATTACTTATATATTTTAATTTAGTCAAGTATAGTTGTGATACAAGTTATAATAATATTATTTTTATAATGGAATTTAATTATATATGTGTATATAAAGTACATGTATATACATGGGGTTTAAATAATTTTTATTGGAAAAAAAAGCATGGCTAATAAATCATTTTCAAATTATTTTCATAATGGGCTTTACAAAGAAAAATTCAAAATTTTTATACTTCATATTTTAACAATTCAAATACGAAACTAAATTTTTAATTTTCTAAGCATTTTGTATTCTATATTCTAACATAATTAAGATGAAGATTGATGTTATTCAATCATTATAATTATAGTTTAATTTATTTCAAACCTTTAATTTGGGTCGGTATACACCCATATCTAATTTAATCCTATGTATATGATTTATTGTAAAATTCCCTTTCGAATTTTTACTTTATGTACTTATGGCGTTTTTATTAGCCCATCGTGATAATTGATAAGCTATATATTATTATATACACAAAAATATTAATGTGTATATCGTATTATTATGTATGTTTACATTTTTATATTTGGGGTGTCTAACAAATCTTCATAACTGTGTAGCATAAAGTACCTATTTTAAAACACATTTAATGATTATTATTATTATTATCAAATTATTTATATTATTATATTTTTAATGATATATTTTAGAGATTCTTTTACTAGACATATTACTCTATGCCTGTTACACATTTATAAACTATGTAAAATGAAAACATGTGCGTTGAGAATGTTAATATGTTAATAATTGTCTCTAATCTACTGATTAATATTATAATTATTTATTTACTTAAAAAAAAAAAGAAGAAATAAATAAACACAAACAAATTATTACATCAATCTTCTATCTATATGACTATGTATATATTATGTTTAATGAATAAAGCATAATGTAATGACGTGGGAATACATAGGTGGTATGTGATTAGCGACCTTAACCTTGAAAATTGGACAAACTTGGGTGGAAAAACAAGATGCTAAGTTATGTTGAAAAACTACATCAAATAAATAAATGGCGTCAGTGAAAGAAAAGGAAGAATACGTCGAGTGTTCATTTTTACACCCAGGCACGTTTATTTTTTTTTTCTAGTGATCTAAATATAGAACTAAAGGGACTGGGAGTTTTTACTGCGCGCATGCTGCCCAATGCGCCATCGAATCGGCCAACTATCAAGACGTTTAGCACGGAAAAAACATTATTCAATTTATAAATCAACTTATCGCACCAGCGACCAGCAGCGCATCGTGCGCGAGTGAAAATAACGTATTTGTCCGGACTTTGTATTACTATATTTCGTTTCGGTGGCTGTATTGCATTTTTCACTATACAATAAACGAATTGTTCATTTTCAACGGAATCAAAATGGGCAGCGTCGAAGAAATCTATGAAAATGAAATACATCGTACTATCACGCGGCGTACGAGTTACAAAATTCAAGAGGTAAATTATTGTTAAAGTAGCCATTAATCATTATTAGGTATATTGTTTCATAACAACAATATTATTATAAAATATATTTCTTTATTTTTAATATTTGTGTGCCATACAGAAATTTTATAACGTTTGTCGAAATTTTCAATTGAATCAATAAAAAAATGTATGTAGCCATGTAGGTACATATTATAATTAATGGCATTTCGTCTGATTATATACCTAAAATATTTTCATCAATTCCAGACCAGTGCCTATTCAATATTAGATAATGTATATTATTATTCTTTTTAAAAACAAAATAATATAATGTATGTCTACGTGTGATTTTTTTTTTTCTGTCCGGCGAGACTAAATAGATTAACTATTTAGCATTGATAAATTATATGTCGCACAATGAAAAACAAAAACCTATAGTAGGAAGTGAAAATGGAATAAAAAATGTTTTCGGAACTCAAGGTCATTTAAAATACAAGTAAAATAAATATATTGGCCATAAGAAATATATTATATTATTAGTAGGTATACCTGAGTCTTGCAGTGCTCAAATTAAAAATATAGAAGGAAACTGAGACTTGATATAATGATTAAAATGATTGAACTGAATCTAATTACTCAAATTAATCGGTAAAAACAAAAAATTACAATTTAAGATTTGGTAACAATTGGTCACTTGAGAGCAATTAAAATACATTTATATAAAATTTAAACAATTGTAATTTATTCTCATTAAAAATAAGTAAATAATTAGAGGTGCTCTCAAAATATATATATAAAAATAAAACAGATAAATTACAGAAGTTTCGTCCTCCTCTTCAATTTGTGCATTGATAGTGATATTTCGATATTCGTGGTTGGTTAGGTACTTACATCTTTTATATTTTGTGATTTTAGTGTTATTGTATCTGCTAGGTACTGACTACTTGTGTGATCACATCATTTATCATCAAATTTTATGGGAATAATTTTCAGCGTTTAAATAGATCGATCGTGCCTACTGGCTACTACTATTTTTAGGGCCTTAGCCCTTGGATTAACGCAAATAAATTATGTGCCTATATCAAATACCTATTAATTAACCTAATTACTAGAAAACGGATTTAAATGCTCTATAAAACAAATTAATAGTTTTAATGTACGGTCCTCTTTTTGGGCACTAAAGTTTTCTTTAAAATTTACAATTATAACAATAATTAAACTTAACAATTTTCATATTTATTTAAATATTAAATATGATCATATCCATATTTTCAATTATAAAATGTACTACATACAACTGTGTGATAAAATACGCTCTTCACGAATATGTAAAAAATTAAGATGTAAGTTGTATTTTTTTTAATTATACGATATTTGTTTGAAAAATTTTCCTTTATTTATAGTCTTCAATGTAACTATTTAATTTCGTTTATAGTTGGTTCTTTGGAAATAAAGATAACCCTGAATTTTTATTTGTTTTACATAATATTAATTTAAATTAAATACAAAAATTGTTCAGTTCAATTATCATAATTATAAATTTAATAAAAAACTATTTTGGCCGAAAAAGATCATGCCGATGCCCTTATTAATTATCACTATAAATAAAAAATTAGTCTATGTGTTTAGTATAACTTATTATACTTACCTAGTTATAATACAGTAATACGACATACGTATGATAAATTAAAATAATTAAATACTATAAAGACAATAATACAGAGTGATATTATATTTGCGGATATTATAGAATCATTTATACGGGCCGTTGAGTGTTAAAATGAATTCATCTACCCTTCTATTATTGATATAATAATATATATATATTAAGGAACCTTAGCGTTCGTCTCGGTTCACTACTTTTCATTGTACACATGAGACAAACCACCACCAATTATTTGACCAACGAGTTTCTAAGACGGGTGAATGAGTTAAGTCAGCAGTTAATAATTTAATATTATTTATATTGTAAATTTTAATTTTACAACATATTCTTATTCGTGTATTAAAGGTTTGTCAGTACTTAATACTTATAAATATATTAATAAAATAAAAGTATAGTTATATCTTCCTAATTAAAATATATTTTTATTGTGTAATTATTATTTATAACCATAGTATATGTATTGTATTTATAGTTTATTCACGTGTACTAAAATTTCTAAAATGTATAATTTAAATGCATTTTTGTTAATCTTTTATTAAGTAGGTACTTGTACAGTTGTACGTCGTACATTCGCACGTGAGTAGGCACTGCAGATTATTTTAATTTCTAGCAAACAAATTGATGATAAGTATTTACATAATAAGTATACCTACAAGCACCTAAATAATATATATTATACCGTCAATGGATAAGAAAAACGAAAACATGATCTATTCAAATTATTTGTTTCAAATCAATATTTTTTTATACAGCACGTTTCTAAAAAAAAAAAATCGTACTTCGTATTGGTTTTAATGATAAATGTTAAGGCATTTTTAATGTGACTAGTAGATGTTAGATAGTAAAGAGGTAAGCACAATTTGTCCTATTTTTTTCTCAAAGTTTTGAAAGTTAAAACGCAAAAGCGTATTGTAATCAGGGGGTAACGGATGTTCCTGTAGAATTATTCTGATGTTTTATAATTACAGGGTCTCTAAAAGTTAAAGCTTAGGTAAGTGATAAATATTTTATCTGTTATTACTAAATAAAATGCAATTTTTTTTTATAAAATTATTCCGTGTTATTATACGTAATATGTATCATACAACATTTTATATTGAAGTGTAAAAATCATAATAGGAGTAAAAGGTAGGTACCATACAAGATCTTTTGAAATTATTTATTCTTGAATTTAAGTAATGGTCGGCTTTTCTGTCATTACACTTTTTAATATTAAATTATTTCGTTATTAACTTTGTTATGACATAACCAAGGCCGTTACTGGGGGGAGGGTCCGGACCCCCCCTGAATTTTTTTTTCAGTTACGGCCATGGACATAACTAATAATATATATATACATTTTTATTATTATTAAAAATAATATAAATATTATACTATATTACATACTATTATATTATGTACAGTATATATTTATAATATTTGTATAAAAAAATTAAACTAATATCTTTAAACCCATAATAATTGATTAATTGTTGGTATTTGTCTTGGTAGAATATGGCTCAAAAATATTATTAGCTCTACCTTTATTAATTTATTTTGTTATATTATATTATGATCTATACTTTTTTTTTACAATTATGTGGTTATGTTTTGTAATACATATTTTTTTGTATAATAAATATTTTATGTGAAAACAAGAACCAAAATGATTTATTTCTAAGCATCATCGTTTACATTAACCAGAGGAAACGACAATAAGCGTCAATTCTTATTGCTTTATTAGATACTTAAGTGTTTTTTTCATTAAATAAGTATCAAATTCTTAGATGTATCTACTTATAAGCTATGAGTCCCAACCTTTATTATATAAATATCTAGTTTATTTTTATTCCAAAATAATAATTATCAGTTATGTATTTTTTACAATAGATTTATTTATTTTTAAATATTAATAACTAATAAGTAATAAACCTGCATGTTTATTCTATGTAATAAATAATTTATTAATTCATATTTCACCATTTTTGTATTTTTTAAGCATGTTTCATTTCATGCAACTTTCTCAGATTAAACCAGTCGTGTTTATTTTACGTAATTTTATTTGCAAAATCTATTTTATTACCTATAGTTAAGTTACATTTTTTTTAATTTCAATTTATATTGAGCAATACATTATACAATAATTAAACTGTATGTGTGTCAAAGAAGAAAAAAGAGTGATAAGAATGTGAAGTTCACAGGATAAGAGAAAATACCCATTGATATTGCCCTAAAAATAAATGTACAAAAGTAGTAATAATACTACAATAACTAATAAGTTATTTAAATATTTGAGTGCAAGTGGTTTTTTTACTTTTTTTTTTCATAATTGAGTATGAAAAATAATTAGGGTTAAAAGGTCTAGGCCATTTTATTTTCAACTAATGATTTGTATTTAAATTGACTAGTTCTAAAGGGAATAAATTTAATATGAGAAATTGAGAAGACAAATGGTTATGTTGTTTTTTTTAGATTTGTTAAATTTGTTTGTATATGAGTTTTAGAATTTAGAAAGCGTTTTAGTTCATGATGTCAGTATTATAATATAGTATTATACCTATATTATACTATAAGAAAAGATATTCATACTATATTTTTATTATAATCGATATACTAAGTAAAAATATTTCTTAATTTTATAATTTTTGGAATTAGCCGGGCGGTAAAAAATTGATCTAGAACTTATAGGGATGCTATAGCCTCTATAGTTCCGCCAATTTTGTTCTATCATGTTACCATATTATTATTTATAAGATTTTGATTGCTTAACGACTTCTGACGTCTAAGTACTAAGTAGTGGGTAGATTTTGAACAGCTAGCTCCTTATTTGAAAATTATATAGTAGGTACCTAATCGTAACTCGTAAGTTTGGTGATAACTGCAGATGATGTACGAGGTCGGATGACAAATACGTTAAAGGCAACGGACCGTAGTACTGCAACCATAATATTAATATATCATCGGGTTGATCGGAATTTAAGCACAAAAAATACTGGCTAACCGATATCCACAAGTCATCACAACAGACATTATCATTTCGTTCTCTCATCACGACGATTAATAAATTTAATCGTATAGCTGTACTTATATTGCATATTTTTTTTTTAAAGAGTTTAAACTGTAGAGCACCTACCTATATGTGTTTATTACGATGTCGTACAGACTAATTGCGTTTGAACGTCTTCGCGACAGTGAGTAAAACGTTTGGCCGGCTCTTACGAAATATTATGATTCTTGGCACTTGACAAAAGCGCGCGTTGTTTGTATGTGTACTGCAGTAATATTATATACGTAAATAGTAAGTAGGTACATATTATTATAATAAACCCTCACGGGCGCGTTTATCCGATCCAAGGAATGCGTGACACGCCGCCGTAGTTCGCCGTGCGATCCTTTGCTCGCGATTTGTCACGCGATTCCCCTCTTCCTCCGTTGCACGCCGTCTTACGGTTCGGTCCCCGGGCCACCCCGGCGAGCAAACAAAATATATGCTTTCGTCGCACAGCACCGTAAACTCTACGATATATCATCCGGACGTTCTCTTTCTTTCCCACCGCGTGTATATTATTATTACCTATTCATAACACTGCAGACGGAGACGACTCGTAATATTATAATAACACCTATACCATGAATGGACGACTGAGACAACACGTCCTAATATTCTATATTATACCTAATACCGCACCTATATAAATACATGAAATATTTGTATACGGTGTACCTACCCGTGTTTGTTTCGTTTGATAACAATAAAATGCAATTCCGTGTATGAATTCCGCAATATATTTTTATCTACCTACCTATTTTTTTCATTCGTTTTTATTTGCTTTTCGAGTTCGTTTTATCATTTACCTTTTAATCAATCGACTGCTCACCTATTTGACAGTATTAAATACTTAAGATTATAATTATTTATTTTGAGATTAATAAACGTATATTGGGTATATCCGGTATAGGTACCTACCTATAAATTGACTTATTGACAATTCGTACAATTTCATAAAATAAATACAAAACTTAAAATTGGAAGCTATTGGAGCCGCAAACTATTATAGTGTCATTATGTTATGGCATAATACTAGAGGGGGAGGGCCGGAGGAGCAATATTTAAAGTGATAGATATATGATCAATGTATAATACCATTCACGATTTGTTCGGAATCTAAAAAGTGTGAAAGGATATTTTTATTAAAACTTCAACTTAATTTAACTTTGACTATGACTTCTATATCTCTATTATCATAAAATTATTTGTCATACTGTTAACAGTGTTAACGTAATATGGGCGTACCTATAGACATCAGGCCATAATTTGTGCTATGAAACATGTTTTTTTCACATTCATCCATAAAAATTATATATTTTTGTAATTAAGCCTAAAATGAATATAAATACATACTAAATTTCTAGACTGACTTTTTTTCAAAATGTTTCTGATATAAACAGAAATAAAAACCAATATCTATTATTGTATAGGTAACGGTAAGTATAGTAAGTACTATGTACTAATATCAATTATATTTATCTGAAAAGTTGATTTTAAATAATTATAACAAAAATATGTAAAGTTAACTTATCTTTTTTTATTTAAGTTTATTATAAGTACTTCTATCTATTCCTGAAAAGTTTAGTTTCAGTTTTGTTAGTATGCGCATGCGTAGACACACGAATCTTGGACCGGGCATCATAATGAAATGTGTAAAAACGATTGACTGCATGTAAAAGTTATATTATAATAATAAAAATAATAATGTGTTTTGTTTGTAACCAATAAAATATACACTAAAGTATAAACAAATTAAATTCTTAAATTGTTTGATAAGAGACGACCATCCAAAACGTATTATTTCCAAAATTGATGAAATTGAGTTATATATTGATTCTTATAGAAATAAATGCGGTTAATCTAATGGCGCTATCAAATGTTGACTAAACGTACTATTTCCTTTGTAAAAATCAATCTGAAAATCACGAATTACGCCAAAACGCACTATATCCAATGGGAAATATAAAACAAAAGTATATAACTATTTCCAAATTATGTCAAAACGTAGTACCTATTTCCCATGTTAAATAATTTTGTCATTTGTCAAAATGTACCAATTCTTCAAATTTTTACAAAACGTACTATTTCCACAGTAGGTACCTAGGCCATATTGCACTATTTCCCATAGTACTAACATAAGAATGAAATTGAATTAAATGTATTACGTACTATATCCATTGATTTTAAATTTTTGTACATTACATTTTTAGTTAAATTATAAATAAATATTTAGCGGATTACTTATTTTCATTTATTTGTATATTATTTTGTATAATAAAATCATCAAGACGTCTCTTCCATCATTATGATTGATAACAAATTGCGCCAAAACTACAGTCTTGTCTATGGTCACATAGTTTATCGTTTATCATAAATTAATAATAATTAATGAAAAATAAATTCAGACTAACTAATCAATTTTATATTTTACTAAATAACCATACATAAAAAATATTAATTAATATATAAAGTTAAAATGTGTTCCAAATAATTATTACTCCTAGAGACTAATCAAGATGATGTAAGTTATAACTGAATATACTTTTATTATTTGATAATCTAATATTATTATCAAAAATAAATAAAAAATCATTTTACTTTACCAACCATTTACTTGTGTACAGGATTTGAGTTAAATTAAGTCAAAACGTACTGTTGGATGGAAATAGGTACGTTTTGGCATAATCAATAAACTTGTATGTTAAATTTAGGACATTCAACTGCAATATAACTTAAAAGACATAAAAAAAAAATGTTTCTTATAATTTTATAATTTTTTTGTTAATAATAAAAAATAATATCTCTAAACTAGTTCAGTAGTTCCTAACAAAAAACCATCAAAAGTTGAAAATGGAAATTGTACGTTTTGGATTGACGCCCCTCACATCTTGCTATAAACTAATGTATGCTAACTGTTAAGCCGAGTTCATTTTTTTTATTTTCATAGTTTATTTATTTTGGATTTTTTTTTTTGCATTCCTTTTTATGACTTGCGGGGAGGTCCCTATTGTTGTTGCGTATTTTAGGTAATGCTATACCTACGCAACAAAAACCGGTAAAAATGTTGAGTTAGATATTGTTTTCCTACACTTGTTTGGTGTTTACCATTTACTCGAATCACAATGACTTTATTAAAAATAGCCAGGTTTTATTTGATGTTAAATAAACCATGGGATTAAATTTTTGTGTGTTTGGCAAACGTGTTTGTTATTATATACAGTATGGCCCAGAATGTTTGTTGCTGCAGTGCCCACAGTTCATAACTCATATTAAATGAATTAGAATACATTTTTCAGGCAAATATAAGCATAGTATACAAGTACTATATGATATAAGCATGAAATCATTAATAATCTATTAAGTATATAATTTTCAAAAAATCTATTTTCGTTTTTTGAAATGATAATGTATTTGAAAAATAGATTTGAATTTGGACGTAGGCTGTAACAGTTTCTGCGCTATAAAACATACTATACATTATACTCTAATAGCTTACACAATTTTTATAATAATAATAAGTTGACCTAAAATATGATCCATTTTACACTGAGACATGTTTATATTGTTTATATCACAAGCAATGCAAAAATTAAAAAGCATATACATATAATACACTGCACACATCATATATTACATATCTACTTAAGAACTTACGTACGTTTCTCCAGCCCCCCTCATAACATTTTAAGGAAGGTGGGAAGGGATTTTCTAAAAATTTCGCGAGTGGTCTTACGAAATGCGTACAAATTCCGTACTAAATATTTGCGGCAAAAAATGTTGAAAAAAATTAGTTTAACCCTATTTTGGTTATTCTTTTGAAAATAAATCCATATAAATTCTGATTTTCATTGTACAAATTCATACAAATTCCATACTAAATAATAATGAAAAAAAATTGAAAACAATTTTACGAGGTGGGGGGCTGAAGAAACATTAAGTAGTTCGATACCTGAAAACAAGCATTCTACCGTTTATTAAACATTTAAATGTTTTATGTTATTAATAAATTATTATACTACTATACTGGATAGTTGTAAATGTTTTCAACATCTTCTAGATATATAATTAATTGATGAGCGATAAACTTTTATGTTTTATGTTCCAATCATTTATTCTAAAAATAGAGTATTTAAAAATATTTCTGCTTCCATTAGCATTTTCTACGGTTGCGTCTAAAGTAATCAAGTGTATTATACACTACACTATAATAGTCTCATTCTAAATGAGATTTATTTGGTCCCATTCATTGTTGGCTTTATATATTTTAGAACTATAGAAATAAATAAATTATTAATGGTTAGATACAAGATACATTATTAAATATAAGTGTAGTGCCAATACTACTTACCTCAGATTAATTTACTTAAATAAATAATTCATAATGTGAGGAACAACATTTAAAAATGATTTAAGTAAAAATTGATTTCATAAAATAAATAACAAACTTTGAATTTATATTTTCAAAGAACAAAATGCTTAAATTGAAAACTAGTTGGTAAATACAAAAACTATATAAAAAATAGATAAATAAAATTGTATTACTAAAATACCAATAAATTCGTTAATAAACTTTTATTCGTAAATAGATAATAAATTAATAACAAATTAATTAAAAATTAAAAATTAAAAACTTATCACTAGATATTTAGATTTGTTATTAAGTCGTCCAAAGGACAATATTTATTGCGTTTACGCAACTTTAAAATTTAATAATAATTGAATGTGTCGTAATGAATAAAAAAAATAATGATTGTGAGAGTATGCTTCGTCTGTATAATTACGATATACCATAAATTATTGCAGGGCTTCAAACCGTATGATTTTTTGTGGTTAATGGTTTTAATTCGTATACTATTTTTTTCGGTTTTAAAAACTGGTTAATATTGGTTTCATATTTTGTAGTTTTTTAAAACCGGTTTGTAAAATTAATAAAACCGGTTAATTTTGTTCTTTTAAAAGTTTATTTTTTTATTCCGACCATAATTAATAATAACGAAGAGAACAAAATTAAACGTAGGGTTAAACTTAAAATTGTTCGGTGAATATTCAAAATAAACCTAACCAATGACAGTATATAACACTCATATGAATAATATAACTACAATATTTATTATCGAATAAGACAAGAGAGAAAAAACGCGGTAAAGTCAAAATGTTGAACAAGCATTTGATTATATCGTTGGCGAAAACATCATTATAGGCGGTATTGTAACAATTTGGTTACTGCAGGTTGTCATTAATCGTTATTACGAATAATCTATACTCTATAGTCTATTAATACTTAATAGTAATATAATATTATAATCTTAATTTATTATTGATTGCATACCACTATTATTTTTCATATTACAAACAATACAAATTAAGCAACTTAACAAAATGTGAAAAATTAAATATTAATTATTATTTGAAATTAAAATTTTATTTCTGTTTGAGAACGAAAAATATTTCTGGTTAACTATTTCGTTTACGTTGTATAAAATAACTAATTGTGGTTCCGTTTTTGTTTTCGTTCGTATGAATTTTCCAATAAAACCGGTTAATAACAAAAAAACGGTTTTAACCGGATTGAAGCCCTGAATTATTGTCGTTTACTCAATTTGACATATATGCAAGAACATTACATATTCATACCGCCGTGTTAACAGTAATTTGCCTATACACGACTCCTTAAAACATGTTTGCGATGTCCAGTATTCTTTATTCCAACCATTGATTATAAATACTAGTATTAATAGTCAATGTTACAACCATTAAAATGAAAAGTGCATAATTCTTTAGCTTTCATAGAACTCTATAGTAATATATTCTGTGATGTATAAACAAAACTTTTGATTTTAGTTTATTTAACAATGACATACCATGTATAGCTATTGGCTATTACATATTATTCTTATTCTCATTCTTTTATAGGCAATGCTGTGCAGAGTTCTAGACAATTAAGCTTAATATTACATGTGATTGATAACTGAAGTATAATATGTATTATGTATATTGTATGTATAATGTATGTGTTTAAGTTACAACTTCTAATTATTTATAAGTGTTTAAAGTTTTTATGAGCGGAAAAGGGAGTTGCACAGTCGCACAGAGGTACTCCGCAATATATTGGTTCACTATAATCTGTTTATCTAAACTTAAAACACTACGATATAATAGGGCGGTAATCAATTGTACCTTTTTGTCTGAAATTTGATTTGTATATATTAAAATAATCAAAATAATATTCTGTTTTGTAATATGAAATTACATAACATGGTATGGTGCATTCAAAAAAAAAATAAAAATTTGTGAATACTTATATAGCTATAGAAAATGTACTATGTCTATGTACCTATATTAGATATCAAAATTATATTATTTTTGTATGCTTCTGTATATTGTGATAAATGGGATACCTATCATTGCATTGATACACGATAAAGCAATACCGTTTAAATAATATGGAAATTAAAAATTTCCAGTGTTTTCAAAATAATCAGGAAAAATAAATTAATAATTAAGAAAAACAGAAATATTTACGCAAAATTTGTTTTCAACAAAATCGGTTTTGTTTTTTAGTATAATTTAAAAATAAATCATCATACTTGAAATTTTCAAAATATTTATACAAATAAGAAATTTTTTGAGAAAAATTCTTATTTTTTTTAATTATTGCAAATAAAAAATGTTTTACTTGGCCAAAAACCTATTAGTTAATTTGTTATACTTAAAAAATATTATTTGTTGGGACTTGAAACTTTTACTTATAATATGTATTATGAATTACCTACAGTAATAATAATACTAATAATAGTAAAATAAATTACTGTTTAATATAAATATTAAAAACACATAATGAAATATGTTTATTGATAATGTGATATAAGCTGTGATAGTCTGTTTCTGCTTAGAACCGTTGTTTGTATGCAATGGTCTATTAATTCAAATATAACATATATATAAATATTAATATGCATTATACATTATTATTTATTATACATCTACTGTACGTCTGTACAGCAGAGCGGAACCCACTTGTCCATCTCTTTTTATTTAATTAATCTGTGAATATAATATATAACAGTGCTACAATAATTAATATAATATCAATGTATTAATATATTGTCATAATGAGTTGACATAATCAAATTTATTAAAAAGATTTTAATCTTGACGGAAATATTAATAATTAATAAATCATAACGTGAAAAGTGTTACAATCATCCCAAATCTCTCCATATATTAATAATATTATATTATTATTTCAATTAACAAAATTATTATTTTTATTTTTTACCACAATTTAAGTAAGTTAAAACATACATTAGCTGTTCGGTGGAGTGGAAAGTAGGTTTGTTAGTTTGTAATTTATCACAAAATACTACGCCCACCCTAGATGCATTGTATTTGTATACAGTAATAAACGTTATAAGTATTTAAAAGTCAACTCATTCTACATTTTAATCTAACTTCCTATGATAATACAATATATACTACCTATGTATTATTACTTATCGTTGCAGGGCATTTAGATAATAATAAATAGAAATGCATTGTACTAGAAAGAGGTGAAACCCGTTATGGTGGGTAATGGGTCGAAACCGCATTGACGTGCGATAGTTTAGTGTAAAGTTATTAAAACCATTTGTACTTCACATTTCGACACTCCTATACCTACTATATTATTATGCATGTATATATATATCTATTTTTTTCGATTGTGATTGTTTGCTGAATATTACTAATTTGCATACAATAAAATATAATATTTTAATAGTAAGTTACTCTTACTCGCGTTGTTATTCAGTGAACGACACCGTATAACCGCGATTAAATGAATGCCGTTATACAATTTAAAAAAAATACGTGTTGAATTACGTGAGCTAACATTTATTACACAATAGAATGTATTGTATATCTTTGAGTGTGAAAAGAAAAATTCTCAAAATTTTAAATTTGTATTATTTGTTATATTATATTTACGAAAGACTTTAACTACTATATTAACTAATCTTTTATTATATATAATTACTAGAGAATAGACGTCACGCATTTACGCATAAATATGTACAGTTTTTAAAATGTCCAATATCATAAATACATAAAAGTGTAATTTATTATATAGTTGGTAGTCCACTATAGTCAATAAATTGTATATTTAGAACCCGGATAACATCGCTTAATGTCGTTGAACTAATAATTATGATTAAATTTAGACCGTGTTATTTTTATAATCCTGAATGGTCTATAGGCGACCAATTAATTTAGAGGACTATTATACAGAGAACCCGTTGCCAATTTTTAATGGTTAATTTCGAATAATAAAATGAATTTCCGCATGTGCAAATTTATCCATATTAACTTTTTTATTGTGTCTGATGACTAGGCAAGTACATTAACGTACGAGGTGTCAGGTGGCGATCTTCTATATCGTTTTGACACATTTTATAATGTTGATTGGAAACTTAAAAATCACGTGTCTATTCTACTTGGAAACAATAGGCACTAAACGCTTTCTTACAGTTGGTACTGTTAGTAGTTTAGGATGTTTAAATATTATTTAATTTTACTCAACGCTTTAAAATTTAAATTATATATCTCAATAGTTAATTACCAAACGTGTAATATCGTCATACAATGCGTGTTTATAATATATTGTTGGAAAAATATTACAACTTTAATTTAGAACAAGGACAAAATGTATGTAATTTATCACCAATAAATCTTTTCTTAGAAGATTATCCTTTATTCACCATACGTTTAAGTTTGGTATAATAGGTACATATATATTAGGTAATTCTTATAAACATTAGCATTAGTATTCGTTAAAAAGTGAGTTTTGAAAACAAAATTGATTTGTTTTGTGTAAAATTAATTTTTTTTCCTATAGTTATTTTGAAAAATATTTTTAATTAATAATATAATATACATAATAAAGAATATTATGGATTAGAAAAAGTATTGAAATCGAAAGCCCTATCCAAAAACCTAAAAATAAATATGTATATGACACTATTAAGACTAATTGTTCTATACGTCTCGGAAACGTGGGCGTTGAGAAAAACCGAAGAATCGAGACTAATGATATTCGAAAGAAAAGTTCTACGTTAGTCTTCGACAGCCAAACCAAAGAATGGAGAAAACTACTTAACGAGGAGCTCCAAAGACTTTTCTAGATGCCGGATATAGTTAGAGAGATTGCCAAACGAAGTCTAAGTTGGGCAGGCCATACTTGGCGCAAATATGGTACTTTAGTCAAACGGGTGATTGAAGAAAACCCTATGGTAAAAATACTGTTTGTCTGATCTAAGCTGAGATGAGAAGTTGATGTGAAGAGATAAGTTGAAAGGATCGAGCCTGGTACCAACTGGAGAGAAGCAGCGGAGGAAAGGGATAGGTAGAAAAGTTTATCTTTTGCAGTATGGTCTTAAAGGTTAAAGGCCGTGACTAAAGAAGAATAATATAATAAACAAATATAAATAGATAGCGTCAAATTTCTTTTATCTTTTCTTTTTTTTTTTTTTTGTATATTCGAATATTAGACTTCCAATACACATTTATTATTTAAAATAAGTTATAAACCTCGTGTACTATTTAAACCTACTAATTTAAAATAAAATCTTAACAGTTTACGGAACATTAGCATATTGTTTTTATACATTTATTAAACATTTTTATTATACTTTACACTTATTAGTCAAGTTCAGTTTTGCAATTTCTTGCAAAATTACCTTTTTCTCTTCTTCGATCCCAAGTGTTTAACCAAGCATTTGGACACATTCTCTTATAAGTTTCTTTGAAAATATCACAGCTAGTGTCCTCTTTTCCCAATAGATGTACACATCTGTGGTAGTCGATGTAATGAATGAAGCAATTACGTGTAACATTTGTGTTTTGAAATCTCGGGTCTATGGGACAACTAAAGTTAGGAAGATTATCGTTTTCAGTAGATTCTGACATTTTTTTGATGGCTAAATGTCTGGAAAATCCTTTTTTTATTTAATAAATTAAATAAATTAAGTTACCACAAAATTAAATATTAGTTGTACTTCGTTACTGACCGGTCTCCTACACTGATATTGAAATTAAATGTACAAATTAAGTTAAATAAATAAAGTTGTTGATTTTGTAGAACATAATTATTTATTAGTGGCCATAAACTCATTTAAGTGCTTATGAATTATAATTTTGTTAGTAAAATAAACAACGCACAACATTATCTGTGTATAATATACTACACAAATTATGTAAATACTAAATGCATATAATCGTTGAAATCTACAAGAAAAAACTATAATACTTGTGCCAAACTGTCCATCGTTGCAGTATTCTAGTCTAATGTTTGTAATATACGAATTTATAATAGGTATTATGTATCTAATTTATTATATTTCATTCAATTTTTTGACGAAATAACCTTGAATTAATGAAATAGAATAAACCCAATTTAATTTTAAATCACTGGAATATAATACTTATAAGTCATAATATAAACATATCCTATCAATTAAATTCTAATAAATTACTATTTTCAATTTCTTATTATTTATTGTTAAATTAAAAAATATATTTCAAATTTAAATTTACTATTTATTCTGGATATCTAAAATTTTGATTTTAAAAATTCTATAATATCTAATAAACAACAACTAAAATTGTCGATGTCTTATTTATATTCAGTACACATTAACTATAGTATCATCAGTGTATCGCTACAGAATTATTAAAATATATAAATATCATAGTAAACTATTAACTATAAAACAGCATAAACTCTGCGATATTTTAAAAACAATCACATTTGATATTTTTATGATATCGAATAAATAATTAACAATATTCAAAGAGGCTTCATTAATGGCATTTTATAATATGATATTATCATTAATATGATTGATGTCAATGAGACATTTGGAGGTTAATGTCTAATAGTAATTTTTTACGTCTCGTAATGTCTTTTAATTGTAAATACATTTTGACGGTAGTAAACTTTCAATTTATTAGGTAATAATTGTATTATTATTATTTATTTATTATTGTGCACAGAATTTGTTGTAACGTCGAATGTAATATGAAAAACATAATATACGATATTACTATAAAATTCTCATTAATCAACAACTATACTAGATAATCCGCGATTTTGTATAGTATTAAGTCAAAATCTAAGATCCACATAAACATATTAAATATATTATACATAATATGTATAACAATTTCGCTATTGAGTCCCGGAGAAAAGGATATAAATTATTGTTTTAAAGGTTTTTTTTTCATTTTTATGGTTCAATGATAAATCTTTACTATACTGTCAACTGAAGTGTATTAAAACAGTTATAGCTATACTTTTATAACTTTACTTTTATAACTATATAGTATATTGGTATATATTATAATGGTGTGTATAGTAGTAACTATAAAGATTTCGCTCTTCCTCAAATCCAGTCACTGCCGGGTTCCGAGTACGCATATAAAACTACATTATTATTATTCTACGCCCGCCGCCCACAATAAAAATTCAGTGCCGTTTTACACTCCGACAAAGCTTCCGAGGTGGCTTATTCTTTCTGCGTACACGAGTGGTACGCGTTTTATGCACATGACGTCTGTAAGCTAATCATTTCCATCGGTCCGTCATCGTTAATAAGATTACGCTTTTATTTTATTTTTTCTTCTGCACAACACTTCTTGGCAACCTTCTATAATTATCCGGTTGACAGCGGTATGGCCCGATAACCGGACCGAAACATTTATATACGCCGTTGGTCGTTATACATACGGCCGCGCTGCTGTGTATTTATTCTTATTTTAATTATAAATTATGACTTTCTGTCTTCCGATATGGAGGGGAACAAGCCGATTCTGTGCTGATGCTGTAATACGGCCGTTTCCAATCCGTTAGTCGGTGCGACGCTATTCAAAGCCTCGAGACATTTTCCCCCGAAATCAAGAAAATCGCGTGAAAAGTTATACTTGTACAATATTATACATTATTATACTCTACAGCCATCTCTGACGTACTACACGCCGATCGTTGCCGAATCGTACACTGGTCAATAAAAAGCCAACAGAATTATGGGTATTACAGAAGAATACTATCACGAATGGAAGGTCAGTTTTGATTTAAAATAACATAGTACCTATAATATAACCATATTTACACACGAGTGAGCAGCGCGGGCGAATTTTCAAAATCCATTCACAGACTCGCTTGCTTACTGCAGACTGCAGAGTCAATGTTTTATTTGTCGTTAAATTACACAAGAATATTCATTAGGTTTTCTTTTCTTGTTGATTTTTCCACACGATCTAATCACAGTATATTGGATTAATCGAATTAGGTTTTGAAAACGAGTATTCCTACTAGTGAAATGTTTTTGTTTAATTTTTCAAACAAATTGCCTATACCTGCAGATTTTCTTTCTTTGGTCTTCAACGACAGTAATAATAATTGAGTAGCTTTGTAGTAAGACTAGTTGATAATATTTTCATGTAAAAAAAATAAATGTATAATTATAAATTGCTGGTATTTACAGACCTACAGTTACAATATCATTGATTAATGTGATTATAATACAGCAAGTTTCCCAGCAATTATTTTGTTTTGACAAACAATTACGGTGATTAAATGCAGCTAGCCATACTTATTATATACAAATCCGATTAAACATATTTAAGTATATCACATAATTTTTCAACTGTAGTTTAGTAAATAAACCATAAATTAGTTAATCGATAATAATTTAGATGTTAATTTACATACAATGTGTCATTGCATATAATATACTATTATTGATTTGTGATATTTATGTTATAAATACTTAATAACAATTTTATAATTTTATTGTTCAAATAATTAAATTATATTTATACCTTGCACTTCGGAAAAGTGATTAGCTTAAATATTATAGTATGAAAGTATAAACATTGATTAAATGTAGTATATTTAATCAATGGTATAAATTACAATATCACATTAATTAACGAATTTATTTACATATCGAGTTATTCTAATACAATATTTAGCCTTAGCGAGTTTGTATCGATAGCCCAGAGCGACTAGAGCTATTAGTATTGATTTATATTATTATTATATTATTGCTATTAATTTAATATTATTTGAAGATAACAACTAGAGATTTAATATTGTCATATTTTTAATCAATTCAAAACAATGTGAAATATTGATAATTCTAAAAAACCATATAGTTTTAGTTTTTTCTTTTTATTTTTGTGGACTTTTTTTAAACGATCTGTGAATTTACCCAAGTTTATTACCCACTGTATAAAGTGTGATAATATAAAATTCAGTCAAATTCCACAGAACATAATACAAACAAAAACATTTTAGTGCAGTTCCCGCATAATATTTTTATTTTATCGACTTGAATTGACACAATAGTTTTGAAGTGCTCGGATATTAGCGCGTGTCCAGCATAGTATTTATCAAATTCCACTTGACGATTTTTACGCCCCACTAGCGAATGAGGCCGATTAAAAATAAACCCCATAGTCACATAGACACGACCCAAATTTCCATGTAAACAAGTTGTATGTGTGATGATATTCTTGCGATAAATATTAATACAAAACCGTTGAGCTGTATAACTTGGTTGACTATACGCCTACACATTGCGATACACAATATATATTATGTGTGTTTTGTTGTTGTTATTGTATCAATAAAAAAAGAGATTTTATGAATTAAGTTCATCATAAAAAAAATCGTATCGAAGAAAAGATTATAATTCCAATATATCACATGAAAAAAAAATCAATACTTTTATTACATATAGAATTTAAAACAACTATAATGTATTCTTTCACAATAAATAACGGTCTGTTTAAAGTAGTTTTATCGATTTTACACAAAATTTCGTTGATACGTTTAATCGCCCCCAGTAATTTTAGCTGTATAGTAACAACAATATGTTAAAAATTAAAAATATTATCGTCTAGGCGCCTTTAAAAAAAATTGCAGTACGATATGTATTTGAAGGTCAATATTGGCTTTATTTTTAGTAGAACAATTTTGCCGGCAAACGCCCACTTAATTATAAAAATTTCCAAAATAAACTCTGCGCATTTGTAAGCTAAAATAAAGTATACATATGTAATGAAGACAACGTACAAACGGCAAAATTAAATATTTGCGAACATTGATAATGTAGTCTCCGATGACCTTGTTGAATTCGCAACAAAATTAATAGGGTCAATAGAAAATGTAATCGTTTTTTACGAACATATATTGTTTACTATTTTTATATGATTGTAGAAGACGTTTAAAAAATATGATCATTAGTAATATGTACTAATATACACAACGGAATATTGAAGGTTAAACAAATATTTCTAAAAATTTGCCAACCTAAAGTATAATATACGTGATTTATAAACTATGAAAAGATACATATATTGTAATATAAATTAAAACATTAAAATAATATTATTTCAAACCTGATTTATTAACACGTATTGTTATGTAATACTTGATGAAAAAAATTTTAATTAACTTTTTATAACAAAAATTAAAAATATTTGAATTCATTATGAATTTTAAATAAAGGAATTTAATTGTTGAATATTAATTTTGCGCAAAAGAGTAGACGAATTTTTTAACACATAAAATGTATGAATTAAAATATAAATATAAATTATTTAACATGAGTTATAGTTGGCTTGTTATTTTTATTTTATACATACACTGAAATAAAATTATATTATTTTAACACATCTTCTTCAACTGAATATATTTTTAACCAATTTATATTTGAATTTTGAATATAAGTTATAGCTATTTGGATGAATATATCAACGTACGTATAAAGTGATGTAGTATTTTAATAGCTCTCAATATGTAAGTATGAAATAACAATTGCCTATATAGTTCGTAATATCCAAAATTTGCTGTACCTTTTAATTTGTTTTTAAATTATTTAAACCATGGAATATTTTAGATTAAATTTTGATTCCAGTATAAGATCCCGAATAAATACTACTTAGTACTTTTATAGATTTTATTATTGCTATTCGTTAAAACACTAAGTAGAGGTTTACAAAACAAGAAATTTTAACCTGCCAGACATTTTGGCGTGTGTTCAAAGTTCTGTTATGGTGACGCGGAACAAAATTTCACCGACTGGGTTTATCTTTATCACGCAGAAGACAAATAAAAAATATATATACACACACAATTAATTTATTTTTTTTGCGAAAATCTTAAAATAAATGTACAATAAAATATAAGAAATCTACCCTTACACCGTAGTGCATAATTTAAATGATATTTATATACGTAAGATATTTTAACTACGAGGTCACGGATTTTGACAACATGATCAATTGCATTTTAAGACGCTATTTAATTATACAATATCATACTTAGTAATTAATTTTATTTGTGAATTATGTGCATACAAATCTTAAATGTGTTGAATTTTAATAAATTTCTATTTAAATTAATAATTGTAATCAACATTTATGAATGCGGTGTCTATTTATGGTATTAAAATATTTTCTTTAAGAATATTAATTTAATAGCCTAAAAGTGTGTGAAGAACGCAAACGCACAATGTACTTTTTTTTTAAAGTGTTGGAAAACGAAAATATCTTAATTATTATTTTGTGAATACAATGGTGATCTAAAATAAATGTGATGGGTGAATCGTTCGCCAAAGAGATTTGAGGGCAACTATAGGACTATGTTCGAGAACATGGGAAGTTTAATGTAGTGAAATCGTGCAGCACAAAACAATGATAATTGCTTTATTGTCTATATTTAATGGAATACAATTATTATTTAATAACAATATATTAACAACGATTGGATGGATATTATAATTGCTCAATGTACGGAATATCAGGTCAAATGAAACCGAGTGGCATAGATGTTATACAGCGACCAATGGACAATAACCGAAAAAATACATTATTTTCTCGGTAACGTTACAATTGACCTACGAACCGTTTAAGTGTACGAAAAATGAGAATTTAGGCGGCGGATACGGTCGATCGGGTATTGAATTTGTTGACTATTTTTTTTTCATATTTTTTTGCTGTAATCGCACGTCATTACTCATCATCGTTCATTATATACATATTGATATCGGGTAAGTATTTAAACAATTGTTACGACATATAATACTTCCACCAAAAATGTTTGCACACACACTATAGTTAATATTATGTAAAACACAGAACGTGAGACCACGTGACCCCATGTGAATGGCAGATACTTGACTACGTATTCCGATCTTAAGGGTCCTTAGTCTATGTCTATACTATACATTATATTTATTTATTGGATATTTATGCCGTTAAATCAGTGGTAAGGACAACTTCCTCCTTCAGCATTTTTAGGAAGAATTAATTTCTTATAAGTTGTATTTTTTTGGCCAATAATAATGGAAAACTAAAATATATTGTACCTATTCGAATTAATTGTATTTTATTTAGATATTATAGTTAATTGTCCATCATAATAAAATAAACGATTTATATTTTTAAATACTTTTGCGGTATTATTTTATGTTATTCTGACTATAAGTATTAAATATTATAGATGGACATTATCTTATTTGAGCCATTTGAGGATATTTGAGTATTTCCAAAAAGTCGTCGTTTCCACGAATTACTACTATTACTGCGGCACTGCATACTAAAAATAAGTATTTTTTACAAATACATCTATGAAGCATAATCTATTTAAATTTACGAAATGTTTTGTTTAGTTCAGATATTCCAATTTAAAATTAACCCCAACACCACCATTCAAAAAAAAAAAAATTCAGCTCCAAGAAGGGCACTGCGTTACATTATATACATTTTTTATCACATAATATATAACTTTATAGATTTTTAAACATTCATTCCTAATAACTATAATTAACCAGTGATAATACATATTATTATGTTACACTGCTACAGACGGAGGTAAAATTGTATAACGTACTATTCAAAAATTAGAATATCAAAACTTTGTAAAATATATTTAAGTGTTTTATGAGTAACGACTATATTTATAATATTATAATAAATCATAAATTTCTAAGAATTAAGATTCCTAGTCACAATTTCATAATATCATAAATTGTATTTTTAAACTATTATAATTAATCTAGACACTATTTAAAATCTTTACAAAAATTTATTAGAGGACTCCCTTATACTCTGATTTGGCACGGTCTTATCGTTTTACTTCCCGAATGCAACGTTCGGTTTTACAGGTCGTTTACTACAACGGCTTAGTTATATAGGAAAGCACCAACACTAATTGGACCTCTTTTCCTGTTGGATGAAAAAAAAAATTAAAAATATCTTTTTATTTTATATGTTTTTTTCGTACTGACGAGCTGGTTGTCCGAACTTTTCCGGGCGCTAGCCCAGTGTGTAACGACGGGATTGGCACGTGTATAAACACAGACCGTATAACAGCAGCATTATTATGTCCCTTTCATTCAAATCATCGATCCTATCTGCCAAATTACATTTTTTTCACGTCTCTTCGTATCTCTTTCTGAATGGTGTTTAATTTCAATTTGTTTCAATAATGAATGACATTCGATTTTTACATTCACAATTCGTCCATTCGAGCAGTAAATTTATGCTATACAATAAAATATTTACTGTATTCTGCTTTCTGCAACTATAGCAATATAATTTTATAGGTACCTAGTATAGTTGTTTGTGAGATCTAATAGATCAGTTATAGATTACAACCAAAATCTTAAGTTAATATAAGTCTTAAATATCTTTTAAGCTAAAATAATACAATATGTGTATAATATAGGTAATAGTTTGTATTATTAAAATAAAAAACATTCAGTAGATAAATTAAATATATATATATGTATAGGTTGTAGATTTGAGTACAAGTAAAGGACTATGCATGATTAAAGCAAAATTGTTGGCTTATCAAAGGATATACATATACAAAAGAGAACTTACACGATTGAGTATAAAAAAGACTCATCTGCGATGTTGCCATTTTCAGTCTTGAACTGTACTATGTATATTAAAGAAGAAGTTTTAAATAATTATAGTAATACAAAATATATAGTACGAGTTAAGAAATAATAATATTTTATGGTAATATACAACGTATTGTTTATATATTAATTTATATCTGTTCAATAATAATAAATTAAACTTACCTTGGTATCTGTTTTCAATTTGACTTCAATAATAGAAATAATAATAATAATAATAATAGTAATAATATAAATTTAATATTTTTACAATTTCAATATTGGTTAGAACTTTTTATGTTTAACTATATTTTAACATATAATATACTATTGTTAATAAAGTTGAGTTCGATTCATAGGTCGTGACTTGGGTAAGTTCGGTTCATAATAATAATTTAAATAATACGTGAAAATAATAAATTTTGTCAACACAAATGTGGCACGTCACATAAGATATTCTATGCTCTGCAATTGTATTGCTAAAAAGGCATATAATTAATCGTGTTTTACCGAAGTAAAAAATGTAGTAGACATTAATTGTAGTCACTTCTTGGTTTTAATAGAAAATCGCTATTTTAAGAAATGTATTTTAATGATAAACTTAACTGTTTTAACTAAAAAATTACGTCAACGTCAATTTCCATCTGCTATATCATTTATATACACATACCTATATTTAAATCTCATATTATTTTAACACGCACATATGTGTAAAAAAAAAATAAAAATGTAAATATATCAGAAATGTGTTTCAACACTTAAAAAATTAATAAGTATTAATGTAATAACATTAATGAACCAAAGTAAACAAATTTTAAAAAAAAATCAATAATAATTAATGATTTAACTGTTTATTCAAATGTCTATGTGAATTCGCATTTAATATTTACGTCATGATAAATATTAATAAAGAACATACATGTGTCGCACACAATTTCAATATATTATGTAGCTTATAAACTTAATATATCCAGTGGGCAGACATCATTAGATAAAGTATTATTGGAGATATATTTTTGGCTAACAAAAACACATGTCAATTATATAATTTGAGATTTTGAGTTGTTTTTAATTTAGCTATCTCTAATGCCTAACTGTATACCTACGCATTACGTTTATATTATATATAGTTACAATAAATTGTCAGTGAGTTCATTTTGAAAGTGGTTTGCTTAATTGGAAACCATTAAGTTTTTCTCAGTCTTATTTGCTTGTAAAAAGTCAAGTCATGATAGAAAGCTTTTACACTGCAGCATTTAGTATTTTCAGCTAATCTTCTGAACATTTATATGTTTGCGTTGAACTTCAAATTGTAGTCTTTATGTACATTGTTTTGCTGAAAATATCACGCCCGTGTAAAAAGGTCCTTTTGCATCGATGCTGACCAATTATAGTGCTTTGGATGGTAGCCATAAATTCGCAGTCCGGCAATGCTTGACGTATATTTCGTTTACCAACCTTGCCAAAACATGCTAAAAAGCAGACATGTGTTTACATATATTTTTGCCGGTCATAAAATATATGAACTCGATTATTTAAAATTATATAAATTAGATATAGAAATTGGGTGGGCCACTGAGGCAATAAGCGGATTGGGTTTTTAGGTTTGAAAGCAATCATAATTCATTACATTTGTAAAAATATTTTGATCTAAGCAGAATTATATTTATTTTTACGATTTTATAACTAAACTATGATCTATGGAAAAATGCACGTATTATCTACATTATTTTTTCTTACATATTTTTACTGCACCAAAAATTAGTTTTATATAAAAAAAATCTTTTTTTATAAATCATTCAGTTGTCGTATAAATTAAACTAAAATTCAATCGTCTGGACTTCTGCAGGATAATACGATCTCAACCTAAATAGATAAGTTTTGTTTTTCATTAGAGATATGCATCATTGTTTTATTCACTATATAATTGAGCTTAAAAATCCTCGAAATATAGAATAAAAATGATTAATGTTCTTTTTGTTACGTTAAATCGTACAATAGACGATTTTATTGTCTATGGTTATTAATTTATTATTATTATTTTTTTACAAGGTTCGTCTATACAATGTATTGCAATATTTGTACCATAAATCATGATAATTATTATTTGAGTCTATTTTCGTAAGATCATAAAATATTATTCAAATTAATTTCGCAATGAACATTTTTCGTCTATCACCAGCCCTAAATGTTTAACATAAACTTAAACAAAACCATATTACTAATAATCTCGAAACACGTACATATTATATAATATATATTTGTATGTTGGTTGGCACAACCCATTGTAAATTGTTCAAACGAAAAGACTTGAAAAGTATTTGCTTTTCATTATACATTAGATACGGGTTTATCGTTTGCCGGCTTACGCGTTGATTAAGTTACAATGTATTATTAAAATGTATGTAATGTGTGAATATTATTGAATGCCTAGAGAGGACGTTGTCCCGAAAAACTTTATATAGAACCCCGAGAGGTCACGACTGACGAAGGCTCGCGCCAGGCACGTATTATTATACACTCGTATTTTCACATATATAATATAATATTATATAAAACTAAAGCACACGAGCGCATAGCGATAGACGGAATTTTAAATAATATAACAATTAATAATGATAGACAAAATAAATAAAAATGTGAGAAACAATCGGCGGCGGTGAATCGATCCGTTTTAAAAATGTCGAGGAAACTGGTTTGAATAATAATGATAATGTAGAAAACTGTAAACATTTGGAATGTCATCGCCTCGAATCGAAATAATAATATAGTTATGGGTATAATAGGTTAATAGTACCACATCGCATCGGTGCATTATAATTGGTTTCATTTCGGATACGGCCTATATATTACAGAAGAGTCCTCTCGTATAATAATAATGATAATAATATTAATGTTGTCCTCGACATGTTCGCGAGCGGACGCATTTAATTTGTACATCTATATGTATACCGCGACCGGATGCAATAAAAAAAAATAAATAAATAGTTTTTGTCAAAACCTACACATGTGTGTACTTATTATTACACGCGATTGATTTATTTACATTTAATTTCATAAACGGTTGAAAAGCGAATTTTTCAACGGTTTTAGTTCAACGCTTTTGTTGACACTTTTAAATTGTAAGCTGTATGAGAAATTTCAGGTTGTGTGTGTGACTGTGACATGAATTTTATGAAGTACAAACGTGAAGGTTGGAACTTTGTTGAAACGTTTTCAAAATACATTAAAATAAAATGCTGTTTTTTGAAACGTGATGTATTATTTTTGTAAAAAAGTCTATAGCTCGATTAAAAATCCGTATAATCCATTTAAATGTACTTTTTGATCTTTTATTAACTGTTCCAATATTCTGAAAACGTAGTTGTTACTCATATTTGTTTTCTTCAAAATTTTAAACGTTACCAAGAAGCAAACGTCTACCCCTAGTCCCATCTCTAGTAAATATACCATAGAATTGGCATAGATCGATTTCTAAAGTAGTTATTATAATTGTTGAACAGGAGCAATTGCATATCAGAAACAATTTTGTTTATACTAGTGATTCCAAACGTGTGCGCTATTACCACCCCCTGTCCCTATGTGCATTTTTAACTTTGAGGGGACGTTTTACTTAAAGAGAGAAATTTTATTTTTATAACGACAAATATATCCGATCATAATGAAATATTCAACTATGTAGTGTATACAATAAAATAACAAATTTAATTTAATTATCATCACCATCAGTGGGCACTAGATGATGATAGAATCCGGGGAGGTCGAAGAATCGATTAATGAATAATTTAAATTCGAACCCATAGATCTTATACTAACTACTAACCACTAACCTAAGGTATAGTAGTATACTATATGAAAACTATGTATAGTCTATATTCGAATCAACGACTTCATTTCACGTCGTATATGATATCACACCGGCGCGCAATCAATTGAATATTGGTTACATAGCGATTTTATCATAGTATAACCTCGATGTGGATCAATGCACATGTTGTACAACTGAGGAGAAAAGAGACCGTCATGTTGATGTTTAAGAACTACCGGTAACACCTGCAAGACCACCTATGTACTCGCACGGCTTCTGGAAACAAACGACAATAAAATAGCTAGATGCATACATTTTAACATGCCACAAGGCGCCTAGGACCAAAGCTCTGTATTATGCGCCAATGCCACCACGCCGATCAACATACATATCATTATATTATTATAAACGCGATGCGTGCAGAAGAGAAAATAATATAAATAGATACCTTAAATGCATAACATAATAATATATACTGCGACGTGCAGTTAGACCGTTCGTGTGTGCATAATAATATGTATATATGAATTATTATTATCATATTTCGTGCACTTAAATATGCGAGGTGAATCTTTTAAAGATAAACATTTATTATTTTCTTGAAAACTATTATAACGACGCTATAGAAATATTGTTTTTACTTCTTTTTATCGCTATCATATTTTTAGTGTTTTACTTTTTTGATTATACCTACAACTATGACATTATGACAACATATATAATGTGTTTTATTGTTAGACCACAGTTTCGTACACGGGAGACTCATCCAGTCACCCATAACCATAAGATATTCTAAGGTTAGTCTGGTATATCCTATTTACAGATGATTCAGAATAATTTTTTCGTTTTATTTAAGATTTGAGTTTCCTCATCCGGATGTACCTTTTAATTAGATGTAGTTTGATGTTTTAGTTTTCTCATTTAAAAATGTTTGCTATGTATGTTTTGTATGTTAGTTTTTATAATATTTTGTATTTGTAAATAATTTGAACTAACAATTTTAAGTTTATGTTACAACAAACACGAATGTTACTATTTTGCCATACTTGTGAGTGGTTTCGTTACCTATAATGCGTACACTCTAGTGTGATTGTGGATCGATAAGAGTATTTGTTTTGTTAGCTATATGTCTTTTATGGGTTTATTTTGTACGATAATTGCCATATTATTTGGATTTGATTAGTTTTTTATTCTATACATTTTTTTTCTATTGAAATTCGTAGAAAAATATTCAACTTCGAAATACGAAATTAAAAATATGTTTTCACACAAGTAAAAACACAAAATTTATAATGATATAGAATGGTAAAAATTATTATAAAAAAGAAAAAAATATTTGTACCTAATGACTTAATAGTTTATATTATGTAAGAAAAATATTTTCAAAAACATTAGGTAACACTTTTTAAGGAAATAAGTATTCACCTCCTTTGAAAGATACCTTGAATATATTTTTTTTTCATCCGTGCCATATAATAAATTATATCGTCGTATTCGTCTACATGGTTACCTATATGATGATTATTACGCTAACGAAACTTTCATCCTGTGGGAATGATAATATTCATGACAGACGCGAATAACACCACATGCCGCGCCGCCTCGCTTTCACCAGACTCTCGTCGCTCTTTTGTTTTTAGTTCTTTTTCCGCAGTTATTATGCGATATACGACCTGCAACTACGTATTTTTTTTTTATGTTTATAAGCCGTCGTGTGTAGGCTGGCTACATTTTATCATCAGAAGATAATAATTTATTATGCCAATAATACATAATACTATCGTCGCCATCGTGTCGATTTGTGTTTTTCGAGCCATTTAAGTGACGCTAGCGCGGTATTATAACATTGTATACATAATAATATAATATGAAATATTATCGTCTCATCGCAGTAAATTTTTAACACAATAACGCGCGTCCGCGTGACATCATCTCGCCACGATTCGACCCATATTATTATTTAACAATAATACTCAGACGAGACGTATGATATTGTTAATCGTTATTAATAAATTGTTATGTATTTGTAATATTTGTACGTGTATGCACATTGTATTCTTTGCAGAAAATGTCTTGACGTAAATAGTATTTATCTTCCTGCGAGTAAACGCGTATAGTGTATCATTTTATCAATTGTTATATAAGGTTATGAATTATAATAATAGGTATTAAATATGAACAGTGATATAGTGATGAACTTGGTCCTATACGATTGATATATAATATTAATATACTCTCGTCTCCTATATAGGTTTATGTCTATATATATATATAAACATTACAGCAATGGCGCAATATCCCGATTTACGAATTAGTCGAATTACGCACGCGACTTTGTTATTGGCTGGCGAACATCTCGCGCAGATACATTATAAACGAAAATATAGGTTATAATTAAACCTACACGCAGTACGCGTGGTGTTTAAAAAAAAATAAGCCACAACATGTCCACGTGTCGTACCTGCCCATGTACGGTAATATATATAAGGATATACACACACATATATATATATACGTCGTCGCCATGCTTGTGCGGTGTACCCATTATAATTTGTAGGTATCTATACAGTTTAAACATATATAGAATAATATATCTAAACGATTTCATGTGATATTATGTGAAACCACGTACATTATTATAAGTCAATAAAAAATACACAACGGTCTGAATCGATTTCCTGATTGGAAATTGGAATACGTATTGTGGCATTGTTTTTAAGGTGCGTTTTAAAATAGGTAATATGTATAATATTGTGTAAACGTACTTATTGATAACCCCAAAGTCCGTGTTCTTATACGCTTGTTGCCGAAGGAAATCTCTCATAAATATCGTGTATTTAATATATGTTATTATTTATATACGTCGAAAGTGTATAGTCGATTTCGATTCAACTATACCTTTATGGTATTTAACTTTTATTTTTATAGACATTGGCGTCTGTAGACATTATTGCGGTGGATAACCATGGTTAATATTTAATATAATGCTATAACACTATAATACCTATAACCTATGTTACCTATACATATAAAGATCGTGAGAGGGAAATCAACATTGATATTTAAAGTTACAGCAGAGAACCTAATTCCTGTGTACATCAATCATCAATAATTAAACATTATATGGTCTTGTCTTTAATACTGAAATTAATAATAACATACGATAATGTAGGTACTATACACATGCAGTGTAATGAAATTATTTTTTCCGTTCAAGGCAAACGAGTCGTAAATAAAATCGTATGACATTAGCCTAGGTTAAAATACAGTTGCGTGTATACCACGGATGTAATAATTATCAGTATATACTATATTTTAATTCTATTCTCTACTATGGTTACTGGTTACCGTCTGTTGCGTTTCTCGTACATGAAAATAATTTCCATCTAAAGACATCTGCGGCGGTTTTACCCTGTATTAAACGATACAAAAAACAGCTCCGTGGAAAAAATAATAGGGTTTCCGGAACCCATCACGTCTTGAAACGAACAATAGTGAATAGAACGAGAATGTTATTTTTTGACTGGCGTGAGAATAATAATAATAAAAAAAAAAATAACAAAAAAATAATCAACACATTTATTTTTGCCTTTATGTCCATTATCATTTGCTCATGAATATCATTAGGGTGTACTGTGTACGCGTTGTATAGTAATGAGCGTACGAAAAGTGTAGGAAGACCTTCAACAGAGTTATTCGTTTCGGCCTCAGTACGATGTCAATGTAGGGAGTTTGAATAATGTGTTTAATTATTATATATTAGGTACACCGCAGTGTACTTACCTTCAAATATTTTTTAAATCAAACAATTTAAATGTCAAAATGTTTTATGCTAGTTTCGTAAGAAAATGTTCAAGTATAGAACTATTTAATATATATTTATGTATGTATGTATAGTAGGTATATGTATATTGTATACAATTTCGATTTGCTATTTGTACAATGTACACAGCTATTGATGAATACAAATATCGTAATTTTGACTAATTTTCATTTTAATTATTTAAGAGTATCGATTATAATATATTCATATATTTTATAATATTGCATTCAATTTATAATTTATTATTCATTATTTGTTTAGATTTTATTCTTATTTTATTTATTATAATACAATCCGTCTACCTATATGATATAATGTAAGACAAGTAATGTTAAAAAATAGTTAAGAACAAATATTAATTATTGTATGTATCATTTTAAGTGTAACACTAAAATCTAATAAGTCATTAAATCTAATTTTTATTAATTATTAGGTATTATGATTAATTATATAAATACTCGTAATATACTAAAAAGTAAAAATCGATAATACTTATAATAATATTATATGTATATTTATGTAAGGTGTGTCACCGTAGTGTTCATTCTCAAATAATCATATACTCATATATTCATTTTGAAATCCCAGAGAAATTACTCGCTTACTTACTTTAAAATAAGAAGGCATAAGTAATTTAATTTAAAAAAATATTTTCTAACGATTAGAAAAGTTTAAAACAGTTATTGATGGAGATAAAAATGTAATAACTGACATCCTACCTATCTGGCCACCTCTATAAAGTTTCAATGTTTATAGAACATAAAATTAAATTTTTAGGGATTCATTGTGGCCTTTTAAGGTTTCTTTATATTAAGTGGTTCAAAGAATATTATTTGGAAGTCGTAATAGCATAAAAATATGCGCATTGTTTTCCGCAATGCAACGCACAAAGATTATAATAATAATTCAAAGCACTTATAAATATAATTTTCGATGATACATTTGTCGGTAGCTAAAAAGAATACTGCACTGCTGCGTACGCAGTTTACCATATATTGTTGCGGCATCATTAAAATCTAAAACTCAATGTAAACATATAATAACTTTACCGTAACATTAAACAGTGTCACGACAAATCTTTCGATGCATTCGTCTTGTTTGTCAACGCGCACACGATACTCATGCCGTCGACCCTTCTCGACATTTTTATGATTCGATCGATGTATAGGCATATAGTATAAACAGTTATATAAACTCTTTAGTAGTTTAATTTTATTTTAACATTATATTATTAATGATCATACATATAAAATATTATCAGTATAATATTATGATTTATGTATTACTATGATAAATGTTTCAAATTTGAAAGTTTGTAAGAAATTGTATTATTTTTTTTTTTTTTTTGAACTTACCGATTCGAAATTAGGTACTAACCTACACTAATATATTGCTAATATAATTTGTTGGTTTAGGAATTGTTCATGTAAGTAGATGACAATGGTAAAACCTTATTATACAGTAAAAAAAGTGTTTTTACTTCGTTCGAAATGATTATATTTTCTAAACAATTATCATACAAATTAAGCACAAGTAGCTAGTAGGTAGTTTATAATTTAAAAATGCCATTTTTGGATATTGCTTATAATCTTTTAAAAAAAATAAAAATATGATAATATGCTATAAATTACTTTTAACACATAAATTGAATGCTTATAGTGAAACTTTGAAATTTGCACATAAGATATTATTATTATTTAAAATATTTAGATTATAAGTTTAGTATCAAATAGCATGATATAATATACTCTACTTACATACAGACACATTTTAACATTATTACATATTACAAAAATAATAAATTAAAATTACTTAGACATGATATAGCGAGTATTTTTATTGGTGGTTAGTGGTTACTGATTTGGTCTTTGGTTCTCCAAATATTCTTTTATAATCACTAGGGCTAGGATTTCTATGCTATCCTTAAGTCAAAATTGATTGGTTGTCAAATATGTCCACGATTTGGCTTATTCTTGATTAAATAGAACAATTTTTTGTATATTTTAAATATAATGCATTTATTAAACAGTAAATATGAAACGGAAGATAAAACGTTAATATTACTTTCAATCAGGGACAAATATTGTTATATAAATATGCGACGAGGATAGGAATTTCAGCCAATATAAATCTATTCTTCGGTCTAATCGCCGGTCGTTTACACTAGAAAATTTAAAAACAACATAAAATAATAGCATTTAATAATAATAACTTATAAGTAATAATAAATGCATATTTTTGCATATTTTGGTAAGTAGAATACATATTTTATAATGTTTTATACTGCATAGAAATCCTAGCCTTAATAATCACTATTCACTTGTTATTTACTCTAAGATTTCAGGTATCTACGTCATATTTTAGAGTCGAAAATTGCAAATAATTAGGGAATATTTTGTTTTATGCGATTATTTGAAAAAAAAATCATACTAAAAAAAATTCTATTCATCCTCCCCAATACAGCACTTATTATAATATGAATTCGTTTTGGAGATCTACTTTTGATTTTATTTATTTATTCGAATCACCTAAAAACTATCCTTCGGAATACGTAGACTATAAACAGTCCTTCACATGTTTTTAATAAGTTATCCTATACATATACACGCGTATCACATTCGTATTAAAATAATTGCTGTGTACATCCTATACACCTATGACATGGCAATAAATTAACTTTATGTTAAAACCAAACAAAAACGTGAAAAACGTTTTATACACGTGTCTCTTAGATATATCATATCTGTCGGTTATATAGCTGCAGAATTCTTGGCTCTTGCTGTCCGAACACTGGTCGTATACTCGTATGTATACTATAATTACTATAGAATAAATGTATTCATTGCGCGCTTCTTAATATAAACGCGGTCTCAATCGACATCTCCAATATAAAAATTAATCTGCGTTTTAAAATGTTCGTCTATTTGTCCGGTGGTCGCTTGTGATAAAAACGTGGTTATAGTTTGTTCAAAACTTGTTTTCTTAAACAGCAAAAAAAAAAAAAAACAGGTGTCGTTTTATATTATAGCCATTATTGTTTACGTAGACAGTACCTATACAGATAGGTAGTAGTTTAAATCCGCGTTTATTTTCTAACTGTTTAAAACAATGATGATGGTTAAAAATCCGCGATTTTTAACATACCCGGCCAGAACAGCGTGGTATGTGCGGTCAGGTCGGAGACGTTAAAGTAAAAGTGTGCGTATAGTGTATAGTGTATACGTATATCATATAGGTACCTATATATACATACACACACCACGCACTCATAGGTCATCCGTTCTGTATAAAAATAGCACTTGGGCGTCGTACGCACGCTCGCTCGTGCGGTATGCTCGTATACGGCTTCCGGAACCTAAGCATGATGCACAATATTAAAATCTAATGTAGAATAGCGTAAAAACATTAAAATAATACTTTTTGTACACTTTGAGTACAGTTGGTTACCTAGTGGTGGTACGAAGTGACATGATAATATGAAAGCCGAAACTAGTTTTTCCATTTATACAGGGTGATTAGTCGAGCGCACTCACTACCAATTTTCCTTTATTTATGAATTTTTATATACCTATAGGTACTTAAGAAGGGTCCATATTTTAAAATACTTACAAATATTTTATAGTATTGAAGGAGTATGCTGTAGACCTGTAGCGATACTAACTTCATTTTTTCATCAAATGACTTTTGAAAAATATGATGTATCTATATGAAAATTAGAATAATATTGATATAAATTAATCTATTAAAATGTTATTATTTGTGTCATCGATGATAATATTATGAATTATATCATGATGTATGAGAATACAAAATACTAGATCCAATATCACATCTATTTTATATTTTTGTAAAACTATTTTTAGGACTATTATCTTCAACTAATCCATTTTAATAATTCAGGAACTGCTCCTTCGAATTTTGATTTAGATAGTAGATAGGTATTATAAATAAAGATTTTCGAAAAAACCATTTGCTTAACAAATTATTCTAAAAAAAGAATGATTCTCCTTTAAAAACAAAAGATTTGTATAGTCATTGATTAATCATTGCTATAATGGTAAAATATATAATTTTAAGTAGAAACATAATCTATTCTAGGGATATCTTTTTTTATAAATCTTGTATACGACGAAGATCAAGACTAGTCAATCCCAATAAGTCATATACTCATATAAGCATACCAATTTGTAATATTACTAATATTTAAACTAAAATTAATAAAAAATGTATAATGAAGAAAATAAGAATAAAAGTTAAATGTTAGTAATTTTTGGATATTTTACCAGTTTTTAAGTGCATTAAATCCACAACCTTGGTTATTAGTCATAGAATACTCCTTAAATGGTATATAATATCTATTTAATTAGAAATATGGCCTTTTGTTAAAAATTCCAAAAATCAAATTCAATATTAAAAGAAAAATGGAATTAAACATGCTTGGTGAACCACTCTGTACATATGTATTCACTATTAATTTCGTAATATAACTGTCGTTAAAGGCGATTTCTTATCGGCACTCTGAACTACTTTATTATAATGATCACCGCCGTCCTCCGTCGTCTTGTTCCATCGCGGAATGCGTCACTTTTGCCGGTATCGTTAAATTTTCTTTTCAAAAACAAAATGTCATTCCTGCGCATGGATTGATAATAACAATCCGTATGGCCATATAAAAAATGTTTCATATACCCGCACGTAGATATATAATATTATGTACACGTGTTTGAAAATGATCAACTTGTACAGCACATGCAATATATATATATATTAATATTATTACCATTTTCGTTTACCTCCTATATTATTAGTTGTCGGCAATTCGCCAACGAATGTTTTTTGATTTTAATGCTAATGTATATGTATACCTAATAATGACATAGGTACTAATGTACTATTATTCAGTATTTTACCACGTAATCGATGTTTGATAGCACCTACGTAGCGGGGGCCCGAACATTAGAACGAGTCCCAAACTATAACTATTTAGTATATAAACATTATAAACTATAAACTCCCCCGCGAATTTTGCGGGTCACTTTATGTATCTGAACCGTTGGTTTCCAACCGGTGATCAGTGGACTTATCTTAATGTAATGGTCTAGAAAGTTAAAGAATATCTTTTAGTTCTACATATTACACATATTATATATAAGTACTAAGTAGTTATTATTTCACATATTAGGAAATAAGAAGTAGAGGGGTACAATTAAATATAGTAGTCCGTAATAAAGATGATAGACAATTTGCAAAAGTGGATCAAATCTTGAATGAAATTGGGAACAATAGGTACCACTGATCTAAATTGTAAAAATAATAAGTAAGATTTGATTGTATACGTACCTATTATATCTATACGGCTATACATCTATAGTCTATACGAACGCGTTAAGGTAATTCTCTTCACAAAAATAATACGTTTTTAAAGGGTATGTGTGAAATCTACTCACTCATCGTTTCGCTAAAAAGTGCAATTAGTGGCCAGTGGGTGGTAGAAAATTATTTTTGACTCTATAGATTTTAAAGACTTATTTACGCTGTCATTGAATCTGAAACGCGAGTCAATCGTGTGTGGTTTCGTGAACGATCTTTTAGGGATTTTATTGTTCATATGTGGGTACGAGGGCGTCTTTTAGTTTTTGAATTCTAATATAATCAAAGATAAAAGACGTGTGGGCTGAAATGTTGAGTGTTCTTTAAATATATATTCGTGTTTAGTTGATAAGCATTGAGCGCATGGAGTTAGTAAGTATATATAGTTACGATGTGTCACTCTTGGACATGATAACTTTGATGTCTTTGCTTATTAAATACGGATGCGTTATTTTTAATGTTTAATATTTACATTACACAAATTAAATTTATAATTTATTAAGTTACATTTTCAGTAAAATGTCTTATGTTGACAATTTGTCGTGTTATTTACTTATGTATAATACACGATAGAATATAATATAATGTATTTAATCCTACTGTATCTTATTATTCATACCTATTTATCTATATTTTATTAGTTGTTTATTTAATTTATTTATTAATTTGTTTAATTTTATCAATTGTATCTATACTTTTATTATGTAATCTCAAAATTAGTCGAATACTTTATATGCATAAAAAATATACCTATGTATGTATTGACTATTGAGTATTGATATATTGACTAATGCACTAGAAAATATAATAATATGTACCATATTATCGAATATTCATATCAATATTATACAACTCGTCGCATTTATTAATAATTATTATCATTATACCTACTTCATTGATAATTTAGTATACACTATACATTATAGAAAATATATATTATACTTCTCAGTCATTAATCAAAAATTTATATTGTTGGTGTATACAATTATAATTAATAATTATACAATAAACATACATATATATATATATATATATATATATATATAAATGTATAAATATGACATATGAATTGAATTTATATTCAGCTATCAAAGTATTTATTTAATGCAATAGGTTAATAGGTATCTAAATAGTAAATGTTTATATTATATCGAAACATACTACATTGGTACGTCTCTATTAATCAAACTATTATCTATTATTTTTCTAAACTATTATATTATTACTTCAACTGAATCAATTAAAGTCACACAGAATTAAAAACGGTTTTTTTTTTTTATTATTATTTTTGACACTAAATTATATACTATTATACTTAGTTTTAATTATTATTAACTGCCTTAATACTTTACAGTTCAGTATAATTATAGAATTAAATTATACACATTGATTTATAATAGTTGTGACCAGTGGTGTATTTTTTTTTTTTTTGGCGGGGGGGGGTGTCCACGGTGTCTGGACACCCCCCAAACCCAAAAAAAAAATTCAATATTGAATGTCAATAAATTTTGAAGGGAATTTGGCAAACAATAATATGTGATTTGTTATTAACTAATTTAATATTATATAAAGTCGTAAACTAATTTAGGAGGAAAATAAATTTAGTTTTAAACAATGTACTTATTATCCTATTATATTTTTAATTATTTATTTAACTGTTATTCTTATAGCATCACTGGTAATGTAACAAACAAAATATATAGTAATAATTAGTAAACTATTGTGACCGATGATGGTAATGATGGTATCTAATGTGTATAAATATATCTTAATAATATTATATTATATTTGCTTTTATTTTTAAATTAAAATTATGTTTACATTAGGTATTTTATACCTGTATGATTTAAATTACATAAAAATTACTACTTTTAATTAAATAAATAAAAAAATTTTTCATTACAATATTTGATGAATATATTATGAGCTTAGTGGTAGTAGATGTAAAACAGAAATATTGCAACCAATTAACAAATAAGTATATACCTATATTATCTGGACACCCCCTCAGAAAACATACAAAATACGCCACTGGTTGTGACTAGTGATGTCCATCATTTCTATTAATTTTAAAACAATTACCACATGATTATTTGACTTTCTCGGAATTTTACTTGAAAACCAGACACAACACAATGACGTTTAAAAAATAAATAAAAAAGAAAAGTAGAATATCGCTTTCGCTACTGTTGGAATAACCTTGAGAGTCCTTCGTAAATCATCGATGTATAAAATACTGAAATAGCATCCGGTAATATCATCAGAAAGTAGATCAATCATCAATGGTATGTGATAATTTCCATTTGGCTGTTTTTTAGTAAATACCTATTAAAGCGACTATTTACTAACTTAGAAATTGAAGCTGTTTTTCTAAATAAATATTATAAATTAGTCGGTAATTACAGGGTAATCTACTAAACGGATGACTAACTTTCTATGTTCTTAAGTGTTGTTTCAAAGTGTGACGTGTTATAGTTAATTAGGCAAACAAAATATTTGTATATTTATAATGTTTAGTGTTTACGTGATAAAATATTTTAAATTTAAATTCAAGTATACAATAATAATAATAATATATTATATTTTAGCAAGTACTTACTACTTATATAGTTTTATTTATTTATAATATTATACCTAATATAACATTTATTATTGTAAGTAAAATATTCTAACATTTAAGTTTGAAATAATTCACGTTTCTTGTACACATTGCTAGAACTTAAATTTTCTTTAATGCCGACATGCTTAATAAATAATGACATAAACACACTACTATACATAGATTAGGTCTGGTATATTGTCGTGTATAATGTAGTTTATGTGTGTATAATTTTTTGTTTTGTTTTGCAATAATAATAATAATAATATCAATGTTTTGACGACGCTTTTGTAAATTGTTTTTACTTTATATACCTCTTGGCTCTTATACATTTTTTCAATAACAGCAAACAAGTAAATAATTACAATATAAAATATAAATTTGATATAAAGAAAAATTAAGTTAAATTTAATGTGAGATATAACATTATCTCCATGATGACCAATTTTGAACAAACCAAAGTTAAGTTTTTAAATCGAATATTTAACATTGGTTTTACGTTAACAAGTTAACATACAAATACGTGCTTAAGCGTTAAAAATAATAAATATATCGAACATGTATTGTTTTATTGTATTGTATTATTATTATAGTACTATTAGTACTTGGTTCATATACATAACTAATGCTGTAAAGTTTTTAAATAATTATTATTTATGTAGATTATATTTTATTTTATATATATACAATGTTATTAATAAGCTATTTTGTTTATTATTTTTTATATTTCCGTAGGTACATAATTTCTTACATTTTCCATATTAATCATAAAAGTTGAAAATCTACTGTGAATTGTGACTATAATAATATATCAATTTATTTTCCATTTTATAAATCATATCTTATGATCTATATGAAAATATAAGATGTATTGTAGACACTGAAAAGAAGAGAAAAACAAATATCAATTTTTATCTTGTCCAAGAATTAATTGAAATATATAGCTACCAATTATAACTATATTTTTTTTATTATGATATCATCTTGACATCTTATATATGTAGGTATTGTAAAAATATAATCTATCATTACAAATAGTTTAGACTTTAGCCTTTTTTTTATGATTGGTATAACGTATAAATTACGTTTTAGGTATTAGTAATATTTTCTATGTTTAAATCATTTTAAGACACAAACTATGATTAAATATTTATGGTAATCAGTAATCGCTAATTAGGTCAGTATATCATGTATTTCATGTATTTGGTATAAAGAAATTCTTTTAATTAAATAATGGTAGACATACTACATGCCTACATTTCGCAGTTAAACTAAACTCAAGACTTTACACTCTATTTGTATATTTAGTGTAATATAGGTACATACTATTTTACACAAAGAAAAAGTTTGAAATTTGAAAAAAAATAAACTTTAGAAACTTTAATCATCTATAGCAATAATAGGTACGTACATATCTATATATTTTAAACACTATAAGTAAGTGAAGTAATTCAGATTAAAAAGTACAATTATTTTATACGATTAAAAATTAATAGAAATAATAGTGTTTTATTTTCGTTTATGATCGTTTAGCAATGTAACATTATTATTGTTCCTAATAAACGTAGAAAGAAAATGCATATAATATTATTATGTAACTAAAATAAGATAGTTTTACTGATAGATCTTATACATGATTCGTAAATACTAAATAATATACTTAAACGTAATTAATCTATCTGAAAGAATAGGTATATATTTTTATAATTATTTGTTATTCTTATTATATACATTATACCTATTTATTTGCAGTATTGTACTTAATTATGATTGTAATAGTTATATCATTTTTTGGTTTCCGTATTATCTTTTAATAAAAATTAACTTAAAAATAAATCATTTTAGGTACCTACGCTAGACTACCAGTGTGGAAATGTGGAATGTACTTTATACTCGGACTTCGACGAATTTATGTATACATAATTGCCAATTTGTATTTATTATTTACCATAGTCTGTAGTTACCTATTAAACTAATTACACTTTGTTTTAAGTCAATATTAATAAGTGACTATTCTTTTTTATTACTAACAGGGAAGTTATCAGTTACCTCTTTATCTATCAATATTAATCAAGAGGATTAGATTTAGTGATTTAGATACTTAATATAAATTATAATATAATTATATGCACGTAAAGTATGCTGAATTCAAATCGCATTAAAATAACGCGGATAGTAATAGCACTCTCTCATCAGTCGACTGTCATCACTATAATAATTAATAATAGTCTATAATATGTAATATACAGTAAACACACAGACTTAAGTACCAGGCATGTAATATAGACTACAGAGTACTAAGGAAGTAGGGAAGAAAACACTCCACCAACTCTGTAGCTTAGTTTAGCCAACTATAGGCAAAAGAATAAAAGCCTTACTTATAGTCTCAAATTTGATCGGTAACAAATAAATAATAATATGTATAAATGAGTGAAAACTATTGATTTCGTAGAAATCGAAGAAATAGAGTTCCATAATAGTAGGTATGATAAATAAGTTTATATAGAGACATAGGTGTTGACATTCAACGACATAATGATCTAGTGATCAGTGGCGTACTTAGATCTTTTTTTGGTGGGGTTTGGTTATCCCTCACCCTCGTTAGTACACCACTGGCAGAGATAAACATTATATCCATTTGTATCATTATCATTTATCACATTTATTTGATATTATAAGTGATCGATATCTGCATAAGTTTATAGGCATAAAAATACATTTAGCGCATACTATACCTATAAGTATGTAATTTTCTTTACCCAAATAACAATATTCTTCATCATGAACCAAGCATGTATTTAAGAAGCCTGGATGGTAAATTGTCTGCATCGGGTAGTACTTCCTAGACGATAAAAAGTTTTATGAATTTTTTGTAATAGGTATATAGATGTCTGAATTTTTTGTGTGTATTCTGTTGTCAATTTGTAGGTATCTAGAACCATTTAAAAACTAAGTACCTATATTTATTATTGTTATTGTAAGTGGTGTGAAAATAAACACATTTATATGAATAGTACCACCATTATATTATATTATTATTTTTAGGGCAGATAACCGTATGCTCTATTGACCCATTTATAAATATACATGCAGATGATGCAGTAATGTCAAAGTAACAAAATATGCGCTGAACGAATTGAAAATTCAATTGTGGACTTTTTATCATAATAATATAATGAAGAAAATTATTATTATTATTTCTAACATGCGCTCACAACTTAAATTATCACGACCAACTCATGGATATTAAAATCAAATTGAATAAAGCAATTTATTTGTAAATAAATACTTTGCTCTATGTGTGAATCATGACAATTATTATTGAATTTTCAAGTTCAACCAGAATTTTATATTATAGGTTATTTTAATAGCAATATATGAATATGATAATGATATGATGTACCTATACATTTTGATATTTTATAACTTTCATTGTTTAACACTACAAACGATAACCCATTTGCACGCATAATATATCATACCGCTATATACCTATACCTCGTTATTGTTACAATGTTTTCTAATCGCTATAAACGCCACTGAACGGTAGTGGCGGTGGCTAGCTCACACCAACTATAATATTTAGATTTTAGGTACCCACTACCTGTTATAGCCATACATAATAACAGTAATAATACCAAATTATCGTGTAAGTACTTTTTCCTCGTCGTCGTATTATATATAATATATACCTACGCGTACCGGACGCGTTGGAGGCGCGCGTGCGACCAAAGCGACCTGCGGAACGAAAGACGACGACGAATAGGTACGACGCGCGACGTGAAGATTGTTGACGAGCAGGCGTCACGGTGAGGGGGAATGGTAGAAAGGGGGGAAGTCGCCGAACCCAAACGCAAACTGCGGTCTGTGCTATTGGCTATTTTTCGCCAAACTGACCACAGTAGCCACCCGGCGAATGACGTTTTGATAATATTATAAAATCATATTTATTGATTCGCCAAACGACGACAAAATACGAACGCGAGGACGAATGTTTCGACATTTTTCAATTCAAAAGTGAAAAACTCCCCAGTGAATTACCGCTGTTTTGCGGTTCTGTAGAAGTGTAGACCATAGTCAATGGGTACCCACTCGGTTATACACGGCGACTATTATATTACGTATTACTGTATTAATGACTTAATTATGCACAGCGCCATAGTGTAAAATGTAAATAGTATAATTGCAACAACTAACAATAAATACTAAATAGGCAATAGGCATACGCGGCACGGCGACACAGCGTACGGTTGCCGATCACCACCGGTTTGATACGAATTGTGCGCGCGCGTCCCCTCCACCGGTGCCAAACGACCGTTTCCCCCCCGTCCCGCCATGACAAATGATGTCACTTGATAACAATTTCCCACCACTACCACCGCCGTCGGTTGGTGACTGGTGGCGAGTGGCGATCGACGTCTCTCCTCCGACCTCCAGTCCTCCAGTCGCCTTCCAGCAATCCGCCCGTCCGTCACGGCGATCGCAACGGCCAGTCGCGCCGCTCGTCAGTTAATCGTCACCGGCCGAAACGAAGAACGGCCAAACGCAAGTCATTTATTCGCCGTCGAATCAAACAAATCGGTACGTGTACGGTTTTGTCGGCGAGAACGTTGGTGCGCGACCCGATTGCAACCGCCGCAGGATTTTCGGCGGACGCGGTTGATCCGTCTGGGGCCGCCGCGTATTGATTATTTTCGCGCGACAGGGTGTGGACCCCGCTCGCCGTTTCAAACGGCTTTCCCGTTGTCGTGTTTCGGTTTCTCAGTCGCAAATCACGACCCGTCGTCCGTCTGGCGTGAATTTTCGTCTTTATCGCGACTGACCCATACGCTCGGGGGGTTTTTTTCATAGTACTTATCGTGTGCATTACTTTTCACCCTCGATAATAATATTGGTCCTTTTCTGTTGTTCTCCACAGACGTCGTCGAAAAAGACCACCACCATGACCACCGCCCCTGCCAAGCTGTACGGCAAGAACTTGAGTGATTATGACGAGCTCGACGTCGACCAATTGCTCTCTCAATTGTCACCCGAAGAGATCAGCATTTTAGCTAAAGAAGTCGATCCGGACGTAAGTACCAACGTTTCCATATTAAGCACACTTGTCCACATTAAATTATTTGTCACAAAGGTGTTTTAACATCATGTCACAATTTTATGGCATATATCACACCTGTGGCTTGCAATCATTAGTTGACAATGCTGTTAGATTGCTTAATCTATTTTAAATACTAAATAATTATACTAGAAAATAGACATCCAATTCTTGTATACTGGTAGTTTTTTATTTAAGTTTCAAAATTATGCTATAAATTGATGTATGAATGTTTCCATTTCATTTACTGAGTATTTGATCAATACTTTTTTTTAAATTTAGGAAGGTTGCTTGCTTTTTAACTGATAAATTACTTCATTTTAAATGAAAAATATACATTAAGTATATTATCATTTACGACTATTTGTGTTTATACTTAAAAAATTCTCAGTATATTCTCCTGTTTTTAGGACAACTTATTACCACCATCAGAGCGTTGTAGTTATGAATGTAACAAAGAAGCCACCGGACCATTAAACAGAAAAAAACTGATTGAGCATATTAACAAACAGGCTCTTGAAACACCTGATCTACCAGAAATTAAACCGTATGTTGCTGGAACTGTACGAGGAAAAAAGGTAAGATAAAATGCATCAGAATATATTCATATTGGGTTGTTTTCTATTAAGTAAAATTATAATAATTTTAAATACTTCATATATATTACCCAATTCCATTTATAAAATATTATATAGGTAATTGAAATTCAAGTATTTACATTTTGAATATTACTTTAAAAAAAAAAAAACTATTTTTGTAGAATATCCATTGATGATATTTCATGGCGAAAGAAATTAGTTTATTTAAAGGTCTCTCTGATACTTGTTTATTATAAACATAAATCTTTAAATATTAACAATTCTCATTGTTTAGTTAAATTTTTATAATTATTTATTATGATCAAAAAATAAATATAGGTATATAATAAATACTTTCATAGATAACTTGTATAACTTTCAAACTATTATTAATATCATTAAATGATAAATAATACCCATAGTTACATATTAATCTACCTCAGATTTATATGCACTTAAAAACTTAAAAACCAGCTAAATGTGTATTGGCTATAAACAAATTTGTTATGACATTTATTTAAAATTATTTTATACATATACATTTTTATAATATAAAATACTTAATATAATAATATTACATTATCATAAAATATTTGTTTACAAAAAAAAAGAAATATGTATTTTATGTACATGAAACAGTAGTATCTCTTGTAACTATCCATGACAATTACAAGTATACTAGAGACATGTTATCACAACGCTGCCATACTAAAAGTTATTGCAAAGATAGCAACCAATAATGAAACAAAAAAAAAATGTTAAAAGTCATATACTCGTGTTATAAATATGTTGTGGTTTTCCTAAAACATTATTTAAAATATTTGTTGTAAGTAAAAAGAATGTCAAAGAGGCCTGGGGGTTTGAAGACCCCTAGCCCCCCTCCCCTAGAACCGCCACTGTAGTAGATAATATTCATGAAAATGTTCGGTTTTGTTCACACAGAAATATGTTACTAAAATTTGAAAAAAATAACCTCATATCAATAATATACACTAAAAGTAAACTTTATTTTGAATTAAAATACAATGAAATAAAAATATACTGTTTAAGTATTTACATATCACAGATCAAAAAAAAAGAAAGAAATTGAAAATGCATATATTATAACCTGAGCTCTAAGCATTAGGTCCAAGTGTTTGTAAATTGTTGAGTCAAATATAAAATCAATTCTAGATAAATATACTTTTATTATTTCCTGTTAAATTTTTAGAAAAAATTGGTAAAACATAATAAAAATAAAAATTGTAAATATTATTTTAAGAGTAAAACTTATAAATAAATGTAATTTAAAAGTGTAAGTTTGTCAATTTTTTAATGAATTTCTGAATAATTACAGTAAAATGTATTAAAGTTATGAATTTAGTATGGTTTTGGCAATTTTTCAAAAAAAAATGTCCATTTATCCTTCAGATTTTTATTGGTATTTTTGTTTATTTGAAAATATTGTGAAATTGTTGTGTAATGATATAAAGTATAAACAAAATTAACTTCAATTGCATACTTGCATGCTATGATGACCTTAGTAAATATGTTTGTGGTTTTAGACTATTTTTAAATCATTAATTATGATTATTCTGTACTCATTTTGTTACAGTGGGTGGCACCTGAAACCAATGGTAACACTGAACATGAAGATAAAATTGCAATTGATCTTGATGATGAATATGGTGATGCATTGAATACCGCATCACAAGAAGAAATCATAGATTTAGCTGGTATTTATTTATTTTTTCTGTAATTTATTTCAATGAATATTTGTTGCTTCATTAAGCACATTCAATGGCATATTAATAAAATGCTTCTCTTTAATTTGTCTTTTAACATGCACCTACTTAATAAATGACTATGTATATACAAATATAATATTATATAATTAAAATTGCTTTATTAAATTAAATTATGATTTTAGCTATACTAGGATTCCATTCAATGATGAACCAAGATCAATATCATGCTTCACTATTGAATAAAGGTCAGCCAGTTGGCTTAGGATGGGATGGTGTTACAAAAGCAACACAGCCTAAGGTGTATCCTCCAGAACCGCCCAATCAAACAGATCCAGAAGACAGTATTAAACGAGTACTTGATGATGATTCTAAGCTACTTGATCTCAATTGGAACAACATTAAAGTAAGTAAATTAAAGTTATACAATTTCTAGTAGTTGTAAAATAATTTTATTAGATAAAAGATTAATATATTTTTTTGTTCTAGAATATTTCTGATGAAAAGTTTGAGAATCTATTCAAAGCTTTAGTGGAAAATACTCATTTAGAAACATTAAGTTTGGTAAATGTTGGACTTACTGATCGGTTAGCACTCAAGCTAGCTGAAGCATTAGAGAAAAATTGCACATTACGTGTTTGCAAGTAAGATTTCTAATAAACTAATAATTTTCTGTTTTTATCAACTATCATAATTTATTATAATTACGATAGGTTATTGTCATATTATGATAAACAAATAGAAGTCAATTTGGTATACCTTTTTATGATTTTTTTAGTGTGGAAACAAATTTCATTAGCCCTGTAGGAATAGTCCATTTAGTCAAGTCCTTATTGAAGCAAAGATCTTTAGAAGAATTCCGTGCCACCAACCAGGTATATTTTTAACAGTTTAAAATAATAATTCTTATTCAGTTTTTAATTAATTATTTTATTTTCAGAGATCCCAAGTATTGGGAAATAAGATAGAAATGGAACTTACCAAATTGATTGAACAAAATCCAACTATTCTTAGACTGGGTTTGCATTTGGAGTACAATGATGCTCGTCATCGCATCGCATCACATTTACAACGCAATATTGACAGGAGTAAGTTTACTTAATAAGTTTCAAAATCTTATTTATAATGTCTATATATTATTATTTAAAAATAGTTTAATAACATCTTTTTAAGATAATTCTTCTAATGATTAGGAATTATGATTATTCATACCTAAAAATGTCCAGCTATGATGATTAATCAATAAATGATAATAGATTGGTTTATTAATTTTTAACTAACTAGATCTTTTAATTTTCTCCATAAAAAATTAATTTACATTTTTATCATTTAGAAATAATGGAAATAGAGTTAACCAATAGTGCTAACTTGGTCCTAATTAGGCCCATAAATGTTTTTATTATTATTATCAACAATCATTTCATTACAGATGTTATCATATTAATTTGTTCTTGTTATATAAAGTCATTTAATACATATTAAAGACATTACTTTTTTTTTTTTTGAGATTATTAATCAAATAAATAATTAATCGTTTTTTTTTTTTTGTATCAACAGTATTCATTAATTATTTCTATTTCAATTTATTGGTTAATATTATTATCATTGATTATAAAATTTTCTATAATCAATAGTATTATTTTCTGGACTTTTTAATTTATAATGTTAAAATTATATTTAAGAAATATAACTATTAGAAACTAATAGTTATGTGCCTCAACCATTCAATTTTTGGCATAAGTATTAAGTCATGTAGAGGCTTATGTGTTGTTGACAACTTAGTTCCAGGTATGATGTCCGATCATGTTTTATCAAGTTCCCGTATTCCTTTGTTAATCTATAAGTTTGGTTTTTTACTTTAAATGAAACATTAAAATTTAAAATATATGTAATTGCATGGTCATTATTAGTGTCCTAAAAAATCATTCAAAATATTTATTCCTGTTTTATTGTGATTTTGTTTGCAATCATTTCACAAATATTGCCAATCATCAGATTGCCGTCTTGGCGTTCAAGCCAAATTCAAATTAGCTGAAACTAGACACAATAATCAATCGAGTTTTGAAATTGTATCTACTGAATAATATTTGTATGTTTCCATTGTCGTTCAGTTCGTGTTTGTGTTTTAATCATGTACATATTTTTTGTTTGAAATTCAGCTGACCTGAGTCTTAACCATCCATTCTGGTTTTAAACATTTTTTTCTTATAAAATTAATTGTAATTTATTGTAATATTTATTTTTCATATCCTTTGCATACCTACTGAGTGATGTTATTTCTTAAATATATGTTTGGTTGTTTAAAGTGAAATCACCTTTTTATAATGTAGTAGATCCTATCTTTTTGAATGTTAACCCACAACATTTTGTTTGTTCATTTATCCTCTTCAATATTCAAATCAAATGCCAAAACATTATAAATCATTTTTCAAAATTATAACATTCTTTAATATCCTTATAATTTGTTTATCCTTGTATCAATCAAAGACGTTAGTTTAATGATTTTTATTTTTGTTTATTTTCCACCTTCAGTAAGAAAAGACACGCCGTTGAAAATGAAATTTAGGTTTTTTAGAAAAACACCCCAGAAGCACCGCAAGAACTTGATCAAATAAATGATCGGCGGATTACATTATTGAGGTCTTGTCATTTTGTTGTTGTTGTTTAATTTTAATACTTTAAAGGAATAGCATGAAATTACCAGCTCTTAATGTTTAGATTTATAACTTACGTATTACTTTGGCCATTCGCATTTTAATTTGTAATGAAATCGTGTTTTAGAGTGAGATAACACATTAACCTTAAAATAATTGACATATCAAATTTGACTAGTTTTAATTTTTTTTTGTTTTGTCAAAATCAATATTTTAAATATTCATTTATGAATATAGTCTTCATATTATGATGTTAATTTAATCTTGTCATTGAATCATTAATTAATTAAATTAATAAAAAAGAGTAATTTTTACAAAGTTTCAAAAAGAGCTGGATTATACACCTTTTGAACTTCCATTTAAAAATTAAATATTCTAATATTTCCAAGATAATTTTACTATACTAAAATATAATCAAAATTACTTAAATAATACCTAACTACCTACCTAATATTTGCATTAGTGTAAATTTACCCATTTGTTGTCACTCTTGTGTTTGTATAATATTTTCTACACATATAAGTGTATTAATATTGAATTAAATTTATACAGATTGCACATTAGAATAAATTCAAATTCTCGTCTTTCAATTTTAAGTTATTGTTGATATGATTAATATATGCATATACATATAACCTAATTTTAAGTTTAACTACATTTTAATTTCAATTTTTAAAAGTAGAAAAAAAAAACACAAAAAGAAAAGATTTATATTAATTGACTTGATTACAATTATTATGTTTTAAAATTAATAATAGTATTGAATATAGTGTAATTAATACTCAATATTAATTGGCACAATAACGATAAATAATATATTAATGATTTTTTTTTGTATAGATCATAATATCTATGTTTAAGACATTTAAGCTTATTTAATTTACTTAATTATATGTCCAGTTTAATCTACAATTGATTACATTAAGTAATAATAGTGTTTGAAATCAATAATATTTAGTAATACAGTAATAAATAACAAGCATGGTGTTTATTTAACATTGTTTTGTTTTTAAAATATTCACATAAATTTTAGCATGTCGACTGAAGGAAAACATTGTGTTTTCATTCAGGTTGCATGTTACCAAAAACCACTGAATTTCTTTGGTGATTGGTAATATTGCAGAATGTTTGTGTAAACCATAATCTGAATTTGGTTTTTGGTGTTTTTCTCTTTTGCAGTACGCCAGAGCCGTGTGGGCGCAAACTCCGCATAAATTACATATTTTGGCTACGTACACTATTTAGGTATATTTACATTAATAATATTGAAAACAAATAAAATACTTCTTATATATTATTATCTTTGCTTGTGCTCATGAAAACGCTTTTATATTGCTTTAATTGCAAACAATTTTTTATACTCATTGTTGGCGTTTATTATAAAAAAAAATTGGTAAAATTCCAAACTATTGAGTTATTTTTCAAATTAATAATTATTATCATAGCATATTTGTATCAGTTCTTAAAGTATTTTAATAGCTTGTAAAGTGTATTAATAACTCAAAAGTAGGTTTATATTGTTATTTAACATTGCATGCCTTTATATTGCATGAAACACGATTTCATTTTGTATCCTCCTTTAAAACATTATAAAAATATATAATTTTTAAACTAATTGTGCACAAAACACATCTTAATATTATAAAACTCCTACATTGTTCTCATTTTCTTCTTGAATGGTACTTATTAAATTTGAAATGAAATATAATTTGTGGTTGTAATGGCTGATTGATTATTATAAAGCTCATTCGTGAATGGCAATTGAAGAATAATTCTTTGAAATTTTACTTAAAAGCTAATTTGGTGTATTATATACTTACACTTATACATAATGTATAATTGCATACATAAATGTATGTGTATGTGTGTATAATATGAGTTTAATATATTTTATAAACTTGAAATTTCTTTATAAATTGAAACTAAAAAAAGATTCTGATTTAAATATTTGTAATACAGAAACAATTTAAAAGTGTTACAAATATTTAATGACACTATTAATATAAAGATATTTGCAATCAAAGGTTGTAAATCCAGTAAGATATAAAATAATTTTTAAAAATCTAAAAATTATAAAATTAGCTTTTGAAAGGTAAATTATATTTTTATTTTTTATTTCCTTGCCAAATCTAAGTACCTTAGTCTACCCAAATAATCATATAATTTGTTGTACGTCATGATTGGTAAGTCCTTAAACGCTTTGATTTATATATTTTTTTTTATATTATTCTATAATAATCATATATATATATATATAATGCTTTTTAAATCAATGTATACTGTAGAGTTGCTGCTGCTCAATGTTGCTGCTATTAAAATTAAAATGTAATAAACCTTTGGTGATGGTTGGATTATTATCTAGTAAAATGCAATTAATCTTGTCTAAATTTAATTTATTTTTATCTTTTGCAGGCCGCTTACGCAGAACTGGTCACTTTGCGCGTACGTACACTGGCGGTTGGGTTGTACACAAAAAGGCTAAATAAATACGAGTTTGTGCCTAGACCTTGGTCCTAGACTCTTATTTTTAAGTATTTAATTATATACTATATTTATATAATGTATTGTTTTTTTTCTCCTCATTAATTGTTCAAACAATTTGTATATATATTTATGTTGTGGTCTTATGCTGGCCTTTTCATATGCGTTTAGTTCTTAGTGCATGTGTGTGACAATTTTATTAATTTGAATTTTTAAACATAAAATTGTATTTATTAATATAATTGAGTTAAACAAATTTATTATATAAAAAGAAATTTTATCTTGTTAAATTGCACAATTTTTATTTTGTGCGTATTGTTTTAAAAATGATATATTTTTTACTATCGAGTTGTTCATAAAAAATTATGTAGTACCTAGAAAGACTAATTAAAACAAATAGCATAACCCTAATTTGATTTTGTATTGCTAAACATTTATAGTTATTTTATTAAGGTTATTATGTATTTTTACACTGATACTATTTCACTTTTAATTGCATTAAATGCCTTTAATTGTAAACAATTTTATTACACCAAATTTTGCCATACTATTTTTATAAAATGATTATTTTATATTAATGTTGCTGTTGTGCTGCAACTACATTATTTTAATACGATGATCACTTATTATACTCACTTCAAATATATAGTAATGTAAAACGTAATGCATTGTATTCAATTATAAATCCTAATATAATATCTTTTCAGGATGTGAGTTTAGTTATTACTTATAGTTGATTCAATAAGATATAGAAAATTTTAACGCAAGAAAGCAATATTAAAAGAATTTTTTGGAGTGGTTCCCAATCCATATTTTGAAATACATTCAAGTATTAAGGAAATATGTTTTCAACATAATGTCACTGATAACAGGAATATACAAATGGAAGGCTGTATAAAATAGGAATATTACATCAAGAATAGTATTTTCAATAAATATTGTTTAATAGAAATATGAATTTTTTTTTTTTTTGAACAATATTGGAGTATGGACAAGTCTTAGGAATGAACTAGGGAGAAAGAAATAGGGATGTACAGTTGAATATAGGAATATAGGATTTTAACAGGGAACTGTTAAATGCACATTAATTAACGTTTTAGTGTAATTGAAAATAATTTAATTTAAAATTTATATTAAAAATTGTGTTAGAATGATTTTATTAATTTAATTTAGATGTTATTATAATATTTAATTACATAATAGCGAATTTATTTTTATTTAACAATGCATTATCTACCTAACTATAAATAATTAAGTTTGTTTAAGATTGGTTTTCATTAGTAATATCTACTTCTAATATTTACTTATTAAAAGTAAAACTTTTATACAAAATAAATCTTAGTTATAAAATATTGCACTTCATCGTAACATAGTCATATTATAAGTTTACTTAGACGTGCCGGTTATAATGAAGAAAGCACGAATTAGGTAGGTTTTTTTTTAATCGAGTTATGTTAATATTTTTCTTCGTATTAATTTTAAACTTTTAAATTGTACAAGATAGATATATTTGTATATTGTTTGTTATAAACATTGTTTATTACCTATAACATAACTGACTCAAGTTCATTTTTTTAAATTCATTATTCCATCAATCGTGTATATTATGAAACTTTCCCTAAAGTATAAGTATCTCCAAATAGAGTTGTTTCTAAACAAGGACATTTCACGACACTTTTCTACAAGAAAATCTCTGATTATTGGACATGCTAAATAACGGACCCTTCATTCAGGACATTTTTATTGTGATTTTAGAATAATTGTAGAAGACGAATACTATGTAAAGGCATAACTACCCACTAAACATTACTATCGTTTCAATCAGTTCAATCGACACACATTGTGCTTCATAGTTCATTCTTCATTGTTCTTCTCTTTGAACAATAAAATCCAGTGAGAGACTTGATCCTTGACCCGTGAAATTACCAAACGTCAAGAATTTAAACAAACCTAAATCTTAAGAAACTGAGTATTTTCATTGAACCATATTTGGTACGTACCCCGTTTTTATTTTAATTGGTACCTACCAGTCTAACTGCTTAAAGGTACGTTGGTAGTTTTTACAATTTTACATAATTTTGCATAATTATGATGTTTAATCAATGAAAAATAGTACTTAATTTATTAACAAAATGGTTTAAAATCATTAATTTTTTACATTAAATACATTGCAATCCATGCAATGATTATACCTGCATAACAAACACAATAAAACTCGTATAGTATTGTTTATTAACGCTGTTGTTGTGCGTGTCTTACACATATCCAAAATAGGTAATTACCAGCTGGTGAGTAATAGGTTAGGTATCTAGGTACCTAAGCCAAGTAGTTACACGACACAATATAATCATAGCTGTGATTAGTGTGGGTGCAGGCTACGGGAGGGAGGGTGTAAATAATCCGAGGTTGTTTGTTTTCTGGGTTGCTGTCTTACTCGTTGAATAGTTGGTTGTACATTCCCCGACTTTTAAAGTAGATATTTAAAAAAATCATTCGCATCCGTACTTATATTTTAATCTGTATGATGGACTCAGTTGTATCTCAACTCGTGAATCGACTTAAAAAAACACAACACGAATCATGCGATGTTTAACACGGAGTTTAAACATTTTCTTCTTTAAATCCAACTTCACTTTTGTAAAAATAATAATAACTAATAAATACATAATTAATACATCAAACAACAGATATAAATAGCAATTTTTATTTTAATATAAGATGCTTCCAATAATAATAGTTGCACCCCGCCGCGGACCTTCAGAGACTTAGATCTCTGCAGTACTGTTTATAAAATCAACAATACTATATAGATAGACAATAAGTGCGCCGGGTACGCACGACGAGACAATAATGGAATTATTTTATCTCTGTTGGTGGTGATGGTGATGGTGGTGGTGGTGCTGATGGTGATTGTGTTGGCGTTCCGTTTTGGTCGCGACGACGACCGTCTCGTCGTGTTCCAGTGACTCGGGCCCCGTCGAAGTAGACGTCTGCTGTGTCGACGGAGGCGGTGGTGGCAAACCGCAACCGAAGTTTTGCAGTCCACCGCCGGTTCCGGATGGGGACGAGCTCGCAGTGGAAGCAGCCGTCGCTGCCGCCGCAGCCGCCGCCGGGAAGTAACAGTGAGGAGCGAACAGCGACGCGTAGTGCTGCACCGGTTGGAAGTATCCGTGTCGGTGCGCGATCTTCAGCTTGGACGCCAGCTGCTTCTTCCACTTGGTTCGCCTGTTCTGGAACCACGTCTTTATCTGCACTTCGGTCAGGTTCAGCGCCTTGGACAGCTCCATGCGCTTGCTCACGCTCAAGTACTTGTCCGTCTATACATAATAAGTATATTGACTATAGTAAATAGTTATTATTATTGTTCGCCCCCCTTAATATTTAGTATACTTTTCTTCGCTATATGGTTAAAACTTAAAATTTTTAAAACGATTGTTGAATAATCATTTTTTGTTTAAATATTTTATGTTTTTTAACAAATGTTTTGAAAATAAACAACATAAATATTTACGTATTTTGACTTATTTATTACATACAAATCTATGCTCTGATTATAATATTATAATATATTATAAAAACTACAAAGTATGTGACTCACATTAATAACGTGTGGATAACGAGACGATTTTTTTATTTTTACATTTTTTTCCCATCTTAAACCGTGACTAATCCTCCTCCTCCCTTACTTAACTTTAAACTTTATAGTCTACACAATTGATAAAATAGAAATAAAAATGTTTAATCATATTCTTAATTTTAAACATTTGGAAACACCAAATTGTTTGTGCAATATTTCCCACACACATACCTACAAGTTGTGTCAACGAGTCTTATAAGTCACCACTGATATTATCATGGTGGTTAAAAGATTTAAACTTTATTTATTTTTTTGTTTTACAGCTCTCGTGGTGTATTTTATTTGTTAAATTATTAAATATATGACAACCTTTAGATTTAAAACATGGTGTATATTGTATAGTAATTTTGAACATTGACCCGCAGAGAACAGAAAAATATGAGTAAATAAAAACGCTTCGCATATGTATAACAAATTGCCTATCTTACTCCTGAAATTCGAGCAATAATTAATAATTTGTATTACGAACGGATAACGGTTTTATAAAAGATACAACACTAAAACTCCTTTGAATAACTTTAAATTAAAATAAGAGGTATGTTTAATTAACATAGTTTTTAAACAAGACATTAAGATCATCAATTATTTCAACATGCAACTTATAATGTGACTATTAATTAGGATTTAACAAATTCTAAATGCTGTAAAATTTAAACAAGATAGATTAATATAATAATTTATGATTCTCTATTGAGAGATTTTTTATTCAAGATGTATGACTTGTTCATTTTTTATCGACAGACTACATTTAGAAAAAGTTTAATCAATTATTTATTTTGTTTAATGTTCGTGTCAAATAATTTAAATATTTTTTTTTGTTGATGATTTACTATTAAAAAATGAAATAGATGTGTTTAGCATATTAATATATTATACACATTATTATACATATAATAAACTCAGTTAATCATTGATGGCGCTTAAAATTGGTCATTTCGAAATTATAACTTAACACCGATGACTGTTTTGGGTTTAATTGCATCAATGGCTCTAAGATTGAGTACAAGATTATAATTCTAAAATGATTAGATATATATCGTGATAAAAACAAAATTACTCACTTTAAATTCTGCTTCCAATCTTTCTAGCTGTTTTGCACTATACGCTTGCCTGGGTTTTCGATCCAAACCGGGTTTTCTGGATCTCCGTCCCACTGTTTTTGGTGCTGTTAAATATAAATATATTGTTATTTACGTATAACATTCTTACGTGTTATTATAAGAGGACGCTACTCCCAAACGTGTTGTATACTTGTCTTACACACATGTGCTTATAACTACATAGCGAAAATCTACATATACGTAGTATGTACATACCTACCGGATTCCTACTATAGTTTTTTTTTTTTTATAGTTAAAAGTTAATATTAGAGAAAACATACAAATTATTATCGTATTGCCGAAGAAAAATTTTTCATATACTTTCAGTTGAATCTCATGGAGATAAAAATAAATTGCTTTATCATAATATCACATACATTCACCGTTATAATTTGATAAATTCGACTGATTCAATAATAATAAAAGAAAAAAGTTATACTAAAATGATGAATTATAGGTACATAATTGAATATTTTTATAAATATTGTAAGTACACAGGTAAGTGATATACATTTTCGTTTAAAAACGTCGTAAATTTATATTGTACCATTCATGTGCGTTGTAGGTTTTCACTGTTTTATTTTTTATTTTTTTTTTAAATTGTATTCCTGGACATATATGCGAACCGGAATAGATGAATTGTGCCTCGGGATATTTTAAAAAACATGCAAAGTGATAGATTTATTAGTTTGAGAAGTCAGGGAACAAAAAGTAAAAAAAATATGGAATTTGAAATATAAATTGTAGATAAAAAAAAAATGAAAGAATTGCAAAAAAAATTTACTTGTTTGAGCTTTGTACGGGAATTTTAAATATTCATACATTTTTTTACCAGTTATTTAGCTATTAAATTATTTATAGTTATTAATTTATAATAAAATAGCTATTTACTAATTTTTAATAATACATTTTTTAATCATAAACATTAAAAAATATACCTGGACGTAATTTATGTATGAATAAAAAAATATTTAGACCTCAATTTACATATGTACAAAATATGGTCAGGCAGCAATTTACATATGTATAAAATATAACCAGGCCGCAATTTACATAAAAATTAAAAATGGGATGCAATTTATAGCGACCCGTGCGAATTGTATAGGGTTTTATTAGTTCTTTTATTACATCCGGTGGATTCGTTAAACAATAATTAGGGTCATGGCCCACTGGCACGAAATATGATTATTGGACGTTTAGGACTACCTACACTGACTACAGCTACAAAGCCGGCTCTAAATTAATATGAATTGGTTATTAGGTATTTAATATTATAACAAAAAGTCAGTGACAAGAAACACATTATAATATATAATGCTATGTAAGGGAACTCCGCTGCCTGATCATTGAGCCTCGACTCTTTTAAAAAATCATCCATCAACATAAACGAATATAATGATAGTTACCTACCAATATAATATTTTATATCATGAAACTCACGACAACTATGGAATTACCTATTTCTCTGAGACTCCAATTTTATTATTCAACCAGCGTTCTTTTTAATCCCCTTAGTTATCGTGAGATAATTTCTTGGTAACTCAGGTACTTTTGTTTGATACCCATATACCTTTGCAGCCAACCGGTAAATTTAAAGGGCATGGACCAAATGCGTTCCTTATTATATCTTAGGTCAGTGATAAATGGCGCTTGTATTCAAATTTGCCTATTTTCAGATATAAAAATATTGTTGTTCGATCTAATTCCATCAACATCGACATAAACAATCTACACACTAAAATACTTGAAAATTAAAAACGTATTTATTGATTAATTGATTACTGGTTAAAATTACTGGTTATAATATATTATATAAAAGTATCAGGAATTATATGAAATGTTATTATTATTACGCACGTTTGATTATGCAAGTAAAGTAACTGGTTAGTTATTAAATGTGAAGAAAATATTATTTATTTATTTATATTATTATATTATGTATTAATACTTTTAAAAAAATCGGTTCGTGTATTAATTTATTATATATAATTATAACTTACTAATAAGTTTTCCTTGATGGGTATTGTTAAATGTTTTGAGCGCAATTGGTCTATAAAAAAAGTAATTTTAAGCGCAATTGGTAAACTACTTTTTTCTCGCTATTGATTTCATCTCAGATTATACACCTATAGGCTATATAGCGTGTCAGCGTATATGTATAAGACACAAAGTATATGTGCTGGATCGACCTTAGTTTTTTTCGGGCCCCTAAAAAAAATGATTTCACCATACCTTTTATTTTTTAATAGATACATTTGACCAAAACGTCCAATAATGTAGTTTTAATACATTTATTGTGATATTTTATAATTATTCGTTAAGTACTATTTCATATATAAGTATATAACCTATCAGCTTAATATGTTAAGCATAAGTATAATTATTAATCATCATAGTAGTTATTTACATTGTATAGCTTATAAAGGAAATTTTGTTAGTAAATAATATAATATATATTGTACTATATTTGGTAATTATAAATATTATAATTTTATATTAACAATAATGGCAAACATATTAATTATTACCAATGTGGCAATGTTTATTTCTTTTTAACATAATATTATTAAAATGTAAAAGAAAAGCAAAATAGAAATTATCACGTTCTATCACTGAACTATAAAATATTAATTTAAAGACTTTTTTGAATTAAAAATATAGATCAGGTATTTCTAGTCGATTTTGAAATATACTTCTATTTTTAACTAATAATAATGCAAGCTCGCTAACATAGGTATTTCATCTTATCGGATACAACAAAATTCATTTATAAACACTATCATCTATATGACTTAAAAGATCTCGTACAGACACTTTGAGTTGTTTGATTTTAAAATTGGTAAAACATTATTTTAAATTGATCAACAATAGTTGTTTTGCATCGATCGTTGCACATTTTATTTTAAAACCAAATACTAAATTAATAATTATTTGCTCTTAAACATTTTTAAAATTTCAAACTTTTTTCAGATTTATTTTTTGAATAAAAAAAATGACACGATAGATACAAATCGAAAAAGAGAATTGTTGTGTTCTAAACTGTTTTAAAAATTAAAATTAAACTACTGTCTACTAGTAAAAGTTAAAATTTTAAATTAAATGGGTATAATGTTGCTATTATTATAGTTTTATTTATTACTTTTATAAAAATTTTATTTCATAATATGTACTATGTACAGTACTTATCGACTTATACACTCATAATATATTTTAGCTTTAATTCTAGAAATTTCTTATTCTATGTGATATATTTTTTAATATTACTGTATATAACGTTATTTTTATTGTTTTTCATGAATCATTATTTGGGGTAAAGAGTCATAAAATATGTACAGGCTTAGACACATTTCCCTGTTGGCTTAGCCTAGAGCTGAGCTGACCGCCTGACCCTGTATAATATTTAGTCGTACCTTCCTTCAAAATATTGGAGTGTTACCTATAGTTTATTATCCATAATTTTGATTCATTTTTAATATGTTATTGACATCTATAGTCAATAACATATTTAACATACAATTAAATGTAAAAATAATCATTACATCGAATTATTTATAATATTCATCTATATTTTATGTAGTATATTCAGCTATACGTATATAACAATTATTGGAAATTATATCACGACTTCAAAAAAAAATTTCTTTTAATCAATTAATTTAAAAATTGATAGGTCAGCCTCAGCCAATTGGCTAATATGGTGTACCATATTTTGTAATTAGCATTTTAAAATTCAAAAAATTATTATCTATGTATACCCGGCATAGCGGGTTATGCGTGAGGACGAATCTAGTGAGAAAAAAGTGTGATGACCACTCTCCACCAGAGCTCACAGTACACACATACATATTTTCACGTTTTTTAAAGAATTATTTAATCTAATAATTTAATAATTTAGGTAATTAAATACATTTAAAGAATGTGCATTGTCCGTTAGCTAACTATAATTGAGAGAATTTTTCTACTCTAAAACTGGTAAAAATTCAACTTCGTTCCAGTTTGTAAGGAAATTGATCCAATGATACATCAATAATCTATTCATAAAGAATTCAATATTGTAAATAATGTGACTATTAAACATTAAACGGAGTAAAGGTCTTAAAATTTAATAAATTACTTAGACCCCGAACATTTTTAATACATTTCAGAAATATTTAAGATTGTGGTGATAGTTTTTTCTTTGATTAAAAAAACAAAAACTATAAATGGATATTTATTATATTATATCATCTCTAAATGATCAATGATCATTTTAAAATAAGCGACAGTGATGGATTTGATAAACTTAAATTCGTTGGACGTTCGAAGACTAGGGAAGAACTCTGAACTACTCAGGATAGGCATGTAACCAGGATTTTATTGTTTGTTTGTTTTTTTTTGTTTTTGAAGAAGGAGGAGGGGTTTAAATAATTTTAAATACAATTTTTATTTTTATTTTTTACATGATTGTTAATTGATACATAAAAACTTTTATTTTTAATTTTTAAAAATAAAAAACTCCCGGGATAAGTGTTTAGTTCAGGATAAAGAAAAAAATGGAAGGTAACAACGGTGACGGTGAAGACTCTTGAATGATTATTATGAAGTTATAAAAGAAGATGTATTTGTAACTTATATAGTTTTTAAAAATGTACATAATAATTATTTGTGTTAAAATGAATACGCGTGCTATTTGAATATCTATTTCATAATATATATATATAGGTTGTATAGATACGTCACAGTTTCGTAGCGATATGAAAATGTTTTCGTCGACTATTTAAATTACCTAATTACATTAATTCGAATTGGGTATCGCTGACAATATGGACATTAGCATATAATATTATAGGTGAGTGTAGTTGTAGCGTTACGTTTTATAGCAGATATGGTTTCTAGGTACCTAACTCTAGCTATAATCTGAAGGGAAAACGATTTTTAACACATAGTATATCATTATTGTTATTATTTACAACCCTCGTCGCGTGGTGTTCACCAAGGATGTGCGGGTCAACTCATAGTCGACCCGGGGCCGTATTAATTATATGCGAAAAAATGATAAATAATAAAATAATAAAAATTAAACAACATAGAATGCAAATTACTATCGAGTCATGCATCGAATGCAAATTTTCATTTGACTTTGGGTCAATGTCGATGACTCGTGTAACACTATAGCTGCGTGCTTACACTGTACGTTGTTTTTACATTTTATCATAAAAATCTATATATGTATTCAATAATATATACATATATAGGTTTACGTATACATCTACATACGATAATCCGATACTATTATATTATTATTGCCGGTATTGTAAGTTGTCAAACGTGCATTGCAGTACTTCAAAGAATTTAAAGAATCTTTAATATTAATCATCCATTCTCGAGTGTTCAAATAAATAAATAATAAAAAAATATTTTATATTTCACTATACAAATTGAATACATTTATACCGGTGTATATGTATATATTACACACACACTCGTTTATCGTGCGATATGTCACTTCTATATTTTTGTGACGTCAAAAGTTTCACAGAGAGCTCTGAATAAATTTAAATTAATATCAGCTGTTCGCAGAAAAAAAATCACTCATGCCAGTTTATTTTGCAACATTTCGTCTCAATTTATTTTCATTTTTATTTTATTGATCTTACAAAAGACATAAAGACATCAAAAGCAAGGCTATTACTTATTATTATTCCTAGATTACAGTTATACACTTGTACGTGTTATATTAATTCTAAATGTTTTATAATATACTACGCATACCTAATATTATTAATACTATGTGTGTCTTTTATCAAATTAATATTTTTTAAGAATTCGACGTACTATATAGATTTTTTATTTCATTGAAATTATATTTAGTAGAACTCAAAATCAATGGAACGATGCAATATAATATTATTATTTATTATAATTAACGATAGATGATACACTGGGGTTAGGACAATTAGGGCTGCAGGGACAATACGTAAAAAGCTTACTGCCTTTCAAAATATTGCAAGAGTGATTGTAAAAATAGCCAACTCCCAAAAGTTTACGCCCCCTTTGCCTGTCTTATCATATGATACAATACTGTGTTAGTGTGTTTTGATCAAATGGAGAGTGGCTACGATTTGTAACTAGACAGCATGTTTATGTAGATAAACTTGCGTGAATTGAATTTTCAAAAAAAAAAAATAAAAAAATGTTCAGCTTTCGTAGTTTTATACAGATACTTACCCTGAAGACCGAATAGATGGGACGGTGGTGTCTTGTTAGCCACCGCTGCGGCAGCCGCAGCTGCAAACCACCCGCCGTATAGCAGCGACGAGTAAGGAAAGTTGTGACCGTTAAGTTCCGCAATGCTATCTGTGTGCAATTAAAATGCATTAATATATTTTTTTCCATTAACATTGTTTTTTTTCAAAGTTCAACAGTTCAATAACGACAAAACCTAATGTTTTACTAATTAGTAATTATACACCGAATTTACTGTTGCTTATATTAATATATTATCAGCTAGATATAACGTATAAAGTCATTGCAAAAATATAACATTGATCAAAATAAAGATATACCTACTACAGACTGTTGGTATCTAAGTATATATTGTGGAATTGTATACAATTTAATAAACGGTTGCAACCAACGCGATACCACATATTTAATTTTTATTTATTCAATTTTGTATGATTTTAAATCACAATGTTACTTTACTGAAAGATATATATAAACAAGTTTTATATTATTGTAACATATTGTTTTGTGCAATAGACGAGTCAACTATTTTGAAAATAATACTTTTGGAAAAACATATTTTATTTTACATCTAACACGTTGTTAAGCTTATTGTATTTGATATTCTGACTAGAATGGTTTATTTCCTTCTGGTAAGCCTTAATTTAATATTTGAACATTGTATTTTTCATATAGGTAGCAATATTAATTATCAAAAGTTTATAAATTTAATTTAGTTTTTAATTTTATAAACTTCATACATGCAAAAAAAAAAAACATCGCATTTAAATTATATTATAGCGTTTCTTATTCTGTGATTATTTCATATCAATAATAATTTAAAAAACAGAAAAAATTTAAAAAATACTTTATACATTAAAATACCGCAATTAACAAAACATATTAATCTATTTTCTAATTACTATCTTGATTTCATTATATAATATAATATATATATATTTGACGCTGGTTTTCATGACAACTAGTACTTTAGATTTTTAAATTATAATTTATAATAATCAGAGTAAACCCATGTAACGGAAAAGATTCATAAACAATCATGTGAAATCGTGTATGTTAATATAAGTTATTAAAATCTTCACATTCTACAAACAATTTCTACTCCAAAAAAGTCGACGTATTAAAACTATTTAAAATCACATACTTTATCGGTACAATATAGTATAGTAAAATATTATACACTTATTATAGGTTAAATCACACTATTTTTAAATTACAGTCTATAGACCGGGTATATTATGAACATCAATAACGTTAACCAAGTTAACCAAAAATTTTGATAGAAGTATTAAATTTTGTTTTACAGTATAATATTGTTACTGCACAAAATGAAAAACTACTTATTTTTAAAAATTAAATACATTTGTTATTGTAACATATAAAAAAACGTATTACAATGAGTAATAATTGACGATAATTTATAAAATATTTATTATTAAAATAAATAATATATTTCAAATTTAAAAATATATACATTTTTGAGTAATTATCTAAGTGAGAGATTTATGGATATAAGTAAAAAAACTGTGCGTATTTTAGATTCAATAATATCACTTACCTACATGAGAAATAAATAACTAAAATTAATTTCAATTATTATGTAATAAATTTACTAAAACACTAACCAATTACTAAACGATGAATAATAAAAAATAAAATAAATTTATTACAGAACTACAACATACCGGTTATCAATAATTTTTGTTGCCTAAAAATAATTTAGATAAATTAAATAGATGGCAATTTACAACGATTGGTAAATTAAGATAATTAATTTATGTAAGGATATTTTTACTTTTGATTATTGAAAAAATAATAAAAACAATACGTAAGTGCTAAAAACAGGAACATTTCAGGCATTAATAGTGATTAATATGGAAAGTAAGAGAAAACTTCAACATTAAAAGTAATACGTTAACGGCTAGTAATATGCTATTACTATAAATAACTCATTTTGAAGTAAATTTTACAAAACATCATCATCGTTATGTAACCTATAAATATTGTTTTATAATAATTATCAATGATGTTATTATTATGATAAATGTCGTAAAGATTTATGCAGCTTATATTTTGTTGACTGTTGACTATATACAAGTAGATAGCAATACATAAACTAATGAGGTTAAGATAGAAAATTCACTTAGTGGTTAGTCCTTAGTGACCTATATTACAGCGGTTCCCAAGTGTGCGTCACGGCGTCACGCTAATCGTTATGTGGTCCAAAAATAAATTACCTACGATAAAATAACGATTAAGTATTGATTATACTGATAAAATATTTTCTTTATGATTATAATAAAATATAAATGTAATAATTAAATAATAGTTTTTTTGATTATCTTTAAAATGTTCTATTCTTTATTTTATCTAAAAAAAAAATGGTCATTGGTTTTATCAGGGGCGTCATGATAAATATTCAGTTTCAAAAGGGCGCCGTAAGACAAAAAGTTCAAGAACCGCTGCTATATTATCTATAAATACTTATTTTTTTACACCATTTCCCATCACACCACAACTATAAGGCTAGATGGGAAAATATGACTTTTTTGAAAAAACTAAAATTAAAAATAATATAACTTTTTAAAAAGTTTAATTATTTAATTTTTTTACGCTCTTTAGAAATAAAATTATTATAAATTATTACATTGGAAGTCTAACATTTTTTTAACAAAATATTTAAAAAAAACAGCACAAAAAATGGTTTACACATTGAATGTCTCGTCATACCCCAGTATCCTCTAAATAATTATCATACCACCGACTTAGCATCGCGAAAACACCATCGCAGCAGTTACACTTACCCACGCCGCGCAACGTCAAGTCGTTTCGGTGGCGTTTGCCGGTGTCCGATGTCTCTGGACAGGAGTCGATGGCCGTCGCGGCGGCACCGTCGCCACCGTTGAACCGGCCCAGAATACGGTCAATGGAGAACTTGTGATGTGCTAAGGCGCCACGTGGTTCGGCGACATCACTGCCACTGCCTGAGGACTCTGAGTGCCGAGACGGTGACTTAACGATCGCTGGGTCATCGTAACCCGTCAACGCGGTTGCTGCGTCGTACGCCACTTGGTCGTAAGCGCCACGCGAGAGTTCGCCTTCCGACTCTGAGGACGTATCCATTTCTCAAAGGTAGTGAAGTTTACTTGCTAAATAAATACGGTCACTGATAAAATTTGTTTAGCGTATAATGAGCATATGTCTTATAGTTCAAGTATACACTTGTACGTTATATAGTTAGGTGTCCATCATTAATTGCGTCCAAAAATAATTTTGGTTTTATTTATTATATTACACAATAACAGTACATGATTTTATATTATAATTACATATATATTAATAAATATAATGTGTCATAAATATATGTTAACGACGGTTAATAAAAATAGATACAATTTTTGAATTGATTAATTATTTCATAATTTAAATTGTTTAAATTGTTAGTTAATAATAGTCAATTATGACGATTCTAATTTATGTATTTATAATCTATGTATACTAATCTATCAGTCCATAATAAATCTTTACTTATTATTTTTATACTTAATATGGAAAAAATTTTTCAACATGCATAACTTTTAACTGGTATTGTGCTTAACCATTTTTAATGTTGTATGCATATAATACTAAAAATATCTAATTTTTCACTTTATTTTAATTAGCCTAACCATTCGAGTATACAAATTTATTGGATTTACCAATGCCAAATGATAAACAAAGCATATTTTTAAGAGTTTTAATTTCAGCCTCGAGTTCATTAATTGATGTATCAAATTATCTAAATAAAAAATAAATGACCAATAATTTAATTCTAATATCGACAAATTTCCTACAGCACTAATCAACTCTTAATTACCTCGTTTAGACACGATTATGGCTCTTAAAATTTAAACATATAAATTTATGAAACCTTGTCTTAATAACTGTGTCCTTAATAACTTTGTAACTTTAATATGCATACCTGTCATCTATATACTTTTGTATTCATCCCAGGTTTTTAAGAAAGTGCAAAAAAACAAAAGTACTTATGTGAATCGACAAATGTGCATTTTACATGCCATCCACAAGTGGTACACATAAGAAACTAGATTTTACAAGTAGAAATTTATAAAAATATTCCAACATATAAATTTAAATTTGTTTATGAATAACATATAATACAAATAAACAAATTTATATTTAAATTCTAAACTATGTTTATATATGTCATTGGTTAAGATTTAGCACTGCGTAATCCATATAGATAAACACACCAATTTATACGACTAAAATTAAGAACCATGCTGAAATAACTGATTATGAAAATTAATTTGAATATGAATGTTACATCTAATATTCTTACGATAAATATTTGAATTTCATTTTTATTTTTATAAATTAATGTTTTGAATACATTTATATTAAGTATTAACTATTGATGTCTGATGATACATAATGTTTAAATAAAAGTGTATTATAAAATTCAAATAAAATTAAAAATTAAAATATATATATATATATTAATTTATTGTGTGAACTTACTCGTAGTGAAATAATATGTTCCGCGGATCAATAATGAGAAACAACTTTAAATGTTGTTCAATATATATTTCGTTTTATTCATCTACTTTATTGGTATATATTATAGCATTTTTGACAGTTTAAAGTTACATCAAAATTGTGTAATAACGATAATAAATGTACTTATATCTTTTTCGACTAATAAAAAATGAAGAAAATTTACTGACGCGGACCGGGGCCAACGAAGAGGTACGAGCGGAATGAAACGTGAAAATGCGTGTTACGAGTGAATCCTGTTAAACTGAACGGTTTTAAAGTTTATCCCTCGTTTATCCGTTTTGGCCATTTTCCCACTTACCCTTTGAACGTTTCCTCACGACTGCCGCATCCCTGCCCCACCCACGCCAACCGGGTCCACCCTCCGCTGATGCCGCCCGCTCACACAGGTTCTTTTATACGCCTTGTAAAAGTTCTCAACGTCTTTCAGACACGATGTGGTCTCCTGGGCAACGGTTTTAGACCGTTTTCGACAAATGGCCGTTTCCATTAAGGCCCAATAATCAGTTATACACGACCAAAAAGCTCTTCGTCTCTTTTGTTGTTCCGCTTCTCCTCCTCCTCAGCCATCCATTCCACCCTATTATACAATCCATTTACCCCCAAACATATACACAAATCTGAGTTGAAGGGAAACGTTTAATACGGAAAATGTTCTCAAAACGCCTATTTTCCGGAGATAGTGTTCACACAATAACAATCAACGACCTGCGCATGCTTACATAAAATATTATACAGAGTGATCGAGATCATACCTTTATTTAAAGTATTTAATTCTACTTATTTAAGGTTTGAGATTATGGTTTTATTGTCAAGATATATTAGTTATAGGTAAATGATTACAATAATATTATAAAGTTAAATAATTTAGAAATTCCTCAATTAACAACCAATATAACTTAACGCTCGATATAATGGAATGATAATATGTAGGAGGTACTTATCTATAGAATAATTAATATGTTTTACGATGCTGTATTTTTTTTTAAATTAGTGTGTTAAAAAAAACTTCATCATAATGAAAATATCACGTTAATACATTTTTTTTTAAATAGGCTAGAAAAATAATAATAAATTAAATACTTATAACCATGTATTCATCATATATATATAACCAGTGTATAATTATAGTCCACGAGTAAAAACTATAATTTAAAATGTTTTTTTTTCAAATAAAAACTGCCTTTTATACGGTAAAATATTAAGTGAATAATGTTTAGTAAATTTTGAAGTTTGAACAAGTTATATCTTAGTTATTAAAATGTTTATACTAAAGATAATAGTCCGTTTATTCCTTAAAACATTGCATATTATTATATATATATATATATATATATATACAGTAAAATCCTGTTACAAAAATCTCCAGGGGACCGAATTTTTTTTCGTTGTAACGAAAATTCGAATAAGCTCTTTATAAGCCCTGATTTTTGGCAGATTTCTATGACTTTCGTTATAACGGGATTTTTTGTTGTAACTGGAATTTACTGTATATATATATATATAATAATATGCAATGTTTTAAGGAATAAACGGACTATTATCTTTAGTATAAACATTTTAATAACTAAAATATAACTTGTTCAAACTTCAAAATTTACTAAACATTATTCACTTAATATTTTATCGTATAAAAGGCAGTTTTTATTTGAAAAAAAAAACAGAGGTTTATATCGTTAAAGGGCACTCCTTAAGTACAAAATATCTCTGTGATTTAAAAATATAGTCTTTGAGTATATTGAAAATTTCAAAAAATCAGAATTTGAATAAATCCTAGAAAAAAAATTACGACAAATGTGCTTGGTGAATCGCACTGTATATATAACATTTTACATTATTATTTATTAGTATATATTTACGTATAAACCGAAGCGCGTGGGTGGTAAGCCGCAGTGCCGCGTTGGTTATATTATATTACTTTATATACAAAGATATAGGTGTATATTATACATATACATATTATAACGTTCGGCGGATTTGGTTTAAAGGGCTCGGCGTCGGCGCGAGTAATGATGTTTCGCCGGAAAGGTGTGTGTACCATCACCTTCCCTGCGGGGCCGTTGTTGGCACTTAACAGGCATTTTAAAGAATCCGCCGTGGGTGAGGTGTACGGGTGGTTGGAGGTGAATGGACGAGCGTCTTCGTGCGCGTTTTATTATATAGGGACGGTGAACAGGTAAAAACAGGTGTTTACGACACGTTTGTTTTCCACGGGACGGTCGAGCGGCCTTTTGTCCACCGCGTCTGTTAGCCGCTCCGTCCCCCTTCCTCTTCCGCTTATACTACAACGCCAATGCCGCAAAGGGCGTGCCGAGAATAACCGCCGCGCTCCGCCCCCGCGACTGCGTGCGCGCGCGGCCGCACTTGGACCCGCGATTCCACGCGGAGGGTAGTTTGATTTGGCGATCCCCGACGGAACGAGTCACGAGAGTGTGTGAGGTTGTAAATTTTCCCCTTCGGAAGTTGCATGTCAGACCGCCGGCACGTTGCAGCTATACAATATTATATTATATTCTTGCCTATACACACGCGTTGAATTTACAATAAGTGTAATGATAATAATATACTCTACTGTAGATGTAGCTAGTGTATATAAAATAAACGAATTGAGAAAAAAAATGTTTAGTATAAAAATTAATCAATTAATATATATCCTTGTTTAATGATAATAATTATGGTTCAGATTTAAATGCCTTAAAAACTATCAAAAAAGATCTAAAAAATAACCAAGAACGCCTTACAAAATTTAAGTTCATCTCAATATAATGCCTTTGAAAAACGACCTACATTTTTTATCCACACGCAAACGAGAGAAAAACGATGGTTTAATTTTCTGAATTTTTAACACATCTTTATTTCAACTAAACTATAATATAACAATAACACAATAACATAATACCAAATTTTGTTACGTACAATATTTAATTAAATTTAACGCATGCAGTTTGCATGATTACTTTAATTTATATACAGTTTCTCAAACATTTTAAATATACAATTAATTTTATTTATTTATTAAGTATCATTAATAATATATTATTAAAAACCAATTATGCCTACTCTCAAATGATTGATGTAATTGTGCCACCAGAAGTATCAGTTTTACCTGTAACCTGTCTGCTGTATCCCCGCAACCCTTCCCAGTGATAAATGTTCAGCAACACTAATATAATAAACATTTGTATAATAAGTGCGAGTGAAAAACACGTTAATATTTATCAGCCCATTATTTTTTATTGTCAACATAATAATATGAACAATACGTATTATATGTGTCAAAAAACGGCTGGTTTATCGTATATACTTATACATAGTTTATTATTTTGTGTAATTTGTAAGTTGTTTTATGTTTTGTGGAACCCCCTCGGGCGTAGCGGGGAGCTCCTTTTATATATATATTTTATTATTATCTTTAAATATTTTTTTTCAACATTACTAATACCTAAATAAATAAAAAAAAAATCTGCTAAAACTTGAGCTGTCTGTGATTTAAATAATCCGTACACCAATAAGTACGTAATGTCTAAAGATATTTTTAAAAGACTGTTTATTTAAATATAAAATCTTATAATTAATAATAGTAGTAGAAACATAGAACTTAGGCTCTAGAGTCTAGACTCTAGACCTATTTTTGTAAGTGTTACATTATTAGAATATTATAGGACATTTAACGTAATATTATTTTCTATATAAATATTTGTAACTTTTACCCCAAAAATACATTTTTATTAAGATTAAAATGCATTTGTATTTTTATACCTATATAATATAAAAAAAATGACTGAAATCTTAAGCTTATAATATATATTAATATATTAGACATGTTTAATTTATAATATTTTAAATAATTATACAATACAAATCCTGGGAAGTAATTCTGCTGTATATAGGTTGTATAGTATTAGTATAGGTAATTGAATAGGTTACAATGATAGATGTACTCAATTTAAATACAATGATGAAAGATTCTGAACTAAGTATATGTATTTTTAATGATTTTTAACTGTGATAAAAACAACTTATGAGAAACCTTGTATTAAATTTGAAATTTCCAAGCTTTTATACTTACAAATAAATTCTCATTTACTACCCGTAACACAAATTTTATAATATTATAGAAATTGAAAAAACAAACTAAAATTTACGGTAAGTAACCCAATATCAAATTGAAATATGTTACAGTATATTACTTTAAGGAGATTATTTCATAGTCATACTAAATAATCTCATATTACACTAAAAGTAATGGGAAAATGAAATATCTAGAAACATTAACAGCTTTAGAAGAATTTTGTTTATTAAAAGTAAAACAGAGAAAATAATAATAGATATGTATAATACCTATAAGTCTAAAATGTATATAATAAAACAAACTTTTTAATGTTAAAAAAAATTTAAAAGCATTATTAAAAAAAAAATTTTGTTATGACTGTATTAAATTGAATGCGAAAGGTATTTTTTTTATTTTTTAGAGCATTTAAATCCATTCCCTACTTATTATATTTATTTCTGAATTTTTTTTTTTTTTTTAATTACATTGCATTATACTGACCAAAGTACTTTGATATATGTAATAACAATTTGAGCCTTTATATTTTTAAAACAAAAATGTGGGCCTTGTATTTACCATCATCTAATTCCTATTAATTATCAATGATTTAAAGTACTATTTATTATTTAGTATCAACAATAATTAAAAATGATATTGTAATTATTTATTGAAGTATTGTTTAAAGTACTTATTAGTAGACATACCTATCGGCTATCACTGACGAATGACGATTGTAAGTGTGCAATGTGCTTGTGCATATTAGAGTCAAGAGCGCATCACACTCGTGTTTTGCACGTTTCCGCAATCTATTTTACTAGATAGAACAAATTTTTGTTTGATAATTTCAATTGTATGTAACAATCTTAAATAATAGTGAGTCGACGTGTTATCAAACTTAAATGTAAGAATATTATTTGTATTTTCATTTTTTAAATGGATACCTATTTTTACAACATTTTAATTTTTAACAAATTACGTTCTCGTATACGAGTATCTATGTAAAATATTATAATTTAAAAATCCTTATAATATACTTAAAAATTAAAGTACAACACATATAATATGTAAAACATATAAATTAATAATTATATAAATGTTCTTATCTTTAAGTTTGATAATAAATCAATTGACTTTATTATTAAAGATTACTACACAAAATTGAACATACTTACTGAAAATAAATTTGCCATATTTCCAATTGTAAGGCAGAAACAACATTATATGGACGTAGAATAAATTGCAAGCAATTGTATCGTTTTATTTTTCACTTTGAAGTTTGAAGCATTAACTCCTTATCTATAAATTAAAATATAATCTGTTTTTTAATCGTATTATCTGTAATACATAAATTTCTAAAATAATTATGTACACGGATTATACAAACATAATATTGGTATGGATCGAATGATTAAGGATTGACGAATATAATTATTTACATAATTTAAGTATTCAAAATTTAGACTATAGGCTATTGAGTACTGGTACTTAACATCCTACTCGTGATATTTAAATTGAACGTAGGACCCTTATTTTCTATTTATATAGGTACATTTAAATAGGCGATAGCGTTACAATTATAATTTTGTCTGCTCGAGTCGCAAGTGGGGAATACTCGCTGAACCGTTTCTAATGCGTATAACGTAGAGCTGCAGGTATTTTGTATAATATAATAATAAATAATATTAATATATTATTAGTCAACGCGTGGACCGCAGGTGATGCACAACGTGTTTATTCACACCGGTGCTGTGGTCGCGGGTGCGATTAATCACGACACGTAATAATAGCCGTTGTAGTAATAATAATAACAGCAAAGGGAGCAGCGAGTGGGCACTTTAAAAAGGGCGCACTTCCCCACCCGTAAAAGGTGTACCTACGGTTGCGTGTTTGCTAATTCATTAGTATTATATACGCTCGTAAAACGCTTCACGTAGATGATAGAATATATACGATCAACCTATTGTAAACACACACAAACGCGCGCGCGCGGCGCACATATTTTAAAACTATAAGGGTCCGTCGTATAAGTAATAGTTGTAATATCCCTCTCACAAAACATGATGATTGTAAAAAAATATATATATAATGTTGTAAGCTTGGCGGCTGTAGTGAAAATAAGTACCTTATGTATATATACATATAATAATGGACTGCACTGTAGAATGCGCTGCGTCTATGTCTATACAGATGTGCATAAGTGCTTGCTGATCAGTGGTGTATTTACCGCAGACGTAGGGGTGACCGAGATATAGAGTATACTATATATTGCTCATATTATATCGCCCACCAGCGAGTGTTTTTTAAATTTTTTTTTTTTTTAATTATTATAACTTTTAATAAGTATAAATACGTTAGGTATTTAACCGTGTGAAATAATTTGTGGTTAATACAATGATTATTTAATTTTTTTCTTTAATGCATTTATAATTATCGTGTTAATTTTTATAAAACTAAATTAAATTAAGTTTCATACCTACATTTTTTAGTGGAAAATTACTACTTTGTTTGTTCGATGTATAAAAATTCTATAGAGAGTTGCTATCGTCCAAAAGTAAAAATCTTAAAGAATTTAAAAATAAAAACAAAAAAAGCAGAGAGATTTTTTTTTGTCACCGCCGTTATACATTTTTAAATACGATTTTATAATCCATGGTTATCGATGGTGAAAAATTTAAAAAATAATAATACATATTTTGGATATATTTTTACAGCTAAAGTAACAAGTTATACTTACACAAATACATTACACGAGGTTCACTGTTTGATTGCTTATTAGTTAATAATTATAGAGGAAACAATTTCATAGGTCGATGTGTCAAGTATAACTTGCAAGGAAGATTTGTTTATAGTCACAATTTTCTAAAATAAAATTTTAAATAATTCACTGGCACTGGGATAATAGGCGCGGTTTCGCGGAGATACCGGGAGTAAATATTTTACTAAAAATCGTTTCGGCGATACCTAATAAATGTTCACTAAAATGTTTACCCCTATCACTAACCAACTTGTTCAATGGTTCAGTGTTTTGGTACCCCTGATAATAATGATAATATATTTTTAACACAAATCCATAGATTAATAGAATTCTATACATATTATCTATGTACAAATCTTTTTTCAGATCATTTTGGCGATGAAATAACTTCATATCAGTAAACTGTTAGTTGTCCGTGCGCTTTCATTACTTTTATGAAAATTCACTTAATTTTCGGACCGTAACTGTTACTATTAATTGTTTAATTATTCAATATATTAATAAATATTAATATTTTAATTAAATTTATTGCATACTGTTACTCACGCGTAGAGTGATTTTTCAATCAACAACACGACTAATTATTTTCAGAACGCAGTATGTTTTCTAATTGGAACAACAAAGTGACTGTTTATCGATAAATCTATTTTTGATTAGTTTATTATAATTTATAAAGTATTATGAATTTGGGGAAAATACTCGTATATCTCATCTTAAAAATTATTTAAGGTAAATTCTCACATGCAAGCAATGATGGGTTATTTTTAACTTTTATTAATATTCAAAACTTGTTTGTTAAATTTTAAATAATATTAATATTGTTTTTTATTATTTATTAATAATGAATAATTCTCTAAACTGATAAACTGTAAACTAAATTTAAAAATAAATTACATAAGTTATCAACATTTTCTATGTCCGACTGGGTATTTTTATTATCTTAATAGTCCAGCGAAGTTCAAAATTTAAATAATTCTTCGATAAACTGTAGAATAATACTAAATAATAAATTTTGCAACGTGAAATCATCAAATCTAATATAATCAATTTTACTTTTACTGATAAGATAAAAATATTTCGGTCGACATAAGAAATGATAATACCATTTATTTTATTTTATAATAAATTAAAAAAATTATATTTTACCTAAAACCAATGATAATATCAATATACATATTAGGTCATTTATTTTTAAGACGAAGAGTGTCCAGACATGGAGGACAACCCCCCTCATCAATAAGCCACTTAGTGTAACAAGAAAGTACCTACTAGAGTAAAAAAACAGTAACTGTACTAGTATGCTATAAGGAAATGAGAAAGCTGTAATTTTTTTGTAAAGTTGAAAACAGTGTAAACAAGGATACGCATTTTTAGGATACTGCTCGATCAACTTCCACATGGTGTCCTCTGAATAATGGTTATAATCTAAAGGAACTCAAATTAAGCAACTAAAATTATTTATTGCACTCAAATCCGATAACCTGAAAATTATTCGTTGAACTCAATAGTGAATGTATAATGGGCGGTTTTTTAAGCAGGATATAAATACGTCATGCGTCGTATATATAGACGTATTGAGATGATTTCTTCTTTTACTATTGTCTGTCAATTTTATTATTGTAATTGTATGGTTGACTGTTGGAGACACGATAAGTTCAACACTGTAGCTTTGCTGCGGTATAAGTAAAAAAATGCGCCTTTATATATCATCTAACGATAATGCAGTTGCTTAAACATACGATAGTAATCATATGAATAGAGAATAGAAATATACTTTTTTTGTAGATTATTTTCAAACCCGTTTTAATGTCATGGGCTCATGGGTGTATATTTTAAATTTATAGGTAAAAATTATAGGTATATTGTATCGTGTAACAACGAGATCCACCTTACGTAATAATATTATATAAAACGAATTGTGTTTTAATTAAAAGAGAAATTAATTATGTATCACATATATTCATTTTGAACGCTTCTATTTATTTATGATTTTTTTTTCACTAATAGTGGCACATTCTGTCATGCAATCTAATTATCATTTGTCCCTGACCTTTTAAATGTAGGAATACATAATTTAGAAACAATCGGTTTTTGTGTATAGGTTTGAAATTAAAGTCTACTTACAAAGTCGAACGTCGGAGTGTCAAAATCTAACGATTGTAATGAATTTATTCGATTGTATCGATAATCAGATACACCTCATCGAATTACGAATCTAGCGTACCTAGTCGGTTTTTTTTTTATTCGGTCTTTCGTGCACGTCGGTTGTTCCAGCTTGGTGTAGTGCATTCGGTTTCGTTTATTATATATACATTACAAAAATAATTTTCGCTATTCATATAACTTACTCTTCGAGTTCGTAATATGGAAGATAAGGAAAATGTTTTCGAAGTCGTCATATCTGGCGTGGGTGGCAAATTTCCCATGTCAGAAAACATGGACGAACTAAGAAGAAATTTGAACAATAAAGTGAACATGGTAACCGAATATGATTGTAGATGGAATAAAGGTGAGTTTAACCCAAAAGCATACAATTTTAACTATTTACAAATAGTAATTTAAGAAAATATTGAAATAATAAATTGACAAGTGAATAAAATTCAATTATTTATTTAATTTTAATAGTTATACTTACTTTTAATTAATTTTTTTTATATAAATAATTAGGCATTCTGATAAATTAATAATAATAAATTGAACAATCATTATAATTTATTCGAGTATAGTTATGATTTGTGAATCACTTGTGTAATTAGGAGGATAAAAATTATTCTTTCGAAAATGTGAATTTAAGTTGGATTCGAAGCCCATTTTTAGAAAACATGCAATACAATTACATCCGCTTTGAAACTGAATTACCAATAATAAGTGATAACACTGATAACTTGATTCCAGATTTAAATGACTTTAAAAGGTTTAAAATATGATGTATTTATTATATTACTCAAAAGCGATTCAAATTATAAAAATGTTTTAAGATTAGAATACTTAAAAAAATGTATTATTAACTTGAAATAAATAATAAATACTTTCAATCTAAAGCATATTTCAATCATGTTTTTTTCCATTTTTTTTCTTTCTTGTATACAATACCGTTAATGATACTGTACTCGTACAAAACATAACTATACTATAAAAAAAATAGTCGCTTATTGTTATTGTAATTTAAGAAAAAATATTTTTTTTCAACATACAAAAAAACAAATATATAATCATTAACCACTAATTAATATACTTACATTTATATATAAATTAATGTACCGATAGACAAGAATAATAATAGATTAGAGTATTATATTATATCATTAAAATTATTTTTCTTTGCTTTTAGTACATATTAATACTATGCATATATTGTATACTATACAATACAATTAATGAGTTCGTGAATCATATTAATAAATTTAAATAAATAAGAATTTACAGGTATATTAAATTATATTACATTATAAGTTATAACTTATACCATATATAAAAGTATATGTACATATTTATTTAAGACGAATTGAAAGAAAATACAACTAGTATACAAACTTGTAAAAGCGTGAAAGTATAGGTCTACACATAGATCTAGAGTCTAGAATCATTTTATAATGTTTTTTTTAAAAAAAAGTTCAAATTGTCGCGGCACACCTTTCGAATTTAACGCACACCTTTTGGGAAACACTGTCAACACAGGTATAGACTTTAGAGTGTACCTCGTCATTGGAGAGTATGTCAATGTAACGACATACATGTTAAATTAGAATCCAATAATAAATCATTGCATACAAAAAACGATTTTTAGTGTAGACAGTCTGCTATCTAGTGGCCTCGCAACCACATGGTTTTTTGTTAAAAACTACTGTTTCTAATTCCAACAATACATATCGACAATTATAGAATTATCGAGATTTTCATTTTGAAAAATATTCGAATTCTCCTTAATATGTACGAGGGCAGTAGCGTATATAGAAATTAATTTCAGGGGGTGTTAAAAAAAGATGTTCATTTTTAAATTCCAATTAATTATACAATCAAAATCAATACCCGTAATAACCATACATTTCGGAGAGGGGGGAGGACGAACCCCTCCTAAACCCACCCTTATATACGCTACTGTACTAGGGAACACGATCGAGCAATATTTTTAATTTTTTTAATCTGAATTTTGAATTTCAATAAATATTGTAAAAATTAAAAAAAATTGAAAATCTTTTAACTTAAATATTTAATTAACCAAATACAATTTTAAAAATTTACCTTGATAGATCCCTCGCACATGTTTTGGAAAAAAAGAATATTTTGTCAGAATGCAAATCGAGGTAATCGTCGGTATTGTTTGAAGTAGAATCATATATTAGAATGAAAAAAAATTTTTCGTAATGACAATATTACGTATTGACATGCCCGCGCAACGTAGCCCTCCGTTCCGTTATAAGGCCGTGTCACGCATACATCTATAACAATGAACCAATAGTCAATACAACGTAATATAATTAGATACGTATAATTCGTAGTATTAAATAACAATATTAGCAAAACTTATAAAATCCTAGTCCTGAATGTAATAAATAAACATTTGATGTTATTATTATATTTTCTTGAATTCTAATATGTGTTTTATACATTTATTATTTATTATCGTTTTGTGTTTAAATTTTGAATTAATTATTTACTATTTAGTCATTATTTAGCTTTTTTTTCTGTAAATACTAAATTCTTATTGTAATTAGAAAAAATAATTCCAAGTATAAAGTAAAAACTAAAATTCCTTTATCTAAAAGAAAAAACACAAAGGTTTCATTAACGCTATATAAGAGTGTCATACCACGAACCAACAAAATTATATAGATGCTATAATAAAAGTTAAGTTTTACACATAAGTGCAAAATAAATAAAGATAAAGTTATAGGTACACAGCATGTAATTTGGACAGATCTCTCTAAGAGTTGACATGCAATTTGAATGTACCGCTACATCTATAAGAAAAAAAAAACTAAAAACAATTTTTAAATTTTAAAGTCTATAAATATAAATTGATATTTGTGAAAATTTCAAATATTAGCTTAAGTTACACCAAGTAATTCCCTCTCCTCAAAAAAAAAAAAAATTACCAATTACCAATTCACAACCAAAAACAACGTACAAAATTTTACGAATTTACATTATAGTGTATGACATTATCTCTAATAATTGCATTTTTGGTACTAAACATAAACGTGCGTACGGGGAGTTCCAGGTGTGCCTGGGCACCACCCGATATGTAATCGGGGCCCTAAAATTTAAGTCCTATAGCATATATTATATTGGTCCGTATTTTAACTAATTTTACTAGAATAAACATGGTAATTTTTCTAAAATATGTCGTAAAAAAAAAATTATATTTCGGGATAAAAAAAATAATACAACATAAAATATTTTAAATTTGCATGATAAAACTTAAAACTTATTATGATTATAACAGCTAGATATTATTGACTTCAAAAGTAAAAATAATAAATAAATATTGCAATTATCTTAAAAATAGATTTTAGATTCAACTATATCTAATGAAATATTATATTACTTCATTGCTTGGTAGTTGGTACTAGTAATACCACTGATTGATATGTGATATAATGTAAGTAATGTTTATTCGTGCATTATGATTTATTAAAATATGTATATGTCTTGTTAAGAGAGGGCCCGGATTAAGAAAAAGGCCCGAAAAAATTGTAGGCACCCCCGAAATTTAGGTCTGCGCACGCCTATGGTACTAAACACAGTTGAATAATAAGGAGAAATTAATAATTATATCAACATATTGTTTAAGTCTTGTATTAAAATGATATATAGGGCCGTGGCGTATATAGGAGGGGGAATTAATATAAATTAATTTCTCAGTGTTTGTCAATTGTGCCGATTTTTCTAGACTACTTGAAATCTATACATCTTTTGCGCGGGTAAATTTATCACAAATTAATTTGGTATACATCGATTGCACCAGGAAAATATTATGTTATAATAATTACATAGATACTATAATATTATTAGATATATTCTTATTTTAATTTAAAAAGTACATAATAAATTAATTATTAAGTCTTAAATACAATCAAACATATAAAATAAAGTGTTATTTTAAAAATCATAAAATATTAAAATACATATTATAGAATAAATTGTCAAAAAGTGTAATTGTAATTTCATTTTTTGTAATGATGACTTACCTACTTCGCAAATTGAAATATATTACTGTTTTTATATCTTGAAATATGATCATCAATGTTCGTTTTTTTGTTATTTTTATTTACTATTTTGTATCTTATTTTCTTTTTAAATACTATTAATTTTGATGTACTTGTATAAGTTTTAAAACTTCAAAAAATACAAAAATATTTGGGTGTGCTGAGTAAAAATATTTTCCGAATGCTAAGTGAAACGACTCACAGGCATTTGTAGTAACTTCAGTATCGCCAGCGCAATTAATGTATAACCTTTTTTGGACCTCAATATCGTCTAGAGCAGTTGATGTATAAACTTTTAGAATCTCATAATTTTTTTTCTTTACCCAGGATTTTTGGCACAATTGATATATGTCCTAATTTCTATATATCCCACTGACGTAGGCTGATTATCAGCTATGGAATAATGGAATATTTTAACAATAATTCCAAAAAAGTATCATTTATTAGTACTATGTAGGTAAAAGGTAACTGTATACTGGTGTACCTAATTGCTTTTGTTTGAAATATTTGATTAAGATTACATGGCATTGATTCCAACATCTATATAGCTGTTTTCAATTCTAATTTTAGAATTGATTAAATTATATATTTCTTATATCATTCATAGTTTCTTAAGAATCTGTGCATTATGTATTTATTACAGTATACTCTATCACTTGGTTGATGGACATTGTCGTTCTTGTTTCCAATCCTATCTCTCTATGCATTATTTTTATAAATTATTATCGTTATACTAGTAATATTCCTTATTATATATATCCAATCCTCTTATCTTCCTTCTCTTTATATTGTTTTTGGCTTATTTATTTCCATTGATATTTTTTTTCCTTATTCTTTTTGTTTATGAAATTTTAAAAATTCTAGCATTACTGTTTAATGGTATTACTACTTTCGATTTTGGTTTATTTTCATATGAAGAATTATCAAAGTTATTACTCCAGGCGCCACATCAAAATTTAGACGAAAGATCACTGAGAGTTTAAACTTATTGCTTTTGTGGTGAAAATGTGTTTAAAACTTGCTCTGCTTGCGCTATCCTACAGATTATTTCCTCCACACTTATTTCATAATTGCAATATTGTTTCCTAGATCTGTAAAATTATGAACTGTTTCTATTTTTGTATCGTTTAATACTATATTTAAGCTTTAATTATGATATCTATTGCTTATAAGTATCCTATTTTTTCATTATTAATTATCATGTGATATCCTATAATAATTATAGTATAATTAACTATTATTATATCATTTATATCGTACTATATTTTTGATTATAAAATAAAGAATAATACAAATGTAAATACTTAATTTAATATATTATTATAATTATAAGTTATCAGTTAATATCAATATTTAAATATGCTTAATTTATTTCTCAGCACTTAATAATATAATAACATATTATCATAATTTATCAATATAAAAATTTAGTACAAATTATGTAAGTTATGTACAAATGATTTAATAATATTTATTGAAATTTAAAATTATATAATTTTAGATGAATGGCCAGGAGTTCCAGCAGCCACGGGAAAAATAAGTGTACTTCAAAAATTTGATGATACTTTTATGGGAATTAATTCACGAATTGTAAGAACATTGGATCCTTTGACAAGATGTATGTTGGAGAGAGTTTATGAAGCAATAATTGATGCAGGTATTTTAAGTTCAAAATAAATATAAAATTAATTTCCATATGGTATTAATCTTTTTTGGTTTATCTAATTCCCCGATGAGGACTGAATCCGAAACATTTCTACGAATCAAAAACTTCTGTCTACACGGCTTCATGTGTCAGTGATAGTGAAGCGATTGGATGTGATGAGAAATTAACTACTCCATTTTGGCTTCTTGCACATGTGAGAGCTCTTTTGGCAAATAGAGTTTCTAACATATTTAACTTACAAGGACCCAGTTATACAATTGATTCATCCTGGATTGGTGGTATAGAAATTTTAAAACAAGCTGCTGAGGATGTAGCTAAAGGCAGGATTAAAGCAGCTTTGGTTGGCGTAACCAATATTATTTGGCATCCAGATATGGCAAAACATTGGATTGGATTAGATAAACTTAGTCCTGATGGAATTTGCAAGTCATTTGACGAAAATGGTATGCATTTATAATTTTAATTTTAATTTTTGTTAAATATTAAAATTGTTTTTACAGCTAGTGGATACGGTCGAAGCGAAGGTGTTGTTGTACTTCTACTACAAAGGTCTACTGATGCATTACGTTCTTATGGTACTATTCTCCATTGCGATGCTAGTATTTGCATGGAAAAAGCAATAAACTTTATACGACCATCTGAAGATTCGTTCAGAGACTTTTTCAAATCATTTTATGAAGATTGTAAAGTTTCACCAGCAAATATTTGTTATTTAGAATCTGATGGATCTGCTTGCAAAGTAATAGGATATTCATTTTTTAAATATATTAAGTAAATTGATTATCTTAAATATAAAATGTTTTTTAGTATTATGAAGAAAAAGAGCTGAATGTATCATCTGAAATTTTCTGTGAAAATCAAAGGATCTCTCCCTTACTAATTGGATCAATAAAAAGTAACTTAGGACATACCGAAGGTGCATCGAGTTTGATAGCAATTGTAAAAGCATTAATAGCGTTAGATTCTGGTATTATTCCACCTAATATCAATTATGAGTTACCAAATAATAAAATTGAAGCTTTGAAGAAAGGAAAAATGAAGGTAAAATTTATCTAATACAATATATGTAAACTTCTAAATAATTTTTAATAGGTGGTCACGGAACCTACAAAGTTAGAAGGAACTATTGTTGCCACAACAACTTTGGGAATGCCATCTTCTATTGGCCATGTTTTACTTAAACAAAATCCCAAACCTAAGTCATATTCGCAACTAGGACCTAGTCAAAGATTAGTAATATTGTCGTCAAGAACAGAAAAAGGCCTGTCTGAAGCAATAGATAGAGTTAAATCTTTACCTAGAGATGACGAATATTTAGGACTTATTCAAAATGCATTTAGTGAAAATTTAAATGGTCATTTTCATAGAGGTTATGCAATACTTAACTCAGAAGCTTCACCAACATTTGGCGTACAAGTAAGTACATTACACATTCAGAAAGATTATTTAATTTTAGGCACAGTATAAATGTTGTATTTTTGTTTTAGGAAATAGTGGAATTTAATCGTCCAGTATGGTTTGTTTTTGCTGGTATGGGATCTCAGTGGCCTGGAATGGCATCAGATCTAATGGAAATACCATGCTTTGCTGATAGTGTTAGACGATGTGATAAATACATTCGACCTATTGGTTATGATATTTTTGACATTTTGACAAATCCAGATCCTGAAATTCTTGAACAAAAACCAATTATTTCATTCTTAGCAATAGCTACAATGCATGTAAGTGAAATTAACTGTTCAGAAGCGTTATTTTCAGGTTGTAAAGATGTGCATTTATTTCCCATATAGATGATTTTTTTTAAATTTATTATTTAATGGTTTTTAACATGAATAAAAACACTTTGATAATCTTAGAAATGTTCATTGATAAATGATTATTTTTAAATTTATAATCTCTTTAGTTAGGTATTATATTTGTTGAACATTATAAATTTATCCATTCTAAAGTATCTTCTGAATTTACTTTTATTTTATGATTTTTAATTTTAAAAAATATATTAATATAATCGTTTTATCTTTTTTATTGCCTATAAATGTATGTATACATTATATTCATACATTCTGACATTCAACTCTAGTTTTTGAAAACCCGACCAATGATTACATTTTAAAAAAGTTTAATAACAATTTTTAAACTTGAAGTAGTTTTTCTTAAAGTGTATCTATTTAAGATCCATTCATTGGTAAATTTTTTTGTATTCCCTAAAAAATTCTGAAATTAAACCTTTAATGGTTATAGAATTTATCATTATAAAAAAAAAAAAAACATTTTTATATCATTATTGATATATGATTTTATAATAATTATAAATAAATAACTACTGTTTGAAATTAATTGGTGTTTTTTAGATCGCATTTGTAGATTTGTTAACAAAACTTGGTATTCACCCCGATTTTATGTTTGGGCATTCATTGGGTGAAAATGGATGTGGTTACGCTGATGGGTGTTTCAATGTATATGAAACTTTAATGGCAGCATATTCTAGAGGCAAGGTATCTGAATTCTTAAAGCCAGAAAAAGGCCTTATGGCAGCGGTAGGTAAGTGTGATTTATAAAATAATATATGGTAAGAAAATATTTTATCAATTTGATTCTTCTAGGCTTAAATTATCAAAATATACCAGATCTGCCATCTAGTATTGATATAGGATGCCACAATTCTGAGGATAACGTTACTTTATGTGGCCCATTAAATGATATGGAAAATTACATCGAAACTCTGAAAAAACAGAATGTTTTTGTTAGGACTGTAAATTCAAATGGTATTGCATATCATTCAAGAATGGTTGAACGACAAGCTGAATTTGTTCAGAAATTTATTGAAAAAGTAAATTTATATTTAATGAAATAATATTTAATATATTTATAATTATTATATAGGTAATTGCAATTTACCACATACATTTAATTATTTTCAGGCAGTGCCAAATCCAAAGAAACGATCGTCAAAATGGATATCAACTTCAGTGCCTGAAAAAAACTGGGATAGTGATTTAGCACAGTGGTGCTCTGGAGAATATCATGCAAATAATTTTAAAAAAACTGTTTATTTCTCCGAAGCAATTAAAAAAATACCTAAAAATGTTATAGTAATAGAAATAGCTCCTCACGGACTATTTCAAGGAATATTGAAATCGTCCTTAGATAGTTCATGCAAAGTTGTCTCTGTAGCAAAACGAGGAAGTAAAAGTCCATTAAAACATTTTCTAACAACACTTGGTGAACTCTATTCTAGCGGTCTTCACTTTAATTTGGATATAATTTACCCTCCACCAGAGTATCCTGTTTCAAGAGGAACCCCGAGCTTAGCTCCTCTTGTATCTTGGAATCATGATGAAACTTGGCCAATTAACACACATTATAGCAATGTAAGTTTTAATTATACACAATTTAATATAATTTATTATTCATATGTATCATGGTTTTTAGTCAAATTCAGGTTATGTACAACTTTGCCTACGGGATAAAACATTGAGACATCTCTTAGGACATAAAGTCAATGATGCAGTTGTGGTGCCTTTCTCATTTTTCATCGTATGTTTATGATATATATATATATATAATAATAATAAATAATTTATTAATAATTTAGTAAATTTATTTTATTGTTCTAGATAGAAGTGTTGAAATCTCTAGAAAATAAACAATCAGCAATCTTAAATAAATCATACCAAACAATATTTGAAAACGTTTTGGTTCATACGCCTCTAATTTCTACTGCAGAAGGTAAATACTATCTTTATATTGTATTACATTATATATCATAATATTAGTTTATTATAAAAACTATTTTTATAGTTATATATTTTAAATACCAAAACAATCCGCTAGCATAATTAAAATGTTTTTGACTTTAATAAATAAAGTTCTATACTCAAATATTTTTATATTTTAATAGTTTGTAACTAGTTTTTCCGTACTTTTAAATTATAAAGTATACTCCATCAGATTCTGATTGGAGTGATTAATTTATATTAATCTTACAATAATATGTACCTATAGTTTTTTTTCATTTCTATTATTGCCTATTAATTAAATGCTAGTTTTCTCATAGGTTCTTATCCTTATTTTATTTAAAAATGTCGAAAATACACTCATATTTTTTTCTTTTAAGCATTTTAAAATCAATTCATCAAAATCGTCAAATTTTAAAAATTATTTTGAAATTAAAATTTTATAATCACTAGATATAAAAAATTATTACAAAATTATTCAAAAATTTATGTACTGAAAATAAAAAAATGTATGTTATCACAAAACTTTTTATTAGTGCAGATTGTAATTAAAATTTTGATAGCATTACAACTTATAATAATTAATAACGATTTATCTCCATCCGATTTTTATTATTCAAAATCATAAATTGTATGTTCTCAAGTAGTTTGTGTATAAATTTTATCCGAGCTATGATGGAGTCAATAAACTAAGAACGAATGTCATAAAAAATAAAACTAATCTGTGTTTCAACAGATTTTATTTTTCTGCGTTATTTATTTTGATTATTATCATAGTCCCAGGAATTCGTATTTTGTCACTGTAACGGTTTACACACACTAATGTTTAATTAATTCTCACACTTTGACACAGATCAAATTTAAATGTCAATCGTGTGAAATGCCTAAATACTACTTCTTAAACATGCTATTCACCAAATTTATTATAAAATTAAATATTATTTTAGAGTCCACTGGTTTCTATACACAAATTCAACCAGGATCGGGTTCTTTTGAAGTAACTGAGTCTCAGAACGTATTATTATCTGGACTGGTGTACATGGATGACAGTAACCATCTTATTAGCCCAGAACCACCAACAGATTATGAAATTAATATTGAAAATGAATGGATATCCGATACTGAAATATATAGAGTATTTTATGAAAATAATATCCATATCTCAACTCCTTACAGTAATATTCAAAGAATTCTTATTCACGATAAAGGTATTGTATTTTATAAAATACATAATAGGTACCTATTAACAAATCACAATACTTGCATTACTACATTATTTATAAGTTTTTAGGTTTCCTGGCAATCATATTTTGGAAAAACGATCTTAACATCAATCTCAACTCAATGATGCAGTTAAAAATGTTTGCTGATTTTCAATCACATCACTTACCTTTACTTCCATCTTGGTTTAGAAGTTTAGTTATCGATAAAGAAATAATCAAAAATATTAGCCCCGGATCATTGATTTATATTACATTTGATACTCGAACTAATGTTATTAGAGGACCCGGCATAGAAATTGAAACTTTAAAGACTTCCACATTTCCAACAATTGAACCAAAGTCTATAAATTTGAATGTTCAAAAAGTTCAGCTTATCGAACAACCTAATCCAAAAGTTCAAGTAATTTTTATTGATTATTATTTATAATAATTGTAATCATAAAAAAGATTTTTTATTATTGGTACTATTTATTTGTTTAGAATTTCGTGCAGTTTTTAAGCATTTGTATGCAACTAGTAAAAAATACAGTCAATCTTTCGTCGTCTAAGTTGAAAACAAAATTAAAAATTAATGATGCTATATTTGTGGAATCATTTAAAAGACTTTTTGAAATACAACCATTTTTAAAGGTTGTAACTTACTTTTAGTTATATTATAATAACCTAAGATATTTATTGCATTGTTTGTGTATTAGGCAGATGTTGAAGAATATTCAAATTTTCAAGTAACAGATTTAGAATCAAATCATGTACTACTTTTGGTAACTGAGCATTTAAACGAGAAATTAAATAAAGATATTAAAAAATGCACAGGAAAAGTATTTGTTTTGATAAAGAATTTAACGGTTGATGATACATATACCACAATTGTTCAATATGAGCATAATGGTTCTATTTATCGTCTAATAACACGAATAGTAAAATTACCGAACAAAATTTTAGAAGTTAGTACTAAAAATAGCTCATGGACCGATAACATAGAACAAGGACTTAAGTCGTTATCTAGTAACGTTTCACCAATAGTTTTGATTAAAATTGATTCAAAAAATTCTTTGCAAGTGGTGCAAAAAATTGAAAATATCAAATCTGCGATTAGCTTTAGGTAAATATATATTTAAAATAAAAAAGTGATTTCAAATTTACCATTGTTTTCATTTTTAGATATGTCATACTTTATGATGGCGAACAATTGTTTGATTTAACCAAAACCTTCTTTAGGGAACAAATATTTAAAGGGTTAAGGCAAAACATATTAAAAAATAAGAGCTGGGGAAGTTATAGTATACTTCCTTGTATAGACAATCTCTCTACAGATTTAAATGCTAATAAATTGCAAAAATATGTTAATCAGGAAAGGTTTGTATAAAAAATAAAAACTGAATGTTTTTCATTTTTTTTAACATTTATTTATTTTTAGTGAATTAACCATCAAGTATATGGATTCTATTAAAACAAATAGATTGGTAATAAATACTTATTAATATTTTAATGAATTGTATTGCTAAATATTATATTACTAATAATAATATTATTAATGATGGCATTGTTAATAAAGGAAGATGAAGTATGTTCACAATACTCGGGTATAGACCATGAAGGAAAAAATGTAATGGGTATTTTAAAATATAAAACTAAAAGTAAGCGATATGAAATTGATGATATTTTGAAGTGGCATGTAGATTCTGAATTTACCTTAGAAGAATCAGTAAAATATCCATTAGCTTACTCAATGGTAATAAATAATAATAGTTTGAACTTATTTTCTATACAATTTAAAATTATTCCTATTTTTAAATTATTACAGGCTTATTATTGTATGGTAATTAAAGCGCGTATCAAATTTGGAGATTCAATTCTTATACATAATGGGTGTTCATTAGATAGTCAAGCATTTATAAGAGTTGCTCTAGGATTTAATTGTAAGATCTACGTAACTACATATAATAATGACCAATCTGACTTTTTAAAAAGTTTATTTCCAAAGGTAATGAATAATAGAATCTTCAAAAGTAGTTTTAGCGACTTAACATTTAAACTTAGATAAATGAAAAATGTTGAATTCTTGCAACAATTAATAGTTGAGTAGCGGCAACATACTAGATCTCAGTAATAACAAGTTTGAAATACAACTAAGGTGTTTAACAAAGGGGAAAGGATGCGACATCGTTATCAATGCTATACCAACCAAATTCCTGTGGGCTTCTCTTCGATGTATAAAAATGCATGGCTCATTTATACACATCGGATCACAAGATATCAGTTTTCATACAGAAATTGGTAAGAATAATAGTTAAATATAATTACAATAAAGTACCTACATTTTAATTTATTTTGCACAGGTATGTATATGTTTTTAAAAAATATTTCACTGTATGGCGTACAAGGCTTATTAAGCATAGTAAATTCTTCTGTCGAAACCAAAAACCATCTCAAGCATCTTGTGGAAAATGGTATCAAGGATAAAATAGTCAATAAATTGTATGAACAAATGCCAAAAACCAATACAATATCTACTAACAAGTATGATCAAAATATTGATTATGATTGAAATTGTTTTCAACATAGTTCTTATAAATGTATTGACAGTTTTTTTTATTCGTTTTATTTAGTATCAATAATACAGAAAAAATAAACGAAACAAATAATTCAGATCATAGTTTTGTTAAAAAAGAAATGGCATACGTAATTATTGGTTCAGCGACGAATTTATGGATTAAAACAGTTAACTGGCTTCTACAACAAGACGTAAAAAAATTGATATTCATCATTAATGGTACTAATTCAATAATGAGAAGAAGCCAAAGAACTATATACTCACTTATTCAAAAGTATTCTGATGTTTCGTTTATTATGACTTCGGCTGAAAGGTTTAATACTATAAAAGATGGGGAAATATTGTTACGGGAATTCACATCGTATTCAAAAATTGAGGCATTGTTTTGTATAGAAATGGTATATTTGACTACATAAATATATACGAAAATCTATTTTAATTTTATTATTAAACATTTCAGAGTGACACAAAATTAAAGAACATTGACAAAGCTTGCAGAAACGTTTTACCAGGCTTAAAGCATTTCATATGCATGCAGAGTGATGCAAACGAAGTTTGTGAGTCAAGAAACGACGCACATTCTAATTGCATTAACATACAGTGTGATAAATCCGTTCAAAAACCAGAAACCATATTAAAGTATATGAATAAATTGGTAGAGTCTATAATTGATTCTAAACCCATTTCAGTTATTTTCAGTGATCCGTTAATATCTGAACATGGTTAGTTTATGATCTAAAATACTAAATCTCTATGTTTAATCGTAAATACATTCTAATAGTATGTTTATTGATAACGTTTTCATACATTTTATTTTATTTAGAAAACTCTAATTCAATCTCAGAATATTTACCTAAAACCATCGACGAATTACTTGACCTCAATATAGATTTACCAGAATATCCACGATTTGAAAGTTGTACATCCAAAAGTCTTCCGAATACTGGTAATAATAGTTTATTACCGGTGTTCATTATTCCTGGGTTAGGAGTTTCGCGGATACAACCTTTAATCAATCAAATTATGCATCCAGTCTTTTGTGCAAAATTTCCATCGTACATTAACTCTGTTGAAAATGCAGCGCTAGGTTTACTATGGGTAACTATTATACAATACATTTTTAAAAGTTTATAATTGTACTTATATTTATTTATAGCCTTTGAGACAAATTCAGGCGGAAGGACCATTCACAATCGTTGGTGAAACATGGGGTGGAAATATTGCTGTCGAACTTGCCAAAATAATGGAAGGATTTGGTGAAACCGTCAATCTTTTATTACTAGATGGCTGTCCGTTTGATAATAAAAAACGTTTACACCTTGTAGATAACGTAGATTTTGAACAATTGGGTAGAAATTCAGAGGAAAAAGTAAGTACATATTACTGAGTTAAAATCTCTCGTAAAAGGCCATACTTCAAAGGACTTTGTAGTATAATTTAAACATATATTTAATATATCCACAATCATCAAAATAATAATAAAAACAATTTATACCATTTATTTATTTAAAACAAATTGTTTGTTATCATATAAAACTTATTATGATATAAATATTATACAAAAGAAATTTAATCATATTTTGTACTTTCATTTAAAAAAAATTGTTATTTCTGATGACTTGAAAATGTTCTACAAAAGTTAAAATGTAGTTAATTATATATAATATCTATAAACCATTATGAATATTAAATATATATGGAGAAATTGGTTTGTTATAATTAACCAATTCATTTAATTTATTTAATTTATATTAATTTTTCTAGAAAAAAATAAATAGTTTGATAGATGTGCTTATGAACCAATTAAGTGCATTAAAAGATTACACCCCCAATAATACTCAACTTGCAGCCAATACGATCATTGCTAGACCTTCTACTTCGGATATTTTAGACTCCTGTATTAATTTCGAAAAAGTATGTTTACAATTATTTATATATAAAGAATATATTTTCTTTGTATAATTTTTCCATCTTATTGTTTTGTATTTACTTTTTTTCACAGAACCATTGCGGAAAATTAACAGTGCACATTTCTAAGAAGCCGTCATATATCGAATTTATCAATAGTTTGGAGGCTGCTGCTATTATAAATGAAAATGCATCGTTTAAGTGGTAGTTCAATAAAATATTTTGTAACATATTGTGTTATAAAATTAATATATAAAATCATTTATTATTATACACATCTTAAAATGTTTTAAAATTGAAAAAAAATAACTTAATTAATACTATGTAGTTTTTATTAGTGTTAAATATATTGATTTATCCAACGACAAATGATGGCACATCTCTGAATTGGAACTCGTGTGGTCTCCATGGTTCTTGTAAAGCATTCGTGAGCCACCCGTCCAAGGGTGTAAGATGCTTCCTTACCCAATCAACTTGAATCCTAACTTTCTCCAGTGCATTTTTTATAATATCATCCACAGAAACAAAATGTCGTTTATTTCTTTGATAAAACTCGGTGGCCTATAAAACAAACGAATTTAATTAATGAAATTAAATTCATTACTTGTGTTTTATTTTATTTAAAAAATTATATTTTGATAATCACTACAAACATTACAAACCTTATTTAGTCCTTCTTCAGTTCTAAAATTGTTAAATGACGTTTTAACAAAATATTCCCATACAGTCTTTTCCAATCTAAAAACCACAATATTATAATTCTTATGTTAGTTTTTGAAAAATACTATTATTTGCATATATATGTATCACAATTATTATATTTACTTTGTGCTTAGATATTCAAAGTTTTTCATCATAAATTTGAACATTGTTTCGTGTCCCAATGATACCGTACTCATAACAGTCAACATTGTTAACATATCCTCCTCACTAAACTTATGGTCTCCACTCATTAACGTCAAATTCAACATTCTTTTATGTATAGATATACATATGAATAAAATTTAAATTATATTTAGCTTATATTGGTTTCAATATGTCACTATTATTAAAAGTTACCTGACAAATTTTGTTTCATTTTTAGGGCAGCTAGCTAATGATCTAAATATAAACAATCTTTCTGTTTGAGACTTATTTTTTGGATAGTACATAATTCTATGTAGCCCAAATTCCCACTCGTCCAGTGTTCCGTATCCAAGAAGTATACACAAGTAATTATCTAAGAATCTATAATAATTAAAATGTAACAAACAATAAATACATAATTTATTCATACTCATTATTATTGATTATTAGGGCTCGGAAGTTGTAGGAGTTGTATATTGTTTTATATACTCTTGATTTATAGTATACTAAACTATAATTTCGATTTATGTAATAGTAAGTTTGAAAATTAAAATGTATATTTTGTCAAATTTAATGGAAAAAATGTATTGATTTTCATACGTATACCTATTAAGCATATTTTGTATTATCTAAAACAAAAATCGATTTTTTTTCTTAACGTAATTATTTTAAATAATATTGAACTCAAAACTCAATATTATTTTATGTAGGTATTTATTGTCATCATCGTAGTTAAATATTAATTTGGCAATAATCGTGTGATATGCATTTAATCTAAATGTCACACTAATATACCGACATTTTTTCTTATCATCGATAATTTATTTAATTAACTTATCGTAAATCTATTATTTATTAACTTGTAAATTTATTGTACATAATTAAAATTTCTCAGTATTTTTAATTTAAAAAGATATTTCTCATAGGATATTTAACATTTTATCATGCTTTGTTACTATTTTGTATGTATATTTTGCCTATCTTAGCTCCTAAAACTTCCGGCCCTGGTTATGAGACGATTATAAGTACTTTAAATTTGAAAAAAATATGTTTAAAAATAAAATAAATTAATATGATGTATAATATTTTTAATTTGAATTTACACCTGATAGAGCTCAAGTACCTATACAATATTAATAACATTCATAACAAATTAAAAATTTAAGAAATGGTGCTTTAAATCAGATAAGAAAGAAAAAAATCTAAGTTAGATAGATCAGTGTTAGAAACAATAGAAACAATGTAGGGGATTATTTTTTTACCATTTTCTCGTGCATATTTTACTCGTTTTAGCTCCTATAACTTCCAAGCCTTATTAATCACATAACCATGAGCAATGAGCATTCTAGTTGGTTCACTAATTTTTTATATAATAGTGTACAGATAAAATTATATTTTTATTTTCATTCGTTGCACTAGTTTGGTCCTAAACCTCAAGTTTATACAGTTACTAAATGCTAATATACAGTAAAATGCAATTATTAATTATGTCAGTCATCGAATTGTAAAATTAATTAATTATTAAAATATTTCTTATTACTAATTAAATTTATTATACATATAATTTGTGTTTTTAGTGAAAAAGTACTATACTTATGCAATAAGTAATATTAAATTATTATACTATTATCATCATAATCAGAATACAAATTTCTATTGTTTAATGTCATGTTTTTTATAACATTTCGTAAAGAAATGTGCTTGTTAAAATATGAAAACTATGTAAAGGTAAATCTCCCGAAAAAAAAAACAAAAAATTAGTAGAAAATTCAACGTACAATTTGTCCTCATCGGGATTTGACGTATTCGTTCTCGATTGAACATCCCGGGCTTCTGTTAAACAAGTTGGATGTCCTGTTTCGCATAGTAAACGTTTATTTTCTGCACGGAAATTTGCCTTCCAACTGGATTCTCCTCTTTCCGGCTGTTCTAGCGCAGCGTTCACAGATTTCAACATTTTTTTCAAGTATATCTGTTTAAGAATTAAATCATATTACATATTTTAAATGTAGATATATATTTATAATAAATGAGTCATAATAACTGACATCATATTTAGGAGCCACTGGTGTTCCTTGGAACTTAGTGCGTAATCTCGTGGCCAGTCCAAAATAAGTTTTCCAAACAGCAGGCTCGGGCTCTTGCTCGATAAGTTTGCTAACATTGAATGCGTATACATAACACAAACGACCGGATAAAGCCAGTGTTAGCGAATCATGTAACAACTGTTGGCGAATGCTTACTGGGAAACGTTTGGAATGTTGAGCTATTAGTTCCCAATTCTTTAGGTCATAGTTAACAATAAATGGTCCTAAAATAATTATTTTTCAAATAAAATTTGACAAAATTTTAAAATCAGTAAATAAAATCGTTTAAACATTTTCATCGACTGCAAAATCATTATAATTTACCTAAACTCCCAGGATTGAAGAGTACGAATTGATTATTTGTGAAATTATATTGTTTCATTTCTACCTCTTGACTTGCTATTGGTTTCAACCAACTTATATTTCTAACTGGTACGGTCAAATTATTTTGCGATACAACAATATTAGGAATCCACCATAAATAATTTTTAGTGTTCTTTGCAGGGGATGACACATCATCCTCGTCGTCATTTAATACAAATGGTTCCTAATTGACATACATGTATATTATATTGCATTTTAATTACTTTAAATACAATATTTGTTATTATTAACTAAAAAATATTAAAAATATTACCTGCATAACTTGAACGGTTGTGTTTATGTAATTTCTCCTAAATGTAACCACAGGTAATCTATCAGCTTGTAACCACGGCCTTACAATTTGTTCAATCGAAACTGGACTTTTATTCTGAAATATTAAATTATAAATTGTATCTTATTTGAAATAGGTACATATTATATTTTATATGTAAATAATTGACATATTAAGTTGAATTTATAACATACTCTGATTAATACACCAGCATGGTATGCTCCATCAGACAGCTTGTTCCAAAAATCAGTTTCAGAGTAAGCATGATATTCTCTATAAAATATATTTAAATATTATTAATAATTTTATGAACGTCAACAGTTTTTATTCAAAATATATTTCAACATGAATACATACATGTTAGTAATGTTACAAAATAAATAATTAAATATTTTAATCGTTTTAGCTATAAAAATCATTGTTTTTAAATTAAGATTTACAACAAAAATGTTTTATCAGTGTTTTGATTTTAACACGCATAACTAGCATGGTTAAAAAAGCCATCTGTTAGTGACACTTTAATATAGATTTACAAAATGACCATATTATATAATTATATAAACTATTATGTATTACTAAAGAAGGTTACGATACTATGTTGTCTTTGACCTACAACGAGGATTTTTTGAAAGTGTTAAGATGTATACGCTTTTTATAGATGGAGTGATAATATGAAATTTATTATTAAAAGTCTTAGCTTTATAGACCATTTTTTTTCGTGTAAAAATCATTACTAAAAGTAAAATTAAAAATAATTGATAGAGATAACAATTAGAAATTATTTTGAGTGATATATTTTTAAATACTTCAATTTTATAAAGATTGGATATTTTAGCCACACCCCCTAGTTATCAACCCATAACTTCAAATAGATTTAATAAGTAAGTGATTTATAAATAATTAATTTAATTTTTAAGTCTGTACATTCATTATTGGAAATGTAAGGTTTGACTATTTGAGTATTGTCGAAAGAACAATTGTTAAGGTTAAAAATACTTAATTAAGTATTTGAATTATAAACATACTTGCTAGACATAAAATATTGGATTGTTTGTCGGAATGAATGAGGCCCAAATATGTGTTCGAGCATTCCTAATACAAAGCGAACTAAAAACATAAAAAGTTGGTTATTTGTACCAATTAATTGAATATTTAATTTTACTTTTTGTTGCATTCAGAGCTTCCATTTGTGATTTTATTTCTGTAAAACCAGGTTTATCATATTCTAAATACATTCCATACATGTCACTTACGTATGAATTGAATACTGGTTTCTCTAACTAAAATCAATAACACAATTATTAATTTTCTTAACCTCGTAAGTGCTTAGGTATAATAGTTTTACCTGCCATGCCACCTTATCAGCTAAGAATTTTGACAATGCTAGGGTTAATGATGTCGGAAATAGTGGCGTTGTGAGATGATCAGTCCATTGTAATGATGTATATTTAGCGAGAAGATGAGCTATCCAAAAATCATCGCGTTTTTTAGAAAGATCTACTTCTCTAAACATTTGTAACCCCCATGCATCAATAGGTTTATCATCAGTGTAACCGGGGAGTGCAACTAAGTTTAATTCTGGCAGTGGATATGGTCTAGACATATAAAGTTCCAAATTTACTAGAACTGCTGGAAGCATTTTTTGTGCCGTATTCAACGATCTTAAAATATCTTCTTTACCCCACACACCAACTTTAGCTCCATTGTTATCTGCATATGAATTGTAATATTATTTTTTTTTTATTTCTATAATTTTACTATTTTGTTTACAACTTACCGCCCATTGGTGGATGCTTAAAATCAGATTGGAACATGGCCAAAGAATTGACAGACATTGGCGGTGATCTAGAAAAATGATCTCGAACCCATACGCCTTCAGAAGTCCTGTAAGTTATACATATATATATGTCAACATTTTTTTTAACCAGTTGTATAAGAAAAATATACATACACATTTGTTGTATCAACCAATGGCATAGTTGTTAGGACATGAAAGTCTCCTTTGTGCGCAACTGATAGCTCTATCCAAGTTTTTAGATTAGGTTTTTCGAAACAAGGAAATACATAATGCGCTCCTCCTCCTTTTAATAAATTCATTACTACATACCATCTGAAAATATATTTAAAAATTAAAAATACCATAATTGATAAAAGTTTAAAGGACTAACTTCTTCAGTTGTGAATGTTTTGAATTAGAATACGTTGATTGATAAAATGGACTAGATGAATCACTTCCTAGGGTTCCGTCGAATAAAATTTCCACTTGATACGTAACATCTTTCTTAAGGCTCTGTTTTGTTGTAATTTGAAACTTATGTATGTCCTTTCGTTTTTCTAATTTCGTGACTGTTAATGAACTATAAAATATTTAAACATTTTACAGTTGTGGTTTCCAAAAATAAAGTAAAATTATTTTTTTTATACATACGTTTCTTCCATCGAAACTTCATCTTCTTCTGACGAGTCCAAATTCGGAACACGAGTGACTTTAACCTCACGATCGACCACATTGAGAGTTGAGTGTACGTCTAGTGTAACAGAATCTACGGACTGATTTCCTGTATTGGTGATGTCAATGCGAACTTTGCCTTTGAATACACCGTCACCTGGATATGGATGTAAGTCTAAACGGTAACCCCTTGGTACTATCAAACCCTGTACTGCAATGAACGTCACTAAAAGGCACGCAGCCAAAAACCAGCGAGCCATAGCAACCTAGCTACAGCTACAAGTCAAACATTAGCTATAAAAACATAATACAGTTTAAAAATCTACTTCGATAAAAATTCTAAGTCATGAAGAGCATGCAATTTATAACTAACCTAGTGGTCAATGTTGTTTGTCGTCGATCAACATTGAAATGATTTTTACCATACTAGCTGTTTCAGCCAAGTCAATCTATAAGCACGCTGTATTTATTTAAATACCAGTCATAACCGAGAAGAGGGGTAAGCTTATTATTGGACGTGTGAATTTAGGTAGGTTATAATAATATACTACATCCTTATCAAGTCCCTCGGTATGCTTAAACGGGATGTTTATTTCATTTACATAAATACATCTATTTTATTAAATAACAAAACACTTCATAAAGGTTTATTAAACTAACAATTACGGCTAGTTTCAAAAACGTCATTGCTCGCTATTTTACTGTATACACAAGTACCTCTATGGAGTAACAGTAGTTTACTTTTAATCTTCCTTTAAAATCAGACATTATAACGCTTGTGTTTTAGATCATATTTGGACCCGACACTGATATATTTGAGCACGTTGAATATTTTTTTTATCGCGAGGTTAGTTAAAAATTATAAGGTATATTTAAATATTCAAATTATTATGTTTAACAAGTGATAATGTATTTTGCATTGTGTTCAATAGTTATTATGTAATTAAATTAAATGTGATTGTTAAAAATAAATTTATATTATACTTGTGCATTAAAATTGGTTATAATGGATCTCAAGATATCACACAATATTGCCCATTATAACCGATACCTATCGATCAAAACATTTTAGTCTTTTTTAATTATATTAATTGATTTATTTTTATTTCAAACTATTTAAGATACATTTGTTATTTTAAAATTAAAAAGAAAATTCATGTGTTTAAATTATTTGTACATATAATGTACAAACTGACTTTTTATTTTTACAATAAACCTCTAAAACATAATGTATGACTATAAGAATAATTAAAATATTAAAATATTTTTTTTAACTTGGTTTTTATTTAACAATATTAAAAAATGAAACCGATTTACAAAATATATTTTAAGTAAATGCGTGTTATAAAATAAAATATAAAACATAATTAATAGTTAAAACTTCATGAAAAATAAAATAAAATAAAAATATTTACCAAAATATTGCATGGTTCACTTGAAAAAAAAATTCTAATATTTTCAAGGTAAGATAATTTTAAGTTATTAAATATAATTTCATTTAAATCTATACAAATATACATTAAAAAATATTTATTTTTTTTTTTCGGAGGATATTAATTAAAATTTAGTTAATTACAATGCAATTCATAATGAATAATACCAACTGACTTATAAAAAGGTATTATAGACATATTATACGTAGTATTTGTGACTATATTTAATATTAATTATTTACGATAATATTCATAAATTGTATCATACTTACTTATGTACTGATAATTTATTATTATAATTTTAAGCACAATTAAAAAAAAAACAACATATTTTTGTACATTATTTATTATTTATTTATTATTATAAAACACATTTGATATATATATATAAATGTTTTAGTTTAAATTTAAATATTTTATAAATTGTTTAGCATATTACACTACTGTAAACACTATAAATTTTGAATGTTTACTTTTATTCTTTATTTTAATTTAATTTTACTTTATTTTAATAAATGTATTGTTATTTTCATGTTATTTTAGTTTTTAAAAGTTTTTACATTAAAAATTTTCATTAACACAAACATTGAGTGTATCAAGTAAATCTGGATTTATTGTGAATTCTATTTAGATTCTATTATCTACAATCAAACAACTTACTATGAGTTGTGATTGTAAGTAGCTTAAGACTGCAATTTAAATTATTACTCACCTTAATAATATTCATTATATTGCATTTCATATGATTTTTAAATTATATCAATTACTACTTATAAATTATTAGTGATAATTTAAGGACAGTTTTGTATTCAATTTATTGTATATTAATTTATGAGAATTATTTTATATTTGATTTAATTATATTTAAATATATGTTTTTGTAATATATTAAATATTATACAAGTATTTTAGTGATCTATAAGTTTTTAAATTCTGAGAATTAATTTTTTTCCACGTCTTATTTTGTTTTTTAAAAATATTTATTTTTCATTATTTTTTAGTATTTTATATTTATCAAATTAAATAATAAATTATTTTAAATTAATAATTTTAAATTAAAGAAAAATCAATTATATGATTAAAAGTGATCTGGATACACACTTGGACATTGGTCTCCTCACATCACTTTACTCGGCCCGAGTGATATGATAACCTAATAAGTTTTAATATCTATTCAGCAAACCAAGCAAACTATTTGATCAAAAATCATTGGTTTTACAAAAGTTATATGAGTTTTTTTTTTTTAATTTACTGATTTTCACATGGAGACTACCGACACTTTTGTGGTAATCAAAAAGTATGTTGCAATATCTATCTATCTAGTATCTATATGAATTTAAAATTTAATATGAATAGTGAACATCATTTGAAAAATTATCAAAAACTTTTTGGAAAACGTTTTTCAGGAAAACTACATAAATGTAATGAAAAAAAAAAAGAAGGAATTTAAAGCAAAATAAAAAATGAAATTTATTATTTATGTGGTATTATATAATATTACATAGTATATTATATACCTGAAACATTATTATATTATTATAGGTAAGTATTCACAAATTCACAATGTTCCCATAGTAAAATGGTCCAAATACATTATGGACACTAGACACATCTGTGCGCAACATAAAAAGTCATAAAAACTATGACTTTAAGTAATTATTATTTCCTATTGGTAATAATTTGTGCGCAACATTTATTCAATGTCGTATGAAAACAAATAATATGGTTTTGAGCTAACAACACGTCGCAAACAGCTCAAAAGATATGTTTTTTTGTGTTTGGAGATAATACAAACCTCCTGAATTAACATCAATAAATAATACATTATTTTGTATCAATAATGTACAATGTATAATTAACTTCACAAATAAAATTTTGATTTTGATTCTCTTAACAACCGAGACGAAATTGAAGTTGTACCAATTTAATAAAAATATTATGATATTATTCATTAATGATTATATCCATCATATTTAAATTTGTGTTTTTACATAATTTAATTTAATTTTTATTCTTTTCTTTTCCGTTTTTCCGTTCAAAATTTCATATACATTTTTTATTTCGTATAAAATAAAAAAAAGTTCATTTATTCTTCATTGTACATTAACTTTTCTCCCATTATTCGTTGTCTTGTCACATTTAATAATAGTTTGAAATAAAAATAAGTGCCAACAATACTTCGTCATTTAGTATTTGATTTGTTGATTCGAATTCAGTGATAATACGAAAAATTACTCGAAACGAAGGTGATCTGCAGCAAATATTTTAAGAATAACTATTTTATTTTATAGTTTGATTGCTCAGAGTAGTTTATTATTCTATTAATAATACGGTACTTTGAACTAATTTTTACCGAAAACCGCATATAATATTAGTAGCTATTGACAACCTATAAATCAACTGTAAAACGGTTTGTAAAAGTTCATGGTATAAATAAGTATAATAACAAAATTAATTTAAAAATATTAAAAATTTCTTTGTGTTAATTATAATAATATATAAAAAACGAAAAACGAAAAACTTCGAGCCTCTCAAAATAATATTTTTGAAGTACAACCAAATAACAAAATTGTTATTTTAATTTAAATACCTAGAAAAACTCTTTAAAACTTGAAATTTCAATTTCAACTTAAAACTGCATTTATATTTTTGATATTTTTAGATTTATTCTGTAAAAATAATTTATAAGTTATGAGCAATGAGCAGTATTTCATTTAATTTTCAAGCCTTACCAAATAACATTGAAAACATTATTAATAACAATCATTATGACGAATCTGGTACTAAATTTTTAAACCTTATAAATATTGGTATTAATATAAAAAAAATCATACAATTTTGACAGTTAATTACATTGAAAATGTAATCATAAGGATCTGAAGTTTAAATTTAATATGTATATGTGTTATAAATTCAAATTTTGTAATAATTTTATCAAAATTACTAAAATGTGCAAATTATTTTGTAGCTAAAAAATTATAAAATATTTAAATGTTTATTTTTGTAATCAAGACTTGAAATAAATAAAAATACAAGATTCTTACTTAAAAAACTAAAAAATAAAATATTAAGTACATTTTTTTCCTAATAACATTTGATGAACTTCAATTTTTTACGAAATTTAATATTTTAAATTTTAAACAAAAGTTCATGAATTTAATTATTTTGTAGTAATATAAAGATATTTGTGTGGATATGAAACTCTATATGTTATTAGTAATAACTAATTACTATTTTAACTTTCGCAATGACATTTTCAAAATTTAACAATGACTAAAAGTTAATAACAATAATGAATTCTATTAAATATATACAGAGTGTTTCTGAAATAAATGAGGTCAAAATTACATGCGTAATCACTGTGATGATCCAACAAAGATTTTTTGCCAATCTTCAACATTTAGGTTTATTCAAATTATCTTTAAAATATAATCTTAAATGTAAAAATAAAAACTCGAATTGTATTTTTTGCAAAATTCTCATACAAATTTAGATGTAGGTAACATCGTTTTTTAACTTGTCACGTGTTTTTCACGCTTGTTTGCCGACTAAAAGTGATGTGACACATAGATTTGTATGAGAACTTGCAGGATAGACAGTTGTGGAATTAATTTATTGTCATTTAACAATTTAAGATATATAATGTGTTTTACATTGTAAAATAATCAAAAACAAATACATTTTATTTTGAAAATCAATGTCAATGTGGCCCCTGTTAACTTTGATGAACTTAAACATACCATATCTGCATATTCAAAATTAATCTACTCTAATTATTCAATATTTAAATAAAAAACTTTTAAATTGCCTCAATGATAAGTATTGGTCAAAGCTTTAATAAAAAATAGCTAATGTTGTTTATGTATTATATGAACTATAAAGTACGATAAATTCGATATTAACGATAAAAGTATGATATTACACTAATAATAAGTACAAAATCAAATTTTTATCTTATGATTCTTATGGAGTCAAAATAAATATGTAACTGTAAATTGTGATTACCAAAAAACTCTAATTTCAGTATTAATATACAAATAGTTTATTTTATCTCTAACTTTTGTCATTACCTATGAAAATTACCACACTGCATTAAACAATTAAAAGCTAAAACATATAACCTACATTTATGGCAATAAATTCGATCATTAAAAATCTGTTAACAGCACTAAATTTCATTAATTAGTTGAGAATGAAAAACATTGTTTTAATTAACCATATATGTTAAATAACAAAAAATACATTACACCATTGTTTATCTTACGGTGCTCTCATACAAATCGATGTGTCATCACACTCGTACTGCTTATTTTTAGCCGACGACTAGAGCGTGAAAAACGCGCAACAAACTCAAAACGATGTCACATCTCGATTCGTATGAGGATTTTACAAAAATTACATTTCAAGTGTTTATTTAAGAAATATTCTAAAATTAATTTCCCAAATCCTAAAAATATAAAAAAAAAAATTCAAAATAATTTTCATTGGGCCACCACGGTGAGTACGTCTATAGTGCTAACCTTATTCATACCAGAAATACCGTGTATTTTAGTAATGAATCATAACATAATACCTTTAACACCTTTAACATCTATAAATGTGATATAAAATTATAGAATATAATACAATATTTCGACAAAAATTAATTCAATCCTCCATACCTCACTAGGTATTATAACAACAGGTTTTTTAAAATAATTATTATTAATTAATAATTACCAAATGTTAAATGCCTATCTGTATTTTCTATGACTAAAGAAGTTAATACATCAATACATGAGAACTAATATTAAAGATGTTATAGTCTTACTAGTTACTACACATGGCCAATCATAGCCCATAGGCCATAGAGGATGTATTTTCACGACACAAAAGTTATCGTAGGAAAATAAGGATTGTGTGTGAATTTACACAGAAATTAATTGAAAATATTTTATTTGATAGGTGACGAGACATTATAGTAGCCAGTAGATACCTACCTAATACATAATGCATTTAGATTCTAAGCCAAGCGATGAATGTATTGATTTTACAATATGTGTGAGTATGTTTTCACTTTTCGAGATAATAAAAATACTTTGATTTTCAAAAATGGAGGATGTAGCAGATTGGATCTAATTTAGCGTGTTAAAATATATATATAATCAAGAAAAACAAAAACAAATTAAGGAAAAACAAGTATTTTTCGTAAATCAAATTTTAAACAAAATTGAATTTGTTTTTTTGATTTTAATTAAAAAAAATAACCAGACACTTAAAATTTTCATCAAAGTTTTTTTGAGTGACGATTATAAGTTTTAAAAATATTTCAACTATTTCTGTGCTGTTTAAAGGCATAAAATTTTTTTAATGTTTTAAATTTTTTTTTTTAATTTTTCACTGGGTAAAAAAAATTGAAAACATATCACAAAGCACCTCATATTTTGTTAATTTATCAATTACGAAAATCTATACTCATTTTTTTTTCTAAAAGCGTTTAAAATTTTGACACAACTCATAAAATTGCGAAAATTATCAAATTATTTTGTACTTGAAAATTCGTACACAATTTATACCTATACAATTTGAAAAGGTAATTTTCAAAACCTTTTTTCAACATTTTCCTTAAACAATTGTTCATATTTAAAAAAAATATGTTGGATATTTGAAATTTAAATCAAATTAAATAATAAATTATTTTAAATTAAAGAAAAATCAATTATATAATTAAAAGTGATCTGGATACACACTTAGTGTTGGACATTGGTCTCCTGACATCACTTTACTCGGCCCGAGTGATATGATATTTGAAATTTTTACCAAATATTTATATTATGATATAATGTTTATTTTCATTATATGACAAATATTTCAAAATTGTTTACTCTTTTTAAGTTATATAAACTATGAGCATAACAAATTTTCGTTTTTTTTTTTTTTTAATGTCAATATATTCACTATATCAAAATTCTTGAAAATTTAATATAATATCACACAGAAATTACTCTTACATCTGTAAAAAAAATTTAAAAATACATAATAAGCACAATTTTTTTTCATGTATGCATTTAAACTGATTGTTAACTTTGACAAAATTCGTCAAAATTGCAAAAAAACTATTTTGTTATTGAAAATTCATTATACGTTTTCTTTTTGTATATAAGTTTAATACAAGAATTTTCATTAAAAATTCATACCGAAACGATAAAACAATAACATTTAATAAATATACATATTAAGACAATCTTTTTTTTACAGATATTTATTTATAAATATATAATAATAATAATATTAATAATATATAATATTTATTTATTTATTTATATATTTATATATTTTTTTTTTATATGTTCCAATAATTTGGACGACATTACTTATTATTTAAATGATAAATAACGATATGTTAATATTTTGTTATAATTTCAAAACATTATCTGTGGGAACTTAAAATTGTACGTATTTTATAATATTATAAATTATATTTTATGCAATAACATTTTTGATTTATTTTAAAAAATTATTTATTTTTAAGTACTATAAATTTACTTTACAGTATTACAGTATTTACAGAAAAATGTTATTAAATTTTGAGTTTTATATAAGTTGATATAATGTGGTATAAATATGTATTGTTATAATAATTAAATAAATGTAATATTTTCAGAAATTTTGTATCAACCTTCTGTAATACTAAAAGTAAAATAAATAACTTAAATAGCCGTGTCAAAAAAACATAATACGGTGAAACTTCCAATTAACGGTCACCAAAAGGACCATAAATAATTACCGCAATTTAGAGGTTATAGAGGTGACAATACATGGCATAACACTTGATGGGACCAAAAAACCTAACCGTTACATAGAGGTGACCGTTAACGGAAGTTTTACTATTACTATTCTTTCGTTCATATATGTAATATAAAAATTAATTATTTTTCGATTACATGCTAATTCTGACTATATGTCTATATGCAAATATATATTTTTATATAGTCTACGGTTTTGTGATTTTTGCTAATAATATATTATTTATACCTTTCGGTTTCAAAAAAAAAAAAATTAACTTAACTTTCCTCAACAGTATTATAGTTCATCCATTCAAAAGAATATCATGAATATTATGTGGACGAGACAACGTGAATGTCAGCACAAGAACATTATTTTGTACGTGGTACGAGTCACGTATACCCTTCATTTTCGCATCAAGTATACAGATTAGAATTTATAAGGACAAATCACTTAAAAATAACTCCTCTCGCTTAATTCAGAGTATTAAACAAATATTCGGACGAGTAATTGGATGTAATATGTGGATATTCGATTAATAAAACACATCAAGTTTAATCTGCATAAGTACCTATTGGTATTAAAACATTTTTAAACTGATAGTGTGGTGGTATGGTAATTTTACTTTTGTTACTTTTTTTTTTCATTTCATTACTCCAATAAAACTTACAATAGACATAAATTGAAATAAAATGGTCTGCGAAATTAGTTGTAATATAGCCTAACTGTAAATGTTGATACGTTTAAATAAAGCATAATAATCTCTGTAGGTACCTATTGAAGTCGTCGAAAACGTAAATATTTTTAACAGTAACTATATAATAGTTGTTTGCATAATTGAATTAGTAAAACGGCTGTCTATTATATTCGATCATAATTCATGGTTTCCGACAATTTATTTCTATGTTCTCTAAGTGATGCAATATTTTTTTTCTTATTAACTTTTTATTTATAGAGTTGTAGTGCAAAAACTAATTTAACTATTCAAAATGCAAATTGAGCTTTTTTAATGTTAGTCCCAAAACATTGTTTTTCAAGCACATAATTAATTTCATTAATCTGCAACAAAGAACAAAATATAACTTTTAATTTACATTTTTTTTCACTTTTTAATATTTGGTGAATTTTTAGGGAATTTTAAGTCATTTTTCTATATTGTAAGTACATTATTCATACATTCCATAAGGAAGGATTTGATAAAATGTTAACATCGACTGTCTCATTAAATAAATAGGTGTTGAAGAAGTTAAATTTATTGATAACAAATTTAATTGAAAACACTAAGCCAAAATTTTAATAATATTATTGAACACATTTTAAATATTTTTACTGAAGTTAACAATGGTACATGTATTAAACCTCATATTTTTATGAAATTGAATATATTAGTTGAAGCAAATGTTTAGTTTAATTTTTTTATGTAAAACTCATAATTTAAAATAATTGTAGTATTTTAATTAGTTTATTTTTATAAGTATCTGTTTACCATGATTACGTTATATTATATAATATGTTTAAAGTTTATAATATGTAATGTATTGTTCTATTGTGTTATACTAAATAGTTTTATATTTTTGTATATTACAATTTACATAGTTGATGTCATAGGTCGGTATTATTTGTTTTGCTACGTAATATTTCAAATATTTGTATTTATTAGTTATTATAAGTAGGTACTTATATAATTTTAGGGGCTAATGGACGATTGAGAATGTTATACCTTTTTGACCGAACTATTGAGAAACACTTAAAATTAGGGAAGATTGTAAAATCCTACCGAAAAAATAAATATTTTTAAAATCGTCAATCATATCATACCTTATCAGCTTTGCCACATATTGTGGATCTAATAATTGGAAATATCAAATAGAAATATTATAAATTGTGTTAAGTACACGTCTTAGACTTAGAGTCTTATACACTAAATGGCTCAATTTATCGAATCAAATCGTGGAAATATACTTTTAGTATTAGACAATTTTAAATTTTTTAAAGTAAATAGACCTTTGGCTTCTGGGTTAAAAAAATGGCGATGTATAATCAAAACTTACAAAGCTTTTGTGAAAACCTTTGGTGAACCTACGAACATCGCTGAACAAAATGTTGATAATGATAAACATAGTGGAAATAGGCAAATACAATATAATACATATACAACTTAATTAAAGAATATATTTTAAAAGTATTAATTTTTTAAAATCTGAAATTATAATTGTGTTTTTAGTGATCAAAATATACAACGGCAAATTGTATCAGTATCGACAAAACGTAAAACTGTTGAAGATAATAATGAGAAACCTAGTAAAATAGTGTGTACTGTTATTAAAAGCATTCCTCGATCTGAAGCGTTGCAAGTAAGTGACTTGCATAATATTAAGCGAAATATTAAGAATTGGGTAACATTGGTAACAAAGAACTTACCGCTGACCCAAAAACCCCCAAAACTAATACGATTGAAAACGAATTTACGTGCAATGTAGCCATATTATTTATTTGGCTATTAAAAGATTCAGTAATGTAAACATAAAATAAATATTCTTGAAAAAAGTAATAAATTAATAATTATAATAATATTATACAAATATATGGTACCTGTCATCTAATAAATAAAACAATTTGAAACAGTATCCATGATTATACCTAATAATTATGAACTTATATAAAAATAAGTAATATATATTATGTATAAATATGTAATAAATATATCATGATTCATGACGAATGAATTATTAAATGTATATCATATCTGGTATCTAAGTTACTAATACATCCGGTTAATCCGATAAAAGTCCGATAAATATCAACACATTATCGTGCTTAAATATTATTGTTCGACAACAATCATAGACATAATATATAATGTTATATATTATGTCTATGACAACAGTTATTAAATTTGGTAAGGTTGAAAAAAAAAATAAAAAATCGAGCGTTACCAAAAATTCTATTCTCAATCATATTTTACGTATTGTAGCATTTAGGGACTGATTACATATCAATCATGCTAACGTCAAATTATGTAAATTTAAACAGGACATAGAAATTTATATTTTTAACAATGTGTAGAAAACACTTTTTAATGACATCATTAGTGCATTAAATCATATTTGTTAAAGGCACTTTTTTTGTTTATTTATAACATTTGAATCCTCGCGCACCCTACTAATAACACTATAATATTTTAACAAACATTGTTAATTATTATAATATTATAATATCATAAGATAGGTTATATAATATACATTATTACCACGATATGTATGTGTGTTATGTATGTACACTTTTGAAAAAAACGACAAACAAAATTTAAACACAATTTTTTTAATCTAATGTCTGAGTAAATAATAATAGATTGGTTTTAATATTTTAAAATACCTAATAATAATATTTATATTTTTATACTTCTTTTATTTTGTTATGATAATATTTATTTTTATGCCTAAGAAATATAAATAATAAATAATATAATGAAAATCTAAACTATAATAATAATTCTTTATCTGTTTATTTGATACTTGTTTTTAAATCGCTTTACTTTTTGCTATGTGACATCAAAGACATCTCAATACCTATCATTTTAGTTACCTATATAGTCAGTCGTATTTGCATATAAACACAATTAAAACTTAAAAGGTTCTATGTGACTATGCTTTATGAATAAGTATATATTCATAGTCTCAAGGTATCTCAAAATTCTCTATAGTATCATTTCACCGTAAAAAAAAAGTCGCGTTTAATTTGATTACCTCAACGACAATCAGTAATCACCATTTATTAGTTAGATACCATTCATAATCTTGGTGTAACTTTTCATTTTTTCAAACCAATTCTCTTTTTTCTTCTTATATAGAACAAGTATGTTTTATGTATTATTGTTTAAAGCAATAAAAACATTGGATTTTTAATTTAGATCAACGAAATCTTTTCACTATGTCACAATGAGCATTGTCTATAACAGGGGTGGCCAACCGGTTGATCGCGACACCCTTTCACATTTTCTTGAATTTTTGATTTTTTTTTTTTTGTAAATTTGTGTATATTTGTATATCCCACAAATATAAGAATTCATAATTTAAGAATAAGTTACAACCTGCCGGAAACATTAGCCGAAATTCTCTACAATCATCCTCAGTCGATATCCAACACCATGAATTTCATCATAGCTATCAGCCGCCAAACTTCAAAACAAAATTTAAACAATTATTAGTATAAGTAGGATAAGTAGACAATTATATAATATCATGTAATAATTAAATGTATTTCAATCCATTGGCCTATGTCGCCGAGGGTCTTAATAATAATAAAATATATAAAAATTTGATTTAGAAAAAGGCAATAAATAACTATGAAAATCAAGATTATACAGTGATATCGAATAAAAGAAGAGACACACGCATGTATATATAATATATATTATATATTTTGTTTATTGACAATCACTTTTTTTTTTTTTTTTTGGTCGATCGCAACAACCTAGAAAAACTCGGAGGTCGATCGCAAGTCTATTAAAGTTGGCCACCCCTGGTCTATAACAGTAGTCCTTTATTGTTCTTTGGTCCGCTCTATATTAGAATATAGATCCATTATATGGAATCCATATTTTATTAGCCAGAGAGACTTTTGAAAGAGTACAAAGAAAATTCATGTTTTATCGGCTTAAAAAATAAAATAATGAATTCACCTGAAAATTTTACAATAAATAGTACCTATCTTAGATAATATAAAATGGGATTTCCTCTTAACCAGCAGTGGAATAGCTAATATGTCCTTCTTCTCAGTCATTGCACAAATTATTAAATAGTATCATATTTTACCTTTCTTTGCTGGAACGATTTTTTTTCGTGTACCACAATACTACTCCAGCTCATGTCCAATATTCCATGTTGATACTTACCACTATAATTACCTACATGGTTAACGAAGTCACCTAAATTTTTTCTAAAGCTAATCTGATTAAAATTTTTTTTTCTTTATTAATCTATCTGACTTAAAACACCTTTACTTAAATTATTAATTTATTATGAATATTATATTTTTTTTTTCAAATATATATTCCTACTTATGGAGAATAATGGTGGTATAAATCAAGAGTATACAGAATAATATGCAATTCCTACAACTTCCAAACACTACTCCTAACAATAAATGGCTTACAATCAATTTATGATTTATAAACCACACACCTATTGGTTATTTGACATTGACAAAAATACATACATATAATACATAATATATACCTTATTTTATTGAATAAGAAAAATATACATTTACTATGGCTCAAGAGACATAATATAATCTACTATTTATATAAAATTAAGATTATAATAAAATATTTATCAAAATAAATTTCTTTAAAATAAACAACACAAAAACTAGATATAACAATATATATCTATGAAATAATGAGTGATACCACAAATGTCAGTCTATAAGTTATAATTGGCAATTTTCAATATAATATACATGAAATTAATTTAAAAATAAACACTTATACAATTTTAAAATTCTTCATCAATAATAACATCTTTTTTAACTGTAATAATTGAGTGTCTTTTTTTGTGCCAATAATTAAAAGTTGGAGTAGCTTTGAAATATTCTACAATAGTTGGATATTTACGACCACCAAATGTATCAATAAGTGTAATATGTTCAATATTTAATTTTGCGAATTGCCAATGATGACCTAAAACAATAAAATAATAATTAGATTAATAAAGTTTTTTTTTATAAATTAAATACATTATGTCTTAAAGAAATAATTTACCTGGTACAAGATTGTTCCATTTACGCATAACAGGATGTCTAGTCCACAAAGCAATTTTGGCTACATTCCATTCAGGATCAGTTTTATCCAACTATAATAAATTTAAAAACAATATAGTCAAAAAAATAATATAATACGTTACAATATGTATTTAATTATATAATGATTTTTTAAGGTACCTTAACAAACTTCCCAGTCAAAGTAAGCTGTGCACACCGTGGATCTTCAGGATCATAAGATTTTCTTTTACAATAATCTGACTGTGCTAAACTTAACACAAGAGAACAGTTTTTTGTTTTCTGAAAAAAAAATATAGACATTTCAATAGCCATACTAGCATGTTTATGTTTTATTTTTACTGTGAAATGAAACATAATAAAATGTACAAACTAATTTAATCATTATTTTTTCATATTATGTAATATATATTATATTAATATTTTTTGGTATAATGTAAAGAAAATTATAATATTTACCACAACATCTTGAAATGATAAGTCCATTGGTGAAGCCATAATGTAAGGAATACCAGAACTATTATCAATTGTTCCATCACTAACTGAATACACCCTACCCATTGGCATACCATCCATAAATGACTGATTTCCCATGTAAGACAATGTTGCCCAATCTAAATAAGTGCATAGACATTTATATATATAGAATATTAATAAATAGGTTAATTAAAAATTTTTTTTAGAAAATATAAATAATATGGGTACTTTACCTTTATTAACTATACTATAAATAACATAATTTTATAAAATAAAAAACAAATTTGATAAAATAAATGTACCTATGTTAGATATTATATTTCATATTATGTACTTGAAAATAATTAAATATAAGTTTAAGGGTCTTTTATGAATATTGAACATCAAAATGCAATTATGTTATAAGCATTTGCGTGAATTTAAAACATTTTATTAATTTAACGATAGCAAAAGCTAATATATTTTTAAATAAAAATTATAAAACATAATATCTTGGTTTTTAATAAAATACTAGGTAGGTATACATTTAAATATTTTTAAAACCAATTATTCAATAAAAATACTAAGTAACTTTAAGTATTATTACCTGAATGATGGACAATATATCTGGACATTAAGGCAATATCTCTGACTGGTGGAGGATCCTGTGTGAAATGAAAGAATGATATGCATTCTGCATTATCGTACAATTGAGAAATGAATATTACTAGAAAAATGAACTGAGCGAAAACCATTTTCAACAGTTATGTTTTTAACACATCAGGATCAGAACGTTCAATGTTGTGGAATAACAAAATGTTCGTCGAATCACAAAGTATTTATAAGAAATACAGATATACAATCATCGATTTTGTAGTGCTATTGTGACGTATAAATAACTAATGTCACAAATGAAGAGATCGAGAAACAAAGACAAAAGAAGGGCATACAGGTTCAATTATATGCGCACTGTTTAAATGCAATAATGCTACATCATTACTTTACCACACAGGCTACAGCAGTAAAGCAGTATAGCGTTATACAATATTATAATCGTAATGTACTAATGTAGGTAGGTATTAACCAGACTAAACTATAATATTATGTTGTTATTGTGAATATGTAATATTGTTGACTGTTGTTTGTTATTCTTAGATTTGTTATCGTTATCAATAGCGAGTGATAAGCGGACATCTGTTATCGTCTTTTTTTATAACCATTGTATGTATATAAAAAGTAAATAAAAAAAAAAATTAGTAGTGAGAAAATTCTTCTCAAGTGATAACAGTCAGATGTGATCCTGCAAAAATAATAAACCCGATCAACTGTGCCAACGTACAATTCTAAATTCCGCACAAATGGTGATCGCATAATTTAATTAATATATTTTATGAAAAATATATTTGTGTTAAAATTAAAACAGTAATGTACGATTCCAAATTTCCAAAAATCATTAAAATAAATATTATGAAAAAATGAAAAGATGATCCCTCTATAGAACACCACTGAGATTAATGTCGGTGGAAAATCTCCGTTCGCACAAAATTTCAATGAAAATGGAATATTTTGAAATTTTGAAAATCTCACGTCAACGTAGTATTACAAGAAAACGGTTAAGATTATAGGATATAAATATATTCCTCGTATCAAGCTATTTTAATTTAAGATTTTTCAAATGTCGATGATAGCCAAAGGGCTTTTAAAAACCAAAAATCTGAAGCAGGTATGAACATTTTTTCGAAAAATGAGAAACTAAATCCGTTGTTAAGTACCACTGAGATCAATTTGTCCTCACTCCTCAGAAGACAATTTTCCTTTCGTCATTACGTTTTCAATAAAACTAGAATTTTACGAACATTTATAACTATATTATTGTGTTGCCGGAAAAGATGACAGTTCCTAATACGATAAGGAAATATTATTAAATCATTACCTAAGAAATAAGAATTGTCATCAATTATGTAGACCATAATTTATTGGACAATTCTATCACGCATGACGTATCGCTTTTTTACTCTTAATTTAAAATTTTGTATTGAAACCAGATATCTACGATTAAGAAAAAAAATAAATTAAAGAAATATCTACATCAATTTTTAAGCTAAACTAGTTTTCAACAAAATTGATCTCTGCTTTGTTATAATTCAAAAACGAATGATTGTAAAAACATAAAACTTTCACCAAGTGTTTATTATATTATCATTTATTTTTTAACTGTTTTTAGATAATTCACATTTTTTATTATTATTCAATATCAATAAAAAACTTTGATTTTAAAACATGATTACTAAAGAAGTTGTTTTTAATAGATATTTTTTAAAACAGTAGTGCGTAATACATAAAAAAAATTGTAAAAGCATTTGAAGTGAGAATTTCATAAAATGTTTAGTGTAAGTATTCATTGTTCCTATTTAAGATTTGAAAATGTATTACAAGATTGAATTTTCTTTTTAAGTTTTTAATCTATAGAGTGTATCACAAAGTTCTGACAAATGAAATATTTTTTTATTATTATTTTTTATAAAATTAATAAACGTTTGTATTACACATGTAATATGAACTTTTTTATTTTTTTACATAGAAAAAAAAATAAGTTTGATTTAAATTATTTGGGCATTTACTATCTAATCAGAACCAAAAGTAAAAACCAGTTGTCTACTAACTCTCTGTTAGTAGGTAAAACGAAATTTTTCTATCTAATCACAGAATAGATTAACCATATGTCCATATGCGAATATTGATAATAAATAGGGCTCGGGACTTATAGTACTTAAAATCTTTAAAATAAGCGCTTAAAACATCATAAGTACTCAAATAAGTATTTAAAAAAACGTAAATTTGAGCAAAAATATTTAATAAAAAAAAAACTTTCTTTTTACATGATAAAGTAGGTACTAGACATAATTTGTAACTGTGCTAAAAATAATATAATTAAAAATTACAAAAAATATTGAAACAAAATGATTAGGAAAAGTTTCTAACCAAAAAATCAAAAATAAATCTTTATTTTATAAAAAATCAGACTTCACTTTCGAGGCATTTTGTCTTATTGTTTATAGATTTTCCGAGGGATTTTCTGAAACAACCATAAAAAGTAGACACTGGTCAAAAAAACAAAAATAATCAGAAAAACTGAAAATAAGCATCTTTTTAAAAAATCTTTGAAAAAAGCAAAAAAAAAGCACTTTCAAATTTCATAATTAAACGTGTTTTAACATGACAAACACTTTACACTTCCTAGCAATAGCACTCTGTTACATTTTAAGTCGATCCATAAAAATCAACAAATGCTCCAAGTCCCGAGCCCTGATAATAAATAATATGTACAATTTAAATAAAGCTGCGGTAGCGATAGGATAGAAAGCTCATTGATAATCCGTATCAAAAAAAGTATATATATACTTACGAGTAAAAGAAGAACAGGCCTTTTTTATGTTCCAATTTTGTGACGATACTATTAAACTTTTTTTTATTACTATTTTTTTTCACAGAGATGTCCCAAATATACTCAGGAGTGTCACCATGTCGCCCGATTTTTCGTTTTTTTTTGTCTGAGGGGAGGAAGAGGGGGAATTGTATTTTTATGTTCCAATTAATACATAGTTAGACAAGCATAGAAAATAGATTAAAGACAAGTTTCTTAAAATTGTCTACTATATAAGCAATATATTAATAATATTTTTAAGTTGGTTATTATTGTAGTATGTAGGTACCTAAACTTCTTTTGTAAGATTGTAAGATAACAACTTTGTATTCTATAAACGTTTTAAAAAAGAAGACAAAAATAATCTTCAAGCAGCATATTTCATATTCATTACAAGAAGTAAAATAAAAGAAACATGTTTGTGGTAACCACAAAATGTGGTGTCAAAAGACAATGAAACAACATCCACCCACTTAAAAATCTAGAAAATGAATTTTGTTTTATTTATTTAAATAAAATATATTTTTACAATTTTTAATGTAATTACTAATTATAAATATATATATGCATATTTTTCAAAATCTTTTTCTTTTTTTGTTAGGTATAGTATTTTTAGCACGTTGTAGATAAGATTGTATATATTTATATATATATATATAAGTCAGTCCAGTAAACATCCAAATATGTGCAATATATTAAATAAAACGATCTATGAGGCACATTTAAATTTGTGTCGTTTTTCCAGGATACCATAGTACCATACAAGTGAAGAATGACAGGTGGGGATTATTGTTGCACTGTGAGACATGGAGTGTATTCCTATTTATGTTTTATTCTTAAGTTATCATTATTGACTCAGTTATTTAACACCACAAACTCATAATTGTGGTTAGTTTTTAATTTACTGCTTGTTTATTTATGGTATGATATTGTCTAAATATATGAGTCAATAAAATTATCATAAACCAACATATCTAATTTTTTTTCAACATCTCCAATCTCAATATTTAAGCGTTGCCATTATTCATAATTAAGGTTAGGGACTTCATGTCCTTAAAAACCTTAAAATATGTATTTATTTATGCCCTAAAAAATCACTAAATATGCCATAAAAATAAAAACATTTAATAATAACATATAACAACAATGATTGACAATATCCTGCGATGGCACGACTTGTATAAGTATCATACAATATAGGTATGCAGTCTGTGTGTAAATAAAAGTATATTAGTGGTTCATAATTTCAACTATAAATGTTTTCGCAGATGAGGAAAACACAATCCACACTAATTTTATAGAATATCGTTTTAGGTATCTACATTTAAAATTTTTTTTATCAATTTAAAGAAAAATTAAATATTAATTTAAAAATATAAGTAAAATATGCACTTAAAATTAGAATATGACAAAATATGTACTAACACATGAAAAACAGTAAAATGTGTAAAATAAACTAATTAATTACTGTAGATTCTTGGTATTATGAAACAAATTTCTAAATTACTAAGCAATATTTTGAATGAATATTAGAAAACATGCAAACTTCTATAAGTTCCTACTCATAATATTTATTATTTTTATAATAATATGTATTGGGTAATGTATCATGTATATAGCATTAAATTATCAGAATTCACTGAATAATCTCAAACAAAAGATTGAGATATTAGAATATTTATTACAATATGTTTAGCAATAATAGAAAACGCATGATATAAAGTTTACAGAACATGTACCAAATTTCATGTTAATACCAAAATAATCAAAATTATAAATATTATAAACTAAAAACAAGTTAACAAAATAAAATAAAAATAGGTTCTGAGGGATGATTTACATCCACTTAACCTCACATAGTTATGTCACTGTCTGTCTTTAAATATTTTATTTTAATGTCATATTTATAAGTATTTAAATTAAAGATTTAACTTGCATGACACAATAACCACAAAAAAAAAAAATGACCATTGATTTACAATGTTCAATATAATTCATTAATAAATTTGATTTTTCAGATTTTAGTTAAAAATAAATACTTTTCAAATAAAGTATTAAATACATAGGTATATAACAAGTGTAAATGTATGAAAACATAATAAAACCAATATTCAAATAGAATCTAAATATAAATCTAATTTTACAAGCATGTTGTAATTATTTTGTTTGGCAATAAGAAAAATAAAAATATTTAATCAAACATACTTTAATATATACTAAATAAGACAACATAAAATATTATATTAAATTGTTAAGGTTATTTAAAATTTAGAAATATGTAAAAAAAAATATTGTTTTTTATTTAAATAAATAAATAGCATAGATGTATTAGCTGTGTAGACATATTTTAAAAATAAAAAACAAAACCTCTCCAAAATTATCATAAGCATTCAAATACAGTGCTTATAAAATGATTTAATATAGTAATAAAATGTTTTTAAGTAAGAAATCTGTTTCGTGTAAAAAACAAAAAATTAGTTTTCATTTGATAAATAAATAACAGAAATTTGATTATAAAATGACACTGTTATGGTTTTGACTATTTTTAATACAAATTTGAGATCAATCGTTCAATTTACGGTGGTATTAAATGATTTCTAAAAAAAGAAAAACAGAATAATGTAAATATTAAATATAAAATGATGAATATAATACTCATAAGAGAACATACTATCAAAAATAAGAATACTGTACATGTTAATTAGCCATTATCATATAGAATTAGCTAATAGAAACTATAAGTTTCTTATCATATTAATTCAAAATGATATGGAATACAAGATTTGAGCTAAGACTTCTCATAAATATAAGGCCAATTAAAAAAGTTCTCAGATTTATGTTTGTATATTAAACATAAAATATAGGAACTTAAATGAATATATGTCACAAGCTTCAATGTAATGGATTAAATGTCTAAAGAGAAATTATTCTCATCTAAGATTTAATTACCAAAATATTATTATTATATTTTTTATTATTTATTTGCTTACAAAAAGCAATATTTCTATACTATGAAATATTCTCGAGAAAAAAAAATTATACACTACTTAAGTAAATCTATTTCCTCTTCAGTTATTACATCAAAGTCACTTAATGTGCTTGATGATAAAGATATAACATCCATTTCTTGTTCTTTAGCTTCTTCACCTTGTTCCACTGTTGTACAGTTACGAAATTCTTCACTTTCAATAATATCTAAAAAAAATGTAAAATAAAAAAACCATTTACATTGTTAAACTAAAACAATAAATAACTTACTTTCATTTACTGCTTCTGAGAAATCCATAAATGCTTTATCAATTTTGAATTCATTAGTGATAGAGATGTCTTCAAATACAGTTTCCAAATCAGGTATGTCATCTTAAAATAAAAAAATTGAATTAAAAATATAGGTCATAGTTTGTATAATAGTAAATTATATTACCAGGTTCAATTAAATCATCAATAAGCTCATAATTACACGATGACACTTTTGAATTTGTATTATGCTCATTTATATTTGATTTTAGTTCTAACAAATTCATGTCAATCCAAAGTAAAATTATAATATAAGCTGTAAAAAAATATCATTTAATATGAGTCATAATGAAAATTATTATAAAGTATCAAAGTAAAAAATAATTAACATACCCATTACGAATGTTACAGTCATCATAGATACATATGAAGTTAACCGTTCCAGACGATCAATGGGTAATTCAAATATATGTTCATTTGCATAACATATAGAAGGGACTGCAGCCCAAGATAAAACCCAAATACAAAACAAAATCTAAACAAAATCAACTTAGTATTCAATATTGAATAATATGTACATATTAATAAATTACCATTTCATCAACACTTTTTGTTATGTGATGATGTCCAAGAATTTGTGATGAATATGTCTTAATGCTGAAAAAAAATTAAAGGAAATAATTAATGATTTTTATTTAAACGTGTTAATATTAAATAATTATATACACTAATTACTTACGTATCATGTAATGGTGTCCAATTAAAACTTTCATCCCAAAATTCAAATACAATAAAAAATAGTATCTGAACAATGTTGCAATAAACAAAAGGACCAATAAAACCGTAAGATCTAAAAACAAAACAACAAATTGTATTATTAAAAATAAAGTAAAAATGTTTAACAGAACAACGAGACTTAATAAATAACTACATATTATATTATTTATTCTTGTCTAATCTAGAATATTCAAAAATAAAATCTTAGCCATATGAACATTGCCTAAGGTGCTAAAATCAAGCAAAATAAAATTATATTAGGTACAAATAAATAATAATTGGTAATGCAAATCTCACCTTAAAAACATAGGTAATATTATAATATTATGAATTCTTTAAATAGTTTAAATAAATGAACTGTATAAGCTATATTATATATTTATTTTATTGTGAAAAATAAAATACATTAAGATAAGAAAAAATTATGTTACAAAAAATATGGTTTAAACTATGGTCTAAACCATCAAACGTGCGGTAGATAGTATATTAGACGAGTACCAAAAATATAAAGCACCTAATTATAATGTTTTTAATATTAAAAAAAGAAAATAAGTACCTATACCATATAGATTTAGATATTTAAATGTAAGTTTTTTTTTTTTTATTAAGTAGGTGTGTATTATTAATTAATTTTTTTATGAAATTCTTTGTTAAGTATCTTAATATTTTACTAAACTTGAAGTGTAATTAGAAAGTGTAGGTAAATATGTAAAAAAAAAAAATTATGATATTAACAGTTCAAACAATAAAATACTGTGGCTTGGTGTGGTACGATCGTACACTCAACTGCAGAAACGCTCTGAGTGTACGTATCAGCCGGTGTTGCTAGCTCCCGGATGGGTAACCACCCGGGATTTTAGTGACAAATCCTTGCCACACATACAAACAAACGTGTTTCAAACTACCGTTCCTCCCCCAACAAATAAATAAAAACCATCCAATGGCCTTTGTTGCCAAGGATTAATTAATAAAAAAAAAATAAAATAAAACACCATAACACTTTTATTCTCAGTGATAATAGTAAAATATTGGACAAAACTTTAACTAAATAATCTTATAGTCTATAATACTCTTTATATTATTAAAATTTGGTGGTGTATAGTAATTAAATTAAAATCACTTGGGTTATGTTGTAATGTTAGCATTATTAATTAATGTTTGCATCATTTATTTGATAATATTTTTAAACACCTCATTGTTTTTTCTTTTACAATTATTTCTAGAAACACTTAAACTTTTTTTAATATTTACCACTTAAATATAATTTTTATATTATTTTAGTGAAAGTACTATTTCATTTAATTTTAACAAAATATTTTTGTCAATTGCTAATTATCTATTAAAATGTATTGCTGAATTCTACTATAAATTAGGCGTTAACTATTTAAATTAATTAGGTATCTATATCAATTAGTTATTAAAGACAGAAATAGTATAATTCTACAATACCTAGCTATTTTTTTATAACCTTTTTTTCAATACTAGAATATAATTACAAAATAATTCAATTCAATGTATTAAAAATAATTAAATAAGCATCTAAGCCTAAAATTAAAGTTAATTTTATTATAAATAAAAAATATTAAATAGAATTTCTTGAAAAGAGTATAATAGAACATCTAACTGAATATCATAACAAAAACAATATTATGTAGGAAAGTATTTTTATTTTTATTTTTATTTTTTTTAACACTATTTTAAAGTGTTTGTTTTGTTTTTAGTTAAGTAGTTGTAATAATAGTGCCAATACACGGCCTTTGGCCTTGGGACAATTATTCTGTTTAACCCCACTTGCCAACTTGCCTCCAATAATTCCTTTCATTAGGAAACGCCCCATAGAATAGGTCAACAATTTTTAAGTTGTTTTTTTGTTTGTTATCAATAATCAAATTATTCAAAACATTTTAGTAGATAGGTAGTTAAAATAGTCATGAATATTTCTATGATGTTATAGTATGACAATGCAAAAGGATAATATTTATTTTTAGGTGATAATCACTGTAAAACAACAAAACATTAAGTAGATGGTATGAGTACTCATAAATATTAATACTTATATAATTAAGTATACAAATTACTTATAATATCTACATACATAATTTCATTAAAAACATAAAGTTAAATGTATTATTATTATTTTAGTAAGAAGATATGTAATAAGCTATCCATATTTTATTGACATGTTGATAATTAAATAAATTATTATAATTTTAAAATAATTTATGATGGTATTATATAACGCGCTATTATACAACTAGGTAGGCATATGAAATCAAATATGTTGACTCTTTAACAATTTTAAATAGTAAAATAATAGGAAATTATTATTCTTATTTTTACAATCAAATAATATTGTAAATTAGTGAATTATTTTTTTGTCAATTGAATGACATGAAAAGAGTAAATCTATGAAAATTAATAAGCTCTAATGGGACACTGAATATTTTCTCTCGGTTTTTGTAGAGAATTTGGAGTTAATCCAAATAACACTTTTGTTTATACCTATCATAAATAAAAAAAAAATTGTTATTAAATAATTTTATATTTATGCTATAAAAGTGAGTGTACTTGTGAACAAATTATAAATAGGATCTAAAGAAAAGAGATACCATCAATCAGTAAACAGACGAGGCTCAGTGATTTAAAGAAAAATTATAATAGCCGATATTTAGTAAAATCTCAATAGGACAATGTCCACAAACCATTTGACGAATACTGTGGTGGATTGCCTGAATGATTAAACACCACACTGACACAAACTCATGTGTGGGCAACAGGGTAGAAATAGTAGCTCGCACACATGTCGGTCTTCCCAACGTCAGCGCGACAGACTTTTACTGTGCGACCAGCCGTGGAACGCTAGACAGAGACTACCGGTAACAGTATCACCGGACAGCTGATAAACATGAAACATTAACATGAGACATTACACTCACTCGTAGACGAGTACGCTGGGGTAGATGTAGACGAAAAACCACGGGACCAGCCAGTACGAGCCCAGGTAGTTCTTAAGCTGTACGAACATGACGACAATCCGTTCAAAGGCGTGCAGGTCGTCGGTGTCGGGCGACGGCTTAGGTACCGCCGCCGCCGGGCACCGGGACTGCCGCCCGACATCGTACTGCGGGTTCATCACTGGACAGCGATTCATAGCGTCCGTCGTCCCCGCGGCGCTACAGCCGATCCTCAATTACGCGGCGGTCGTTGCGCGGCGGCGGAGTGGACGGTCGACGGCGACGGCAGTGGTGTTCGTCTCATGGGACGCGCGTGAGACGAGACAACGACGTCGGCAAAAAAAAATATAAAAACGAATAATAAATCCAATGCAACAATTATAATGTTAAAATATCGCGTGCGGAGAACAGTCGGTCAGGCGCGCGAGCACTAACGAGATCGACGATACGCAGTGCACTAGAACAGCGGCGCGTACGAAACTGTCGTAATAATAATAATGACAAATGGTAAATGGTAATATGTATTGTTATTACTATATACCGAAACCTATCTCAGCCCACGGCACGATCGCCGTCGCACGAGTCTTTGTTGTTGTTGATAAACAGCTGTTCGGCACATAAACAAGTGCGCCGCGCCGCGCCGCACCGCACCGCTCCGCCGCAGCACCTGTTCGGGAGGCCGTGAACCGGGGCGATGGTGCCATGCCATTGGTCAAAAATCAACACGGGCGCACGGCTATCGAAAGCTCCACCGTCGTCGGTATTATTAATATTATGTTATTGTTACTATTGTGGCGTGATCGTCGTATTTTGCGTCGCCTACAGACCACGACTACTGAGTAGGTATAACCTGTACACTCGTTAATATTCGTAAATTGTTAAACGTGAATAACTATGGCTTCAGACTTGTTGTGCATGACCAAGTCGAGTTCTATTCCGTATTTCTGTCATTATTACGATGCGTTTGTTAATGTGATTGTCGTCGTCCGTCGTCCGCCGTGTACGGGTTGTACGCTATTTGCAAAGAACGCTGCAAAGGCAGCTCACACAACGGCTTTGATTTTCTTAATTTTCATTCGACTATCACATTTTCGCGTTCACGATTTTTGGGGGGTGGACACAAAAATAACAATTTCTAATTTATACTTATTTTAATACAGCCATATGATATTAACAGTTAATAGAATAAAATAAAAATAAAAAAAAAATATATAATTTTAAAAAGTTCAATATTAGGACAAATAATAACATCTCTTATTCATATTTGGTTCATTACAGCCATATTATAATATGAATAGTTAATAAAATAAAATTTGGTACATATATCGTTGCGTTTCACGATACCCAGTCACGAATTGTTTTTGAAGGTTTTGGTTACTTAATGATTCATTATTATGTTACATTATTTAAAGATAACAATTTGGACGCAGTTTACGTATTATGCCCAAATTAATAAGTATCTACTTTGCAGTTTGCAGTAATGTCGGTACAGATAGGTTCTTAATATTGTATGTACGTTGTACACACTACGAATATCATTATGTGTTTGTTGTATGTATATATTATGGCTAATATTTATTTCCCCGTTAGACTTTCAAATATTTTATATATACTTATCTACATAATGATTACAGGGGCGGATCCAAAAATTCATCAAGGGGGGGGGAGGTAATTAAAATATATTCATTAGATACTATTCATATCTCCTTAATAACATACTTATTAATATAAACATTAATTACTTATATTATTTACTTATTATAATATTCACCATTTAGAATTTATTCTTACAAGCTGGTATCAATGACAACATTTTTATACTTTTATAAATTTATAAAATTTAAATATAATAATAGCTCAAGGGGGTATTCACCCTTTTAACCTTCCCTTGGAACCGCCACTGAATGATTATTGTTATAATATTTAGTTCACACGTGGTAAACACACAGACACTTCATAATTATAGAGCGGAACACACCAATATAACTTATATGCGAAGAAATACTCACAGTCAAACAGTGGTGAACTAACCACTAGACTCGTGAGGCAAATTTGTTAAGTTATTTCATTTTTATTCTCAAAAAAGGGAGAGGCGGTAAACACTGAGCGTGCCTTGGGACGACGAGAAGGTTAACCACCACTGCAATCAAATACATTTAAGCTAATGCCAAAAACTTTAAACTATACGGAGATAACAGAACCAACCTCAAAATATTCGACAACTTTCAAGAGCCATTAGGCCTTGGTCGAGACAGCATCAAAACAATTCTTAATTTTTTTAAATTATCAAAATCATATAACCTAATCTGTGTAGTATATACCAACTTAGTGTAATAAAATTGTACTATCACTACTATTGTATATTTGTATATATTTTATTGTTCTACCCCTTTTTCTTTTTTTCTATTCATAATGTAAAACATAGTGTTATAATTCCCCTCAATTTATTTATTTATTTTTAACTTCTAATAACCATTGTTTTTGCTTCAATATAAAAAAGTAATAACAATAATGAAATACTTTTTTTCTCTGAGCGCGTTTAATAGTATTTAAATATTATATAATAATCACTTTGTTAACAGTTGCCGTTATTCACATAAATAATAATTTTTTAATCAGTTCTATTTATGTCAGCATAATGGTATGCTACCAGCGGACAGCGGTTCCTAAACTTACGACCACTTGAGAAATAATTTGTGTTTCGCGGAACCCCCTTTTTTTAAATAATTTAAATTAATAATTTTTAATAATATAAATAGTCCAAATATAATATAAAATAATTTTCTAAATAATCACATGTATCTGGCGGAACCCTTAAGATTTTCCCACGGAACCCTAAGGTACCGCGGAACACACTTTGGGAAACGCTGCTCTACACTAATACAGCCTATACTTGTAAGTTGTAATGTATGTATAAATATACATACAGACATATTTTTTATTTTACCTATGCATGAATTATAATTATATAATCTAAGATAATTATTAGCCATTATATGGGTAAGCATTAATTATTAATATATAAATTATAAACTGTAGCAGTCAGCAGAGTACAGTGAATCAAGATCAATAACTCTACATGGATAGGTGTTATTTATCGATACAAAGACTAAAGATTATTATGCTATAATTAGGATTAGGATTTTGATGCAATTTGCATTGTTTTCCAAAGCTTACTGTAGAATATTCTAATAAATTAGTTTTATGTACCTACTTCTGCTGAATACAAATAAAAACATTTATTTTTTATTTTGACATTAATATGTCTAAAGATAAAAAATTGTGTGTACCTACCTAAAGAAAAAAATGCAATGTTTTTTGGTTTAACTAGCAATGTATTATTTTGCGAGATGAAAACTGAGTGTCGTGTTCCAATATTATAATTTGTACTTTTCCTATAAATAAACCATTACATACCTACAGGCTACAATTACTTTTTGATATAAATAAATAAACCTAAAGATGAGTAATTTATTTTATAGCCTGTCATAAGACTATTGAATATTGATGATCATTGTTGTAAGACCAAGACTAAGACTATAATGGCACTGCTATACCAAAACTAAGAGTTAAAACCGAGCCTACAAGAACAAGATCAAGACCAAGACTGCCAGAGTCTTGGTCTTGGTCTTGAATTGCTCATCACTACATAAGACATATTAATGATACTATATTTTTTCGAAAGGAAAAAACTTAAGTTTTTCATCTCTTCTGTCTCCATTATGAAATTATTTATAGTTTATAGGTAATTTTTTTTTAATATTTTGAAAATTTCTAGATTATTTTTTAATCTTTTAGAACATTTTAGAGTTTTTGAATACAAAAAGTGAATTTGAAATTTTACTTTTAAATTTTTATACACCAACACGATTTTTTTATAAATATAATAAATTATAAAGTAGCTTATCATATTATTAGTATTAATATTATATATTTTTTTTTAATTTTTAAGCTATAATACATTTTAAGTCATTTTTATAACTTTTTTTTGTAAATTTTGTTATTTTCGCATTTTAAGGCAATTTTTCAGGACATTAAAATCACAGTCCAAGTTATAATTTTATAAAAGCTCCTTGTATCTATAATGTAATGTATAATCTAATGTAATATTATTGATCCTTAAATTATTTTTGTAACAAATATTTCAAAAGGTTCTAATTATCCCATATTTTCATGTTGTAAAATATATTATATTTATGGTATAAGTATGATGTACTTTTGTGCATCTATATGCTTTATAATATGATTAATAATCATAGATTATTGTATGAAAACAATTCGGTTCTAAGTTATATATGATGCCTATACATATATGTATGAGTATGAATATCAAATTCTATAGAAATTATGAAATTCGTGTGCATTTAACTGCATAACGCATATAGATATGAAATGGATTTAAAAAAAATTATAATTTATGGTTAGGTATGCTGCCTAGCAATTAGTTTTTTGACCACACAGATATTCTATATTTGGCACAATACGCTACGTCACAGTAATACAGTATTATATCCCCCACTTGGCTTAAAAGAAAATATAGTCTTTTATTACATGTGATGTACATAGTATACAAGTTTATTATTATTATATTATGTATATTATTTTTACACACATTATAATTATTCTACATAATATTATTACAGTCATTCGCCACGGTGACTATATTTTCTCTTTATATCACACAACCATGATTCATATACCTATGTATGATAATAAGTTAAATTTTTCAGTTGAATAGGTACTAAATAATTTTACTTACAATTTTACAATATTAAATAACTTGTGATGTAGTTATAATTTAAAATAACTAAATAAAGAAAATTTAAGAAATATCAATATGAGGTGAAATTATCAAAATAGTTTTGTAAATTAAAAAAAAATTACATTTTATACGATTTACTTGTACTACTTGTAGAGTCGTATAACTTATCTAGTTCATCTTGGCACTCGATAATCGTTTAAAAACAGTGGTCCGAAAACTATATTTTGTTCGATATAATAACATTATAGTTTCCGGATCACAGTTCTTTTTATAATCGTAACGATTGCCGAGTGCCAAAATGAACTGAACGAGGTTATACATATACATACTTATTATAAATTATAATGACGTACCTATACGTAAACAATAAAATAAAATATAACCTTTTAAAGGTATATATTGTATCATATATGGTAATTATTAATTATTAATTCATTAAATACTAAATATATTAGACCAGGCGCCCACCGACCACCAAAGTATTATGGCATGTGCTGTAATAGAATTCATCTAACCTAGCATTCTATACTTTATGAAAACAAAATAAACGTATTATACTACTGCACTGATAAGGCAATTATTTGCGTGTCACTTTAATGTTATTTAAATGCAGCATGTTTTTTCTTTTCGTTACGTCGTTTACATTACGAATAATGCGCAAGTGTCTTGTGCCTGCAGTATAATCATGCATTTTATGTGACAATGCAGTATCATTTCATTTATTCATTTTGTAAGATAAATCACTGTATTTAAAATTATTACAATATTATCATAATAAACAATTTATAAAATATTGTTATATATAAGTATTAAATTTATGTACGAACCTATTACTATATTAATGACGTGCTCAATTATTTAAAAGAGCTAGATGCAGTCCAATGCAGGGATATCATTTTTTAACTGCGTTTACAATTTTCGTTTTAACGAAAAAAAATTGTATTCTCGCATTTACCTGTAGGCGGCTATAATTGTAATAATTACTTTAAATACTGAAATATCTTAGTATCATTTTTTATGTATATAATAATCTTCTATAAACCAATAGTATTGAACAAAAATGTCCACACCATTATGTATGAACAAAAGACGATTTCTACTTTTAGAAAATTTTAGATTGAATTATCATATATTATTATTCTATACCTAGCTAAATAAATCGAAATAATACTTTATTATATAAATCGTGTATAACGGGAATTTGTGTGTTGTATATTTTTTATAATATCCTCACGTATAAATCTCTCCGTGCACATGGGACAGTAAATATACTTGCATTACGCCTTATGGTCTTATCATATATCTTATTTTTATCCATCAACTTAACTTCTATGAAATATTAAAAATCACAGTAAAAAAACTAAAAAATGAATTTTAATTCTAATACAGTTATTTCTGTGTTTATAACAAGTCAATACACAAACCAAAAAGCCAATGGAGTATTGGACATCCTCTATCCCCCGTCACCACATTCCTGTACTATTTGTCTATTTGTTATAATTGTACGTATACAATAACACATAAATACTTATTTTTTACAAGTATGAGGTAACTTCATTTTTGAACTTAATAACAGTTAGGTCGGAGATAATGGTTTATTAAAAAAAATTGTATACGTTTTGCATGTGATTTATTTTAATAGTCACGCCACATTTTTTATAATGAATTATTCATTAATATTATAAAAAAATTACATCCTCATGGTGTGCTCGATAAATTATACATGTTTTACTTTTGTTCGGAGTTAATTGGACCCCTTGTATTATTTGTCACTCTCGGTATTATTGAAATTTTTTTTATACCTACCATTTTCAATTAATTTTTTCAATACGTATATAATTCAAGGTGATTGGTATGAAATGTAATGTAGTATAATAAAATAAACTTAAAAAGTAACCTAATTAAAAAAAAAAATTATATGAGTAAGTACAAAACAATCATATTGATAGAATGGATAGTTTTAAATATTAACATAAGGCTTCCGAATGATTTTTAATGAATAAATCCTTAATTTACAGCAAACAAATTAAAGATTCTCAGTTCAATTTTAATGTGTTTTATGTATTATACTAAATAAACATTAACTTGATTACTAAAGGTCTAAAACGGTAAAACCTAATTGGTATTTTATGTTTATTGTTTTGTGTTGGTAATTTGGTCTCGTTCTATTGTTTAGTATTCAAATATACCGCCTACTAATTATTTAAATACTTATATTTTTTTTTTTAATATATATGATATAGTATTTTAAAATATCAATGAAAATTACTTACATTTATACATATTATCATATTTTATTTTTAAATATCCACTTGAATATATTATAAAAGAATTTCTCATTAGATTTGTTTTTATAAATTGAAATATCTAAATTCTATAAACGGAAATAAAATCAGTATAGCAATAACTTGTTAAGTAAATATTGATAATTAGAAATCAAGTTAGCTAAATATTAAGTAACCTATCGCTATTAATATTATAAATTGTTCCCTACATAGGTACCTAATGACTATTGAAGAAGTAGAAACCCTGGCAGACAATAGATTTTAAGCAAAATATTATCTAAAAAAAATATAATTACTTATATGATTATTTACTATATAATAGCGAGTCGATAGCTTCGACGAGTAAACGTATTTAAGGTGGTGCAATTGAATTTTGAAAAAAATGTTAGGTGAATGGATATTTTTTATCCGTTCAATAATTATTATGTACAGTTTAAAATATAAGCAGAATATCTAATGTTTTGTAACATTTTGATATTTGATATACCAAATAATTTTTAAGTTACCATCATATTGTTTTATACCGATATATAATCAACAAATATTTCTACTTTTTCATTTCTTGGTTGAATATTTGTAAAACAGTCACTCACATCGTTCGAATTCAAAAATGGTAAACCAAAAAAGTATTTTAAATATTTACCGATTTTTGCATTTTTTTTTATACTCACTACTTAAGCCAATTGTCTGTATTTCACGCCACCAGCTAAGTGAAATCAGCATCCTTTTAAACTAATAGAAGGCCAAACTTTTAGTAGAGCTAAATGAATTGCCTTTTCAAAATCAGCAAAAACTGTTTTTGGTAAAAATGTTATATTGAGTTTGCTATATTCAGATATAATGTGCATAAACGCTTTTTCATATGTTTTAATTTCTTTAGTGGGAAGTATAAAAAATAAAAGTGGTAAATAATTACTATTTTGTACACCATGAACTGTAAAAATTTGGGTAAATAATTTCGGAAAACTTTTAAAAGTTCCATTTACAAAAATTGTATCAACTTTACTCAAAAATTTTAAGTTAGTTTCAGTAGAAAATAATAAAATGTTTGATGTGTTATCATTTACAAATAAAAAATTTTCATTACGATTCGTAATTAATAAATGAGTAATGACTCATATTATCTAGAGAGATATTTAATTCATTAAAGTTCACAGGTAACTTTGGCATAATAGATGATCGAGCATGGGGAATATTTTTTCTTATTAATGTTAAATCGTATGTTGTCAAAGTGTCTACGTCTTGTGTAAGGTGGCTATGAATAATCTTACTCGGCTTTTCATTAATATCATCAACAGCTTTACGTTTCACTTGATTACTTACAGTCTGTCTGTTTAATGTTTCATCACTATCTTTTTCGTGGTTTTCTTGATTTAAAACTTTTTAATAATTACGTTATTATTTAAATAAATATATGCTGTACAAGTTTTTTTTAGCACTGCAATATCGATCAATGTTATTTTTTAAATTTTTATAGAAACGACATTTATAAGTTAAAACCATTGATTACAAATAAAGTGCGATTTTTTTCACTCAACATTTCGCTCAAAATTTCATTCGACATTATAAATAAATAACACAGAAAAATTATTATATTGGAACGTTCTTAGCAGTAGTAAAGCGACGACTAAGGTGTACTTATTAGTATCTACATTATAGTAATCGGTCAAAAAGTCCGGGGACCAAAAGACCGTGGACAAAAAGTCCGTTTTAAAAAAAGTTGGACAAAAAGTCCGGATTCAGTTTTTATAGTCAGATAAAAAGTCCAAAAATTAATATTTATTTTAAATATTTAAAAACTTTAAAATGTTTGTAGACATTAAATATTATATACATTATATTATTATATTTTATTATATTTTTTTTCGATTTTCTTATTTTCATCTATAATTATATAATTTATTATCAATTTTAATTTTAATAGGTACATATATTTAAAAATATTAATATAGGTACAATCACAGAATATCTTAGGAACAACAATATCAACATTTATTTGTAACTATAAATACATTTCAACAAACAATGAATTTTTTTTTATTTATAAATAAGTCAATTAAACTAAAACTAAAAAAAAAAGTAGTATATACCTATAATAAAAAAAATTTAAATTTGTCATTACTATAGATACCTAACTATAGTGGATTTCTGTTATATTTTTGTTAGTTATACAAAAATATAATAATATAATATATGTACAAACATTTTTAAATTTTTAAATATTTAAAATAAATATTAATTTTTGGACTTTTTGTCCGACCCCAAAAATGTGCTCGGACCTTTTGTCTGACTATAAAAACTGAATCCGGACTTTTTGTCCAACTTTTTTTAAAACGAACTTTTAGTCTATAGACTTTTCGTCCGGAATTCTTACATTATACTGTGATTATATTTTATCAGTCAAGATTAAATAATATAGAATTAAAAAACCCTACCCACAACTCGTCTGTACCCAAAATAAACTCGGACCGCAATTAGGATTAGACCTTTTTTTTTAGTGATCTTCGGAACGAAACTAGTATGCAGCCATGTATGCATTGTATAATTATCAAAATATTATATATTAATATTAAATGTTATAACCAGTGTCGGATTTAAGGGGGGGGGTCCAAAGGGCCTCCTCCCCACTGGCATAAGTTAAATACACATTTAAAATTATTGTCTATTTGTATGTATTTGTTAATTACTGAAAAAATGTAAGATTTTTGTTTTGGACTATGCTCGCCCTATCAAAAAAAAAATTAAATCCTGGATCTGCCACTGGTTATAACTTATAAGAAATAGGTATAAGTGATCTTTAATTTATTCGTATTTATTTGCCAATGGTCTGCCAACTTCAATGTTGGGAAAGGTCTACGACCTTATTTTAATTTACTAAATATTATACAGATCAACGGTATATAATTATATGAGTCGACATACGGTTATAGTTGGTGTTAGCTGTTAGTTACCTACTTATATACATACATATTAATATATTATATTATTTTATAATATTTCTGTTTACGGGTTAGTGGTTACATTTTTTTGCTTAACATTATTTGAAAACTAACCTTAAGTATGAATGTATAATATGGTGTGTTTATTTAAGTAGTAACTCGAAATATTCAGTTATAACACCTTGATTTAAATAAGAATTTTTAAGGAAGATAGAGAATACTAAAATACATATTCTGGGTCAATGTTTCCTACACTATATACAGTGTATACATGAGAAATGAAACTTATGGATAGGTATATTTTGTTTAAATTACAACATATTTTATTTTCACAAAATTCAAACAGTTCTATTTTTTAAACAGTTTTGGGAATTTTAAAATATATGATAATAATAATATATAATATAATATGTGCTGCTATTTAAACAAAATATACAGGTCTTATCGCGCATGCTGACGCCGGAAGTGTTAAAATCTTGAATATTGGTCATATTATATGTTTTTAGTGTTTTATATCTCATTCGAAAATTCCCAATTTAATCTAAGGTCATCCGGCTGTGATATTTTTATGTTACTATATTTTAAGTGAAACATAAAACATTCATTGCGATATTGCGCATCATATTATGGTTACCTCTGAGGTAATTTAGATAGTTTGAATATTTTTAAACCCGAAAACTGACGAGAAAGAAATTGCATGTGTCAAATAGATAAAAATAATTACATTTGATTTTCAATAACACCTGAGTATAATATATCCTTATATATAACCCTATGTATATTACATCTCCCTTCGATATCTGTACAAAAAAAATGTATTCCGATGTATATAAATTATAATTCATAGTATCTATAAAGCTATACATAATTATTACTATTTTCAATCACCATACAAATTTTTATTATATAATTTTCAAATCGCTTAATGTTTAGTAAATAAAATAATATATACCTGCTTGACTGCTTATATCTATATTTAGTATTTATATTTGCGCACATTTGTTACGTAAACAACACAAGAACGTATTAAAACTATACGACCATTATTCTTTAACTACGATTTAAAAATTGCTGTCTTGAGTGGTGGACACATACACAACATTTTGTTTTCGTTCTCATAATACATTATACACGTGTAATGCAATATATAAGCTATAGTTATAACTTACCAATTCCGGAGAAATCGTATTTTAATTTTAAACAGTATCTATAGCTATGTTAGCCTAAGTACTAGCGACAGTTGTTTTTCACCGATCACTTACGTAAAAGTTGTTTTTGTAATGTTGTGTTGACAATTTTGTTTTCTGGTATAAAAATCATTTTATTGTAATTATAATTTATACATAATAATACATTTAAATATTTATATTATGGTAATATGGTTGTACACATAATACATAAATATACGTAATTCAAATCAGTGGCGCTCAAACTATATTTTTGTAGTATAGGAAACTGTATAACAATTTTTGAAATTTAAATCTTCTATACCTACTTGTATCGAAGAATAACCCAACTCAGACATCGGTGATCAATCGTAATTAACTGTAATTACGGTATCGACTTACACTATGCAGTCTTACTAACGCATTGTATACCAACATTTATTGTCAATTTCAGTTGTTTTTTAAGATGTTTAAATTTTATGCAAATTATATTATAATATATATGTAAAATATTGAAATTTAATAATACAGTCGATAGGCTTCTATCCACGACGCGAAACTTCCATGAGCCCATTGACCATGGTCCATGAGTCATGACCAATGACCATTGATCATTTTCGTTTACCAGCAATTTTAGATCATGAATACTTAACAAAAATTGAATTATCATACATATTAGTATATTACTATTACCAATGTATCGTGGTTAATTTCAGACGATTATAGTTGTTAACTGTTGTACATAAATAATATACCTACGTGTAAATTATTAAACGGCATTTCCTTAAATTGTAAGTAATACGAATGATATGATATGTAGGTTAGATTAGATGAAAAAATAAATGTATTCGGCGCGTTCAATGCACATTTTCTTTGGCTTAATCTAGTCTACTGCATCACACACGTCTATTATTAAGTGGAGTAGATCAATGCATGTTGATATGCAGGTTTAGCCACTGGCCAGGTAGATAGGTAGTTAGTAGGTACTGTAATTACCATAAAGCAATTATTATAAACTTTCTAACATAAATTACAATGTAAATGTTATTGTAATTTATAAAATGCCAAAATGGGCATGTATAGTGTATACCATAATACATTTATCAATTAATACATTTTGTTGGATAATTATACTCATATTATGCAGAAACTGCAAAGCGAAATATTTCTCTATAGTTTTTAGGATAATATATATACTATATATGTACCAATATACTATAGTACCTACTACCTATATTATTGATTTACAAGATAGAACATATTAAGATGAACTCCATGTAAAAACAATTTTTCATAATATTTATTGAGTAATAACTTTAAAATTCACCGGAGGGAGGGGGTCATGTTTGTAAGATAAGTATACACTTTAAATTAAAATTTAAAATGTAATGTTATAATAAATTTTAATACTTAGACTCTCTTTGAGCTATTTATACAGTAAATTTGACACTTTTTTCAAATTTGTATGTAGTTTAAAATATTATGATAGGGTAAAAACGTTTGAAAAATCAACACACGGTTTGCAAAAAGCTGTTCATTTCTTAGTTAAAAAATATTCAAAATTTATGATTAAAATATTTTTTAGAATCTTTTAAAATAAGAATTTTAACAAGATCTCGAAAATTACAAATTATTTTGTAGTTAGAAATTTGTACATATTTTCTGCTTAGACCTAAAATTTGAAAATTAAATTTAAAATTTTTTTAAAAGTTTAGCAACATTAAAAAAAAATTCTATCTAAAAGTCGAATTCATTTTTTATGACAATTAATAACTTTTCTCTTTAAACAACTTTTGTTTTCTTTTGGTCACTATTCCTAAAACGAATAACCGTAAAATCTTGAAAATTTTACCAAACATTTATAAGTATTATAATTTTCTTTCTAAAAGTGATATCATTTTAAAAATAACTCTTTTTGATGAACTATTTATAGGTATGAACATTTTTTTTAGTATATTTCATTTATAAATATTGATAAAGAATTATTCGCTGCATCAATATTGTTGAAAATTTAATACAAGATCCCATATAAACTGTTATTATGCCTGTATAAAAAATACAGCTACAATTTTTTTTATAATATGCATCTGAAATTCATTTTTACAAAATTCGTCAAAATCATGAAAATTTACACATTACAAATATTTAATAGTAAAAAATGTATAAAATTCTCAAGTTTTATAACTGAGGTATGAAAAATTAATACAACGTTTCTTATAAAAGTGGTGTAAATTTTTTTTGTGTATTTACGTTCAAATTTTATTTTAATTTCTTTTAATAACAACTTATGAGGAACCTTGTATTCAATTTCAATGATTTTAACAAAACAAAACATTTTTTATCGATAATAAGAAAAAAACAAAAAAGCTAGCAGTTAATGGCGAATTCTCCAGGAATGCTCACCTTAAGAATAAAAACGTTATTAATCAAAATACAAAAATTATTTTGTAACCAATAATATATAACGTATTTAAAAAAAAACATAATATTATTAATTTCTGGATCTGCCATTGATCACCGACAGATTAAAAGAGGAACTTGATCAAGTTGATTTTGTTGCACATATTTTGGATGAAACATCTTATATAATAAACAAATCTCAGTTTTTTACTGTTATACGCTTCGTAGATAAAAATGGCGATGCTCAAAAGATATTTCTTCATTTTACTGATGTAAGCAATGATCGATCTGCCATAGCATTATTTGAACATATCAAAATAATTTTAAATAATTTTAATATCTGTAAAAAACTTATAGCCCAAACGTACGATGGAGCTGCTGTTATGTCTAGGCAAAATAATGGTTTAAATGATAAAGTTAAAGTTAAAGAATTATATCCTTATGCATTTTTTGTTCATTATTATAGCCATATGTTAAATTTAACTCTTCAACAGTCAGCTTAAATTATTAAAAAGTGCAGTATTTTTTTCCAAACAATGTCTAGACAATATTTTCATTCGCTGATGTTCTTTTTGATATACTTCAAAATAAAGCTATGGATATAGCAAATTGTATAAAAAATATTTAATGAACTTAAGAGGACGTCTCATCCGCATGTGTTGTCTCTGTCTTACACACGTACGACATAGTAAATTTTCGTTCACCAGTTTCAATAGTATGCTTTTAGTTTTAATATTAAAGTGAATTTACCTATTATCAAACTTTTAGGTAAGAACATTATCAGTGTTCTTTCGTTAGCTTTTTACTACATTTTAATTTTTAAGTGAATTATGATCATTATCAAATATTTAATAATTTCATACTCATAACTCACCTAAAAATTAAAATATCGTAAAAAGTCAACGAGAGAACACAGATAATGTTCTTACCTAAAAGATTAATAATAGGTAAATTCACTTTAATATTAAAACTAAAAGCATATAGACGTTTATTTAGTAAAATATTAGATAATATTTTGAATCAAATTAAGAGTAGATTTGAATCTATTAGAAAATTAGAGTTTTTTTCATTATTTAATTATTCTGAGTTGTATGAAAAATATAATAAAGTATTTCCTGATAATGAACTTAAGTGTTTAAAGAAATAGTATGGAAGATTCTTTGATATTCTCCAGTTAAAAAATGAGTTGCATGCTTTGTACAGTTCGGTAGATTTAAAAAATAAAGCAATTTTCGAAATAATCAAATTCATGAATTTAAATAAACTTAGGACTAAAAGAAGTATATAAACTAGCTAAATGAATTGCAACTATTCCAAGTACAATAGCATCAGTGGAAAGAAAATTCTCTATACTTGGAAGAATAAAAACATATTGTAGGTCTACTCAAGATCAAGATAGACTATCTTCTCTATCAATATTATTGATTAAAAAAATAAACTATTAGAAGATTTAAAAATGAGCCCTGAATTTTACGATAATGTAATGGATAAATTTGTTGAAAAATAAAGAAGAATTAATTTTATGTATAAATAAAAAATATGTGAAGGTACCTTATTTTAGTTAAAAGATTTAGTAAAGACTAAGTCTTATTTATAAACGAATACAAATTTGTGTAATGTGTATATTAACTGTATTATTTATTAATTATAAATTAAATATAGCATCTTTAATAGCCAATAGCCAATAGGTACATTATGATAAATGAGCATGCCCATACATCAGTCAGCATTCGCCACTGCCTATTACATAGCAACTTAAAAATAATCAAAATATTTTTAAAATTATACCATGTATAGAAAATGATAAATTAATAATAAATATTGAATATACATTTCATGAAAATTTCAAGTAACTGTCTACAGTCCACAGTTTTTTATTTTCAAATTATACTAAAAAAATAAAATTTATATTATCGAAAACAGGATTTGTCTAAAAAACCTCATTTTTAACTCAGGTAATTTTTGGGTCATTCGTTCAAATTAATTACGCAATGATGAGTAAGTCATCTTCTTTACAGAGCAATTCAGCAATACAATGTTTTTTTTTATATATACACGCAAACAAGCCTAGATATACACTATCATGTATATATTATAAGTAAGAACTATTTGTTATGCAAATTGCAAAATGCAGCGTTTCTTACTCTCTTATTAAATAATTTACATTTCGTATTAAGAAATCGAATAATTATTTTACCAAATATATTTTTAGTAAAAAAATAATCTCATGTTGTGTAATTAAGTCACTTTGTTGTAATTATAATCCAAAAAAAATCTTGATAGCTTAATCACAATATAGAATTATTAATATAATAACTTTTTTTTCTTATTATTATTTTATAATTTTGTTGAACGATTTTATAGCTGTATAATATTATAAGTGTTGTGTCAGCAATGCCGATACAAAATCAAATAATAATAGTATTTAGAATGCAGTTTATAAATAGCGGTTTGCTGTTAAAGGATTGGAATGATGTCAACTGTGGTCTGTGACAGTATATTTAACGATTTGAACCGACTCACAAAGCACAACGACAAATTATTTAAAAAAAAATAATTTATCTGCGATACCTACATGGCTACATAACATGTACCTACACAATTTATAATTTGAACTACCTATATTACATTTTAAGACTACTAAATATCAACTAAAAAATAAAACAAACATTTCGCTTAGGTATATACTTATGATAAAATTAATTGAGTTAGGTAATTACAAAAATGTATTAGTACATAGATAAAGGTGGGTACACATATTGTGATATAAATATAGATGTATTAATTTTATTTGTAGGCTATAAAAACCTATGTTGTTATGTAAAAATATAAGTTTTGATAAAAACTTTAAACAAACATGTTTTACCTATCAGCTGTTTTAGGATTATGTATAGATTCTAGATGTTGACTGATTGATCTTTTATATAAATGACAAATGTAATGAATAGACCATAGTAATAAGTTATTATAATTCATTAAGGTAGGTGCATCTGTAAATGTTTCCATAGGTATTTTAGTATTTAACTATAGATAATAAGCAAAATAAATAGATGCAAAGATTTTTAGATAAAATTGATTAATTTATACAAAATACAAACATTTCCTAATAAGAACTAATAGTAAACAGAGTTCACTTAGAACTGTATATAAATATAAAAGTATTTATAGATAATCACTTTTAACTTTTAAATGTTTTGAATTACTTTTTTAATTATTAATTAATAGTGTCGATTACACTTGATTATAATACAAGACATCAGGCTTGTGGTGATAAAACTCATAACAGTCATAACCCTATATGACTTTTGTAAACATCTTTGTCTCCAGCAATAATCTTTAACTACCCCCTCAGTGACCACTTATAAGTCCTACTTTTTCTAAAGAAAAATTCAAATATTGTAGATATTTTACTAAAATACACAATAATATATTATATTGCATTATTGAAAATATCTTATACTGTAATCTGAGCACTTCTCAACTGTTATATTAAAAGTATCTCAATAAAAATAGAATTATATTCATTCTAAATATATGTATAATAAGAGGACACTACAACCATATTATATTGTCTCAGTCTTATAAACATAAAATAGGTATGCTAAATTTAAGTTCTATAGTTTTAATTTTGTGTTGTAACTGTTGTAAGGTTTAATAATAAAGTAATCTATTATCAAACTTAAAGGTAAGAACATAATCAATGTCTTCTAATGGGGTTTTTGGAATATTTTAAGTAAATCATAAGAATTTTTAAATTGTAATATTATTTTATATGCACATAGCTTACTTAATAATTAAAATATTGTGAAAAATCTAAGTGATAGCACAGATAATGTTCAAACATCTAAGTTTATTGGTTAATTCTTTGTATTACTAGAAGTAATATTATAAATAATAAGATTGGAACTTCTGAATACAAATTTGGTATATAGCCTGTTTGTAAGACAGACAAAACATGTGGGAGTAATATCTTCTTAAGTATCTAAAAACTGAATATCTTTTAATAAATTAATTATATTGACAAATTAGAAAAATTGTACCACCACCCAACATGATATACAATAGATATATCATATTCAAATTGTATAATAAAACAATAAACAGTTATTACAAAATAATGTGTTCAATACTAAAAAATTTAACATAGAAGACATTTTATTCAACTATATAATATTATAATCACATCAGTAATTTCTTATAAAATTATAATGAAATAAAAATTAAATCACTTATACAAATTATTGGATAACAAATTTAATATTGTATAAATTAAATAGATAATTTAATCAAGACAAACAAAGTTCTCTTATTTAAAATAATTATACTGTATTCTAATAAAATACTATTAAGTTGACAGTAATCACATAAGATTGAAGAGTATTTTAATCTGGTTAAAATTGTTGAACTGATAAGAATACATAATTATGTTATCTGAAAAATAAAAACAAAACATAAAATTTTATTTCTTTATAATATATGATACCTATAGTAATTATACTTCTACAGTCAAGTTTTGAATTATAAAGTAAAAAAAAACATCTTTGTAGCAATAATAGTTATAACAATTAATAATAATTTCTATTAGTGATTCTCAATTATTTTAAATAAGGTAAAAAAAATTGTATAGAACTCATAAAATTTAAAGTATCAATTATAATTATAACTTATTAATAATGATATAAGTCCAAACACTTTATGAGGCATAATTCTAACAAGTAGTAATGAACAAATCATATATTTTTGGTTTAAATTTAAAAAATATTTCCAAAAGTTGTTTTATAAATTATTTTAAATAAAATAAAAAATCAGAGTTCAATGCAAGCAGTAGAAAATCTTCTTCCGGACAAAATAAAACCATTATCAAAATCTTACAATTCAATGAAATCTGGCAGAAACTCTTGACAGTTTATTACATAATACATATAATCTAATGCAACTCAAATGTGCAAATATAAAATATATATACTTATATAAATTTAAGTATAGTATATTTTTTTATAAACCTATCATTTTAATAGCAGCCTTCAGTTAAATTATATAATTTAGTAAAAATACAAGTATTGTTCTCTATAAAAGGACTTGGATAGTTGAATAATGTCTAATTTTTCTTTATTTTTATAAAATAAAAAAACAATTAGTTAATACTATACATAATTAAGTTCATAATTATTTTAGCATAATATATGCAACTCAACTGTTTCATGACTGTTAAAAATGTAAATAAAATTAAAAAAAAAAATTGAAGATTATGTATTTATAAACATAAAACATTTGACATATCAAAATAATATCATCTTTTTCAAAATATATATAAGATAAATATATAATTTAATTAATAAATGTAATTTTGTCTTAATAGCTTAATGAACTTTAATTGAAAATACTATAAAATAAGAAATGTAAATAGTAATTTAACCATCCCTACGATACCACTCCCTCGCTCATCACCACCTTCAAAGTTAAAAATAGAAGAACTTTTAATATGAATGAGTAATAGAGATGCCTACACATGTAACACATACATTTATTATGTGTAAAATACTTAAAATGGAACATTTATTTTTGTGCACACCTATAATAATATTATTATCTAAACGATCTTGCATATTACCATTTCCTTAATATTATAGTCATAAGTCTTAAAACTTCAACCTTAAATAAGGTTCATATACATTCATAATTAAAACATTGTTTAAACATTATCTATTTGTTAAATATTACATACATTTTAAACAATTATTCCCCTTCTAGTTATTAAAAATATAGGTTGTTAAAATCTATATACAACAAATTAAAAAAATTATCTAACCAATATAAAGTATTAACTAATATATTCTATGTACAATATATTATAATGATTGAATAATAATATTAAAATAAACGTTATATTATATACATTTTATTTATACCTATATAAGTATTTTGATATGTTGACATATTCAGTATTTTAAATTATGGGGAAAGGAGAGGGTATTTTTTTCTTAGTAAAAAAACTTGAAAATATAATACAAAGTTTCATATAAGTTTTTTGAAGATATATTACATCAAAATCACAAGAATTTTAAAATTCATTTATTTTTTGATTTTAATAACTAAGACTTGAGATTACAATAATAGCTTTCTCTTAAATTGTTGTAAGAACTATTTAAAATTATTGAATAAATACAATTTTTTTAAATCATTTGGAATTTAAATGTTAACAAAATTAGTTATTTTGTTGTAATTTAAAAAACCTAACTATTGATGTATTCTGCCATTATATAATAGTTTTATTTGGATTTATGTTTCACTATACCATTATATTAGTTATTGCTGTTAAAAATAAAATTTTAAAACTTAACTTAATAAAAAATTTGTAATTAAACAAAAATTTACTTACCACATTTTATTGATCTTAATAAGTTTGATGAAATCTCAAATAGGAATTATTTTAACTATAAAATAATTTGAAAAATAAGAAAAAATATTTACATAAAACTAACTAGTTAAAAATTTATTCATTTTAAAAAGTAATATCTTATACTTACTGAACATAAAGAGTTCCAGTTTTGTAATTTGTTTGTTTAAGAGCATCCTTTAATTTTTCTTTCTGGTGTAATAATACACCAGATGAACTTGAAGTATTACTACCATACATACTATTGAGTACATAATTAAATCCTTTTACTGCTTTAGTACTGTTAACTTTAAATCGCTGCATTCCAAATGCTTGAATAGCTTTAGACATTCCATACACATTTGATTCAATCCACACTGATCTCTCTGCCACTGTAGTACTTGGATTTTCTTCATTGACTTTATAAACAACTTTTTCTGTCACACCCTGAAAAATAAATATGATGAACAATATTGACAAATTTTATATTTTTTTATTTAAATAAATAAACAGTGTCTATAAAATCAAATCATGGAATGAATAAAACATAGATCAGTTTACTCATAATTAACTTGGAAATCTATAATTATACTGAATTAACACTTATATTTAATGGTTTTAATTAAAATTTGTAAAAGAAAAATTAATAATATTATTGTTATAAAGTTTTATAAGATAAACTCAAAAAACCTTGAACCAAAAAATGTGTGAACAGAAAAAATGATATTAATTATGTATAAATTATTTTTGGATAAACTATTGGTGTTTAAATGTAATGTTCAAGGTCTTTACAATGAATATTTAAAAACAAATACCTACCATAACACTTGCATATCCAACATTTCTTGTATATGTTACCAATGTCTTTTTTGAAGGATCTAAAATTGATTCTTCAACAATTTTTACAACATTAGTATTTATAAAACGTTCACCCCATTTTGGTAACTTGTTAGTTTTCGTAAATAACCTAATAGAATGTAATTTTTTTTCTTTCACTTCTCTATGTAACACATCCTCGGATAATACATGCTTGCTGAAAACATAATATTTATTATTTAATGTATTAGGTAATAATTAACTTTTATAATAAACTAAAGTGTTACCTTTCTGGGTTAGGATAACGATGCCAAAAACCATGAACAACTTGATCCCATCTGAATGGGAATAAACTTTTATTTTCAAAAAATTTTACCATTATTATAATACGTAAAGAAAATAATACAAATTTATATTTTATAACAAATCAATTTCAAATACTTGATCAGTTATATCACCTATATCCTACATATATTCAACCGCAAAAGTTTCCAGTGCCATTTCAATAATACAATAAATTAGGTATGTACTGTGAACTATATGAATGTGATTATGTAGGCCGTAGGGCAAGTACATTATACACTATCATATTTAATATTATTTACCTTGCACATGAAGATAACGTAGTTTGATAACAAGACAATATATTGATAAGAAAATGATAAAACAATTTAAAATCATGGATAAAATAAAAAATATATTTTATTTATAACACATAAATAGGTAGGTACCTATATATTTTATTCATTTATTTTTAATATAAGATTATCCCATCCACCCTTTTGGAAATTGCTATGTACGCCACTGATGTATTGTTTTAATCATATTTTTTATTCCTTAATAATTATAAATGGTAAATTATTTAACTAATTACCTGGACCTGGTATAGATACTTTTACGGATCTACCTACATTTTTAAATGAAATGATTTTAAAGGTATTTTTCCTGAGTTATATTTAAGATAAATTGCAAATTGTAGTTATATTGAATGTTTAAAATGTTTAAATGCTCATATAAGTAAGTAGTTTTTGAGAAGACAAATATTAACAAATTTAAATTCCCAACTTTTTTAGGTTTCAATTCTAGTTAATTTTTACCTCAGACACAAGTACAGTCTGAAACGTATTTATGGGGCGAGGTGGGCTTGGTCCCCGGACAATAAAATTTGAATTTTTGAGAGCATTTTGATATAATACAGTACCTAAGTTTTTCTTTCCTGGGGCGCAAAATTCCTAAATACGTTTCTGGGTACAGTTGTGATAATTAGTTAAAACTATACTTACCTACCTACAACGGCTATAACTATAGTTTATTCGTGTACAAATATACACATCACACAATATCTAATATTACTTATTTATTTTTAGTTTAATATTTACATATTTCTCTGCTTATTACCTAAAATTTGTAGTCAATTTGACAACTCCGCCAATGTCATATCAAAAATTAAAAAGTATACCCGCAGGTAGTTTGGCGAATAATTTAAATATACTAGTGAAGTTTAACTTGTTGTTATACCATTATAAAGTAGTGACTAGTGAGTATAATCTATATAATAAAATACACGTTTATTTTTTAAGCTACTTAAATAAAAACATTAAATATAGCCTGTATAAATGACCAAAAACAGTTGGACCTCTAAACTTTAGAGGCTATTAAAGGATACTTGAATTTAGTCCCAGAAATTTTATCCGTTATTTAAACTTGTTCGCTGCTTGGAAGGTATAATTTGTAGTTTGTTCTCAAAAATACTTCTTTACTAGAAGTCAGTGGTGGATCCATCCAAGACTTAATTTGGGGGGGGCATATAGTCCAAAACTCAAATCTTAAATTTTTCAGTAATTAACAATTACATACAAATAGAAAATAATTTTAAATGTGTATTTAACTTATGCCAATGTGGGGGGCAAGACCCACATTAAATCCGCCACTGCTGGAAGTGTCCGTGTACCAGTTAGGGTTATAGCTAAAGTAGTATTTATGCATAAGAATTTCTTAATATGGTTAGAGGAGGTTTGATTGTTTTAGGAACTGGGCTAAATTATTATTATTTCTCAGATACCTACAGAAAAAAAGAACTGATAAATATATTTTTATATGCATATTTTACTCAGAATTTACCTATAATTTCTTTAAAATATAATACTATACCTATAGGGTCAATGTCGCATTTGGACAAATTTGATATGTATTATTTAACAAATTCCATCAATATTTAATTAGGTACCTATGTTAATTATGTTAAAACGGTCAATGTCTCCGGTGCAGTATGACCCAATATAATAATCAATAGTACCTACTACCTACATACATTGGTAATTTTGAAACCAATCAATACATTTTATAAACAGTGGTGTTCCCATTAATTTTTTTGAGAGTATACTATACATCAAATACGCATGTATTATGGGTATACTGCGTATACCCATAATATTGAAAAAAAAATCTTGAGAGTATACGGCGTATATGTATACCCTATGGCCTATGGTAAAACTCCTGTTTATAAATATATAAATTATTAACATTATGCGCAATTTAATATATTATGAGGTTTTGATAAAAAAAAAGTTAAATAGTTAATATATTAAAAAAGTGTTTATTTCATATTTTTTGGTTTTTTACCAATGTTAGATACTAATGATATTTATTATTTGTCAAAAAGACAAATATGAGAATAAAATTAATACATTTTATAGATACCTAGATTCGCAAATTAGTTCAAATACAAATACTTCATTAAATTAAGAATGGCAACAAATAAACAATAGTTATCCATATTCTAAAACTTAAAAGTTAAGTTCAACTTTAACGTCATTAAAATTCAATTTCCTAACAATATATTTTTTTTAAATTGTCATTTCTATTGAGTCAATAACATATATAGTGAAATCTTCCTTAATGGACACCTCTAAATAACGGGTATTTTTTCGGCAATAGGAACATTATTAATAAGAAAATCTCTAGAGACGGGAAACTTTTATTACTAGATTTTGATAACTTTTGTCGTAATTATTATCCAAGCATATTTTATTACAATGTACCTTTTTTACACATTATTATACAATTATAGTAGATTTTATCCGTCGTAGGGAATGACCGTATCATTCGGTAACTGATTTTTTTATAAATAATAATACATGTAAGTATATTCAATATTCATACATACAAATATTAAAATATAAATGTACATAATTTTTTTGTCAAAAATAAATTTATACCTAAAAATATTGGTTCTCCCGTGGTTTTTAACATATAATATTGTTATGTATAAATATAATTCTCCCGGGCTTCGACCACAGATGACCTGCGTTTCAATGAACTATAGATCAAATAGCGACTGACGACTGTCGGTATTTGTTGTTATTCGTCTGAATATTATTAAGCATCTTAGTAGCTATAAAATGTATATGGAATTCTGTCGGCATTCATGCATTAATGTAAAATTATTATAGTTATACAAATAGTAACAACAACCACTAATACTAAAAACTATAAAATCATACTTTTAGGAAAATTAAGAAAAGTATTAAAATTATTAAATTAACAATCCAAAAAATTAAATAATTTTCTTAAAATTCCTAAATATTAGGGAGGAAAATTCTATTCACTCCCTCCACCACTATATAATATGACGACAATTATTTACCAAATTTGTATAATTCGACCTTCAGATTGTAATAATATATTTAGGAAGGTAAAGATTTTTCATGATATCAATATAGTATTTACTATGTTAATTTTTATTTTAAATGGGTCACAAACAAAATAACATTATATTCAAAACGTGTTTGTAGTACCTAACTAGAAACCTTTTATAATATAAGTAATATTATCTTAGATACTTACTTCTTTTGGTTACAATAAATCACTAACTGGAAACTTTTATTTCCACATTTAAAATATATACATATGTTATATATTCATAGAACGTATATAAATGAATAAAATAAAAGAGGGTTACCATATCTATAAAATATATGGAGCATTTACATACAATAAAAAGTACCTAATATATGTGTATGTGTAACTGGTAAAAGCAATTGTGGTTTACTGGTTTTACAATTGAAGACAATTATTCTGATTTCAGTATTATTAAAATTTACAAACAATGTTTTACCTAATACTATTGATATTTCTTCCTCACAGCGAGCTGGTATTTAAATAAATTAGCTAAAAACATTTCAATAAGAGTAAAATATATTTTTTTATACAGAAAAGTTTTAAAAAATATGAAGTAACGGAAGAAATGACCGAAGAACGAGTAGATGAAGACATTAAGTGGATGTTGTTACCAAACGGACGAGGTGACCCACAATTGGCTATAATATCAGGATTAGAAAAAAATAGCGCAGCAGAACCATTAGTCGAAAATATAAAATTTTATTTATATACAAGGTATGTAATTCAATTATACATACATTTTTTAATTTGTAGCGTATCAATATATCAATATCATTACTATTTCAGACTCTAACGGAAGTGATGAATTTATTAATTTTGCAATAGGCAATAGTGTTATTTATATATTAGTTAACAAATTTGGGAGCAATAAAAATGTTTCAAGCTTCAAATTAAAAATCTTATATAGTTATATAGTAGGAAAGTGAATATAATTGGTGTTCAGGGGAGTCGAAAGTAAACAAGTAGTATAACTATACTGTTTTTAGATATTTGAAATTTTCAATTATGTTTACTTTTTTTTCATAAATATGAATAAAAAATGTATTATTGGTAAAAAAAAACTCGAAAACCTAACCTAAATTCCTCTTACGTTGTTTATACTATAATTAAAAAAAACTTGAGCGTAAACAACAATCATTTTTGATAAGCATTGAAAGTTAAGAGTTTAAAAATATACATCTATGCAGATTGTATATTAATATCATGTATTGAATGTTATAATGTAGATATACCATATACATTTATATATAAAAAAAAAAGATTAAAATTATGAACTATACAGTATAATAAGTACTTTTCAAATTTAAATATTGAAAGCGATAAAGCAATTAAAAAGACGTAGATACTATTCATTAAGTAGAAAAAAAATAAAATTGTTTAATTAATTTAAAAATCATATTTAACATAACTCTTTCACTTTTTGTAAAAATGTGGTAAATCGTAGATAATCAGTAATTATATACACTCCTTATCAAAGTCACAAAAACTAGTCGAAAAATTCAATCAATAATAATTTTATCTAATAACGATTTATTTCATTAGGTATTATTACAATTTACGACCATTTTTATAATAATAAATTCAACTTTAGAAGTTAAAATCAATACAAATATATTTATTATTTCATCTTTATTATAAATTAAAACTTTTATTGTTTATTATTTTATGTACGAGACTACATAAAAAATAATAAATAATAAATAATAATCAATAATTAATATTTTATTGAGTTATAAATATATTTATAATTAATATCTTTGAATAAAACGTATTAGCAATATTCTAATTATTATTGATTGAACAATGATAATTATTAATTATTATAAGCTTTAATTTAATATTGTTTTTTCTATTATCTTAGATTATAACCATGTAACTATTTAATTTAGGGCAGAATTTAGGATTTTTAAACCTCTTTTAGCTATTAGGCTCATCCAGTAATTTAAGTTCATATATTTTTTAATTTTAGGCGTGTGACGTGTAGGGCATTCGGTTGCAGCCTATGAAGTTTATGCGTAAATTCGGCCCTGATTTTATCAAAATTTTCGTTAAAATGTTCAAATAAAATACCTACAAAAGGCTAAAACTTAAATAATAAATAATAATATACATAAAAACAATATACACTAATTACCAATACATATTAAATGTTTAATTCATAGGGACAATCCAACAAGAGCTGAAATGCAAACTATGGACAAAAAATGTTTACCGATATTTAAATATTTCCGTCCTCAAAGAAAATCGAAAATATTAGTTCATGGTTTTGGCGATAGTGCTGAGGATTCTCTTATGTTTCCATTACTCAGAGATGGTATGTATAAAAACAAATATTATTAATGCCTATTATAATATGTAAAAAGACATATTTTCTAAAATAAAATTATTTGATTAATATTGATGCAATAAAAATATATTTAATTAAATGTAATATGCCAATATTCACGATGATTCTTTTTAAATTATTTGATGATATTACCTAATTTTTAATTACCCATCAGCATCTGTATCTTCATTTTTTTAATTATGCAATTTCTTTAGAAACAATATAAATATAATATTTTCAAATTTGGATACATTTATCCTTAAATATAATTATTTAAAAATAAGTATTGTTATAAGAATATTTTTCAGAGATTAAATTATTAATAACTAAAATAAATTCAATATATACGCATAACACATAATTTCACAAACAGAGTGATTCATAATTTAATCAAGCACGAAAATCTCCATTTTTTCATTTAAAAATGAAGTTATTCAAATTTTGATTTTTAGAATTTTTAAATATATATTTGAAGACCACATTTTAGCAAAAAAAAAAAACTTAACTTTACATATGATTTTTTATTTGTATATATCATTTATTAAAATATATAAATATATAATATATATATATTATAATACCTACATATTACATAATATACAGTTATTATTTTATATTCTATTCTATTATATGTATCTCACTATTCTTACAATATATATATTTACAGCATTTTTGAACTATAACGACTATAATATTTTCACTGTTGATTGGTCGGAACTGGCTGCTGTTCCTTGGTATAATTCTGCTGCAAAAAATACCAAACACGTATCAAAACATTTGGCTTCTTTCATAGACCATTTAACATCATCTACTGATGCACGTACAGAAGATTTTCATTTGATCGGATTTTCATTAGGAGCACATGTTGTTGGTCTTACAAATAACGAATTAAAATCTGGAAAAGTTAAACATATTACTGGTAAAATACTTAGGCTAAAACATTTGATTTTTAAATTGATTACATTTTTTTAAAGGATTGGATCCCGCAGAAGTGTTGTTTTCTTCGTCAAGCCCTGAAGAACGCCTTGATTATAGTCAAGCAAAACTAGTCGAAGTCGTACATACGTCAGGGGGATTTCTTGGATTTAAAGAACGACTTGGGCATAGGGATTTTTATCCTAATGGTGGTGCCTGGCCACAACCTGGTTGTAAAATTGATTATGCAGGTAATAACTAACAATCATTAATCAATATGTATTGCATAAAATTAAAAGCCCAGGATACCTATTATTATGGTTAAAATTATATATATTATGTATATTTATGCACATAGCGGTTTGTAGTCATCGCAGAGCGTACTATTATTATGCAGAAGCTATAACTAAAAGTGAAGGATTTATTGCTGTTCCGTGTCCTTCTTATGAAGAATTTACATCAGGAGCTTGTTCAAATAATACAGATCTATCGGTGCCATTAGGGAAAGCACCTTTTGATAAATCGTAAGTAACATATTTATAGTAAAGAAAAAGGAGAAAAATCTAAAAATTGTTTTGATTTACAGAAAAGAAGGTAATTATTATTTAATTACAAACTCAGATTCTCCTTACGGTAAAGTAAGTAGACATAAAAGTAATCATTGATTATATTGTATTTAGTTGACATGACTACAAAATAATTGAGTTCAACACACGTTTTAATATTTTATTTACATAAATAATGTACATCTTGTAATAATAAATATAATAAATAGTATTAAATAATGGTTTTTTTTTAAAAAGAAATTCCAGACTCCCAAAGTAAATTGCCAGTCGCATCTAGGGTTCAACCATATTATGTAAATTAGCCATTATTGCTTATATTACACATCTAATTAAGTAAGTAACAATTAATACTTATTCCACTGTCAGATTTAAAGAAAATTACCTGGTTTGCAAAAATGACAAAACATCCAGTAAAATAATTACTCAAGGATAGACCAAAATGACCGGTTAGGGTCACATTTTCATTTTTTAATACATATTTCAAGTTAAATACACCTAATTATATTTAAAATTGATATTTTATAAAAAATTTGTTTACAAATTAATTGGACACCTTCTTACCTTTCTATAAAATACACAATCAAGATTGTGACTATAAAGTTTTATTTAAAAAAAGTACCTATTCATATTGAAAGAAAACTTTTAGAAAACATTATTCAAAGACGAAAAAAAATGTATAAATAATAGTAAATACTATTTGGTTGTAAATATATAAAGCTTTTCTCTGTTTTGTATTGTTGTATAATATTTGTAATATTTACAAAATTACAATAACGGATAAAAGATATAACCGTTCTGCTGTGTAGTACTACTAGTACTTACAGAATAAAGTATTGTATTAAAGTATAGTATTAAATTAGGTATACTTCACCATTGAGTAAGCCACTAAGCCACTGTAAGTTTGTAATGTATATCATGTATGAGTATAACACTATGATGTGTTGGATTTGAATTAAATAATAAATAATTGCAAACAAAAAACGATTCTGAGTGAAAACTCATATTTATTAAGTACCTAGTTATTAGTTATTTATAATATATCATAGTATATTACATTATATTACAGTATATCATATTAATTTATTAACAATATTATAATTATTTTTTACAGTAATATAGTATATTTATTACTATTTATAACTTTCAAAATAAACACATATTTTGATTTGAAAAGCACTTTTACACGGTAAACGGATAGTTTTTGTACTATCTATTTGTTTGAGTTGCATATCGCGGACGTTTTGTACGGTGATAATAAATTGGTAAAATTCGATCGCAGATGTTTTGTACAGTATGGAAATGGTAGTGTTTTTATTTTGCATGTTTTTGCATATTTTGGATAAAATACATATTATTACATTTATTGAATAAAATGAATATTATTGCGAAAAATGCATGTTTTATAGTATATTTTGTAATATATATATAATTTAATATTAATATTTCGTATTTTATTCTAGCTCTGCTGATTAAAGTATAAAACTTGGTTTTTTTGTCAAACATAAATTTTCTATTATATTTTCTATTATATACATATATCAAAATACTGCGGTGACATCACTGACATCGTGTCACGAACTATGTGATATTATAACGTCAATATACGTCATTAATAACAATAATAATATGCACAACATGACAATGTAACAATTACAAGGTAACCGACCGGCGTTTGCACCGACGAGAACGCACGATTTCGGTGTGATGCGTCGTCCGGCAATATATTTTAATTCACTTTGGTGAATTAAACGGGTATTCACAACGAAACTGGTGCACCACCGATAACACACGAGGTCGACGCACGACGCATTAATTAATAAGTATAAAATGTCATGATAAATTTGATTTTAAGAATGATTTTTCATAATTTCCAAGACATCTTGGAAATCAACCTCTTCCAAAACTAGTTTTTCTGCTGACATCATCATAAAGGTCTCTAATCGTTCTTGGTTCAATGAGGAACGTAATCTATTTTTATTATTTTCAGAATGCTAAATGCACGTTCAAAGTTAACTTGACTAACTGATAAACTTAAAACAAATTCATATATTATTACAGCATATAAATTTGATAACGTTAATCTATTTTTAGCAAAACTAAATGTTCATATTTACTAGGAAATGGTTTATGATTAAAGAATAAAGACAAACGAGAATCGAGACGATATCGAATTATTATAACTAACGTCTAAAACGTCTGAAACTCATAATTATACATAATACTAATATAATATTCTATATACTGCTAGACTGCTATTACAATTATTACACTATGTCAAATTACACCTATGTAGCTATGTCTCGTATAATTCTATTATGTCGCATTACTATATTTTAGTGGTTACTTATGTACCGATATAATTGTATTTACAAGGTAACGGCCCAAAACCCATCTAAAGACAATGGCCCACTGTCCTCTAGGACAGTATAGACCACTGGGCTAGTCTGCCTCTGCTTCTACGCATAAGTGTAGTCAAATTGTCTGTACAATGCGCCGGACAAACCATGTAATGTGCGATACAGTCATACAGGCGCTATTAACTATAGATAGTTACTGTATAATATCAATTATTTTATCATTCATTACCATTTACCATGGCCACCTGTTGATGGTTTTTAAAAAAAAAAACTAATTTTAAGTCTTTTTAAGAAAGTAGGGTATTTGTTAGACTTGTATTATCGGAGAAAAACTCGTTAACGCTTTAACAATTTTGAAAAAAAGCACTTTTTTATCAATTAAAAAAATTGACAAATATACTTAATAATGTACGCTTTAATAACAATAATTAATAGGGCACTGATGGAAAATTTTGGCATTTTCATAATTTCATTATTAAATTCACACGTAGTGTAGATACTAGTATGTATGAATAAACAAAATCATACACATTTTAAAATGTATAATGAAAAAAATGTTTTGAAAATAATAATATTACTTTCGTAGGTACACTACACCATACTCTTGCAACGCCACTGGCTATACCTATTTCATACTTAGAGTACCTACTTTAATAGTTAGTATTATTTCTCATTATCGTATGTTGACTCTAGACATAATATAAAAACGTAAAACAATTTATTCATATTTTATATTATAATTTATAATAATCTATACTAATATTATAAAAATGAAAGATTTGATTAATTGTATTGAACATGCTCCGAAACTACTGAACCGATTTTAATGAAATTTGGTATATAGATAGTTTAGATGCTGAGAAAAGACAGGCTACTTTTTAATACTAAAAAAGGGCTGTAATGGGGTTGCAATAGGGGATGGTATAAATTATAACAAAATTAATTTAAAAAAATGAAATAAAAAAAAAGTAATTAGACATATTTTTAATATCCTAGCAACCACTTAGAAGAAATAACAAACATTTTTTTGCATTAATGTAAAAAAAATCTCGGTTTTCATCTGAGTTGACTTTTGCCCGGACAACGCCGGGTGGGACAGCTAGTTAGTTATAAAATAATATGCTGGCTAAATAATACTTTTTATTATTTTTCTTTTAATAAATATAAGGAACTAATAAACTATTATTATATTATTGTTTTTATTTTTTTAATTTTATTAGAAAAGCATTTTTCAAACATTTTAAGTTTTTATTTACATAAACCATATTTATGTTTCTTCAATTACTGTTGTTATTTGTAATTTCTAAAAGTTTTCTTTAACTCTTTTTAACTTTCCTTGTTTCTTTTTATTCAAGTAAAATGTGTTGTTTTATCTATATAATTTATATAAATAAAAATGAATGTCGTTTTTTTCCGCACTCGTAATATTGAAAACTACTCGTCCGATTCACTTAAAATTTAACATGGATATTGAGCATGATCTGGGGATGGTCAGTATCTATGTGAGAATAACCCATCATCCCTTCTGGACTCAGAGTGTAACGAAACAAGATCTTAACTAGTAACGCGCTTCAGCGGACTAATAATGTTTTTGTATATCAGGGAATACGTTTTTTTTATCAAAGATTCTATTGAATTGACAATATTGCAGAAATTAGTTGGGAATTCAATTGTCCCATCTGAATTTTCAGGCCATTTTCTATTACCTAGGAGTATTAATTGTTCTGAAAAAGCCTTTAATGTAGGATTATGTATTAAAAATACCCTCATATTTTTTTTAGCATTATAATTTCTGTATGTTTCCAAAGATAAGAATTTTTCAAGCATACATCAATTTGGTTAGCCGGTGTTCCTCGTGTTACTATTGGTAGTGTCAGTCAAAAGTCATCAGCTAAAATAACAACCACTTTTTCCATTATAGATTAATTGTTGTTTAAATCTTGTAGAGTTCTAGGTGAAGCTTCGAGTCCTTTTTTATTCATCATTGTACATTCATCCCAAACTATTATTTTAGTTATTTTTAGTAATTTACAGGTTGCTGGATTATCTATTATATTACAAGTTGACTCTTCAAGTAAGGATAGTAGGAACTATAATATTTGTACAGTAAAATAACTTAATTTATCTTAAGACATAATTGCAAAAATTACGGAAACTATTAAGTAAAATATTTCGAATTATATATCACTATAAATAGATCTATGCATCTACGATATAATATTAATTCAAGAAAACGAAATTAAAAAAGTTATAATTTTAGGTGTTATAGGGGTGGTAAAAAAAATTGGAGAAATAAACACGATATATTCAAGAGATGGGAGAGAATTGAAAAAACAATAAATACAATTAATTGATGACAGTGACGAGGCAAGGCTTCAACATTCAAAATCAAATAAAAACATAAATATTTATACATTTCCTAGATTATCCTAACTTTATGGAATAAACATAAAAATAAATTCTTTGGAGAAAAAGATATGATTATTACAATAGAAAGAGTGCGGATAAATGAATATCGATATAAAAATATTTGGCATTAATGCAATCATCAGTAACAAATTATAATGTAAAACCCTCTGAAAGAAAATGGTAATTATTCGTATAATATTAATTCATGATATTCAGCAATAATTATTATTGCTAAAATATTCAGTTTCTATGAATGATACTCGTTGAAATATAATACAGCGGAAAAAATAAAAAAACCAAAACCATCTACTTCTAAAAATATAAATTAATGATTGTATTTAATACTAAATTTATTATATTAATTAAAGACTACGTAATTTTCAACTTTTTTTACTGCCTACTTTAATTTTTGTTACGAGTATTTAGAACGAAAGATCATTATATTTAAAATCAAGTGTATTAAACAAAACAATTCTTCTATTTTAAATTGTTGTAGTCACTACCCAGGCTAACATAATAATATATTATTACTAATAATATAATATATTATTGACGGTCAATAAATATAACTATAAAATATCTATGGCCCGGACGAAGACCGGGTAACCCCAGCTAGTCCTAAATATAAATCATTACAACATTTTAGCTTGCGAATGCAATTTTAAATTAATAACAATTCCTATTCTTCAAAACACAGATCCGGAATAGTTTTATACCATAGAAAAATTATTGCGAGTCCGTATGATGGAAAGAAATTACTTTTACTTATTTAAATCTTACAATCTTACCGCAAGTCTAGATTGGCTCGACGGGTCACCGAGTAAAAACTCGATAGGCCGCGACAATTTTTGGTCGCTCAAATCATGAATAGCCGCTGATCGAAAATATGTTAAGAGTTAAAAGTTGAAGAAATGATACATGGTACATGATCGTAGTATGTTGATATAAAAACTCTGCGAGTCGAATATATTCGATCCGGCCCTGAGTCTTGGCCAATACAGCTAAGTTAACCTAGGTACTAAATTTAAGTAAGATAATTTTATGTATTTTGTAAATTTAAACTTAGGTATAACTTAGGTATAAAGAATTATTAAATTATTTTTACTGTTTATAGTAGTTGTATAATGTAGTATATAATATATAAGCAGAGGCGTAGCCAGGATTTTTTAAGGGGGAGGTGGCTAAATATTTTTAAGTTGAGTTATTGAAAATCAAAAACAAAAATACTAATAACATATTAACGTTGATTATAAGTAGACGTTAACGTATTGGGCATACGTAAACTGCGCCCGAAATTTTATCTATGTTAAAAAGGTATAATGTAAACTGCGCCCAACAACTTGAAACTCAGTATCCATTGCACCTGAAATATGGGTTTAATAGCATTAGCAAAACCAGCTTTAACCACTAATGCAAGTTTTTTCATTCTCACTTTAATTCTAGCTTTTATAATATAACTCATCCAAATATTTTCATGTCCATTGAAAAGTTAAAAGAAATTCAAATAGAAACATATATCTAACTCTATAGTATAAATGAACCCTTTAAATACCAAAAATTAAAATTCCAAAACAAAAAAAATCGCGAAAAGTTACAAAATTAAATTAATAAATATAATAGTAGTCAAGCACCAATTTATAAATATGTATCTACATAATATGCTATTATTTGTAATATTTGTAATTATTTTACTTTTTAATATTATATATTTTTTTTAATTTTTAATTGTTCATATTATATGGCTGTAACGAATGAAGCATACTTTAAAGATAATTTTGCAAAAATATAGCTATTGATTTTTAAAATTTTACCCTGGTGGCTGGTGCAGTTTACATATCACCTTTTTCCACTTGATAAAAATTCGGGCGCAGTTTAAATGTGTGATTTTGTGTTTACCTGTATTTTGGGTGCAGTTACAATCATAATCATAACGTATTTACTATTTTAAATTATTAACATTTGTAAGACAATTTCCATTTGTAAATTTAAATATTTTAAAACCATATAAAAAATACAGCTAATGGGGGGGGCTATAGCCCCTTATTATATATTCAAAATACTTAAACAAATACTTTTTTTTTAGTTTAGTAAATTATATATTGAAAAATTTATTTGTATTAATAATTAATATATAATTAACGTTATTTGCAAATAGATAGCTATTTAAACTTATTTATAAATGTTTGAGTTAATAAATATAATATATTAATAGCTACAATATATTAGATAATATATATAATATATACATATATAATACTTATACAGTATTTATACTGAAAACGATTTCCGGAGTCCAGCATATTTTAAATATTGGAATTTAGAGACTTGGAGTAATACACTAGAATGAAAAAAAGTGTTAAGTATTCTAGTATAAAATACAAATAAAAAGTATTTTTAAGTATTTCAAAATACAAGTATTCGAATACTTAACAAGACTGCATATAGTCATATAGACTAGTATAAGTATGTCACTATAACGAATTTATTTAATTTGAATTCAATGTAATATAACCATTGTGTATAATGTGCAATTATTCTAAGCAAAGATGGTCTTGATTTTTGGTGAGAAAGTTTAAAAAACAATTATTGAAATAATAACATTATAATTTATATAAAATTTCGGATATACAATTGAGTTCTATAAAAATAAACATATGGTTTATCATATTATAATATTCATTATCCGTGGCAAATGACAATTGCCGACATTCGTCGGAAACTATTATCAATTCTATAATAGTTTTAATGAACAGTCGTTAAACAGTCTTTAGTACATGACAAGTACTCTTATTTTCATTTCGTTCATAAAATATATTTATACTTCCAGTTTGAAAATTCACTGTTTCTTCGGCGGTGGTGTACCACTACATAGGCTGTAGATTAGAACAACTCGGTTTCCCGGGAAGAGTCGACGCTTATTACGTAAGTTTTTTTTCTTATTCAATTATTTATAAATTAATTAAATCTAATATTTTTTATCATACAATTATTTTGTTCATTTATAAGACTAGATAATTTTTTTTGATACACTATATTTTTAAACTTTAGAAAACAATCTCTAGATTATTTTTGAATATAATTATTGTTTAATGAAATTATATGGTTTTATTTTTTACAACCAACTAAGACTGTGCGTAAAACTTTTACTGTTACATATATCAGGCGGATTCTCAAACTTCTATAACAATGTACCTCTTTTTATTAATACATTTTCTTGGGTACCCCTTCTTAGTACCTAACCCATTATAAATTTTATTCGGTTTTGTAATGGTACACCACCGCAGAAGAAACAGCGAATTTTCTTCGAATATCGGTCTTAATTATGCTTCTAAATGGAAGTATGAATATATTTTATGAAAATAAACCACACGAAATGAGAGTACTTGACATGTACTAAATACATGCTGTTTAATGAGTGTTCACTGAAAATTATTTACCTAATATAATATATAAACGCTATCGTATCTACGTAGGTGTAGATCGTAGGTATCGTACGTGGTACAGTTAAAGTACACCGTAATTACGTAGATAATTATTAATTAGAAATAACTTATAATTAAAGACCGTATTTTGCATACGAGTACAATGCATGTTCATATTTTTATAAGCAATTACATGCAGTAAAAGGATTTTCATAAATCATACCTAAGTAAATAATATTACACATTTTTATTTTGCATATTTTGGGTACAAGTGTATATTTTCCATAAAAACGCATGTTTTTGCATACTACGTACATTTTAATGTTTTTATTTAGTTTTATAATTTTATGTACAATTAGGTACTATGTATTAATTTGGAAAATAAAAATTGAAAATATTTTTTAAAATATAATATTATGTTTCCGATCATTATTACTTATTAGTTGGAAGGTCGGTACTTATATCCAGGAACGTACACAGGGGGGGTGTTTCGGGTGTTCAAACACCCCCCGAAATACTTAAGGTATTTGCATGATTATTTACTTATTCAATTTTAATGTTAATTTTGTTATATCAATGTTTGTATTTAATAAAGTATTTTAAGTATACTTAATTTTCATACATTTTTTTGTATTAAAAAAAGTTCTACTTTTCAATAACTGATTTTCAAAAACACCCCCCAAAACTTTTTTCTACGTATGTCCCTGCCAATATCTAATTCAATTAATTGCCTACTGATTTTCATATCGAATATTTTTATTTCATCTATTTCGCCTAATATTATCGATTTAGGCCGGGGCTATACACGATAATGGATTGACATATTAATTATTATTGACTATTGTTAGGTACTTATTGTTTTTTCAATAACGAACAAGTTACAAATTGTCTATTTTTTCATCATAACTATAAAATATATTGTACATATAATATTGTAGTTTATTTTTTTTCTATCATTAATGTTTTAATTTTATAATTTTACAATAAATAAATATCCAGTTGTAATAATCAAAAATTATTTTGCATATTTTGTAAATTTTATGTAAATTTTTGAAACTTTTGAAATGCATATAAATCCGGTCTTTACTTAAAATATTACTACATGCAAGTCGTTATACTCGTGAGTAGGAAATGGATTTCATTATAAAAACGTATTTTTAATGGAATCGGAATGAGATAGATATATTTTAATTCTGATAAAAAATATTGTGTAGATACTAGATACGATAAGTATAAAACATAAAAATCATTTTAATTTAAATAACCCAACATTTATTTTGCATATTATGGTACGAATACATAATTTTACATAGGTAGTTGATTAACAGTAAACAAGTAGGTACTGATGTACCTACCTATTTTATAGATATATTTTAGTATTTTTGTCGACGATCAAATATTCTACGTTAGGTATCATTCTAAATGGCATTTACCATTTACGTATCTACCCACAATATATTTTGGCGAAATAGTGTAAATATGAAAATTTATTTTTAATTTTGACCGATGCTGCTCCTTATATGGTTAAAGCCTCAGTAGTCGTTTGATAGCATTCTTTCACAAACTATTTCATTTGATATGTTTATCGCATGGAATACATCGCGTTTTAGAAACAAACAACAATAAGATGTAATTATTCCAAGAATAGATAGGAAAAATAGTCAAAAAGAGATTTTCCAATAATATTGGAAATTCTGGATTTTACATTATTCAAATCAACAAGAATCTCTTGACATTGAATTCAATCATAAGTATCAACCTTTAACTTAGAATACAATATATTAGTTTTTCAACATCATTATTATCAAAATAACCATAAAATGTTAACCTTCCTTAGAAAAAAAAATGTTAACAAATCGTTTATTGTTTGCAATAAGATATAAAATAAATATTCATGCCATTTGATGGTTTTTATAATTATTTAATGAAGTTGGTAAAAAACTGTATTCTGTTAGCCATAAGATATCACTCTTCTTGATTTCGGGTGTACTAATACTTGACTCTGAAATCTAATTTAAAGTGAAAATAAAAACCAAAATATTTTTATTTTAATAAAATGGTTTTTTTATTTACTCAAGTGTTCTTGTGTCACTTTAAAAATCAACAAACTAATACTTAATGTGGACAGAATGTATGTAATATTAATATAGGTAAATAACATATACATAATTATTGTGATACTACAAATTTTAAATTATTGCACATTGCACAGTGTTATAAAAAAAATTGTACAAGCAAAAGAATATATGTACACCATTTCTTTAACATTATTTTTACTTTTTGTTGATAACAATTATTTGGCTAAGTTGATGCAAATTAAACGGTAAATAAACTTGAAATGCTTTTTATTAAATATTTATTCAAACTAATTGATTGTCCAATAAAAATGGTAAAATTTATTTCATAAATTTATACAAAATAAATTAATAGAAATAGTGGAACAGAATAATATTAATAAAAAAAAAAAAAAAAAAACAAATACAGAATCGCTTTAGATGCATTAACTTGAGCCAATAATGTACAGTGACTACAATTTTAAATTTAAATACTTCTATAATATCAGATAGACATTATGGAAAACTATGAATAAAAAAAATAATAATGTTCTATCTTAAACAGTATGGAAGAAATATTTAGTTAAATTAAAAAGTTCAGCCTACATTAATTTTAATGTTATTCCATCTCCTTTTAGTAATTCAATATCAATGTTTGAATTATCCAAGAATAATTTTTGTTTTACATTATTGTTTAGAGCTTGGCGAGTACATAAAGTTGACTAGAAATTGACTAGACAGAAATTAAAGAGCAAATATTGCATTAAAAATAAAAATAAATAAATACAAAAAGGAAATTATTCTGGACAGTTGATAATTATGCATAGGAATTATTAGTAATGTACAGGCAAATATTTCAGACTACAATTTTACTATTTCTCACTATTCCGTATAAATATGACCCGTACTTACATTATAATCTATATGGAACAATTTAAATAATAATAAATATTCTTATGATTTTTTTTTTTTTTTGTTATTTATAAATCGAGAAGAAAAATATAGGTAAAGAACCTCAGTTCAAAATTATTTCATTAAAAACAATAAAAACTATGAGAAATTGGAAGAAAAATAATAATTATTACTTCATAAATAAATTGTATAAATGTTATGATATATCCAATCATAATCAATCTTTTTTTTGATAAACTAGCTATTCTTTTTTAACTTTTCATTGGTTACAAATTACACACACCATATACTATGTACTTGTACCTAGAACATTAAGAATAATAATATGATAAATTCTATATAAAAAAAATAAAATAGAAAAACAATTAAAAATAAATAAGTACTAAGTAGCAAAATAACTTAGGTAAAATAATAAAACTAATTTGAGAAAATATCTGATCTAAATAAAATACAACTCAAAAATAAAAATAAGATACTTAATCATAATAAATAGGATTTCCAAATATAGGAATATTATTATTACAGTCTTTTGTGTTTATCATAGATTTTCACAACTTATTTTACCTAACATAACAACATTATAATATTCTATTATAAACATGTCTTATTAAATGTTTATACAAATTTGCTTTGAATTCAGTAATATATAATAATATAAAATAATGTAAAATTGTAAATTTAGGAAATATAATATTAAGTTCATATTTTCAGTTTTTATCAATTTACTAAGTATATCAAATAAAATTAATTATTTTATTGCAAGGTGTCTGATACTTAATATAAAACAAAATCTTTTAAAACCCAAGTATTTAGAGGTTTTTTTTTTAAAAATCACAGTTAATAATAGGATTCTAATTATTTAAAATCATATTAAAAATAAAATATTAGATAGAAATTAGAAGGTGAATAATCTAATTAAAGAACAAATTTTTGTTTTTAGAAATTGATAATAAGTAATTTGTTAGTTTCCAATACAACTATTATTGAAATAATGATACTTAAGTATTAATATAGTATTATTTTAGGTGTTAACTTTCCCTACATTAAAATTTTAAATTGTAGTAAATATTACTAATCCATTTTGTACCTCAATATTTATCAAACTATATTAAATTTAAATAAAATAAATAATAGATATTTTACAACCTTAATTATATCGATAAGTACTCGCCAAACTCAAAATGTTGGCTGAAATATTAAAACTTTATCAGAAATAAAGCATCAGACTAGAATATGTATAACTATTAACTAGTAATATTGAGCAATGTGATTAACAAAAATTTAAAAAAGGGAACTTGCCTAAAATTATTCTTATTATACTAAAAAACATAAAAGCACCTTTAATTTATATTAAATATTAATGTTAAAATTTTTTGTACAACACATTGATATTACTTTATAAATGGACTATAAATTTTGCTCTTCAAAATATTCGAGTAGTGTATGATTACTTTTAAGGGATTTCTGGAATGAATTTATTCTAAAGTACAATTACTAATAAGTTAAGCTTCAAAGCATTATTCCTCAGAATAGTGTTTTATTGCACTTAATTTGAATAACTACAATACCTCAATATAATTTAAAATATATAAAGGCAATTTAAATTTAAAAAATACAAAAATCTATTTTTGATCCTTTGATGCATGTATTAAATGTATTCAAATTTTGAATCTACTGTGCCTTAGTATTATACGAGTAAAAAAAACAAAACAAAATGTAATTAAGACAACAACTAGCATCTATTCAATTTTAGTATTACCTTTAGGCTGTTTTAAGTGAATGAAGATAATTGATCTTAAAAATAAAAATACCTCTTAAATAAATTTTATGTAAAATACAATTCGAGCAAAAAATGCATTTAAGTAAAACAAGTATCAATATCTTGTTTAATGTTAATTCAAAGTGTATTTAGCCCACACCAAATAAACAAAATTATTTATAATAATAATTTCAATAATTTATTAGAAGATATTTTTTAAGATAATACATTTTTATTGAATAGTAATGTGTACAACTAAAAATCATCCAGATTTATAAGAAATCATAATACTCATTAAGGAGAAAAAAATTTCTCCTTGTTCACACAATTTATGAGGAACATTAATGTTTTACCCATTTATACTATGACTAGATTTTTTAGTTTTTAAAAATATTATCTTAATTAAATTTAAAACTTAAGCTTTCCTTTTCATTATAAATGATTAGAATTATTGAGTCATTCAGTCTATAGGCATCTGAACATAATTTCATACAATATTTACTAGAAAGCCTAACACGTCATGGTGAAAGGCATTATCTAATAGTTTTATAATTTGAACCATATAAAATAACCAACTACTAAGAGTTAAGGATTCAATATTGAATATTTTAAAATATAACTGCTCCAGAGATCCCTTTTCTGCTCTACAAGCAAAAATTGACTAAAATAGAACATTAACATACATAATATGTAGTTTAAATAATGTCTAGAATGTAAACATAACTATCAATGTTTACGTAAATTATCAACACTAGACGTGCGTGAAGTTGATGTACTGCCATCTCCAGTAGAGTAAACTCCATTTACTGTGCTTCGATAGCTAGATGCAACTGTTGCTGTTCGTCGCATTGATGTGTTATCATTACCTTCAGATGATGATGGAGTTTCCAGATTAGATGGAGGTGATTTTCTTAACCTAGCGATAACTTTATCCAATTTTTGTATAAACAAATCAATGTCAGACTTTTTAACACCTATTGAGGCACCAGCTGTAATGTATGGACAAGGGTAGTTGGATTTATGTGCCCCCCAACCTTAAAATACAAATAAATAATATAATTTAAATTATGTATATATTAATTTAGAGAATAGAGATTAACAAACCATCAAATTTATAACCACAGATATCTTTGACTTCAACTGATGATATAACTCTGCAGCCTGTAACATGGCGCATATACATCATTGAGCTTAGTTGACTTAATTTTTTTGTATCAGTTTCAGTCGCATTTGGAACACTTAATGATGTCAATGTCATAGCTAAAATGATTATCTTGTTAGACATTTGTAATTTACAGTTAAGATGTTACATTACCTATAGAAATAGGATTATTTTGTATATCCAATAAACGTTCACCATATTTTGCTGCAATCTTTCCAAGTTCTTTCCGTAAATGTTGGTGTACTTCTTTACGTTGTGTTATTAATTCTTTATAGCCATTAGTACCCAAAGACAGTAATGTTATGAAGATATCCATAACTGGACTACAAGATGCTCTTCCTAATTATTTTAAAAAATTAAATTGTTATTAATTATTAATTAATATAATGATAATGTTAATAATTATACCTGGATAATTTCTAGTAATTTTATCTAAAATCGTTTTGTCAAATCCAGCAATAATAGCACCTCCAACAGGAACTAAAAAGTTTTTATCAGTGCTTTGAACAAAAACATCAATCCTCCCTTTTCTAAAAAAAAAAAATGTATGAAAAATTTTATACAAAAAACAACATAACAAATCTATATAATATTATTCACCTAGAAGCATCTTGAATCGAGTGCATCAGTCTGGTAGATTGTAAACCATAAGCATTATTGACTAAATGTGGTACATTATATTTCTGACAAAGACAAGCAACCTTTTCAAGTGAATCTGATACTCTCGGGGCAAAACAACTAGTTGTGCTAAGGACACACACTATATTATCTGATCCAAGTGTTGATAACTGTGCTTCAATTGCTGGTACATCTGTATGTAATTCATCACCACATTGTATAGGATCAATGATTATTGGTTGCAGACCTGTATAGATTAATTTTAAAATAAACAATCATAATTTTAATATTGGTTCCTAAGATTGTTATCTAAGAGATTTTCACTTGCCAGCTGTAATGATGCACTTGAAACATGATTTTTGATCAATTCTAGACCATAGTACAAATTTGGCTCCAGGCCTATCTTGTTTTAAAGTTAACATACACAACATCAAACTCATTCCAGTAGCCATTGGAACCATAAAACAACCAGTTGCACTAGCTACTCCTAAATTATAATAAAATGTATAAACTATAAATAAGTAGTAATCTTGATGTTTGTTACATTCAATAATTTTTGATACATTTATGATAAAATTTGCCTATGTAAGTATTAAATAAATGTATTTACCCATAAAACGGATAGACTCTAAGAGCATGGCGTTCACTAATTTTATCATTAAACTGGATCCTGTGGCATTAGGTTGAACTTCAGCAATATTTTCTGACCTACCAATTCCATGAGTCATGAGAAAATGTCGTTTTGCAACTAAATTACAAGCTATGCGTCCTTCTCGTTCACCAACCCCAGCATGTTCTTTAAAGTTATTACTGTCCATAAGTGCTAAGTTTGATAGAAACATTTCAATAGTTGCATCGTCCCAACCATTATCTGGCCATTTTCTCTAATCAAATAATATTGCGTTATGATTTAATTTTAAATATATCACAAGTAAAATAAAAATATTACCAAAATAATAATGAATTATTGATAATAATTGACCTAATACTTTCCTGGTAAGAATAATAAAGAAAAAAAGCAAATAAAAATACGATAACAATAAAAAAATGTAAATAAAGTTTATTTATAATTTTAAATTTATTTCCTTTGCAGCAAAATATTTAAAATGATACACATTAAATTAGATAATAACTTAAATACATGTAATAGAGGTTCAAATTGATAATGGTAGAAATGAATTGAGTCCTTTATTTATTTATTAAATACTCTAAGCAAATTCATCTATATTAGATGATTTAAAGAAATTTTCTAAACTAAACATTTAATCAGTAAAAAAAAGTAAATAAATAGTAAATCTCAATAAAATTATTATTCTTAATGAGCAATTTGTAAGTTTGTATAGTACTTTATTACCAAATAGTTCTTAGTATTAGTTAAATAAAATATAAACTAATTAGTTAATGAAAACTCATTCATTCTTATTTTTTGTGAGCTTTGAGATATTGAAGTATAGAAATAAAAATACTAATGACATAATATTGCTTACTTATACATCTATGTATAATTTTATTTTAATTTCTAGTTCAACATACTTGTTCCATTAACGTTTTAGCCAAGTTCTCTCTCGTTCTCAAAGCGCTAGCTGCTTGCTGGACATATGAAGAAGGTATGAGATTTTCAGCTAATGTAAAATTTTGACTATTCATTTTGACTATAGCTATTATTCGTATAATTCACATAATAAAGTACCTATAACATACATTAAGTAAAATTATGTCTAGGTAATCACTATTTTAAAAATGTAATATTTTTTACTGTATAGAATACATACAAACACTAAAAATGGGTATCGAGATTAAAATATAATATGCAATTCCAAAAACGGTTATTTATCGAATTCTCGTATTCTAAAAACTTATACCACATCCAAAATAGCCATGTTCGAAGCTTTTCAATTATAATTTGAAAAACAACGTAATATATTATTAATAACAAGGTTAAACCTTCCGAGAATGTGTATAATTTGTATTAAAACGTAATGCCTCTCTAGGCAGTAATAGTAGTAATACCGAGTCTAGCTGCTGAATGCTGATGTTGATGTAGCCGATGCAGGTAGTTGGTGTACAAGAATTATTTATTATCAAACAAACACAAATCGATGATATCAAAAGATAAACTCCTATTTGATATTTCTCACAATCGACAAAACGTAGCCGAAGTGTTTCAACGTTTTGTAAAGTAATAGAATTTTATCCCACAGAACATTTGTCCCAATGGTCTTATGTTCCACTAATGTTTAAAACAAAATAAAATGCTATTGGACCAAATATTATACGGAAAACGTGGTTATTGGACGCAATGGGGCATTGATAAATTGATTTCAATGGCGGCTTGAGTCTTCAAAACTCTGGAGCAAGTTTCAAAACAACCCACCCACCAATTAAATTTACTAGGACCATGTAATACTTTTAGGTTCTTTTTAAGTTAAATTTTCATCAACTTTTACAATTTATGATATAGTTACACTTATGTCTTACTTAAATGATCAATCATAATTCATAACAGAAGATTGATTCTGGTTATGATTAAACTTGTTCAACTTGGAACATTTTTTTTTTCATTTCCGGGACAGGAGCAATCGCTTTTTTTTCTTCATGGCTCCTAGTATTCTTATAACAAAATCGCCACTAATTGATTTTAGAATATTATAGTATAATCAATGTTGGAAAAATATTTTTTGTAACGAGTAATAATATTGAAAGACGATTTTATGGAAACAAGAGCATCGGATAAAATAAAATAATACATTATGTTGCACAAAATGTATGTATAATAAATATTTATTATACATATCTGTGACCTAGTGACCTATGTCGTTGTTCTATGACAGCATGTTCTGTGATATTATTTTAGTGGAACAATTATGTTTTGGAACAAATATCTATACACACCGACACCGTGGTAGACCTTTGGTCATAATCTACATGTGACCCAAGCCATCATTTGTCCTCCGCGGCTAGGGCCACTCCTTTATTACTATGATTTATCATAACGAAAACACATAAAATATCCATTACTAACACGGACTAACAAATACAACTAAAGAAAAGTTATTAATATTATATCTTAATGCGTGGTTAATTAATATTTGCTAATGTCATATTGCACTCTCGAGTATAAGCACAAAATAAGGCATTGAGTAACAAGTACTAACAATATCTTTGGATATCACAAACAATAAGATTATAGCCCCGGAATACATTTTGTGATTATAATATTACCAATATTACACAAGATTATGCAGTCCGGCCTCCGTGGTTTGCTAATCAGTAATCAACTATTACATTAATATTATATCACGGACTAAAATCTAGTCTGTGTATTATATGAGTGGTATTATCTTTAGGTGTGCTGTGAATGTAAAAAACCGCATGCTGATTGGCGATCGCTGAATCACTGTCCACTGAACGGTTTGAACGCTGACGGAGTCTAATCTCTATTCTATTTTTTTTTTTAATATTTTTGAAGCCGAGATCTGAAACTTCATTCTTGGAAAACAAAATTTTAGTTCTAGCTTAGTTACAAAATAGTTTTTCAACCAAAATGACTTCAATTTTAAATTATCCGTTCCGCATGTGTAGATCTATCTTGAGTACTTCTTTGGCAACGGAATGTAGGTAAGTTTAATTTCATCAGAATACATAATTGCAGCCATTCATTTAGTCTGTGGTACCTACATAATATAGTTTCTTAATCTGTGAACTTTAATTTATAAGATTTAAATCACGTTACAGAATTTTAGTTGCATAAATTAACCATTGAATATTTCTCTAATTATCTTCATTGTTTAAATTCAGGAAATGGTCAATTTAATATTTAAAAAGTATCAAGGTTAACAGTCACCAAAATATAAGAAATATGTTGAAAATTCATTTTTATTGGTACCTATATATTTATTGTAACCTAATCTATCATATTATGTACTTAATTATTAGGTATTTTTTTCTATTTGATTAGAAATAAAAAGTTGGAAAATTAAGTCATGTTTGGGCTGAGTCGTCGGGTAGTATAAAAAATGTAAAGATGTTTTATGTCTATTATCTATTGTTCAGAATATCGTTTATTTAAGTTAAACTATATTTGTTTGTATATTGATGAATCTCAATTATTTATACAGATGTAAATTCCTAATCGTTGTTATTTACTGTTTAGGATAAATGGTGCTATAGGCTATAACATTCTTCATCGTAAAGTATCAGATGCTGCAGCTGATAATGCTAAAGAACCATTAAAAGAAAGTAAAGAAAAAATTGATATCGAAGCCCTTGTAAAACAAAATGAAGATTTAATTGAGGAAAACAAAAATTTAACTGTACGTTTCAAATATTATTTATAGAATACAGAATACAAACAGAAAAAAAATATTAATGATACTTATTGATCCTTAACCTTATGATTTTTACTGATGTTTTTTTTTTTTGTAATCAGGAAAAGGTTAGGAGGTATTTGGCTGAGACAGAAAACATACGTAAACGTACAATTAAAGAAACTGCTGACGCTAAAATTTATGCAATTCAAGGATTTTGTAAAGATTTACTAGATGTAAAAATTATATTTTAATTTTAAAACATTAAAATACCTATTATAGTTCATTAGTAGTAATTTTAATTTTTCTAGGTTGCAGACAGTTTAAGTAAAGCTACAGAATGTGTACCGAAAGAAGAAGTATGTGACAGTAATCCACATTTGAAACATTTATATGAAGGCTTAGTGACTACTGAATCACAATTACAAACAGTTAGTATTACAAATAATATATTATTTTTAAACATATACATTAATTCGTAGTCTGTTTATTAAGAAAAAAAAAATTTATCTGTTAATAGATTTTCCAGAGACATGGATTAATGTCTATAAATCCTTTAAATGAAAAATTTGATCCCAATTCGCATAAAGCTTTATTTGAACAGGTAATTTGGTGTAAATAAAAATAAAATAATAATTGTAAATAATTAATATTTTGTTTGGATGTAGGTTGTAGAAGGCAAAGAAGGAGGTATTGTGGTTGTAGTTTCCCAAATAGGATATAAATTACATGACCGTATTGTAAGAGCAGCTGCTGTTGGTATTAGCAAGGATCCAAATCAATAAAAATTTGTAGTTTTAAATTTAATTATCTATTGTTGAAATTATTTAGAATATAAATTAATACATAGCTTACAAAATAAATGAATAAATAATATGTAATATATATTTTTTCCAAACAATTATTATGTATTGTGCTATATGCTACAAACTGTATTCCATGACTAGACAGATATAACAATTATATTTATTAAGAATTTAGTAAAATAGATAATTATAATTTTTGCTATACTATATTTTAATTAAATAATTATATAATATGTTTAATGTGTACAAAAGGGTAATAACTAATAGATAAATGATTATTAAAGGTATAAAGAAATTTGTTACCTTTAAATTTGATAATGGGTAAACTAACATCACAAAATGTATTCTGCTAAATAAAATTTAGTTATGATGTACATTATAGTAAGACAAAGACAACACGAGTGGGTATGGCGTCCTCTAAGTCTAAAGTATTCATGAGGTGCATTTTCAAATAGAAAAGATAATTTAATTTGTGTAGTAAATTTCTTTAACATAATGAGAACTATTAAAGTCTGTATATAAAAATACTTTTATTTTATCTCCACTAAGAATCATTTTTTGTATGCAATTTGTAATTGTTTTAAGATTGATTTATTATAATGATTAATAATAAACTACTCTCTGTAATGAGATGAGCGATATTTAATGGTACATACGAGATCTAAATCACTATTCCCTAGTCTTGGTTTTTTTTTTTTATCACTAAAGAATATATACAAGTATAATTATAGTGATAATCATACACATTATAAATTATAATGATTTGTGATAACTGAAATAAAAATAATAGGATTGATTCATTTTGTATATAAAACATTTACACCAATAATTACAATATAAACACCAATATTTAATTTAAAAATACAATTTTAGGTATTTTCTCATTGTTAAAAAACACATTTAAAACATACATCCATATTTAAGTATAAATACCACAATTATTTAAACACAACACACGTAATATTTTTAAAAAGCAACAATTTGAAAATTTAAAATTAATTTTTAATGAAAGGGACGAATGCAGTCATTTTCACTCATCATGCACACTACTTATTTTCATTTTAACAATTAATACATTGTTACCAATGAGTAACAGATTGGATTAGTATTTTTGAAAAAAATAGAGTTTATACAAAGTTAAATGGGATAAACTTTTAATTTTATCCTTTTATGTCCAAAGTCTAAAATTTCTATAGTATTATTATTTATTGAAAACTAACAGTAAAAAGACAAGACAATTTAGTAAACTAACAAATTAAAAATTGTTTACAACTATTTCTATTACATCATTAAATTGACATTTTGAAATTAACTTAAGCAATTTTTAAATACATGAAATAGTAAATGTAACCATGGGACGTATTTATATGAGTGGTCAAGTTCCATAAATTTCAACTCATTTTTAAGTTAATTGTCATTTTCATATTACAATCAAATTGCACTAACACAAAGTTGTTTATGTATAATGAATTAGTGAATAACCGCAATCAATCCCCCTATTAAATTTAAAACTAATTTAATTTATTAAAGGTTAAGCATTAAGTACAAACTTTATAAAGAAAAGCTTTCAAAAAGTCAAGGACAAACAATTTATAGGATAAACCATGTAATTAAATATTTATATTTATACATTGCTATTTGCTATCTATTTAAATGTAATTTATTTTATTAAGTTTGTGCAAACTATATCTTTAAGTAAAATTAAATGTGTAAAAGAGTAATTTAATATTTAAACTAGTAAGGAAATTATTTTGAATACAAAATTACAATAAATGATCCATTAAGTAAACAATACAAATATTCTTATATAATAATAAAATAATATGTAAGTAAAAATATTTCGATGATAAAATCGTTCAAACATAAGAAATCATTTTTATTTTAAGTACATTATTTTTATAATCTAAATAACCAAATTATCCACTGAAAATCACCAAGAAATTATATTTGACTATATTATCATAATAATACATATGTTGTTTAAAAAAAAATGTATGAAAAAGTAAAAAAAAAAGTTACAATTTAAAATTCAGAAATAATAATTGTTACAAAATGTAAAAAACATTCAATAATTTTATTCAAAAAAGAAATCAACTATATTAAAAATATCAGACATTCTTAGTGATTTTACAGTATTGTATACATCAATGAAAATAACAACATACTAATAACTACATACTAAACATATAATTAAGTGTAAAACCAAAATAATTACCTGATCAATATTTGATGGAATAATGTTTTGACATAATATTTAAATATAATAATAATAATAATAATAATAATAATAATAAGTAATAACAGCGAAACGAAGCAGTTTGTTAACTAAGCACCATAAGGACTTGATGATCACATAAATTGTTTTTAATAATATACAAAAATAATAATAATTCTAAGGTAATAATAATAAATGCATATTTCAAATAAAAGAAATAATAAATCAATGGCGATAAATAATAATAAAACTATACACTCAAATTGGGTTGAAAAAAGGTTTGCTCATAACAGTTGAGTATAATATGTACGTCAATATTTTTATACTAAAAACTATAAAAAAAAAAAAATAAGGAAATATATCAAAGTTTCACACTAACACAAGCAGTTATGTATACTTTAATCGTTATGACATTGAATGATTTACCTAATCTAGACTATAAGATAACATATCTAAATTACTTTTAAAAAAACGCTTCATCCACATGCGATATGTCATTTAAGTTCGAAGAAAAATCCATTTCTAAGGAATCATTTCCAAATGCCATCATACTAAATAAGCAAACAATATATATTTTTTTTAAGCCAATAAAATAAATAAAACATTTATATAATTATACATTAATTTAACAATACTAAAATGAGTAAATTTAAATATACTCAATACATACAGCATACATTTAATGTATTATTTTTAAATAAATTGTCAGTTATGTTTGAGATTCAAAAGCAATCAATATTGAAACTATGAATTAAAGTATTTGTTTAAACTTATAACTTAAATAAATTTAAAAATTATTCATACATACACATTAGCATTAATCTAGCCTATATCTATTATTTGTTATGATAACATTTATGGTTCTAAGCATACCTTTAAAAGCCAATATTATGTTTTAAACATAACCTTATTAATATTCTTAACTTTTGTATTCAATAATATTAATCACACTTCAGCACTATATTTTAAAATACAGTTCTTAATATATAAATGCAACCTACATAATCTAATAAGACAAGGAATATACTAAAGGAAACAGGTTTTTATATTCTATTCTATCGATGAATTGATGAAAATAGGTAACAGATATAATAATAAAAATAAAAAAAATTAACATCCAAATTGACTTGGAACTTTATCCCAGGATCAAAGTACAGGCATTTCTAAATCCCGTCATAGGATGGCGGCTGAAAAAAACGACCCTGGACGGTACTTTTCAGATGTACTGTTGAGTTAAAGCAAAATTAAAAATTATTTTGTTTTAAATATAAATATATTTTACATTTAATTATTTTTATAATATTTGGAACCTTTGTAAAAAATATTAATATATATTGATTTGTAAATCAAGAATCTCAGGCATAAATAAATTTGTCTAACAACAAAGTTTCTAGTATTTAATATAAACTTTAGTAATATATTTTATATATAAGTATATACTTAAAAAGTATAAATTACTTTTATGAGAATAAAAAAGTATATGTTATCAATAATTAGTTAACAAAAAATAAAAAAAAACAATTGAATAGCAAGTACAGTAGTTACCATTTATCACCATTTGCTTATATGTTCAATTTATCAATGTACTAGATAAAAAAAATTTTATTATTATATATGGTTGCATATAATTTAGTATTGAACAATTACATTTTAATAATTTGTCACATTAGTTATTAATATAGCTAAGCTTATATATATGCATTATTAATTATTATGGTTTTATGCAAAATTCTTTTTAAAATTTGGTTAGTCATGTCTAAAAATCAGATAATATTAATAATATGTTATATTTATATAATCATTCATAAAATGATCTACTTTTTATTTTGCTCAGTTTAAGTATAAACACAAAAAAGGCACAAATAGTGTACATTTTAAGTAATGTAAATGCTAAATGCCGTTTTATTACATTAATAGTTTAAATTCTATAAAGTCAATGATTTTGTAATTGACAAATGTATATAGATTTATTCAGAAAAAAAAAATAAAAATAATTTAGATCATATAAAAATTAACAATGATTAATCGAAGTTGTTCAAATTTAATGTCACAGAAAAAAATTATAATAATAAATGGAAAAAAATGACAACTACTGTAATTAATTGAAAAATAAACTGGCAAATTTATATTTAAAATTAAAAGGTTTTAATTTTTTTTTTAGTACCTAATAATTTCTTATTTTTGTATTTTTGTTTTTTTTTTTTATTAATTAATTTCAGTTTCAAAATTTATATGGATTTTATATTGATAAGCAAGAAATATAATTTTTTAATAATACAAATAAGTAATAGTATAATTAATTGTTAATAAATTACAATTTAAAGGCTCCATATAATATTTACAGGTTATTAACAAAAAGTATAGTCATGCAATATTATATTATATACTAAAAAATAAAATAAAAATTAATTACTTATTAAAATAAAAGTGGTAAAAAACTGATAATTTTAAGTGCTGATTAGATAAATATTAGCATGATATTAGTAGTGTACATAGTACTTATAAAATACCTACATTAAATGTATTATTATATTATGTTATTTAGCACAAATAGATATAAATGTAAGGTAATAGTTATTTATTTTATATATATATATATATTCAAAATTAAATAAATTCTCACCTAAACTATATCAATAATGTGCAATTTATTCTATGTACACCACTTCAAAGCATAAAAAAAAATAAAAATATCTTTATTAGAAGTGAGTGAGCATTTAAATTTGGATTTAAAAATAATATATAAAGTAACAAACAATAATTAATATGATATTGCAATAATGTCTCTACTTAAATTAAATACAAGTCGATTGCATACCTAAAGTTAAGTTAATCAAAGTTAATGAAACAAAAACTGGTTGATAATAAATGTTTGAAGACAGTTTTTCAATATTTATAATATATTATATGAAAGCTAATAGGATAATAATGTCTTAGAGAAGTTGTATAGAATATTAATAATATAATCATAAGCGCAAATAGGGGGGCGCGCTTAGGGGGTATTAGCACCCCCAATTTCAAAAGTAGCACCCTCAAATACTTTTTTTATAGCTATTCAACGCTATACCCGCCGCCCGGAAAATGAAGAGCTAAAGCACCTTCAGTTTTTTTTATTGAAATTGCGCCTATGAATATAATATGTTCTATAAATTTGTATATATTTAGTATATAAATATAGTAAATTAAGTGAGCCGTATTAAAAAATAAATATTATTTCCTTTTTTTTTATATATACTACCATAAAAACAAGATATTTATAAAAAAAAAACAAATATGAGACAAGTGTGACAATGTCACCAACTCAAATTATCTGAGATAACTTAAAACTAGTAATAAATAGTATTTATAATCTGTTAATTGAGACAAAACTTACTTAAACATAACTGTATTTATAATTATGAAACTACTCCCTCACTTTTAATTAATATAATCTCTTTTAAACTAAAAAAAAACTAAATTCAAGCTAAAATTAATTGTGCATTAAATTACTGGAATTATATTTCTTACTTATTCACTGGTTCACTATGCACTGATGATGTTTCTCGAATGCTACAATTTCCAGGGCTGTTAACATGAAACATGTGGTTCTGAGGAGTGTTTGGATAGCTATTCATTCCTTGTCCGTTAGTTCCAGGTCCACCCCAACCAGGAACATGAGTAACTAGTAATGGCTTTAAATATCCATTACTTGTAACAGGTGTGCTAATATCTAAATAATAAAAAAATGTATTTATAATCTATAAATAATATACATATATTACAATAGTAATAATTTTAAATTTATAGAACACACAATTGTTGAAATTGGGTCATTTATTTTAGATTAAAAATTAAGACATTTAATTTGAGGAGATACGTTTTACAATTATCAAATTAAGCATTATGCTTAATTTTTGAATCCCTATTATTTGTGGACAGTAACCATGTCTACATAACATACTACATACACATTAAAATTATTATTTGTTTTTGGACTTTAATAAAAGGGTATTTATTTTGGATTTTTTTTCAGTAAAATGACCAGAGTACATAACCATTTATTAAACAAAATATTTAAGAATCACCTACCAGTTACAACTCGTTTTTGTAATCATATAAAGAAAAAAACACAAATACAGTGAAAACCGTCTAATATGAAATAGCACGGGACTAACCAAAAATTCAGCAGTTTTCGCATTATTGAATAAAATGGAAAAATTCCGGGTTGTAAATTCTTATCAGTTTAAGACTGTTAACCTAACCTGTTTCACAGCTACCTATACATACGGGATAAGTTTGTATCACAGATACAATAACCAAAAATAAAAATTGCCCGACTGATATATGTAATGCATTTTATTTTAATTATTGTTTTACCATGTACCTACATACTCATATTAACATAATGTGATTTGTGTCATATTTCTGGCTTATACAAGGTTTTTACTTGCATGGGACCTACAAAATTGTTCCATTTTCATGTTAAGAAGGTTGTTTTATTGAAGTTCAACGTCTATATAAAACTATAGGAACATGCTGGGACCATAGAAAAATTCTGTATTGGATAGTTTTCCGTTCTATTCAGGGTCCACATTACACAATTTTTACTGTAATAAATTTGATATAACAACAATGCACATTATACTGTGTAATTTTCACATCCAAAATCAAATAACAAATCATTTTATTATGATTCACAGAATTAAACTAGTGTCATGAATATATCAAAATTATGCTTGAAAATGTTTTTAAATAAAACAAAATAACTGATGGAAGATAAAAATTTTTAACTATTAATTAATTTTTTAGGCTAGAAGGCTATTGGTAGAAGTGACGCTTATATGATAATTTATATTATTTTAAACATCAGAAATATTAAATAACGATTTTTATAAAACTGAATTGATAAAAATGTATTTGTTTTAAGACCCCCAAATTTATTTTAGGAAACTGGTATTATTTATTATTCAATCAGGACTTTATGACTATTTAAATAATGTATTTTAAAGGCGATCCTGCCTAAATATCAGGAAGACTGATTGTACTATTTTAGAATGATTTAATAAATTGATATATTTTAAATTATAAATTAAACAAATTTAGTTTATAAAGAACACTAATTTTTTTCAAATAAAAATTTATGAATACTTGGTGGTTGTGTATAGTATTTTCCGAATGCTTGGTTTTTATCAATATCAGGATATAACTTTGTGAGATATGGCAAGTCCAATAGTCTATCAGCCAAGTTCCGAATTGATAAATCCTTAGCTGAGAAAGGATGTAAACTATAAGCGTCTGAATCATTAGCTAAAAAAAAAAAAATATTAAATAATTAAATATTTTCATTATTAATTTAATGACATGTAGAACTTACATCCAGCCCAGGCAACAGTTAGCCCACCTAATTCTGAATCTGAAAATCTTAATAAAAATGTACCCGTAGCATATCTTGTCAACATCTCTTCTGCATCAGACTTTCTTATGAATCCCATAATGGCACTACATAATTTGTATAGTTATTTTACCTTAACATAATGTATTATATAAAATTATTTTCTAAGTATTACCCATCAGTCCAAGGACCTTTTAGATGTTCTCTAGTTATTTTCATCACGGCATAAAACCATTCCCAAAATGTGAAACTTCTTTGTGGTAATGGTTCTTTACAGAATTGTGACCATGACAAAACCATATGATTGAAATCCACATTTTGCATTCTTAAAATATTTACTTAAGTTATTTTAATATTCTTAATTATTATTAAATTTATCTATTTAACCAACCTAAATGCCTTTTCAGCCAAAAATGTCAAGCTTTCTTCTGAAAGACCACGGCCTGTAGCTGCAGAAAACTTCATATTCAAAGCTTCTGCCACATTTCTCCATGGTACTTTGTCAGGAACATTAAATGGAACACGACCAGGTTCAGCAAAAGCATTATCCCAAGTTACAGTAGCCCAAGCATGAGGATCTTGATTTCCGTGCACAATAACTACTACAGGTAATGACAAATTCCACACCTAAAATCATTTTTAAATATTACACACTTAAGTAACCAGTGCCAAACATAAGAGTTTCAGGGACCCAAGATAGCTATTAAGAAGGAGCCTTTTAAAAATATATTAATAAAACCTGCACTTAGTTTTCTTTTTTAAATGGTACTGATACTCATAATTACTTTATACGTCCATAACAATAATTTTCAAGTTACTACCTACCTCGTAATAATCATTTTATAAGCCTATTTTTAATCCTTAAAATAAAAAATAATATTCTTTACACAAAAAATTTCTCCAAATTGATCAGTTTTGTAAGACATTACAAGTAAAGGCTCCTATGCAAATGCCTAGTTTACTTAAGTGGAAGTTCAGCACTGTATTATTCCTTGTTAGAATATTTTTAATATTATTTTTCTAACATATCTTAATCAAAATCAAGAGAATAAAATAAAATAAAAATATTTTTAAGCATTACATTACTAATTTTACCTAACTGATTGTTTTCCATTTATTGACTTTATGAGTTATATATAGAGCACGAATTTCTATGCAATTGCATATTTATTTCCTTTTAATTTTTTGGATTTATGTCAGTTATCTCCACAAATCATCATGATTTGAAGCTAATAATGAAATTATTAATTTTGCATATTTCTGCATATTTAAAGGTTATTGCATCTCTTTGCATATTTTAGCAAAATTCAAAATTTATTGCATATTGAAGCAAAAATTTAAAAAAATGTATAAAATAATATTTTGTCAAGTAAAAAATTTAAAACTAAATTACATAGTCACTAATAATTTATATATATATATTTATTTATAAAATAAATAATCGATTATGACATAAGCTTCAAATATTCCCCAATAACTTGGGTTGACGACAAACGTTCGTTCTCAATCTTTAAAAATATATTAATCGATAAACGATATAGCTTCACAGAAGAAAAGCTTAAAATGCAAATGATTATTCATTTTAATAATACAGTTTTAAAAATAAATTAAGTTCAGAAAATTCCCTAAATTTTTTTGTATTAAGTATTTAAGTAATTAATTACTATAAGTTTTATTGTAAATTTTAAATAAATAAAAAATTCTTGTATATTGTTTACATATTTTCATAATTTTAACTGCATATTTTCATGATTTTTACTGCATAATATATGGCATATTTCAATACTTTTAAGTGCATAAAAATCCAAGCTCTAGTTATATATCATACATTTTATTCTTTAGTTTAATATTTTATTAATGTAATAAAAAATTAAAAACTAAAATAAATCTTACCTCAAACTGAAGTTCATTACCAATGAAAAATTTTGAAGAAAATAAAATTGAGAATTTTTCATCCATGACAGATTCTGTGCCTTTTTTTTCCGTGCGCTTAATTTTCTTTAATTGCATACTTCTATTATATTTTAATTACAAATTATTATTTTAGTAACTTTAATAAAAAGTTTAAAGTAAAATTTACCGGAAATTGGTAGATAAATGTCTCTGGACAGGTTGATATTCCATTTTTCCAGTGCAATTTAATATTTCACCACAAGATTCTCCATCTGGTTTGTTTCTTCCAATTATTTGGTTTGCTTGAGATTCGCTGACTATAGATACTTTAACCTAGTACAGTAATGTCATAATTAGTATGTATTAGTATGGTTTATTTATTTTTACAAATTAGTTTATTATTGTTCACAAATTGACTCCTAATAATATACAAATGATCAAATTTTTACTTTGTTTATTTTAAGTATGATATATAGAATTCTTTAACTAAAACAATGAAAATTGCACATTTTTTATGTTTATTTTGACAGTTTAGTTGCATAGGGTAAGGGATAAAACATGGTACATGATACATTAAATGACAACAATCTAGTCCCTTAGGAAATTACAAAATATATTAAATACACAAATTTGTTATATGATATTATCAAAGGTAATTTAGTATAATAAAAACATACGAAGATCCAAGAATAGATAGTATAGATTTGAAAATTTAAAATACTTAATATAAATATAAGTGTATATATATATAAATATTACATGTTTTACATAATAGTACAACTGTATGTTTTTTTTGTTACATTATGTTGAATTTATACTGTACCCAATATTATCACAAGTGTTATTATTATAAAATACTAATAAAAATATTTATATATATACATATATTATACAGGATATAGATTTAAAACACAATTGTTGTAAAAGATTATTTGCCATTTTATTTTTTAACTATATACAATTATATATAATACTAGCAAAATCCCGTGCACCTTGTTGCCCATACAAAATGCATCTTTATTAAATATAGTTGCCTAATCCTAACATTTATTAGCATGAGGACAAATATCATTTATGATTTTCTTATTTAGTGTATAGATTATATTTCCAACATATCAACTTTACATAACTGTCCCGTCCAAAGTTACATTTTGTCAATCAATTAACAAATTATATATTATTTGTTAAAAATAATCGTAAAATAAATAAAAATGTAATATTGAGGTCATTAATCATGATAAAAACAATTCTATCTTATGATGGAGACCAAATTACACATTGATCATAATTTCATCAAAATTAGTTGAGTAGTTTTGAAGTGCATTGTAGACATATTAGTAGTATACAAAAGCTTTAAAATATGAAATAAACAAATTATTTTATACATAAAACAAGTATTTTAAATATTTGATAATATAATGATACTAAATTTTTCCCACAAAATAGTATGATAGCAATTCCCAACCTATGAGCTGTGAGTCATAGGTATAATATTAAATATTGTTATATATTTTTTTGTTATATTTCTGATCATAACAATATTTTATTTCATAAGCCATTCTGGTTAAATGTTCAGAAAGACTATCCAGCATTCACTAAAATTGCACTGAGAAACTTGATGGTCTTCTCGACAACTTATCTGCATGAACGTGCTTTTTCTACTTTAATTTATTTAAAAAATAAATATAGGAATAAACTAAATGTTGAGAGTGATTTAAGACTAAAACTAACAAGTTTTAATCCAGATATTGACTTTCTCGTTAAGAATAAGCAATATCAAATATCACATTAAATTGTTTATCTTGTGATGAAGTTGAATTAAGTTTTTTTTTATTTTTTATTCCTAATAACTATATATACATGTATATATATAGTACATATTATATATTATAATTTTATGAAAACGTATATACGTATGCTATGGGTAGGCCTCAAATATTTTTTTACAAAATTAGTGGTCCGCAAAACTAAAAAGGTTGGGAACAGCTGTAGTATGAATATATATAATACATAATTATGTGTTAGTAATAATACTCAAAATAACTGATTATAACAAATAGTAGGGATTTTTCTGATTTTAAATTTGAATAGTTTTATTAATAAAGAAAATAAAGCTGCTAACAAAGATTTATAAAAAATAAAAACGTAACAAAACAAAATTGTTTCATACCACAGGTGATGTCATATGAATATTGAGTTTTCCTCCAATTAATAGACGAACTTCAGCTACAAATCTTGTATTAGTTTTCAATACTTGAGGTGGTTGAGTTATGATAACAAAAGTACTAAATAAAAAATTAAAAAATTACAAAAATAAAATGATTTTAAATTACAAAGAACATACCTTGCCACTAATGATGAAAGATACTGTGTTGTCATATCAAGAAGTGTATTAATTATTTCACATGACTGAGGTAATTCAAAATAACGGCCCAAATTCACTCTGAAACGATCAGCTTCTTTAATTTGTGAACGAGTTATCCATATTAAATCACATAACTTTTCACACCTAATGAAACATTAATATATTATTGTATGATATTTTCCTTAATCAACATTAATTTAATTTAAGTTCTTATAAATACCAAGTTTGTATGACATCTATATCTTTCATGTATTTATATCCGTTACCAGCTAACTGTTGTTCACGTTTCCATTGAATTAATGCCTTATCAATAATATGAGCTTGAACAGGACTGAGCAAATTTAATGATTCATTAAGTTTGTTTATGTAGACACAAAGAGCATTGTTAAGACTTAATGATTGAGTCTTTAATTGTCCTTCATACAATTCTTTTTCTTGTTTTAATTTACGTTCAATTTCAGGTCCTTGAGGAATACTCATTCTTTGATTCCTCATATGTTGTAGATGTTCTGGAATATAAAATTGTTAATGATATACATAAAAATAACTTATAATTTTAACAACTTACGAGTACATTTAGAACATTCAGAGTACAAAATATTGAAAGAATCAATGTCAGATTGAATTGTCATGCGAATCTCATTTGTATGTGTAACATGGTTACTTATCAATTCCATCTGTTGCATAATTTCAATGTTTTCCAATTCTTGAGAAGATTTTACATTTACCTCCATTAGGGACTAAATAAAATTAATAAATTACACCTTACTTATAAGTTACAATCAAAATTCTTTCCTATGTAGTTTTAATATGTTAAAATTCACTTATTTAATTATTATTGATGTAATATTATATTAGCTCACATGAAATAATACTAATTCAATTTTGTAAATTAAACATATATTAAAACTGTATAGATTATACTACAATAACTTTATTTACATTCTAACTACCAGTAATTATTTGATTACGCACAAACAAAAACAGAATATTTAAAGGTAAAAATTATTGTTGAATTCTATAATTATAAGGTTTGATCAACTGCTTCTTATTTAACTTTTCAAATAAAATTGATTTCCATTCTAATTTAATTTTCAATGTTACTGATTTTTGTCAACGTGAAAAATTACTTAACATTTTGATGAACAATAATGTTAATATTTTTTTTTAATGCTAACTTAGGGAGCATTGACATACAAATATAAATTTACCACCAATGTTTTTTCTTTATTTTATAGGATTTCATCTTATGAAGTTTTAAATATAAACCAACTTAAATATTTAAATAAATTATTTAGAAAATATGTAAACATCATCACTAAAAATATGGAGATGAAAATATGTCACTGATTAGCGTTTATAATTTATTTTTTATTTTTAATTCTAATCCACACTTTGAGTAACACCTATATATTCTTGATTTATTCCTTACAGGAGTTTAAACAACTTTTTATTGTTAAATCTGAATATAACTTACTAAAAGCGTAGGAAATTTTTAAACAATTTATAGAAAATGTAATATAACCCAAACAGAACTAACCCAAATATAAAATGTATTCAGTTTGTTCATAATTAAAATTAAAACTATTTGTTGTTTTACATATTAAAATTTTAGTATACGCACATTATTTTGTTGAGCCATTAAGGATTCTGATTCCAAACACTTTTTAATGATTCTTATCAACTCTTTTGGATTTTGAGAGTACTTCTCCTATTAAAAGAATACATATTAATATAAATATAATTTATAAAAATATAGTTTAATAATTAATTATTGTGAAATTTAAAAATGTAATTTTTAATTATTTTATTTATTTATTTACAATTGAATACGCATTATTATTTAAATACTCACTTTATATAATTTGGCAGTATCAATTAATTTCAATTTACTGACAAACTGTTCATTAGTTACCATAGAATTAGCTTTAGTTACTATTTCATCCACAAAAGACACAAATAAACCTTTAATATAACCTTCATGCTCTAAATTATCTGGATCGATGTCAGTCCTAAAAAGTAATTAAATCAAATTAATTTTATAAATATTTCAATATTAAACAAACAAAAGCTTTACCTAGTTAAAGGTTATTATGGATAAAAAATTTTTAATGAATAATATTTTACGTAATTTGTTAAGCATGTAGGTTGTAACATAAGAATGACAAAATCAAAAGGACAAATTCTGTACAATAATATTATTTAGCTAGGAACTAGTATACTATTCATTAAAAAACACAATTTAAATAGATTAGTACAAGTATATTAAATATTATCTGATTAATTTATCATAGTATAATTTGATGGTTCCAGGAAATAGTAATTTTATACAAGCATTGTGGATAATTGGTGCAAGTCGTGCACATGCAGAAGTAAAAAAAAAATATAATAAATATTTGTGTTATACTTATAATTATAGTCCAATCCCAATGATGAACAATATTGTTAACATTATCTATGATATCAACTTAATAGAATTTTGAAATAATTTTTGGATTCAGATTTAAATGGCTTAATTAATATACATTATGCTGTTTAGAATTTTGTTTTTTAATTAAATAAATACAATATCAATTTTAGCTGGACAATAATAGTTATAATTTACAATAAAACAGGACTACATATTATTATTTCAAATATCTTTTGTGGGATATTAATGACAATGTCCGATTTCAAGATACTAATAATTACTATTATTATTGTTATTGGTAGCTTAATTTGAACATCTAGAAAAACATACTTAAAAACATTAATTTACTGTTAAATCCAATTATAAATTGCAATGTTCTTGATAGTAGTTTATAATACTTAACAACATTTTAGACTTCTATATTTTTAATTTAGGCAGATAATTACAAGTTTATAGAGTTGATTGTGTAATACACAAATTCATATCATATATTGTGTAGATTCATGGAAATTATCTGGTATCTCTTTAATTATTAGTGATAAAAATGAAACATGATACATACTAATATACTTCAGGCACTAATATACTTTATGACCATTGATCAATTAATAGTTCTGATTTCTTTAAAAATGTTATAATCAATTATATTTTATAATAAATAAAATGTTGGCATTTTTTATTTTGTATTTATAAATATATTTAAAAATAATAATATAATTTTCATAGTAAAATGCATTTTCTTAAATTTGCAGAAAAAATATAATATTTTATGAAATATAAAATAATTACAATATTACAACAAAGATAAGTATCTGTTTATTTAACCATATCATCAGTGTTCAATAATAATATAAATTGGATTTCATTAGTTTATATTTTAGAATTATATTAATATTTGTACGTTTATAGCTTAATAAATTTAAAATGTTTGACACTCATAATTTTAATAATTATGATTAAAATTATTTATGTTTTGAATAAAAACAAGTATATTATTTATAATTATTAATTTATCTAATTTATGTATGTCTGGGGTAATGACATACTTACTTTTAAATTACAAAAAATAAACTGTTTGCCTAAATAATAGTTTAAAAAAATAATCAATTTAGAAATGATCTACAATACATCAATATATCATTGTATATTTTATAAATCCAGTTATTTAATTTAATAATTCATTCAGAATGTGGTGGCCAGTTTTAGTACAAAAGCTAGATATAATATGCTAAGGACATTTATTACAGAGATTAAATAGATTATAAGCAGGATGGGATATTTACCAATATAATTAAGGTAAAGAAATTTGGTTACCTAAGTGATGTGGTATATATATATATGGTAAGGTACATTCAAGTTCCAAAAGAAAATTAAATCAATATAGAAAAGATAATGACCTAAAACAGTTTAAATTTTTACTGAGATAGTTGATATTTTAAAGACAAAATTAAAAAAGAAAATTAGAAGCTTAACTTTAAAAAATGTAATAACAAATAATTTACCGAATAATGATAAAACATTTGTTAACAAAACAAACATAACATTAAAATGTATTGATTAAAAACCATCTTTAGTACATTTAAAAATTTCAATAAATATTGTATAACATTTTTAATATAATAATAGTAAATAAGATACTTAATTATTGTGACTTCAGTTAAGATTTAATTTAAAAAATTACCAAAAAGTTTAATAGGAATTGTATCTATACAACTTGCATACAAATAATATACTTATTTTTTATAGAAATCAATAATATATAAGATACCTATAATAAAAGGAATATGGTTTATTTGAACCCAAAGTAAAATTGAAATATAAAAATATTGAATATGATGTTTAAAATTGATATTGTAAAATTATGTATTTCCAATTAAATTATGCTGATAGATAATTTTGACATAATATGTAACAAAAAACATCTTAATTATCATAAAAATAAATGAGTAGAAGTAAAACATATCATACCAAGCTTTAGTTTCAAACCATGGAGATAACAACTGTCGCACTTCAATAGGAAAATGATCGTTATATATCTGTTGAAAGTCTTCTCCATGTAGATTCTGTTGAAGTTTTTCCCAAGCCGTAATCGGAGACACTAAAATTAAATATTAAGTTCAGGTAACAAAATTAAAGAAAAAAAAAATTATGTAAAAAATGGATGATAAACGTTTATACCTACTTACTTATACTTGGGAAGGGCTTTAAGTGCGCACTTGTTTTTTGCAACTCAAAAGCCTTTTATAAAAGTACACATAGTTCGATATATACGCACTACAATAACAAACAAAATATCTGAAACGTACAAAATAAAACTGAGATGTTGATGTTTTTGATCGTATTGCCAGAACTAGTAGCTGGTAGTTGGTACAGTTAGTTGTCAATAATTAATTTACTAAAATTAATAAAGTCAAACTAAATTGCTTACTGCTGCTTCCAGAAATGCAGAATCAATCAATTTCAGTATTACCAATTTAAGTTCTTAATGATTTTGTTTAATATTTCAATTTTTTGTTAAAATATTCCTGCGCAACAGTTGTCAAAATTTTGTTGTTACTAACATCATACCAAACATAATATATTATCTTTTGTTCGCAACATCAACTTTTCGTTTCACAATATGGTGAAAACATTTATAATAGCATATACCTATAACCATAAAATAACCACAGCGTGTGTGAGTGTGGAACACGGACTAAGATACTATCTCAAATCGTGGTGTGAAATAACCTTTTTTAATTTGGATCAACGTTAAAGTATGATATAAAAATATGTGTCTTATCTTTTATACCATTTTTTTTTTTTAAATAGTAAACACGATTGACCAATGACCACTATCTTTCCTCGGTCCTTCACGCTCATGTGTTTTACAATAATTCATTTAAATATCAATATTTATATATTGTCTTAAGTTAATTGTCTTGAACTGTTAATACAAAACTAGTAATTACTCACTGGAACACAGCTACATTTTTTTTTATTTACATAATTAATTGTATTAGTTGACGTGTTTTATATTTTAATTAATAGTATGTCAAGATTTGTGAATGGAATATTGAATAAAGTGCACAAGAGTGTTGTGAGTATTGCCGTTGGATTAACGGTAATATCTACTGGAGTATTTATGTTAAGATCTTACGAAATTCTATTCGTACCAGTTGACCAAAGAGTTAAAGCTAGACAAGAAGTCAATGAATTGTTAAACAACGAGCAACTACTACAAAACGAAGAATAGGTAGGTAATTGCTGTTAGAATCACATTATTATATATTTTTATATTTTGAGTAAAGGGTAAAGTATGAATCATGAACAGATAATATTAATTATAAGCAATTAATATTAAGAAACACCCTTATTTCTTATAGATTTTTTTTATAAGTTTATGAAAATATAAATTCTTTGACATTCAATGAATATTATTTAATACATCAATTTACACAAAATAATTTTTCTTATAGTTTTGTACAAGCTTATCTTAAAATCATTTAATCAGACTTTTCAAATAGTATCAAGTCTTACTTGCAAAAATTGGTAATAATTTAGAATTTCAAAATTATATATTATCAAATAAAAAAAATGTTAAGTACTAAGTAGAAAACTATTAAATACCTATATTTAAGAATAATGATTAAACAATGAGAAACCTTAATTAATTTTTACAATTTAAAAATACATACTCTTATAAACTAATTTTCAGATTTAATCTCATTTTTACATTTAATAGTTAACTTATAATTATTCATCTTGAGACTTGTCAGATGCATTATCTTCATCTTGATAACTTTTTTCATCAGAAAATTGTTGAACAAGTTTTATCCGTTTTAATGGAGGTTGACAAGTTAATACGTCATTATTATCCTCTAAATGCATTCTATAATAACAAATATATTTTTGTAAGTAAAATAAAATTTCAATTTTGTCAGTTATGAACATTCCATGTATTTTTTTCAACTTACATTGCTGATATTGAAGGTAATGGTGGTGGTGGGGGGGACCAGACACTTGGCATTGTTTCCTCATCGTGTAATTCTGGATCTTCAATTTCTAAAATAAATTATTTATACAGGTACCTAAATTATTAAAGTTAATTCATGTATTTTTAATTACCCCTCGTAACAGAAGCTCCGTCCACTTCTTCATGAGTTTCAGTTTCATTCATACAATTTATATTCCTAATAAATGACATTTTCATTACTAATAATTAAACAATACTTAAAATAAAAATGTATTATTGTGTTACACTTACTCTAATGAATCATCAGGTACACGAAATGGTACTGCATTCTGGTGTCTCCATTCGTTTCTTGGAGGCTGTTCACCAGTAAACAAATGAAATTCTTGAACATCATCTATAGAATATAATATTTTTATTTATAAATTTAATTTAAGAGAACATCCACATATTCTACTTTCAACTAACAAACATACAAAACAAACAAATTTTATTTTCACAATAATTCTACTTTTATCATGTACAATTAATCATGATCATAAAATTAACCAAGTTGTATGTTCATAAGATGGAAACATCATATACAGGTTTCAAGTCTTATTGATTATAAATGATTTATACCTGTAACATAGTTATTCAATTTCATACAACTATCGTAGGGTGGTGGTAGATTCTCAATGTTATCTTGTATAGAATTAGACATGTCATTTGAATTTATATTTCTAACTCCTGCATAATAAATGATAATAAACTATTTTATAATTGTTATATTTTTACTAATATAAAAACAATTATGCTTACTTTTAAAAAAATAAATCCATACTAAAAAAATTAAAAATATATTTATTATTAAAAAAAAGATTCCTATATCTTGCCAATATGAATTTGAACTAATTTTTTCTGAAAACAAAAATATATTTAAACATTTTAACAGCTATATCTAATAATTATTAAAAAAAAAAACAATAAAAATACCTGGTGTAGGTAATAAAATATTAGGATTTATTGGAATGCATAAATCATGAATTTCTCCTCCAAAAAATATTTCTTCAATATAACTATATAAATGTTGAAAAAATAATTAGTTTATAACAAGAATTTTATTTTATTAGCTAAAAATTGAAATTTGCATATATTATTTAGTATTTACCCATCAAAACATGAATTACAATCTGATATATCTTTTGGACACTTAATATATTTTTTAGTTGTTCTAAAATATATGCTACAGTTCATGCATTGTGAGCATAAATTTAAACTAATATCACAATAACTATTTGTTTCATAACAGTCAATATCTGTACGGCATTCAAAATCAGTATTTGGATTAAGAGCATCTTCTGGTATTGTTCGAGAATCATTTTCTTGCATTATCTGTAAATAAAAATAAACACATTGATTATTATATTAATATATTTTATAACTTAATTATTATATAGAAATATCTACTCTTTCAAATTTAATAATACTTTAAATATTAATGTTGTTTTAATTTTATTAATTAAACAAACAATAGAATTTTGGATTATATTTAAAATAAAACATCAAGGTCTAATGTTATTGAATTGTAAAATGTTTTTATACTCAGGTTACTATAAATTAGTTAAATTTAAGTTGTATTATAAGTGGACAATAGTGTTTTAAACTATCACTAGTCACTACTACCTACTTAAAAAGATCTTTTTCTGGTATAATTAAGTGTTCATATTAATAATAAATGTACTATTTTCTAAGTATTTTAAGTATAATCTAATAACTATCTTGAAATTTGAAATTTTTATCCTTCAAATTTAAAATAATAAATCTAAAAATAATTCTCATTAATTTTCTCAAAAATATTTAAGTGTTTTTAAAAAATTGTAACATTACTTAATCACTTACTAGTTACTTCCATTATTTTTCTTTGGTTATATACAGATGTAATTACAATTTGTTTATGTATAGGCATAGGCGTATATGGTTAGGTATCAATTTTAAATATTATTAAAGTATGTAGTACTTTAATCAAATAATTTTCTTAATACAACTGTTTCCCTAATATTATGCAAATATCAAAAAATTGTTAAAATGTCTAAATGTTAGAAATTATTAAGTTAAATTAAATTGGTTATTCTACTTAATAACTGCAATTTAAGATTAAGATAATTAATTATTGAAACATGATACTTTATGAAAATAATAACATTGATCCCAGAATTATACATTTATAAACACTTAAAACATACATAATTAATATATGCGCTAAATATTAATTACAATATGATTAAATTTAAATTTATAAAGATAAAAAAAAATACGATTAAGGGTTAATGCCCTTTATGCTTATAATATTATGACTATTATGACGGTACTATATTAAATTTAATTGGAAATAGGTACTTATTTTAATTGGAGATTTCCATTCTATATAATATGCGTTACTATTTTATAAAAACATTCAAACACTTGCAATTCAATTTCGGGGAATTGAGATAAATATAGAATCTCAAAAATCGTTCATAGAAATTTTACATGTGTTCAATTCTCCCAGGTTTCTTTATTCCTGACCTGCTTTTTAATATTTTCGAAAAAAATGTCATCAATCATCATTGTACAAGCACAATAATAAATTAATAACTTTCTTATTTTATTCGGACCATGAATTTATTAATAGTTAGTAAAATTAATGAATTAATTTATTATTAATTAAAATGTTCTTATGATCGCAAGAGAATAAAGTTCACATTAAACTAATTAAGTAGAAAAATATAGGTATAATATTTTTAGTAGAATAATTTAAATGTACCTTATTTTTATTGTACTTCTATACTTCATTTACAAATTACCTAACATCCTTCGTTCAATAGGTTTATATTATAAATAACTAGAAAAGATTTTAATAATACGATCAGAAATATGACGAAATAAACCTTTTGTGTTAAAACAATACAAATATACAATATTTAAGGTTTATATAGTAAACACAACATATTAATATATAATATCTGTAAAAAATTGTCACTTACCAGTATGAAAACTATTAATGAACTTATCAATCCAGTTGAAATTTGTGCCATGTTTAAATTTATTTCTATTAATATCCGTATGATCTTTAAAACAAACAAATATGATACATTATTAAATTTTATTGTCGTAAATAATGAATTGACTTATTACGAACAAAGTATACGTTTTTATTAGGAAATTATTATTTACACTTAATTAGTCTAGACAATAGTTTTCTAATTAAATGTGTTTTCAACTATGTATTCAAATCAAATTTTATAAATTATATTTTCTCGTGTTTAGATATTAATTTTCCTTACCATATAAGTGCAGTATCTGGGTGATAGATGAACGTAAATTGGTATGTCTCAACCGTATGAATGCAATGTATGGAGTATAAACACTTGGTGTCCAAATTATAAATCTATGAATTTGAGGTAGTTTCTAAAAGTAGTACGTTTTTTAACGTTTCGCAGCAGCGGCTCAATAATGAATGTTGTGGTATTGCCGGGTGGCGGGTTGCTCTGGACCACTGGATCAAGTTAAAAGAGGATGAGTCATGGGACCAAGGTCTTGTCGTGAACCTGTCGTTACATGTCTTGTATTGTAAACACACACACATACACTAGGTAGACCTGAAGAAGGAATAATGTTGCGCGCGCCTACATATACATATGTATATTACTGTATTGTGTACGTGTGATATGATTTGCAAGTGACTAAGGTGAATGAACGTCCCTCGATCCACTAGTCCACTATAGCTAATGACTATTTCTGTGATTTGTTGCACAATAAATATTTTTTTTTTTTCGTGGGAAGTAGAAAAATGAAATTTCATATTATAATAATTAATTTTGCTCTTATACTCACACTATCGTGTTATTGTTATACTATTTGAAGTGAGCGTTTCACGTGTATAACGTGTTCCTATTCCTATATAATATGACAGAAAATAATACTTTACAATATTCAAAACAATTTACTTGTTGTGCTATTAATTAAGTATAGACAAAAGACAGTAAATATTGTTTGTATAACAACTTTATTACAACAATCAACTTTCGGTCACTCTAACAGTGTTTCAATTGTAAAATACTAATACGACAATATTTTATAATTTATTTTTACTTGTACTTTTTAATATTGTAAAATTTATATGTTGTACTCACTCTAGTTAAGTCATTATTACCAATGAAAGTGAACATAATAAGTCTCGAGGAATATTTCTCAAAAATAAAGTATAGGTGAAAAAAAATCCATTTTTAAAATTAAAATTTGTAATGTTTAAAAATATATTAACTTAAATAAATAATCTCATTGAATTGGATTGCATAATACGTTAGGTAAGAAACTAATTATTAAAACTATATATGAAATAGCAGTGATGTACAAAATTAGCTTTAAACAGTTTGAATGTGTCAAAATAAAGATAAAAACAATGATAATTTAAACAAGATTAAATACTTTATTCACACATTTTGCAGAAAAGAAAATTAAACTTGAATATTTTTGAAAGTTAAGCATAAAAAAAAACCGATATTCCGATATCCGATATTATTTGTTTCAATCTGATATTCCTAAAACACTCACGGTCAATGGTGCTTCCAGTTCTAATGAACAGGATGCAGCTGACATGTTTGCCTCATACTTTAAGTCTGTATACTCATGTGAAGTCATTAATGATGATGTGAATGATCTTAAGATTCAATCTTTTGACCTACCTAATAATGCATACTTCACTGTTGATGACGTTTTTCATAGTCTTTCTACGTTGTCTGGTGCTAAAAATGTAGGTCTTGATGGTCTCCCCGGCGTTTTTCTATTTCATTTGCGTTCTATTTTAGCCTATCCTCTATTTTTGCTATTCAGGCGTTCTCTTGATGAGGGTATTATCCCTCAATTCTTAAACTCAGTTCTGTCACGCCAGTACATAAATCAGGTATCAAATCCGATATATCTAATTATAGACCTATCTTTATTCTTTCTCTCCTATCAAAAATATTTGAATCTTTGGTTTTAAACAGTATTAAACCATCAGTAAATAATATTCTTATTGAAGCTTAACATGGGTTTCATCCGGGAAGATCAACTACTACATACAACTTAGTTTTTTCCAATTTTGTATTTGAGTCTTTTAAAAAACGGTCTCAAATTAATGTAGTTTATACTGACTTAGCCAAACCGTTTGACACTGTTAATCATAGAGTCTTATTGAGAATTCTTGAAACGTCTGGTTTTGGTGAACCTCTGCTCTCATGGTTTGGTTCTTTTTTAACGAACAGGCTACAATGGGTTAAATTATTTGACGTCAAGTTAAACATTTTTTCGTCTACGTCTGATGTTCCCCAGGGTGAACATTTATCACCGATTCTATTTTTACTGTTTGTCAATAGTGTACGTAACGCCTTGCCTTTGTGTTTTGCAGATGATATGAAGCTTTTTATGGAATTAAACTCAGCTGCTGATTGTGCGAATCTCCAAAGTAGCCTTGATTATTTTGTTAGTTGGTGTTTTAAAATAGGCCTTAAAGTCAAATTGACTTTTGAAACATTGATTAAGTTAATGCTTCACTATGTCGAGTCATGACGTTTACTCGTTCCCGTATCCTTTTTGACTACAATATCTCTGGTTTGAAAATTGAACGCGTTGATAATCTAATCGACTTGGGTTTTAAACTAGATAGAACCCTTAGCCCAAGTCCTCATATTGCAATGATTACTAGTAGAGCATTTAAAGTTTTAGAGTTCATTATGTGTCTGTCTAAAGACTTTAAATTGTCAAAATTATTAAAATCACCATATTGTGCTTTAGTTTGTCCTATTTTAGAGTACGGGTCAGTTGTCTGAGATCCATACACTGTTTCTGATATTAATCAACTCGAACGTGTTCTACTTAGATTTTTAAGATTTTGTTGTTTTGTGTTAGGCATTCCCCATTTATATCACAATTATACCAATATCGCTAACATATTTGGCCTGCCTACTCTTGCTGAACGAAGAAGAACTTAAAATATAAAATTTATTCGTGGTCTAATTACTAACCATTTTGTTTCCCAAGTTTACTTCTAAGTCCCTCCGCATGTATCTCGTTCTCATGTGACCTTCTATATTCCTACCGCCAACACAAATTATCTGCAAAATAGGCCTTCAAGGCGAATTATGTCACTTGCCAATTGAGGACCCCTCTTTTAATGATAATTTGTTCTAATGTTTCTTAAACACTGTTAATAAACTCTTAAGTTTAATATAAGTGTTTTAATTGTTTACTTAATTACTGTTCAAATATAATTGTAATTCTGTTATTTACATATATTATTTTATTTCCCAATTTTCTACTATTATTCAAATTAATTGTACTGTACTTTAATGTTTTAGGGGAAACCCGTATATTTTGTAATAAATAAATAAAGTTGAGTTAATTTTTTCCTCTAATAGTAAAAACTTTATTTTATTGACTTATTTCTTACACATGATTTATAATAACAATAGTATCATGGATCAACATACAACATCATAATATATTATACTATCGGAAAACAAAACAAATATGTATTTCATTACAAAAATATTTTTACATTATTATACAATACTAGCAAAAAATGAAGTGTAAAATGATAATGTGGCAAGTTTTATATAGATCATCAATAACATTTTAATTAATAAATAATATTCAAAGAATAATAAAAATAATTAGAACAAAGGGTACCATAAAAACTAGGGTTTATTCTATGTATATGTTGAATTATAGATTTATTATACCGTATAATAAATTTAAAGAGATTATTTTATTTTCATTCAGCCAAATTTGAATGATGATACTTCACAAATAGTACAGCTACCAATTCTTTACATAATTCTTCTAAAATTACTGCATTGTTAAAAATTATTACTTCAAAATGTCTGTAAAATTAAAAAGATAAACATTATAAATTTCTATTTACAATGCTTTACAATTTTACTTTTCTTTTAATAGTTTGATTGAAGAATTATTTAAAACGCGTTTTCTTGCTTGAATCAATTCTTCATTATAATTTGGGAATGTTAATATCTTTTTATGCAGTTCTTTAAGTACATGATACAATATCATGTATAATGATGGTACATTATGTTTTAATGGTAATGTCGAATTTAGCAAGTATTCATGTAGATATGGGTGAGGTAAAGAACTTAAAAATATTAAAATAATTTTTAACTGCAAAGTGGTTGAAGAATTCTAAAAATTATTTTTAAACAAATACATGATTAATATATATTTAAAAACATAATTAATAATTATTAAATATAAATAACAACTTGATTTGGAATGTCGCTGATTTTTTTAAAAATCATTCTTAAAAACGGTCCTTCATTGAAATCATTTAATTTAACTGAATTTAATGCTTCTGTAGGCCAATCAAATTTTGTACATTTATCAAAAATATCCTCGTACATATTCTTCACATCTGTTATATGATCTTTGAATGTATGTAATTGGTCTGATTGTAAGTTTTGAGGAATCAATGCTAGTAACCTATACATTAAAAAGAATATATGTAAGACAAATTAATAATTATACATATATATTATAATATTAAATTAAATAAGCTTACCGGTTAATTATTCTATCAATACTTGAAGGTGCAAGAGTTCGACTAGTATTAATATTATTTTCATTTGAAAGTATTTTTTTTTCTCTTTCATCTTCTTCGTCACTCCATGATCCTGATCGACAACCTTCATAATAGTTTCTATTATTGACAAATCGTAAAATTATAAAATCCAAAATTTCTTTATTTGAATTATGTAATACATCCTTTAATAAAACGTAAAATAATATTAATTACAATAATGATACATGTTATAATAATAATAATTAATAAAAATAATTTACTATAAAAAAATTGAGAACGTTAAAAACAAAAATATCATCTGTAGTGGAAGACAATTTTATTAAAATGTCTATTGGTGTTTGCTTATTGTAATAAGAACTATCAAGTTCTGACCGTAACCAATAATTTATTGCTGCAAATAAAATATATAAGTTCATAACCTATTATAAATATTAACTGTTGATACATTACATTAATCATTAATAAATATCAACCTACTATGACTTAAAGGTGTATGATCTGCTGCTTTGTAGATTTTTTTTAACAAAAAAACATGAGAAGACAATATTTGGTCTGAAGTATCAAATAATTTATTAAAAAACAATAATCTTAATGATTCACACAGTGAATAAGATATTTTTAATTGGCCATCTTTTATTATCTAAAAATTAAGTAATAATAGAACTTAATATCTTTAACAATATTTCTACCAATAAGAAACATACCTCAACAATAAAATTTAACCAACAAAAAAATTTAGTGACATCATTTGAATAAGTGGCATTGTAATCATCCCTATAAAAAAATATTGTAACTGTTAAATATTTAAAATGCATTTGAGTTGAATTCATTTTACGATACACATAAATTATACTTGTATATTTATTTCAATAGAAATTATTTTAAATTAATAAATATTTCCGCTTACCTCCAATTTAATTCAATTGTTTCTAGTCCATTGTAATCCAATAAAATAGGTAATGCACAGAACAGATTTCTAAAATGTTCGCTTAATGATGAACAAAGTTTAGTCTTATTAATTATGAAGTCTATCACATTTTCATCATTTAGTTTAGTCAACAACAATATACAGTTACAGCATTTGTAATATACATCTGTATTCTAAGAAAAATTATCTATATTAACAATAATTAACATTATTTAAATAACATAGTCTTTAAATTATACAAACCTTAGTGTTGATGTATGTCAATACACAATCCAATAAATTTAATCTATTAAATGTACTTAATTCTGTCAATGTCATTGCTTCTTCTAAATGATACATATTGGATTCCTAATAAATAGTATTTTTAAATTTATTTCAAATAGAAAAAATGTTTATGTATATTATATTACATATGAAAAAAACATAATTGAAATATTTTGTTGGTTGTTTAGCAGTGTACACAGCATGTATAAAAAGTGAATCTGATCTTGTTGCTGTTTATTATACAAACCACTGTCGCATAAATTAATTAGCCTCTAAAAATAAAAATAAAAATTAATAAGTAAATTCATTGCAAAAACATCTTTGAAAACATTACTTGAATAGTAACAAAAAAAGACTGATGTGCTAATACTGGATTTTTTAATTGACTGATGAGATTTGTCATGTATTTTAATACTAATATCCTAATACCAATTAATTTTTCTTTTTCTGCTATAACTGCTAACATATTAAATAGATCGTTTTTCAATACATATTCCATGCACAAGTTAGTAGCAGTTTCTTCATTCTTGTCTTCACATAATAATATCTAAAATAATATAACAGATGTGTATATTGTTTTGACATTATTTAGAATTTCATTTTCTCTACCTCTTTATATTTTTCTCAGTTTTATTTTATTTTAATCTTTCTAATATATGATGCAATTTAATAATTCTTTTAACTGTCTTCTTAGATAATAATACCCTTAATTAGTTAAATACATAATTTTCATACAAAATACCTGTTGTACAATTTCTAGATGGGCAGGTACATTGGTTTCTTCTATCCGAGTTTGAGAAAATTGTCCATCTGTTGTCCACTCCAAGTAATTAATCATAAATTTTTCCCAATGATAAATAAAATTTTCAAATGCTGGAGTTGGTGGAGCAATCTAAAATATATTTTCAATTAACTAAATATTCAAAGTTAATTATAAGTGAAGTGTTTTACATTAAACAATTGTGTTTACAAATAATAATATACTTTAAAAAGAAAAAGAAAAAATTATTTTACAACTTACTGTATCCACAACTGAATCTAAAATTGTATTTAATACTGGCATCATGTTTATAAATTTTGTTTTATTAATAATAAAGTATTTACAATATTATATTTTATTTATTATTAATTGATTGATAATTCTACCAAAGTACCAAAGAATAGACCATAGAGATCTAACAACTCTGTAATCTTATCAATATGAATACGTTGAGATGATAACATATTAGTGTAAACATTTTATTTTTTGTAGGTTAGGTATTATTATACAGTATTACAGACTACGGTGTTTAATACCATTAACTTATTATAACTATATAGTAGTAGACTATCTTAATAAATTAATGTTGTAAACACAATTTGATCAAAAAATATATATATATATATATAAATTCGTAAAATCAATTAAATTGGATCAAAACACCAAAAAGTACATATTTTACCTTTTTATTCAACGTAATGTATATTTTTTAGATTTAAAATGCGGTTTTACAAGTATTGTGATCTTGTCAATGCTAATACGAACTATGCAAATCGGATGAAGATGCTTAGCAATCGTATTTTTGGTGATGTTGTACGGCCAACTAGTGAAAAATCTATGAGGGTACCTTACTTATTTTTTTAGCCATTTCTTAGTATATAATTATTTTTATATTTTTAAAATATTCAGGTAGTGAAGATGTTTAGTGAAGAACCTTTATATAAAAAAGAAAATGTTATAAACTACTATCCTCGTCATATAGAGACTGGATTATTAATGAAGAAACTTCGAGAGTATGGTTTGTATAGAGATGAACATCAAGACTTTATTGAAGAAATGAGAAGACTCAAAGCACTTAGAGGAAAAGTGTTTGTTAAAGGAGAGAAAAAAAGGAAAGCTAAGAGTATTATGTAATTGTTTGGTCGTTCAAAATTACATTCTTGTACTAAAAATAATCGATTTGTTTTTAGAATTGTCTATGTAACTGTTTAAAAATATTTTCTTAGTAAAATTTTTGTAGTTATATGTTAATAAAATTTGATTAATTAATCTTATTAGATCTATATTTTTATTTTTTTGATATTAACTATAAGTGACATTTTTAAAAATCTATTATAACCATGATTTTGCTTAGTAGCCACACTTATTTCTCTCCATAAGTTTGAAAAAAATTCTATATTTTTAATGTTATCCTTATCATTTTAGAAGTTTACCTTTTTGAACGTCAGCATATAATTCTAGTTTCATTGAAAATTTTTATGTTTAAAAATTGATTCTCAACTGAGTTTTAAGATATTAGGTAAGTGTTTTAAGTTTACACCGATACAATATCTTTGTGTTCAGCTAAGCTTTAAATACTTAGATAATTTGTATATTAGTTTTTTTTCATATTACATTTAAATTCTCAAAAAAATATTTAACTTTGGTATATGAAATAAAAAATATATTTTGTCATTAAATAAAAGCTTTAAAAGAACAATTATGATGAGAAAAATAAACCATTTTAAAAAAGATGTTGATTTGTACATACTATAATGAATGTCATTCTTATACTCAAAATATTTATAATTTTTTATTGCAGGGACAAGTTTTATTAGAACTTACCTTAGGGGAAAGAGGGTTCTGTGGGCCGAATGCCAGTTATTCAGGATGGTTAGAGGCGGCCCCACCTATGTATTAGATTTTTTTTTTAATTTTCTGAATTAACAATACTGGTTCGGATGCCTGAATTGTGGTAAACACTTCCCACTCATTCCTTTTTCTTGGATAAAAAAAAGAGAAGGAGAGAGTTAACATGTTACTTGATTAAGTAATAGTTGCAATAATTTAGTTATCTAAATTTAAAGTTAACTAATAATAACTTTTATTTAAAGTATCTGAAAAATAATATTTTTTGAATAACAAAAAAATATCTAAACATTTTATTATTTTTTTTTTTTTACAATTTAATTAATTTGGGCAACATTTTAACTTGAAATATCTTTAAAAAATAATTGTTAATTTATAATTTTAAGATTTTTAAATTTTTGTAGAATTTATGAAGAACTTTTTATGAAAAAATCAAGTTTTTGCTAATATGTTAAAATTATTTGTGAATTTGAAAATTTTAACATCACACACTTATGAAAATAATTGTGTCTAAGTATTTTCATATGTTTTATTATGCTTTTAAATTGATAGAAGTACAACTTGAGAAATCTCTCTCATTCTAAACTCCAAATGAACAAAAAAAAATGTATCAATATGTATAGGAAAGAAATAGACTTTCTATGGATTATAACAAAAATTTTTAATAATAACTAATAAGTGTTAAAGTTCAATATTTAATGAATTTGATAAAAATTTGAACTACTAAAAGTTTAGTCTTAATAAAAGAAACTATGACTATAATAATTCTAATAGGATAAGAAATTACTACAAATTATTAAATTTCAAACTTATTTACTTGAAACAAACATTTTTTTAAATTATTAATTAGTATATTAAATATTTTTTATTAAAAAGCTATTAATATACTATTATAATACAGCTCAACAATTACGAATAATAAAATTAACACTGTGATATCTTTATGATAAATCCAGCCTCTAATAAGTGATAACAAGTTTAATAGCTGATTCAAATTTAGTATGTAAAAATAAGTGGAGGTTAAGGAAACATTAAGTGTTAAAGTGTTTTAAGAGAATTAAAACAAGTCGTTTAACAGAGTAGGACAATCGAATAAGATATAGGGAAGTTCACTGCAGTTACATTTTTATAAATGAAGTGTGTAAAAGGATAAGTCATTTAAGCTAATTTTAAAAGTATTACAAAGAACTCAAAATTAAAAAGTACCTATCTGTTTGCTCTCTTTAATGTGTGTATTAAATTTGAATTCAATTATAAATTATTTGATATGATAATTGAAAGACAATCTATTGACAAGGGCAAGTGCCAACTCCGTTGGAAAAAAATAATATTAAAAAACATAAATTTTATCATATTGTTTTTGTTTGATGGGGGGGGGGCTATATCTATATTATATAATTGTTCCTATAAAGTGCCACGACCGTAAATACATGCTGGATCTGCCCTTGTCTATTGACTGTCAGCTTTTAATTTTTTTTTTTAGTTATATTATTTATAGTAAACTTTTATTATTTATTAAACAAAATAATAATAATATGATAATCGCATTAGTTTTTGTTTAAAACATCGCATATTTTATAGTATTAATATTTGATTATTTTATTAGTATTACAAAATAGATATAATAAAAAAATGAATACCACATTCATATATTATTGTTATTAACTTTTAAGTCATATTGATTAAGTACTTAGATACCGTATAACAATAGAATTTGTTGGTGGTATAAAAATTCAATAGCATAAAGTTAATCTAAATATTTTGAAAATATCATACTGGCATTATTTATATAAAAAGTATACGTATATACTATTTACGTATAATTTTCAAATCTTCATAAAAAATATTTTTAAATTACGACAAACTAACTAAAATCGTTATGTTTCGTTTAAATGTTTAAGTTTTTTGCTGGAATAAACATTTTAGATATATATCATATACATAGAAAAAATAGGAAATGTTAATTATATCTTTAAATATCTCAAAAGAGTCGAAATATTTTGAAATTATACCATGATTTGTAAATTCTCATATAAACCTGCGGAAAATAGTATTTACAGCTATTATTTGTTTTAGATTTTGAGAAAATCGATTTTATCGGAAACTAGTTTTGCGTAAAAATACAATTTTTTAAATTATAAAGAAAATAAAGACCCTCTTCACCATTAAACCATCAGCTAAAATCATTTTCCTACCAGAATAATAAAATAAGTATTAAAGTTGAAAATCAAAGCAGTTTTTATGTAAAAAAAAAAAAAAACATATTGTAAAATCAATACATTCATTGCTCCCTTCAGAATCTAAAATGAATACATATTCTATCCAATAATAAGATATTATTAATGCTACCTGCAAAAAAAATTCTATTTAAATATGCTATATACCTAATTGCTATATAAAAGAAGAAAAAAGAGGGAGCTAAATTAACTTGTACCATGCCAATGTGTATATATAAGCATTTTCATTAGAGCTTCGGCCATAGGTACATCTTTTCAGTCATTCTTTAAATTATTTAAAAATGGATTTCGATAAAATGTTAATAGACTTTGGTGAGTATGGCTTATACCAAAAACAATTAATCTGGTTTGTCGTTTTACCATGTGTTTTGCCATGTGGATTTCATGCTTATAATCAACTATTTATGGCTTCCACTCCCGAATATTGGTGTAAGGATGAATAGTAAGTATACGATATAATATTTAATAACTTAGTAATTAATAATTTATTTCATAAAATGTATACTATACTTTCAGTCATATTAATTCTACGTCTAAAATTAATCAATGTTCGGATTCAATGAATAACACGTGCAAATTCTGGGATTATGATCACAGTCGATATTTATCTACAATTGTTACTGAAGTAAATTTTAATAATCAAATTTTAATTGAAACACAAATTGTTAGACATTAGTTTTTATAAGTATCTAAACTGAACGTCGTTAAAAAGTAAATTTATCATCAATATTTATGTCTATAATTGTAGGTTTTGACTACCTATTGCAATTTTTCAATTTATAAAATGCCTAATTTTATTATATATATTTCAATATTTGTACGTTACGTAATTAGCTATATAGATGATAGCTTGTTTTAAATGTTTTGTTAATTTTATTTAATTAATTTCTAAGAAATGTAAATCTGAAATTTATGAATTTTATTTTTCCTGATTACTAAATATATTTTACCTTAGTTAAAACATAGGTAGGTGCATTGACATACATATTTTAAAATTCCTCTTTATTAATCATTGATGCGTATTAAATTATTTTTGAATAGTAGGTACTTCCTAATTAAAAGACCCCTCTGCTTATATATAAACAAAACATTTTCAAACCTTTTGAAATTCGATCATTATTTTTTTTAACTAAATAATTGAAAGATAGACAAACCACAACAGTAATAATTATTATTGTATTTATAATGTTTGCTTACATAAGATTAATTAAAAAGCAAAAAGTTTAAAACTTTAAGGAACAATATAGGTACTTCCTCCCACATGCAATATTGCAGTTATTAAGTCATTAATTATTATAATATATTTGATAAATGCATGTCTGTCTTATGTCTGTATATTAATGTAATAACATAATATTTATATTTGATTCTGATTCGTTGCCATATCTATAAACTCTTATAATTTTCAATTTAAATCTTTGTTTTTCGCAAATACCAACACAATAAATGATTTATCAATAAGGTGCATAACAGTATAACACGATTACACACTTTTTTATCTTTCCACTTGCAATAAACATAACATGATTGTACACAACAATTATTTTTTATCCTTGGTTTTAAAGAAATTTACAATACTGTCCTCAAACCTTCAACATCAAATTTTGGGTCCACTGACTAAATATTTTTACAGGCCTTTAATGCCCTTAATCAAAATTTCCAATAATACAATTTGTATAAATTATTAAAAGTTAAATGTAAATAAAAATTTTTAGAATAATAATGTTTTTTTTGAGTTATCGCGACTCGACTGTATAAAATAAGTACTGCAATGGAGCGTCGATTTTCCGCACTAATTGGACCGTGGGTCCCATATGCATTGTAGTTAGGTATGGATAATCAAATAATGATGAAAAATAAAACAAATGTACTGTATAAATAACGTATACGTATAGAGTGATAAAATAAATATACCTATAATTGTAAATGTATTGTGGATAATTTACATTTTACTTGCGAATAACCAATGCTCCACTCAAAATTTACAAAATTACAAATTCATTACAAAAGTCCAATCCAAGCTAATAATATTATATAATATGTAAATTTCAAACTTATTATCATATTACATGAATTGAAGCATTAAACTATTTATAATACTGTAATTAATTTTTTTTCATAAAATTATTGCAACGTGGTAGGAATATAATTTACTGTAGTATAAATAAATTTATAATTTTTTTAATAATTTTAGCCAACAATATAAAATATTTTTATGGGTGATTATATTACATTTTTTTCGAATATAAAAAGGTAAACAATAATGTACAATCATTTTGTTTTTGAAAGAGTAAAGAGTAAAGGTAAAATGTGTGCAATTATATTGCACCGACATCGATAATGTATCATCCCACTCATCTTAGATATGGGAGAAAATATGGCATGGACCTATAATAGTCAATATTCAATAAGGTACTAAGACTTCTAAATAGACTTATAGTGCATACCTTCGTCACCATCATATAAACTATAAAGTAACTACTAAATAATCGGTTTGCCATTGTTCAATTATTGTATAACTACAAAAGTAACAATACGTTGTATTGTATAAATGTATAAACTGTAATTGTCGTTATTATTCAAACAATTTATCGCTGCTGAAGTAAATTTTTAATATGTAATATATTAATATAATACTACTTCAAGCTACAGCATCAGTATCTACATGTACCAGTAAGTTCATACATGACATACACATAACACACAAACTGCATTGTTATAATGATACATAGGTATGCCTATGTAGAACTGTAGAAGATAATACAATTTTATATGAGCTTTTTTTACAATAGTATTTTTTTTTAAAACTGTTCGATTTCAATTAATAATCCATTGTTTCTTTTGTAACCGCTGTAAAATAAATAAAATATATTTTTTTTAAATTTTAAGATTCATTTAATATTGAGCAGAAAATCCTACAATGGAACATGGAAAAATAATTTAAATTACCTACCAATAATAATTTTTACTTTTCGTTCATTCGTTGCAAAAATTTTCCTAGTTTGATGGTTGCAAATTAATACCTAACTATATACAATATACAAGGTGATTTTTAAGCATGCTTACCCCATTTTTATATTTAAATTATGTATATATTCAAATTCTAATTTTTAAATAGTTTCAAGTTGTTAAAAAACAACGTTTTTATTAAAAAATTATTTTTTTAAATATATTATATCCTTATATTTTTTAAGTTTTTTTACTTTTTTGAATGATAACATAGTTTTAATTTCATATTCCAAAGTAGAAAAATTTTCTAAGTATGTATTTTGATACATTAAAATCTAATTTAGGACAAATAGTTTATGAGTTATACGTATTTAGTTTAGTCAACCGGAGTAATGGACAAACAATTTGCGGGGTAACCCCGTACCACTCCACTCCACGCATCTAAACTTTAAATATTTATAACTTATAAGCTACTCGTCCTAAATTCGATTTTTATACATCAAAATATATACTTAGACAATTTTTCTGCTTTAGAAAATGAAATTAAAACTATGTTGTCATTCAAAAAAGTAAAAAAACTTAAAAAATATAAGGATAAAAAATATTTAAAAAATAATTTTTTAATAAGAAAGTTGTTTTTTAAAAATTTTAAACTGTAAAAATCAAAATTAGAATATATGCATAATTTAAGCATAATAATCGGGTGAGCATGGTTAAAAAATCACCTTGTATAATATTATAAAATTTATTTATTTTCAAATCATAATGTAATTATTACTTATTTATTTTTAAATATTAATTTCGTGTTCATTATAAATTTCTAGGTAATATTATGTAATAATTTATGTATAGTTTTTAAACGTATTTTCTGTTAATTTTGTTGATTAAAACGGATTAAATACACGGGTAAACGACTTTCACACGTTTATAGGTACCTATACAATTTATCTTTTTGGGTACACTATATTAATAACAAGGTTAGATTTTGTAAAAAGCTTATCATATAAATATGAATCAAATTTTTGATTGACATCTCGATTGATATTATTATTATTATTTATTTATTTATTTATTTATTTATTACCTATAGGCTATATTATATGATTGCAAATAGATCATGACCTTATTGATATTTGATTAAATTCAACGTATACTTTTTAGTTTTATTTTATAAAAATTATTTATTATACATTCAACAAACGATAAATTATAAAATAAATGTATTATTTAATAATTGAACCAATTAATCAATTAATTAATCATTATTAATAAGAACCCCTGATTAAAATACTTGAATTGCATCCCTAATTTTTTGAGACGCAATTCGTTTATACCTATTTCCGTATACGTAACTCATGTACCTACTTCAAAGTTCAATAAAAATAACTATTGAGACAATTGGTACCTATGTATATTTATAATGTGTTATTTTAACTCGCATTTAAACTTAAAAACTAAAATCAGACTGTTTTTGCTCCATTTTTACGATATAATTACCTATTTGATTAAATAATTATTTTTTAGTGGGATTTGGTATGTTCAAAACAGTTTTATCCAACTTTTGCTTTAACTATATTTGGTCTTAGTGGTTTATTTGGTATGTTGCTATTTGGATTTATTCAAGATGGGTTAGTAAATATATTTTATTTGCGTATACTTGGATATTTTGTGATATTAAGTCCTTTTAAGTTTCCACGCTTAAATTATCTATTTGTATTTAATCTGTAGACTTGGGAGACGACCAGCATTTTTCATTTATCTATTTATCGAATGTATATTTGGTATAGCTACTGCATTTGCCAAGGATTTTTGGATGTGGCTAATCTTCAGAATTGGAGTAGGATTTACTGTACCAGCAATTTTAGCAACTCCTAATGTGCTCCGTAAGATAAAATACAAAATTGCACAAGTCAAAATGTTTTATTATTATAATATGATTATTTAAATATATATAGCTATAGAATTTGTTGGCCCAGCTCATCGAACTACATGTATTCTACTTACTAACATAGCTCATTCTGTCGGTATGGTTATTTTATCATTAGTCTTGTATGCTTTTCGTGATTGGCGTCAACTTGCTTTAGCTACATCTTTACCATTTATTGTTTATTTCCTTTACTGGTGGTAAGTAAAATTAAATAATTATATAATAGTATAAAATATAAATGTTTATTAAATCCATGCAATATAATATATTATACATATTTTTAATTTAAACATTATGCCTGTGTATATTGATTTAATTTTTGATAAATATTAGGAGTTTCCCTGAATCTCCAAGATGGCTTTTAGCATGCGGAAAGTTTGAAAAAGCCAAAACAATTTTATTAAAAATGGCAAAAGTTAATGGAAAAGATATTTCTTTGGATTATATGGACCAATTAAAGGTATATTTAGTATATTTAATATTAATGAAAATAAATATAACATGTGTATGTGTTTATAATTTTATTACATTAAGATTAAATATGAAGAGGAATTTAAAAATCAAAAAAGTAAAACTATCAAAAAATATAACGTGTTTCACTTATTCAAGACACCAAATTTACGTTTCAAAACAATAGCAATAACTTTTATATGGTATTTCTATTTTTATTATTAGGTCCCTATAATTTATTATAATTTAAATGTAATTATCTCTTTATATTATTTTCTTCCATAAGGTTTGTTAATACTACTGTTTATGTTGGACTTTCTTATTATGCACCAGCTCTAAGTTCTGATGAACATTTAAACTTTTTCTTGGCTGGAGCTGTTGAATTACCTACATACATAGTATTATGGCCAGCGATGGAAAAATTTGGCAGAAAAAGTTTACTGCATATCAGTATGTTGATTGGAGGGTGTGCTTGTTTAACTGCTACTTTTCCCATTCTAGGTTTGCAAATAAACCTATTATAGTTACTAATTTCATGGATGATTTTAGTACTTTTTATTTAAATGTAATTTTTTAGATGATCAGTGGACTTTAATAATGTTTTGTATTGGAAAAATGGGAATTTCGTCCTCTTATGTTATTCTTTCTTTATTTGCACCAGAGTTATATCCAACTGTAGTTAGAGGTTTGGGAATAAGCGTTAGTTCAGTAGCTGGTATGATCGGACCTGTCGGTCTTCCTATCATTAATTATGTGGTAATAATTGATTTAAAAAAATATTATACGATAGATAAATTGTTAAATTATTGTAAATATCGTGTTAATTATAGGGAACTGGCTCTCAATTATCACTTATTGTAATGGGAATCTTGCAAATAATTGGTGCTTTTGTTACACTTCTTTTGCCTGAGACAAAAAATTGCCATTTGCCACAAACATTGGATGATGGAGAAGAGTACAAGTGATAAGCAAATTCACATTTACATTTATTTATGAAAATTAAAATATGTAAATTTTCAATTATTTATGTGGCATGTGCCTAATTTACAATTGTATAAAGATATATTTTATTTTATATTATATAAAAGAGGGCCCTTTTATACTTATATAATATAATATAAATATAATATAAACCACGGTCAGGGGCAATCGTCTATCACCTTTCCGTAGTCAGTATAGGTAGATATAGCTATAAGCTATTAATAATAATTCGCATGCAATATAAGTAGATTTAGTAATAAATAAAAGGAAATGTAAGTTAAAAACCAAAATTTGTAAATTGTTTTAAAAATTGACACATTTTCAAGTTTATTTTGAATACACCTATAGTCTTTACTCTATAGGTATATGGTTGACATCACTCCAGACTCCAGAGTAATACATTATATACAGTGTTATACTCAGTGCAAGGCGTACTACATAGTACATACATAACTACGTAGCCTGTATTGGCTGTATCTCAATACAGTAGTTTATTTTGCTAGTTAAAATCTTGTATCAATTAGTACAATCAATAACCATATTATTCATATTTGACAATATGTCACATCTGTTTGAGTTGTCCAGTATCAGAATAAATGACAGTGGAATTGTGTCGCCGTGTCGATATATAGGTACACGATAAGTATTCTACCCTATGTTTTCTACCAATTTTATAGTACATTTACAAACTCGAAAAAAACACACGACAGTTGAATAAGTATCTATAAATGGTTCTAAATCTAACGCTTATCAAAATAATAATTTAAATTTTGTATGAATAAATAAATAGATACAGACGGCCAAAGTGGTAGTTAGGTGGCGTGAAGATTTTTTATGTCACTGTAAAAGTATTAGGATTGGAAGACAGTGACGCAAAACATATACTTTAGGTAATTAAATTAAATTATCTATAGAAAATTAGGTGGGTGAGTTAATTTTGATTAATGTGCAAAGCTGCAGTAACTTTGTAGATTAATAGATATAATAATATCTAAGGATAAAAGGTCCATAATAATGGGTTCAAAAAATATGGGAGATATAAAGATGATTTAAAATTTTTAATAATTAAAATTAAGTTATCAACATTTATAATTTGGTAAAAATTATTTAAAACGATCTAAGTATAATGCTATAGATCCATTATTACATAAATTTTATAATTTTGGAAATCAATTTTTAAGGACTATTATCCTTTTAACATCTTTAAAACTTAGAAACTTAAACCATTCGAATTTTGAATTAGGTACCTTCACCAAATTATCTATAAATGTTCTCACTAATCTGGCAGTGGCGGATTGAATTTTCAAAACTTAAGGCCAAGGAGCAAGTTTCAAAACAACCCACCCACCCACTCACAAACTAAATTTACTAGGACCAATGTAATATTTTTAGGTTCTTCTTGAGTTAATTTGTTTATTAACTTTTATGATTTATGATCTAGATACACTTATTTTTTACTTAAATGATCAATCTTCTATTATGAATTATGATTAAACCTGTTTAACTTGAAACAATTTTTTTCCCTCAGTTTCGGGGCAAGAGCAGTCGCTCCTAGTATTCTTATAGCAAGCCACCCCTGCAATTTGTCTAATTTATAATATTAAATACGAGTTCTTATATGAAAAACAGAAGATTATATCTCTACAGAGTACTCCTTTAGTAGTACAAAAAATTAAAATATTTTAAATTATCGCCTTTAAATAGGTACTTTAGTACCTATATCTATATCCATTTAAAATTTCTAAACATTAAAATTTGGGATGCATGCCGCTTAGTAAATCATTATGAACAATAAAAATCCCTTAGAAACTAAAAACTTTCAATTGACACACAATCTCCTCAATGAATTGTTTTATACAATGGTTTATTATTTAATTCAAATTTAACACATCCATTATAATATTGCTGTATCCAGTGACCTCCTCAATTATACCTGGTACACTATTAATACTTACCACCTATATAGCATAATAATTTGAAGAAGACATTTAGGAGAAATATATTAAATGCATATACATATTATACTGTATAGGTTTATAATTAGTTGAATATTTTAGAATACATTATGCAATCTTTATGGGTACAGATAAATTTTGCTTATCTTTATTATATTGTTTTTGTTTTTAATAATCTTAGTGCATTCAACTAGGTAGGTATATAGATAATATTATACTATTTAGCAAATAGGTAGCTACCTGTATTTAATGATGGTTACCTATTTATTTATTTAATTTTATATTTACTTTTACTTTTTATTTTCTATAGAGTGATAAACTGATAATTTTACAGGTAGGTAGTAGCCAGTAGGTGTTATTACATTTACTAGCATTCATTATTTTACTGTATAACATACTATTTTACAATTCAATAGGTACAATATCTATTTATTCTTATTTTATCTAAGTATTTAGTAATTATCTACATTCATGTAATTAGGGTACCTATTTGATAACAATAATATTGAAATTTCCATACCTAGTTTGTTTTATAACGCTTATTAATATATTTTCATTTTTGTATAACACTACTGTCTATTCGCATCAATTAAGCAACTGTAATGGCAAGTAAGTATTTCAATTTGTTTATGAATATTAAATAGATAATAATGATATTTGGTACAATAAAAAATAATTTATATGTTCAATTCTATGCCTAGATTGTAAAAAACAGTGTGGACCCGGATACAAAAGTCCTCTAGATGCATTTATTAATGGCAAACGAGAAACTATTTTGTATACTATATGTATTCAACCAAATACATTAACAAAAAAAAAATCTGATTATTTGGCCACTATTGATGTAAACCCAAATAGTCCTACATATTCTCAAGTAATAATATATTTTATATTGCTTCAATGCTACCTAATGTTAAATAAATATTATTTATAAGTAGCTAAATTTTGCTATTAACAGGTGATCTTCAGAACTAATTTTGAAAATGTTGGTGATGAACTACATCATTTTGGATGGAACACTTGTAGTAGTTGTTATGATGATTGTACAAAAAGCAGAAATAAAGTAATTTTGCCTTCTTTAGGATCAGATCGAATTTATGTTTTGGATGTGACTAACGAAAAAGCTCCTAAGTTACATAAAGTATAAGCGTACTTGGATTTTAAAAATTAATGCCATATTAAAATGCAGATGAGTAAATAATTAATTTACGTTGGATTTATAGACTATTGAACCCAGTGAAGTTCATGCTTTAAATGTATCAACTTTACATACAACTCATTGTTTACCTAATGGCTATGTAATGATTTCAACTATGGGCGATGCTGAAGGTAATGGGAAAGGTGATTTTTTATTGATAGATGCTGAGGAAGGAGTAGTTAAAGGTAAATTAAGTGTCAATAAAATTGCGTGTAATATATTTTAGTTCAAAAATATATCAAATGTTTATATTTAATGTATGTATAATAGACTATAGATTATTTATTTACTTTAACTGTAGAAACATGGACAAAAGGCAACACAGCAAAATTTGGATATGACTTTTGGTATCAACCATACTGGGATGTTTTAGTATCATCTGAATGGGGGACACCCAAAGATTTTAAAATCGGTTTTAATCCTGATCATATTAATGATATTGGTATTTACAATATTTATAACTGGTTATTTATTTATTTAACACACATTTGTAATTTTAAATATGTTTATAAAATAGAAAAATATGGACGGTCTCTCAATTTTTATTCTTGGTCTGAAAGAACATTATTGCAAACTATTGATCTGGGTACAGACGGCATAGCACCTTTAGAAATACGATTCTTACACAATCCTAAAGCTTCTGAAGGATTTGTTGGCTGCGCAGTAAATAGCAATGTTTTTAGGTATTAAAAATTAATAAATGGACTATTTCTCATTATACAGTATATCACTGTTTTGTGAACTACCTAATAATAAATTTGAGTTTCTAAAATATGTGTTCTAAAAATGTGTTGTATTTATCAGTTTATAAAGCTGGTATATGCACATCTTTATAATCATTAAATTATTTGTTATTTTAAACAAATTTATACATTTTATCTGTACATCCTAGAAAGTTATAAAATTAATATAGATATTTAAGAGTTGTTCAGTTGGTTTAGTGTTAATAGTGTTATATTATAAAGAGTTTACTATTTAGAGTTTATATTATTATAAAGAGTTATATTAATTAATATATTATGTAGTCATGGCGATCAAACATACTTTTTTTTATGCATTATCCTTGTGCCCTTAGCAAGAGTATTGTAGATACATGAGATTATATTCATTTTTGAAAATATTTCAGGTTAATACATAGCAATGATTTTTTATAATTTAATTATTCATTTATATTTTATGGTTCAACCTAATGCTAATAAAAGATAATATATAATGTTATTGAAGTTAAATATTTGGGAAACATATTAATAAATGTTCATATTTAAAGTTTTATTTTTTTCAATAATCCTACATTAGAAATTAGAATTTTAAATATATTAAGTTTCAAAGTATTTTGATCATAAAGAAACACATATAATCATCTTGCGTAATGATAAAACTTTAATTTAAAATTATAAGTTTTATAGTTGATTATAGAAATTGAAATAATAATCACATAAAAAAAAAAAAATAATTTGTATAGATGGAGATGATCTATGGGAGAAATAAGTAAAATAATATATACATGTCCAATTCTCTCAAGGATGAGTTTTTTATGATAAAAGAGCATAGTTTTAAAATTTAGTTTTGTATTTTTATATCTGATCACCATAAGTATAATAGATTATAATCGAACTTTTAAAGTACTTGTAAAATAGTTGTTAACTGTTATATTTTAATTAGGAGAATCCACGGTTAAACAACAGTTATTAAAAATAATTTTATAGATATACATACATTTTTTAATCTACAAATTTTTTTTTTATTTTGATGATTTTGTTTTTTAGTTTAATAATTATTTATTTTATGTATAATCACTGAATACAATAAAATTTGCATTTTGGACTGGACACAATATTTTCATAATTATTACACTAAACCAGTAGTTGGCAACCAGCTCACTTTAAATTTTAGAACGACAAATTTTTTTTTATTCATTTCATAATTTTAAAATTTTAGACAGTATTTATTTTTTTTCATAGTAAATAATTTAAGAACGTAAAAATTTTATTTTTATCTGGCCCGTGAACTCTTTTTAATTTGTGAATGTGGCTCGAGAGTCAAAAAAGTTTCCGACCACTGCACTAAATTATAGTTCATTGGTATATTGGGAGATAAAATCCAATAAATGTTTAAATTACATTATTAAGATAACTTAAATCAGTTATTCTAATATATTATAAGTTTTGATACTTATACATAATTAATACAATTATAAAAATTAAATATATTTACAGATTTTTTCGCACTGATGATGGTACTTGGGATTCTGAAAAAGTGATATCCGTACCTAAGAAAACTGTAAAAGATTCCAATGGATTAAAAGAAATTTCAGGTAATTATTTTTTTATTATTATAAAATATTCAAATAAAGTTTAAAAATATTAGTTTATTATTTTAGGAATGATCACAGATATTTTGATATCTTTGGATGATAAATATCTATATTTTTCTAATTGGTTGCACGGAGATGTCAGACAATATGATATAACAAACACAAGCAAACCAAAACTAGTTGGTCAAATATTTTTAGGTGGATTATTGTTGAATGATGAATTATTAACTATTGTAAAAGACTCTGAGCTTAAAGTATATATCTTTAAATTATACTAAGAATATAATAAGTAACTGAGTTTATTAATTTAAAGAAACAACCAGAACCTGTATATATCAAAGAAAGACGTTTGTTTGGTTCACCTCAAATGCTTCAGTTAAGTTTAGATGGGAAACGGCTGTATGTAACTACTTCTTTATTTACACCATGGGATAAACAGTTCTATCCAGAATCTGTTAAGTTAGTTTACTATGAATTCTTTGGTAAAAAAGACTATATGTCAAAGTGTCTTATAGAATCAGAGTTGGGCATCATTCAAATAATATTTTATTCGATTGATTGTTTCATAATTATTTGAATACAAATTATCTAATTATCTAAGTTTAAATAATTTAATCTTAGTTAACATAATATGGTTGGTATTTTGGTAATCAAAACATTTACGTATTAAAAAACAATAGTTAGCATTGTATTTTAAAATTATTATTTGAAATAAATAGAAAAACACTTTAAATGAAACAAATATAGAACTATCTAAAGAAAAAACTAGAAAGTAAAGAATTTGAATATATTTGTATTTTGTATAAGTATTATGTTTGGAAATTATTCAATTACATTTTTATTTGAATAATTATAAAAAAAAATCATTCGAATAATTTTTAATTCAAATAATCATATTTGAAAATTATTTGAATAATTATCTATGTAATATTTTGTCCAACTCTGTATAGAATGAATGTCCCTATTATTTTTAAGAAGTAGGAGTAACTATAGGACTAACTGTACCTATACTTAAGTATTTATTGTAGCATTTATAATTATTAGTAGGTATTTCAATTGTTACTTACAATGATGTTAAACACTTTACTTTAATATAATTTTTATTACCTAAATGCATTTATAAGTGTCATATAATAACTATACAAGTAATCTATCTAAAATTATATATTTATAAGTATTATTAGTATTATACAGGTGATTCTTTTATCATATAACACTCATTATTTCAAGAAGTATTCATGTTTTTGAAAACATTTTTTTTGCATAGTTTCAAGTTGTTAAAAAACAATGTTTTTATTAAAAAATTATATTTTTAAATATTTTTTACCCTTATATTTTTTTAAGTTTTTTTACTTTTTTTAATGATTACATCATTTTAATTTCATATTCCAAAGCAAAATAATTTTCTGAGTATTTTGATACATAAAAATCGAATTTAGGACGAGTAGTTTATGAATTATACGTATTTAAATTTAGTCAAGCGAAGTATTGGATAAACATTTTGCGGGGTAATCCCGTACCATTCTACTCCGCACATCAAAACTTTAAATACTTATAACTTATTAACTACTTGCCCTAAATTTGATTTTTATATATCAAAATACATACTTAAAAAATTTTTCTGCTTTAGAAAATGAAATTAAAACTATGTTGTCATTAAAAAAAGTAAATAACTTAAAAAAATATAAGGATAAAAAATATTTAAAAAAAATAATTTTATAATAAAAACTCTGTTTTTTAACTACTTGAATTACTTGAAACTATGTAAAAAATTTTTTTCAAAAACATGAATACTTCTTGAAATAATGAGTGTTTTATGATCAAAGAATCACCCTGTATACTGTTAAGATTAATTTATTATTTTGTTTTTATATTTATAAAAATACAATTTTCCAGATAAACTTTGCCCTACTTCTTTATAAATCATTGGGACATGTAGAATAATCTAATGCTTTATAATACCTATATTAATTTTACTTAAAAACCATTAAAAATGAAAAAATTACAGACATGGATCTACATTAGTCAAACTTGATGTGGATACTATTAATGGAGGTTTATCGTTGGACCAGGACTTTTTGATAGATTTTGGAAAAGAACCAGATGGACCTATCATGGCACATGAAACAAGGTAAATATTGTGTTATTGAACAATAATAATAATAATAAATTGAATTAATGTTACAACTGTTTAATTATAATTTGATATTATAATGCAATATATTATAAGTTAGATAGGTATAACTATTAATTCATAATAATAATTGAATAGATTCTTTAAATAATCGCTGTAAATGTTAGTAAAATAATTATATAATCAATACAACAAAGTAACACATTTTACATCACATGATAAACATTAAATATTCTAAAAATAATACTACATAAATTTAATATAAACTAAATTATAAATGTTTTACTGAATATGAAATACTGGTAGTGATAAAAATAAATTACAAAAAGGTGCATCTTCAGGTATTGATATAATTTCATCTGATTTATTAGTAAACGACTTACTTATTTAGCTAATATAAACTTCCAAAAGTATAATTTTACATTTTTTCATATATCTACGTATAAATGAACAATTGTAAATCCAATCTTAAAAGTAGGCGACTCAAAAAAAAAAAAACTTAGTTTCATCAATATCTGAAGTAAGTACTTGAAAAGTTAGCAAAATCAGTTACAAAAAATGTATGGTTAGTAAACATATTGTAAATGATATGTAATTTGGATTTCACAAACATATTGGTAGTGAGGATGCTATAGCATGCTTTGCAAATTTAGCTTATAATTCATTTTCATGTTAATAATTTTTAGGTATATTTTTAAATATTGCAAAAGTTTTTGATTCAGTATTTCATGAATTATTACTATTATATAAATTAAGAAAACGTATAAGAAAAATATCATTCTTGATTGGTTTAAATGTTTAAAATTTAAATTTACATCTTTTAAAAGACCTAGACTATAAATGAATGAATCAATCAGTAATTCAAATGGCGAATATTATAAAATGGAATATCCCTCTATGAACTGTTTTAAGTCCAATAAGTCCTAGACTATTTTCAATTTATTTAAATAAATTATTAGATTTAGAACAGAAATACAATTGCTTTAATTAATGCTATAGTTCTATTTATTGAAAGTAATAATTAGAATGAGGTAGAAACTACAAAAATAAATAAATTCTAAAATACGCCTGTTCTTAACTTTTTTGACAAATAGAAACATTTACCTAAATAATATTACTTTCCTTAATAATACTGCCCTTATTTTTTTCATTTTATTCTAAATAATTTTCTATTGTATGGTTTTTTATTTGTATTAGTTACTTAACTTCTGCATTGTACATTATATAACTATGGATTTGTTAAATTATATAACACCTCTGTCCTCTAACCATAGACAAAGCTTATAGGCAAAGACCTTCTTTTCAAGATTTTTAACTTTTTGTAATATTAAAAAGTATTAACTATTTTATAGATTTATATAATTAAAAATAATAAATAATTATTATTAAACAAACTTTTTGAAAAACAAAAGAAGTAAAAAACAACAGTATTGCACTATTTAATTTAACCATCCAACCATAGTCTATTTGCCGAATGCTTCTCTCATGCAATTTTGTAAAATTGTATTGTAATAAATAATAATATATATTATTTACTATTATAGGTATCCAGGAGGTGATTGTACATCAGACATTTGGTTAACTGAAGATTAAAAAGTAATATATTATTTAGGCCATAATAGGATATATTATATCTACTATAGTTAGAATAATACAAAATGTGTAATTTGCAGTAAATTATTAATTTATTTTAAAAAAGAACCATAAATAGATTTTTAATAAATTTTATATAATAAAATCATAAGTTGTGGGAAGTAGTGAGTAAGGGCGCAAACATGGAATGGCTGGGGTCGTTCCCGAATGTCAAACATTATTTGCGCCTATGGGTTAGATATAATAAAAATTACTATTAATGTTTATGCTATTAATTGGTACAATATATATCTATCTTAAGCAAATGAATGACAGTTTTTTTTTATAGTATAGTTTATAATTACTAAATAATCACAACATGATTTGTCAATGGCATTTTCTATATTTTGTTTTTAAAGATTTTATTAAATGGTAATATTAGTAGTAGGTAAATATTAATTAGTAATTATTAATTAATAATAATTATCTTATGAAATAAAGCAAAAGTAAATTGTTAAAAATAACAAAATTCACTAGATTTTATTGTTATTTTTTATATAAAATTGGTGAACTTAATTTATCCTGGTATAATTTATATGAAATATATACTGGTATGTTTGATGTTTAAAGTCTTAAAGATGGTTATTTATATATATTATATATATTTTTTCACTTTGGTAGATATTGACCATCCATTATCAAACAAATCTGTACCTATGTGATTAATGACGATACCTGACTTATCTATTTTACTAAGTTCTTTACAACTTTAAGGCACTAGCCAGTAATCACTATTCCACAGTTTATGAAATTGCTTATAAAATATAAGGATAAGGTGATTTTTACACTTGTTTTTAGATACAACACAAATTACAATAGCTAAATGGATAGAAGTACTAATAAAGCGCAGTTGCGGCTTAAAGGGGGTATACTTGAATCACGTGATTCACAAAAATATTAATGGATGGGTGGGTGTTGTATGGTTGTAAAAAGTAGGCTGGACCATTTTTATAGGTTGATAATCAAATTATAAATAATAAATATTTTTCGACATCGCTACCGGGTAACACTTGTCAATTTTTAAAATTTTTCATTGTTATTACTGTTATACTGTCATTTTATAGGGTGTTACTACTGGGTATCGTCCTTAATCATTCGATTCATGTTAACTATTTTTCTTTATTTGTCACTTATCAAACCTACTCATTGCACAAAATATGTAAAGATATTTCAATGAAATAAAAAATAATAATAATTAATATAATATATATAATATAGCTATGTATGTGTACTCAGTGGAAGTTGCACAGTAATAAGTTATTACTAATAACTAATTTATAGTAATAGACATTAGACAAATCAGTGGATATTTTAACTAATATACTGGGGCAACATAAATTCCAGAGAAAATTTTTTGTCACCTATTAAATGATATATTTAATTACTGGGCGACAACGGTTTTTTGTAAAAATGACAATGTTTAAAATTATTATATAATTTATTTAATAATATTATTTCTTATGTTTTATGTTGTTATATATATATATATATGTATGTATATAATTTCGTTTAGTTGAAATTGGTAGTAGGTACAAATTTAATAATAATTAAGAATGGAAAACCGGAATGGTCGTTCATTTATAGGTATCCACAGGCACGAACGAAGTAAAAAATTTCGGGGAGGGATGTGAGTACATGAGGGTCGTGTAAATGTGTGTAAGTATTGATTTTATAATATACTATATATTACCTACTGTATAGTATATATTATAAAATTAATGGTATAAGTAATTATTTTTTAATTTTCATAATCAATTAATATATATTTAAAATTTTTAAAAATCGTTTTTTTCCCAGTTCTTTTTTACCGATTACCTGGTTTAAGATAAAACTTATGGAGCCAATAAATTATCGGATCAATAAAATAAATATATAATAATTTTTATGCAACCGGTCATAGGTTATTATAGTTAAATGGTCATTAGTAGGGCTCTGATACATAAGTTCATAAAAACACCAAAAAATGCTTGTATGATCTAAATACCTACTCTAAAACATGTCCTAAAACTATCAAAAAAAACATTATTTGTTAAATAAATTCAAAATTATAAGTAAAAAAAATATAATGTAAAGAAATGAGTAAAAAATTAAAATACATATGCATTAAACTGTACGTCTGTACAATAAGAACAATTCACAATTTCAGCCTTGTCTAATTTAAAACTGGATTATCTGATGTTAAGTTTAAAATGAAAATAATTTATATTACGTAGTAGTGTAATACTTTTTGGTACTTATATTTCAATGAAGTAAATTTTTTTAGACATATACTAGAAATAGATCAAAAATGTCCTAAAAAATATAAAATTCATTATAATACAAAAAATGCCTTAAAAAGCCCTTTTAGTGGTTAGAATATAAAATACTTGATGTTGATACACATTATTAGCTTAAAAAGCATCGTGTAAGAGTAAGACATTTCAAAAAAAAATAATGCAAATGCATTGAAATCCCAACCCTAGTCATTGTCTATATTATAGTCACTCATTACCTATAAGACCGTTGTGGGCTGTGTATAAATTTTGGTTTGTTGAGTTTCTATTAAAATGCCGCTAGATGGCACTAAATTGCAGTTGAGATCATGGTTGAGATCTACAGCTGTCTTGGCGACTCAATTTGATTTAATGTATTCAGTGGTTTGACAATCTTGAAAATACATTATATTATATAATCATAGGCCCGTGACAAAATACATTTTATCATGCATATACCGATGTTTAACCATAGAAAATATGTATTATCTATGCGTTTAACTTGTATATTATTATTGTTTCGTGATATTATGTTGTATCACTTGTGACTTGTATCTTAGATTGTACATTTTTGATAATATTATGATAGCAACGATAACAATTCACTTTTCACTGTTTACAAATTAATGGCTCGTAGACCAAACTGAAATCTTTAACTTATTGTTACTACTTGACTAACATTAGTAGTTTAGTTCGAATCGGTAATTTATTTTGTAAAATAACTAAAAATGTGCAACAGTTGATGATTAATACTGTGGTATTAGTGTATGACAATCAATTTTTTAAGTTTTAACGTGACGTAAAGATATAACCGGTACCTACTGTATAGTGTTCTGATCTTAATATTGGTGTAGTTGGCATTCACATTATAACTATGGCTATAGACAAAAATACCATGCGCTCAAAATTTAACGAACAAATACAATTAATTTTAATGAATAAACGGGAAGATAACAATGCTTTTTTGTCAACCAGTGATTATAGTAGAGTCATTCAACAGGTGAAAAAATCAAAAAAATCTTTAAACACTGCTGGTGAAAAAAAAACTACGAAAGACTATCGTGTAATACGTAAGTATGATATTTTAGTAATGGATGGAAAAGAACATCTGATTAGACCTATTGATGAAAAAAATGTTGTATTATACTATGCAACAATCGATGAACTATTTGATATTCTTTACGATACACATTCTGCAATAGGTCATGGTGGACGAAATCGTATGGTAACTGAACTTAAAAATAATTATTGCAATATAACTAATGAAACAATTATGGTATTTTTAAAATTGTGTGCTGAATGTCATAAAAAAGCTGCATGTTCAAAAATAGGATTAACACCTAAACCAATTTTACAGCCTACTTTCAATTCTCGAGGACAAGTAGATCTAATTGACATGCAGACTCGACGTCATAATGATTATAGATTTATAATGAACTATCAGGAACATTTGACTAAATATATAGTCTTGAAGCCACTGAAATCAAAATGTGTTGAAGAAATTGCATATAATTTAATTGATATCTATACTTTATTTGGGGCACCTTCGATATTACAGTCATGTAGTGGAAAAAAATTTGTAACTTCAGTAATTAACAAACTTCATGTCATATGGGATGAAGTAAAAATTGATTATGGATGGCCAAAGCACAGCGAAAGTCAGGAATCTGTCGAACGAACTAATAGGGATGTACAAGAAATGTTATCTGCTTGGATGAGCAAAAAAAATAGTTCGGATTGGCCATCAGCATTAAAATTTATTCAGTTTAAAAAAAATCGAACTTTTCACCCAGGTACATATTTTACCATATGTTTTATTGTTTTTGTTAATATTATTTAAATTTATATTTTTATTTATTAGGTATAGGCACATCCCCCTATGAAGCAATGTTTGGATGTACTGCCAGAATAAGTTTGGCGACATCTAATCTTCCAAATGCTGAAATGCCTGAAATAACCGAAATAAAAACAAAAGAAGATTTATGAAATATTACTCATGTTCTAATAATGAAGACGACGACAAAGGAAAAAAATTGCCAAAAGAAATTGCAGCTTATTATCAGGAAGACAGGAAATAGCTGTTTGTAAAAGAAAAACCTTTGAACTCCCGATGAAGTGATTAAAAATTAGTAAATGAAAAAAAGGTAACTTCAAGAATAGCAGCTATTAATAGTTGTGTAATGGGTTTTCCAGAGATACCAGAGCAACCATTGCAAGATTGGTTGTTAACCATAACATTCTGCCTGCAACAAGACACTTAACTTAAGATGCATTATGTAAAAATAATTAATAATGTATGATTTTATACGAATTGTATTTAAATAAAAAGGCATCTAAAATATTTTGTTACAAGTAACGTTATTTGATATTACCCAACAAACTGTGATTATTAAAATTAATCGTTGATAATGATATATTTTATGTTCTAAAAAAAACTTATACTGATCTTAAAATGTAAATTTTGTACTCATTATGTACTCTTTTGAGTATGAAGATTATTCTTACTGTAATAAAAAAGATATAAAATCAATAAATTATTTTTACATAACAACGAGGAAGGCTAAAACTAGCCTCAATGTTTTTAAAATTATAACCAAGGTGGATATATATATGATATTATGATATATATTCACCGCGTGAAAAACTAATAATCTTTATTTTAATCGTTGATGATTGAAAAAGAAACAGATTTAAGAATTATGGTTTATTTTCAAAATGCTTGATTCTCTACTATGTTTCAAGAGTGGGATACATGTGATTTACTTTGAAGACCTCTTATGATAGAACTAATAAATCATAAATCACATAACAAGAACATACCTCAATACTGTGACGGTTACATGCTTATAGCAAGATAATAACATCTTCAATTATAAAAACAGCAAGTAAGAGACAAAAGCTGACAGTCTGTTTTATTTTATAACCTATGTAACTTTATACTTTATAGCTTACATAAGTTTTGTAAATAAATATACTTAATTGTTTTTATTGTTTTATTATTAATAATAATTATTATTATATTGAAATATTATGTTACACCATTTGGTCAAACGTTAAATTATGAATTTATAATAAAAATAAAAAATAATTTTATGTTATCTTTTAAGCACAAGTGATAAATGATAACGAATATTAAAATGGCGGCCAATTATGTCTTATCATGTAGCCGTGCTTATGATAAAAAAAACAAACTTATCAATACCAACATTATCGCATTGTATTTCAGTCATAAATTACATGGTAGTTGCTACCTATAGTAAGTTTGAGTTGTAGTGCCCACTATGTTACAACTGTTGTTTGTTTTGATTATGGTCTGATAAAATCGTGGGCGGATAATGATATGTTGTGTGTCTTTAATTTAAGTTTTGTGAAATGTACTACTATTTATAATTTTAGCAGTTATAGTCTTACAGACAGTCTAGTATAGTAGTATTATTAGCCCGTACGGATTATGAAATTAAATATTATGATCATTTTCTTATAATATTTCTAATATTATTTACGTTTAATACCACGTAAGTCGTAAATTTATAAACAAACTTAATTTTTTGGGATTATCTAAAAAAAAATACAACTAATTAATTTTAATTTCACTTTTTATGAATGTTCATAATATTAAATAATATACCTAGTTGTTATTTTATTAAGTCTTTTTTTTTTTAAATAATTTTTAAATTTTATATCTCATGTATCATAAATAATTTATTACAGCATGACTGCTGATAGAAGAACAACTACTGACTATCGTTTACAACTTTTACAAGAGATGCGATGTCAGAATTATGATATGATACGTTTTGCATCTTATAGAACAGCTTGTAAACTCAGATATGTGCAAAAAAAAGTTTATTGTGAGTATTATTTAAATTTATTAATAATTTACATAATTGTTATTCTATCAATCAAGATAGCATATAAAAATTTTTATTTAAATTTGTTTTATTTAGTTTTATATGTATCTAGATACCTAACAATTTAGGTGACATTGAGGGTTAAAATTAAATATAAAAATTTTGTTTCCATTATTAATAAATACAGATTGATAGCTTAAACAATAAATACTTATTAATATTTTAGAAAAACTTTTCATATTATTATAAATTACTAAAGAATAGAGATTAGTATTTTACTATTGCAGATAATACTTTAAATTAAGGGTGGCCAACAGGTTGATTATGATCAATTGATAAATAACAATATAACTTTTAAGTCAATGAGAGTAGTATGTCTTCTTAAATTTTTTTTCCATACAAGAATAAAAACAAATGTATGTGGTAAACTCCTCTATTAAGCTTTGCTTTTATCTAATCCATGAATATAAAAATGCATTGTAATTATAAAATTTGGCCTATTTTTTTTTTAGCATTAAAATATGTATAATTTTACAGCAAAACTATTGCAATAAATTTAATTAAATAAACAGAAATTAATTAGTGGTATAATTCATCAACTAACAATTTATTTCTAGACAGATAAAATTTTAAAATTTAAATTAACATCTTCACAGTATTTCTAAGTTAGATTATTTATGACTACAAGCAATCTAATTTTATACGACAATTGTGTGTGTGGGGTATGTTACATTGCTATCTATGTGACAAATTTAAAAAAGTATTGTGCATTACTATTTTTAAAAATTGCAAGAAGTATTAACTAATAAATATATATTATATTATATTTATTTTAATGTACATAATGAGTTAGTAGAAAAGTTATTGATTATAGCTATTTACTATAGATACATTGAGACTCCTCCTCATATTTTCTTTGAAATAATTATGAATTATGATTATAAATAATGATGGTTATTAAATCTTTTATTATGCTGTCAAAATATTATAAATAAAGTTTAAACCATTGAATATATTTAGTTATACATTTTATCATCATTAATTTTTCATCTTTATTCATTATTTTATGTCAAACACCAATCATTAATCAAAATTAATATTTATGTGAATTGTTTTTAGTACATATGATTGATATATGGAATGTGATTGAAGCTTTTCGCGAAAACGGATTAAATACATTGGAATCTCACGTCGAAGTAAATGTTTCCAAATTTGAAACACTTATAACCAGTCTGTATCTTAATTTGAATAAACGATTACCTACTCAACAACATGTACATGATGATTTATTAACTACAATTCTTCTTAATTGGATTATGTCAGTTTATTCTGCGTAAGTTAATCTTTTAATTTAAAAAAGTTATAAACACTTAGAAAATACTGGCATGTGTCGAATTTGTTCTACTAATGCATTATTACATGCATTACATTTTGTCCCTAAGATGATATTTATTCCCTTAAATTTGATAACAGGCTAATTTTGTGTAATATTAAAAATAACAATAGTGTACTAGTTTGATAATTCATGTGTTAGTAAGATGGAGATAAAACTTCCATGCAAGTACTATATTCTTTTAATAGATTATTACAGTTTGTTCCTATGGGCTAGCAGTTAGTAGTGTAGTATTGTTTAATATCAATATTATACGTAAATAGAAATATTTTCCAGCTAAGGTTAATATCTAAATAATTACCTTTAAATGGAACATCTAATAAGCTATTAGTTACACTAAATAATTAGTTTGATATAATAATGTTTTTTTTTTAAATTGTCTTTTACCATAAATTTTTAATGTTTCAAAGTATTTATGTTACTTAAATGTTAACATTATTTCTCTAAATTGTTTTCTTTATTCATAAAATGTATTTTTTTATTTTCACTCAATATTTAATTTTGACAATTTGACGTGATATTTGCAATATCACGAAAAAAAAATAAGTGCTGTAATTTTAAATATCCTCTATTTATTTTAAATACACATAAATTGATTAAAATGTGATTGCTGAATAGTCTATATTCAATGTTATTTTAAATATATATGTATTTTTTTTTTTACAGGAACGATACTATGGGAAGAATAAGAGTATTATCTATAAAAGTAGCTTTAGTTACAATGTGTTCAGGAAAACTTATGGATAAACTTAGATGTAAATTACTTAATACAAAATATTTTTGTTTTAGATACAACTTTGGTTGTTAATATTTTATTATTTGTAGATATATTTTCGCAAATATGTGATCAAAATGGACATATGGTAGCTTGGAAATTTCGAGAATATCTACAAGAAGTATTAGTACTTCCTTCAGCTGTATATGAATCTCCTTCTTTTCATTATAGTGATCAGATATCGGCTGAAATATTTTCTGGGGTAAAATACATTTTAGTAATAATAATATATATTTTTTTATTGATGAGATGTATATTTTTTGTACTTAATTTTTATTCAATTTATAGAATGGTAAAGTAACTGTAAATGATTTTATGGATTCAATGATGTCAGATCCTGGACCTGCTTGTCTTGTATGGTTACCATTATTACATAGATTAGCTAATGTCGAAAATGGTTAGTATATATAAAATTAATACAAGTTTATTTTAAAGAATTTTGTTATAATTATTTTTCAGTTACTCATCCTATTTCTTGTGATGCTTGTCGACGTGATAACTTTACTGGATTCCGATATCGTTGTCAAAAATGTCATAATTTTCAAATGTGTCAAGAATGCTTTTGGAGAGGACGAGTTGCATCCAGTCATACAATTGAACATGATGTTAAAGAGTATACTAGTTATGTATGTTTATTATTTTGTTTATATTTTATATTCTAGGCAAAGTAATAGTTAAGCCACTGTTTTTTCAAATATTTTGAATGGAGTTTTTTTTTAAAAAATACTTAGTTATTAAACATAAAACTATTTCAATCAATTTAAAATAAATTGTACTTTAAATAAATTATTTTTTTATACATTAAATCTTTCTTAAGAGTTTAAATAACATATGTAAGGAAGTAGGTATACTTATTTTTCAAAAATTATGATTTTATTTGGATAATTGAGTTTGACTAAGAAAGTAAGAACGGTATTTTGATAGCATTAATTTATGATTGGTATCAAAATAAAAATACTCTTTCAATACTTACAGTTTCTATATTATTTACTGATGAAGTTTTTATTTTACATTATAGAAATCTCCAAGTAAACAAATTGGACATTCTCTTCGAAAATCATTTCGTTGTGTACCAGAAAAAGAAAAGGCTAATATACCACGCTTTCCTGAAGAACCAGAAAAGACTATAAATTTATCACATATAATGTAAGATTTATAATTTTTATAGTATTTAAATCAATCTGTTGATTAATTTTATCTATTTTATCATAGACCTCCATCACCTTTGCCATGTCATAATGGTTTTTCTGACTTATCTATTAATAGTCAATTTAATACATTGGATAGTAAAACAAGTTCAAGGAGGCAAGTTAATTATTTGGTTAATCTTAATATAACTATTCTTTATTAAATTTAAGAACTGTACTTGGTGAAAGTCAGTTTTTTTGGAGGGCCTACCAGGTAGCTGGGTCTACCATCTTATGCATAGTATATAGTACCTCTGTGCACAAGTTGGCCACCGAGTACGGCTCTTAACTTTAATTAATTATATATTTTCTTCAAGTAATTTTCTAAAAACAATTTTTAGTCCTGATAAGCGCACAATGAGTTTAGATTATACTTCAATGGATGATGAACATAAATTAATTGCCCGTTATGCTGCACGACTAGCTGCTGAAGCTAAAGTAGTAAGTTGGATAATATTATGTTCTATGAATTTGAATTCAATTAAAGATATTTTAACAATTTATGTATCATAATAACTTACAGAAATTATAGTTAAGAGAACTTATATTTTTATACACATTAATTTTGTTGTTAATCATATTTAAGGAATTATGTAAATTATAATTTATGTATTTATTGGATTTTTAGTAAAGATTTTAAATTTTAAGGGTTATTTGGCTTATTATTATATACTTATTGACAAATTTAACAATTAAAGATTAAAGGAACACTAAATAAAAACATTTTTTTATAATAATGTAATAAATATAGTAACTTTAAATAGTTGAATAACTAGATATACTATTATGATATCTAAAATTTTAATTAAATAAAAATAGTTAATAGCAGCACTAGATTTTGTGGAGCCCTAGTTGAATTATGGAACATGCAAAATATGGTGAGCTAAGTCACTATACAAATAATTTCTACCTAGATCTCTAAAGTTAAACTTGTTCAATATAATTTCTTTAAAAATAATAAATAATGTCATAAGTTTTTTAAAAACTTTTTAAACATTAAAATTATAAAATAAATGTTTAAAGTAATATTAATAAATTTTGTTTTTGGCTATTTGGAAGCAATTGCTTTTATGATTTCTTCATTATCTAACTATCTAGATAATTATTTTTCAATACAAATTGTTGATAGTCCAGTGAGCTAAACAGTTAGAACCTAGTACTGCATAAATAAGTTAGAACAAGTGTAGTTGTTATCTATTTTTAAAAGATTTTCAATAACAAAACATAAAAAATGTATATTTTAGGATTTTTAGTCTACAGCAACTGAATCCTTATTATATTATTATATTTATTAGGGTAGAGCCCCATCAGAAAGTTCTTTAAGCTTGGATACTTCTAGAGCTCAAAGAGAACTTATTATTCAACTGGAATCTAAAAATAGAGAAATTATGAAAGAAATTTCAAGACTTAGGTACTATATGACTCATTATTGTGTTAAGTATATATTTTAATAATACTTTAAATGTTGTGTTTTAAATTATTTTATACAGAAAACAACAAGAAATGGAAGGTTTTTGTTCTGGATTTTCTGAAGATAATCCAGCACTTATGAGTGAACTTCGGGCATTGAGAAATAGAAAACATGAATTAGAATCACATTTAACATCTTTACAGGATTCTAGAAGACAATTAATGGATCAATTGGAGGGATTAATGAAACTTCTGAAAGTAAATAATTTAAATTATGTAACTGTATATCATTATACATAATACCAAGGGTCCAAGGCCGTGTTTAGAAGTTTGGTGACCCCGGGCATATAATTTATGCCAACCCCCCTTACCAATTAACAATATTAGTATAATATTAATATTACACTAGTTATAACATCCATGATCATGGTTCTTTAATATTAAAATCTAACATCAATTAATAAATGAAAATAGTTAAATAGTTAAAAAAAAATTAAATCTTTTGAATTAACAAATTATAACATAATAAAACATACAAATTTCTTTTTTTTAATGTAATTTTTTCCAATAATTCAATAAAATGTGGACTTTTTTTTACCATTATATTTTTGAAATTAAGTTTATTAAAATATTTTGTCACCCCTGAGACGTGCATGTGCCTACACATGCGCCAGCCCCCCTCCCTAAATACGGGCCTGCATAATACTAATTATATTTTAATATTATGTAAAATAATATTAATATTTTATAATTTGGAAAATATTTTTTTTTTCATTTATTATCAAGTATAAAATTGTTACTCAGATATTACTAATTACTCTTGAACTACTATAAGCTACATAATTCATTCATATTTTATAGTTATTTAAATTACATCATATTAAATTTGTAATTTTTATGTTTAAGGTACTAATTAGTACATTTTTAGTGTTATTCACTTTTCAACACAAGTTTAATATGTTTATAGAACCATCAAGGGTCTCCACGTTCAACTCCAAATTCATCACCACGTTCAACTAAATCTCCTCCTTCCTCAAAATCAGCACCTCCAACACCTGGGGGAACATTGACTTCAGCTTCATCACTGTCTATCATGTCTATGTCTGACTCATCAATGGTTGGAGATGTAAGATCAGCATTTACTGGCAACTCCCTAGCATGTAGGAAAATTAAACAATTTTTTTGTAAAAAAATATAATAAATAAATAAATTTTTATTTTTTTGTAAAGGTACACCTGTTAGTACATCTAGTTTAAATTCTGGTGCAAATGGTTCTGTGACTAGTGGTAATCGAAGTTTAAGAAACGATTTGTTAGTTGCTGCAGATTCTGTGACAAATGCTATGTCATCATTAGTCAAGGAGTTAAACTCTGGTATTTACAGTTTTTAAATCTTAACTATATTTTACTCTTATTCATTTAGTGAAATTTATACTGCAACAATTTTAAATAAATTTATAGAGAGCCCAGTGAATGAAAATATATCCAACTCTGCAATTCTTAAACCATTAGGCTATAACAAAAAAGAAGATGAAAATATAAAAATTAATAAAGATTTTAGAAGTGATAGTTTATCTAGAAGTCAATATACTAAGGTAAGATATATTTCAAATTTATTAAAAAAAAAAATATTTATTAAATAACTTAAATGAGTATATTGTGCATATATTATTGTTTGTAGGCGAAGATGCAAAATAATCAAACAGATAGTTGCACATCTCCTGCTAATGTAATTATATGAATCATTTTTAGATTTTTATGAAAATGTATATTCTTCAATGTTTACTTAGAACAATTCTAATTAAATATTTAAACATGTTGATATTTTATTATGTAAATTCTATAGTTAATTTTTTTGTTGTTGCTTATTTTGCAATACTAGAGTAAAAGTTCATATTATTTAGAAATATTGAATAAAATAATTTAAATTTTGTTCAAAATTTGATTAGAACCTTAGTAAGTTTATTGTTGTCACGTTGTGTTCTTTTATTATGAAAAAAACTTTATCATTTACTCATATAGCTTATTATTGACCATATAAGTAACAATATTGTATGTACTTTACTGATCTATTCTGTATACTGAGTAATTCTTTTATTTAAAACTCTTATTGTTTCAAAATGTATTAACATTTTTGAAAATATATTTTTGTAAAAATTCTAGTAGAAAAAAAAACATTTAATATATATGTATATGCAGAATATTTTTCTGAATATTTTTAATACATTAAAATGGAGATTCTGACAAGTAGGTTATGAGTTATAAATATTTAAATTTTAGGTGAATGGATTGGAGTGGATGATGATATCTAGCAAAATGTTGGTCTACTATTCCTCTCACCAAAATATTCAATACTTTTAATGCATAAAATACTTGTCCACATTTGATTTTTAAGCATTGAAATACTACCCAAAAATATTCTATTTCATAATATAAAATTAAAAATGTATGTTGTCATTCTAAAAAGTTATAAACTTAGAAAATTATAACTATAAAAAATATATTTTATTTTATAAAAATGTTATTTTATTTGACTTAGTATATAGATAATTTTTATTTTACTAAATGATTCTTCTTCATCAATCTAAAAAGTTATCAATACATTTAGCTAAAATCTATTGAAAAATTCAAAATGCACAACAGTTATTTAATAAAAACTAACAAGGTTGCATTAATTCTATCAAATTTTCAGTGCATAACAAAAACTATCACATAATTAGAAAAATTTGGTGATAATCTTCGATAAATTATAATATTATAATTATATATTTTAGTATTAAAATAACATGCTTACAGAAAAAAGTGCTACACAAATAATAGAAATATCTTGTTTAAAAAATATATACTTCATTAATAATTGATTAATTAATTGTACTTAAAATGTATGTAGTTAAATTAATATTCTGGTACCTATAAATAGTTAATTGAACTCATAAGTTTTTAATTTTTAAACCTAATTGTATAATTGAACTAAAATCTTGTTTAATTTACTTAGATAAGACGTGCTACTAATACTGGTTCAAAAACTAATTCTCCAGAAGCTGATTCTATGACACGATGGCGATAATTTTTTGTAATTATCTGTAGTTTAACTTTGTTTGACTTTTACAATTTTGATTTATTTTTTAAGTATTTATGTATAATGTAATAATAATGGTAGTTTTTAAATTAAGTCATTATTTGTTTTTTTTTTTTTTTTTTTTTTTTTTTTGTTATGTGTTTACTATTTAATATATATTGTTGATTTGATTAGGTTTATATTATTCTATAATTGAATTAGCTATATTTAACTTACTCATTATTGATTGTTACCTAATGGAAAGTATTATACAATATTATTGATAAAAGTATTAATTTGGACAGTATATAATATTAGTCTTCCAATCTCTAAAATAACTAAAGAAAAGAAAGTATTATGTATTAATTTAATTACCTTTAAAAATTAATTATTATTAAAAACTATGAGTATACTTATAAAATAAATTAAATTAATTTTTATTAGTCGGCTGTAATTTAATCATTAATATCTCAACATTTTTGATATCTTGAATATATACATTTTTCCTTCAAATATTATATAACCTAATTGGTTTTTTGATATCTAAACATTGTCTACTGAACTTTTTTTTCTTTAAAATTTAAAATTACTTAGAAATTTCTATTTTTTATGTATTGACAGTTTTTTTTATAAATATGATATTCATCTAAAAGGTCTTTTTATATGTTTTAATTTTTTTTAATAAAAATTACTTCAAACGATGTATAAAGTAAAACTTTATTGAAAAATCTATAATTATTTTTAGATAACTCATTATATAGCACAGTTAAATTAAGAATGATTTGTTTTCTACCAAAAGTATAAAGTAGAGTAAAGTCAATTTTATCAATTTTTATAAAAATTAAATCTTGTTAGACAAGTATACATGTATGTGTCAAATATGTATTTTTTTTAATTACCTAAATTAGTTTTAAAGAAGTATTAAATTATGGTAATCAATTGTATTATTATTAATAAATTATAATATAAATATTAAACCTATCTTTAATTATTTGACAATTAAAAATAGATTTTTATAATATGGTACTTTATTTATTATTTATTTTATTATTTATAATTACTATTTGACCTTAAAATTTAAATAAATATTATTGAATTATAATTATAAAAAAGTATTTTGTTTATATTATTTTTTAATATTTTTTAAAATCATTTCAATGAAGTTTAAAATTTTGTATTTAAAATTTTTAATTAATTCAAGAAAATGGGTAACTTCCTTTATGGTACAAAAAGTTTCAAGTGTATCTCGTAATTGAGTAGGAAAGTGTTAATTTAATGAATGTGTTAAATTTTAATTCAATAATATTGTGTACCTCCCAAAAACGATTTTGTTGTTGGCTGACTTGCTATTCTCTTCTTTTAAAAAAGGTTTTAATACAATAGTAACTACTAGTATTAATTTATATTTGTATTAGTAACACTATACACCTTGCAATTTAAATTTTTTCAATTTTTATTTAAATGAGTTAAAAACGATGGTGCAATACAAATTTGTGCACAACATTGTATTTTAATGCCATGCACCGCATCTATTTTTACTTATTAGTTTATTACTCACTGAAATACGGAAAACGTAAATAAATAAATTAAATTAATAAAAACGATAAAGATGATATGTATTTAATGTCATCATTTCAAAAGTAGTGGTTTATTCAAATTTATATTATAACTATAAGTTTTAAAATGTTGATTTACCTGGTTTCAAAAAAAAAAATAATTAAAAAATTTGTTGTAGGCACGGTAAAGTACAGCGTTATGCACATGCAAAAAATACAAAACGTAAAATCGCTAACTTCGAAAGGATATAACATCCAAATATTGATTTGCACAATTTTTTTTCCGCACCATCGTTCTTAACTCGTTGATAACATACGTTTTAAAAATAAAATCGAAAAAATCGCGTGGCATAGTCAAACGATAATTGTTGCAGAATTTTTGATGAAGAAAAAAACTAATTTATTTCCCGTAACTTAAAAAAATTCCGTTAGTCCGGTCCAAGAAATTGTTTTAAATATACTTTTTTTATATTTTGTTACTATGCTTCACTCATAAGTGTTGTCTCCGCCTTATACAAACATACAAACGTACAACATAATAAATACAGTTTCACGCGGGTAAGGACTACTTAACTGTAGTCAAGCAACCAAATTTTCACACTTAAAAGAGGAGAATTTGTTGTGTACAACATCGCTATTATTTTTTCAATACCAAAATAACAAAAAAAAATTATTCAAGTTTGAAATCACTATGATAATGGATTTTGAAACGATAAGATCATTTTCCGTAGTATGTGAAAATTTGGTTGTTTAACTTGGACTTTATTACTATAACCTAGGGCTCCTTGCCCGCGGGAAACGGTTTTTACTATGTTGTACATCTTTAAGAAGGAGACAATGAGACAAATTATGCAGATAAGCATACTAAATTATTTACTACTAAGTAAGCGCCCTTTTAACTAATATGAATTGATAGTGACACCAGTGGCGGCTCGTGGGTTTTTAATGAAGTAGTGCACATCCAAAAAAAATATAACCAATATAATATATATATATATATATATATATATTATAAATTGTATTAAATAATATTGTTTATAAATTTTAGTTATTTACAAATTACTTTTTCTTTTGCTTATACCTATTTTTACAAGTGTCAAGTACCTATAATAATAGTAAATACATAATAATAATAATAGTAATAATACATTTTCAAGTAAAAAACTATGACAAAGTAGATACAAATTATTATATTTCAGGTACATATTTATATGTTAAATCGATTCTCCTCTCTTTTTTTTCTGCAAATCTGTTTATTACTTCTTCGTTGAAGTTTGGAATGTTGTTGATCATCCGTTTTTCGATCGATAACATAGCTAGTGCTGTAAGTCGATCTTCTGTCATTGAATTTCTCAAAAATGTTTTAATACGTTTCAATGTAGAAAACGACCTTTCGGCTTCAGCTGTAGTCATTGGAATAGTTGAAATTATTTTTAAAAGTTTGTAGCTTTCAGAAAATATATGTATTAAATTATTTTCAATTATAAATTTCAATAAATGAACTGATGAATTGATATCACGGAAATCGGTTCTTTTGTAGAACAGTTGTAGTTCAGTTTTAAGTTTAGTAACATCCAAAAAAGGATATGCTTCAATTGTTTTATTAAAATGGTCACCTGGGAAGTTATTTTCGTACATAAGAAATTTGGTAGATAAAAATAGGTGCGAAGCATTTAAGTGGTTTTTATAATCAAACCGTTCTTTAACGTTGACAATAAAAATGTCACATACTTCTTTTGCAGCGATTTTTCTTGTTTCAATAGTATCATCATGTTTTCGTTTTTTCGTTGGATGATTTTGAGAAGTTTCAAAGATGTTATCAATATTCTGTCTTTCTTTTAATATATTTTCTTCGAACCGAAAAATTGCCTTTGAAAGTTCTACAGGATCCATAGTTGGTTTTTGTAGTTGATTATATAAAATATCAACATGAGGCATTAAAGAATGAAACACTCTTAACCAAAATATAAATCTATCGTCAATTAACATCCGATGCAAAGCTCCAGCTTGATTAATTGCTATGGTTTGATTGAATGTTGATTCAATTTCTTTCATACATTCAATTAACGACTCAAGATTCTCATACACAGTATTTACTATTCGACTTTTAAAATTCCATCTAGTATTAGATGATCGAGGAACTCTGTGTTTAAAAATTTTATCTAAAACCGTAACCCGCTGCGGACTGTTGGAAAAAAAATTGGTTATATCAGTTAGGTTTGAAAAAAAAATTCTTATCTCATGATTTTGTGAAGTTGCTTGAATTAAAATTAAATTAAGCTGATGAGCATAACAATGTATGAAATGTGCATTTTTATAGCTATTGTTTATTATTTTTTGTACACCATTGAGACGTCCACTCATCACGTTTGCGCCGTCGTAACTCTGACAAATCAACATATCTGGTGACTCTAGGACTTTTTCCAAATTAAATATTATACATTCAGACAACGATTTCGCATCGTGTCCAGTAGGATTGAAAAATCCCCAAAATCTTTCTACTGGTGTTCCATCCGATAGTAAATATCTAAATATTATTGACAATTGAAACTGAGCAGATACGTCAGTTGTTTCGTCAGCCATTACAGAAATATATTCTGTTTGTTTCATTTCATTTTTAATTCTTTGTTGACATACAGCTAAACAACATTCTAGTAAATCATTTTGGATTGATTTGGATAAACCTTTAAATACCGAAGAGTTCTCAATATGACATTTTAGTACCGAATCTAACTCTGAACTAAAGTTTATAAGACCTCGAAATACGCCGGGATTCTCTGAATTTGATTTTTCATCGTGACCTCGGAGTGCAAGCTCAAATGCTCCACAAAATTTAATACAATTTATGATTTTATTCAATATATAACGATTATGACTTATTTTTTCATTGTATTGTTTGATATTCAACCGATATGCACTAGAAAGTTGTTGTCTTATGTCTTGTTTCCCTAATAGTTTTAAATTTAATTGAGAATTTATGTGTGTCATTGATTTTTCGTGTGTTTTGATTTTAGAAGTTAAATGAATTAAATCGTTTATTCCATTCTTTACCCAAGCGGCATCATTAGATTTTTGACCAAAAAGTAGACAGGGAAAACAATACAAACGATTTGTTTCTGAACAACCACAAATCCAGTCATTAGTTTTATATATATCATTTTTAAATTGTCTTACATAATCTCTCGTTTTACATTTAGTAATTTGTTTAATATTTAAATCTGGAGTAGGCCTACCTTTATTTTTTATTTCCATCTTTTTCTCCAACGAGATTGATGAAAAATTACATTGCAGTATTAATTGCTGTACTGAGTTCATTTTAAAAATTGAAAACAAATACACGAGTAATAATATATTAATATACGTTAATGTCGGTCGTCGATAATAAACAGAAACACGATGGTCACGATTAATAATGTTTTGAATTTCCGATAATGATCGACTAGCTAATATTATCAGCTGATAATCGAAATAATATAATAAATTAATGAGAGTAAAAATAAACTATAATAACATAATAATGCCGATGCCGACGCTCAGCGACGCGGCGACGTCGAAAATAATTCGCTGAAAATAATTTAATTGGTTATGTGCACACAAACAAATGTGCACACCAACTCCATTACAACGCGGGCTGCGTGTATCGACTTGCTTCAATTTTTACACTGTACAAATGTGCACAATGATTGTGTGCACAACTGCACTACTATAATAATACACGCCGATACCGTTCCGTCGCGGACAGCCATTTAGCAGTCGAAATAACCCAATCCAAATATTAAACATAAATACATAATATTATAATATTATTATTTTCATAATACTCTGAATTTATATTTTTATATTTTGAAAATAATTCTTATTACATTACAGGTACTTAGTTGTATTATTATGATTTGTTTTCAATTTTTCTTGAGTTTAGGTAGGTAGTGCACGTGCACTTGTGCACATACACACGAGCCGCCACTGTATACACTATATACTATATAGTTTAAAAACAAATAATCTTAAACACCGAAAACTTAAAGTTTTAACTAATTTTTTATGAGAGTATTTCTTATTCATGTTATTATTTTAAAAATATTTCAAACTATATACATACAATATTCTTTATTTTTTTATTGATACGAATTTTTAAAATGTTCACATTTTTTTCATTAGTATTCATATAAATATTTCCTTTTTATATTTACAATTTTAAAATGTTCTATAGGAATTCTCATTAGTTTTTTTAATGCAAAAACAAAAATGAAATGCTCACCTGAAACTTATATTACGACGGTTTGAAGATCAGTATTTTATAATTTATAAATCAATTAATAAAATATGCGTCTACATCGATTACATCATCCGGGTATTTTAAGTTTAAAAAGTAAATTGATCCCCCAGAGCATTGACTAGTGACTAGGTACTATTTGTTACAAGAAACCACAATAAACGAAATGTATGAATTTTTTTCTATTATGATAGGTGTCTTCAGACACAATAATAATAACTTAAAACATAACGATATTAATCATAATTTTTTTTTTTAAATACTTAATAATATGATTATTTTTATTTAGTTCACTATTTTCATAGATTAAATTAAACAATTTGTAATCATCTTCATTAGAATGAAATATTAATACTTTGCAATGTAAAGATTTGGTCTAGTTTATATGTTTCAATTTTACGTATGTCAAACAGCTAAAATAGAAAAATAGATAGTATAATATTACAAAGAGGTTCTATTTAGATTTATCATATTATAATATTCGTCATCCGTGGCATACGACAATCGACGACATTCGTCGGAGACGATTAACAATTCTATAATAGTCTTAATGAACAGTACTGAGGTACATGACAAGTACTCTCGTTTTCATTTCGTGCTGTTTATTTTCATAAAATGTATTTTTATTCTCATTTAGAATCACGATGAAGATCGATATGAAGACAATTTGCAGTTTCTTCGGCAGCGGTGCACCACTACGTATAGACTGAAGATTGACACAACTCGGTTTCCTGGGAACAGTCGACGATTACGTAAGTTTTTTCCTTATTCTTTTTTAGGATTAAATTTATATTTTAAATTTAAAATAAAATATATTCATTTATTTGAACAATCGGCTACCCGAACGATGTAATCGACCTAAGCACATATTTTATTCTACTATTCACGCCGGGTGACATATACGTATGCATATTTTATTCCCCAACACGCAATGCATAAAATACATAATCGTCATATTAGTATATTACCATACCCATTTTTATAATAATTTATATTTATATTAATTATATAAATAGCATTTTTCATTTTTAACTGGCCGAGTACCCGACTAATGTAAATTTTTTATATCCCTAACAAAAATAAAAAGTTTTCCGAAAAGACACATTAATATTTTATAATTGTCTGAATTTTGAATTTTTATGACATGATTAGATTTTAAAAAATGTTAAAGTTTGCATTTCTTTTATATATTATAATTTTCCAAATATTTTGACTATACACTTAATATAGAATAATAAAAAACATAGCATAAATGGATTTATTATATATATATATATATTAATTAGAACTTATCGATTAATTTTAAAATTAGTAAAAATAGTATTAGTATGTATTTTTCCTAAACAGGACGGTACCGAAACAGAAATGATATGTGACTATATGTGTATAACGAGTTGAATGTGAATAATTAATTTTATTAATTTTGTAAGTCCTTCTTTATAATATATAATAGATCATAATCTATTAACTATTTAGTATGTAATATCAGTTTAATGATTAAACTTTTTAATTTTATTAATCATTTAGTTCAGCCAAACCGTATAAAACCGTTAATAAATGATATAAAATTATAATTTTAAAAAAAATTCAGATTAATATACAATTATTATGATTTTACGTATGAAATTAATTAGATACCAAAAGTTTCGTATGCAAGACATCAGCTGAAATGTAATAATAAATACTATAAAATCACAAAGAGTTCTATAACAAAACATTATTATAATATTTATCATCCATGGCAAACGACAATCGTTGTCATTTGTAGGAGACGATTAACAATTCTAATAATTTTATTGAACAGTCGTCAAACAACAGCCTTCAGTACATGACAAGTACTCTCATTTTCATAAAATATTTCAATAATTCCATTCCGAAGTGTAAAGAAAACAAATGAAGAAATATACTAGCTGTTTCTTCGGTGACGGTGCACGTTTGAACTTTAATATGGCACAGCTTGATTTCGCCGAAAAGCGTCGAAGGATACTTACGTAGGTTAATTGTCCTATAATTTTGGGGTAGTAATAAATTTACTATTTATACATAAAATAAATTTTTATTGACTTCTATAAGCTTTTACCCCGATGGCCCGATGACAGCCTATATTTTATTTCCGATTACCCAGTCCAATGAAGTGGTCTGCAACCGGCGGGTTATTGTCTATACGACCCGTTTTAAATTCTAAAACACTGACATTTTTTTTTATTTATATTTTATTATTTTAAAGTTCTAGATAATATTTATTTTCAGAGTAAATAATTTAAAAATATAAAATTTTTATTTTTATCTGGTCCGTAAACTGTTTTTAATTTGTGAATGTTGCCTGAGAATTCAAAAAGGTTACCGACCACGCATTAATGATGAAATTGCCAAGAATAAAATAAGTCGTTAAGTACACCTTAGATCCTGGACGTAGCGAAAAATGTATAATGATTTTACAATTATGTAGTTTATTTTCTGTTTGTCATGAATTCTTGTAGCAAATATGATCTATTTAGTACTTTGGGTGGTAAATAGTAAAATAAAACAAAAAATTTCAGATCTTGCCATATTATCGGAAAAACAACAAAACTGAAATAATTCCTTGTATAATTTCAACCCGGAGGACGATTGGCAGCATCAATAAGAAGATCATCTGAATAACAAGTGTCGCAAGGCTGTGTTTGTTTAATACTATAATTTGTTAAACAGTAGTACAGTATATTATGAATATTTACTTAAATTATACTTAATTTTTATGGTTTTTTTTCAGATAATATACTGTACTACGGTTTTAGGTGTTCTTTTTATTTCAATAATACGTTGATAAATTACCAATTTTTTTTCTTATTACATAGCTAGTTCATCTTTGTGTATGTTTAAATTTGTATTTTTTATAGTTATTGTGCTGTTTAACTTTCTTATAAAAGAGAGTGAGGAATTTAAAAGGTGGCCACCGAACAGAAAGTTAAACTACAATATACTATAATCTTCTTAGTTCTTTTTTTACATTTTTAACTGATAAATTATGAATATAAAATTTAAAATTAATTTAAATTCAAAAATAAAAGAACACCAACACATATTTCTGAAATATTAAAATTGTTTTTTCTATTGCATTTAATCTGCACATTAGTTTGTAGTTTTATAGGAACCAAACATTTAGCTGGATCATGGACTACTCACCGACGATGAATTTGTCATTGAGCTGATGGAAAATGTGTCGGCACTCGGCTTCGTTTCAACCCGGAGGAAGACTGGCAGCATCAATAAGAAGCTCATCTTAATATCAACTGTCGAAAGGATTTGTTTGTATTACATTATAATTTTTAGAATCGTAGTAGGTAGAGTATACTATACATAATATTTATTAGTGAAGAAGAATTTGTCACAAAGTTGATGGAAAATGTGTCGGCTGTATTTCTACATGGAGGACGTCTGGCAGCAGCAAAAAGAAATTCAACTGATAATCAACTATCAAAAGGATTTGTTTGTATTATATAATAATTTTTAGAATCATAGTAGGTACAGTATACTTTATATAAATATATAATATTTATATTTATTAGTGAAGAAGAATTAGTCACAAAGTTGATGGAAAATGTGTCGGCACTCGGCTTCGTTTCAACCCGGAGGAAGACTGGCAGCATCAATAAGAAGTTCATCTTAATATCAAGTGTCGAAAGGATTTGTTTGTATTACATTATAATTTTTAGAATAGTAGTAGGTATAGTATACTTTATATAATATTTATTAGTGAAGAAGAATTTGTCACAAAGTTGATGGAAAATGTGTCGGCTGTATTTTTACATGGAGGATGTCTGGCAGCAGCAAAAAGAAGCTCATCTTAATATCAAGTGTCGAAAGGATTTATTTGTATTATATTATAATTTTTAGAATCGTAGTAGGTACAGTATACTTTATATAATATTTATTAGTGAAGAAGAATTTGCCACAAAGTTAATGGGAAATGTGTCAGCACTTAGCTTCGTTTCAACCCGGAGGAAGATTAGCAGCATCAATAAGAAGCTCATCTTAATATCAAGTGTTGCCAGGATGTGTTTGTTTTATAGTATAGGTTAGGTTAAGTTATTATATTAGTATATTATAATAATGTTTATTTAGTTGTCCCCTTACGCGTCAACGCTCATCTCTCATTCACTCATCCAACACATTGACTATCGCCGGCCGGCAACACACATATTATACACATTACCCGTTTTTGTAGCATGTACTATAGCGAAAATCATATTTTTATTCCTAGGATTCCTTATTGAAAAAAATTATTAAGTATTATTAGAATCTACATAGTTTAAGTTATTGTATATTTTTTTTATTATTTGAATGCATTCACATGATCAGTGGCGTACTTAGGAATTTTAGGATAAAGGCAACACATATTTTGCTGCCTCTCCCCCCCAGTAAAAAAAAAAACTAAAAAACTTCTACGCCTCGCAATGGTGAAACTTTTAATACCATAGAACAATTTATGTCATATAAATACTATAGTATTTTATGACTCTATGGCACACATTTGTTGTGAAAATATTAATGATTGACGTAACTCAATGCCCCTACCTAACTACGCCCCTGCATATGATGCATTCTCGCTTACGATGTGGATTAGGCCTACTGGGGACACCACAATAAAAAAAACGCGCCTCGTGTAATACCTCATAAAGTTATTAAACAATACGGCCAATGTTGTTGTACGTCGTTTAATAATAAAGGTGGTGTGGAAAATTACCTAACACTGTTATTCTTATCTTATGGTTTATCTTATTTTTTTTTTAAATACCAATTAAATAATTATTTATATCAAGAAACAAGAAATATTAACGTTTCATAAAGTATTACAATAAAATAGTTTTGAAAAAAAATATATTCTTTGACTTGTTATAAAAAGACTCCAAGTAGTTATTATATTATTCTTATTTTACAAAGACACTAACAAAAGCTGGTCAAATTTAATATTGCCAGAAATATTGTATGTATCTATTACTTTACTTAAGACATTGAATTTACACATATTTTTATTTACTAATTATTGTGTATTTTATTAATGATTTTATTTTTATTTCATGTAAATTAGAAACTTCATATTTTACTAATTTACTGACGCATTATTGGTTACGTAGTTATTTGTGGGTTATAATAAAATACAAATGTTTGTATGAGAATATGTGATTGTACACATTTGGATTTTATTAACCATAGGCTACAATTCTTCTAAAATCATTATGTTCTTAATCTTTTACGCTAACCAGTTTTCAACAAAAGTGATTTTTTATTTTCTTAAAATTCAAAAACGAATAGCCGTAAAATTTAAAATGTTTACTAAGTATTTATATTATCATTTTTTCTATAAATGGTATAGTTTTCAAATAATTATAATTCATTTTGAGCTCTTTATAGACAATTATATTTGCGTGCTTTATTAGTGTTTTTTAATAGCAAAAATTGATAAATGGGTCCTTGAAAATTTAATTAATAATTCTTAATAAGTTGTCAATTTACTCATTAAAAATATTAATTAGATTTAAATTCAATACACCTATAAAAGTGACCTACTCGTCACCAAATGTATAGACGTCTAGCAGAGGGTAAGCGGTCACTTTGTACGGTCCATTGTTTAAATTTCATAACGCAGACACTTTGTACGGTCAGGTAAAATTTTAGATCGCAGAACACGGACACTTTGTACTATTATATACATAAAGTACATATTAATGTATATAGTAATATACTTAAATGTTATGTGTATATAATGTAAATTATGAAAATGTAAAAATTAAATATAAAAAAGTAAATTTATAAAAAACGTTATAAAATATAGTTTATTACTATTAGTAAAAATAATCATTTTAAATCAATTAAAAATGCGTACAATATAAATATAAATAAAAATAATATCAAACAAAATTCCGTCAAAAATGAGAAATATAAATATGTAACATAAATATGTATATTTCTATTTTATATATACTATATAGTAGTAGTTGTACTATATAAATGTATTTTACTTGGTAGGTACAAAATAATTTAAAATAAATAGTAATATTGTCGAATTTTTAACTTAAAATGCTTATAAATAATATTATATTTTCAAATGAAATGTGTATGTTGAAAGATTTAAATTAACAATTTAAAATCAATATCTAGTCCTTGAACCAAGTTTTTGAATCTATCTATACGAGTTGTATAGGTGTAGCATTAATAATGTATGCCTGTATATATTTATATACTCAAATGTGTCAAATATTTTTAAAACACGGACCTTGTATGTTTAGGTATAAGTACGGTTGTCATGACACACGTATGTAAAACATGTATAGTATAGGTATAGCGCTCGCAATAAAAAGGGTCATCCAAGATTGTCTCGTTATTATATGGTTCAAAATAACACCGTGCTTAACGATATTTTAAATGGTTTCGGATGACTTGGCTTTGGGAAAAAGTAAGGAAGTCTTTCCTCAATAGGACATTGACCTTTGCTGTAGTACCTTGCGTTAGTAGATCTCCCATAAGAGATCATTTGCATTCAAAAAATGTAAGTAAATTAATTTTATTACTTTAAAGATGTATAATAGGAACATTTTATCATTCAAGATTTTTAATGGGCTACACCTAATGTACCTAATTACAATTTATTAATGCATGTGTGAATCTAGGTTTTTTTTCATAGTGGATTATAATTCTTCATCAAATATTTTATACTTATAATTGTATATAAATACTTTACATTTATAATAATATAACCTCAGAATAAGAATAAAAAAATTTATCATAGAACATTGCAGCATTTAATATTTCAGATTAAACAAATTATTGTTATCTGGAAACAGCCCTTCAAATAGAATAATATTAGAAAACTATTATTTAGTATAGATTTTTTCCGAATAATGTGGTTTAAAAAGTTAAGAATGATTAATTTTAATTATTTAGTATGCTTGCTTTTGACATTAATATTAATATCACTCTATTATTTTTTTAAGCTTGATGACTACAACTCGAATAAGTTTGAATTCTTCATTAAATACTAAATTTAATATTAAATAGGTAAAAGTAGGCAATAATAGATAGTTGTTCTAAAAATTATATTTTAATTTTTAGATAGAATCTTGCGAAGAAACCGAAGATCATTGGGGGGATCGTCTTAGTCCATGCCCTTTTTGTGGTCATGAAGATAGCCCGATTTTGGCCAGAAGTCAAAGATCATGCAGTGATCCTACAGTATCTGGATATTCTAGACTACCTCCAATTGTAAGTTACTTCTTATAAATATTTTTATGTAAATCTAATAAGCTTGATAGTCACAGTACCGGATCTACAAATTATGTAACCCGGGGCACAACATAATATTAGCGTTTCAAAAAAAGTCCACAATAAAAAATGCATGTGTCCTAAAGTGTGTCAAAATACGGTTTATTTTAGGTGATTTAATTAATCGCCAATGATTTTCTTCTAATTTTATTTCATTTTGTAACTCTATATCAATTCCTTTACCTTCACAAATTGACATTTCAAACATTTTCTAAAAACAAAAATACTTTTTATGAATATTAGAATTTTCTTGTTTTGGTATTCTTTCTGACATATTTTTGTCATTTGAATTTAAAAACAGTTTACATGGTAAACAAAATAATGCATTTTTTAATTTGGATTAGCTAAGCCAAGTTCGACAACATTGATTTTCATTAAAAAGATTTTTGAAAAACCCAGAAACATTAACAGATTGCCCTTCTCGTTCAGATCTAGTAAGATCCAATTTTTCAATATAGTTCATTTTCATTCTAACAATATAAGTTCTTTGAGAATCTATTATTTTTTTAGGCCACGTATCACAATCTTTGAAGTCCAAAGTTTCATTTTCACTTAATTTCAATGACATAAATTTGGACACATTTAGATTTTTATCTTTGTTATGATCAGAATTAAATTCCTCGACAATTACTCCAGAACTACATTTCTCAGTATTCTCATCCTCTTCAACATCTGTCCAATTCTCTTGATTTTCTATAAAACATTAGATATTTATTGTACTGTATAATTTCAATATAGTATAGTAATACATTATTAAATTTAATTCACAAATTTTTCCGAAAACTATTATTTTAGAAGTTATACCATTCGCGGTTAAGTATTAAATTCTAAAATAGTACGTATTATAATATCGATAGTAATAAATAATAATAATAGTCATTAATTATTATAATACTATACAGATCTAATAATTATAATATAGAACAATATTTATAAATAATTTATAACCTGTGGTATATTGTGTATTAGTATTACCCAGCCAATTATGAAAAAACGCCGAAGTTCGCTCATTTTCTTTTTTTTCAAGAGCTTTTTTCGGAACTTACAACCAGATAATTTTTTGATGAATGTCTTTTCTTAAACATTACCAGTGTGACTATATATTGAACTAAAACTATTTAATTTGAAATACTTGTGTAATTCAAAACAAAAGATTCAATTTGTTTTCAAAAAATATTAAAACGTAATAAAAATGATTGAAAAATAAAAATGAAAATTTGAAATTTGCACCTCTTTATGATTAGCGCCCGGGCCATGGACCCCGGATTGTTCCTCCATAGATCTGGTACTGGATAGTCATATATTATATTTATTTTTGTTTAAAAATTTCAAAAAACAAAAGTATTAATGTTTTTCGATAATATTGTATATAATGACTACAAATTAAATAAAAAAATATTTTAAAAACTGTAGTACTTTTTGAGATAGTTTAGTAATTCATACTGAATATTTTTTTATAAGCTCTTAATTGTTATAACATAGTTTAAGGTAATTAATTATTTATTTAATCTATGTTTATAGTATTATATTAGAATTATTATACACTACCAACTAATTATATTTCCAGGGTAATTCGAACCAGTTTCTGACATATAGAACAACTATACCCCCAATTAATAATCAAAATCCAACTGATCAGAGTTGTAAAAAAGTTCAAAAAAATCATCAAATAGAATCTAAACCTCAATATCCTACTAGACATGAAACAAGAGAAGAGTTTTTGTGAGTTTTTTAATAAGTACCTTAAAATATATTGTTAGATTACCTTTAGCTGAAAGAATAAACGCAAAGCTTTAAATGTATGGCCAGACCATGAGATATATATTGTCCAGTACTCCAGACTTCAGTATCAATTTAATATTGAATACAAATATTTTATTTTAGACAAGAAATACGAAAGGCTCGTAAAAATGAAAATTTTATGACAGTTCAGCGTTTTTATATGAGGTTATTTGATTCATTTAGCGAGATTTGTGCATTATTCAAGGTAGTATTGCTATTTATATTATTAAAACTGAAGTAAAATTATTTTTTCTAACTGTAATTATGTACAATTTTTAGATTAATCCAAATCAATCTGGAGCTAAACTAGATGACCCTGATATTCATTTAGAATTTGTCTATGCTATAAATGACGCCCTTAAAGATTTGGTATAATAGCTAATTACAATTTTTAAATATAAATATGTTTCTAAAAATTGTAAATTATTTAATTATTACAGTCTAGCGGAATACACAAAACCGTTTTAAAGTCAATAATAAATGCATTACTAGAAAATAATAAGAAGTGAGAATTCCTAGTTACTGCACACTAGTAACTGCATTAATATAATATAGTATCACATATAAAATCATTATTCATTATTAATTTATTGTAGATGCTAAAAACGCTTTTTTATTGATTTTATACCCATAATTTTTATTAATATAATTTTTATTTTATAAAATAGTTATCTAATAAATGAATAATAATAATTCTTAAAATCAATATACATGCATGTCTATCATAGGCGGAGCTTGAAAAATTTATTTGGAGGGGTTGAAGCCCCGGCTCTATATTTTATTAATAAGTTATTTATTATTTACATGAACAAAATATATCTGATTTAAAAAAAAAAATAGAAATAACTTGGAAGGGTGAGTGCTAATTTTGTATTTGGGGAAGCTTAAACTTATCATGTCTCTAGCTTCACAAATAATTCTTATTTGTTGTATAATATATTTAATTTATGATGAAATACGATTTTTTAATTTTTACTTACTTAAGTATTAAATAAAATATATACCTATGTTTTGTTCAGTCTTTATGAGAAAGATGAAGTCAGAGCTTTATTTATATTACTACAATGTCCAGTTTTTGGAACTCAATCAAGTGCTCCAATATTTGCACATTTATTAAACTATATTGCTCAATTAAGCAAAGAGGATCACCAACTATTAGTACATTGGTTCAGGATGTAAGTATCGGTTTCTCAATATACATTTAAAATTTAAATTAAATCTTAATGTAAAAAAAAATATTGTTAAAATGAGGTCAATTTATTAATTTTTTTTAAAAAATAATCGTTTTTCTTCATTATACGTATACACATTAGTTATATTATATTATATTAGTGGCAATGATTGAATTTTTGTATCTTGTTGCTTCTTATTGGATTGTGTCATTTGGTCACTTACGTAAATACTCTCTGTTATTATTTTTATTAATTGTTTTCTCATTTCAGGGTTTTTCTCGATTTGCTTGGCGATAGCGTCCACATCCATTTTAATTTGTTTTGGATCTTCATTGCTCCTTCCCTTTTGTTGTTGAAATCCTGACAATTGTTGTTGAAACTGGTTATCATAATATTGTTGATTTCCATTTATTTGTTGTGTATATGGTAAATACTTATCGTACATAATCTGTTCTGCAGCTTTAAGTCGTGAACTTTCTTCAGAACTTCTGTATGGTCCATTATTGCCAGTATTGAAAGTGGTAATCTGTTGTCCATAAGGTTTTCTATAACTTAGTGATCCTAATTCGTTATATGGTGGCAACGATGAATAGCTAAATGAAGAAGTTGGAGTAGGGTAGCCAATTGAACCAGGAGCGGCGTATCTGTATGAATCTGGAGCGGAAGACATTGAAGGATAACGGTATGAGGTTGAACTACGTAATAAAGAGTAACTCGGCGAATCTGGTGTAGATATATTTGATTCATAAGGTGCTACACTAGGCCTAGACCCTGCTGATTTATACTGTCCACTTGGTTGTGCAACGTTTATTCTTGGCCCGTATGTGGAATACGATGATCCCGTGAAACCGTATGGCGAGCCTGCCTCCAGGTCACAAAAATTGTGGCCGTTACTGACATGCTGTTCATATTGATCAGCTAAATGAATGGTTGCTGCATGAGACACTGGTTGACGAACAAAATGTTTAGTGGGCTTATTATAAATGGGTTGGTTAACAACGTGTTTTTGATATCCGTGGTAAGATGGACCGAGACCAATATGTTCGGTGAAAAGTGGTTTATGTATGACTTGTTGGACTTCCGAGATTATAGGTTTGTTCACGATTTCTTGTACTTCTGTAATTATTGGTTTGTGAATAACTTCTTGTAATTCTGTAACGACGGGCTTATGAATTATCTGTTGGGCAATGCCACCTTGACATGGGATAGCATTGGAATAAGATGTTGGGATAACTGAGGGTAGCGAGGAACCACATGGTTCTGATGATCCATATGACCCATAATATGACCCCGATAATCCATTTAACCCGGAATATCCATATGATTCGGGTCTTGATCCGTATGATGCTAACGGGTATGAAGAAGAAACCAATCCTGATAATTCTAATGGACTATATGATTCTGATCCTAACCCATATGACCTATAAGCTACTGAAGGGTACTCAGAAGCAACTGATCTATATTGCTCATTATCAGAGTTTACTGGATAACTTGAATCAGTGTTATGGGTGCTAGTTAATTGAGATGAATACGTAGCTGGATTAACCTGGTTGATAGTAGAATCATATGCAAGTCTAAAAATATTTAAAACATAATAAATAATTAATTTAACTAAAAACAAATAGAAAAATTATTTATATAATATATTAACTATAAAAAGTGTATTAAAGATAATTTATATTTATTAACATTAAAAAAATATTATTAATAAAAAAAAAAATGTTATTTAATCCAATCGTCATCCATTATCACAAACTCAGACCGGATGTGGTAGAAAATTCTAATTTATTGCAGCAGTCCCTTATTAAAATACAACAAAAACTGGTTGAACCCGTATTTTGATGATTTAATTATATTAATTAAAAAATTAATAAAGATAATTTTAAGTTTCTATGAAGTAAATAAAATTTAATATATATATTATGATAGACGCATTTCCAAGGTCCTATTGTTTGGACTGAAATTCTTTAGTTTTAAAATCAAATCTAAAAAACATTACATTTGAGTTCATAAATTAATCTTTTTTATAAAACATAATTTTAAAATAAGTTTATTTTTTTTAATAAATAGAAATTTTGTTGATGGTTAATCACCATTGGAAACCGTGATTTCCTGTTCAGTATTTTATTTATTAAAACTACATTTTACTATCAAAAATAAGCAATAATTATTACAAATTAGGTTGTATAATAACTCATTTAACCAAAATAAAAATAATAATATTATTACTGCAATATTATAACATCTATAAATTACTGTACAAGTTTCTTATTTTAATTAAATCCATAATTATTCACTATACATAATAATATTATGTATATAATATATACTAGTAATTTAAACGTCTATGTAAAAATATGTAATAACTAATTATCTATTATAAAACTAAATACTATATCATTCTTTTATTCCAATTAATTATACAATCAAAATCAATGCCCGTACTAATCATACATTTCAGGGGGTATTTGAACTCCCAACCCATCCCTATTATGTACGCCACTGTTATTATTAGTTATCAACATTATTATATACTGCTATATTTTAAGCAAACTACATTAAGAAATGTACACAGTAATAGTATATATACCATAAGTCCATAAGTCCTATATCATCTTCTATATCTGTGAAATATCACTACATTTATATATAGTTTTTAAATCGCTATATTATATTTAAATGTATTTTTTACTATAGTTAGTATGAAAATTCTACTTTTCGAAAAAAATTATTCAGTTCTCTTTCATATATTTTCAATTTGTTTTATTAATATTTTTTAAAATAGTTTTAAAATATGTTAAAATTGAGTTAAATTTGACAGAGTTAAAGCAGAGTTTTTGATCGTAAGAATAATATGCGATATGCATATACATGTTAGCGAAGCACGAATCTTACTCTTTGATCAATCTCGATTAGAACAAGGATTTCTTATGGCAATCTATAAATATCTTAGTATTAGCGGAGCTTTAAACAAAAATTAAAACCATTAATAATTGTAATTAAAAAAAATAGATTTATTGTTAATTAAAAAATTATTTTAATATGAACATAAACACGAAAATAAGATACCTATAACTAATATAACTGGCTATATCATTATTTCATAAATGTTCGAAGCTATCCCCAATTATTGGTTATACGTATAGTTTTTAAACTCAGGTTTTTTAATGATTTTTTCACTTTTTTGGCGTAGTCAACATTTTTTGCGCCTTTAGTCTACCTGACCTATATCGCTCATTGACATTACCTTAGAGTTAAATTAAGTTAGGAATCAATTAAATAACTCAATACTATGCTATAACTAATACTTACATAATTAGATAGATTTTTATTCAATTTTAATATGTTTTTAAACTAGGTATTTTAAAAGTTTTAAATAGCTATCTTGAAATTATAAAAGTATAAATGAGAAAAAATGTATTTTTAATGTTTGAAAAAACAAGCTTTAATCATATACCATTCAATTCGAATTTTCTTACCAATTACTGTAAAAAAGACTGTTATGTACGATTTAAAATAAAGATACTAAGGATGAAACAGGGCTTTTGGAACAATTGCATAATAAAATATTTTTCCCCAATTGAGTTTTATTATTGAATAATAAGTATTTTAAAACTATTATATTTCCCTTGCTTCTGGTCAGAAGATGTGAAGATTTCAATATCTGTTATAATTTTTAATATAAATATAGGTATATGATAATATGATTATATTAATTACTAAAAGTAAAACTATAAAGTTAGAGTTATTTAATAAATGTCAGCATATTAATTTATATTAAAATTTAAAAAATTTAATGACTATAATATTACAACATATTCATACCACTACCGGGCACCGACTACCAAATATTACCTTATAAGTTTAATATAACTATAACTAATTTACTAAATTTTATGTTGATTATTATAATTACCTTGGTTTATTATCATCTATGGTTTTTATTTCATCAGTTTTTGATTCATTATTTTCGTTTGATTCGGAAGAAACCTGAACTATCGGAGATATTTTGTCATCACGCTCTACCCTGTGGTTCAATATTACAGTCTCATTTTTAGTGCTTAACGATGTAGGCAGTTGTTCTGATTTTTTGTCTTCATCCATTGGTTTGGCTATTGCCACGGCACAAACTAAAGAAAAACACAATAACAACTTCATGATGACACTTTCAGCTAATTTATTGTCTATTAGTATGTCGAATGTTAGACTGGATCAGAAATGAATGATAATATTAATAGTCTACGTTGGGATATAAGTAGGCATTCGGTCAAATGCGTTGTCAGCAATATTATGCAATACAATAGTGAAGAAATTACATTGGCGTATACAATATTGGTGTTTAGGTATTTAATAATATAAAATGGATAAATAAAAATAACATTATGTTGGTCGTTAAATTAATGAATATAATATGTAGATTAAATTATCAATGATTCTATTTACTTATTGCTGTGTATATTTTTGTATAACGTTAATATGTAATTATATTTGTAAATATAAGTAATATATTATATTTATATAATACATTAATTTTTATAAATACAGTATATAATTTGTGAGTGTTAATTTTACATTTTTACATTTTAACTAGACAACTATTGGATTTTTTTTATAAATATTGCACGGTGCATATTTAATTTAAAATATTTTGTACAAATAAATATTTGTTTGTGAATTTTTATAATCAATTTACTTTTAATTTTTCGAATAAAATTATACATATAAAAAAAAATACCATACAAATTAAAAATGCATAATAATTTAATAAAATGTATGAAAATAAATTTAATTGAATTTTAGTACCTTGATAAGAACATTTATTTTATTAAGCAATACCTATATCATATATTATAATTATGTATATAATTTATCTAATTAGCTATTATATTTAATTTTTGTATTCAAGATTGGAACTGGATAAATTAAGGTCATTAATAAGATATATTATGCAATTTATAACTTTACGGCAATTTTCTCCAAATGACAAATCCTTACCACCTTTAGGAAAGACACTTTGGTGGATACCATCAGCCACAAAAAATTTAGCGTTAATAAGTAAGTTTGAAAGGCGTTTATTATAATTTTTACTGATATGTAAAATATTAAATGATAAACATTAATAATATTAAACTAATTAAATTAAAATATTATGAGTTATTTGAAATGTATTCTAGATGCAGCCAACAAATTAGGAACCGAACTATTACATTTTACTGAATTGTATAACTCTGCTTTAGATCACATTGATCTAATGCGTGATTATTACAATTGGCAAAGTTTTAGACCGTATGAATGTTTTTCTTATTGCCAATATCCATTTATTTTGAGTATTGTTGCAAAGAGAATCATACTTACAAAAGATTCAGAACAGCAAATGATTCTAAATGCTAGAAAGTCATTGGTATCTAAAGTTGCAAGAAGGCAGACACCTAATATCGATATATTCTTTTTAAATATAAACGTCAGAAGATCACATTTGGTACAGGATTCATTAAATGAGGTAAAAATAAAATTTAAAATTTTTCTAAAACCGCAATTATCTTTCGCAAATCTTGATAAAATATTTTCACTCTCTAATATTTTTTTTAAATATTTCAATTTTCCACTTCGGGGAGCATCCATGTGGCTTGTATTAATGTATTATACTTAAATCTTATAAATTTTATAAAAATATTAGTTTTTATTGGTATATATAATTATGCTTACATAATTAAATATGTATAACATATTTAATATAACGTATATTCACTTATATTACACGTACTCACTTTATTAAAATAAAAATTATTTTTAATGTTCTATCAACTATTGTTTGTTTTTCAAATGTTTTTGTAAACAGTTAAAGAATGTTAATTTGTAATCACATAAGATTTTGACTTCTATAATAAATAAAGAGTTTGTTTAATTAAAAGTTATAAGCTAAATATATAATGATGACCTATACTATACTTACTTCTACCACTGCAATTATTATTTTTGTAACGTTTTTATTTTGTTCAGTTGTTTAAATTTGTATTTCCGACGTATATCCGTATCTATATGTTGATTTATCAGAGTCCAGAAGTTCCTTCCTTGTAAAATAATTTGATTCATATAATGTCATGTTTTGATTTGAAACAAATAGTTCGTTATAATTTTATATTTTTTTATCACATTGTAAAAAGCGAAGGGGTGGATTAATATTTTTTCACTTTTAAATAAATATAATATATAATCTCATTTGGTATTAATTTTAATATATCAGTATTAACTTGAGAATATATTTTAATTGCAATGCCTAGCAGTTTTTATATATTAAATGAGTCTATAGCTTACCTATACTGTATCTATAGGTGTAACTAGGGGGGCCTTGGTGGGCAATAGACCACCCCAAATTTTTGGGTAGATGTATGTGCTTATAAACATATATTAGTGTTAATTTTACTATTGCCTACAATATAAAAAAAATATAATGCTTCATGTAAACGGATATCATTCATCAGTTGTCAACACAAATAGAAACAATAAATAATATTCAAAATAAAAAAAAATTGATATAAAATATTATAGGAATCTAGCCCCCTACATTAAGTTATGCCTATGACTATATTAGGGTAAAAAAAAAATATATATTATAATACAATTTACTATTACGAATACTCTTAAAACTATAAAAATATTTGATCTATATACAAAAATTGAAAATAATTTTATGGCAATTCCATTTTTATTATTTTTTAAACTTTATATTGAAGTTAATTATGGCATTAAAGTGTTTTTAAAAATCACATGACACATTGACAGACACATAGGTATCTATAATATTTATTGTCAATAATTAGTTAGACTTACAGTAGGTGTATATAAAATTTAGTTACGATTTTAAAAGTTATTTAGACAAATATGAACTTAGATTGTTTCTCAGATTTTAAAGTATTTAATGATGATTATGGAAATTAAAAACTGGGATAACCAACAGATAGTTTTTCTTAATCAGCAGAATATTAATAGAAAATAAAATACTATATATATATTACTGTTAATTATTATAAGTACTAAAATTTATAAACGTGTTACAGATTGCTTTCAAACAAAAAGATTTAAAGAAAAAGTTAAAAGTGACATTCGCTGGGGAACCAGGATTAGATATGGGTGGTCTGACGAAGGAATGGTTTTTACTACTTATTCGCGAAATATTTCATATCGAATACGGGATGTTCGTGTATTACTCACACTCTCGATGCTACTGGTTCAGTACTGGACAAAAGGACCACACGAACCTCCGTGAATACAACCTAATCGGTGTACTGATGGGACTAGCAGTGTATAATTCTATTATACTGGACTTAAGTTTTCCAGGAATTTGTTACAGAAAACTTTTATCACCACCAGTCGTACCCACCGTCAACGTCGATAGTGTGGGAGTCGTTGAAAACCCCACGTTAGACGACTTGAACGAGATTATGCCAGTTAGTATCTAAATATATATAATAAAGGAACGGATTTAAATGCAAATTGCATTTTTTTTCTGAATGTCTGAAAACATTGCTTTCCAATGACAAAATTCATTTCATATATCAATGAATTAAAAAAAGGAACTTTTATTTTGCTTTTTTTGACATTTTTATGTTTTTAAATTATTTTTGTATAGAAATAGATAAAATTCTTTAGTATATTCACTATATACTATATTACTATATTCCAGGGGTGGCTAAACCGCGGTTCGCGTCATATACTTTTGCGGCTCGTATCTTATCGTAACATTTTTACAAAAAAAAATTTTTTATATGAATTTATGTATATATATATATATTTATGTATGACCTTTTACATTTTGGCTCTTTTATATTTATTAATATATCTGGCCACCCCTGCTATATTCATTCTAAAAAAATAAAATAATATTCATCGTATAATTATGTATGTCGTACTAATTCTATTTTCATTATTGATTATGTTTTTACCGATCAAATAAATGTGATGCCAGATAAAATTATTGTTGACACGTGTAGACATTATAATGATTCAAATAATTCGCAATTAACGAGTTGTGTCCCGACGAAATTTCTCGTACACAAGTTGTATTCCAATGATAAAAGTGGGATACACGAGTTGTGTCCCAGTGATAAAAGAGGGATACAACAATTGAGTCCCAACTGTTTTATAAGGTTTTACACAAATTAGGTAACAAGAAAAAAATATGTTGTTACGTTAATTGAAATATAAAAGATTTTATAAATTTAAATCGAGAAATTTGTCCATTTCAATATTGTATAAATATCCACATATATTAAATTAATAATAGTTGTGAAGCATTTCACTTGAAATTTTATTCTATGTTTTATTCAAGCCATCCCAATATATTATATTATATATAAAAAATTTGCAATGCGATGTTTATATTAAAATTAGAAGTTCTGGACAATTATCAAAGAAAACACGTGAAAAACATTTATTTCTTAGCCAAAAATTAAATTCATATAAGAATGAGCAAATTTCACGATTTGAATTTTATTAAAATGGTATCATTTAAATTTTTACCAAATATGTAATTTTATTAATATTATTAATGTAGTTATTTTTATTTTGTATTTATATTTATATTTATTAGACGAAACAACGTTGGTTTTTTTTTAGACTAGTTACAATTTTTACTATGATAATATGACTTTTATACAAACTTTTTAATTTTTCGTGTAAAATATTATAACATATAATATATTTTTAATTTTTTAATAGAAAAACTCACGATTTGGATTTATAAAAATTGTTAGACACAATTCGTGTAACTCGAAAAAAACTAAGGGACACAATTCGTATAACCCCAAAAAAAGTGCGGGATACAATTCAGTATTTGGGACACAATTCGTTTGTAGCCAATAATTAATACCTAAGAACAACAGTTTATATAATTAAACAAATTTTTTCAATGTTATAAATAATTTTAAGAACATTTTTTAATGTATTTAAAAAAAATATATTCTGTTATGAGTGCATTAAATTGTAATTTTTTAAGGCATTTTTCTTGTTTTTTAGAGCATTTAAATCTGTTCCTTATTGTAACTTCTATGGCTATACCCATATACCCGTGCACTTTCTCTCGCCATCTTCTTTATCATAAATTCTAATATATTCAAATTTAAAATGAAAACTATTAAATTCTCAATTCTAAATTTTACGATCAACAATAACTAAGGAGTGGCTCAAATGCTCAATGTACTTCGTTTTTAATAAATATAAAAAATATCTCAAATTTTTCGTTTTATTTTTAGGAAAAAACTTAGATATTTTCAGCGCTATTAAACTGGGTAAAATGATTATTAAAAACACGGGAATCCACTTTGATGTATACAAATTATTTAATATAATACTTTGTTTAATTATAACTTATTTCATCTTAATACACTTGTTATAATTATCTAGTTAACGAGTATATAGGTAGGTAGGTAGTGACTATAATATGTCCTACATTTTTAAATTGATTAACAAGTTCGATATTAGAGCCAGAAATTGAGTATTGAGAGTTAACGTTTTAATTAGGTAAAATTTCATAAATTTACATTTATGGATATTTAAAAATAGATTAATCTCATTACACCACAAAATTAGGTTATTAATGTCTAGTTGCAAATTAAAATCATCTTGTTCTGATTTTATAATTTTTACTAATTGCCGAGGTTTAATTTTAGGATGTAGCCAGTGGCTTAAGACAACTTCTTGAATATGAAGGAAACGTTCAAGACGACATGGGACTTACATTTCAGGTAACAATCAGTCAGTATTATTTTTTTTTAAAGTATTATACTTATTTATAACTATTAATTATTATACTCATTCTAAACATTTTAAATTGTATAATTTAAGTAAAAACAATATTGCATTAACTTTATATAATTCAAAGTAAGTAATTTACTAAGCTTACTGGTTCAAAAATGTTAAAATTATTATTATTATTATTATAAAATATAAACAATTTGAAATAATAATATTTTCATAAAAAAATTATTCAGAAAGATACGATTTAAATTTAATCAACGTTTATGTTGAATGGTTTATTATTGGTTATTTAATAAATATTTACTAAAAAGTAAAAATCAAAGAAAATTATGTTAAAATAACGTTTTGGAATTAAACATTTTTAATAGACACCACTATCTTCAAAAATTTCAATATTAACATTATTTTTTTCAAAATTGTAAGTCATATTAAACCATATTTATGATAAAAAAAAAGTGACAAGTAAGTCAATTAATAGGTTACTGTAATGGATGTGTTAAATTTGAATTCAATGATAAACCATTACATACGATAAACAATTTTGAGCGGCTATATTTTTTAATCTTTTCAAGATATTTATAGACCTTTGATTTTATTTCTCGTTTTTTACTCAGTATAAATAACAATAAAAAATTACAAACGTTTGACAGCTCTATAAAATAAGATCGGGACTTATCAAAATAATGAAGGATTGTAAATTATCTTGTAATTGAAATTTTATTACTTATATCATTTTATTATAAAGTTAAATACATTCGTGAATTTATCACTTGCCTCAGAAACTGAAACTACAAATTTTTAATTTTTAATTTGAATGATATGAAGTGACTGCTGTAAATTAGGTATCATCGTATCTAGTGTACCTTTCCCCTTATTTCGTAACTGTAATGTATGTGTTAAACTTGAATTCAATAATTGATTCTTGAATTTCAAAAAATGATTATATTCCTACGAATATTTTATAACATATTTTAATTTGTATTGGTAATTATGTCGAAGATAATAACATTTTTTTAAATTATAAAAAATGTAAGTCCTATTCTGCTCAACAAATATTAACCCAATGGTAAATTATTCTTATAACTCATTAGTCATTATATAATACCTAACATTATTGGCAATCTATGGTACAATCATCTATTGCAATAATCACTACACATTTTGAATTAGAGGTATTTTCTACATTTATTATTTACGTATTCATCCATATATATTAAAACCATATTATATTATAGTCCTTATTCCTTGTCTCCTTATATAATTAGGTATATCTGGTATAAATGCATATAATTGCGTAAACTACACTATTACAGGCACCTACATAAAATACATTAGTGTATATGATACCTACAATTAATTATTACAAATTAGTATACGTACGATGTCTATACATAAATAATATATATTTATAAATATAAAATAGGTATCATTAGAGGAACATAAGACACCCAAAACTCACAAACTTAAACCCAATGGAGAAAATATACCAGTTACAAATGAAAGTCGTGAAGAGTATGTAAACTTGTATCTAAACTGGATACTGAATTTATCCATTTACGAACAATTCCGGGCATTTTATTTTGGATTTCACAGCGTATGCGCTTCGAATGCCTTAATTGCAAGTGCTCTATAGTCATTTGATATTATTATATATTTCTATTATTTGCTTAGGGTAAAATGTATTGTCAGCCGTCTTGAGAAATAATAATATTGTTATTGTGCAGATGCTGAGACCAGAAGAAGTCGAATTGTTAGTTTGCGGAACGGATGTGTTAGATTTGAACGAACTACGCAAAGCTACTGAATACGATGGATATCGACCGGACGACAGCATTATTTGGTGAATAACTAGTACCATAACATAACAATAACATATTTATATTTATATGGCCAGAGGCGTAGCCACGATTTTTTTATTGTGGGGGGGGGCAAAATACTTTAACTTGAGTTATTGAAAATCAAAAACAACAGCAAAACAAAAAAACTGATAACATATTACGTTGATTTGCCGTTAATGTAATTACTATTTTAAATAATTAAAATTTGTACGACAATTTTCATATTTAAATTTAAATATTTCAAAACAATATAAAAAATACGGCCAATCTGGGGACTGTAGCCCCTTTAGATCTCCCTCCCCTTGGCTACGCCACTGTATGTACCTATAATTGATTTTCAGTCTCTGAAATTAAAGTTTTAAATTTATAACCATTTATATATTGTATCGCTATTTATTTACGTATAGCATCTTTTGGAATGTTATCGAATCGTTGTCGAACGAGCAAAAGCGTAAATTCTTACTGTTCGTCACTGGAAGCGATCGTGTGCCAGTTGGTGGTATGGGAGACATGAATTTCAAAATAACTAGGGGTCCCAATAGATCTGATTATTTGCCCGAAGCACATACATGTTTTAATCAATTAGTGTTGCCGCAATATTCGGATCACGATCGACTTAAAGAGAAATTGGTGACGGCTATACTAAACGCTGAAGGATTTGGAATGGAATAATAATGTATAGTATAGGTACTATTAGTTATAATTATCTATCCATGTTAGGTTGTTTGTATAAGTACTATAAGTATATCATGTATTAAATATATATGTATAGGATATTTCCCTAATCCCTAAGCGGCTAAGCAAGTTCACTCCCTTTTTCTTCAATATTGCAGTTATTTAAAATTCAATTTTTTGAATTTTTAAACAGTTATACAAGCGTACTTAACTTTAAAATTCTTGAGACTTGTTTTATTACTCAAAAAATGTCTTATAAAGATATATAATATATACTTCTACATTTCAAATAAGGATCCCCTTTTGTACTGTAAATTATTTAGTGGATTATTTTTCTCAGAATGTTATATTGAAATCAAAATTTAAAAGAGTACTTTTTGATTTATTTAATACTTAAGATTTAAGATAAATATACCTAGGTTCAAAATAATAGGTTTGAAGGATACCGGAGATTTGACGATTTGAAAACTTAAGTATCTATATATCAACATTTATAGTTTATAAAAATGATACAAATATTATTAATACAAGATCCAATATATACATAATATCTATTTTATATTTTTGTAAAAACATTTTTAAGGGACATAGTTCTGAATATAAATAATAAACAAATATGTAGAACAAATATTTGGTTGTTATTTATAGTCCCATTAATAAAATTTTACATTACAGTAACAAACATCTATCCAACTTTGATTTTTTCTTTGGTGATAGTTATAAGTTAAAAATTGTTTGTTCACCAATTGTATACTTAATATTACCCCTAACGGCCCTACGACCCTAACCTATGTTTTATGTATCTTTTCACTTTTGTACTATTTGCCCTAGCGGCCTAGCGGACGTTACTATCAATAAATGAAAAAAAAAAAATAACTGAGAAACTGATCATTCGAATTTTGTATTAGGTACATCAAAATGTATTATTTATTAAATAATTAAAGAAAAAAAAATGGGGGTGATCATGCTTGGCGAATTACTCTAATAGCAGGGGTCGGCAAGTAATATCTATTGGACTCCGGAAGATTAAAATAATAAATAAACGAAACCCGAACAAAAAAATTTTGTCAAATCTTTATAATTAATTAATTACACAATCTTATTGAGATATTTTGATGGTCCAGTTTTCTGTCTTCTGCGGTCCGCAAGTTGCCAACCGTTGCTATATAGTATACTATACTTAATAAAAACAACTTTTAAATTAATTGTTTTCGATTTCGACTATGATATAGTTAATAGTATAACTAAATATCTACTATATTTATGTTTTTTCCCACCTAGCTTTTTTTCACCATACAAAAATTATACATCGCTAAACCACTGAATGGCAGCTTATAAACATAGGTATATATTATTATTTATCACTGTATCTTTATGCAAATACATTTATGTGCTTGTTAATTATTTCATTAGTTCGATCAACAAATATCGTAAATCTCTATACTTTGTTTTTTATAACAGTCTTGAAATAAAATATTTGAACATAATTCTTTGAATTGTAAACAATGCACGTTTGTCTTTATGTGTTTTATTTATTAAACATTCAACTGTTTATAAAGACGTATTGCTGTATTGCTTTATCCAATAACTGACAAAGTGACAAGTTAGATGTCAATATGTCATTTATCTTTTATAAAGCTAGTAAATTAGTTATGCATTATGCATTGATATTAAGTGGTAATAACACATACCCGCCTATATATTGCCTACAATTTTATACAATAATTACTAGTAACTAGTGAATAGTGATTTTCAAAATAAAAAAGGGTGGGTAGGTGGGTAACTGATCTGCTTTACAGTATTTTTTTTAATTGGCCATTGTTAATGGGTGAATTTAATTTGAATTCAATGATAAATCATTGTACAAAAAAAAAAACGATTCTGTGGGAGACGGACAGTTAGCCTGTATCACTAAAAATATTTCATAATACTAAATGATATTGCTATTAAAGTAATTTATTTTACTATTAATTTACAGTATGATGATTTAATTCTTAATGTTAACATTGTATTTATAAATATAATAATGTAATTTGTCATATGTATGAGTAGTATGACTAAGTATATTTTTATCATACTATATTGTAATTCTTCATAACTTTTTAATCAATAATACTTTACCGTATAGGTAACGGTATGAATAGATCCATCGTTTATGGTATAAATTAGTATTATCAATAAATCAATTAATATATTTTGAAAATTTCATAGCGTTTCTACAGTAAAATTCATAATTCACGTAAAATTTTGAAGTCTATGAATAATATTTTTAAATTATAATAAAATATTATAAATATTTTTATTATTTGTATAAATATATATAATTTTGTTAAAATTTGAAATTTCTATAAGAAAGTTGATATATAAATATATTTAAATTTTTAATTTCAATATAAAAACTTTTATACAAACTTGAATTCAAGTCAATTTCAATTACAAAACAATTAACAAATTTTTGTGATTTTTACAAACATTATAAAAATGTAAGAATCTAATGCTTATAAATATATATATATATATATGCCTGTATATTTCATCTTACATAAAAAATGACCACATTTAGTGAAAAATACTAGGAATTATTACTTTTGACCTGTCTGAAGTACTAACTAGATCTAATTTGCTGTTAGAAACCACCATCAAGATAGTTCTACTACTTATTGTTTATATTGTTTATATATACACAAAAAAAAAAATATATAACACAAATGACAAATAATCATTGTAAAATCAATACATTCATTGTCCATTGCTCTATTCAGAATTTAAAATCTTAGTAATTTCTTTCTTGCAAAATACCTATTTATTCAAATCACAATAAATAAAAATTTATACGGCACATATTATGAATATGACTTAGTAATAATTCTATTGTTAACTAAAATAAATTAAAAATGGTATATTAATATCACTAATTATATTTAAAAAGATTAGTCTTAGAAAAAAAGTTATTTTAACCTATAACAGCAAGAAATACATTTTTTTTCAATCCTTTTAAATTTCAGAAACTGGTCTATAAGCAGCCAGTACAAGTCTAACTATTGATTATTGTTTGAAATGGATAGATTAAGAAATCATCTTGCTGGATAAATTTTAGCATGGATCATAGTTTACTTTACTCAAAGTTAATTTACATACAAATTAATGTGTTTTGTATTAGTTTTCTTGGGCCCAATTAATATTAACCAAGCTAAAAACAAATATAAAGGAACATTGTTTTGTAAATCAACTATTTAACTAAATTTTCGATAGGTGTTGACAAAATAAAATATAATACATAAAGTTTATGTTGTTTATAATTTTTTAAGTAAGACATCTTATTTATAAATACTACAATTAAAAACAATATGATATGTTTAGACACTATTTTTTTTTTTTTTTAATACTGCATGAAAAGTTCACAAAGTAAATTAATAATTACTGTAAAAAAAAAAAAGATAATAAAAATAATAATAATAATACAGATTAAATAAAGATTAAACAAAGATAAGTATTAGAGGAACTAATATTATAAGGTATTTAGAAAAAGAAAACAAATTGGTCAATAATTTAAGAGTAATAAAGTAAAAAATTTTGTTTTTATAATTTATCTGGATTAATTGTTATAGTTAAATTTCTATCAGGCCAGTTGATAGTTTTCGGCAACGGCTCCTGTAAAAGTATAAAAAATAAATACCAACTATCATTTTCTAAATAAAATATATATTGAAATACATAATATGAGTATTAAGTATTATGTATACATTATAGTCACTATACACTTACCATAACTGGCTCGTTGAGGAACTTTAAACTAGATTCCATTGTATCAAGGAAACTATTTGGCACCAACACTTGCAACCAAGACCCTTGAGCAACAAATGGTTTTTCATCGCTCACAAGAGATCCAGATACAGATGGAGCAACAAAAGTAATAGTCCCATTACCAGTTAATGCTTTAAAAGTAAAATGACGACCATGTCGAATACGACCTCTAGAAATTAAGTTTGTAATTAATATATTTAAAAATTTTAAATTAATTTAAGTATTACTTCAATACAAAAGGTAGCAAAAGTCCAGCTTCTAAATTAAAAGTTAAATGGACATTTTCTATAAATTGTTCTTGGGTCAATTCTGATAATTCACAACTTCTATAATTTGAATTTCCATCAGTTTCTTTTAAATCCCTAATAAACAAATTAACAAAATAGTTGATACATTTTAAAACTTATTTTAAAAAATTACCCGTTTGGTGCTCTTGAATTATTAATAATACGTAAATTGTTCATGGAATGTTCAACTGAATTATAAACTAATGCTTTGTCGCCTAAAATTTAAAAATTATTGTTCAAATCAATAATTAAATGTGAATATTAAATTCATAAATTGCATAAATACATCTGTTATTTGATTCTTCCCATGAACAGTGAGCACTTATACCACATAAATTTGAACCTTCAGTTTTGATACCATCAGCAATTTCATCATGAACAGAAGGATCCACATCAAACATACTTTCACCTCTACGCATGTTTGTTATTAGCCATGAACCTCCAGTACTAAAATTATAAGATAGAAGAATATTAAATGGTGCCATTATAAACTCTAAAACCCCACAAATACAAAATTACCATTTGCAGGCAAATTAAAAAAAAAAAAGTTTAATTTTTATTTATTTATTAAATGAATGCCAATCAACAATTATGTAAGTATACACAAAATACACAATGAATATATTATGGAATATAAGTATAATTGTAATTAAGTAAAAATAACAACAAAGTAAATTAAAACTAAACATTTATTAGTAAGACAAGTAATATAAGGGTCTTATTTCAAGAACATTTTGTGCAATAGATAGTTAAAACCATAAGAAGTTGAATGTGAAAGAATTATATATCATATATTTTTAAATCATTGGTAAAAAGTATGAATTTTACCCTAGTTATCAGTTTGTTTATAGAGTTAATGAATTAAATGAAAAGTATAAGTCTAAGATGACCTCCACCATGACACGAAATGATATATTTGTCAGGATAGATATGTATGATATATCAAAGGCGTTCTTTATATCAGTTTTGATCAAATTGACTTGGTTTCTTTCTATATCGATTAGATAAGATATAAATACAACATTGCTAGTAATAGTTAATTTTTAAGGTCTAAATCCATATTGTTCATCAATAATTATATGATTCAAGCTTCTTATAATAAGATATGCAATTGTGTGACAGCAGTTAAGCAAGAAACAAGCATATTATATACTGTCTGGTCCATATGAAAATATGTTTTTCAATGAATTTAAAGCAGACAGAACACCATTAGGCAAAAAAATTATGTTAGAAGATAGTTCATAAGGTAACAGGTTGTATGAGGGAGAATGTGTCAATAAAAGAACAGGTGGGATTGAAATTGAGGAAAAATATATTACATTGAATAAGATGGCGGAAGAAGAAATGGAATTTGAGTGTACATTATTAAGATAAACAGAAAATAATTTAAAATTAAATTAATTTTTTTTTAGTAATAATATAGTTTTATTATAAAAAATTATATACATACACTGAATGTCTTTTCAATATTTGCAATACTCCTGGCCCATTCCATCTTTGAACAGCTTGTAATTCTTCTAAACATGCACCAACAATTTGAACAAATCTAACCGATCCATGTGGTGTAACAGTGACCTGTAGTTGAGGATCTTCGCCCATCAACATATGTTGTAAACGGCTCTCACTACCATCCAAACCACAATGCCAAGATACATGATCACCAGCATATAATGTATTTCCTATAATTTCAAAGTAATTGTTACTCATATGTTATAAATATCAAAAATTATAAGTGCTATGATAATTTATATCATAAATAAAAAAAAACTATGACATAGGCTTATAATACAGGAAGGAAATACAGCCTGTCAATTAGCACTTAATTAGTATAATTGGTTGGTAAAATAAGCCTTGGCCTAATATTATTGCATATTAGAAATATATTGTACACAGAAAATTTACTTATTATAAAAAAATATACTAATATATATATTATACATAAATAGTGATGCAGTAATATTATCAGCAACATAGCTACTATGTATAATTATGTGGGAAATACAGCATCTAAAAATATAAATCATTCATGAGTACCTACAGTATTTTACTATAGAAACAGACAACTTGCGTCATTTGACCACCATGAAAATCTCTAGAAGTAGGATAAAGTAAGATAAGAAGGTATATAAAACTCTGAAACAACCCACATTTAGACATGATTTACTACAGATAGAAGAGCACCTTCACTACAGAGTTTTAATCTAATTATTTGAATTAAGAATCATTTTAAAATAAAGTAATTAATCTGCACTTAGAATATCACTGGTTTTAACTTATTAGAATTCCAAACTACTTCCTTATCCATCATATAGTTGTCAGTATATTGGGCTGTTAAAAATACATAATAATATTATTGATTATGATCAGTGATGTAATTAGGAAGATTTATGGTATTTTAACCTAGTAGCGAGAAATAATCATAATAATATATAATAATGACTTTAGTAAGTATATTAAACTGTACCAGTTCTAAAAACATATTTAGCAAGTGACTGCATCAAACGAGCAGGCCAAGAAGGAGGAGATGTTTCTGAAGAGTCTTTAAGAAGGCGAAATGTCAATTCAAAGCCAAATCCACTTGGTCCATCTGATCCATTTGTAGTATTATGAACACGATTATCACCATGCAAATCGGATAAACCAAAACTACACAATTCCACCAAACAATTTTATTAACCAATAAAATATAATGTATATAACAGAATATTATTAATATCACATAATAATAAATGTAATAATAATTACATTAAATATTTAAGTAATATTTATTTATTATTTATACATTAAAATAAAATATAATACATTTTTTACTTATCTTTAGTACTATTATATACAAAAGCTAAATAATTATAATTACCTAATATAATGCCAATGTGGTGGAATTCCAATCATTCGATCACCTGGATTATTATACATACTAATATAGTCTAATGGATCTGGACCGCCAAGCCTATAATTAAAACAAATTATATTTTAAATGTATATTACTACTATAAAAAATATAATAATAGTATAAAATCTTTCTACTATTATTCAAGAATTAACATTTAATAAATCATAACAAATTTTCTAACATAAAAATAATAATTGATAAATACAACATTATTAAACAGTTATATTCATTATACACACTCAATATTTTAATATTATTGTATGTATGAAAAAAAATACAAACATCCCAAGTACGACTGACAAATTAACACATTATATAACTATGTGCAGGGTTGTTGATAATACACACATTTTTCTATAAGGTTAACACAGAAAAACAAGTTAATCACTGCCCACTTTACAGCATAAAAAATGTCATAAAAAATGTCATATTATTATTATTATTATTCTATAATATTAAGTCATAGTTTAATTTTCAAAAATAATATTAAAATGAATTTCTGACTTCTAATGAAAAAAGCTTACCTAGCACAGAATCTATTCATTATTCAATTTTATTGTATTAAATTATATTACATATATTTCTTAATTTTTCATAGTTCATAGAAACAATTTTTATAGTATCATCTAAAATAAACCCATTGTTTATTTTTAATTTTAAATAATAACATCAACATATAGAATAAAAGTAATGCATTCTAAAATGTTAACTTCTATATACTTTTTCATGTATTCATTATGGTTAATATGCAATAATAAACTACTCAAAAGAACACATGTCAACCAAAAATAGATACAGACAGGATATGATAATAAAAATACCAACCCTTACCCTACGTCAATTAGTTTTTCATATATTTTATTTTTAGATAGGTACATTTCAAACTTTATCTTATACAAAAATAACTTGAAAAAAAAATCAACTTTAACTAGTAATAACATAAAAAAAACTAATCAAATGTACTAAGAAAATATCAACATAGTTTTTTTAGATGTGTTTTACTACATCATAAATATAAATCTGTGTTTCTATTTTGTAGTTAAATCCTCAAACAAAAAAATAGTTGATTTTATGCCTTTAATATAATGTTTTTATGAAAAATAATAGTAATCACAAAGTACTATTATTGAATAGTTTCTGCACTCAACCCAATCAAACCCTCTCATGTTTCTCTTCATCTATTATGATTATTGTAAAAAATGTTTATACAAATTGTACAAACTGAAATAAATATGACAAAAAAAAAAATTAATCATAATATACAGTCAGGACCTTCACAAAAAGAGTGAGATTTGACTTGAAGTAGATTTATAATTTTATGAAATTTTTATACTTATTTTATATTAAAATAAGATTTTATGATAAATATACCTAAATATTTTCATTTTAATATTAACACTGAATTGAGATTGTCCTGAAATCCTCGAACGTTTAAATTTTAGAGTTAACCAATCTAATTCCAGAAACAATTCATTATTTTATCTCTCCTCTACTTATACAAATTTAGTTTTATTTAATACTACATTATTCAATTTAACAAATATTTGATTTAACTTTTGTTTTTATATAATTTAATTTTTGTTTCTCTGATATTATTCTTTTTCTTTTCTTACCTATATTTATCACCTTATAATTTTGTAATTAATTATGTTATTCATATCACTTTATATTTTATATTTTTAAATCATAACCATCATAACAAAGCTATTTAATACTTAAACATTATTTTCTTTTCTGGTTCCTCTTATTTATATAAACATATTACTATCATATCATTACTTATTACATTATGTTTTTATATTTTATTTTATGTAATTGGAAATTTTTTTTCTGTAAATAAAGAATAATATTATTAATATTATATCTTTTGCAGAGCTCTTCAAGGTTAGGTTAGGTTAAGTTTAGATTATTTGATACCTAAATGAACATTTTCATGTGACTTGTTATAAGTTGGTATTTAAAACAATCCTGTACATGTACCTATTATTTAAATTATTGTAGGAACTAGTAACATATTAATGTACATCAATTTTAATAGCTTAAAAATATTTAAGAATTAAATATTATGGCTAATTATATGTGTTAGCTGCAAAATGAAAAATGTACAACTGTTTTGTAATAGTTTCTTGCAATTTATAACAATAACAAATATTACCAAAAATAAATAATAATATTAATATTATATTTATTCCCTATCATATAAGGACATCCAAAACAAATTCATTATTTAAATTTATAATAAAATTTTAAATACTTAATTGTGAAATAATTTGTAACCAAAAATATATATATATATATAATTTAAAAAAGGGAGATAATATATTTTTCAACAATATCTTATTATAACTATATAAAATCATCAATGTTCAATACAATTATATAATTTCTCACCAGTACTTAATTACAGTTGTAGCTTGTAATGGATTACACTGATCTGGGTATATTCTTTTGCATAGCATGTAAAGTGAAGCAAGGCCAGCTGGTGGCGTTTGTGATACATAAGGCACTTCAGTAACTGATCTTGGAGTACGCATACAAAGCACTCCATTCTGGTGGTCAGATTCATTCATTTTCTTAGTTTAAAATACTAAAAATAGTACAAAAGCTTATTAAACAGTAGAAACAAATTTAATATTCTTTGAACAGGATGAATAATTCTTACCTATAACATTCTATAGATTGAGTTGTTCAATAACAATAGGTTATAATTGACATATAACTAAATTAATATTATGACACAGTAAGAACTTGGTCGCTAACTGACTTGGTATCTAACAATATAAATAAAATTATAATATTCTCAGGCTTGGGGGACACGGATTGTAAACAATTTTTACATCGAAATTATACAATAACGTTCACACTACTTCGTAAATTGATGGTTAGTGGTTATTGGTATGGCAATAGAAGCCACTGACTATCCAGCAACACATATATAACTATATAAGAAGTAAGCACGTTAAAGACATTATGTTACTAGTTAGTAGTTAATAGTTTACTAGTCGCTGCCTTTCTGAGTTTTTGACTGGCGACTGTTGGAGTGTTGTCGAATGCCGACTGGTATTTAGTATCAGATATTTTAAAGAGATATGACTATACAGAGCGTGTTAAATGTTAATTTAATTTTTTTTTTTCTACATTTTAACATTTAGAACAAATGGAAATAAAATTATATCAAATAAATCAGAAATTAATCTTGAAATTTTACTTCAAAAGTCTAAAAACTTAATCCAATTCACACGATTTAATGGACAATGGGATATAGAAGATGATTTCCCTATCACCTATTTTTTCAGACCATTCAATCACTCTGTATTACAAAATACAAGATATTCCATTCTATTCGGTCGTCATTCTTGTTATTTCATTGCTACCAATACCTACAATATAATTCTTACTATCTAAAAATTTGAAATACCTATTTATGTATATTTTTCAATCTAGAATTATAGAATAAAATAATATGTTTTTAAATGATTTTTCCCTTGTTTGGAATACTTTCAAAGTACATAGTAATTTAATATTAATAATAATAAGAAAATCATGTACGCATCTAAGCGTCTTTATCCTATACCTTATCCTATATCTTACATCTTTAAGCATTATTTTACCTGTTGCATCGAGAGTAAAAGTGAAAGTGTGTTTATGATATACAAATCGTAATATAAATCGTTCAATATTTGTTCGTCAGTCATTTACACACTGCACTATGAGCAATAAGTCAATTTTAATAATACTCTTAGGGTCAATATTGATCAACTTTTCCGACAGCGTTGTGAAACGATGTTTCAGTTGTCGTTCCCGTGGAGATTTAGGAAGCTGTAAGGATCGATTTAAGTACACCAACCTCACACAGATCAGCTTAGAATCCGGTATTGGAGTGGAAGCTGTGCCTTGTGCCTCGGGATGGTGTGGGAAAATAATCGAGACACGAAATTCTGATGCCAAAGAACAAGAATTCGATACTGCAACACAAAGGACGTGTTTGCAAAGAGGACCTTCAGATGGAGAAGAACGTTGCGATGATACTATGTGGGAGTATAAAAAAGTTTTTATGTGTTTTTGCCATGGTGATCTCTGTAACAATGCACCAGCATCTTCCAAAAGTTTTAACTTTTATCTTTTAATGTTAACTCTTGTAATCCCAATTATACTTGCTCAGTTGATTATTTGATAGGTATTTTAATAAAAAAAATAATGGTTTCCAAAACAAACTCGTAAAATATTTATAAAAATAATATGTGTAAATATTGCAATTTGCAAATACCCTATACTAATTTATATTTTACAAAATAAATCTTGTCTTTATTTTGTTGTTATTCATACTTTTAAATAAGTCTTACTTAATGTTTTTGAGTAATGTGAAAGTATATTGTAAGGTAACATATTATTTTTTAATAGGTACTTGAATAATAAAATCAACTTTTAATTTTAAAATCTGCACTTAAACTTCAACTCAACAAAAAGTATACCTATTAATTATTTTCAAACAGACAACAGTTATTTTTGTTATTATATATGGTGCTTACTGCACCAAAAATAAATCATCAAAAATCAGCCATAAAATTATATTAGATAATGATAAGGAAAAAATGAAATCTTAATTGTATTTTATTATTATGATCCAGTTTTATAAGCCCATAATAAAATAATTATAATTAGTAATTATTAAAATATTTGTTCTATACCTACATCTAAACACCTAAATGAGTTCTATAAAATAATATAAAAATTATTGTTAATTTATTGCACACAAATAAATAGATACTACCTACCTACCTACTTATATGTATAATATTATACTAATTTTTATGTATATTTTATTTATTTCTTTCCTTATTTAAAATTGAATAAGGAACTACCTATTTAGTATTTTATACAATAAAACAATATTGGTTATTACTTATAACTTATTACTAATTATTTTTACTAACGTGTCTTATAAATGTTTCTGACAATATTTATTGTTTTAATAGGTGGTATATTATGTATAATTATGGTATTTTGTATTTTAAAGTATATGAAGCATGAAATGTAAATAGTAATATTCAATATTGTAATTATAAGTTATTAGTATAGTACTGTCTAGTATTTAATTTATAATTATGTTCATAGTGTCTACTATTCAGATATTCAGTTATAGACGTTATAGTAAGAGAAAAATACATACTAAATTACTAAACACATAGACTTTACAGATGTACTTAATAAACATATCTTATCAGTTGTATAGGCACAGCCATGAACATTAGAGAATGTTCATTCTAATGTTCATGGGCACAGCGCACAAAATTATTCTATGATATAGGTAGATACTTATCTAACAATGTACCTATTAAATATCAAATTATCAAATAGATCCTATTTGAATTTTGATTTAAATCAGTAAGTGATTTGTGTTGGTTTTAAATCGTGATTTCAGATATTTTCATAGATGAAATATTTAAATAAGCATATCAGTACTTAACTAAATTATTGAGTTGAGTGTACAGTGATTGTAAACTCGTTCATCGTAATACATTTATATTTTAAGATGATGATTAAACTGTCATGACAAAATACATCTATAATAATATGTTTAAATGCTAAGTTACATACAAATCTGTTTGTCAATACTTACTTACTAATTTACTATATATGATCATGAAAACTAAAGATATCTTTATAAATAGTGTCCAGTGGCGTATTACCACCTGGGCCTAGACCTTGAAGCAGTTGAAGCCTCAAGCCCCTAATGGCCCTAATGTATGTTCGAGTTGGGTAGAGGGTCACCCACATTGTCACAATACCATTAGCATTACATTGAAAATAATTTGATTTAAAATACGAAAAAAATCCATAATATCACTCTTTTTAGAACGATTATTTAATTTTTGTGTTTAAGAGAGCCCTTTCTAATAAGAACTATATGGGGCCATAAAAATATATTTTAATTTTATGCAATGCTCTTAATACTTACACATAGTTATAAGGTCAATAATTTATAGTTATTCAGTACAAATATATATGATCATAATTTTTCGTTCTGTTGTCTTTAACATGACAAACTTTATTTTGTCAGTTTGTCACAGTTTTTATTGTTTTTAATAAAATTTCGGAATAACTAATTAAAATCACAAAATACGAACGTGATTTGAATTAAATATGAATTATGAAACTGAAATAAATAAATATAAATTGTTTGATGCTAATGGTTGCACTGGTAATATTTGTAAGTTATCTTATGTTATCATTTATTTAAGAACAATAATATTATCTCGCCGTTTATTTATGTTTCTTGATCACACCACACATCACACCATGATCTACCGATAGATTAAACATTAAGCTATTAAAGATTTATTATTACTAAAGTGTTGAATATTTTTTTTTATTAATCATTAAGTAACTTTGTTTTAATCGTGACACAACTACACAACTATCATGAATTTGGTGCCTGAGAAAAACAGCGATTTCAGTACAACGGAGTATTGGGACTCTTTTTTTACAAAACGTAAAACTACTTTTGAATGGTACGGTAATTATGAAAATTTAAAACGTTTACTCACCAAATACATTAGTGCTAAAGATGTCATATTGATGTCAGGATGTGGAAATTCTGATCTTAGTTTAAACTTGTACTCTGATGGGTTCATCAATATGACTAGTGTAGATAATAGTGAAGTTGTAATTGCCAATATGAATAATAAACATAAAAACAAATACCCTGGTCTAGTTTATGAAATTGAGGACATATTGAATACCAAGTATGCTGATGAAAAGTTTAGTGCTGTTATTGACAAAGGAACACTGGATGCTTTGATGCCAGATGGTGAAGTAGAGTCTCTCACACGTGCAATGAAAATGTTTAATGAAATCAAAAGAATATTGAAATTTGGAGGGCGATATATTTGTGTCTCACTTCTTCAGTACCATATTGCCCAGTTTATATTTTCCTATTTCAGTGAAAATGGTTGGATAATTCGTGTGTGCCAATGCACAGAAGTTGAAGACTCTCCGGATTTCAACGGTCAACCTGTATTTATGGTTGTCTGTACTAAAGTAAATAAAATACCCGGAACTAATCCAGTTCTTGAGTGGAATCCAGATGGACTTACAAATGAAAGGTTAGATTCCATAAATGATCTTTTAGAAATAGTTATCGATACTCAAAAATCTGTTTCAATGTGTTTTGATCTCACTAAATGTCAAATGGAAGACATGTCAAATAATTATCGATTTGAAATTAATTGTTCCCAAACAAAAAAACCTCGTTACACAATTATGATTGTTGAATCTCCTACACAAAAAAATCCAAATAAAATGACTTTTGCTGCATTCATTGTTCCTCATGGTCGAGAACACGAGTGGCTATTTAGCAGTGAAGAAGGACAAGATATACTACGACGAAATTGTAATGTAGATCGTTTAGCTATTATTAGTATGCACCGAGGACAGATCTATAAGAATTTAAAACAAGTACAGCAAGAACTATCGAGACTTATGTTGAAAATAGCACCACAAGGTGTCATAAAACGTAACGAAACCATATTATTTTTATCATTAGAACAACAACTTGGGGACCGAAAAATCATTATGGAAAGCAAAAGTGAACACTCTGGAAATTTTGTAATAGAGGAAGTAATTGGACAAAAAGACGAAACTTTTAGACGTTTAGTATTTCTTAACATGCCTCATATCATTCAATCAGAAATAAAATTGTTGACTGATAATGAAGAAATTAAAATTGATTATTCCCATTTCCTCAGTGATTACATACCATATTTAGGCCTTGGTGTGGGCATTATAGCAAATCAATTAAATAAAAAATCTAAAATACTTTTAATTGGTTTAGGTGGAGGTATACTTACTAATTTGTTGTTAAATGCTTATAAAAATGTAAATATTGTTGCTTTAGAAATAGATCCAGTTGTTTACAAAATAGCCAAAGAAGCTTTTGGACTCATAGAGGACAGTAGATTAGAAGTTAACATTTGTGATGGTCTTGAGTATCTATGCAATGCTGTCAAAAATAATGATAAATATGACGCAGTAGTATATGATGTGGATGTTAAAGACCCAACCTTAGGTTTAAGTGGACCACCAAAAGCTTTTTTGAACCAAGATATACTGAATAACATAAAAAGTTTAATTGGGGAAGAAGGTTTATTTTTATTGAACTTTGTTTGTCGTGCGTCTGATGTTAAAGCTGAAATTTTAAATGTTTTGAAAACTAATTTTAAGCAACTAACATCATTAAAGATTGCTGAAGATATTAATAGAGTGCTGTTAGCAAGAAATAGTGATAAGACATTTGATACACATCTCTTGGAACAAGCTGCTACATATATGAACGAATGCACCAAAAGTAATCCACTCATTGCTTGTGATGTTATTGATATTCCTGCTTTGAAGGAAAATATTGAAGATATTTAATGTTATGACATTTTAGAAATGCTTTATTTTTTCATACTTAATTTACTGTACGTACTATTTAAGTTTATATAAATAATTTCATTTAGACACATTAAGTTTATGATATATTTAATTGTTACATTTTTGAAAGTTATTATTTTTTTTTTTATATATACATAAAATAAGAACAATAATTATTTATAAATATAATTATAATAAACAAATTTCTTAAATATCACATTTGTTTTTAATAATATTAACTTTGTTCTGATATTATATTATTTGTTATATCTTATTCTGTGAGAATTAGACAAATATTTGTTGGGTCTTAAGAAATAATTTTTAAACACAAATATTTTTATTTGTATTCACTTATATTTTTTTTACATGTTAAGTATAGAGTATGATATATTTTTTTCTATTTAAAATATTGTTTAGAGTTAATTTACTCTTGACCAATAAATTACATAAATTTCAAACAACACTAATATGTATTATACATATTTAAAAGGTTTAATTCACCCTGTTCAAAACAAATTTATTTAATAAATTATTGGAAGCACACTTTATGAAATTGAAATGTTATCAAGAAAAATCAATTTGAGAAGTACATTGTTTCATTAGTGTTTGCTTGAGCTTCTATTAGACAATTTGAGTCCAAGTTTCCAAGAGTATTTGTTATTCTGTCAACCAAATTTTTTCTATACCGATACACGGTGCGGTCCACTGTAGAGTCAGCAGTTACACAATCATTCCCACCATACTCACAGACCCTATAATGATGAAGTATTGCATGTTCTGGTGTAAAATAAAATGTTCCATCACTAGGATTTAAAAACTCCCAGATAAAATGATTTCCAACTTCTACTATTCGTTGTGGATCACATATATATTTTGAACGTTGTTTATGTGGATGTAATTTAGTCTTACGCCGTGTTTTACGTAATACAATAAGATTTGAATGAAATGGATTCTGATCTAATGGTAATGAGTCATCATCAGCCCATTGCATGTAGAAGAATGCATTACGGAATGAATAGGCAGCTGGAGTTTGATAAATGTTTAACCAACTAAAAATAAATAGGTAACAAAATTAATTAGTAAGCATTAAAAAAGTCTTAATTTTAAACATACTTGATTAATTTGATTAATGTATCATTTTGTTTAGGAACAATAATTTCATCAATGTCTAAAAATGCCACGTATTTTGATTGAAACATATTTCTATACAAACAATCATTAAATGCAGCAAACATTCCTTCAGTTCTAATCTCTTCCTTGGACACCATATCTAACTGCCAAGGTAAAACAGAAACCAAATTGTCTTTTATGTAACGATCCAAAACACATCCAACATTTGGCCCAACAGTGTTTTTATAAAACGTAAAGTGTCCAATTCCAAGTAAATAATTTAGTTCTACAAATTCCATAAGTTGTATGGCCTTAAATTAAAAACAAATATAATAATTATTTAGAAGATATATCTTGGATAAATTTAAATGATGAAATAATTACTCGATCATAATAATAATGCAATGGTTTAACACAAATTTCTATATCAGTCTTGAGTTGATTAGTTGGTTTGGGCATTTGAATTAGTATTTCATTAGTAATAGGATCATTAATATGGGATACAATAGATACGCTTAGTGGATAGTTTCCATCTTGTGGTAATTTGCATAATATAAATACTGCACTATACTTTAGATTCCAGTTTTCACGAATTGCTTTCACAAATGCTGAAACAGTCTTAGAACTATTTGCATACCATAATCTACACCAAACTTGATCTGGTTTTCGAGTTTTAGTGGCACCAATTATTCGTACCAATGGACCATCAGATTTTATTCTTGTATCCAAATATGCTGAATACATGAAAAATTTGTACCTATTTAATAGATACATTAAAGTCAACACATTTACATTAAATGGCAAATAAACACAATACTTTGTTGATTGGACTTTTTGCCAAACTGCGTCTCTAGGAACAATTCCACTTCGATTTGGTAATGTACGTTCTATGTGAGGTGGATGTATTATATACTGTTGTTTTACAGGATTGAAATGGATTGGTGGTTTAAATTTTTGACTATAATACTTGTCAACCTGAAAATGAATAAATAAATAAATACTATTAACCATTAGATATTTACATGGTACATAACCGTTTGCAAAACTCACTTTAATGTCTACGCTGTTTGGTTTTTCATCGATAATGAAAAATACTACGAACAAGGTAAGAGCACTAATGAGCAAAAGCAGCAACAAACGTACTCGAATTTTCATCATTGAATCACTTGGGTCGTTCTATAACTGTAATGCCATAAGTGTATTGATGACCACCATCGTGTTCTAGGGAAGGATAATATTTCAAAAATTTAATTACGAAAGTAGTGGACACGAATCGTAGCAAACTCGGCCGCGGCCGAGAGGCGACTACGGTCTACGACACGCGGGTACTTCTTTGACTTGCTCCATAAGAACGAAACGAAATCATTGACGTCGAACCGTATCCGCCTGGCGCGCGAACACCGACCAGTCGCATCCCCTGTCTCACAAACCCGCGGCAACAGCAACAACGCAGCGCTTACCGTCGACCGTCATGACGACAGTCGTAAACGGAGCGGTGCCGAGAGTAAACAATGTTTTCGTCGTGGTTGCCATCGTTAACGTTGATGTGCGTTCACATTTTTCTTCAGATGAATATAAATACTAAATAATTCATTTGCGGCAGACGTAAATAAAAAAAACCGCTGTTGTTAGTATTAAATATTTAAATACAATTATTTAATATTTTGTTAATTATCTCGCGGGACAATGCCGACAATAAACCCGAACACTACGCTACTACGAAATACTATTCGTTGTAATGACCATAAAAAATAGATTATTGGATATGCGACTGATGACCATACGATGATACATTGATATTACAATTTATATTTTACATTATCTACAACACATTATTATGGTTCCGCGAAGTCCGTAGCGTTATACTTAATTATTATTATGTGACTGGTGCGTGTATCGGGGTCGTGCGAAATAATTTGATTCGCGTCTGCGCGAACAGACGGTGCGCATGCCCTGCAAATATTCCCGGCCGGCAGAGCGGGCGCAACCCTTATATAAAAATACATTAATACCCTACACTGGCTACACTAGTCAACACAAATCCGTACATTGAATAAACACGGGGACGGGGTTCGCTCGTCTCGATCGAATCTGCACCGTGCCTCGCGAGTCGGTTGACGGACGTACATGGTTAACGGGGACATCTGGGCATCTGGCTATATTTGAAGTCTATGGCTTTGAGTACAACATTCGTATGTTTTATTGCTTTATCCGCCTGCCTTACCAGAATTTATTTGTTATTTTTATTATTCAAATTCAATTATTGTTAATATTTATCTATATAAAAATATTATTATTATTATTATTACATATTACGTCTAACATACATCGGTATATCCAGAGGGGGCGATTGGGGCGATCGCCCCCCCCCCCCGTTATCTCAAAAAAAATAGTTTAAGTCCCCGATTTTAGTTTTTGACGTAATTATACTTCAAGGGTAACAAAATTATAGTGATACATATTTTTTTTATTACTATTATCTACTATAAAAAATATTTTTTTTGTTCTGTATGAGACTGTGGAAAATAACATATGTATGTACCTAAATAAATACTTTATAAAAATTAATGTTTGCCTTTTAAAAATAACCCCCCCCTGTGTAATTTTGGTCTGGATCCGCCCCTGGGTATATCGCATATTTTTACTTATTATCAGGGCTCGGGACTATTTTTTGTAATATTTAACTATATTATTTTTAGCACAGTTACAAATTATGTCTAGTTCTAGTATCTACTTTATCATATAAAAAAACGGTTAGGTTTTTTTTTTTTTGATTAAATATTTTTGCTCAAATTTAAGTTTTTAAAAATATGCTTATTTGAGTCTTGAGTGCTTATAATGATGTTTTTAAGAGCTTATTTTAATGATTTTAAGTGCTATAAGTATAAGTCCCGAGCCCTGCTTATTATTCATAAAATGGCCATCATAGCTTCATACATAGTGTGCGGACCTGGAGCGTAGGCAATGCAATAGCTACAAGCTAATAATGCTAGTATGTGCGCCTAGACATTTGCAAATGTTTTTATTGCACTACTAACACTTCAGGAGCGTATATATAAAAATAGTAATAGTTGAGTGATCAGTGGTGTGGCACAACGGTTCAAACTTTTTTTTTTCCATACCCTTATAAGCTATATTTTGTTACATTGTATCCCTCATTATAACTTTTAAAGTTACACACACACACACACACATATATGTATTAGCGAATTAGTGAAAAATCTAGAGTGGAATTCGTTTGTATAGGATTTTGGCAATTTTTTCAATTGAATTTATTTTTAGATCTGTATGAAGGGTGTGGTTTTTCTAAATATTATTTATTGAGATTTCAACAAGAATATTATTATATCTCAATTACTGCTGTCAATGGCGTATTTACAGGACAGTCCACGATGTCCGGACACAGACAACTCTCCATATCTGTATAAACACCTATTTTATAAATATTGATATATGTTATGCTAATATAAGTCTTAATCAAATAAAATGTTATTTTATTATAATATAGACAATGCTAGAAAGACTTGCAACGATATCCATTCATCAGAACATAATTCAGATGCTGATAAAATCATCAATGAAATATTAAATTGGAATTAAATCATAAGAAAAAGCATTAAAATACTTATGTTAATGCATTGTGATAAATTTAATTTTTATTTCAATGTAATGCTAGGGGGTATGGTGAGCAGAGCCCCATACTTAAATGTGTTTGGAAAATTAACTGAACCCGGCCATGATCCATGAAAAATTCCTAAATAAGCCACTGGATATTGTATGTCCAAAACCGATATTAATAAAATATCCTATGATAATTAGTAGGGCTCGAATTTTATAGCACTAAAAATAAATGAAATATGCGATATAATATGCCCTAAAAACATGAAAAATAGGAAAAATAAAAATGTATTCTGTTCATAATTAAAAAAAAAACCTATAATTATTAATTAAAGATTATTTATGAATTAATAGGTAAATTTATAATTAATTAAAAAATAATGTTTGTTTACATTTTTAATTACTGTTCGATAGGCCAATACGCCGCCGGACTATTTAAAAATAGACTTTAATATAAACGAAAATGTAGGTATTTTTTATATGTATTAAAAAAAAAAATAGATGAAATTTTTATAATTTTCATACCACATAATATAAACTATAGATTTATGAAAATACAAAATAAAACGTTATATTATACGAATTAGCAAAAAATAGAACAAAAACTTGAAAAATAGCACTAAAAACTTATTTTACTTCAAACGTGCAAAATTAGCATTATAAAATTTCATATTTGGAGTCCCCCTGGTGCATAAGCCATAAGACAAATGTACAGCCCACTCTACTATTATTATCTGTATCCTATAATAATTTGCAAATGCTATAAAATCCTAGCCCTGATAATTAGGAACAACAAATTATATAAAAATATAATGTAGGTAATGAAAGTTAAATTTTCAATTAAAATGAAGATAATGTGAAAATGTTTTAAAATATTTATCTACAAGACTAATTATCTATTAAGACTAAACATAGCGGGCACCATAAGAAATTAAAAATTAAAGTTTTTTTGTCAGTGAGTTGTGGGATGATTATGAAAATGTATTGCAAAATTGTGGTAATACAACTTAGAATTTTTACAAAAAATTTTCAAAAGTACTAAAATGTGCAAAATCTTGTATTCTTGAAATGAAGAATTGAAAGAAATTTGCACTTACTGATAAAATTCAAAGCATAGATTATGTAATTTATTTTCTAGGTTGGAAGCTCATTATCACTGAAGTTCAACTATTTATTAGCAATTAGCATATCTATTTTTAAAATAAATAGCATTGTATTGTTTTTAACATAAAAAGGCAAAAAGTAGGTGTCGTGAATACCTCATCTTCAAGTAAGTATAATGTTTATTTTGTTAAATTTGAATTTAATAATAAATACAAACAATTTTGAGTGAATTAAGATGGTCTATCAGCCTAAATTACTAAATACTAAGACTAATTATATTTATGATATAATTATATTGTTCTTTATGTAATTTATTTTACTACTAATAATATAGTCAAAAACATAGAACTTGAAAAAATATTATTATGTGTATAAAATATAATAATTTACATTAAAAATTGTAAGTATCTAACAATACAGTTTTTAAATTAAACTAAAATTACATAAATCAGAAAAAGCGGGATGTATGGAAAAATCTATACGTTTCATAGACATGATGTGATCATAAAATTGCTTATGCTTAAAAATCAAGACGTTAGTCATACAACTCAACATTTATCTAAACATTCTAAACTAACTGCAATAATAATTATCCCCTGCTTAAACAAAACAACCTAACCAGTTAGAAATTACTTGCATTTGTATCTTTTAGATTATTACTAAAATGTTTAGTTGCAATTTTAAAATAATTCTAATACATGATAATATTAAATTATACACAAACTGGCTAAAATAACTTAATATTTTAATTTGCAGTTTATCAACATAGATAATTATCATTTTTACAATCTTAGTTATAAGATTTAAGACTTTAAGAATCAATAGGACAAAATTAAAAATGTACAAAATCTGTTATTGTTTTAAATAAATTTATTTTGCTGAATAACAAAAATAATGTAACAAGACATTATACATTATAATAGCATACTGACTAAGAAATTAATAGACTTTTCATTAATAGAACACTTATAAACATAATTTTTAAATTTTAATTTTATAATTCAATGTCAAACTTAAATAAAATAACACATCAAAGTTCAAATATATCAAACAAAGCCAAATTAAAATCATTGTACCAATAGTATAAAAAAAAAAAATTGAAGTTTTTCACAATCTATTGAAGAACACAATTTAGTTAAAAAATTTTATTCTTCATTATTTATAATAAAATACATAGTAATTAGTTATTTTATTTATGAGAATATACAAGATTGAACAAGTGTTTTTTGAGCAAAAATAAAATATGAGTGGTTCTTAGTTAGTTTTTGAAATATATTATAGTGTTTTATACATTTAAGTACCTTTACTATTATTTAGGTAAGTAATAACAATTTTAGAAGATATTTATACTTTACAATATTTACCAATTACTTTAAGAAATTATAAGATATAAAATATTAAATAAGATTATATATTTTTAATAAGTAATAGTATTTCTTTTGGTCTGATAACTGTTAAAATTTGTATAAAAAACATAAATTAAACTAAATGTTCATGCTATTCTTATGAATTTTAAAATTATTTATATATTTATATATTGAATTTATGAGAATAATGGTGTAAAAATTACACAATAATCAATTGTATTACACAATAGTAAATATAACTAAAAGGAATATATATTTAAAAAAAATGTTATTACGTAATTATCTTTCTTTTATACAATATTAAACACTATAATAATTTCGTTGGTTTCTAAAATCAATTTTTCCATAGCAAACAATATCAACATAAAACAAATAAGCTGTATAAAAAACATAATATTTAGTATAAAAATAAGTTCTGTTGCTTTCATACTTTAATTAATTATCTATAAAAAAATAATTACCCAGAGGTAAATTATTATATCATTACAGTATGACAAGAATTAAGCATGTAAATTAAATAATTCATTGAATGGCTAAATAATAATAATAATAATAATAAATATAATGAAAAATAAAATAATAAATTATAATATAATAACAAATAAAATAAATATATAGTTATAAGACAAATAAAAATTTGTACACATTAAAAAACATTCACCAAAATTATAATGGGAATAATTTTAAGTGTGCAAATGGTAACTGAGATGACAACTTTGATTTTTTAGTATTGTTCACTCTTTGGTATATGTAATATGAAATATATGTACATTTAATTTATAAAATTCATCATTGTAACAATTTTATAACATTTTTGATTTAATGTCTAGTAAAAATGTATTATAATAAAATAATAAAATACATAAAATAATTATTAATAATTTTGAGATCTGTATATCTCAAACATACAGAAATTTTAATTATTATGAAATTGTATCTTTTTACCCAAAATACTATTAATTTTAAAAAATACAAACATTAAGAAATATTTCTTATGTATTATACAATTATGTTGCTTAGTTTTATTATCAAATAAATAATCTATACAATATTATGTATATACCAATAAATTATGATAAATAAGAAATAATTTTATATTCATACCTAAAACATAGAATTTTACAGTTATATTTAGATTTTATGTAATATTTAACTAACGATTAATGAACAAATAACAACAATTTTAGATAAATGATACATGTTATTTTAAATATATTGTATATTATGTCCAACGGGAGAATGCGCCGCAGACCGACCAAAATCAGTTTTTCTGCGTATTTCCAAGTGACACACAGCCATAGGCAAACCAGTTTTGATAGTAGAGTAATGCGGGAGGGTTGCGCAGAAATGACGCATTCTCTCGTTGGACAGAATATAGTTTGAATGATTTATGCAATATTTGTAGTTAATTGATAACAAAGAATTTTCCAATTTAAATAATAATTCTTCATATGAATGATAAATATTTAAAAAAAAATTCGGCACTGTTTACTTTATATTATCACTTTTAATGAGTTTATATATATTTTTTAATGTTTTATTGTAAATAAATTATAAAAAAACTAGGTAAAGGCTGATAATACATATGCATATTTGTTATGCACATTTTATAAATATCTATTATTAAAAATATATTATTTTATACTTCTTATATTTATGTTTGTTATTATTTATACATAAATTCAACAATTTGTTAAAAGTTAAATTATAAATAGAGTTTTTAACTAAGGCATATATCTTATAATCAGAAATAGTTATATTTATAAATAACTTTTAGTTTAAAACGTGGAAACTAGTAAAATGTTTATTTTTGAATAAAGTGTTGTTTAAAATAATAGTCCATATTAATATTGTAGGTAATTAAATTGCATTATAAGCAGCCTTTACCTGATTTTTTATTACTCAAGCACAATAATTATAGTATTTTTAATTTATATTTTATAAATTAATATTAACTCACACAACTAGATAATCACTTAATTGATAGATATATGAGCTATAGGTTGAATTCATGTTTAGAACTCAAGAAAATATATAATTAACTAATTTAATTAAATATTTAAAAATATACAAATATTTTTAAATTAAATTGTAAGCAACTATTAATCAATTATTAAATAAAATAACAAAAAATGTTAAAATGTGTACAAATATTTAAAAATTAAAAATTGAATTGTATTTCATGGGACTTTATATATTCAATAATATAATTTAATGTATATACTATAAAAATTGTAAATATAATAATATAATACATATTTATAATTATATTGTCCCTAATAAAAATTTATTTTTATCTTTTCATTTTGTCCTTTGTAAGACGTCACCATTTCTATGGATTAATTTAAACTAACAGCTATAAGTTCAGGGGTAAAAAATACAAATTAATTTCTTATATGTGACTGAGTTATAAATAAAACTATTTTTCCTTCATATTTTGATTTTAATTAAAATAAAGTTTTTGTAAGACATAATATTAATTAATACATTTGCTATGTATCATATTTGAGTATAGTTTTCATGAAAAAGTTGTAGTTTAAAAAAAATTGAAAAATAGCATATGTAAATGATGTTAAATAATACCATCAGGCGTCACCTGTAGTGAATGTGTTAAATAGCATATAGAATATTTATAAATACAAGCAATTATTGGTCCTCTACAATCAATAATTTTTTACTCATGGTTAAAGTAATAACAACATTGCAAATATATTTAATAACCAAAAACTATTTTATGATAAAAATATTTTAAGGAATTATTAAAAATGTCAAATTATAACTAAATTAAAAATCGATAAAATTTTCTGAATAAATTCAAATAGATATATCCAATAAGGAACTTTACAATGTATAAAACAATATTTATCGTTTAAGTCTTTCATAATATTATCTAACATGAGATATAAGCAATGTTTCCCAAGAGCTCTTTTTTTTGTGATGCAAAACATGTACAAAAATTTGACTAGTTAAAAATAAAATGAAGTATTAAGACAAAAATAATTTGAATTGCAATTTAAGGATAAATAACATTTGATATGATAGTAAAACAATATAATAATTAACAACTCACAGTTATCAACTGATATCTTGGTTGGTTGTATTTTGTTGTTGTTTTGCTACAGCCATTGCTTGTTTGATAGCTTCTTTATAACTACTTGTTTTCTTGTGTTTATTAAATCGAGACTATAAAAAAATTAATGATTACTCAATAGTAATGAAATTACATCAGTATTTTCAAAGAATACTATTTTCTAAAATAATTTGTTTAGAACATACAATAATAGACACCCTTAAACTACCCAGTTTTTCTGTAATAACATATTTGTAACGGTAAACAGGATATATACATTTTCTTAGAGCATGTTTTATATTGTAATAATTTATAGAAATATTATACCTAATACTAGGACATTTGATAGATAACAGTCTTTAAAGTATAGAGCAGAGATTTTTTTGTAGGTCAATACTCCTAAAAAGAAAATTATAAACATACCACTGCTGTCATTTTATTAGTTAGTTTCTAATTTTGATAAATGGTTTCTACTATGATTGAACAGTTACACATATTGATGCAAAATAAAATCAATGGTGAATTCAAATTTGAGCCATCTTATCAGTCTCTTCTTCTATTTACTCATTTAAATACTATTTGGACATTTTAACATTAATTTTGTCTACCAAATTTTTTTTTATAATACCTATACTCTATTCAGAATGAGATTAGACTTAGGCGCCCAACTTGTGTGCACGGGTAAAGCAATCTTTACTACATAGTAGGTGTACAGATAGTTGACCAGTGGCGGATCCAGGGGAGGCAATCGCCCCCCCCCCCAAGTTCTCTCAAAAAAAAAAAATAGTTTGAAGTCCCTGATTTTAGATATGACATAATTATACTTTAAGGGTAGGTAACAAAATAATAGTGATATATTTTTTTTATTACTATTACTATAAAAAACATTTTTTTTTATTCTGTACGAGACTGTGAAAAGTAACATGTATGTACTATGTACCTAAATAAATACTTTATCAAAATTAATGTGTGCCCTTTAAAAATTGCCCCCCTGTTATCTTGGTCTGGATCTGCCTCTGTAGTTGACTCAGTGAGGTTGACAAACAAGTATTATCTAACTGCCGCCAGATGAAAACTGGTCGCCGCCAAGGTCTAATCTTATTCTGAATAGAGTATATATCTTATTTTTATTATTTTTTACATACCTTGTAAAAATCTAAAAATGGATTAACCTGATCACATTTAAGAAAAGATGTAGTAGAAGAACCAAACCAAGTGACATTAACAAATGACCCATTTTCTTCACCATTACTTGTAGTAAAATTTGATACCTTAATAGTCAATATCAACAATTTTTATTTAAGACATAATACTCGTATACCAATTTGCTTTTAAAATCATAATTTTATTGATTATACATACCTTTGCTGGCCACCAAGGAAATCCTTTTACTTTTCCCCAAACAACATCACCTTCATGTAGAATTTTACCAGATTTCAGTACAAAAGAGGAATTAGAGTCTGACGTTTCTGTTTGAGGAATTACAAGTTCGGGAGAACTATTTGATTCAATATCATCATCAGAGAGTTCACCATTTATATTAATTGATTCAGAACAATTAGACACTTTTCTCGTACAATATTCTTCTTTAGAATTAAAATGATTTAAATTTATTGAGAAATTATTAATTTCTAAATTATCCACTTGTTCTTTATGCCTTTTCTTATGTTTTTTTCTTTTTTCTCCATCTTGTCTTCTACGTTTTGCTCTTTTACGTAAAAGTTTATCTGGTTCACTATCTCCATCAGCTTGACGAGATGGTATTTCCATAACAGTACCTTCACCTTGAGATCCAAATGTTATTTTTATAATTGGTGTTTTTTTAGTTTCTTCAAATGCAGTTTCATCCCATAGATCTTCCATTGATCCAATGCTAGGTTTTTTTCTTAACACCATTTTTTCTTCAATATCACAGTCATCTTCACAGTCTTTTTTGTTACCTACCCATTTATCTAGCTCAGTGAATGTTGAATAATTATTAAGTGCTTCTGTTATTTCTCTTGATTTAATTTTTACAAGTTTAGGTATCAGGGTACGGCATATTGATTTAACTTGAGATACAGTTGATACAGAATCTGATGGTTTTATAGGAAAATCTGGAACAGGTCCATGACTTCTTAATAATCTCTTTTCTCCATTATTTTCAGGAATTGTATTATTTTCATTTTTGACAAGATCTTTGGAGGTTTCAGCATTTTCTGAATTTTCAGAACAAGTTGATTTACATTTTGAACATAGAACTTGACGAGGTCTTAGACGAACAGTCATGGGTTTTCTCACTTTTTTGGTTTTATTGGGAATTTTTTTTAATGTGTTTGGGGTGTTTTGAAAATAGGTAAAACGTTGACTTACAGAATATAAAATGTCATTATCGGATTCAGTCTTTAGATTTCTGGGCGATAGTGGAGGTTTTATGATAGGAACACTTCCACATGGAAAACGTCTAAAAGTTTACACAAATATATTTATAGTTCTAATTTTTAAATATAAATCTTACCTTTTGACATTGTTCAACAGTATGCCTTGGTAAACAGACCCATTTATGGCAGTGTATGACACTACAATCATATCCGGTGTAACACTTTCGACCACCACCTGTATGACAGCATTCTCGAGGACCCCAATATTTGTATCCATCTGTAGTTAGCATTTGACTACTAGGAGAAACACACAATTTTACTTAGAAAAACATTTAGTTTTTTTTTATTATATACCTATATAATTTTTTAAATTAAATTGCTCAAATTCATTTAACATGTGTACTTATGAAAAATAAAACTCACAAATACTGTAACTGTATACATATACAGTTAACAATTAAATATTCTTATATTGCTATTTAAGAATTTAACCTAATACTTATGTTATTATATAGATAAGTAATAAGTATGAAAAAATATTCTTATTAAAATTTTTAGTAAAAACTAAAAGGCTGAACGCTGAAAGGCAAAAGTGGTATAGGAGACGTCGTGGGGTGGAGCTTTGATAAGGATTATGATTATATGACACCAAAGAGATTTTACAAATAAACTAGTTATCAAAATGATTAATAAATTATAGTTTTTCATTTTTCATTACAAAATACTAAAAATTGAAAACAAATTAATAATTATTAACTAATAACTATAATTACAAACTTATCTTTATTTACTATAACTATTTCATAAAATTATTTGAATGATGCATTTTTTCTGTTATTCATAAATTATATTTGGTACATCAAATAATTATTTTATATTGGTATGAGGTATTTACTTATAATATTGCATTGTCTTGAATATTCTATCTAATAAACTGTACCTATATCATAAAAATGTTTAAAATACATATCTAATAATATTTTAATTAAGTATATTATTATGTGCAAATTAATTAATTAATAATTTTAGTAAAAACTAAAAAGTAGATCATTGTATAATACAAGTTAATATAATTTATAAATATTATTTATAGAAGTTATAAGTTTATAACCCATGGTAGAAATAATATTATCGATTATAATTAATAAATTCTAAAATTAAAAACATTTATGTAGTTATATTTTTTGTAATATACATTTTAAAAAGTAATAATACACTCTTTACTCGTATATAATAATATTATAGTATTATTATATTATTATAATATAAGAACAGTCAATAGCTTAGATATAACAAGTGTGCCTTTAACCTCATGTTGTATTTTTTTGTATATAAATAATAAATATAAGTACACGATAAGTTATCAATTTTAAATTTTAATGGTTCGATTTTCAAAAATAGGGGTGGTTTGGGATATTAAATTGATTCAAGTTTGTACTTTGAAGAGATTAAACGTAAAAACACCAAATACTTATTTTTATAATTGGAAAAAACAATCAAAAATTAAGAAAAAACTGGAATTTTTACGCAAATCCTATTTTTAACAAAATTGATTTTTTTTTTTTTAATGTAACTCAAAATTTTTACTAAATGTTTATTTTATTGTTTTCTGTTTATAATAAAAATGTCCATTTTTTTTAAATTTTTTTTATAAATTTCGACTAAAAATTGTTTGCTGTGTAGAAATGTTTAAAAATGTAATACAAATACTCTTGTGTATGTATAAAAATATTAGCCTGTTTTCTCCATCTCCACCGATATTTTTTAAATTTACGAAGATTGTTCATAAATGTAGTGACAAGGATCGTTGCAATATGACCAATATCCTGTAAATTGTAGGAAAAATAATAGAACTACAATATTATGAATGATTATTTCTTGACTTCTTGCACTTTATGAGCAAATTTGGAGTTAAGTCAAATAAAACAAAATACGGCCGATAGGGAGTGTTCTTACACCCATATCTCACCCCCCCCCCTAAACACGCCTAAATACGAGCGGTATTCATTTACCTAACTTTTTTTATTCATTTTGATAATTATAGTACTAAATATATATATAAATAGAAATATAGAATATTATCAACTTATCGTGAACAAACGTTATCCCGTATTGGCCGTATTATGTTACGCAAAATATCTAGAAATATCTCGTTTGACTAATGAACAAATTTAAGTTTCTTGTTAAAAATTAGCATTACATATTTTACTCCGAATATTGAAAGATTGATTTAAAGAAAAACAATTACAACATAAATCACATTTCTAAAATTCTAAATATTATTTTTTTTTATATATAAATTTAAATCAAAAATTATTGTGAGATATTTTGTAATTTTTAAAAACTTGTTATTTTAATAAGCTGTTTTTAAATCATAATTTGTATTTTTATTTAAACTACCTCTTTATAATTTTATGATATTTTCACTTCGATGAGCTGTAGGTTGGGCATGCCTGGGTGCCTGGCTTAAAATATTAAAGTCCTATTCCTTTTAGTAAAAACATAAGGTCATTAATTCATTAATATAATAATAACATGTCTTATAACAGGCCATAAAAGATAAAACATTAATTGATATATATATATATAATGATATATAATATATTACTGATGTCCTGATCTCGAGGTTTATTTATTTATACCAACAAGTAGTAAGTACAGTGACGGCTATCTTTAAAAATATAGATGTAGTGAAACATAAAAAGTATATCCACCCTGCACCCACCCACAATAATATTCATCCATATAACATCCCACCCATACGAATTTCCCAATACTGTTATAAAATGTATTACACCCAGTCACGTACTTAGTAGGTACCTATAGGTATAGGACGATTTAAAAACCCAGCTAACAGTGTAAGGTTAGATAGGTCCTGATATACCAATTCATGGACCCAGCTTATATAGTATGGCAGTACAATTTAAAATGTTGGACCCCTAAATCATTAAATAAAAACCTATTGATTAAAATTAAAACATAATTATTTAATATAGATACACAAAACTATACAATTTTAAGTACCCACACTTAATAACGTAATATTTAATTACATAAACGAAAAAATATACATTTTTTTTTTTTTAATAATCTGTGTTTGTAATTTTTATAATATTTTGTAAAACTTAAATTTTTAAACCAAAAATTTTTTTCACATTATTATACTTAACATTTTTTTTAATAAAATATAATACTTTCTAGTTTCTACATTATACAAAATACACATACATTTCTTATAAACATATTATACGATGTACTATTATACCATAATAAATTATTTATTATAATTTTTTTTTTTTAATAACATTTTATATTTGACCATTTTTTAAGTACAATTTAAAGTTTTCACATTTTTTACATTATGATGTATGCTATAATATATATGCCTAGTCTTTTAAATAAATGTATTACATCTTTAAATGTAAATGTACTTGAGTACTTGGCTATATTACAGGCCCATATACAGGGGTGAGGAGTTCAGCCTCACTTAGTCACTCCCAAAAATTGATCCTGATACGTGCTTGCTATACTTTAAAATTATAAGGCAGAAACGTGGTCAATATCTTATTTGGTGGAAAACTTCATTTGGACAACGTTAAGTGCACGAGAATAAGCTAGTAATATTATTTATGTATACCATATTATATCAAATATAATATCAACTTATAAACCTCAACGTTTAATTGCAACTTTCTGTAAATACTATTAAACAGTAAAAATATATTTTTAGAATAATATCTTAAAATAAATCAAACATTTCATTGAGTTTAATAAAATGAATAATAATATAATACTCGTAAAAGTTTTAAGTTCCCATGAATAATGGTTTTAATAAAATAATAAAATAATATTTTAACTTAAAAGGTTTATAAAAAATTGCTTATTTATATTTATTAGATTTTATGGTTCCGATGAAGTATACTTATGACTTTACGAGACATCTTAATTGAATTAAGTTTTCAAACATTTCTATACGCAACAAAAAATTCTTAATCGACTTTTATCAAAAAAAAAAATTCTGAAAATTTCTCATACCTGTAGCTCAAAAATAATCAAAATATTTAACATATAAATATGTTGTCGTACATAACAAATTATATTATAATGAACATTTTAAGTACCTATACACGGTTATTCGTTTTTGAGTTACGCTAAAGAAACCAAATTTATTTTGACGAAATTTTAATTTATTTAATCCCGATTATAATAAAATCTGGGAATTTTTTTTATTTTGACCTCTTAGTACCCCCCAAATCTAATTTCCTGCCAGAAATCACATCGCTTTTAGAAAATCAAATCATTTTTACTTGACTAAAGGTGATATGACAGCAGAAAAAAAACATACACATCAACACATCATGGTAAATTTAATACATTCAAAATTATTTTAACCTACCGTATTACTAAAAGAAAAATAAATTATTAATTGCAAAATAAATATTAGTATTATAGGTACTTAACCTAATTAATAATTTAACCAACCTAACCTACAATATAATAGCTTAAGAAATATAAGCTGACAGATCGTCTCCATTCAGAATAACGATTCGTATCCAATATTCCAATGACATAGGACTATAGCCAGTGTAGGACTTCAAATAAATCATATTATTATGCTTTTATTGATAAAACACGTGTCAAATAAATATTTATGCCATTATTCAAGTTTCTTAGATGGTTTAATGTTAAACACAGTACTATACTACTGCACATTAATTTTTAATTATTAAATTAAACAGTTGAACCTAGAATTTTGATCAAAAGTCAAAACATACATTCAAAACTTAGGTACGATCTTATCTTATTCAAAATTGTCATTTAATCATTATTCATAAAAGTTACTGTGTAGTTACAGTCTAATAGTGACAGATAAGGGGTCTACTAATTTACTGCATTTTACAGATTACTAAAAACATTACAGAACCTTATATTTTTTTTACAAAAAATCAAATATACATTTCCTTAAACTTTTAGAAATATTTAAGACATGTTATTATTAAATAACAATAGTGAATATATGTCCTACAGGCATCTTATGCAAAGGGAAGAACCAACTCACTGGCTAGTGCCATACCTGCAAAGAACTTCTGCACTATCAAAACCATATGGAAACTCGATGTAGCCTAGACATAGGTACCTACCAGTCAACCTTTTCAAATTTCAAATCCATGAGCCCAATTGAAGATAACAGCAAAGAAATAATTTTATTTCTCAAACTTATTGATTTTTATAACTCAATCTAAGAAAACCAATGTATTAATTCATATGTACCTAGTAACTTTTAATTTTTATTTGTAAGCTAATAACCTAAGTTGTTGATGCAAATAATAATAAAAATAAAAAATAACAATAACAATGAATTGTTTAACATAGAATAAAAACAAGACACCTATTAAATAAAAATAAAATTTAAAGACAAAAATTAATTAAAACAATTTATAAGGTATTAGTCTTACTTGATACTTCAACATTAAAATTTATTTTTTAATTTTTTTATTACACATTCTTCAAAATTAATTTTCTTATCAATTCGAATGTATTCACTTCCATCTAATATTTTTAATACAGCCCAGTGGGGTACTTTTTCTTGAAGAAGATTTAAGTGAGTTTTCCAATCATCTGAGATAATCATAAATAGCTAAATATTATTAACATAAAATATTAATTAGATAATTGAGACAATTTTATTACGGTCTGTCATAGTTTCAGGATAACTTTGTTTTAATTGGTCAATAACTTTGCTTAGTGGCAAGACATTTCTTTGAAGTTGTACAAAATAAGTCCGTATTCTACGAGCAATATCTGGTAATCTGATCATCATTTTATCTTTATTTAATTGACTTAATGACCTCATTATTTCATTAGTTTTTTTGATTTGCTTAGATCTGATCTAAAAAAAGTATTTTAATGTATAAAATAGAAATTGAAAATAAAAAATACACTTTACCTTAATTAAAAATGATTTAGGAATGCCGTTAAGTGTATCTTTTGTAGGTAATGTTATTTTAGTTAAATTGTTAATTTTATTTGTTATTGTAGTAGGAGTTTGATTTAAATAATTATTGTAAATAAACAATGCATGTGTTTGTTCTAAAAAAAAAAAATAAAGTCAGTAAATTAAGTATGCAATACTTTTTTTAATATTTGTACCCAAAATATCTTTAGCAGTTGATATTTTTGATTTGCCAATTTCAATCTTAGGCAATAGTGATAGATTGATATTTGGCACAGATTCAACATCAAATTCAGGATGCCATCTGGTAATTTTATCTTTATCAATTACGATAGGAGGAATTAATTTATTCAAATATTCCTTGGTAAAATTTAAAATGTTTCTTTTAGATTAAGCAAACTATTTTTTTTCAATTCATATTTAACTTACTGCATGGTGTTTTTTCATAATGTCCATTAATGCATTAAAAAATGTTTTTTTTCTCTGCCTTGTTATTTTTGTTAAGTCAATGTTATCTTTATTTGCCAAACCTAATTAAAATAAAATTTGTTATAAATTCATAAGATATAAAATCATAAAATATGTAACTACCATAAACTGGAGCTATTACTAAATCAATACTAAAATTATGTTTTAGTGATTTCACCAAGTAAAACTTGAAGAAGTCGGGAACTATAGTTTTAATTTGAGCCAAATGTAATTCTGTAAAATTCCTGAAAAATAATATTGAATAATTATTAGTTTATTTGATTATTATTGACAGTAATTTAAGTTATCTAGGACAGTGGTTCTCAACCTTTTTGTAGTCGTGGACCGGCAGATAACTTATTATGTAAAACTACAGACCATTTAGGATACAATACATTAAAAATATAATTTATTTCAATACAATACGGACTGGTACCCTTTTAATTGCAGACTGGCTGTTGAGAATCACTGATCTAGGATAACTGGACTGACTCCATAAACCAATATAATTGACATTATATTACATTAAATCTGTACCTTGGTCTAGGTACTTAAACATTAGTTATACAATTTAAAATAATAATAACATAATACATTTGAGTTTTTTTTTATTTAAAGAATTTGTGAATAACAAGTTTTTATAAATATATTTATAGGTTTCATGATATTTCTATTTTTCTTTTATTACCTTTAATTACAATAGTTATACATAAATTAAAGTCATTGTTTTTAAGAAAATTTAAAATTTAACATAAAAATATCTAGATAAAAATAGCAGATTTTTTAAAACTTCAGATATTAGAATGTAAGATATCAGTCCACTTTAAATTAATAATATATTTTTATAACGGTCATTACTTTCTAGTTATTTGTTGAATATTTAGTTTGAGATTATAAAATGTTATTTTTTCTTTTCTTAAAAATTTCATGGATAATACAGTTTCCATAACTTTAAACAATTCATTCAAAATTCGATACTTCAATGGCAAAGGTAATGCTTTAGAATCTGCTAATGCAGAATACTGTTTAATAGACGAAATAGTCATAATACACTCAATATCATCAGGAAATATTTTAGTAAGTTTTGGTTGAATGTCCATCATTACTCTTCTAGGACTAGGAAATAATGAGGTAGGTTTTAGGTGAGAATATTTTACTGGATTAGTGCTAATCTTGAAGTCATCTGATTCAAGTAAAGGCAAACAATGATATTTAATAGCTTCAACTTTATATTCCATAAAATTAAGATTCTTTTGACATTGTTCTACCAAATTAAGCTTTTCTTGAAGTTCTTTAATGTTCTGCTTATTAGGACAAATAATTTTATGAAATTCACCCAAATCCAAAATCTAAAAAAAGTTAAATAATAATTACTTTAATTAATATAGCAATTAACAGAATAATCAAAATTTCTTTATCAATACATTTAAGAATTCAATAATATAAAAATATTAATATAATTTTTATATAATTAAGTAATACTAAGTACACTTAGTCATTAATAAAATGTCAAAATAATACTAAAAACCTGGAATTTTAACCTAGAAAAATTTCTAAGAATGATGTCATAATTGTTGTTTATAATAGACATTAAAAATTTTGAAAAAATAAACATCTCAGTTCTCCCGGAATTAAAATACCCAGAAATTTTAACCTCTAGAAAATAAATGTTTAAGTTTTTTATAGAAATAAGATAACAAATTAAGTTGAGAGGTACCTATCTATGACTTGTGACTATTTAAATTGGCCTAGTCAAATTTTTATTATCAAATTAGAAAATGTAACATTATGTCCAAACATTGTGTACAGTAACTAAATACAGGTTGAGAAATGTTAAATAAAAATATGATAACAAACAAAAAATATAATAATATTTAGCAGGGATAATTGTTTTGGCATTTATTCATGTATACAATTTCTTTTCCGCATACATTTTTGTAAACAATAATAATTTTGCTTTCAACTCTTTATACTTAACTCTACAATAAATGTATTGTTGGCATTTTTTGTTGTTAAATAGTAAGTATTTACTAAATTATGCTTTATACATATTGTAATTATTATATTATATGGCGCACATTTGTTGAGATGCCTTACTTATTAATTATTATACGTATCTGTATCAAACGTTCTTATTTTAGAATTAATTAATAATATAAAAAATATTAATACTATTCTTTATTAATAATTATAGCTTATAATAAATAAATATATAAATAATGAAAAGTTGTCTATTGATTTAGGTACATACTTGTCGTAATTTGGCCTTGGTAGATGGTGATTGTTCAGGAGTTATAGCCTTATCTGAGTTAACATCATATATTTTTTCTTTTTCACCTAAAATATTATTAGTAGTTATTGGTGTTACTGCATTAGAAATATGCACAGTAGCTTTATGTTTTGTACCATTTTCAACCTAAAAATAATAAAAACAAAATATTTATCAAATAATATGTAATAATCTAATAATTTTTTTTTATTTAACACTTTACAAATAAGATTAATATAACATACATTATTTTATATTTTACAAAATAATAAAACTTGCTATTTGTAATAAATATACCTTGATGAAGTTTATATTTAGTAGTAATTAGTATTAAATGATTTTAAATTAATTGACTCAAATATTTTTATCACAGAAGTAGTAATTTAAATATTAAGACAAATACGGTTCTTCTTTTTTATTTTTCATAAAATATATACATGTATATAACTTAAATATTATAGAATATTGAAATATATGTTAATAATATATTATATATTTCATTCACATAGACTATCTATAGTAAAGTTTGCATTATTGCTATTGTAATAATATAAAAGTATTCAAAAATGTATGAAATAATTTGTAGGTAATCCGTTTGAATTTCTTAATAATTTACACAAATTTAAACTAGAAAAAAATTAATTTTCAAACATACTAATGTAGGATACTTAATTTTTGGTCCCACCGAATGATAATTTTTAATAAAAAGAAAATGACACCACTATTACGGGGAATTATTGATTCCGCTGGCTACTAATTATAATATCTACATATTGATTTCGCCGGCTACTGTTTATTCCCCCTCCACCCTGTACATGTATTTTAAAATATATAGTATATAATAAGAATAAAATAATAATAATTGTATAATTAAAAATTAAAATATGTATTCTAATTAATATGTATATGTGAATATATAATAAAATGTTAAAATGTATATAGTCTAAACTGTATAAAATGATAGGTAATAATAGTTGTATAAAGTATAATTTAAAATTAAAATGTATAATCTAATTAATATAAATGTAACTACTTTTGGCAATATTTGGACACATGTTTTAAATAAGTGATCTTAGAAATTTTATTATCGTTCTAATCATTTGATAAATTTTTAATACTTTGTTTTTTTATTTAAAAGCAAGAATCATTATTGAGATTTATATGTAGTGCAATACGTTATAGCAATGCGTACGGAATAAAATAAAATATATTGACTAGTTTTATTTTTATTATTTTATACAATTTAGATTATACATTTTAGTTTTTAATTATTATATAATTATTTTTATTATTATTATAATTTATTAATATATATATATATTATATAGTATATTACGTAAGACTGTATTTTTAAAATACATTTACAAATTACAAGGGAGGGATGAATATTAAACAGTAGCCGGCAGAATCAATATGTAGATACTATAAACGGTAACCGGCGGAATCAATATGCTCCCCACTATTACAACTATGGTTCATTTATAAATATATTATAAGAGATTATTAATGTATTAAATATGCTTTTCAAATATTTGTCACAACACCAGCAATTATTACTACTATTGAATATTTATTTTTATGATAATAGAGAATGGACAATTATTTATGATAAAGATAAACTATATTGAAAGTGACACTAAGTTCATTGGCTATATTAATTATAGAATAGCACAGTGTTGTAAAGAATATTTTTTTTAAAGTATTTGGATAAGTTAATAAAATATTTTCAAAAAAAACTATTTAAAATAATACTTAAATACTTAATTATCAAATGTATTACAAACAATTTTTAAGTATTTAAATTTATTTTTTTTATTCTTTGTATTAATTATATCAGTCACAAAAATGTATAAACATAATATTCTTAAAATTGTAATTATTCTAATAAAATAATATACCAAGGTACTTTTACTAAACTACGCCTCTAAGAATATGACATATCGTCTTGTCAACATCATTATAGATCATGAAGACATCATCGTTAATTTTGCAAGAATAAAATCTAAAAAATAGCACATTTAAAAAACTTAGGAATCTTATTATTAAATGTTACAATATGCAATTTATAAACTTATATAATGTTTAAATGTTTTTCGTATGTTAGTATTATTTAAATTTATAAATATTATTTTTATACATTTTTTATTAATAATTTATTTTTTAAATTTTAAAACACGATAATTTAAATTTATATAGAATAAGCGATACACATATTTAAAGAGGGTGATTTAAAAAAAGTTATTTTTATGAAAAAGTAAAAAGTAAATGCAAACCATCGAGGAAATATTTTTATACCTAGTTATTTTGTTGCCTTTAAGTGATTTTTTTTAGTACATAGGTACAGGATAAAAAACATTCACATGTAAAAACTTAATTATAGAAAAAAAATTGATATTTTCTAATCTTTAAATAGTGTTTTCAACTAACCTTTTGCTTTTTAACGTTTTGCAATACAGTACCATCAAATGATAATTGACTACTAAGTTTGTTAGTTCCAATATTATTCTCCAGTTCTTTGTTACATAAGCCAACATGGCTTACAGCAACATCATTGACAGGCCGTTTTCTGTTCTTGATGACATCTGATTTTTTTTGTTGAGAGTCCATGTTTAAAAAAAATGTATATTTGAAAATGTCTATAACCTGAAATAATTGATTAAGTGTATAAAAATAAAAATGATTTGATTTATATATTCTATGAAATTAGAAACAATAATTGGATAATAATTACCTATTAATTATATTATGAAGGTTCAATAAGTATTAGGAAATAGCAATTGTTATATAAGCATACAATTGTCAGACTAAAGTAGGTACTAGACTAATAATAATTGCAACTACAACTGTATAGTAACACTGACATAGCCATAAACAGTGAATCATTTTACAACAATAAGCCCACTGCAGTGCTAAACATTTTTTTTTTTATCCACCCACCTACAAAAAAATTGTAGTGATTCGCTAGAATATACATTATTACAATTAAATAAGTATAGTAAATAGATAAATGTAACAATAGACTTTAGTTTAACTATCAGTACCAAATTATTCATTCAAAAAAATTTGAAAATTAATTGGTACCTACTTTTTAAGTTTAATTAAATAAAATTTCCAATTTAAATAGTTACCTAAGATTTAAAAATGTAATTATATTTTGAATTTTGAATTAAATTTAAAAGCGTATAATTTAGGTAACAATAATCTAAGTTTTAGTAATTGTAAAAAAATTTCAAAAAATATATTCAATTTTAATTCAATCATAAATTGTTATTTGTTACATACCTATAAAAATATAAAATACAATTCTGAAAGTAGACGATCTGTCAATCTATAAAAATTATTTAGTTTTAAGTATACCTAATATTTATATTGCTATATAAGAGTAATTAAGTTAAAAATTACATTTACAATAAGCAAATGTTAATAATGTTATGAATATATATGTATATTATAATCAATAATGTTTATTTATTAATTATTAAATTATTAAATTAATTTGTATTCCACGTTTTAAAATTAATTTTTAATTTACTGATGGTTACTTTTTAAAGAGACTAATATTTTGAAAGTATCATTTGACATATTAGATCTGCATGAAGAATAAAAAGCTAAGCTCATAAAATGACAATAGTTGTTCAACAGCAGTTGAAAAGTACAGGATTGTGTTATATTTTATAAATATTTTTTTTATTTTTAGATAATTATTTAAGCAACTAAGTGATTTATTTGCATCATTTAAAAAAATTCATAAATTTAAATTCGTTACTTTCGTCTAGCCCAGAAGAAAAAATTAAAAATAATATTTAGCAGACTTTACTTGAATGGGAATTTCCAAACAATTTTGTTTACTAAAGTCTATTTCGTAAATACAAACATTTTAATTTTTTTTTCTCAATCACGTATTATTAATTATGGTAGTTAATAAAATTTAAATGTAGAGTGAAAACATATAGTCAAAAAAGCATACCTATTTAACTTCAGGACTCGAGTGTTAAATTTAAAAAAGAATAAAATTTATTGGTCAATGTCTTAACGATAGTGTAGTGTTAATCATTAAGACATAAACATTAATGGGGATATCATAAAAGACAAATACCTAATTTTGGGTGAAAATAATCTTGGTATTAATACGCCGTGTTAAAAATTAACTTGGCCTTGCAAATAAATAATAATCTAAAGCACATACAATTAATTGGTTTTAATAAAATTACTAAAATTATTTAAATAGGTACTCTATATCTAAATCTTTAAAAATATACTTATTAGTTATTACTTAGTATTTAAATGTTGGAAAACAGTGTTCAGTATTAAGTTTTCCTTTATACATAAGAAGCATTGCCTAATTGAATCAAATAATGAATCCCACCTTGTTAGACAAGGATAAATTAAAGACAACCTCATATACAGTAGCATAACTACCCTCGTCAGCGCCACGAGGCAAAATATATTTTTTACTCTACCTAAAATAAATTCGATTCTTCGAACTTTGTCATTAAAACTTTGCCGTGACCAAATTTATGTTTTTTTTTTTTATAAGATTAATGTAATTTAAAATTACATAAAAACAATATTATTTTATTTGTTATTTTGCGCCCCAAGGCAACTACAGTTTTTTGAATAACAACAAATATTTTAAATCGTTTTAGGATATCGTTATTTTCCGGGATTTCGTAAAAAATTAAATTTCATATGCTCATCAAATGTTTTCTATACTTATTGATGCTGGAGTTTTTTTTACAGTTATTTGAAGAAAAATTTATGGAGAACTTTGTATTGGATTTTTTAACATAAGTTATAAATTACGAAAATTTTATGAATTTTTATTTTCAAAATTCCTTGAAAATTTTCGCGATTTTGACATATTTTGTAAATAATTGAACTTTAAATGCTTATAAACAAAAATTGTGACTAGTGATTTTTGACTTTTTTTTACTAAAATAAGTACAACTTATAATACATTTTGTATTAAATTTTAAAATTTTTTTGGAAAGCTTATTTTTTTTTATTGGCATTTCAAGAAAAAAAAATCTAATACTCTGATCCCATGTGAACGATTCCATTAGGTAGTAGTTTACTAGTTTACCAAGGAAAAAATGTTATAGTTTATAGAATCAGAACTATGGGAACTTTTTGGTGAAACGAGGGGTTGGTTGGATAAGTTTTCATTATGTATACTATCATCACTACTCTCCTATTAGTCATAATTATTAGAAGTACACATGTTAAACAAAGGTAGTTCAAGATCAAGAATCAGTATCAGACTAATTAAAGCATTCAGAGCAATTACTTATAGATATATCATGTATGAAAAAAAATAAAGTCATGTTTAATGAAAACACTGGTGTTTTCATTAGTAATATATGGCTCAGAATTATGAACTCAGAAATATTAATGCAGCTTGCTATAAAAATAAATATAATTTTTTGAAATTATAGCGTGTAGAAAAATGCTCCAAGTTCCGTGAACAGTTCTTAGAACAAAAACTTAAAATAATAGAAAAACTGGCAACTCCTAGTAACTATAAAATGTCAAATATTGAAATTTTAAGACAAGATAGCCTAAAAAAATAATTATTTAAGGATAATTTTAAAGCAAGACAGGTAGTCAGGTAGAGAGCGATTTATTGAAAAAAATTAAAAATTCAACAGGAATCATGCAAAAATTAAAAAACAGAGAAGTTTGGAAAAATATCAACAATCATACACTTTATAAACGATCAGAATGATTGAAATTGAACTTACAAAGAAGAAGAGATTGTAAAAGTTGTTTAGGGGTTTTGTAACACCAAAAAAGTTTCAAATAAGTCTAATGTGGACCTGAACTTCAGCTCTTCCTACCTCATCCAAAAGAAAACAATTTATTTAACATTATTTGCACCTATAACTAAAATAACAAAATAGAGTTGAAAATTAAAGCATTTTTTCTATGTAAGCATTACACATACACAAAACAAGAGAAAGTAGGTATGATATGAACTCCAAATAAATTGTAGCATTTTTATTAATCTAAATATTTTGAAAATGTCATTGTATTTATAATATGGTATATGTATGTTTAAATGGTTTCAAATCATCATCAAAAATAATTTTGAATCACATCAAAGTTGTTATGATTTGATACATTTTTTAGAGTTTTGGCTCTAAAACTAGGGACTTATATATTATATAGTATAAAAAATGTCATTATGTCGAGTATTTACCATAACATTTTAAATAGTACTTTTTATATACTTGTATGTTAAAATTTTTAGACATTACATAATTCTTTTTATAAATATTGATAAAAAATTTTTTTACTTGACTAAAAAGTTAGATAATTTAACACAAGGTTTCTAATTAGTTTAATAAAGTTTTTTTTTAAAGAACAGTTCAAGTATACATTTAAAAGGTAAATATTTCTAATAGAATTTATTTTGATAATACAAAAATAATTTATGTTTTTAAACTCTTTTGGAAAATTTATTTTTAGCTTTTACAAATGCAAATAGACATGATTCATAAACATTAATTAATATTATTAAAAAATCATGGTTAAGTATTTTTACAAATTTAAAGTATGTTATGTTTTGCAAATTAAATAGAAATACACATTAAATTTGTTTGATTAAAAAAAATAAATAAATAAATAATAATAATAACAACTTTTTAATCATTATTTTGAATTTAGATTGATGTGATCCACAGTAGTTGTAAGAACAAAGAAAAAGCATTGAAGTGTATCACTGCTGATACTTGATTTTAGCAAATCTTCAGGACACAAACAGAAAAATACGACTGATTTCACTTCCTCAACTTACCCATTCACAGGAGAGGTAGGTTTGGAGACCGATACTTATAGATCTGTTAGAATTGCTAAAGGTACGGTTTCCCTGCAGCGTCTAGCGTCAACTATAGGTCTGGACATAGGTAAGCACCATGACGCCGTGATGTTCCACTCTTTGACACTGCAGGGAAGCCGTACCTTAAGGCCATACATTTCACGGATAACCAAATCCATTATGACAACTACCGAATATTAAACATTATGGGTTACAGATATTAATTCATATAAGTATTTTGTTCTAATAAAACCTAATATCCGTAAATTTAATTCTGCATTTAGTGTTTTATCCTCATCACTCTACCAATTTTGACCTGATAACAATAACCAACAATGAAGTCATCAAGGCAACAACGCTTAGCTAATATCAATCAAAAAATAGCTAAAATAGCTTTATTAAGTAGATAAAATAAAAAGAACAAAAATCAGTATAAAACATAATGTTCTTTTTTATTTAAGTTTAATTTTTTTTTAATGCAATAATTGCATGATTTCTAGGTGACAATAATGGATCAAAAAGTTTGGCAACAAAAGCTTCATTAATTCCCTGAAACAAAAACGTTTTGTTATTAATTTTAATGTTCATATAAATATACATAAATTAATGATAAATTTCTTAAATTAAAATATAATAGTATAATATGTATTATACTTAAAAATAAAGACAGTTCTTATAATATTGTTATAAATATGGTGAAAATGTTACCTATAAACAAACTTTTTGTTATAACCCAGTAAGCACAATTGCATATAAAACTTATGTAATAGAATTATTTAAATTTATTTATTTTTCCAACTACAAATTTTCAAGAGACACAAATCAAGTTTAAAAATGATATTTTATGGTAGTACATTAAATTTGTATATTGTATAAACAATATACAATTTTATAAGTGATTGTACATAAAAATAGTTCTTTTAATATCTATCAAAAAAATTTTTAGAACATTAAAATATATTTATTTTAAATTATATAGCATTTATTATTTTTTTATTAGTGTTAAATAATAATAAATCATTTAAATATATTAATTTATTTGTTCAACCAAAATTTAATTTAAAAATGTCTGTTTAAGATAAATTAATAGTAATGATATCTTGATACTCAACTACTAACCAGTGGAATCATAAAAACATTGTTTTGACCATCTTTTTTTTTATTATGTTAATAAAATAGAAAATGTAAATAATATTTTATGGTTTATATATATTTTTTTTAATTCATATATTAACTTAGTGTACCATTTATTTGAATTACAGTTAAGATATCTGTTTAAAAAAAAACTGAGCCGTCACAGGATGTCTGGCAGATGTGAAACATCAACAATTTTCTTTTTGTAATAATGTTGAAAATTATAATTATTATTAATTTTTTACCGAACTTCGGCGAATTGAACCAACGAGTCATGAGTGGAGGTTTTGCCACGCCACAGTCGATCTCACTACTGTACCGCGCCATTATATGTTTCACATAAAAAAGTTTGAGAACTACTGATTTAATAGAAACTGAACACGTTGGTTGCCACGTGGCCACAAGAATATTTATCATGGGTATGCCGAAGATATTTTTCAGTGACATTATAAATTTGTACATATATTGAATTTGAAAAAAAAAATGTTAAAATTATGTTAATTACATCAAAAAATTGCAATTATTCCTGCTACGCTACAGCGAATTTTCTAGATCATTATTGTAGCACTATGGAAAAGTTAATAATATAAATCTAAATTAATTTACGGCAGCCCGCGGCTGTAGAGCCTCCTATGAATGATATGGTGCGGCAGCCAGCGGTCTAAAAATTATCAATACCTAATTATTTTTAAATGGATGCTGGAGGCCGCATGGCAGTAAACGTGTTAAAACACTTTAAAAATGTAAAATAAACATTTATTTTACCTGCTCATAAAGGTAGAGTAATCTATCCATTATTATAAGTCCTTCAATAACTGGAGCTAATGCTTGTTTTAAAATAAAAAATACTTTCAATCGTTCATATTCAATCAGATATTTATCATAAAATGCATTAATTTTTTCATTGTCAATCTAAAAAAAAAACAACTTTTTTAAATCAATAATTTTTGTAATATTATAATATTTATACTTTAGAATAGATATACAAATACAACTTAATTATACCTCAATATTTAATTGTAAACGTTTCACAGCTTTATGCACATATTCATTAAATGTCAAACATTTATGTGCTAATCGTCCAACATGACATCTACTAATATTTTCATGTCCAAGTTCTTGTATTAAATAGACTTGTAATAGTGCTCTGTAGAATAATGGTTTTGTTGGATTGATTATCTATGAAAATTGATTATTATCTTTATTGACTTTATTGTGATATTCATGGCTATAATGTACAAGGCATATACATGTATTTAATGTAAGGTCTTACAAGTTTTTTTCACACTAAATTATATTTATTTATTAAATTTGAAAAATTGTTGAAAAGCTCCTATCTATTTTTCTATGAAATTACCATTCACTTTGATGAGTTTCCTCAATAGTACTACAACCTTCTATATCCCCTCTTCGATCCAAGATTTTACTGTCTCTCACAGGAAGGAGAAAACCGCATCACGCACTTCTTTGCAATTTGCAAATTTCTTCACACATGTTTGTTTATTTAAGCCAGAAAATATGTGGAAGTCACTCTAAGCAACGTTGGAACTGTATGGAGAGTAGTTTCACCACACTCCAAACCAAATTTTATTATGAGTGATCTTTTTTTGTTACAAGTGGATTACAACAACACACTTCTTCATATGGCTAAAAACTTTGTAATATGATTGAGGAAGCTCATTAAAGTGAATGGTAATTACGTAGAAAAACAGACGGGCTCCAAGTTTTTCAATAATTTATTAAACTTATTAAATAAATGTAATTTACTATAAAAAAAATTTTCAAGACCTTACATTAAACACTTACCTCTTACTTAGGTATAAAAAAACTTACGTCTTTAGAATTAAATATTTTTTCTGGTGATTGTGATGCACACATTCTAGCATCACGCCCGAGTTCAAATTTTTTTTCTTTTAGACAATTACTTACAGGAAAACCATAAGATTCATTCTTGTTTAATGCGATTTCAACATCATCCCAAAATGAATCATTGGTGAATTCTTCTTCAATTAAATGATAACAACAACCAACATTGACCAATAGTTTTAAATTATTTTTAGGTTCAGTAAATAACTTTAAACACGTAGTAGCTAAAGAACCACATGTATGTAGTCCAATTAAAGTAAATTCTTCTTTGTTATTTACTTTAAATTCAGTTTGTACTAATTGTGCAATGTTGGTATTTTCAGTAACATATTCTGTAACTTGTTTGTAGGTACTACCTAGTACAGCTGATTTTCTGCTGTATTTTTCATAATATTCTTCATAAGTATTAAGTTTTTCTTTTATTATCGGGAGTGTTATTTTTTCTTCAGGAAAATTGTTTGATTTATTTTTTATAGACTGCCAATATTTCTGAAAAAAAAAAACAGTAATTATATATACATTTATTAATAAAATAATCAAAATCTTATTTATGTTAAGTAAAAACCTCAAATTTGATTGTTCGATTTCTAGCACCTTCAGAATTGATTGATTGTGAATCAATACCAAGTACATTGAAATTGTAAGCTAAAGCCAATAGTGAACTCAAATATCCTTTGCCACCGCCAATATCAACTATAATGTCCGTATCAGCATAAGTAGAAAAATTTGCCACTAAATTGGCCATAACTTCTACTTCATGCAGTTTTTTAGCAGCCATAAACTCTTTTAAATTAAGTGATTTATTAATAGGATTATATCCCCAAGATTGAAGTACATCATATGCATTATCTAATTTCATATAACAACTACTTGGATAAGAATTTAAGATGTTAAGCTTTGAAGAAGCAACAAATTGAGTAAGGGAATCAGGAATTTGATTTTCAGACCAAAAATTTGTGAACACAAATTCTGAACCTTTTAAATCAATTTCTTCTCGTATATTACTGGGTATTATAGTTTCCCAAAAGTTATCAGTAATAAAATTAACTACATGGCTATTAGCAATAGGTAAATACGGTTTTAAATAAATGATAACTTCTTCTAATTTAGATCTTAATTGTTCCATTTTGAAAAATTGAGAATTGTTTTGTCTAAATTTTTGATTTTTAAATTAAAACAAAATTTCTTGTATAAACCTTTTAGTTCATTATATTGATCAATGATATTAATATTTTTATCATTTATCTGAGGAAATGTTTCTATGAAGTTTGAAAGCTTTTGTAAAATGTTAAGTTCTTTTTCAGAAAGTATAATTATTTTTGACTTGTATAGTTTCTCGATGCCAACTAAAATGCCAGCATAAAATCCAATTTCTAATCCAATATCATAACCTTTTTGATAACCTATTGTAAAACCTTCCTTGTATGCATTTTTAGAAGACTTCTCAGTTCCTTCAATATAATATTTTTCGGCTGTATACTTTTCGCTCATCAGTATTTCATCAATTATATTATCATAGTCAAAACATGTATTATCATTCATTATAACCTGAAAAATATTTAAGAATATTACAAAAATAAAGCACAGGAACCTATTAAAAATACAAATATGTACATAGTCTATAAAATAGTAAACTACTTACCTATTTAAATTAATACATTCATAATTGTCTTCAAAATCAATAAAGGAAAAGACTCTAATTTAATATTATACAATTTAATGTCAATAAAGTATATTATAGAGAAAAGTATTGTGGTATACTTATATTTACTATTTGATATCTCTACACATTACCAAGAGGACGGGTAAAATCGTAAAAAAGATAGTGTTTTAAGTTTAAATTATTAAAACATAAGAAGCCTTAAATAAGTAATACGTTTATCACTAATAAAATTTAATAAAATTTTGTGATTGAGTGATTCACAGATATCTATATCTGTGGAGTGATTTCACTAATAACTATGTCAGCATGGAATAAAGTATAATCGTTTACTTAACATTAATTGTTTTGAATATATTTTATTATTTTATTACAATCTATGTGGGTACAGACTAGTGACTGTAACTGAAATACTGTATTACTGAATAGTGAATACTTGATACGAGTCATTAATTATAATTCTATGGTTATTTTCATAATGGTCGATCGTCATCATATCCGACAAGTTCAGTAATTTGATAACATTACTTTTTCTTATCACTCAAATTATGATGTCATTGGTTACCACTATAGGGGCCATATAGGATATGAATATATGTTACCGTGGTATTCAAGGTCCTTAACAATGAATGATATTATCATATTAAAATTTGGGAAAATTTTTAGTTTCAAGTTTGTATCAAAAGAATTTTAAATACTTAAATGTTCAGTTAAACTTTGTAATTAGGTTATAAGTATTTTTTGCATTTTTCAGAAAATTCACTTACAAGTTAATCATTTATTTTTTAAAATCTTTTAAAAAACCTTGAAAAATATTTCATTAAGTTATTCTTACGTATTGTTTATTTTTAATTCTCAACCTGGCTGCAGAAATCTTACAAGGTACAGATGCAATTTTGCAAGAAAACAATGTTTCAGAAGAATCTGTTGTGAATATATTGGAAGTGAGGATTAACTCTATTACAAATGATGATTCAGTTGAAAAATTGTCAACATCGGTTAATAATAGTATCCCCAAAAATAACAAAAACGAACCTGTCTATGTTAATTCAGATGTGGACAACACATATCTAAAAGTTTCTATTAATAAAGTTCACATATCTGAAGATGGTTTACGATTATCGATAAAGGTATTATGGAACATTGTTAAAGATGATCGACAAACAAAAGACTGGATTGGATGTTTCAAATTAGGTCCGTATATTATATTTTTTTTTGAAAAACTAGTATTTTATTTTTTTTTAACATAAAATAACAAGTAAATATAAAATTTAACTTTTGTCACAATTTGTTATTAATTTTCTTTATAATGAGGCGTTACTGTATATTCATTAATTTGTATAGTACACAAATTTGATGAAATATTAATAGTTGTCATCAAATTTATTAATTATGTACTTTGTAGGTACTTATTTATTAGTTTATTATAATAAACAATAATATATAATATAATTTTTTTTATTAAAAACTGTAATGTTGGCAAAAAATAATAGAAATCAATTTCTGTAAAATGAGTCTTATTTAAGTTGGTAGCATTGCGTTCATTCATGTTTTCGTGGCCCATAGTAATTTTGGGTTATGTACCGGAAGTGAGAGTGGGGTCGGCAGGCGGGGGGTTTCCGTTTCATTCATCTATTCACTTCATTCATTGGCAAATGGTCATATATATCCGTTCTAAGGGCATGGCACTGCTTTTTATATGAGTGTTATTTTTCTCTCTCTCTGTGAGCGTGTTTTTAAAATCCTGTTAAATCGTATTCTACGGACTTGGTATCTGTTATTCACTTCCGGTTGATGTTTTTCGCGTTTATTTTTGTAAAATTTAGTGTTACTCGAATAATAGTTGCAAACCCTTCAATGCTACATAAAAGGTAAGTTTAGGAGTTATACTTTATAGGCTAGATATATATGTATATGTGTATACATACATAATATACGATCACATAAGGCCTTCAATGTGTTCAGCATTGTTGATTTTATATTGCGCAAGAATATTTCATTCAGCATGACCAAGTTTTATACATTAATATCATTTAATGTATAAGACACTAATTATGTTTGATAAAACATTCTTAACGTTGCTCATTGTGATCATAGTTATAATAGTACCTATAGGCTATAGGTACTAGGTACATTAAATGTCATACTATTATTAGTTTAATATTATTTAGCAACTTGTTATTTTATTTTAAAGACTGGGTACCTAATGTAAATATAAGATAGATAATTGGATTCTTTTATTGATAAAATGTAAAATTTTTATCTATTTGCCTCAAAACTATGCTATTCAATGTAACCATATTATAATATTTTAAACAGGAAAGGATTGTTATGTATTATGATAACACAGTTATATTTTATTTTAAATAAAGCTTTGGCGTACTTAAATTATGTAAGGATAATAGTGAAATATGTACAATTAATGATTTAATTTAACAGCTTAAATGCATGTAATTGAAATTGTGATTATAATACTAAAATTATTTTTTATCAATATAATTAAGTATTTTATATTCAATTGCTTTAGATACTTGCATAAATAAATTATCTATTATATAAACATATAACTTAATTATTCAATATATGTTTAAGTTTTGATTTCATTACATTAAAATTTGTTAAAATAAAACTTTATTCTACATAATAACATTGTTTTACTTCATAGTTGCTTGTAATAATATTTTGACTTATAATCTTATGATAGTTATTTTATTTTAATAATTTATTAATAAATATAATTATGAATGTCAATTAATACAGTTGAACCTCATTAATCCGGACCCTATTAGACAGGACTTTGCTTAATCTGGACTGTTGATAAAGGCTGTTTTCATGTTTATTTTATTCTAAAATACAAGTTATTACAAGTTTCGCACATTTTCCTTTATTTACCTTATACTATGTAGTTATTTATCTTGTGTCACGTAATTGTGCACTCTTTTTCTATATAATATGTAATTGGGTTATTTATCTGTTTAATAAAAAATAAATAAATAAATTATAATACATAATCTTAAATATATAATACACATATTTTGGTTATTTTGTTTAATCCTGACTCATTAAAACAGAACCTAGACCCCCAATTAGTCTAAATTAATGAGGTTCTACTGTAATTAATTATTTAAGTTAAATTTAATTTCTAATTAATTTTGCCAAGTCTGTTTTATATATTTTACAAGCAAGTAAGTTTTACTTGTTTAAAGTTTCTTTAAAAGAATACATTAGTTCTTAAGTATTTTAGCTTATCTAGGGTTCTGCAAAGATTACTCAGAGGTTTATAATTGCCATGTGTTGTTTACCTTATTTTTTAAAGATAATTTTCATAGGGTTTCTGCATACAAAAAATATTATTTTTGGTGTTTCATGATATTAAAGAAGTTAAGAAACACTGGTCTAAACATTAAACAATATTGTTCAGTTTTTAAAAAACTTTCAGTAATCAAAATAGAGATTATTTCTTTATAAAAGAATATAACATATGGTTCAATTGAATATCTAAACCCCCTTCTCCCCTTGGATACATAACTGCTTATAATTTGTAAGTATGAGTAGTATACTAGTATAGCGGCCAAATGTATGTGTGATTAGTGACTCTATTTACCTCGAGGCGATATTACACAAGATAGTCTTCAAACACAAATGGCTGTTAGCGAGATATTTAAAAACAAATATCTTTATTGACTATTTTATTGCCTTTTTTAAATTCTACAGGATAGTAGGCATTTACTCACATTGAGTCAGCAAAATATAATTTTATTTAATCATTTACATTTGAAATGCACGTGTCTTTGGTGTGATAACATTACCTAAAATATTAAAAATATCAAGTTTTAATTTGCTGGTGTCGATAAGAGGCGGAGTCACCAACCACACATATGTGGCCACCTCTATAATGCCAGTTTGCATGAACAATCACAAAACACTTAATAAATCAATATTAAGCTAATGATTCCTTAAATATAATTTAGTGGCTTGTGATAGGTCCATTAAATTAATCAATTTTTTTGTTACCCGGCATAAAGATATTAAAATTACAAATCATAGTAGTCTCAATAAATTGAATCTCAGTAGGGATAAAAATTGATTTGACATTTGCATGAATTTTTTAAGTTAAATATTTCATTTATAGCTTATAAATACTTCAAACGATAAAAAATAACTATTTAGAAAATTATAATAAATTAAAAATTGATTATTTATCTATGATATATGTATATTCATAAAATTATTTAAGTATTTCTATCATCAAAATAATTTTTATTTAATTGTAAGTATATTCATGGCGCACATGTTGAAAAATAAATAAGGGTTGCAAATTGAATGGAAAAATATATCACCTACCCATCAAATTGCTTTCAAAAAAAGACCTATGGGGTTAGAATTCTATAATTTATTTTTATACATGGTACATTTTTTATGATATAAGTATCTTGAGGCAAAAGAGACCACCCAGCAAAAACTTCTGAGGTAGTAGTAGCTACTCTTAAATCTTCTAGTGTGCACCACTGAATATATTTAAACTACTATTAATTGTACTAGATAATATATTTAAGGCTTCGTTTGTATGTCATAGTTTTGTTATTACGAGTAATGATGAGTAAGTAAGTCATTATAAGTTCTGTTTTCATACAAAATTATGTCATTTGAAAGCACAAATTATACCTTACAAATCTATTTAAATACGTCTTCATTTATTACATTTGTACCAAAGTTGCTTTAGGGCTCTTGCTCACCTAATAATGAAATATGATTTTGCTACGAGAATAACCACATAAATTTCTTCCTTAGATAACTAATTAATTATTAACATGGTCAACTAATGGGTCATAATCAAATGCAACATTATTAAAAAATTCCTTACGTTTTACAAATAAAAGCATGATGTTCGATGTTCAGTATTTAAATTACACGTTTGCTACAAATTTTAGTGTCATAGCAACTTTAAAAGAGACATGGTGATACTCAGTATCTAAACTGTTATGGTTTTGTGACTGCTTTAATATCTAATTCTTATGTTCCCAAAATTTAGTGAGCCTAAGATTGCTTTAACTTCTCTCTAGTTTTTGAGACTGCATGATGTTTTGCATTTAATATCTGGTAGATCTGAAACTCTGAAACTAGTCCAAGATTAGAATACCTTTTGTAGTTTGAGATTTCTTGGAAGTATGCACTAAATTAGACTTAAGTTTGAGAGGTATTTCTTAAAATAAATAATAATAGTACTTGAACTGAAAATACAACTACTTTGCTTTTTTAACTTATTAATCATTTATAAAAATTAGTTGAAAATATTCATAGCAAAAATGATTTCTAATAACTATAACTTTGCATCCCCTTTCATCTCTTTGAGATTTTAATTTTAATTTTGATTAATATCAAAATATATGTTTCATTAATTGCGTTGAAAAAGTTAGTTTAATAACAAACTTAATTTAACCAAAAATTGCATTTTTTATTCAAATTTACCCACCACTTAAAATCATTTTAGTGATTTTACTCTGAAAACGTAATAGATGACAGACTTATTATTATAGTATTTAATATAATATATACATAAATAATAGTAATCCTTATAAATTCTTTGTAATTTATTAATAATATATTACATTTTTCTTCAATTTATTTCTAAAGTAATAAACTAATGTGTAATAAATAAGAAGTTAAAACATGTTCATGGAAAAATGTCTTTATATCTAGCACATTATGTCTTGTCTAATGTGCGTGTTTTAATTGATTGTCAGACATTGATAATATTAAAATAATGACACCTCTAGTTTACTAGTATCTATTAAAACTAAAAATCATATCTATCATATGATTTTATACTTTTAATTATTTATAGTGAGAATTATGTGTCTTACAGTAAAATATATTATTATTTAAATTGTATGTATTTTTAAAGTTAAATTTTGACTATATTCTCATCCTTAAACTATGATAAATATATTTTTTTCATAAGTACAATGTTTATTTATGAAAAGTATTTTTCAATTTAAAATAATATATATTCATAAATTATTTTTATTAATAAATCAAATAAATGAAAGTACAAAATATCATAAAATGATTAATTGTTAAAAGTATGATTAATGTACTATTCAATATCTTACCTACTATTAAGTAGGTAGTAGATTAAGATTTGATTAAAAGTTGTGAAAAATAATTTTTTTAGTAAGATTTAAAATATAAGTAAATATGTCTGATTTTTATTTTATTCTAATTTCTAGATGAGAAGAATGTTATGACCTGTATAGCTCGATACACACAACCTATCAATGGCACGTCAAAAAGAAGTGCAATGTGGTTAGTTGATTTTCCACACTGCTCATCCATGAATGAAGGTTTGTATTAAAATTATTATTCTTATTTTTTGCTTTAACTCTTATAATATTATAAAAATATATTTTTAGGATATGGAAAATTCTTTTGCTTCCGTTACTGCAGCGGCTTGTCTTGTCTGGCTGAATCACAGCCAGTTGACCTTGACTCTGTGTATAAGTTAGCAGCAGACAGTAACGAGAATGCTAAACAGTCTAAAGTGTGTGAAAACTGTACAGAAACATGTGAAAATTCAGAAAAATTAACACAAACTGGAACTAAAATTATTGAAACTAAAGTTGATGTTCATGTTCAACATGTTGATAAAAAACTACCAGTTGCTGAAAACAATGACTACCTTAAAATCTGGTCAGATACTCCTGTTCCAGATTCCCCTCCTCCACCTCTTCCACCGCGAACTTACAAACATAAACCTTTAGAAAGAACTTGGGCAATGCCACCAACTACTAATATCCCGTTGGATGCATTACGTCAGTTAAAACCAAAAGGTTTAATGGATAATTCTGATTTTACCAATGTTTCTCCTATTGTTGAGTCTAAAGCACACAGACCTTTAACTAGAGCTTCTAGTCGAGCTGGAGATCATGTTAATATGAAATGTTCTGTTCAAAAAACATTGTCAAATGATACAAGAGAACACTCAAGATTTATGATGTTAACAGATGAAAATAGAAAGCCAAGAAGAACGGAAAGTAGAAGAGACACTACACTTCCACCAGGTAGTGGTTTTTAATTATTTTAAAATATAGATAATTAATATTCTGTTATTCAACCAGATTGGGAAGCTCGAATGGATAGTCATGGTAGAATATTTTATATAGACCATCTTAATCGAACTACTACTTGGCATCGTCCTTCTAGACAAACTTGTGATATGCATTATTATCAACAAAGACAACAATTAGACAGAAGGTCAATTTATCTATTCAATAATAATTTACTTTTATTTTATGCTTCTGCTTTATTAACTGTAAATATTAATTAGATATATGGTTAAATAATTTTAGGTACCAAAGTATACGTAGAACTATTTCACAAGAACCAGAATGTAACACATTATCTAGAACCGATTCATTACGATTAGATTCATCTAAAACTAAATTTAGAGATAATGCAAGTATAGCATTACAGTTTATTAGTAAAAAAGAATTTCCAACTTTACTGCAGCAAAATCAAGTATGATTGAATATATTTTGTTCTTAGTAAATGAATTAATAATTTATAACATTTTTTATAGAGAGCTTTAGCACTTTATAATAGCTCATCATCGCTTAAATATATTGTGCCTAAAATTCGAAATCATCCATCATTATTTCAACGGTATCAAAGTCATAGTGATTTGGTAAGCCTTTTGAATTTATTTGCCAATACAAGAATTACGCTTCCTAGAGGATGGACATCTAAAACTGATGCTGCTGGAAAGGTTAGTGGTTGTAGAAAAATAATAGATATACATATATACATATAATAACAATAATAAAAAAAAATTGTAAAATGTTATAGGTATTTTTTATGGACCATACTACAAAAATGACTACTTTTATTGACCCGCGTTTACCATTGAATGATCTTTCTGTGCCATTGCCGTCTACATCTCAAGAACCTCCAATACCTCCCCCGCGCCCAACTATTACGCATATTGATAGTATGCTGTGTGATACAGTGGATATACCAACAGCCTATAATGAAAAAGTGGTAGCTTTTATACGCCAACCAAATATATTGGAGATATTAGCTGAACGGTATCCACAATTGTCTACTGACCAAAATCTAAAAGATAAAATAAACCAAATAAGAATTGATGGTATTCCATCTCTAGATACATTTGGAAATGAACTAGAACTCAACATTTTATTAAGGTGAATAATATAATTATTAATTAAAATTCATAAGTTAAAATTTGCTTTTTTATTGCACTTTTATAAAACCATATCATCTGCAAATTTAATTTTTATAACCAACTAATTTATGGACAGTATTTTATTTTTAAATTGTTTTCTATTTCTATTTCTTTCAATATAGAAACAAGTCATATTAAAAAAATATCAGTTACTATTATAAATTAAATTGAAAAAACTAAAAATAAAGTATCAAATAATATTTATGGTTTTATCTTATAATTGTACAATTATTAATGTGTTATTAAAATATCCTTTATTAAAAAAATATTCAATTTTTTTTGGTTTTTATAAAATAATTTATCTAATTATTTTTTAAATCATTTACTTAATGAATCACATAACAGCTTTTTGAATATCACTCATATAGAAGATTTATAATAAGTCAACTTAATTTTAATTTTTAGTTTATTTGAGAACGAGATAATGAGTTATGTACCCGTTAGAGTCAGAGACACAAGAGTATCTCCTCAACAATCCCCCATAATGAATAGGGCAAATAGAACGGTTCCTCCATTCAAAAGAGATTTTGAAGCAAAACTTAGGAACTTTTACAAAAAATTGGAAACCAAAGGATATGGACAAGGACCAGGAAAACTTAAGTAATGTTGATGAAATTCTTAAAAATTATACCATTATTAAATTATTATAAATTCTTTAGGATTGATGTACGACGAGATCATTTACTTCAAGATGCATACAATAAAATAATGAGCATGCCTAAAAAAGATTTACAAAAATGTAAACTATCTGCACAGTTTGATAATGAAGAAGGACTTGATTATGGTGGACCATCTAGAGAGTTTTTCTTTTTAATATCCAGAGAATTGTTCAACCCCTATTACGGCCTTTTTGAATATTCGGCTAATGATACTTATACTGTTCAAATATCGCCTATGTCGGCGGCATTTGTTAATAATAAAGAAGACTGGTTTAGATTTAGCGGACGAGTTTTAGGTTTAGCATTAGTCCACCAATATCTATTGGATGCATTTTTTACTCGGCCATTTTACAAAACTCTATTAAAGCTGTAAGCATAAAATTTAATTTTTTTTATTAATTTAAATTATACTAATAAACTTTGAAATTTAGACCTATGAGTTTGAGCGACTTAGAATCTGTTGACCGAGAATTCCATCAATCATTATGTTGGGTACAAGAAAGAGATATATCAGGAGAAATGTTGGACCTCACATTTTCAGTTACTGAAGAAGTCTTTGGTCAAACAGTTGAAAAAGAATTGAAACCTGGAGGTCAACGTATTTTTGTCACTGATAAAAATAAAAAGGTCAATACATTAATAACTTAATATTTTTCTTGTATCTTTAATGTTAAAGTTCATTTTTTTATAGGAGTACATAGACAAAATAGTAAAATGGCGATTAGAGCGTGGTGTTACTGAACAAACAGGAGCTCTGGTTCAAGGATTTTATGATGTAGTTGATCCACGGTTAGTATCAGTCTTCGATGCTCAAGAATTAGAACTAGTCATTGCCGGAACTGTTGAAATAGATTTATCTGACTGGAGAAGTAACACAGAATATAGATCAGGTAATTAAATGTTTTGCCACTCTTAAATTGTAATTGTATTTAGAAATAAGTTAAATACAAGCTTTGTTTACCCAAAATAATTTAAAATTTTGTTAAAAATAAATTCAATGTATGTTTTTGTTAATTTTTAAAGTAATGAATAATAACTACATTTTTAATGTAATTAAAATTGGTACATAATAATTTTAAATTTTACTTAACTCAATGATTATGTATGTATTTTAAGTCCACAATAACATCACTGTAATGTCAAATATTTCTAAATTTTTAAATACACAATTAAAAATATTTGCCTACTGATTAATAACATTTATATTATTATTAATAATTATTGTAAAGATAAATAACTGTTATTTTGCATGTTTATAAAATTGCATTATTCTAACAATATCACAATTTATTTTAGGTTACCATGATGGACACCAAGTTATTAGATGGTTTTGGTCTTCAATAGAACAATTTACTAATGAACAAAGATTAAGACTACTTCAGTTTGTAACTGGCACATCTAGTATACCATACGAAGGATTTTCTGCTCTTCGTGGGTCTACTAGTGCTAGAAAGTTTTGTATTGAAAAATGGGGCAAAGCCAACAGTTTACCAAGGTACTTTTTTAAATATTATAATTTTCTATTAGGGTAAATTTAATATTTTTGTGTAATAATTTATACTTACAATGTAACAAAAATAATTTGGTTCAATATAATAGTATTAATTCACTAAGAGGTTTCATTTTAATGTAAAAAATTTTAATATCTGAAAAACATATTTATGTTTTAATTTATTTTTTATTTTTTAGGGCACATACATGTTTCAATCGTCTTGATTTACCACCATACACTACTCAAAATTTACTTTGCGAAAAACTATTGTTAGCTATAGATGAAAGTAATACGTTTGGAATGGAGTAATAAGTGTCTTTTTATATTTTTTTTTATAGCTAAATTCAGGCTAAAAACGTAGAAATTACGATTTATAGACCAGAAATTAATTATTGAACATTTTTAAGATTTTTTTTTTTTTGTTATTTTATATATAAAAAACCTATAGAGTGAAAATAATTATATTATCATTGTAAATTTAATATTTAAACAAAATTTATTTATTATTTATGTTCAAAAATGTTTTAATCTAGTTATTACCATTACATCCTGTAACAAATAGCCTAGTAATGACAGGATATGGTTATGATTCCCTTACATTTATTTTATTTACTTTCTTGTTATTCTGTTAAAACTCGACTAATACTCTCACATCTTGATGTTTAAGAAAAGAAATACTCATTTGTTACTGTTAATATTTTTATTTTATTTGTATTATTGCTTTTCCTAAAATTTGCTATTAATTTTTTAACTGACTTCTGGCGCTATACAGAACAATAGCGACTTGTTGAATCTAAAGAATAACATCGACAAACACAATCAGCGACTGGACATTCCAAGTGATTCCTAAGAAAAAAATGATAAATAAATAAATTTTTATGTATATCATGTATTAAAGTGTATAACTATTTGAATTATTACTTAAACCAGTCACTGATATGATTAGAATGACCTCCGTGATTACATGTAGGACACCATGAAAACCAATACGAAAAACTATTAACACTTTGCCCAGTTAATACATATGAACTGTTAGATGTTAATTGTTTGCCAGATGTTTTTCTTAATGGTACTTTGGCACTAGCAGTGCCTAAATGTGCAAGACATAACGCACATCGTGGCAGTGGACTTTGACAATTAGGACATGATGTAAACTGAAATAAATATTATTAATTAAAAATACATATCAATATTGGAATAGACAAAACGCTAGTTACATTATTTTTAATACAGAATAAAAAAATTCAATTTTTATGATAAAGTTTAGTACTTTAGTTGTAAGGTGTAACTATTAAGATAATTTTAATAAAGAACATAACACATAAGTTTAACCAAAGAATATTTTAAATTTCAGTTAAATTGTTATATATTTGATAGGATCTTCAAGTTTTCTTGTTATCATCAAGATGAATAGTTAAATTCCTAAGAATTTTTATATTTTTACTATATTGGGCTAGGATAAATTAAAATATAAAAATTTGAATATTGACAAAAGATTCTAGAAATGTTGACTATAAAAGTCACTTCAACAGTTAAAGCACTGCAAGTATTTAAAGAATCATAATTTTCCTTGATACATACTTTAAAATTGTTTGATCCATTTTCTGTTTGGTCTTTTATTTTTAACACTTTTGTTTCTTTTTCATTTTCTTTCTCTTTTTCATCAGCTGCTGGACAGATATTTTTTCCACAGTAATTGCAGGTTAAAAATACATTTTGGGGCGGAGGTTTAACAGCTTTGAGGGCTATATCAAATTTGGCTCGTATATGCCACATTCGCCATTGGTTTAACATTTCTCGATAACTAATTAAAAGTTAAAAAAGATTTAATTCAAAATATAATTTGGGAAATTATAAATTAAAAAACCAAAATAGAACTAAAAGATTCATACCTATTGATCCAACTCATCATCACTGCATTTTCATGAACAATTTCACTTGGGATTGTCTTTAAGACTAATATACTAACTGTCTGAATATCTCCTGTACTGTCTAAATATCTTTGTAGTAATGGAACTACATCTGGAGACGACCCTAATAATAAAAAAAACATTCAAATCGGTAATCATTAATGTTATAGATTCTTTATTTTATAATGATTTGTGTTTTTTTGTTTATTTATTTTTTCAACTTTAATATCTTTTTGGTGAATTTATATGGTACTTTAAAGGTCAAAAGTAAATAATACATAACACTTTTAACTGAAAACCGTGAATTTGTATACAAAACCAATTATCTAAAATCACTTCTTATTTCATTTAATTTAAAAACAAATAGCTATAAATACTTGAAATTTTTATCAAATGTTTATAAAAGTATTTTCTTAGTCGGTGGTGACCAACGGCCAGCAATCATTTATTAACCGACCCGTCAATGTAATTAAAATTAAAAATATAACATTTATAAAATATTTCTTATATCTTATCTTATTATTGTCAATTACATATATTTGTACTTAATATTTATATTTAATTTAAAAACAAGCAATATGTAATAAATAATTAAATTTATTAATATACTAATATTAAGATATAACTAAAATAAAATATAACATTCAAAGAAAAGAAAAAGTTTAAATTCTTGGTCCACTAAGTATTTTTAATTTTTGTATGGCCCCTTGGTAAAAAAAAAAGGTTGGTCACCACTGTTCTAAACCTATGCTGGAATAAGATGACCAGTTGTGCATAACAGGTCATATAGTCAAAACATCTTCAATGTCGAATGTCACTATTTACAAATCATGCACAGTCACAATTTAGTTGTACAAAAACTAACATGAAGACGTCTGCCATCTGGTCATTGTATTATAGCCTAGGTATAAATGATATAAATTGAGTAAAACTCCAGTCATTTTTTATTAGTTTGAATTTAGTCAAAATATCAATAATTTGCAAATTAGTTAAAAATTCATACCCAAGATAAGTAAATGTAATACTAGGTTTCTCATAAGTCATAAGTTATTACAAGAATTAAAAAATTAATAGTGATTCTATAAACATTTATATAAGTGTAATGTTAAATTTATTATTCTTACGTAAAAAAAACTGTTTATTTTTATATTTTACTTTGCAATCTTTATAGCTAAGAAACTAAAAATTGAATACTAGGTTCTTTATATATTCATATTATAATCAAAAAATCAAAAAATATAAAAATGTAAATATTTTTTTTAAAAAGATGAAATTTGTAAAAATTATGTATCTAAATGTAGAATAACAATTTTAGTTATTTTGTTGAAATTTAAAAATCTTATTTAAATCCTTGCAGTTTTTATGTTTTATTATTTTTAATACATAAAATGAGATATTTAAATAACATTTTTTTCTTAACTCTACTCCTATTATTTGCCAAAATATAGTTATCTTCTTTTTGCTTTAAAAAAAATTTACCTGTTAAAAATATAGCAGTTAAATTTCCTTGATCTAATAATTTATCTGTAATTGTATTAATATATTCTGTTAATTTTACATCAGACAAAAAAATTGAAGCAAATGCTATTCTGTCTTCTAATGGTATGCCAACTTCATTCTGAAAATATATTGAAGCACAAATTAAAAGCAAATATTGATTTTAGAAAATGATATATTTACCAAAACAGCATCATGCGATTCTGTTTCTGATGTAAGAAAAGCAAATGCTGCTCTCAAATATGGATCAGTTAGTTTTTCTCTAGTTCTAGAACATAATTCACGCCACATGCTATATTTATCAGGACTATAACCTAAAAATATATATTTTAATTAACTAGATTAAAAAGTTAATAATTATTAAAATATATAATTATATATTTAAATATAAAAAAGTTAGTAAGACAATTAATTCATAATTTTTTAAGATTAAATTTTGATTGTCTGTCTATTATGTTAAAAATTACTTGTACATATTAAGATACAACCACTTATAAAATTATTTAATTAAACTCTATCCAGCGAGAACACGTTAATTCTACCCCTTCGCCATGGTGGAATCAGTTTCAATAGAAAGACGTTGTGTAGGGATGCACAGATTTTCATCGAGCCGCGATGTATTCACTTGCTGGACAAGGTATAGGTTTTTTATTTTGAATTTGACATCATTTAGATATTTAGCCATTTAAAAAAATTGTGATTTTTTAGAATTAAATAGGTTATTATATAATAGTAAAAATAATATATTGTCATTTATAATTTAATTTAATACTTGTATTTAAAGTAGATTCATTAAAATATGATCAATTTGAATACTTTCTAGTATTTCAAAATCATTTTTTTTTTTTATTTAGAAACAACTAAGGAAAGTAAATATAAAGTAAATTTTGGTTTAAAAATACCTTTTTATTTTTTTTTTATTAGTATATAATTAATGATAATTTATACTCCAAAAAATGTATTCAAGAAGGAAAAAGTTATGTATTATTTTCTGAGATAAGACATTTAACGTAATTTTATGACTTGTGGACATTCTAATTATTAAAAGAAGAATTATCAAGTATTACCAACCTCTTTTGATACTTAATAGAATTTAACAAAAGATACAAATGTATCATTGCTTTGGAAATTTAAGACAATTCTTAACACTCATTTAAAAATAATACAATATTTTGCACCGAAATAAAAATACTATTTATATTTTTTTTGTTTACCTTTAAATATTAATATGTATATATATCATGAATAATATTTTAATGTAGTGTTTTTGATAAAATAACAAAAGTATATTTAAACAGAGTTATACCTGATAAAGCCATTGCAATCATGCTTAAATTGGGTTGTTGATTTGCACCTTTATTCAATGTTTCAATGGCATCACGCATTCTTAAATTAAAAATTGCTATAGAAGCTGCTCTAGTATGAGCATTTTCATTTTCTAATTTTCTTAGCAAAGCAGATATATGTAATGCATTATTACGATCAAATCCCCAGTCACATAAAAATAATGCATTATCTCTGGCCGGACTCCTAAAATATAAGAAGCTCTTATTAAAAATCTACTATTTAATAAGTTTAAAATATACTCAAACAAATATTTTATTAATACTATTATAAATTTAAACTATAAGTTATTTTTTATTTAATATAAAAAAAAAGAATATAAACCGAGTCTAAATACAATGAAATATCTAAAAACCAATACTAGTTATTAAGATATCAAATCGACACATTTAAATGAATTAAGAGCCACTGTGTAATCTTTATGTAACATCTGAATCAGCTTGTCAAACTTAAGGTACACTACAGGTATTTAATTAAGCGGAAACTTGGTATTTAAATTAGTCTAGAATAAAATTTTTTTTCCAATATACTTGATAATGTTAACATTATACATACCGATATGTTTTTACTGTGCCTTGAATATCGACCCACTGCATATGCTTTAATTCTGATTTTGGCATAGAAGATCCAGAATCTAAACCTAGAACAGTTCTAATATTTTTTTTTCAATTATAAATATGTTAAAGTTCTTTGACTATAGTTTATCGGAAGTGACTTCATATATTCTTAAGTATTTTTAAAGGTATAATTTAAAAGTAAAACTGACTTAAGGCGATATATCTAAATACTTCAAATCTTGTAAAAGCTATAATTATTTTAAAATATATTTCATAAAGACAAAACTTGAGAATTCTATTTACTTCAATATTGAACTATTAATTACATGGAGATTTAATTTTGAGAGTATATTAATGTTTGGAATTTGTATATAATTGTATTTGTAATAAAACATTTAAAGATTTACTTACCATACTATTTTTTGTTAATTATGAAAAGTTAGCTTATCAAATAAATTGATTTATTTAAAATTAGTTAGTATGATATTTAAATATAAAGAAACCATGGTTAGGTTTGACTTTCAAACATAAATTAATTTGGAGTAACTGAAATTATAAAAATTGCTTGACAAATTAATTATATTAGTTCCCTGTATCTTAGAAAGATACTTACTTTATTCCTGGAAATGGCACATTTGGAGTTGTAGGCACAATACCATCCTTAGTAACTTTCCTATTTAAATCCAACCAATTCCATACATTTTTTATGATAGGATCATCTACAAGTTTAGCGTTCTCTGCAAAGTCCTAAATAAGTAAGGAACAAAGATAATAAAATTAATTTAAAGAATTGATAATTTAAAATATCTATACTTTAATGCCATATTGTGAAAACGCACGCATTTTAATAATAGTTGATATATCTTCAAATGAAGAATAAATCAAGTCTTTATCACTAATATATTTAAGATTATGTTGCCCATATGTCCAAGCTATATTTGATTTAGTAGACCAATTCAAAGTCATCCTCTCAAATACAAAATAATCATTTAAGACACCTAAAATAATTAGATAAAATAAATTTAATACTAATAGAAATAAAATTGATTGTAACAAAATATTACCAGTTTGAGAAATAGCTAATAGTCTATTTTCATGAGTTGGATGCCATGAAAATGAAGCTAAATGTATGTTGCCTTGTCCAGGATGTACAGTTCTTTCTAAAGCTGAAGGTTCTGCTTCATCCATGCTTTGTTGCATATCATGTAAGCTTATAGCCATAGTGTCTTTTTGTAATGACCCTAATAAATTATGCCTAATGGAATAAATTTCATGATGTATAAGCCGGTGTTCAAGTAGGAAATATACTTATAATTTATGTATTTAAATTAAGTAAATAAAATAAAATATAAGATTTTAAACATTTATATGTTAGTAGATCATTACACAATAAAAGTCAAGATTTTACCTTGTTGGACACCATTGAACTTTAGAAACACTTTTACTTTGTGTTAAAGTTACAACAGGTTTTTCTAAATGCCTTGAGTCCCACAAAACTATACTATTATCACAATACGAAACAATATGGTTATTGTTATATACAGCTATATTAATACCATATACTGCTCGAGTTTGAGTTACATTTGTTGATTTAGATGCATCTGAAAATTCAATTTTATAAAATTAATTGAATAAATAAAAAAAAAAGAAGAAATCAATTAATCTTAAAACTACCAATTAATAATTATAAAGTTACATTTTAACTAAATTTACCTCTAATATCAATGCAACGAATGGTTTTACCATTACAACTAACAGCTAAAACATGAGGAGATGAATTAAACCAAGCTAAAGAATGAGCAGTTTCTCCCGTTCCATAATCAAAGAACGGTTTTCCTGGTGATAATTCAGCATTAATCAAAGGACTTTTTTCTACATCCCATACTTGAACACATTGATCTGAACGATGTCTATCCAAACCACAAGCTAACAAATTATAATTAACTGGATTCCATGATATAGCATTACACTGACGAGAAAAGCGTGAATCTAAAAAAATATAAAAGCTATGGGCTATTTTTTTCTTTTAATTTAATTAATTTCTTACTTGGTCCTAATTCAAGTCCAGCTAATGTATTATTGACTGTTGCTAAGCCAAATGTACAAAAAGTCACTTTACCGTTAGCATGTCCAATAGCAAGCATAATTTCAGACTCTGGTTTTGGATATATATCAATACATTTAACATAACGGTGATTTGTACTTGTTGCTAACAAATTAGCTGATGTATTAGAAGACAAAACTAAACCTATAATTTTTTTTTAATATTATAGATTGAAAACATAAATATAAAATATAAACAATTATGTATGAATAATTAATAAAACCTTTTGGAATGTCACTACTTTTTGAACCTTCAGAAATAGCAGTGTTTATTACTTCATACATTCGAATGTCAGGACCCCATGTGATAAATTTATTTTTATGTACAGGAGACCATTGTACTTCCAGTTTTGGTACATCTCCCCTAGACATAAAAATATTATTCAATAAAATGCAAAAACAATTAAAAGAGTATAAAACTATAAAGTATAAATAGGTATGTATTTAAATAATGATACTTAAATTATAAAAATAAAATTACCGAGAAACAAACATATTAACAATATTTCAATTCAAACTTCAAAGTAGTAACAATCATTAAATTACAAACAAAATGTTTATATTTTATAATTTAGCACAGAACCTTACATTTCCAAAACTCTATAATAATAATCTGTTTTAAAATGCAATTTCTAATTATAAAACATTCTTTTACATTTATATTAATTATGTTAGCATGACAAATGAAAACAATACCAGTTATTGGAAAAACATATTTAATATTTATCATATATTATAAACATCATTATGATATTATTTATTATCTTAAAACGTCTCATGCGTTGATAAAATAAGATAATCAATGTGATTTTTCTACACAGGCTAACTTGCTAAACAACAGTACAACTGGTTTTTATTTGTTAATTTGTATTCTGTAATATCAGTGTTAAATTAAAAATCATTTTATATAAGTTTTCAACCAAAAATTTTATTTGTATTGAATCATTTTAATAAAATTGTTGTATTGTTCTATATTTTTTGCGAAATAATAAAAAATGAGTAGAGAAGAAAATATAAGTAAATAATAGTAATCAATATGGTAATGACTAATGACTATATTATGTAATGAGTATGTTCCAATTTTCAAATTGTTGCTCCTAGATAATAATTGAGTAACTAGTTACCATGGTCATAGTGTATATTGTTGGTGTACCATGAATGGCCGCCGACCCGACCCGACCCCTTTCTCTATCATCCGTTATTTGCATGTTGCAATCCGTTTTTCGTCTAGTCACTTTTCTCAGCGACTCAGCTGCGTTATTACTTGTTTTAAGACCAGCATTTTCGCATGATATATTTATTCAACGTGTTCTGGTAAGATTATTATTTTAAATTAAATTATATTTAATTTCGATAAGGTAGTGAAACAATTTAGGTCCATAGTGATGCTCTTGGAGAGAGGGGTTCAAAATTTTTGTAAAAATTGTGAAAATTGATAAGACTTTATATTTTCATTTCTGTTCCATATTTTAATCGTCTGTAATTAGTACATTATTTTATCTGTATCCAAAACTCAAACCATTCATTCATTTCATTTAGAATAGTTGCTAAACGTTCATTATAATTTTTGAATGAATATTCATGCATAAAATTATTTAATAAAGTTTATAATATAGGTATATGTAACCAAAGAGTTATTTACTTATGAATATAATATCTAATAATATACTTGTTTTGATAATATTAATAAAATGTACATTTGTAACTCATTTGATGCTGTTTAAGGTAGTTAATTTCTTTTTTAATAGTTAATACTCAAATTAATATTTTATAAAAGGTAACCTGTTTATATACATTAATTTTAAAATTATTGTTAAAATTGACTTAATTTGTATTATTATTAATTCTTGTTTTTTAAATTTAAATATATTGTTTATAGTGTAATTAAATAAATTGGTCATTGCTACAAATTCAATTCAAAAATAAATAAATAGTTCATATTATATTAAGTGTTATGGTACATTTGGATTACATAACATACACTACATTAATTAGTAATGAATATTTATATTCTGGGATACTAGTGATGTACTTTCCTACATCCTTGGATATATTTTTCTTTAAAAATAATCGTTAATCAAAAAGAAGTAGTAATTTATTGTAATGCACAAATAATAAGTAATGTGTAAGTCAATTTAAATAAAAACTATTGTTTCTGTAATGGTAGATTAATAAAAACTGTTAAATTTATTATAACATTATTTGTACTGTGATAAAACATACCTCAGTTAAACAATCAGTTATTCTGCACAGTATCAGTGTATTCTCTAGCTGGACAAAGTAGAATAATTAGGCAGAAAGTAATCCTATCATGGATTTTATTTCATTTGTGTTACCATAAAAAAAAAATATATATAATAATTATAGATGTAAATTGTAAAGGTTTATACCTTTTTCTAATAAGGATTTACTTTAATTCTGAACAATATTATTTATGTTAATATAATAATATTCATATTTCAGTATGTTCATAAGATTATATTTATCATATCTATAATATAAATAAATATAAAATTATACCAGTTATATTTTTTATATTTCAAGTTCCTCCTTCATTAAATTTATAAAAATTAAAGAAAATATCTTATTGATATTGATAATAGTACACATTAAAAAGGGAAAGAACAATATATTAATTATGTATTTAAATTATTAATTTTAATGAAAGAAAATGATTGTTTTACTATTTATTTAATGTATGGAACTCGTTTATTTTATTAGTTCCATTAAGTCTGCAAAGTTAATATTAACACTGACTGCTGATGTTGACGCATCGTCGACAAATTGTTTTTGTTCTATGCGGCGGGTGTCGATGCATCGTCGACAACCTGTATTACTTTTTGACCTCTCCCAATAATACCTGCATACAACAAGCTATTTGTGTTTGCGCCTCCTCACAGATAAAAAGTTGAAATTGTTTAATTCGCGGTGGTGTGAAATTCCAGATATTTTTATATTATTACTACTATACTTACTACTATTATTATAAAAATATTCCACTCAGGAAGTCGCTCAGGTCAATACATACTGCATTCAAAGTGTTAAACAAAAACCAACTTTAACTCAAAAAAACCTGACACTGTAGCTTTTAATAATATTTAATTATTAATCTTTTTGTTTTATTATTTACTTTTAGAGTTATAATTTTAAAATAGTACTCCAATAATAACAAAATTGATACAAGTGTATACAAGTTTCCGTCGTGATATAATTAAAAATCCTTAAATATGGATACATCGTCTTTAGATTCAAGTAATGACTTTTTGATTGAAAATGAAACTAATTTGGAAATTAATACATGTAATATTTGCAAGTAAGTTATTTAATACTTTTTATTTGTGTTTTTATATTAATACAATTATTTTGTTACAGGAATGAGTATATGTGTCCAAGGGTACTGAACTGTTTGCATGTATTCTGTGAAAAATGTATTTTACAACTTGTAAATGTTAACTCAATGTTTAGTGTTCTTAACATAATATGTCCTACATGCAGTCAACCAACAACTGTATATATTTCATTATTATTATTATTTTTTTTTTTTATAATGATCTACTATGCATTTTGATAAACTATTTATAATTAATATTTAGACTCAATTAAATCGTGGAACTTTGACATTACCTCAAGACTATGTGACTAGGGATATTCTTGAAGTTGAAATGTTAAAAACCCATAGACTAGTTTGCAAATCTTGTAGAGATAATAAAGAAGCAACTCATAAATGTATTACTTGCTGCAATTTTTTGTGTTCTGGTTGTGAAAGTATGCATAAGGTATTGTTTTAAATGTTATATTTTAGTTATTTATACTTAAAGGTATAAATAATTTTGATGGTTAAACATTTTTTTTTATTTTGATTAGATGCTTGTGACGCCTGGACAGTATCATTATATGGTATCCATTGAGGAAATGATTCAGAGTGCTCAGGATAAAACTGCTCTACATAAAATGGTTTTATGTGAAAAACATAATAATGAACAAATGGTGTACTATTGTAACACTTGTAATGTAAGTTATAATTTTTACTAAGAAAATGTTATACCCACATGTATTGTCTGTCTTACTTACGTACATCATAGCAAATTTGTGTTCAGTAGAACACATTTTGTAATATTAGTTTTAATAATGGAATAAATTTACCTATTATCAAATTTAAAGTTGAGAATATTATTTAGAAAATGTCATATGTACCTCTATTAGTATAAGGTCTATGTATGTTTTTAATTTTTATTGATATCATCATTTTAAAGTGAGTTATGAACATTATTTGTTTAAAACTGCAGTATTTTACATAGCTATAATTCACTTTAAAATCATAATATCAATAAAAACCTATGACATTTCCAAGATAATATTCTTACCTTTAAATTTGATTATAAGCAAATTTACTTTAATATTAAAGATATTGTAAAACGTGTACTGCTGAATGCAAATTTCTTATGATGTACATTAGTAAGACAACATATGTGAGTATTATCATCCTCTTAATATCTGATCTAAAATGCATTTTTTTTCCTAATTTTTAATCTTAGTTTAAAGTTAAATGTATTAAATATACTAATTTATTTTAGAAAAGAATTTAATTGCATTTTAGAGAAACTCATTAATTAACTTCACACTTATTTAATTATATTTTAGCTAAATAATGTAATATCCCCGGTTTCTAGAATAAGATTTTTCTCCTATATGATAACGAATGTAATACAAATAAATATAGATTTGTATTAATTTAATAAAATTATTATAATTTATCAATAATACAAAATTATACTTATAGGAGTTAGCTTGTACTAAATGTCTCAATATACCTTCTCCAAGGACATGCCAACATAGTTATGATAGTCTTTCCAATGCTTATAAAAAATATGGAACCGAGTTAGAGTATTTAGTACGCGAAAGTAAGAATGTTATGAAAAATGTTTCAACTTTACCAGCTACTTTAGAAAAAGCACTGGACAATTTACAAACTTCTCATGATCATGTAAAATCAAACGTGGAAGAAACTTTTCATGTAATTATATTATTATAATTTCATACATTATGTAATGTTTTAACAATTATTTTTTTTTTAGAGTTTTAAAGCTATATTAGATACATGTAAAAATGAGGTATTAGTGCAGCTTAAATCCTCCCAAAAGCAACAAGAATTAAAAATAATGGATAAATTTGAAGAGTATAATATTCATTTTCAAGTTACTTAAATGTTTATTAATAAATTAATTTTTATTTTAAGAGTGAAGAAAATCACTGACAACATCAGTGGAGTGCAACAATTTGCTACACGTCTATTAGAAAATGGAAGTGAATCTGAAATTATGGCATTAAAAAAATTAATTTTTACTCAAATGCTTCAGCTATTTGGTCAAATACCAGATGTTGATGTGGATGCTAAACTTATGTATTCTCCTGATATTAGTGGATTTGAAAATCATTGCCGAGTAAGAAATCATTCATGTAAAACTATTTAATTAGTCATATTTATTTTATTTTATTATAATAATGCAATATGGGCTTTGTCCAATTAATATTTATAGAAATATTTTGGCCAAATTGAAACAGAACAAGGGATGAATGTTGCAGTTGCACCTATCTCTCCACCTACTCCAAGAACCAATTTTTTAACTGACCGTGTGTTTCCTTCACCTATGTTGTCACCAATGGTCGATTCACAGATATTTGATTTAAACTTAGCTCGCTTATGTTCATTAAATGTTGATGATAATCCTATTTTATCAACAATGTCATCTCCTGATTCATTGGGTGATTTATTGAACACACCAACTAGTTTGGATGGTAATTTTGCGTTGAATAACTTACAAGCACTTGCTAAACTAGATAATTTGAATACCAACAATAACAATAATAGTAAGATTTATTATTTTTAAACTTAAAATAAATAATATTTTATTATATATATTATATTATTTAGGTATGCTTCAAAGCCTGATGAGTCCATTAGTTTTGAATCAATCTGGCTTAGATCCATTTTCTGTTGGTAGTGTGTCATCTATGAGTTCTCCTACAACTACTTTATCTCCTGGTAATTTTTATATTTAAATAAAAATATTTATATATTTTAATATATTGATAATGAAAATGTGTAAAACGAATATATTTTAGATATTTATGGAGTAGCTACTAATTCAAGTTGGTACAGCAAAGAAAGAAGAGCTCCACCAACTCGACCAAAACGTCATTCTAGTAGGCCTAGCATGGATATAGTAGCAAAATTTGGTCAGATGGGGAGTGGTCTTGGACAATTCCATTCACCTCATGGCTTTTGTCTTAGTCCTACAGAAGATATTGTTGTTGCTGATACGCACAACCATCGGATTCAAGTAATTTTTGTAAAAAACTAATTAAAATTTATTTAAAACTAAATGTTTTTAGGTATTTGAAAAAGATGGTACTTATAAGACTGAATTTGGCAGAGAAGGGAAAGAGGATGGATACTTATTTTATCCTAGAAAAGTGGTTTTCTTAAACCATAATCAAATAGTTGTTTGTGATCGTGGTTCTGATCGATCCAGAGTACAGATATTTGAATATCCTACGGGTAAATTTATAAAAAAGATTCAGGTTCAATTTATTGAAATTGTTGCTGGAGTGGCTGTGACTGCTAATGGACATCTTGCACTGGTTGATAGTGTACACCCTACAGTATTTGTTTTAAATGTAAATGAAGATAACGGTATAATGAAATGGTTTGATTGTGCTTCATATATGGAAGAACCATCAGACATTATTGTCAGAGGTTTGTGCTTTCAAATAAAATTCATCCGTGTAATATGTATTTATTATTATCTTCTTTTTAGATGATGATTATTATGTTTGCGATTTCAAAGGACACTCAATTGTAGTGTTTAATGATGAAGGTGTGTGTTTAAGACGTATTGGTGGTGAATACATCACTAGTTTTCCGAATGGCATAGATATATCGGAAAATGGAGAAATATTAGTTGGAGATTCTCATGGCAATCGTTTCCATGTTGCTGTTTTTTCTCATGATGGCACTCATTTAACAGACTTAGAGTGTCCTTATATTAAAGTAAGTGTATTATAATAGTGATTTAAATTGGAGTATATTGTAACTTGATGTATGTTTTTATAAATTAATTTTATTTATATAGGATAATATAAATACAGTGAAACCTCTAAATACCGGATACCCTCAGTCGCTGAAATTTTGTCCTGTATTTAGAGAGAAAGATATAATATTAGAGAAATAGAAAATTGAAATTATAATTAAAAAATTGATTTATTTATTCAAAGTTATTTATTCATGTATTAAAAAAATCAGTTGCTTTAGATTGTTTCATGTGTTAATGCATTTTCTAATTCCACAAAGTTATGTTAGAAATTATTAAGATCAAAAGTTAAAATGTCATAAAAGTGTCTATTATTTAGAGTGTCTTGTATTAAGAGGTTTTCTTATAGAAAATTAGTGAAAATGTCCCCGTTCCTCTAAAAATGTCTACTATTTAGAGATGTCCATTAACTGTTAAGGGAGGTTTCACTATATCTTAAATCAGACTTTTTTTATTTGAATTAAAGCACAATAAAAATTATTTAAAAAAATAAAAGAATCCTTAAATTGATTTTTGAAAAAAAAATCTAGTATAATAAAAATTATGGTGTATAGTATAAAAATATATAGCTTGTACCATCATGTTATTATTGAATGTTGGTATAAAAACTAAAATATTCAGTTGTTACATTTTATACTTATCTTACATTTCTGTTAAGATTTAGTAGTAACAAATTTATGAATTTTTATACTTTAATTAAAATAATTAAATTTGTTTTAGGTGTCTCGTTGTTGTGGGTTGAAAATAACTAGTGGTGGTCATATTGTAACTTTAGCAAAAAATAATCACCATGTTCTTGTTTTGAACGCAACTGTGTAAGTGACTCTAAAAAAAAAAATCTAAAAAGCTTTCTCCCGAAAATGTATTTGTTAACTTATTTTTCCTGTTATTCTTCAATTTTTATTATATAAATAGTTAATTAATTTTTGAGACTGCTCGAAGTGCATTTTTTTGTTTTTCTAGATTTAACAAATTTATTTTTATTTTTAAGAACACTGACATTTTACTGACTTTCTTTTCTTTTATATTATTATTATTATTATTATTAAATTAATTTATTTCCTCAACAAGAAAAAGTAATTTTAGTTCCTATTTATTAAAAGGTAAAAAAATGTATGAGCTGTTTTTGTTTTTATTTTAAAAGTCTCATAATATTAAATTTCTTGTATTTTTTTTTTTAAATATCATAAATCATTTATTATATACATAATATATATTATTATTATTTTTTTTTTTGTAAATAATGGACGTTTACCTCGTTTAAACAATCTAGTGAACATTTTAGTCAAATTAATCTAGATATAGGCAAAATTTTTGAAATTTTTATTATATATTTATATATATATATACTCATACATATTATATAACATGCATGTTGTTTAATTGTTAGTTACTCGTTATGGTGTTCTCATACGTAATTGCAATATTAAGATATTATTTTTTTTTTTGTTATTTTGGTTACTAATTAGTACCAATTGTAATTTCTTTGTTATTACTTTTTTTTAACACCTTAAAATATACAAGTTTTTTTTTATTTTTCGCTCAAACTTTAACGTTCCGTGATAATATAACAAACCTGTTAAGCTTATTTAAAATATATATTGCGATACATTTTTAACAACTTTTTTCTTGGTTCTACATTCATATCATAACATGAAATTAATTTAAATATCTAGTCATCTAACTGAAGCCATTTTTTTCATAATGGCCATAAGGCATAAAAAATAAATAATAAGTCAATTTCATGATATAATTGCTGAACTAAAAATGGATTTAATTTTAAATAGTTAATAATATTAGAACCAAGAATCAAATGTTTATCACTAATTGTTGATGACAAGATATCTGCTCTTGTTTTACAAATCTTTTTATTTATTTTGTAAATGTGAAAATAAAATGTTTAGATAAAATTCTTCCTTGTCATAAACATATTTATCATAATTATATTATATTAAATATTTAATTTTGTTGTAAATATTTAAGAAGACTGAATTGCTAAAAAATATTAGGTGATATTTTTGTTATTTTTTTTCTTTTATTTTTAAGAACTAAGGAAATTGTTTTATTTACCGAATTATTTATATCTATTCTATATTATTATTATGTATTATTTTAAGTTGCAATAAAACAATTTGTTTACTCTATATAAGCAGATAATTATATACAAAAACAATGATAACAATTACATACAACAAAATGTGTAATGCGTTGTGAGTTTATGACCTTGTTGATTCCTAATAAGTCATATGGCACGTGTGTTAAATTAAATTACAAAGACTGTTCAGTTATCTTTCAATTAGCTGCAGTTATAGTTGTGTATAAGTGGTCCAATAGATATGAATATTGTCACAAAGTATTTTAACTGCAATATTTTGAAAGATGGAAAAATTCTTACACAAGATCTATGGGTCGTTGATGGACAAATAGCTAATCCAGAAATTATTTTTTATGATAAGAAAAAAATTCCAGACATTGAAATTGATTGCCTAGGATCTTTAATAACTCCTGGATTTATAGATTTACAAATCAACGGTTAGTATTAAGTAAAATATCTTATTATAAATCTAACATAGCTAAAATAACTGTTTGTTTTATTCTCATCATCTAATTTGATGATTTCCAACCAACATTAGTCTATAGTTCCACAAATCAAAGTTGCAAAAACGTTGATGGTTACATTAAATGTTTATTTTAATAATTAAAGAAGATTACCCGTGTTCTTTTTTTTCAATTATATTATCTATATGACCTTGTTACCAAAGATAATATGCAGTTAACATTATTTAATACTATTCAACTATTGACAAGACATTATAAACTGTGTTATTCAAAGAACAAACTTTGATTTATTTACAAAACAAAAACATAAAACTTTGTTTGCTATTTTAATTTGAAATCTTGATATTCTTGCACATATTTATATATTAATGAATACACACAGTATTTATGTATTTTATGATTGTTATCTATAGCTAATTACTGTGATATTTATTTTAAACTATATCTATTGAATGTTAAAATAACTACAGCTGCAAGACTAGCTAAGACTAATGGTCTCTTTGGCTCTCCCTAATTTTCCATTAATAAATATAATATATTCAACGCTAACTTAATATTTAATAAATTTAAATTTCCAATATTTTTCAATAAACTAAAGTATAGTATTATATATGTAATATGTTTACCATGTATTTTTCATTTACTGTGCGATCATTATACAACATTAGAAATAAATAAACTAAATAAGGAAGTTTTGTGTTGGATTGTATAAAAAAATCATCGATTAATTTAATTCATTAAAATGTAATCGACCTTTCAACCTAACCTAACCCTTTATTTAAAGGACCAATAGCTCACTATTACTAATTTATCAAATGTTAAGTAATTGTTTATGAAATATAACTTTAAAATATAAAAAATAACATGTGTATAGGGGCTTTTGGAGTTGATTTTACTCACCATAGAGGAGATGGACTTGATATAGTTAGAAAAGGATTATTACAATATGGTGTTACTGCATTTTGCCCTACAATAGTTTCAACGACCAGTTCTAATTACCATGAAGCAAGTATAGTATTAAACTACTTTTAAATTATTTTGGTACAATGTATATTAATTTTTTATGGAAATTCAAAACTATTTAACTGGTATATCTTAATATCAATATAATGAAAACATTAAAAATGTATTAATGTAATAATTTTATAATTTATTGATATTAATAATTTAAAATATATTTTATTTGCAGATATTACCAAAGTTCAAACGTTGTCGTGGTAATGAACAAGGAGCTGCAATTTTAGGGGCACACGTTGAAGGTCCATTCATTAGTAAACTAAAACATGGTGCACATAGCCTTCTTAATATAAAAAGCTTAGAAAATTCTAATCTAACAGATACTTATGGTAGCTTGGACAATATAGGAATAGTTACTCTTGCTCCTGAACTTAATGGTTCAATGGAAGCAATAAAACTATTATCCAGTAATGGAATTGTTGTATCATTAGGACACACGTCATCAGATATGGAAACTAGTATACAAGCTGTAAAAAATGGAGCTACATTTATTACACATTTATTCAACGCAATGCTTTCTGTAGGTATACTTTGGTTTCACAACAACAATTATTTGAACAAATTGTGTTTGTAGTTTCATCATAGAGATCCAGGATTGATTGGACTCATAGCATGTCCACCTAGGGTTGAGAAGCCATTATTTTTTGGTGTTATAGCTGATGGTACTCATACGCATCCGGCAGCATTAAAAATTGCCCATAAAATTAACCCAGAAGGACTTGTGTTGGTGACAGATGCATTGTCAGCTATAGGACTAGCAGATGGAATTCATCATTTGGGTGATAAGCAGATTGAAGTAAAGAATTCAAAAGCATACATTGCAAACACAAATACATTATGTGGAAGTGTGACTTCCTTAGACGAATGTATGAGATATTTTATTAAAGCAACAAGTAAGTTCAAAACTTAAGTAAAATATTTGACACAATGGTATATTAAAAAAATATATTTTTTTAAAGATTGTAGTGTTGCTGAAGCAATTGAGACAATAACTTTACATCCAGCTAAGGTTTTAGGAATACAAAAACTTAAAGGTACACTTAACTATGAAGCTGATGCTGATTTTGTATTATTGGGAAATAAATTGAATGTTCAATCAACTTGGATCAATGGACAATGTGTGTTTAAACATAGTAGTGGAGCTGGTTATATTGTGAAAAAAAATAACTTAAATATTTCTTAGTTATTATTAAATAATTTATTAATTATTAATCCAATATTGTAATTAAATAGACAATAATATCACTTAATGTACATATTATGAAATTTAAATTATTGAATATAAAGACACTAATGGAATAGCTCCATTAATTGATTGAAGAATAAAATAAAATAATTAAAACTTAGAAGTACATTTTTTCCATTTACTGTCTTGCTTCTGGATTTGATGCGCCAGCAATCATCATAAATATGACTAATGGTAATATATACATCCACTGTAATAATACATTTATTAGTAAGTTAATATTTAAAATTTTAATAATACATTACACTGAGTTTTTATGTAACTAAATAATAATTTAAATTATTTTTAGCTTGAAAAATCTTAAAAATACAAGCCCAAATTTACATATATAAGTGTAATATGTGTTTTGTAAATAACTAGAAAAATTAATAGATTTAATTTTAATTTTATGGTACTTGTTTTTTATCGCCCCGCTACAGTAACGGCGCTAGATATTTTTTATTTTAGAAGGGGGGAATGATATTGGCCATTGGGCCAAATTTTTTTTCTGGTGAGGCATTTATGTATGGCTACTTGGATCACCCATTAATTTGTTTATACCACATTTTCAGGAAAGTATTGCTAAAAATATTTTGGACATAATATGTTATATTTCTAAATAAATAATCAAAAAATATACCTACTTTATATTTTTATCACTAATGTATTAGATACAGTAAAACTTTAAATTTCCTCCGTTTTTTTTTATTTATATGTAACTATACATAACTTTTTATTTTTTAATGTATGAGATTTTAGAAAGTGTGAATTAGTTTTATTAAGTATTTAAGTGCAAAAAAAGCATATTTAATTTGAATATAATAGACAAACTTAAGTTTAAAAACTCTTTAAAATAATTAATACTATTTTATATACTAATAATGATTTACAATTACTTTATTTAATTACATATTTTTAACATTAAATTATAAGGGGGGCAATGGAGGGGCAAAATCAAATGTTGGGGGGCCACTTTCCCACCCTTTCCCTTGTGTAGTGCCGCCCCTGCTAGTACTCGGTATAACATTTATTGCCTTACTATATGCTATATCAGTGTGCTGTTATTGTTCCTACAATTATTGTGTTAAACTCGTGATAGATGATCAATTTTAGGCAATGAGAAAATTACATTTTATATCAAAATAAATTAGTACATTGCTGACTCGTTATTTAAATTAATTTTAATAATAATATATAGGTAAATTATAATTATAATATATTTTCTAATTAATAGTATATAATTTATTGTTTATTTTATCTATAGGAGGCTACCAATAAATTTATACTTACATATTTTCCAAGCATTGATTTGTTATTGCTTGATTTTCCCTTTTCTCTTGCGTCACGCTCACGTTCCATCTTTTGAATATAAGTAGCTGTATCGGGTCTGCAAAAAATCATAATTTTGCTATATTATATTGATTCAATGTAAAACAAAAAAAAATTGGAATACAAACACTGGACTGCTTTCTGGTCTTCTGAAAAATACTGTAGTTGTAAAGTTATTTGTGTTCAATTCATTAAAGCTATTGCAGTTGCTAGATGTAGTAGCTAAATTAACTGCAAATGGAGAATCTAAATGATCCAAATGTAATGTTAGAATATCATTTAATTTAGATCCAACTATAAGACATGCTCTAGTAAAGGTGAGAAAATGTATTTCTTTGCCAGATAATGTTTTGACAGTGACTTTTAATCTGTATAGTTCATTTTTAGAAGCTAGTTGCTATAAATAAATGTATTTATATTAATTAATTAAAACAAAACAGTTGATTGAATATTCATTAAATTATTACTTTTAATAACTGTATGTCTGAATCATTAATTGTAGAAATAGATACAACATCATTCCTAGATTCCAAATTGACAAGAATAGAACTGCGTTTGGTGAAACCAGCATTGGGAATTAATTCATGTTCTAAATAAATATCAGATATTGTATCATAACTTGAATCCTGAAAAGATAAATTGATTTATTACAATTATTAGACATAGTTTATTATCAATAAATATAACTTACAGAACAGTAAATACTACTAAACACTGAACAAAATATACAAATTAGTTTATAATAGATCATATTGTGATTTTGTCTTCAATCCTTAAAAAATAAAAAAATTAATCAGTAGAACAGAAAAAAAAATTATTTTAGCAGTTACAAAATAATATATGATATAATTCACATAAAATGTATAATACATTATTAATTAATATCATTGTATAACCACATACAACATTACAGCATTTAACAAACATAGATACATGCATATAATAATTTTTATATTATAATTACATTTTTATAGACATAATATATTATATCTATGTAAATTTTAACATTACTCACTAGTCAGAATTCGTTATATAATAATTAATATTACTGAAGACGGATTTATGAGAATTGTGGTAACACTCTAGCTTCAATAATGAACAAAATATTCAAGTACATTACATTTTATTAGTATTGGGTTTTCATCTTAAAATTTCTAATTTTTAATATCTCTTACCATTATCACGGCGTTGATAATGATTTTATAGATTTTATTTACATCGTGTTCGTGACCATTATTGTATCAAAAAAGTATACCAGTTGTGAGTACCACCGGGAGCGCTGCCTACCCGAGCTGATTGCCACTGAGTGAAAAAACTAAATAATTGAAAAGAGATTAATTTTATAGGTACTTCATCAAAACTTTTATTGAAATATAACCAATAGAACATTATCTAATAACACAGAATAATATAGAAGCTACACTCAATAATAGAGGTACAGGGCTGGAATTTTAATATAAGAACGCAATCAGAATTTCGGTTTACATAATATATAAATAATGTATCATTATTCATCAATGTTTTACAAAGATTATTTCTTTCTTTGGCTTCTTTTAAAATATTTTTAAATTAAATGATAGTGCATTATTATTATAATATGGTTATAAAAATTAGTAACAAAATTATCTCGCCCTTCATATAACTAATGCGATGGTTCTTGGTTCTTGATATTTAAAAACAATAAACTGTAGATTTTAATTTTGCACTTAATATTTATACTATAATTTTCCTTATAACTAGAATAATTTTCCAATTATTTCGATTTTTTTGCTATTTAAAGAAATTTGAATGTTTCTATATTTTTTTTTTTAGTTCTATTGATTTATATTATTTGATTTGAGTAAAAAAAACTTGAAAATTTAATACAAGATCTCACATATTATGTTGCTCTTCCAACAATATGAAAGTATTTAAATATATTGGCGCAAATTTTTTTTCAGACATTTTAATTAAGTGCAATCAAAATAAATATTTCAACGAAAAATAACGACTTCAGTTATTATTTTGTAATTAAAAAAAAAATCATTCGTAAGGAATTGAAGTTGTTTATTACTGCGTAGATACATATTAATTTTCTATTCTCAGTGTATTTTTAAAAATATTTTGATTAATATATAATTATATAAATATAAGTTATTTATGTAATACACATAATATAATTATAACTATTATTATTTTATTTCTATGGTTCACCAATATTGTATACCAAATAATAATTGTTAGTAATGTTATAATAATTAATACTATTACTATAATATAATATACCCAATTTTTTTTTTTGGTAAAAATCCACCTGTGTGCAATACGAGCAATATGCAATACGCGTATTTATTAATATAAGAATTAATTATAAATATAAATAATATATAACAAAATATTCTTTGTAATTAAGTGTGATTAAGAGCATTACAATTATAAGTTTCGTGATTCGTGACTTACTGACTCTTAATTCGTTGAATTTTTAGTATTTTTTTAGAATTTATACAATACATTTTTACTTATATCATACTCGGCGTCTTGAATAGGCAATCTGGCTACACCATTACATAGGCTTCATTGTCTATCATTCATCAAATTCGCCACAAGTGCTATGATTACAGTGTGGTATGGAGTACTGGATTCCAGGTATCGGGCATTGAGTGGTTATGGTGTTATAATTTTTTTCTGTAGCTAAAGGTACACACGCACTCAACATTTAACACTAAATTCCATATAAAATAATTACTTTCTGATATTTAATGTTATATATTTGTTACCGCTAATGATGATAATATTAATTAATTAATTAAGCATTATTGAAAATAGCTGATCTTATATTGACTCTGTCACTCCGATTATTGTTCGTAGGCATTGATATTATTGGTTAATAATTTTAGAAAATGTTTAACTAAGAAAGACAATTTTACTGGAAATGAGTACAGTAGAACCTCGATTATCCGTCTCCCGATTAACCGTCTTTCTTGATTAACACATGTGTTCGTTCGCTTGACCATTCGCGTTTTTAGTCTATTTGTGTGCAAATATTTTAAGTATATCATAATTGCTAAAAAATAATAATAAATAATATGTATGTATGTTTAAAAAAAATGTTGTTGCTCGCTTAACCGTCTTTTCAATTATCCGTCAAAGCTCTGGTCCCGAGACGATTAATCGAGGTTCTACTGTACCTATTTACTTTAAGCGAAGATTGTGTTGAAGGAAGAGAGTACTTAGTGTTCTAAATAAAATGTAGCTTAAGTAACAAAAGTATAGTACAGAAAATAAAGATAAACCATAACATACATATACAATGGAAAATGGTAGAAACAATTTAATAGTAATATGAGGAGGTACAAGTGGTACAACATTTTTATGATTGGCTATAGTCATTGCTATTTGTCACCATTGACCAAGAATATGTAGTCAATACAAAACTAACAAAACTAACAGGGTTGTGATAAGGACGATAAGGTATATATACTTACTATTTATAAATAAAGAATACACGATGAAATCAAATTTTTCATAATTTTATAACTTTTATGGAAATGATGTTTATGTATGGATGTATTTGTATGAGCATCACTTATTTTCACATAGTACCTAAGCTGCATTGCACTTTGATGTATAAAGTCGCTTAGTAGATCGGCAAGTACATTTATTTGTTATGCATTTTATTTTACAGTGGTATCGTTGAAATCCTTGAGTCACTATATAAGGCCATAACATTGTTGATTCCAGCCGCTTCACAAAGTGTAATTTGTTTTTCGGCAGATAACTTTAGGACATTTTAAAAAAGAATACATTTCGTTAGAAGGGAGGGGGGCTCGAGAAAATAATTAATAATAATTTCCTATTTAGTTTGAAATAATCTTGTATCATATATTTTGTAAAAATAAAAATCAGCCAGCGTTTAGCGTGTGGCAGCTAATTATATTTCAATGCAGTTATATTCGTAACTCTAACAGGTGAACAGTGAAATCCACTCGCATGTTGTAATGTTTGATGTGGCGTGCTTTAATAATCTATACATAGGTCATAGGCTGCACGTAAGCACTCGTGTAAACTAGAAAACGCAATATTTATGTTTTTTTGCATGTTCTAATATTTCGTAATAATAATTATTTTATTCTACAAGGTGATTCTTTTATCAAACAACACTCATTATTTCAAAAAGTATTAATGTTTTTGAAAATATTTTTTTTTCTTATAATATTTAAGTTTTTTACTTTTTTGAATGACAACATAGATTTTTAATTTCATATTCCAAAGCAGAATAATTTTTTGAGTATTTTTATTTATAAAAATCGAATTTAGGGCGAATAGTTTATGAGTTATATGTATTTAAAGTTTTGACAAGCGGAGTGGAGTGGTACGGGGTACCCCACAAAATGTTTGTCCACTACTCTACCTGTCTTAACTTTAAATAAGTAATCAATGATTATACTTACTTTAGCCAAAGAACTTTATAAACAGGTTTCTTAAAACATATTTCAAGTTAAAATGTGACAAAATTAGATATATAAATAAAGAATAATAATTTTAATTACTTAGTAGGTAGTCATTTAAATACATTTTTTTTATAAATCACAAATACAAATGATATTTAGAAATTCTATGTTTTAGGTAAAAATTAATCCAACCTATTGTTATTAGTAAAATAAATTACTCAAACACTACATTTAATAATATGAAAGATATTTAGCAATTTAAGCTGACACACGGTTTTCACTCAAAATTGTTTATCGTATGCTAAGATTTATCATTTGATTCAAATTCAACACACACATTCTCTCTGTTCACTGACATAATCCTCAGACTAAGTAAACTTGAAATCTATTGAACAGCAAAGAAGTTACCTACTTACCTCTTTTTATAATTTATAATCATGGTTTTTAACAAACGTTTACAGAACACTGAAAGCTTATTTAAATTATCCTTAAATAAGCTACAGTAGCTAGTAGGTCCTCTTTTTCTCAGCTACTCCATATTTAAATTAGCAAATTAATATTATTGTTATCTATGTTATGTAAAAATAATTACATTTTCTTGTGTATGCTAACATTCTTTTAAAACAGTCATAAAAAAATGTACTAAATCAAACAAAACCAATCTTTTAAAATACAATGAAATATATATGTTTTTGAATAGTTTATATTAGTTATTAAAAATTAAAACAGTCATCTTAAAGTATATTTTTTAATAAAATAAAATAAAAATACAGTTGTCATCCTGCTACAAATAAAAATTGAGATAAAAATTGTCCAACACCTACAAGTTTCAATTGCAAAAAAGTTTGTTCATTTTTTTTATGAGAAATAAATGAATTTTACTATATATTCCTCAGTTGAAACAACAATATCATTTAGAACTGTCCTTACAATGTCTGGTTAAGTGTCTATTAACGCTTAAACGGCAGTTAGCAGATTTTGTTATCAGCAGAATTTTGTCGATTAGCGTTAACAGACACTATACTGGATATTGTAAGAACGGCTCTTAGACAAATATCATAACAACCTCATCAAAAAGCACACATATAAGTTAAAAGTAAAACTAAGACTAAAAATCAAAAAATAAGTTACAATCACTAAAATAATATAAGATTTTGAATTAAAAAAAATGAATAGGTTAGGTTACATAATGTATTATTATTTTTTCTTAGTCTAATAATAACAATGCTAAATAAATGTGTAATATTAAACTGAACCAAGGGTTTTAGTGTAATAATCAAGCATACAAAACTTGTGAGATTTCTGATAATATATTAAACCAAATATGTTAAAATGTCAAAAATGCTTCACCGATATGGTTTAGAAAAATATCAAAATATTATTTTATAAACAGTTCAAACACTTTAGTAGTAATAGTATGTCTTTAATATATCACAAGATCAGATGTATGTTTGAAAATGATACAAATTGTCTTGGTTAGTTCTAACAAGCAAATAATGGATACAAAATGATTAAAAATAAAACTAGTAGAAAAGAATAAGAATATATTTACAAGGAGATAATGGCTGTACTGGTGTTATAAGTAGATTTTCCAAATATTCTAATACTGTAATTATACTTAAATACAAATAAAAACTGCAAATGCGAGAACACCCACTAGCAAACCTACATGACAATTTTTAACACTATATTTTAACTACTAATCAAATATACGCCATACAAGTTAAATAATCAGATCAACAATTTTAAATGTATTTCAATTCAATAGTCCTTTGGCTTTGTAAACATCCCTCAATAGCGATTTCAAATACTTGATTTCTCTGGCTAGTTCTTTAGCTTCGTCCTTGAGTGTATCATTTCTTTGCAAAAGTTGTTTCTCTTCTACAACAGATTCCTTGATTTCGGCTTTTTTCTTCATCCTATATCTTGTAGCTGCATTTTTGTTTTGTTCTTTTTTACGTAATCGCTTTTCTTCGTTGGGTGCCTTTGGAGAATATGGTTTGTCTCGTTTAGTTATTATATCGCTGTATGAATCAGTATGGCTACTGGCGTCTGATGACATAAAGTCTGACAATGTATCTTCATCAACTACTAACTGACTGAGTTCTTCTGGTTGCATATCATCCAGCATAGACATAAGGACATCAGTGTCTTTGGGACTTTCTGGTGGTGTCAATGAAGCGGATGGAACATAGTTGAATTTCGGCTGAATGGATGTTTCATGGCAATACATAGGTGCATACTGTTGGGTTGGATATGGTTGGTACTGAATAGCTTTATTGGAAGGGACAAATTTCTGATATTCCATTGGTTTCATTTCAATGTTGTTTGGAGAAGTGTTCGTCATGAAATCATCAAATATTGGAAGGTCAATGAATTTTTCTTCATTTAACCAATCTGTGATAGTTTCAGATTCTAAAAAAAAAAGTATATATACCGTGTTAAATTGTGTTTTTAAACCTTTGGTCATATTTACAAAACTATTATAAAAAATAACTAAATGTGAGTATAATATTCAAATTATATTTATCTAAGTAACTTAATGTCAGTACAGCACAAATTACAAATAAAATAAACTATACATAGTTTAAAATAATAATATTTTATTTTGTGTTGACATTATAGCTATTAACTGTTTTATACTATATTCAATACAGCAATAAGTATTTAAAATTTTAAACTTAAGAGGATCTAATATATTAGCATATATTATTTTATGTTTGTCACAGACATAATTGACTTACCATAAAAAGACTATTAGAATAAATTTTACATATAAAATTTCCAAGAGGTTTATTTTAGTATTTTAATTTTATAACTAGTTTTTAATTAATTTTTTTAGAAAAATATGAAAACTTAACCAATTTAATTTAACTCTTATTCTAAAAAATCCACATTGGAAATTTACACCATGCAGTAAAAGCAATATTATGTTCTCATTTGAAAATTGGACTCGCCTCTAATAATAACTCAAGTTATAACATAACTACTGATAATGCTATAGTGCATACTGTTATATAAGAGCAAAACAAATTAAAGAGTTCTATCCTTTCAAATATATTAAACCAATGAAAATTAATACTAATACTAATGATTTGATTTGATAAAATATGATTTCTTTTCATGTAGACATAATTGACATTAATAATTATGATTAGTTAATAGTTTCATTATAATTCTGGGTAAATCACAAAACTATATATTAAGAAATAGATCGATCAAAACTATCACTGACAATATACAATACAATAATGTATCAGCATATTTTTATCCTATGATAAGTAATGACCTTTGATGAAATGACCCAAATACTCTTAGAACATTAAGACAACTGCTGCTCGTCTGCTTATCTAAATAGTCAACCCAACTTATAATAGTTGTCATTAAATATATGAGTGTATAAATATAAGAAAAAAGTCTTTGGATGTCAATCAAGCTGAAAAAAATCATACGATAAACTGTAATTATTTTAATTATTGTACATGTCCCCCAGAGTAGCAGAATGTTATTAATATATTATCATATGTATTTGCTTACAGTAAAATACAACGAATTTCAAAAGTAACAAAGGACAGTATAATTTATCATCATACTATAATTTGATTATTATATTTTTATTATTTATATCACTAGACACAGTCAATATGTCAAGGAAATTTTCGAATAAATAGACTTATATATATATAATGACTATATATCCAATTGTATGATCTATTCTACTAAATATTACTGTTTTTATAAAAGTATATAATATATATATATATATATATATATATAGAGCATTGGTTAAGTTATACAACTACAAAGTCCAAGATATTATATGTATTTCCTTAATAGAAATATTTATATTAATACAAATAATATGAGGAATATCACAATGACATTGATTTTTAGATAAAAAAAATTGTAATATTAAAATACGTTTTGAATACTCAGTATACTGGACCTTGTACTTAACATCTTACGAATAATAATTTTATTTAATAAGTAATTTTCTATAATATTATAACATAAACATTTTTTTAAATGTTATGTTTCAATTAAAAACAATTTAATATTATCAATTAGAGTAGTTAAATGATCATGTTGTTATAAGTATTAGCACTAAGAAATTGATAAATATTTAAGTTATATAAGTATGAATTATAAAGAACATTTCCATTTGGGGTTTATGTATAGTAAGCACAACTAAAAAAAATAAAAATTGGGAGCCATAGCCACTTAAATTTTTAAAAATACTTATGTATATCTGTTTACAAAAATGTTTGAGGGATCTTCATATCAGTTTTATAAACATAGGAAAATAGTTTGACATAAAATCCATTTCTATAGTATTTTAAATTTAAAAATTAAGAGAGTGCTACAAGTATTGTTGTAATCAGAAAGACTTCTTGTAGACAATAAAATTGTTTTTATTATTTAGTAGTTATTTTCAATTAACAAGAAATAAAATTTGATTCTTCCACATTAGTTTTTCCCCAAGTAAGCCTAATGTATCATTTCCAATGTGGATAACATTAATATCTTTTTTATAATAATATTTCTTGTCCTGCATAATAAGATTATGTATATTATAGGCTAAATATTTCTTAAAATCGAATTGAAAAGACATAAAAATAGGTACTATTCTAGTTAAAATGTTTTTATCATCAAATTCAACTCTCACGTTCATTACATGTAATTAGGCTTAGGCCGATATTTAAAATCTAGTTCACTATACTAAATGAATTCATTTTTCGGACACCAACATTTAGAAATTAATAAAAATTGTCTAATAATTATCATATATAAATAATTAAATTCAAAACAAGATTGAATAATATTAAATTTCTATGATTGGTCGAGTGTGGATTTTCTCGGAAATAAGAACAGTTATGAACAAATAAATATTTTAATAACTTTTGGAATGAAAACTATATTAAATACCTACATAATTAAATGTTAACTTATTATATTATAAAATAATTAAAGTGCATTTTCAATAAATATAGGTCATCAAATTTAAAATTACGTATCAATTTTATTCTGTAAAATAATAAGAAAGAACTAGTATAAAAATGTTTAAACTGAATTGAACAGGAATCCCACGGATGTAACCGTCAGAAAAACATTGTATGTTAGTAATTATGCAATATATGCTTACCATTCTTAATAACCATAAATACACTTCCAAGCCATATTTTTGTATACTAACATACCCTTATATGTAAATACGTGATTTAAAAGTACACTTAATGGTTGAAAATTGGAAACATAATTTATTGAAATTTAAAAAAAGATTACCTATAAAAATGAATTTAAAAAAAAATGTAGATGCATCAACGTACCAGAGGAGCACCAATGAGATGAAATCATTCCGGTAGCCATGTGCTGTGTTATCATCAGCCTTGGCGTGTTTTGACACGAAACCAAATATCTAGCTATTGCGAAATTTATGTAAATACCAGACAGCAGAATATATAATATACAAAGTAGGTAGTCCTATGATAATATACTAATAAAATATAGTACATAAAACAATCGAAACAAAAAAATTTAACAATTATAATATATAGGTATCTAAATTAAATGAAATTTAGGTAATAACAATTAAAACAAAATAATAATGGTAAATTTCGATATTTGGTTTCACTTGTAAGGCGTGCAAAATTTTGCTCTTTTACCGTTCACCTTCTTTTTACCAATTTTTGAGAGTTGAAAATAATTTGCCTGCTCCAGGTGTAATGATAGATGAACTTCATAATCACACAACTATGTGATGTGTTGCGACCTACCATGTGAACGAAAATACATCTATTATACAAAATGTAAAAACTTTCAACGAACAACTGGTTGCGCCGCGCGAGAAGTTGACTGAACACTGCGGGCGGACAAACACGCCACCGCTTTGGTTACTCTATCACACACAAAGACTCCCGACAACAAATCTCCCTCCTCCTCTATTTGCAATTTGTCTTGTTAATATTGTTATTATTATTGTTCCTTTACTTCTAATAGCATGTTTACGCGTTCCTCACGATGCGCGCGCTTGTTAATTTTTTTACAAGTTTTTCTCTATTTTGTGCATAGATAAAACATAATTGCAGTATATTATACATAATATGTATTATATTATTAAAATATCATTTAATATTGTAAATATATTTATCATTATACGCATATATTCACACACTCAAGTATAACAAGGTGAACCGCTATTATTATGTATATTGATCTAAAGCCGGATAATTTCTTACTATATAGTTGGCAACCGAATATCAAAATATAATAGCAATAGTAGTGGTGGTAGGTAACACAAATAGTAGGAGTTCTGAGTTCAGCACCAGTATTTAGTACCTAGTGACTAGTATCATTGAAGAAATAATAGGAAAGAGGTATTATAGAACTTGTACGAGTAATAGTAATAGTAAAACTGTAGTCTGAAAAAGTAGGAATAGTAATATTGTAGTATTCAGGGTCGTCTTAAACAAATAATAATAATTAGGGGGGTGTACTATAATATATACCAGTAGTTTTCAACCTTTTTGGGTTCACGTATACTTTTGATTTTGGAGTCAAATAAACGGCTCCATACGAACAATGATAATTTAAAAAAAATGATTACAATTTTATTTTTAGTTTATACTACGGACGCGGCCCTTTTGATAATAACCGACGACGCCACTGGAAGCCGTGACGCACAGGTTGAAAACCACTGAATTATATACTGTAGATTCAATTTTGAGGTAAAAATGATTATAATTTTTTCGTACTTCATTAAAACGACTATATTTACGACACAACATTCCATATTTATTTATTTCAAGAGCCATTAGATTATTTTGTTAGATTCGATTAACAATGAAGTTTTTCATTATTTTTTTTATGTCTGCTATAAAATTTAAGAGCATAAAAAGTAATTCAATATTCAAAATTGAGGCCCGAGTTTGATTTTTGGTAATAAATTGTATCTAGTTGCGTAAAAACTCAAGGGACCAAAAGTATGAAATCACCTGGAATCTTATAAATATTTGGGAAATACTAACAAAAAAGGCAAGAATATTTCCATTACATTAGTTTTTGACAAATTTTAATGTAATTAGATATTCAAACTTAAAATAACAATTTTAGTTTTCGTTGTTATTCAACTAACTTGTGTTTCATTATTACTTACATTGAAATTTTCTACAACAATTCATTTTTCGAAATATTTAGAGTAATTTAAGCTGTTAATACAATAATTATTATACAACCAATCTATAGTAAGTCGGTGTTGGTTTGTAAGTTTTAATAAACGCGATGTTTAAACTAACGTAGTTCAACCCATTGGATTAAGAAAATATTAATAATTATTTAAATTTAAACTATTCTTATACATTAGAGAGAATTTCACAGTTGTTATAAATTATGAAGTTTACATTTAAGTATTTATTTGTTATAAAAAAAGCAAATTTTTGTTTTATAGGTTTGAATATTAGTAATTCGTATACTAATACACATACATTATGTTGTGTACCAAAAAAAATTATTATTTCGTAAAATAACTCATATTTTGTTATGCTTAATAAATATTTAATTCGACTTTTTTTTAAACAAATTAAATGGTAATATATATACATATATATTTGTACAGCATATAATGCATATTATAATAAATCTATAATTATATCAAAATAAATGAGTTTTTGTTTGTCCTCAAAAACTATGAAAACATTTTTAATAAACATTATATCAATAAATTCCTTGAGATTCTGCATGTTAAGTGTTTATTGATTATTTTTTCAACCTTATAAGGTGGTTCTACACATAAATTTAATTTTAGCTAGCAAAAATCTAATAGTTTTTGTTTATTTAAATGGTAGCTCTATTAGTTACAGATTATATTATTATTAAAATTAGCTGAAACATAGCAAATAATATAAATATTTTTATAAATAAGAGTATATTAAAAAAAAAAACTAATCTAAAAATCAAATACTTATGAACACAATTACAACAATTATTTTTATGGTTTGCGTTCTTAAATCAGGACATATTTTTGATGCGCATTAAAGAGAATACCAATCAACAATATTAAATTCAGTGAATATTTAGTATTTATATTAAAAATATGTCCAGAGTTAAAACATGGAAAATCATAAAATTAATCATAGTAATTGTCTTTATATTATATATTTCAACTAAAATAAAAAACGATAGAACAATAAGTCAATTTTAACTCTGGTAATGCCAGATAATACAAATAGATTATTTAATTACTAACACAATGGCTAAATATAGATGCATGTAATGACTGACAATGACATCCGTTACACTGGACAGTTTGATTGCTGTTAGTAGTAATTTAGTAATTAGATAATGAACAGTATTGATTCAGTGACATTTTATGAAAGATATAAGGGGCCTGTGTCTCACTCTTTTTGGAGTTCAAGATAAATAAAAATATATTACAAGTATTGTCAACTGATGGTAATAATTATTGAAAATTTTTGATAGGACTGAGAATTTTAATAAATTTTAATCTATGTATATTAACATTTAAATAAACCAAATGTCTTCATAATATATATAGGTAACTATTTTTGATCATAGATCAATATTGTTTTAAATTATTAAACTCCAATTCAAAATTATATCATGTTCAAATGTAATTGTTTAATAAAATAAAATTTCAAGAAATTTGAGTTTAAAACTATTTTAACAGTAGGATATTAGGATGTATAAAACATTATATCAGAGTAAAAACAGTTATGAATTTTACGAGGTTTTTGATGTTGAAAAATAATTTCTGGAACCAAACAAGTTTTATGTTTTACACTTCTATACATAATTAGACACAAAGTTATCAACTTCAAAAGACATTTTTTTTTGAAAACTACACTAAAAATAAAACAATTTTTTTTTTTTTATATCCCAGTTCATCTCATTTTTAACAATAAATTAGTTAATACCCAATTATTAATACCGGTTTTTTCTTAAAATTAAATACTTGATATTCCTTAATAATCAACTCTGTTTAACTCCTATTTATATTCATATATTAAGTACATGTTATATAATAATCATCAAGGTTTAACAAAATTATATGATAAATACAAATGCGCAACTTTTTGAATGCGATCAAAGCTCAAAGACTATCAGAAATTTTATAGAACAATCAAGTTTCTATCAACACTTAATTAATTAAATAATATATTAAAAATGAATGTTTTATAATTTTATCAGTTGGTTTAATTATTAAAAAAAAAAAATCTTTAAAATAAGATAATGATAGATGATTAAAGTGTCAAAGTATATAATAATTAAACTAAATACAACATTTCATAAACCAATATTAATTTAAAATTTAAATTAATATATTTGTAGATTGTATTTAATTTAATTACTAAGTGCTTCTTTTTATTAATTAATAACAATTTTAAAATAATAATTTTGCCAGTATTTTAACATTTAATGTTTAAGCTAATTAATTTCAACAATTAAGGTTTTTTTCATTATCATCATAATTGTATATTGTATATTTTTCGAGATATTTTTATTATTGATATAGTGCCTAATTTAAAGATACATTTGAATTAATATGATATATATTATTATTATATTTTACATAAGTCACTAATTGATTTTAATTTATGTATGCTGAATTCTTGTAATTATTTGTAGTTGTATGTAATGGTTAACCAATTAATATTTTTTATATTAAAAATTACTTAGGTAATAAATATATTAATCTAAACCTTATTTATTAAACACTTGATATATAACTCTAAGGCTAAGGTAAAAATACTAACAGACATAAATTTACCTGAAATCATCTCAGATATGGTGACATTAGAGCAGATACTCTCATACATTTTAAACTTGTGACAATGACTATTTCCAAATAATAAATGAGATGCTGTCGTTAATAAATTGATACGTAAACTTTGACTAACTAAATGTTATTACTTTAATGGTAGAAAAGTGACTAAACACTCCACAATAATTGCATCAGTGTTTGGCCAGCTATATAAAATAATAGATTAGAGCTTAGGATACTTCAAAGCTGCTGTAGAGTGTAGCCCAATGAATATTTTGATCGGAAACCATAAAATCACGTCTGTTATCTATAATTTTTTTAGACACATTGTGTAGCTTTCTAAGGATTAGTAATAACTAATCTATGTTATTGATAATGACGTGCTTCAGACTTCAAAACATTAATTATTAGGTAGTTTATGGATTTTTAATATAGACACCTTAAAACAGCCAAACTTAAGGCATTTGTATTTTAAAAACTAACAGTCAGAAATTATTACGATTTTGGATTTTGATTAAAAAAGTTACATAGATTCATAATATTAAAGAACAATTCAAGTATTTTTACCTTAAAAACATACTTATGTGCAGTGATTTTAATATCAAACAGGCACTACTTTTACATAGATGCTATAACCTTTTTTATTTGTTAATTCTATAAAATATAGTATAGTATTATTATTTTATAAATGAAAAAAAAATACCTACCATCGTTTTTATCGTACAATTTGTCTAGGTATTCTAATAATTTTCCAGCCATGTCACTCCTTGTTAATTTATCCCATTCTGTGTCGTTTAAATTACATATTGCTTTAGAAGACAGAGCTGTAGTTGGCTCGTTGCTTAAAAGCAACGAGCAACTTGGTTGTACTACTTGCGACATTCCCGACATTTTGTAATGGGTTGGGTATATTATTAAATGAAGTGAAAAGTATGCTGTTGATGAATTGTGGTGTTGATATGCTGTTGATGGTGACACCATCTTTGAATAGGGAAGCCATATTGGCACTAAAAAAAAAAAAAAAATATTTCAGAAAAAAATAATACATAATATTTTCTTACACTTAACCAATAGATATTTTTATATTTAAAAAATATATATTTTACACCTTGCGTTCTTAAACTATTTTATTACCCAAGATGATATATGTTATATTTCATACCTGTACATGGTAAATCATTTAAAATATAACGACACTAGTAGGATAATTATTGTTTCGATTGGATAACTATTACAATTTAATTATAATAGACAATAATTTCTTTAAACCTCTTATAATAAACTGTTTCAAATTATAAAACAATTTATACATATATAAATATTTCTAACTTTAAAAATAGATGGAAATATTTAAAATACTTATTTAATACAATATACAGAATAGATGACTCACAAAAATTGAAATATTCAAATTCTCAACACTTAGAAATAAAAGGCTATTATAAACATTTATGGTGTATGTTAACTCAACATTTTAATATTTTTTATAATCTTATACATTTAATTGTTTAGGACTGACTATAACAAATAATAAGTTACAACTTATAGTAACAACACTGCTGAGCATTCACTAGTTTTAAAATTAAACTCAAACAAGAACGTAATTTTCTAACTTCATTGTTTAGTATTAATTCATAACTTCATAAATTAACAAATTTAAGTTATAAATAAATATTACCTATCATGTATTTGATATAAATTAATAAATTTAGGGATATATAAATATATGTTAAAATATTTACATTGTATTAACTTTAGTTTAGTATAACCTTGTAATTTTAATGAAAAAATACATATTATTAATACTATATTATTATCCGAGATAATGAACAAAAGGTAAATACAAATTAATAAGAGCTAGTTTTCACTGAACCTAGTTTATCTATATTTATTCATTAAGATTAATACTATAACATTATTACACTAAATTTTGTTGTACCTCCTTTAAAGTTTAAAAGATAAGAAAACAGCAATCCTTATAATAATTTACTACTTGAATATTAATTAAATATATATAAGTTTAATGTGCTACACTTATAGTCTTTTTATAGTCTTGGTTTTATTAGACAAAAACGCTACAAACTCAACCAATTCATAATATCAGATGACATCACATATTTAATATACCTAATAATACAATTAATCAATTTAATGCTGTCGTAAGAAATGTTTTATTTTAAAATTACATCAAACTTTAAGACTATACAAGACTATTAAATAATAATTTTAACTTGGTAGCACAGTTTGAGAGAAAGTCAATTTGAACTAGTAGTGGATTACCTACATTTTAAAACCAATTGGTGAACGGACACATTAACCTTAAGGGCAAGACATGTAATACAGAGAAAATCAACAATGGCAATTGATTTTTCTTCAAGTCCTGTATAATGTACGTCAAAGTAAAAAAATAGGGGTTCAAGTTTACACCCCAAAAAAAGTGTGGAGTACGACATTAGTATCATATCACAGAATAAATATAATAAAATTACATTTATTCTGTGGTCATATCGTCTAATGATTATGGTAGACGTCACAAGTACAAGCCGACACCTGTGCTACTGTTGTAGAAAATCTGTAGGAATTGGGGTAGTACAGTGGTGAATGGGTACCTAATATTATCGTCGCGGACGTGCTAAATGCAAATCAGTCATAACAAACCACTCGGTGACACGCCGTTCACACACACGTCAACAGCAGTGACGTATTACGGCACAGGTACACGGCATGCGAAATCGACGCAGCAGCCGTACACACACGCATACCGATACCAAATTAAGTCGTCGAGTTGAAGGTTCGCACGGTTATTCACCGTCGTCGCCATAGTTATGTCGCCGGCTAATAATTATTTATACTACCGCAAAGACGGGAAGAGACGTCGATCGCGGTGTATGCAATCTAGTATCCCTACTATTATAATATAACACTGTAATCGCTGCGTTGAAGATGCACTCAAATACGACGTAACGTAATCAAATGACATATTAATAATCAAATCGCTCACCTCGCCGTCGCGGACATGATCGTTTGGTTGGGTTTGGGCACACGGCCGTGTGCGGGTTGAACGGTGTCTACGGGGACTCCGAAATCACTTCATCTCGGCGGTGTCTTGTGGCTCGGTTGTAGTAGAATATAGATCGCTGTCGAGTGTGGACTGAAACGCTATCCCAGCGAAATGCAAAAGGCACAGACAATAGAGGTTAACGGCAGTTGTTAAATCCTGATTGTTTACGGGGTCATAAGTGAAAGCAGTTGGCGTACGTAGTGAACTAAAAAAAAAACAGAGCGTCTGAGCGTGTTATGACTCGTGGTGGTGGTGGTGGTCGTCGTACATAGGTGAGCAGCCGTACAGGTAGAGGTGGAAATTAATACTTAGAACGGGTAATGGTGGTAGTGGTAGTATTGTGGTAGAAATATCGATGGAAGTAGTACCTAACCTGGACGTGCGGATGGTGGTAATCGCGTTTCCGTACACAGGGGTCACCGTGTCAACAATCGATTACAGTGAGAAATGTGCTATCGAACGTCCGTTATCGATATTATTATTATTACTGTGGTAATGTGGTACAGTGTACACTGATATCTGGTACGCCCGATTTAAAGAAAATCTTATAATAATAAAATTGTCTTGAGCGATAAACACGCAATTTTTACCCAAACACCCTGGAGCTGTAGCCTATAGTTTTGAGTTTATTTCAAATTTGTCAATCATTGAACCAGTAGGGCATGTTGATGTATCGATAAATAACCCCAATCGTCCAATACCCATTATATCGATATACACATAACACAATATGTATTGACGCTATATTGTATGCACGCACGCGCCATAATCTGTGCACTTCGCTTATCGAATATCGATAGAATGCTGTCTTATGTCGATAAGTATTAAGCATTTAAATTTTGAACTTCATCTAATTTGAGCTATACTGCTATAGGTATGAGAATTATTTTTATTGTTGTTAATAAATATTTTTCAATTTCTACGACGCACTTAGCACATGGTATATCTTGGCGATTCGAAGGATCGCGTGATTAGTATAAATAGTAATTTGTAATATAATAAATTAATAAATATAAAATATAATAACAGTATAATACTAATAAATAATAATAATATTGATTAATAAAAACAATTGCAATCGCTTCTGATAATATTGATACATAATATTAGTATTATTATATCTGTTATAATCACGTAGATTATAAGTATACAATATATGTAGGTATTATGATATTTATTTTTTAATAATATACTCCACTCCACTACTAGTTAATTAACCGTTATCGGTCTCTGGTTCTTAGAATTTGAACACATTTTAAAAAGAAATAATATTATATTATTTTTAATTTTAATATGTCCATACTTTGTTGTATATTTTTGGTACGATTGTATAAAATAAATTATTTATTATTATATCAATAAATTATTTTTCTTTAACAAGGTATAAGAATTATTTTCGTCTTAGATATTTATTTTTTAGCTTGCTGTTCGTGTACCTACGTCGCAATAATATTTAGAAAGTTTATTGAACTGAATATAATCCGTAATAATTGTATGTGTAAACGTGAGCGATTGTAATCGTTCCCGATAGATAAAACACGATCGTTTAAAATAATATATATATTATATTATATAATTAGAACTGTCGAAGATATATATTAGTAAAGTCTCAATTGACTAGATTATAAATGGTTTAATTACATTATTATATTATTTTTCTCGGATGGGGTCTATTATATATAAATAAAAAAAAGCAATAATAAAACACGAGGACGCATGACACATATTATTGTGTATCACGTGAACGTGCGAATGGTTCATAGTTGTATTCGAACTTGAACATGTAAGATGCCAACTTTAATTTTTTATTTACAGCTCATAGTGTACAATTTTATGAACTAAATGCTTCAATATTTTATTCAATTTACAGGTATATTTATAGTTATATGTAGATTTGTGTAAGTTAAATTGGAGCCAGAAAATCTTATTGCAGGCTTTTTTTTACCATTAATGAATCAATCAAAAATACGTATTATACTTAATAATTATCAGTATTATATATTTTTACTGTTTTCTTTTACTTTAGTTTTTAGATCTATGAAGAAATTTAAAGTAAAAGCATCAAAATTTTAAAAATTCACAACTTTTACTTACGTACTATACCAAAGTACCCACAAATAAACTGGATATATAATAAAGTATATACCTATATATATTTTATAAATATCGTCGTAGTATATAATATATTAATTAATAAAATGTAGTTTTTTCGTGATAGGTTAAATAATATTATGAATCAATAAAGTTTCGATAAATTATTTGAACTTCCTATTAGTATAATTATTAAACATATATTTTACGTCTAGAAATCTATATCCATATGACTATATAACTTAAGCAGTAAAGCAATTTGAAACATAAATATAAATATACTACAAAAAGTAATTTGGAATAATATTATACAACCTACCTTGTATAAAGGCAATCACAAAGGAATATATTTTTTGATAATTTTTGTATAATGTTTTCATAAATATTTTTAAAAACAATTTTTTTTCAATAAACAAAATTATTGCTGACTATTTTAGTTTACTATTGAAAAGTTGATTCTCAAAAAAGGTTCTACGATCTCACAGTGTCATGCATCAGCCAGAAGGGCACTTCCGGGCTCAAGCCACCCCTTCGAAATGTCAGGCACGACAATAATTGTATTAATTTAATTATCGTTTGTGGTGATAAAGCAACGCCGCTCTCATCACACTTACTTGATCTTGATTTGATAATATGAATAATTATTTATTATATGACTTATAATATTGTCAGAAATACAGTGCAAACTTAATTTGTTGTCATAATTGGCTATCAAAAATTAAGCCAAGCCCTCCCTCCCTGAAAGAAATCCTGGCTACGGCATTGGCATGCACGATGAAAGTTCAGTAAATATAATATCGTTAGTTTAAATATATATTATATAAACATTTCCCCCTTGCAGAGAAAATTTCGGCGGTTGCCCTTGACCATCTACCAATTAAGGTAGGTTATAACTTATAGGTAGGCTCAAAATAGAATGATGTAATTAATATAACTTAAATTAGCTAGGTACCGAGAAACATTTACACAAATCAATATTCAATAATACTAATGTATTATAATATGTAGGTACTAAGTAATGTATATCTATTGCTGTACATCCGTACATATATAAATTATCTTTATGTTATCTTTAATTCACTATAATAGAATAATAAATGTTGACTTATAGTATACAATTTTAATAATATTTTATAGTTCTTATTGTGGTATGTTTTACACAGACTACATTCTGAGTAGATGATGATACAATAATATTTCATACATGTGTTTAAATTGCTGAATTTTCGTTTCACGGCGTTATAGTTAAGTTTAATGTATTTCAATTTAAACAGAATAATAAAATAACAAATAAATATATTCTTAAAAAACATAAACTTGAAATCAAACGGAAAATATGTTTGTCGTTTAAACATTTATATACTACTTGATAATTTTTTTATACTTTTTATAGGAAAAATCATATTTACATATTATTTACATTAAATATGCGTAATTTAATTTAGGTAATGATTATAATGTACTACCTTCATTACTGCTTGATATGTATTAATTGAAGTCCAATACTTCAATAAATAATTTATAATATTTTGTGTAACAATGTAGAGCTATTTACAATATAATATATGTTACACTTGTGTATTTAATTTAATTATAATAAATAATAACATATAGTTACGTAAGCAAATTAAGCTAAAAAAATAATAAAAAAAATGTATGATAGTAATTAGTAATGCGTCTAGTGTCTACATAATTGTATTGAAAACAATTAATGTAACATGAAAATATTTTAGTTTTAAAGTGATTCATTTATGTTGATAAAATATTTTGTTTTATAGTTACTAATTTATAGGTACTTATACATATAATATTTATACAATATGTTAAACGTTTTCATAATTACATAGAATGATTACATAAATATCTGTATTGTGAATAATAAATCACGATTGTTTTATATTGATATTAATTTCACACAAAATTTTAATTTTTTGATTTATAAATAGTTTTAATATTATAACTATTTATGATTATTTTTTATATAACATCCTTAAAATGTTGTATTATAGAAAATGAAATGAGATAATTTCCATCTTTACAATCTATAAAGTGTCAAACTGAATCTTTTACTGTTTATTATTATTATTATTAAGTCCTCAGTAATTTAAAAATGTATTACATTGTTTTTACTTATTAATTACTAATATGAGTAGAAACTGTATAGAAATTAAAAATTAAATGTTAACGATTTAACATTTAGTATGTCCTCAATAATTTATATTTGATGATAATAATATAATAAAAACAAACAATTTTAAATAAGATTGACCACTTAAAATTAATATTTAAATTATAATTTAGATTGTCTTCAATGGTGTATTTTATCTCGAGAGTCAGTCAGTGTATAAACAGGGTCAAGTAAATAAGATGTTACTTCTCTTATAAGAATAATCAAGGTTAGGTTATAAAAAATACTGAAATAATAATTGATTTAGGTACCTAATTTCTATTTTTAATAATATTTTAAGTTGTAGTTTAATATAAAATTGTGTGTAACAATATTTTTTTATGATATACAATTACGATTCAAGTATTTTACAATTGTGGTATGCACACTATTTTGCTTAAACTCTTTAAGAATTATAATCATTTGTGCATTATTTTGAAATAGTAAATACAAGGAACAAGGACATTCTATATAATTAAAATATAATCATTCTTTTATAAAATGCAATTATATTGAAACATGAATAAAAACAATAATAATTTGTCAGCTATGAATTCTTAATAGATTAGTAGATTTAATATCATATTTTTGGATAAAATATTTAATAATTTATAACTTAAGATATATAAATATAAAAAGTTTTGAAAATATTCACCTTCGAAGTCTAATCAAAAATATTTAATTAAATATAATGATTATAATGTATATTATTTAAATAAAAATGCAGAATTATACAGTATCATTAGTACCTATTGAACTGATATGATTACGCATATTCGTAATTTCCAATTCCTTATCCCCCATAAGGCTATAAGTATTTGTCTGCCTATTAAAATGTTGATTAAGAAAACGTATTAGGTAGTATAAAAATACACCAATTAACTTACTGGAACTTTTTTCAACAGTTGCTTTTAATCTATAAATAATTTGTTATCCTTAAACAATTTAATTGTTTAAGATAAATAATAGAAACTAAAATATTATTTATCCATTAATGGGTTAATAAGTAATGAATATTGATAGTATTGCACTCAAACATAAATAATTACCAATTACTTCATAACACAAATATTAAAAAAAAATTAATATTAAGTATACTTACATAATAGACATATTATTATTAGATGGTTCAACATGGGAGGAATTTATAATAACATAATAATATGGACTATGGAGTGAAGGATTGTAATGTAAAAAAATATATATAATATTGTTTATAATATAGGTATGCTAATAGAAAATTTAAGCAAGGTTTAGATTAAATTTTCATTACATATTTAAAATTCAAATAGTTTCGTGGTTAAGTATCATTTTATAATAGCCTTCATTTATACCACCTTATCAAGTTGAAGGTTGCTTAGATGTTCCCGTTCCATTCGATCAGGTTTTCCACCAGAGCATGACATTCTTTCTTGGATACAAATAAAAGGAAATTCTTAACATATAATAAATAATTGATTAAGTCTACACCAGCCATACTCAACCTTTTTTTTATTTGGACCACATACAATATTTTAAAATATTACGCGGGCCGCAAGTCGAAATCAATGGAACGGAAATTAAAAAAAAAAACTAAAAATAAATTTATATATTGTGTATATTGTATAACATTTGAAAATGTATTATAAAAGAATTAAATTAAATATTTATTCTAAATTAGTATGAATTTTGATATTGAGATAGTTATCCTTAAATCCATAATCATCCTTATAGCAAGTGCTTGCGACACACTTTGATTGTTTTGTTATATTTTATAATTATAATAATATTAGTTTTGAAATTTATATTTTTTTATTAATTCAATGAGTTCGGTTCGGGCCACATATAAATCATTGGGGGGGCTGTAGGTTGAGTATTGCTAGTCTACACTCTACAGTAATTACAATTTTGTCTTAACTCTGTCGCATACTGCAGTTATTTGTTTTTGAATTACCTATCGATTACGTAAAAGCTAGGTTTACATATAATTCCTGTTTTAATTTTCCATTTTGAACTCTCAAAAGTATCAGCTAGATTCAATATTCAATCACAAACTATACCTTAATGGCCTATAATGGCTAATAACTAATCTTACTTAAGAAAATCGAAGCGTTTTATTTACTACTTTCCATGTATATACAGACATTAATTCAAAAAAAAAATTAGTTGGGCACTTAAAATGCAATTTTAAAAATATGTTTAGATTAATTTTAATCTACATTAATTATACATTAGACTAAGATTTTATTTACACTGTGGCCGTATAATTAAGTACACCTATTATCTGTAATAACTTAAATAACTTCATAAAAATAATATAAATGAACGATACTATATTATAATTTATTATTATCATTATCATTATATTATATTATACAATATACACGATATATTTTCTGCAAAAATTAGTTTGGCATGCCCGATGACCATTTACCTAAAAGAAAAATGAATGACTAACAGTATTATTAATAAATCATATATTATATACTTAAAAATAATATCTGACACAGTTTTTATTCACTATCGATTTTCATATGTACATTGAAATTGAATGATAAATCATTGAATTCAAATTCAATAAATCTATTGGACTCACTTGTAGGTTTACTTGACACTTATCCTACTATTCCTACAACATCACATCTACACATCTTACGACCCTAACTTAAACCTACTTAATATACGAGTGCTGCATAGGCGCAATGATTTGAGTTATAAATTTGGGGAGCTATTATAATTTGCATGTATGTACTGTGTGTATGCACCCTGAGATATATAAAGGTGGAAGGGGATATATACAAACCATTTTTGGGGGAATTAGCCCCCCAAGCCCCCCTCAAATTGCGCATATGGAGTTCGACTTCCATAACTCCTGCTTGGATCTCAATTATATTTAAATTATTTTAGTTATTTCTGCAGTGAGCTTTTATTTTTGGGTTGGTCCTTTTTTATATAAATACCCATAGTAAAATAATAAATAGCCATAATTTATCCCAAAAAGATAACGTACACAAATTATTTAGACCAAAGTTTTAATACTTTTTTTTCATATAATATATATTAAATAAAATATAAAAAAAATAAGTTAGATTTAGTAAATACAATTATATACTTATAATGGCTGTAGGCTAAAACCTATAACATATTTAAATATTATATATGTAATATGGAGGCATTTAGGTACCTAAAGGTATTAAATATATTAACCTCATAATCGATTATTTTCGATCACAAAACAAAAATAATTTTTAATATAGTGAACAAGTATATAGTTATATTGTTATAAAATGCGATATAAATTTAATTTACGGTAAATAGTATTGAAATTATCAAATTATATTAAATATGACTTAATGCGTATAATTTATACTTGAATTTTAAGTGTACCTATATATATAGTAAATTAATTAATATCAGATAAAACACTATTATTATTAATTATTGTACTATGTTTTATTTTATTTATTTTAATATTCGTTGTATTGATTATTAAATAAAGGCTAATTGATATAACATAAAATATGATCTAATATGTCATATTATGAGGGTGATAATTATTTTTTTTTAAAAGAGAACCATAATAAATAACCGTAAAACCGTAGAGTTTGTCCATTTTAGAACACAAAATTATACAATAATACCATGAAGTCTAAACTCAAAAGATTGCTATCAACAATAATTAACAATGCTATTGAGGTACTTACTTGAAAATATAATAAATCCAATTGTAGTAAATAGTAATAAGTTTTTCAATATCTTTAGATATAATATATACTATAATTTTACTACATAGCAATTATAAAAAAAATAAAAAGGAATTTTAAAATAAAAATTTAATTATTTTATCAAGGGTTTAATTGTACAAATAATTAATTATAATTACATAATTAAAATATAATATAATTAGTAAGAAAATATCAAAATGGAATTTATATAGTTTTAAATGATTAATGTGATAAATAAAATTGGTACCTAGTATCAAAGATGATGAAAAATGTACATAGAGATATAATAAAATATTAATATGACATAAACTAAACTGATACTTTTTTATAAAAGAAAGCAATAAACGTTGATTTGTACACTACAGATTACTCTAAAAATTATATATTCATATTGTATATTTATAACTTTAATGTACGAATAACAAAAGTAAGATAGTTACGTCTTTATTAACAGAATATTGGTATTATTTTTTTCACTAGCTTATCTTAATCAATTTATAACATAACGAAAATAAAATTTTAATTTATGATATACCTACTATAAACATACAAAACATTTTAATTTATGATTAATATAATAATATAATATAGTCCTAAATCCTAATAGTCCTAGTAATATTATAGAGCATCCATAGATTAATCATGATTCACTAAGTAGGTTCTTCTTCCTATGTCTGTGTACAGTCATTACTTATTAGTCTGTAGTACTTATACCAGTGTCCTATTTATATAAATTGCTGAAGTACCCCACTACCTATATTAATGCCAAATTTAAGTATGAAATACCTATTCTAGATTACCAAATTAAGCATGTAATTAAGTTCCATTATCACAATATAACCTATTATCTTGATTTTAATATAGAATTATTTTTTGCCTTACTGTGTAATGTTAATAAATAATGATAAATAAAGAAAAAAAAAATCAACCAGTTGTAAAATTTGAAATCTTATTATCCAGAAATTATTAAAGATTCTATATTTTTAAGTATAATATAATCAATTGAATTTGGTTAAATAAAACGTAAGTAAAACAATAATATGTACATTATAATGTAATAGTTATATGTCACACAAATGTTAATATATTTACTAAAACAAACAATGTCAAGATTATCTTTTGTTTTTCGAGATTAATAATAAAATATAAGTAAAATATACTGTGGATACTGGATATACACTTATACTCACAAACGAAAACATAATATTTTTCTTCTTATTTTCCTTATATGTTTTGTGTGTAATGTAAACAATTACTTTACATTTAAAAAACTATTTAAATGTATTTTAAAAATAAATAACAATTACCTATAGCATGGATACAGATTATATAATTTAAATACTTATATACTTACACTATAGGTATATAGGCTATAGCTGAAGAGATGTGTTCATTTGTCTAACGTTGTCCAATTCAAAGCAATATTATTAGCTACTAAAATATATTTTATAATTTAAAAGAAATTTATTTCCTTTGATAAATTTTAATTTAAAATTCATAATAACAAATTTATGTATCAATTCTTCTTATACATTAGCAAAGTTGTTTTTGACATTAATTTTGTTAAATTTAAATAATAATATTATCATACTGTATAACAGTATATTTTGTATTTTTAGGTCTACTGTAATGATATATGTTGTATAATAAAATAAATATCATATATTATAAATTATAAATTATAAATGAAACTTATGAATAAAATCAGAAAAATATCTATTAAACATTAGTACCTTTATACTTTTATAAATATATCGATGTACAGTGTACATATTATATACACATTATTTTAAAAACTATTATTATTTATGGTATTATTTTTTACATAATCCAAAGTAGTAAACAAAATATTGCTTGGAGTACTTTAATCATAAAAATCGAATTTTAAACGTGTAGCTTATAATTATTTATTAGGTAGTATTTAAAGTTTTGATGGGTGGTGTAGAATTCCGCAAAATATTGGTCTAATAATCGCTCATCTAAACTTTAAGACACCTATAAGAGGATGCCATACCCGCATGTATTGTCTTACTAACGTACATCATAACAAATTTTCTTTCAGAAGAATACATTTTGTGATGTTAGCTTTAATATTAGATTAAATTTACCTATTATAAAATTTAAAGGTAAGAATATTATTTAGACAATGACATATGCTTTTATTTATATTATCATTTTAAAGTTGTAATATTTTACATAGCTATAACTCACTTTAAAATAATAATATCAATAAATGCATATATCATTGTCTAGATAATATTCTTACCTTTAAATTTGATAATAGGTAAATGTACTCTAATATTAAATCTAATATCATAAAATGTATTCTTCTGAACGAAAATTTGTTATGATGTATTTTAGTAAGACAGAGACAACACATGCAGGTATGGCGTAGTCCTCATAAACGGCTGTAACTATTAAGTTCTTAGTTATTTGTCCGAAATTTAATTTTTATACATCTATAAATACTGCAAATAGTATTTTGATTTGTTATATGAAATTTAAAAAAAAAATAAAAACCTTAAAAACGATAACGATAAAAAATATGATTTTTTAAAAATTAAATTAATTTGTAAAAAACGAGCTAACAACTTAAATTTATATAAAAGAATTATTTTTTAAAACAATGTGTTTTCTGGAATAATGAGTGTCTTACGTTAAATGGATCACGATGTATAATGTATAAAAAATATTCTTCGAACACAACACATCGACCAAATCCTTGGCAATATATTATTCAAGTTCTTGTTTACAATGAATTTAAATAAAAATATATCAGACTATACAGGTATCTCATTTCTAAAATAGTTTCAAACAAATATGCATATCATATATTTTATTCATATATTGATTTATGCCTATTGGTTATTGTCTATTATGCATAGTACCATATTATTATAGCTACGATAGTGTTCGCAAGATTTTATTTGATCTAAGTCGCTAACTCCTAACCTATGTATAGAGTTTATCTCTTTAGACAATTCTTAATTTTTGTACCGATAATAGTTTTTTAACCTGTGTAATCTTAAATCGTTTATGTAAACAGTAAATTTAATGAAGTTTTACCTAGTAATAATATTTTTAGATGAAAAAAAAACTGTTGAACTAATAATTCTTATAATATTATGAATACAGATCTATGTATATATATATAGTATGTATTAATGATTTTTTAGCAACTTACCGGTTACTAATACCACGTGAGTATTACGTATATCTACTAAAATATATTATAAGGTATAGGTATCAGGTACCATTATTATACTTACGTTGTTTTATTTTTATAACTTATGTAGACTATAATAATCGAGTGGACTGAATAATATTACCTATTATACTTTTATACTGCTGGACCAGTCGTCTGGCTTATTTTCCTTTCTTTCTCTCTCTTTTATGTCTGTCTAATACCTGTTCAAGGTCGTAAAATAGTGCGTCTTAAAAATGTTTTTTTTTTATTTTCATATACATTAATTTTATAAAAAACACTAAACAGTTTAAAACTAAATTACGTTAAATATTATTTATTAGTGTTATATTTTACAAAATTATTTTAAAGAAGTATTTAAAAATAAATTAAAATTATTATTTTAGTAAATTAAAAATAATTTATGTGTCTTGGATGCAATTTTAGCATAAATCTTTGAATTCAAATTTCCAGGTTATTGTTTTTTTTTACATAATTAGATCACGTGCTTGTTCGCAAATATAAAACCATTTCCTTGCTAATTTAAATCTGAAAGTAATATAATATATTTTAGTTTTAAATGGTTATTCAATATTGATACTTAGGTATACAATTCCACACAATAAATTTGATTTAGTTTTGGATAAACAAAATACATTTTCAATAATAAAAAAAAAAATGAAAAATCACTAATATAACAATTTAGATACTTTTATAAAAATATTTAACCTTTGATATGTACAAATTATATATTATTTAAAATTGTTCTACATAAATACATTAAGAACATTTGCATTCCAAAATATGCTACGGTTTTTTTTTTATTAATATTCGTGACAAGAAAAATTTATTAGTTTAACGTAAAAATAACTTTTCTCAAAAGTTAAAAATTATGATATTTACAATAAGTGGTACCTAGTCAATAATTACTGGATTTTAATACATCTATAACTGTCAAGCTAAACTTATATTATAGTTATTCTAATGGGGTCCAGATGTTGATGAATTTTGCATCTTTTTTGGAATATCATAGACGATGATTTTCGATTTTAAAATATGTTTCAATAACATGTAAACACACAAAACTAATTTTTATTTTGTATTTTTTTTTTCGTTTTTAGGACATTTTTGTAATTCTTTAGGTCACTTATTGAAGTTATAAGACATTTTTTACTATTTTCTATAAATTGAGTGAAATAGAAATAAAAAAAACTTGAATATCGATATATTATATTTTCCTCAACTAAATAATACCTACATAATATAAGATATAATCATATAATTATATAAGTATTATATATATAAATTGTTGTATGATATAAATCATAATAGTTACCTATGATAACGGTGCCGATAATATAAATTTACTATAGGGCATTTTCATTTCATAATTTGGATTGTACGAAAAATGTTAGCTTAATAAAATTACATTTGTGTTATTTTTAATAAACATGCTTTTTTAAATAAATATACAAATTTTTAGTTTTTATTATTGACACACTAAATGTTATATTTTTAATTCCCTTATGAAGTAAATTTTTAGATATATTTGTGTTTAGTATATATACAAAAATATACACAAACTTAATAGAATTTTTTATCTTCAACGATCTCTAAATCAAACAGTTAAATATTAATAGTTTTATGAAATATAAACATAATCGTTTAACGCGTTATTTAAATATCTTATAGCCAATAGGTATAGGTAATCTGCAGTATTTTCATACACAATAAAATGTGAAGTCCATAAAACCTTCATTGTAGAATATTAATTTGCTCACCGTAATCCACATAATAGATAATGTATATTTTACATTTGTATCCGAGTTTGTGATCGAACATTACATAATATAGGTACTATATAAATTCTATAATCAGTCGATCATACTCGGGTTGCAAATTTTGTTTCTTCATCTTATCTGCAGATTCGCAGTATACCTATGTGGCTATGTGTATCATAATTATTTAAAAACTCGCTCCACAAAAATAAATTTAAGCTTTTATAGGAATATAAAATTATACAATCGTACAGACGAATGAGCCACTTTTATTAAAAAAAAACTTCACGATACATTAGTTTAATATCTACATATACGATTTAATGTGGATCTCGCTATATCGTCGTAATCCGTTCATTATAAATTATTATAATATACAAATATAATAATATTATGTATACTGACAACTACCTATTATATTATTGTATTCGAATCGCGCCGTTTGTGTTTGGAAAATAACAATATAACCGGTTAGACGGAATCGTACGCTCTGGGATCTTCTGCAACAGAGGCACATTCGTTGTTGTATATAACACGATATAATATATATTATGTGTGTATATATTCTATATAATATATATGTATATACATATATATGTATATTTTAGTCTGAGTCTGGGATTGCGAATATTTCCAGTTTCGTTTACGTTCGATCTACACAGCTTAACCACCCGGTGGAGTCGATGGACCACTTCCGAGCGTCTGTCAACCGTAGTGTATCTATATAACACACACGCCGTATAGTTTAAAAAAAAATAATAATATATAATATACACACAATACCTACATACCACACTATGTGTATATCCTACACATAACCGTTTATTTAAATTTAAGTACAATAGTATATAACTATGTATAACAATTAATACATATATTTAGTGTCCGACTTAACATGTGACTGCTGAAATTTTTTTTTCATTCGTTCCATTCCTATAACGCCTCATTGCAATCGATAGTTATACACATAATATTATAATATATTTTGCAACTTCAAATTCGAATATTTTGTTTATTTTGTATGTCCATATAGTACATGCTTACGTTTTATTTTAATCATGGCACGCTGCTGCAGTATTCTTTGCATTTTACAAATTATATGAACCACAAATATGTTATTTATTTGTTTTTGTTAAAATTACAAGAGTTTAATTTGATTTCAAAGTGTATATAGTAGCGAAACGTTTTGCAGTATGTCAAGGATAATATGGTAAGTCCCATTAATCATTATTCATTACATAACATCTTGTACAAATTAAACTAATTTAATCTGTCATTCGGTTTAAAAAATAATCTTAATTTTATATTAATTATAATATCCTATTAAGAAAGCAATTTTTTTTTAAAGCATAGTTAAAAATAATTTGATATAATTATTTATTTTAATCAAGGTTTATCGTCTGTGAGTATGAGTCTAATAATTAATAATTATTTAAAAAATTAATGATTAATCCATCTAAAATTATTTAATAGTATATTTAAGTAATGATATGGTATTGTATCAATATGTTGGTATTTTGTACTATTATATCGAACCTCTTAACCCCTAAACTCTCAACCATTTTTGTTAAAATTGTAAATTGGTTACTAAAATGCTTAAAAATTTGTTAAAGGAATATTTTTAAAAGATAAAAAAAAATATTAGGTACTACGATCAATAATACTTAAGTTGAATGTATGAATAATAATTTTTATTTATACATTAAGTACGTACTTGCCTAATATATTTGAGTCGTGTACCGTTACCTAGTTATTATAAGTTAAAATCTTGAATAGGTACTTGGTACTTTGTAATCTGTATAAAACTAGAAATTAATTGTCTTTCTCTATATAAAGCTATAATAGTATTACACTTTTGGCTTATTTAATATTGTTATTATTGGGTTGGCTAAGTTATAAAGAAATTTAGTGATCCATTTTTTTAATCCCAAAAACTAGTTTATTACTAGCATATATTTTAAGAAATACAAAAATATAAGTATACAACAAGTTTTGTGTTCATAATATTATCCATAAATATTCTTTAGGGCTTAGACATAAAATTATTTATTTATTTATAATATATACGAATGTGTACTTAGTACAAGCGTTTAAACAGTCCAGGTATTTTTTATTTTATAATTTTATATATTAAATAATCATAATAAAAGATAAACGATAAGTCAATAATGTATAGCTTAAACAAAACAGTTTCCCATGTCCTCTAAATAATCTAAAAACAAACATGTATCGTTAACATGTAATTCATTATTTGAGAAAATTTTGCTACCGCAAAATTGTTACCACCTCAGAAATCCTAGGGACTGATAATATCATAGTATTCTTATAAACGTGCAAGGTTATTATGTATAACCGACAACTTTATAACATATTATAACATATAACTATTATAAAATTAATAGTACAATAATTAATAATTAATGATATTTAAGATATTTTGTTAACACAGTGACAGTGTTAATTGTGTTATATTGTTATGTTTAGTGTAACAGTTTTATTTAACACCGTATATTATTTTAATAATAGGTCCGAACTGTTAAAATCTAACTTCTAAGTAGGTATTAACTATAAGTAGAGAGGTACATATTATTCGCGTTAGTTAGAATCTATAATTTAAGTATATCATGCTGATTTTTTAAATAATTTAATATATTAGATTTAAAAAAAAATACTGTTCATTAAATAATACATTTTTAACTTTTTAAACGTACTAAGGATGATTATAATTTATAATATTGTATTATTTGTATTCACTTATTGATTTACAACTTTTTAATAAGTTATGTAGTGTTATGCCATAGTAAATTAGCTAAGTAGTTGATACTTAATAGTATAACGTATAGGTTTATGCTATACATTTTCTGTTAAAATTTTAATAATTTAATATTTATTTAGTTAAAATTGTATCAACACTTTTAAATTTTGTTTTAAAATTCTATATTCAATGTGAATACACTAAGACTTAAGAGATTGACATCCAGATTTTTCCTTCACCACCACCATTTATGATATACTGTACTTAATTGTTAAGGTCATTAAGTAATACATATCTATTTAAATATGTGTACCTGTAATTATAGAATAACAATTTAATAAGCGGCAAATAATTTTCTATGATTAAATTGTCATGATTTTTGAAGCATTTATTAGTGAATATTATTATTACAGTTTTTGACCAATTTTATTTGTTACTAAAAATTTATGGGTATAATATTTATTTTTCATAAATACTGACTGGTTGTCAATTAAAGCGCTTCACTCAGATAAGTTTCCAATTTAATTTATTACATTGATTAATGATAATAGTAATTAATCTTATACTTTGAATCTATTGTTTTTATTTTTCCAGTATGTATGAATAATAAGATAATAATTGTAAATTTGTGATTATTATACTAAACGTCTATCGATCTGAATGATTGGAATGGATAATCACTATTAGATCAAATTGGCGGGTTTAATGTCCCAACAACATAGATTTTGAAGTCATAAATTATCTATTACCAATAAAATGACGATTAAATATAATTTGTTAAGAGGATTTTATACCCGTATGTGTTGTCTCTATCTACTATAACGTACATCATAGCAAATTTGCGATTTTGTAATGTTAGCTTTAATATTAGAATACATTTACCTATTATCAAATTTAAAGATAAGAATATTATCCAATAAATGTCATATGCTTTTAATTTTTATTAATATTATCATTTATAAGTGAGTTATGAACATTTTATAAAGTTGTAGTATTTTACATAGCTATAACTCAACTTTAAAATCATAGTATTAATAAAAACATGAAATTTTCTCTACAATATTATTTATATTATTTATTTTAAAAATCATTATCAAACTAATATTATGTCTATATTGATTTTTAAAGTCTTTGGTAGGTTAACCTCGAACTTTCAATTCATAAACTTACAAAAATTGGCTTTGCATACACCTTTTTTTCATGTTTCGATTCTTTTTTATTACTGTGATGTATCCAGGGGCATCATTTCACATTTTTTCATGAGATAAAAAATCAATATTGAAAATCTAAAGTAATATCAAAGTTGCTCTTATGGTCGAGTACCATTTTATAATTTATAGCATTAAGATCATACAACATAAGATGCATAAAAAACCTATTGTTATTTGTTTTATACTATATAATTATATGAAAAAATGTACACAAAAAGTATGTTAAAAAAATTTACAACTCTTGCATCTCACAAATAACGCCACTGGATAAATTAACTTAATTTATTGTACTTAAAAATTGTATATCATCTCCTTTATTTGTAACTTTTATAGTTCTCTATCACATTTAGACTTATTCATTTAAGCTGATGTTGTTTTTTTTATTACTTAGGGGTACATATTTAAATAATTTTCAATTCACCAATGATGCAAAAATCTTCACACTGAATTAATTTATTAAAGATGATATATTCTACAAAACTATTGTATTTATTAAAAATGTTTTCAAAATAATGTGCACAGTCTGGTGTACTTTAAATTATCTCTTTGTAAATTCTTACAAATTCCAATAAGTCATCTCATACTCAAAATACATAAATCAACTAGTTTTAACTATAGTGCATCTAATATTTCTACACTAAGTGTATTTCATTCCTCTCTATTTAAAGATTTAAATACATTATTCAACTAAAAACAAATATTCAACAACCATATCTAAAATAAAGCTTTATTTCTGTTAGGCACTTATGATTAAACGTAATTATACTCAAAATCCAACGATCCTTTAACCTTCAAATGCTTCTATACTTCACTTATTCGATCTTTATTTGAATATGCGCCGATAATCTTTGAAAATAATGGCAGTGGATAGTAGTAACCATCATGAAAAATTTAAAACCAAGTCTTTCGCTTTACAACATGTTAATATATCAATAACTTTCCTACTTTCCGCACTAGTTACAAAAACATTCTAGGAATTTAAAAATTAATGCTTTAAAAGCATGTAAAATTAGTGTTTACAAAGTTACAACTATTTTCTTTTAAAATTATTAAATTATGAAATTTATGACTTTTTTCTATTAATCCTAATAAACTTTCAAAAATTACTAATCAATGATCAATGTATCACAATTCTTGAAATAATCTTCTATATTGTATTCATAATTTTTTCCTATAACTACATGTTGTATGATGATAATAATCTTTATGTTAACAAATAATAATCTATTTAAGTAAGTTATTTATTCCAAATTTCTTTATATTAAAATTTTTGATTTAATTTTAAATATAAACTATTATCATGTATATTTATGGTTTATCAATAGTCATATGGGTGGGGATTGGAAAGGGTGCTTCGGTGACTGTACAAAGTACATTGTAGGTACATGCTATGATGTAAATCTGTTAACCATGTAAATTGTGTGTAAAAGGGTGTGGATCATTTTACTTAAATAACTATAGCCCCTCCCAAAGGTTCAACCTAAGAACTACCTACATTTAAGTTGTTAAACATTAATTATTCAAACAAATTAATGTTAAATAAATTTAATACTATTAATTTTAAGAAATAAAGTACCAACTATATCATCCACAGGTATGCGACATTGGCATTATGTAAGCACACTTTTTCATTATAATTTTTAAATCTTATTCGATTTAAATAAGACTTGAAAACTTTAAATAAAAACAATTTTTTTTACAAAATTTAAAGTTTAATACTTCTATTATATATGGATGTGAAGTATTTAAAATGTATGAAGTTCAATAGGTATTATATTATTTAAACACTTAAAACTTTTAAAGTTTAAATCAACTATACATTGTTATAGATTGTTCTTAGTACTATAGTAAACTAGTATATGTATTATAACTTATAAGCAGGACCGTACCCAGAAAAAATTTTCGGGGGTTATACAAATCTTAGTAAGTACCAAGTGGTATATAAAATAATAATGAAATTATTTCTAAGTTTGCGTAATGCGAGAAAATTTCAGGTGGGGATTAAAGTGGTTGAACCCCTCCCCACTTAAGTACGGTCATGCTTATAAGTATTTAAAGTTTTCATTGGCGAAGCAGAATGGTAGGTACAATGCAATAGTACCCTGTGGAATGTTGATCCACTACTCCAACTCCATACATTTAAAATTTAAATACTTAAAAGTTATAGCTATAATAACTTGTCTGGAATTTTATTTTTATAGATCGAAAACTTCAAGTTATTATGCTTTGGAATGGGAAATTGAGTTAAGAAACATTAAACAATACATTTTTTTAGAAATATATTATTTTTTTAATGACTTAAAATTATAAAAAGGAAGTATTTTCAAAAACATTAATGGTTTTTAAAAATAATGATAATTTAATATAATAATAATATAGCGTCCACAAATATAATATATAAATTGTGTAGGTAAGTACTTAATTATATTACTTAAAGATATAGATTTGATTAAGAATCATCTATAAAATTTTTATAAATTATAATAGTAGAATAGTATAAAACATTATATAAAAAAAAAAATAATAACAACTAGGTAATTAGATTTTTTTAAGAAATGATGAAAATAATATGGTTTGGCAAAAACCATATATTATTATCATTTAACTACTTTTTTTATACTTTTAAACTTTTTCAGTGTAATAAAAAAAATAATAGTTAAAATGTTTTTTTTCGATGGAGTAAATCGGTGTAACATATTAAATATTAATGTTGTATTAATGTACCTATATTAATTATTATTAAATATTAGTTTGGGTCAGTTCTTTGAACAAACACCATACATCAGCTCACCACCCTTCGTCGGTTATGCTAATTTCCAAAGGTATAATTATTACGAACAACTTCGAAAATCTAACCCCAATTTAAATGCATATAGTTATTTAAATCGCAGATTATGACACAATAACCACAACAGTACAACACACACAATGCAAGTGCTCACGAAACAACTACTTTATTGTCGATTCGACTTGCAGTAATATTAAGCGCATTCCGCAGGTAGACATTTTATGCAATTTATTTATCTGCAATAAACTATTAAATTCTTATGGAAATAATGTTTGCAAAAACAAACAGGAATATAATCGAAATTTTTTTTTTTTAAAAAAGCGCTTATTTAATGCATAAATAAGAATAATAAAAGAGAATATTTATAATGTTTGGATCAGTTTTTTACATTGTACACACAAACACACACGTATATAATATACATTTATTTTTATTTTTTTATTATTATTCCTCCCGACGTAGTTCGGGTTGCTAAAATATTGATTGTCGGATAGTTGCTCGGCTCCGCTGCTGAGGACCGAGCGGTGGCGGCAACAGTGAGTGTAGGACGCTTTTTTTTAAGCAACCTTCTCCTATACATAAACGCATACACGCGCACAATAGTACGTCGCAGGCGCACACAGGGTTCGTCTGGGACATACATTTGGCAACGCCGCTGGGTTGTTCGGCGGCGTCGCTCCCTCTAGCGCGCGCCGTACGATCGTCTCGTCGCCGTCGTCGTCTCGCGCGCCGGTGGTATTTCATTTGGTTTTTTTACATTTCATTTTTCTGTCCCGTCTTTGCCGCCCGCCACCGCCTCCGCGTGCACCGCTCATTCCGGTTCTCTATGGCGGAGGAGCGCGCGCGCGCGCGCGCTTGCCGGGTTTTTTTCCGTCGCCCCTTACCACCGCGCCCCGCCCCCTCGTCACCACCGACGTTTATTACGTACGCCGTCGGCCAGTCGCACACGCACCGTCGTCTCCCCCGAATGTACTGTAGCCACCGCCGCCGCCGGTGTTTACTGTACGGTGTCGTTCACGAGCGTGTGTTGTATTATCGTCAGACGCCGCCGCGGAGCTTTACGAGTCTCTGACGACGCGCCTCCGGGTAATCGCGATTATTATTTATTTAATTTTAAAATTTAATACTTCTATCCCGTACAGGTCGCGCGCCTTGTCGTCTTATCAGTAATAGTAAAAAACAAAAGAAATATAATAAACGATAATTATATAATAAGATTGATCCGTGAAAACAAATATTTGTATTTTGTGACTTGTTGTATATCCTTGGTTCACCGTAGAGTACTCGTCCCGAGTCATGAGCACCACCAACGTCCACGGGATTACCGAACACATTGCTACACGGTAATATCGATAATATGCACACGTAATAATTATAATTATAATAATATGTCCATTGTACATCTGAATTTGATTGCTGCGAAGTGGCGCGCATGGAAATTCAAAATTTGTTTCGTCCGCATATCAAATCACAATACGAATTTTTATTTTACTTTTTAATTTCATCATACGCAGTGTGTACACTATATACGTTATCACCGTACGGGGCTGCACTGCGCGCGCGCCGTTTTCCCTCGCAACTCACAGGCCAGCAGCTGCTATCAAGTATCAACATTCAACACTGACAAGTGACAACAGTCGGTTAACGAGCTTAAAACTTCGTGTTTTATCACTGGTTTTTTCAATTTATATAATTACGGGTCGATAATTTAAAATTTCAATAATTGTTATAAAATTACTTTCGGGTTGGTTTTTTTTTTTTGTAAGGTGCGCGTGATATTTTCTAGCAGGCGTCGGTGAAATGGACCTAGACGGTGGTGTCAACAAGATGGAGTGTGACGATGATTCGTTTTTCGTCCAGAAAATGAGAAGACTTAGTTTTGATGCTGATAGAGCGATCCCAGCATTAGTCATTGCCAATGCACCATCGCCTCCCGACAGTCGCCGGTCATTTTCACCTGAGATCGGTGTCGACTCTTCGACACCCTTCCTCAAACCACGGGCCCTGCACAAGGTGCGCCTCAGGGGCCAATCACCGTCAAGCGATACCAGCAGTGAATCTACGCGTTCTAACAAATTTCGATTGTCTGTCAATCCTTTCACTCCAACTGGCATTGAAATACTAAAAAACAAACATAAGAAAAGACTGTGTCCAGCTAAACAGAACATTAGTTTCTCTAGTTCTGAAGATCATTCAAGTCATGACAGCAATAGTAGTCTATCCACTCCGCCTGACAATAAAACGTCGTCTCCAGTAGATCCTTCTATCAGAGAACTTATGAATGAAGGCGAAGTGACAAATGTCAGTATATATGATTTGCAGACTTCTCGTTTCAACGAAGAGTTCAGAATGGATGATTTTATCGCTACTGGTGCATTTGGTGAAGTATACAAGTGTACAAATCTATTAGATGGAATCACATATGCTATTAAAAAGACAAAAAAGACAATTTACAAAAGCCAAGAATACTTTATCCGTAAAGAAGTTTATGCCCACTCGGTAATTGGACGTCATCCAAACATAGTTTCGTATTTTACAGCTTGGCATGAGAGAGGCCATATTTATATTCAAACAGAGTTTTGTAACGATGGTACCCTGGAACGAATGATTCATGAATCTGACCATATATTTTGTGATAGTGCTTTAAGACGATTGTTGTGCCATGTATGTAAAGGTTTAGCTCATATTCATTCTAAAAAGCTTGCACATTTAGACATTAAAGCTGCCAATATATTAATATGTCGTACTGATGGTGCATTGTGGTTTGCTGAAGATCTAGATGATGATGAAACAATTGACAAAGATATTGTGTATAAGATTGGAGACTTTGGTCATACAATATGTGTTGAAGACGTCCGAACTATTGAAGATGGAGATTGTCGGTATTTACCTAAAGAACTATTACGTGATGATTATTCTCAATTACAGAAAGCTGATGTATTTTCAACTGCGCTTACTGTATATGAGGCTGCAACTAAAAAAGATTTACCCAAAAATGGACCAGAATGGCACCGTTTAAGAGATGGTGAATTTTCATTACCTCAAACTCCAGTTTTTAGTACTGGTCTTGAGAAAATGCTTAAAAAAATGGTTGACTTGAATCCAAATAATAGACCAAATGCTTCTACAGTGGTTAATCTTTTGCTTGATAGAGGAATGGCAGCTGTAAAACAACAACAAGACGAATTGGAAGTATGGAAGTTGAGTTCTAAATTCCTGGCACCTTGTTACTCTGTTGAAACACAAACACCATCAAGAACAACAATTGGACAGAGAAGATATGAACATTCAAAACTGTATCGAACAAGAAAAGAACGAATTAAACGATTGGTTGGTAGAAAAATGAGCAGATCGTGTAGTACTCCTAATGTTTAACTATAAGCCATAATGTAATTAATATTAATTAATTAAATTTATCATAAGTATTTGTTTTTTATTCTCTCTTTAATTGAAGAAGTTATTTCAATAGCATTGGCAAGTATTGTAATAATGATTTAAGTATTAATTGCTCCCTTTACATTTTTTTTTTTTTTTAATTTTTATAGCATTATTGTATTTTATAACTCTGTGATAAGACGTGAAAATTATTTTCAAATGTATTAAGTACCTTATTAGTAATTATTTAAAAATTAGAAGTCCCAAAAACTAAAAGGATTTTAATGCCTAAAAATAATATTTATAATGTATTGTCAATTTATAATTTAATTACAACTTATTTATCAATTATCTTTATTTTTATTTGCAAGCATAAGTTAATTATAAGATGGACAATTTAGTTTAAATTTTTGTTAAAAAAAAATAGTAATAAGTACTTATTTATTATTATTATTTGTTAATATATTTTCTTGTTCTAAATGTGATTTTGTTTTTTCTTAGCTGTGTATGTTGGTATATTTGTATATAAATTATATAGGTACTTTTACAAAATATAAAATTACCTTTATCTATACCTTGTTAATTTTTTTAATGTAGCTGTGTAATTATTTAATTCATATTTTGTTTTACCTATTAAAATAAAAATAAAAACTTCTCTAAAACATTGCTTAAACCATATTAAAAAAATATTATTAATTAAATTTAAACTATATGGTAAAATATATTTAATGTGTATATAAAAATTTTACCAAAATATTGAAATATATATATCTAAAATGTGCATAGTTTTTTTTTCATATAGTTATTGGTTTTTATATTACATTGATTGGTAAATTTAAAAAATATAAACATTTGATATCTAAGTAAGTTTACATAAATAAATACATTTCATAAATTAGAAAATAAAATTTAAGTTAAATTTGTTTATTTAGTTTATTAAATCTATCTTTATGCTAGTAAATCACAATAAAATAAAAAGTATTTTGAAACAGAGCTTCCCAGTTAAGTAATAATTACAAATTAATTATTAGAACAAATTATCACTTTTTAAAGTCAAATGTTTAAAAAGATTAATCAAACGGAATCACTGAATTACACATTTTCCCAAGCAGTAGAAATATTTATCAAACTAGACTTGCATGGTTAATAGGTTAGCACAGTATGTACAATTATTTTATATTTTAAAACAGCAAGGAAGGGTATTTTTCTGCTTAATAATAGTGATAATCGAATCCCTAAAACAAATATTTCATAACTTATATTTACAATATATATAATATATAAATGATTAGTTGTATTATGACTTTATTCGTGTTCTTTCTTTTTTTTGCAAATAAATATAATAAATATGTATGTATTTTATCCAAACACCACAGATATATTTTACTAAGTAGGTATGCTACTGATGACCTTGTGAATTTGTAATTTTTCAATATCAAACCAAATATTTTTAATAATAATATAAAACTAATAATTAATTACTACTTTATCTTTTAGTGTACTGCAAATATACTATAAGGTTTATTATTCATTAATAGCCATGAGTTATTGAGTTATAAGTATAACAATATTTCATTATCAAAATCTTTTTGTTTAAATTATTAAAACATTATTGAAAATTTGGTATTATAGTTGTTGTTTTTAATTTGTTTAGGAAGTGATGAAGGGGATATTATGGCAATCAATTTCTCAGCATCATTTGCAGCATGTCTGGCAGCAGGTCTCAAAGTTCCTCGGAATTTTATGTACTGCATTGCCCAAGGTAAATAAAATACTACTTATTTAAACTGATTTTTAAGCATTAATTAACTATTTTATGTATTTATTTTTTATTATTTTTAAGATAAATACTGTTAAGTATTTTGTTACTCATTTCGCTGTGTAATTTTTTAAGTATTGTATTTGTTAGGATAAATGTAAGTTTCTACACAAAATATAGCAAGTTAAAATCACCCATGAGTATGAATAACTATAATACTCCTAAAACCTATTTATGTACAATTAAGAATTTAAGATATAGGTACCTACTAAACTATAGCGTATAATACTACAGCGTACTATGTCTAAGTACTATATTTTAAAATTTTAAATTGTAATGTATCACTTGTACATAATGTATTTTATTTGAATGATATCTATAAGTATCTACTTAAGATATTTTTATTAATTTATAATTAACTCTGTTAAAACTAATAAGCTAATAAAAATGACCTTACATAAATATAATATAGATATTATATAGGTTTACCTATTTATATTTTATATGACTATATCATGCATATAGTGATTAATTTAGTTCAATTTATATTAAGATAAATTACCTACATAAAATATTTAAAAATTAAAAAATATTATTAGACTGTGTTCAAAAGTAGTTCCTATAATACTACCTGTGATTATATAATTACTTGTTTTTTTATATATACACTTAACTGTACCTACATGTACAATATAGGTACCTGCCATTTGAATCATAGAGTAATTACTATTTATTCTATGTACTCTATGATAAATATGCTATTATACATTAAGTATGTAAAGATTGTAAGTTTTTGGAAAGTTTTAGGATGTTGTTTTTAACTGAACCACTACAAAATACTAAAATATCTGGAATTCAATCAAGGATTATAGAAAATCTTAGGCTTTAATAACTTAAACTTTAATTTGGTTTTTATTATCTACTTTATATTCTACTGGTACCAATTTAATTTTCCTCTATTTGTAATTTGAGTTATTCATATATAAAATAAAAATCGAATTTAAAATTAATGTAGTTATAAGTCAAGTAGGTACTTCAGTATTAGCCTATAAGTATTTCAATTTAAAGTGAAATATAGGTAGTGGCGTTGTTAATCTTCACATAATGTTAGTACCTATTTGTTTATGAGTACTAACTAAAGCATAGTGCTCAATGCTCATACATAAGTATTAAATACCTACTAATTAGGTTTAAACTTATTAGTATTAACTAATTAATTATCTGTTGAAAATTCTAGAAATTTATTATCTATTGAAATTTTTAGAAATATGCTTCTTGAGTTTCTTCAGAATATGAAATTAAAAATTATAATGACATTCAACATGTATGAAACTTAAAAAAGGTAGGTAATTTGATAACGCTTTGATGTACAGTATCAAATGAATCACTATTATAGGTGTATTCGTGTATTAAATTTAAATTTAAATTCAATAATCATATTGTATACGAAAAACATTTCTGATAGGAAACGGTATATCAGCCTTTATCACCAATCGATTTTTTTTTTGTAACTATTAAAGTAATTTATATTTCTTTTAGTATTTTAATAATACGATATAATTTTTTTCGAAAATATTGTATTTTTTATATTATTAGTTTTTAATTATTTTAACAATATATATTTATTATTAATTATACCATAATGCCATTTACTATCATCTATAACTTTTCATAAAGTAAAAGAGCAAAAAAAGGTCAAGTTTGGGAACCTCTGATCTACGACACTACTTCTGTATTTGGTCTTTTAAATTACAATATGCCGGTAAAATAAGTTTAGTGTTTAGCACGGACTAAGATATCTTAGTCCGTGGTGTTTAGTGTAGCTTACAGGTAAATGTCGTAGAATCAGTACTCAAAAACTAACCAAGTACAATAATTTTACCGGCCCATAATATTAGCTAAATACTTTAGCAAGTGGCCCATGTATCATAATAATCTTGTGGCCCACCGCGCTTAAGCGTAGTAGCTTGTCGACCCAACCGGGCCTGTTTATTTCTAAATTACGAAGTAATTCTATAGTACCTATTTAATTAATTTTCTTAAGTCTAAATGTTAACTAATAAGTGTGTACAATTAAATATAATTTATACCTAATGATATATCATGTATATCATGTTATCATTACAGTAGGAGTACATTATAAAAAAAAATAAAATGTACCTATTAATTATTATCATGATCTTAAAAAAAATGTTCTCTTTTATTGTCAAACATAAATGGTAACCCTAGGCAAGGCACCTTCCCTTTTTAATTAATCGTACAAAGAATAGAATAAACAATATAAATGGGTTATTGGATTAGAAAGATTCCTAGTATTTCGTACCCAGCGGCGGATCTATAAATATTTTTAACTTTTTAAGACATTTCATATATTTTTAATAAATTATATATTAAATTAATAAAAAATATATGAGTACAGTTTCAACACCTACTGCCCGACTAATCACTAATATATAGGTATTTGTTTAATTTTTCTTAAATATCTATAAATAAATTAAAAATAAACATTTCTAAATTTTTCTGTGGTCTATTAACAGGGGGGAGGTTGAAACCACCACTGTGCGTACCTACCTATTAAAGTTAAAAATATAAAGTACTGAATAGTCAGTTAAATTTTATATATAATTGATTAGAGTATTAATTACTAATAAGATCGAGTATTAAGTAATACTGTTAAAAATGTATAGTTTTTACTTTTAAAGTTTTAATTGAACTGTTGAAATTGTCGAAATTGAACTATCAACTAAAGCTTATAGGTTTATAGCTAGTGCTAGACTAGAGTATAGAAAATAAACTGTAGTTAGTAATAGAATTAAGCCAATATATAACAGCGTGGCCAGGATAAATAGGTTGAAAGTTCGGAAAAATATCGTAGAATGTTCAATTTAATGAAAAGTTCATAACTTGAAACATAATAATTTGTATTTTTGTCTAAGCCATAGGATATAATATTATTTAATATGGATATATATATGTGATCTAAACAGCTGCTGGATACCGTGATTTTGCTATACAGCTGATGACATACTCTATTTACTTATTTTTTTGAACGATAACTATTGATTATATTGTACATTATTTTTATGTAGATTATAAATACGAACAATTTAAATTTAAAATTATAATATTTAAAAATTATAGAAGTAATTCTCATTATTTTTTAATTTGTTAATATAAATTTATAAGTTTTTGTTTATATTTGTACAAATACGAACCCCTGGTCAGCACTCAGCATAAATAAATAATAACAAGATAGCCGCCCGGCCACGGTACCGGCTTTTACGTATGGTGCTGCTATCTAAAGGTGCCCGAGACCATATGTTAAAACGGCAACGTTGTATTCATACTACGTAGAACAGGAAACAGAAGAAAAAAAATCCAATATTTTGTGATAAAAAAATGTGCTTTTTATCAGTTATTTAGTATTTTTTTCGACTGCACGTTTCCGTGTTTTTCGGGGTTTTGTTTTCCTATTTATTAAATTTGATTTTCAATAGAAAATCACTGTATGTACGTTGTCGTGAGTCCTCTAGTCAGACACCTTTATGTTATTTTCTTAACTTAATGTATATGACCAATGATCATCAATTCGCAGGAAACACCCAAACCTGATGAAGGTATTTTAAATAATCGAGTGGGAAGGTTCAGCATGACTAATTTGATTGATCTGCTGACTGTTGTGGTGATTCATTGAAACGCCCATACCCGGTTTTGAGCGTGTATTTTTCTTTTACAGAGAATGGTGCTCCATATGTTATATACAACAAAGATGGCCACCATCAACAAGGGCCGAACAGCAGTAATGGTCAATGGGGTCCAGGGCCTTCACAAAACGGTTATCCAGCTCTTGTATCATCTCAACACGAACCAGCTGAACAATCAACTGAACAAGCATCTCAATCAACGATTGCTTCACCTATACCATCACCATACCCTAATACCAATCATTCAATTCAAGGTATGTAAAAAATGTAATTTATTTAATACAAATATAACTTTATTTGAATATCTTGAATAGGTTCTGGAAATGGCGGAGAAGATGAAACACCACCAGAAGACAGTGTTGTTGAATCTGATCGAACCCAACCAGGCCATTATGGTCCGGCTGACCCTTCTAACTACTATTCTGGTGTGAGAGGCGGCCCTCCACATATGTTGAGTCCATCAAGTTTTATGTCTTATTTAAAACAGCCTGGTGTCATGTTAACTCCACTAAATCCAGCAGAAGCATCTGGTGATTTTCCTAATATGCCAGACCTTATTCACCAACAACAAGAAGCATCGGGGAAAAAAGGTTCTGATCTGCGTCTATTCAAATGTCTTTCTTGTGGCAAAGATTTTAAACAAAAGGCTACACTAATGCAACACGAGCGAATTCATACTGATTCAAGACCATTTGTGTGCAGTGATTGTGGTAAACGGTTTCGTCAACAGTCTCATCTTACGCAGCATGTGCGTATACATGCTAATGAAAAACCATTTGTATGTGTTTACTGTGAGCGAACCTTCAGACAGCGAGCAATCCTTAACCAGCATCTACGGATTCATTCGGGTGAGAAACCGTACGGGTGTGGAGACTGCGGCAAGGCGTTTCGGCAGAAAGCCATCCTGAACCAGCATGTCCGCACTCACCAAGGCGAGCACTCTCATTCCTCGTTAAATAGTAGTGATTCCTCAAGTTCACCTCCGCCCTCGCAACTTCACAATAATTTAAACGCTTTTCTCAAGTCTTCAGCTGAAGCGTTTAGAATGAAATACTACCCGAACCTAAGCGATAGCGCGCAAGACGAACAACACTTGAACAACTCTAATTTTAGAAATGTTGCTTCTAGGTTGTTACAAAACAATCTTAAAGTTAAGCAGTTAAATTCTTCTACGTATTGTTCTTCATCTAACAGTCCCAAAACTTTTAACTTGTTAGATATACCTACAAAATCTTACCCTAGAACCATTGTTAGGACAAATATTGCTCATATCAGAAATGAAGAAGGTCTCCCCATGAGAGTTATAACTGATATTGAAAAAAAATAAATTTTGACCTGTGTTAGGTCAAGGATGATAAATGCAAAAAGTCCTAAATTAAATACTGTTTTCAGGATGGCTTGCAAAAAAAGTTTCTCTGCATCCGTATGATAATATATTATGCTACCTATTATTATTGCTGTTTACTAATACACGTTTTACTGCCTATTGTCACTATTTCTCAACATATTAACATTTTTTTTTAAATTAATCAAATGTTATGTGCTTTGTAAAGTATGGAGTGATATTCTAAACCACACCTGATTTGTTTTGATAAAATGATAAGTTAACTTTATCAACAACCAAAAAAATGTTCTTATTATTATAATTGTTTTTTTTTCAATATTTTTAAATATAATTTGTAACATTATATCTTGTAAATACAAAAAAATGATATTAATTATTTTATGAATAATTAATATCTAGTGTTATTTAGATTGTCTATTGAGAATTAATTATTATGTACAATAAACAATTTAAATTAAATAAAATTAAACATGGAAAATGATAACAATAGGCCTGAATATATTTTATTTTCAGTTAAACATAATTTTCCACTTATTGTTAATATTATAATTTATTAATTTATTAAGTTATTCACTAACTTAATTAATATTTTTGTTTTATTTATGTTTTTTTTTTTATTATTATTTTATCCTTATAATATATTAAATAGGTATATTTCCTTTTGTGTTAATCCTTTTAAATGTGTATTGTTTTCAATGTAAAATAATATCCTAAATGGTATTCCTTATTATTAATGTCGAGCACAACTTGAAAAACAAGAAACATAATTTATAAAACTGATTCATTGAAGTGATGAGTTTTAAAGGTATTATTGTGTTGTCTGTCTGGTGGCTTCAATCCGGTTCGGAGCGGCATGTTCTTTTGAATTAATTATGCTGCACATGGATTATTGATAACAACGTCCAAGGAGAAAATGTCGCTCCGCTCAAGGAAGGTGAGATAAAGCTCCATTCAGCAACACAGGAGTTTTATGTCTATAAAATTTAAGTTAAATGAAGAATATAAAATTTAAGTTAAATTAAGAATATACAATTTAAACCATTGGAACTGTGATATACTTTTATTTTCTTTAATAATAAGTAGACATAGAACTGTTGAATATTTTACATTGAACGAAACAATTTTTTTTTGATATTTTAAATTTAGTATGGTTTAACTTTTAATTAAACTTTTTTGTGTTCGACAATCATATAAATCCTTCTTAAATTTGTTGAATTTCTAATATTAATGAATGTTTATTTTCAGTCCTAAAATCGTATTGAACATAAATCATATTTTCTTAATAGGCATAAATGCGTAATCCTAATTTTTAAATTTAAAAGAAAAACCGAGATTTTCATTTTTATGTATATTTTTAAATTTTCAGATGTGGGCCCACACTTAGTTTATAAAAATGGGCAACTTTGGCCACAAGATGTGCCATTGCCACAATCTAAAAGTGGACAATATGATTCAAATGATCCGTGTTTTTCGCCAGAAAATGCTCCTCAGTTCCCTGCATATTTTAAAGATGCCAAAGGTAACAAAAATTAATTGCCTTTTATTGTTATAAATTAATATATGTATTTCTCTTTAGGCGTTGTACATGAAATTTTTGGCCAGGCTGGTAAAAGTCTACCTGATGTAATCCAACATGGTCGTAGTGCTGGTATGCCACTTTATGTTCGTTGTCCAATTTGTAATAAAGAATTTAAACAGAAGTCTACTTTACTTCAGCATGGTTGCATTCATATAGAATCTCGACCTTACCCTTGTGTTGAGTGTGGTAAACGATTTCGACAACAATCACACCTTACCCAACATCTACGTATACATTCAAATGAAAAACCGTTTACGTGCATTTATTGTGGACGGAATTTCAGACAACGCACTATACTAAATCAACATTTACGTATACATACCGGTGAGAAACCATATAAATGTTTGCAATGCGGAAAGGATTTCAGGCAAAAAGCCATTCTTGATCAACACACAAGAACTCATCAAGGAGAAAGGCCATTTTGCTGTCCAATGCCAAATTGTCGTCGTCGGTTTGGTACTGAACAGGAAGTAAAACGTCACATTGATAACCATATGAACCCTCATGCTAATAAGCGTAGATCCGATAGTGGCAAACCAGGCAGGCCACCACACTTAAATACCATACTCAACCAACCATCTGGCATAGTGAAACCTGAGTTGTACTTCCCTCAGTGTTATGGAATGCCTTCACCTTTTGCAAACCACCATCATCCCCAACAAAGTTTTGTGTCTTCTTCTCCGGTTAATCATGTTCCTCCACCTCCATCAGAATTTAAAGATGCAAGAACAGTAGTTAACAATACGACAGATTTTAAGTCACCTGCAAACCTAACAACTGCTGCACCAATAGCAGTTGTTCAATAAAATTTGAGTTAAATTAAAGTGTATGGTTACTTGTCAATTATGGTTAGTATATAAAAGTGGTGAATGTGATATATTCTGAACCTTTTGAATGGATAATTGATTATTTTTGTTAATGACAAAACAGATTTAGTCCGTAAAACATTAGTTGTGGGAAGTTATTTGTCAAAAAGACTTAATTCCTTGCGTTACCATGTTGTTCTCTCTAAAATATTCTTAACTAATACATGTTACCAATAAAATATAACACATAATACTATGGTCATGTCTGTTGTATATAGTCTTAACAGATTTAAATTAATGACATATTTAAATATTTTTTCCTTAACATTTTTAATTTTGTTATAGAATTTTAATTTTTTGTTATTTTTCTTCATATTTTATGTTTTTTTTTTCGATAGACTAAAATTTTACCTTACACTTCAAAAATATGTCTTAATATCTTTATTACCCTATTGGATAACTATTATTATAGTCTTAAATTTAAAGTTCAACTAAAAATATAAATTATCTGACTATTCAAATAACTTAATGTTAAAAGTATGTATAAATACTAAATAGATACTTATTTTTGTACTCTCATTGTTAATTCAATAGTCGTTCTTATTGAAAAAAAAATAGGATAAAGGAAATTTTATTCATAATAATCATACTCCTGCTAATATTGTCTATGTTAAAATTAAAATAATTAAGACTTTATTAGTCTATTCTTTTTTTCCAAAATTATTATATGTACTGTTTTGCTCATTAATTTAATAACCTGATGGAATTAGTAGACTTTGCTAACTATGCATGTATCTTTAAACCAAGAAAAATGTATGCTATTCAGTATGTTTTTTGTATGATCATATTTTTATTTCCCGTTTATATGAATGTTTTGTACATATGATGAAAAAAATAGATTAAACAGACATTAAAATGTACATATTATTATGAATGTATACGTTTAAGAGGTTATAACTATTTTAAAAATAAGATTTTTTAATATTTATTATTTAAAATTAGAATAGCCCTACGATATATAGGGAAATTTATTTATTTTTTTTACCTACCAAATTTGTTAAACCACAAGTTATAATGTGATTTGTCTGAAAAAATGCATATTATAATAAAAAATAAATTGTGTGCTATCATAATAGCAATATTATATAATGTAATATTCTTGTGAATCTTTTATTTTTATATTCAGTTGTTTCAAATGTGACAACATAAAATATTTGTGATTCCAAAAAATGAAAATTATATTGTATAACCAATTAAAAATACAAATGAGCTTCTACAACAATTTTATCTTCCTTTCCTATAAATACAAATTTTAAATTTATCTTATAAATTTAAGTACTTACCTTAATAATTTAAAGGTTTAGATAAATCAAAAGTCAAGATAATAATATTTTTGAAGAACTAAATCTTTTTCAAAGAAAGTACTTGCAAGTATTTTATAAATAATTTATGCAATATTATTTTATAATGTAGGTATATTGAGTAGGTACCTTTTAAGTATTTTTTTTCTTTTACATACATATCATAGTTCACCATTATTAATTTAAAATATTTGTTATTCAGTCACCTATTTATTAGGTGAATAAAATTTTGAATATTCAATGCTTTAGAGATATTACTATTGGGTTGTCTCTCTCATCTCTTTCATGTATATTTGTTTCCGTTCATTATTAATCTAATTTATCTATTATACTATTATTAATATAGAATGTTGGGACCAAAAAATATAATAATAATTGGGAATATTTCAAATATTTTAAAGAACTAAGCATGCAATTATATGGAAAATACATATTTTTATTCAACATACTCATTAATTCATACAATATTATGACGTATTTATATTTAGGCTGTTTCAAAATTCAAAGTGTTCAAACTAGGTATATCATATTTGAGTATAAGGAACAATGAAATCTATATGTGATTAAGATTAATAATAATGTACTTATACTTCTGTAATTGTTTAATTTTAATAAATTGTTAGCCTTATATTATTCTTATAGCTTACCTTTATGTTCTTGTGTGAAGATGTTGAAAATGAATTTAGAACACTTAAAAATGAAATAATGCTCATAGTTATTAACAAAAAAAAAATTGGTATTTATCAAAGAGATCAGTTTAGCTGCCCTGAAAATATAAACTAAATAATTTTTGTTTTTTATAATTGAGTAAATAAATAAAATTGTTCTATGAATAATTTTTAGCTATACTCAAGGTAGATATATCCACCTTGGCTATACTGTTATACAAATATATATATTATATTAAATTATTATATAAGTATATGTATTTATATTTTATATTATAATTTAATCATACCCATCCTAAAGCTATTTTAGGTATTATGTTAGTAATTTGATTATGTAGGTATTATAATATGATAATAGTTTAGATAATTTAATAATTATCATGTTTTCAAATTACTTTTGTAGTTTTGTTATATCATGTAATTAATATTCAAAAGCAAAAATTGTTTTTATAGTAAATTGAATTCTGTTATCAACCAATTATTTTAGGATACAAAATATGTCTTACGTATATTTTTTGACACTTTGACAAAGTATCACTTTCCACGGCACGATTACGTGACAGAAACATAAAAAAGACATAACTGTGTGAGGATATTGGTTTACGGATGTGCCGTATGTTTTACATTTTATGTTATTCAAACATTTAAGTTTAACAAATTTATATTTACTGGGTAACTTACAACAAATGATAGATAATGGTCACGGTAAAAACGAGTGTTATCTTTAAAATTCTGTTTGTATGCCATAACAGGAAAGTGGTAAGTTAGAAACTGGTGAATTGCTAATTATTAGGACAGTCTAGCAGCCTAAATCACGGGTAAATGGGTAATGTGCACAGTATATTAATATTGCAAATAGCGCGGACACGCCACACATTGCCTCGGAAGCGGTAAATCGTCTATTTGTAATGCGTCTGCCGCCCGGCTGCGTTTTACCGTATAAATCATTGGTAATTTAATATAATATCATTATATTATACAATTATTTATGCAATTACTGATATACGATATACTCATAGATAATAATTCTTTATTATCAATGGATATAATATTACAATATACAAATATACAGTAAGTATTACGGTAATAATAATAATTAAACGTCTTAAAAAGTTTGTACCTACAACTTATTGTCTATAGCTACCTTTACGTTCTTAACAGTAAAGTTAAGATAATTTTATCACAGAATATACGAAATGATTATATCGTCGCAGTATTAGTAAGTGGTCATACTGAATCGTTGGTAGAAGTATTTCAAGTATTAAGTTGCTGTCGCGTGATTCCATCGGTAGACATGACAGCCATCGATCATCCAATTTCATAAATGCCATGGTTAAATAACTTTTTTATTCCATGCGGCATGTGTGTCACAACTGATCCAAAATGTAAAATATTGCTGACTTACAAATTTATTTAATATTTAGCATTTGCCCACACCCCATGGGAAGTGTCTTTTCATGACTTTCCTGCTGTCCACCGTCGGTAGACAGTTTATTTATTTTTTTGACTTTTATGACTGAACAGTTGAAGAAAATCATTCATAAACATTACGCAGATATTGGATGAACGGTTTGTAGTTTTCCGTCAACAATAATTCACTAACGATTAAAATTCGGCGGAAACGACACTAAAATTGTAATAAATAATTTAGAACTTTTGGCAACATTTTTTCGAAGACGACCGTAAGTACATTCCGTTTTTGATTAGGTTATGTAATTGTTAAATTATATAGGTACGCATTTCCATCATGGATGTAATAATTTATTACGTTTTCGTAGTAAATTTGTCATTGGCACTATACGTTGATTGTTTATAATATAACTTATGCTGGCGGGATTCGGGTTGTTTCACTTAACCGGCTACACTCATTTTTTAGTACAGTTAATGTACGAATTTAGACATTTTACACTGCATTCTTACAATAATTTTATTTTGTTCAGATAGGTACTATAGTATTTATAGGCACGGTACCTCTTAATTTTATTTATCATAGTAGATTTCAATTTTTTACACCAAATTTTATTTTTAATTTTAAAACTGCAATAACAAGAATATTTGTCGAATGCATAAAAATCAAATGTTGAATAATCAATAAATAATTTTCTTTTTAAGAAATACCTATCATTATTTAAAGTTAAGGCGAGCATTTAAGATTTAACAGAGGCCAAGATTAGATTTGACGGAGTGTATTAGGGCACTTGTCCCGGACAGCAGATATTTGAGGAGCATCTGGATGCCTGAATACTATGAAAAAATGTAAAATATTTTGACCCCCGGTTTAGGAAATTTTTATAAAAATATATCACCTTCAAAAATAAATATTGATTTGTTTTGTATTTATATAATTTGGGGTTCAAAATTAATACGTCAAGGTCAAGATGTCACTTGAGTACTTGACAACAAAACGTTATTGGGGCATCCAGCGAATTTAAAATATATTAGTATGTACCTAGATATAAAATTTGAATAGGTAGTTAAATATGATTTACCAAAAATTAAAATATTGTAGTCTAAAGATTATGGCAACATCATAGAAGAACATGATTACAAGGAAACAACCCAGCAATTTTATTATTATTTTGTATTCATGCAGTAGCGTAGCCAGGGGGGCACAGGGGCCACGCTCCAACCTCATTGGCCGTATATTTATATATATTATATAAAAAATAATCGTAAATTAATTAATTTTGGTTATGTACCGGTTTGAAGTTTAAATTTAAAAAAAATAATTAATTGTTTATCAAAACACCGTGGATTAATAAGCGTATCACATGCTAGCTATATAATATCATATGCTGATATTGTGTGATGCTTAGATGTTAGATCATATACTTGTATGTGATCTAAGGTGTGACGAGTCGTTGAAAAGATTATGATTAATAATCTACAGATACCTATAACATTATAACCTTTTTATCCTTGTTGACATTTTCAATCTTAAAACGATTTAAACGTATTTAAGAGCAACTATGACTGAAGAAAGATTAAATGGCTTAGCTCTAGCTAATATAAACAAAGATAATTTATACTTTGAAGATATCGAAAAATATATTTTACCAGCTTTTATAAAGAGATCTCCAAGAAGGGTACAAACATTAGACTGGACAAAATAAAAATATTGTTTAAAATATTTGAAAAATTAAAAACACTGTTATTTGAATGTTATTTATTTATTTAATTTTTTTTTTTTTTTTGGCGCCTCTCCCTTGTAGAAATCCTGGCTACGCCACTGTACTCATATAATCATATATACTATATATAGATAGTATTGAGGTACCTAAAATTATATTTAATATAAAATGATTAAACGAGTAAACGATAATTAAAAATAACACAAGTGCATAACATAACACAACGAGATGTAGATTTCATGTAGATTTCCATAATAATTTAAATTTTAGTTACCAAATAGATACTAATTTATTTATTTATTTCGATAAGATATTAAGATGTAGGTACTTAATTTGTACCTAGATTTCACTTAACACTAATGATGTAGCACAGAATTATTCTTTAAATAGTTCTTAATAACTTGTTCTTAAATTGTATTTAAAATTGATTGCCGTACGATAAATAAATAAAAAATAATTTAAAACTGATTTTATACTATAAAAAATCATTAAAATCAATGATTCAATTGATTTAAGTAAAGCAGTGCACAGGTATAGATTCTAAATACGCCATTGCATGTAGACAAAAAAGCTTGAGAAATAATATTTTTAAAGTGCGCCTACTACTTAATTTTTTTACAATTTAAATTTTAATAGTAAATAATATATTACGAGTAATTAATGTAATTTAATTTTTCTCCAGTTAAGTTGTGATGTTTATCTGCCAATTTATTTTTAAATATTGAGAACGATCGTTCGATGTCAGCTGAAATTGAAGTGGTTGAGGCATATTTGAAGCAACTTAGTGATTAACCACTAGGCTTGTGAGGCTCGAACCTAGAGCGGTAAATTAGTTATGTTATTTTATTTTTATTCTAAAAAAATTGAACCATTACTATTTTTCACTCCCCCTTCGGCTATACCCGATTACCCATTACTCATTGATTTTAGCCTATTTAAACTACGATCCTTGGATAGTATTTTAAAAAAAGGGGGGCTGTAAACACTGAGCGCCTTTGTTTTTATTAGAAAGATCATGTAATTTTGTTTGAAGTGTTGTCCCCTTCGATCCAGGAATAGCTTGAATTTTTTCTTTTATTTCATAAATTATTAAAATATCATATTTTGAGTTAATAGCTTCTTTATTGCTATCAATGCTATTACTAAAAATTGCAAATTAGTGGATATAAATGTTAATTCATTGACAAAAGTACGTACCATCTTCAAATCTTCAATTATATCTAGAACTTTTTTAATACTTTGCAAATCGTCCTTTGTCAATCTTTCAATAACTTTTTTATATTTGTTAATATGATCTGTGTAATACAACGATGCAAGAATATCATGTCCCCCACCTAGTAAGAACTGTAAAGGGTGGTAAAGGGATATAATTAATTTTCTCTTTAAAAATAGAGATTAGACTTGGTGTTTTTAAGAATATTTTCTTTCCATTATCAATTAAAGTAACTTTTGGAAATTACCATTCATTTTTAATTTTTTTACTCGAAAAAATATAATTAATTTAAATTTTACTTCAATATGTAATACATTTTGAATTTCATAAAAATATGCAATAACCATTACATATGTAAAAAAAAAAATTCGCTAGTTACTTCAAACTATTATGATTCGTAAGGATTCCCGACAATCCAAAAATGTGAAAAGTAACAAAACATGGAATGGCATAGAAATCTACGCTCTACTTATAACATATTTTAATGAAATACTTAGAAAAATATTTTTCTTCAGGTTATGAAATAAAAAATTGTATGCTATCATTCAAAACAGTGAAAAATAAAAAACATAATTTAGATAAAAATAATTAAAATTAAATATTTTTTTTTTATAAAATGACTTAGGGAAATGTATAAATAAATACATAATATATATAATTCTGAAATTATTGAATTTATAGATGTCATCCAATGATAAAATTCGCAAACTTTGTCGAATATGTGGTGACGTTGGCTCCATAAATATATTTGGATCATTAGGACAGTCAATGGATTTATCAGAAAAGATAAACACATTGTTGCCAATAAATGTACGTATCTACTCTTATTTATTTAAGATTTATTGTTTTTATTATTTTTTAATTATTTTGATATTATACTAATAAAATATTCAAATAATAATAATAATAATAATAATACATTTTTATTTGGATTGAAGGTAGCACTTACCGACCGTCTTTCAATAATGGCATGTAATGCTTGTGTCAATCAAATTAATACATTGAATCAGATCGTGGGAATAGCTATTCATACCAATGAGTTGATGATCAAACTCCTAGAAAAAAAAGATAGCGTAAGAAATTAGCCAAATTGGCGTGGTTAATAATTTAATATTATAGTAAAATATATGTTATATACTAGGAATCTAGATACTTACATAAACTGATAGGTATATAGATACGTTATATGTAGACATGACGTAGCGCCATAAAGTTTGGTAGGTACTTATGATTGAGCCGTTATTGGTTAAAGGAATAATTTGTGTGTGATTCTAAACTTGTTTTATAAAAATATAAATGTCTGTTTGGTGCATAGTACTATAATAGAATTATACTCGTGTAGTATACATTTCCAAAGATCTGTCCAGTGTTCACATAGTATATAGTACCTACTTACATTCAACTACGCTTACGTATTTAGTATCTATTATACTATATACAGTGGTGTTTCCATTAATTTTTTTGAGAGTATACTATATCATTAAATATAAACATTTAATACAATAAGAATATTTTTCTTGTGATCTATAGGAGTAAAGCCGGTAAAGAGGGTGTCAATAATATGGAAAAAAATTGAGATTGAGAGCATACGCAGTATACCTATAATATTGAAAAAAACTTGAGAGTATACAGCGTATATGTAGTATACCCTATGGGAACACCCCTGACTATATACCTACTAGTTTATTATGGTTATGATTGTTATGAATTATGTATCATAAACATAGGTGATTGATATAGAATATAAATAACATTTAAGCTAATTGAATAAATCCTAATAACTAATAAGTAGTTTTTATACAAAAATTATACACTTAAAAAAAATAGGTATATAAAATTAGGAAGATTTTTAATTAGGAAGTTATAATTTCTTAGTTAGATCTCATGGCTTACTACTTAGGGTATTTAACTATAAAAAAAATGTTAAGTAAATTCATACTTTACTATTTTAATGATTCTTTATACTATATTCATCAATATAATATAAATATAAAATATTAATAACAAAAATAAGAAATATTTAATATATTTTTAATTCCACTATTTGTATAAGCAGAATTTTCAAGAAAGGATGTTGCAACTTTGTCGTATTTGCGGAAATCCTGGATTATTGTATATTTATAATCAACTTGATGAAAATTCAGTGAGCTTAGCTGATAAGATGAACTCGTTTTTAACGCTGAAAGTAATTTTTTTCATGTTATATAATATATTAATTTTGATAAACTTTTTTGGCATAATATCTATGTTAATTTTGTTTAAAAAATCGATATCTTGTTTCTAGTATTTTTGTATCTATGTGATATAATTGCATATTTATTTTTAGGTATCTCCTGTTGATCAACTATCATTAAAAATTTGTCAAAATTGTATCAATCAAGTAGAAGATGTATACCCCATATTTGAGTTTTGTCATAACACTACAAAACTAATGTCGATGGTGGTTGGAAATATACCACGGGATACTATGAATGTAAGAAGTTATTATATCATAAGTTATGATTATGAAAATGTATTTGTAAATACTGTTTTTAGTAGGTAACATTATATTTTTAAAAATTTTCTCGCTACATTAATTAATCAATACTATGTCTATTGTTGCTTAAACAAATTATTCATATAAGTGAATATTATAAATCTATTTTTATCTATCGTTATTATTTTCAGTAGGCGATCCATTTATAAATTAACTATATTTATGTTTACATTGTATCTTGTATGGTTTTAGAACGGTCAAAATGTGTGGTGGGTCATATATTTTAAAAAGAAAAATACAGTACTCGTATTGTCCATCATTAACTGTATACTTGTAAAATTAATATTTTTCACGTATATGATGTATACATTTTTTATAAATATTCAAAATATTAGTTATAATCGGTATGCGCTGTAATCGCTGTATACCTACTCTCTAATAATAGGGTACCTACATTTCTTAACAGTCTTAACTTAAGGGCGGCACCGTTTTCGGCCAAAATGAACCTTTCCCTTTCCGGCCATTTTGGTATGTCCGTTTTCGGTCAATACACTAGTTTGGTCATCAATGAAATATTCTTAACCTAACGTTTTTTTTATATTAAACTACCAATTTATAAAATAATTATAAAACATTAATAATTAAAATTTATATCAAGTTAAAAATTTGAAATAAAAGTTATATTATAATATTATCAATGTATACAAAAAACATAAAATTAAAGGAATATTTAATTTTTTTTATAATTATACCAAATACGTTTAATAAATTTCATTCGTGTTATTTCTCCTCTCTTATATTCTGTTATACTGGTATGGTTTTTATCCTGAAGATTTCGAACTTTTTTTTTTTTATAATTTTGGAATATCCGCACTTCGTATTTTTACATATTATGATTCTATTTGAATTTAATTTATTATATTTAACCAATACATAATTGGAGTGGAGTCTGGTTAAAAACATTGGTTAAAATATGTATGATAATAGACTCGCATGCATTTGTGGTTCTAGTAAAGTTAGAAGAGCCTAATACCCAAATAGTAGGAGGAAATATGCTTTCTTCACTAATATAAGTGTTTGTTGAATAATTACAGTATGATTTAAATTTATTATCATCAGGACATATTGACATTAAATCTTCGACAAAACAATCTTCTACATAGATATTCTATACACCTAATTAATAGTTATTACTTTTATCGCTTTTATCGACCATTAGCGTATAGATGTTGGATTATCCATGATATTTTTATTTAAAATAAAAATAAAATATATCTATAATTGTATGCTTTTTGTATAAATTTATAATTATAATATAACTTTTGTTTTTATATTTTTTATTTAATTTAATATATAAATATTAAATTAGTAGTTTAACATAAAAAACGTGAAGAATATTTCATTGGTGACAAAAATAGTTTACTGGCCGAAAACGGTAATTCCAGAATGGCCGAAAAGTGTCCCACCCTAACTTAAAAGGATGTCTCACGGTCTCACTCATAAGTGTTGTCTCCGTCTTTCAAGTGCGTAATATGACAAATTTATATTAAGCCTAGTTAGTTTTAAAGTGACAGTGAACTTGCTATCAATAAACTTAAAGGTTACAACATATTCTGTGGTGTATAAGAAATATTTTACTCGCTTAAGAATTTATAACTTCAAAATTTAAATATTTTAAAATTACTTTAAACTAGTGGGGTAGCATGAATCTTAGTGGCCCTAGGCCCTAAGACTCATAGTAGATGGAGCCCCTTAAACATAGAAATTAAATTATTAAATAGGATGATAGAGAGATTTTGATGCTATAGAATTGTTTTCATATTTTAAATGATAAAATTATTTTTAACATAAATATCATTTAAATAAAAAAATTAATATATTCTGTGTTATTTATGTACAATGTACAATTGTATATTATGTAAATATGTAATACTAATATACGTTCTGTGCTCCCTAACTTGAATTTACCTTAGGTCTAGGCGTCCTGATTTAAAATATACTACTGCTTCCAATAAACACAAAAATATGTTTTATTTACCTTTACGAGTAAGTTTAATAAAAGGTAAATTCACTCTAATATTAAAACTATCAAGGTAAATGAGAACTACTGTACGTAAATTTGATATGTTATGCATTGGAATTTGTAACTTTGTAAGACGATATGCTGGTGAGACGTGTTTTTATAAGTTTAAAAATTTTGACATTTTTTTTATTATTTGATATAATATATAAAGTATTACAAACACAATCTGTAGGTACCTACAATTTTCAGAATGAGTATGTATTTACAAATTACAAATTTAAGATACATAGTTGTCACGATAACTCGAAGTTGAAGGAAGATAGATTCGCTTCGAGATATTTAACTCAAATTTATATTAACTTATAGGTAGGTATATAATTTATATTTCTGGGGGAATAAAAAAAAAATTGAGTTGTTAAGTTTTTCGAGTTATTGTGTCTCGACTGTATATGTTCCTTCTCATAACTCAAACATTACTATCGACACACTATTTAGTATTTACTTAGTACACATGAATGTCAAATCTTAAATAAATACATGTCCGTGAATTTAAATATTGCAACTATTAAGTACGAAGTACCCATTAATCATCATTATAATTTATAAAAATAATTTTTCAGCGCATCACATTAACATTATACTTCTTACAAAGTATAAGATTAGATATGGGCAAACGCCAAACACCCACCTTATCACGTCATCTTCTCTATGGGTGCAACTAGACCTCTAAAATATGGGGTGCTTTAACTGTTGACAGTTTACCAATTGATGGTATTTCACTAAAATAATAATAGTTAGGTTTAAAAATAGGGGTACTAAAGACCTTTTTTCACCCCCCTAGTTGCGCCACTGATCTCTCCAAAAATGAAGCCATTGTTATAATTATTTTATAGTTTATAAATAGATAGTTATAATTATTTTTATACAACTTAAACATTTATTATAAGGTTATTGAAAAATAAAAATAATAGTTTTCAATATTATTATATAAGCGGTTAGTATATCTATCTATAATATAATATTACCTAATAATTATTTTTGTCGTGACACATATTATGTATGTATAGATTGATAATGCCTCGTTAGACATTTCTGAAACCTTTCAAGATAACATAAAATTTGACATTGATGAAGTAATAATTCAAGTGAGGCTATTAATTATTAATGTATGATGTATATATGTATCATTCAACTAACTACAATATGTATTTTTAGAAAAAAAATGATGGAAAAAAAGAGCTTGGTAATATTTTGAGGGACTGCGGTATTAAAAATATTGTTCATACAACCCAAAATACCTTTAGAAGTACAAATCAAATACAGTGTTTACGTTGTACACTTAATTTTACTTGTGGTGAGTATAATAATTTTAATAAGAGTTCGTTGTGATCACATTTTATGAAGGTTGGTCAGATTTGTTGAATTGGGGCTATAACAGTCACAGCCTATTTGGACTTAAATTTCCCACAGGATCACGCTATAGCTGCTATGGCCCCAGCTTAGTAAATTAAGCAGTACCATTTTAGGATATAATAGTTGATCTGTAAAACGTTTTTTTGAGAGTGGTTCAGAATATCTATTATTCTTATCAGTACCTACTCTCGTGTACGCCAAATTTCAGTAAATACATGCGCTATGGTTGCTAGTTCGTACAAAAATCGCATCGTAAAAAGCACTCAGTTTTTTTCAATTTTCTAGATAACTTTCCTAATTTTTTTTTTCGTAAAAATCTTAATTCCATTATTTCAAAGATTATATAAAAAAAATTTATCCTAATAGGTTCATTCGTTTTCAAGTTATGCACTTACCAACATACAACATTACATTTATGTAATGTATATGTATATAGATCATAATAGAAGTAGGTATATAACCTTTGTAAAATTATTTGTTTTTATTATATAAATATAGGTACAGAATTGAGACGCCATATTCTGCTGAACCATAACTTAAAAGAACTAGATTGTCATCATTGTTTTCGTCGCTGTTCGAATTTAATGGAATTTGAAAACCATGTAAAATTACATTTTTATGCTCAACTCCCATATTATCCATGCGACTTATGTACAATCAGCTTCACCAGTTTGGCAAATCTAATACTCCACATTAAAACACATGACTTAAAACATTCTAGAGAATGGGCACTTATCTACAATCAATCTGATAAATCTAAATGTTATGGCTGTCGATATTGTAATAAGACTTTTATTCATGAAGCATCAAGACAAATGCATGAACGTATTCATTTTACATGCTTAATATGTGAGACATGTGGTAAGCAATTGCCAAATAAATCTCAGTTGAGTGTTCATCAGCGTCAACATACCGGGGAAAGACCTTATCACTGTATGAACTGTGGTTCTTCGTTTAAATGTTTGTCAACATTACGCCAGCATGAAGTTGTACACTATGAAAAAAAATACATCTGCGAAGTCTGTCTGCGTAAGTTTAGTCGGCCAGAAAAGGTTCGTATACATATGAGAGTACATACAGGGGAAAAGCCTTATAACTGCTTAATATGCAATAACAAATATCAACAGAAAAACGATTTAAATCGTCACGTAAAAAAAAAACATGGAGATGATTACACTATGAGCAATTTCAAACTAAATTTGTTTTAAATTAAATTAACTCAATATTTTAGATAATCAAATTATTGATTACAAATAATGTTATATGTTTTTAATAATGTACATTTATTAATATTCTTATTTTTACTTTACCTAGCAATTAGCATTAATATTCTTTTTATCATAAATTAATTATTACACTACCAATTCAATTAATTTTAATACTTTTCATATGTACATAATTTATTTATCTTATACACTGAAGAAACTAAAAATGTACACATTTTTTTATAAGATCATTGTTTATTTAAAAATAAAATTTCTAGTCAAATGTGTTTTATTTACATTAAATGATCACTAACATAAATTAAGATTATAATTTTTTTGTGGTTTTTAATTTTCTTTTAGAACTTTCATTAAGTGCTTGTATACTTTTTGGATTTGAATTCAATACTAGATCTACAAAAGTCATTGCTAACATAAGACCATTAGACATAAGTTCTCTTATAATTGGTTCTTTAACTGATCTATAAGTTAAAATAGCATCAATAGCAGGAACAACAGGAGTAATATATTCGGGAAAGACGCCTTTTAGCATCAATTCTGTTATATCTTGTGATGAAATAATTTCTGTACCAACAATAATTCGAAATAGCCTGGCGTGTAAACGTGCTTTCATTAGTATTACTTTGTTCATAGATTCTTCTAAAAATATTTAAAAAAAAAATTGTGTAATATTGTTTTAGAACAATATATTAATATATTGGTAAATATTTACGAGCATTATCTGAAGTATTTATAGTTTGGCTGCTGTTGATAAGAGCAATTAGCATAGCAAGTGTCTGTAGTTTAACATAAAATAAATTGGCACCAGCAACATTCACATTGTTTGGCATTTTCACATAGTTCTCAATTAGGTAAATATCACTTTCAGGTAAATCTTTCATGAGTGCAGCAACCTGAGTATATACAATTAATATAATAGGTAGTCATAAAATGAATATATAAAATATTGCTTACAGAATTATAGACATCATCTAAATGAAATCTGTTCATCTCTTCTGGCATGTAAAGCATCTTCCAATCTTTAAGAATATTACCATCTCGAAGTATAGTGGTACAACTCAAATATTGACCAGACATTTGTATAGAAACAATTTTTTTAATAGACTAAAAACGGTTATCTAATTAGAGGGAATAGTAGAAAAATATGGTTTAATAAAATTACCTCTCGTCTTGCTTCTGAAAGTAAAGGCATATAATAGTTGACATTCCGACTATGTTTTCGTTTAATTTTACTAACTTCAATTGCTTCACTAAAACAGCGTATCATGCGCATCTGCTTACATCCAAAAGTTTTCAATATCACTAACATAAAAATGATAAATAATAAAGGCACATTACAACATACCAGATATTTCAAGTAAAAAATAAATAACTCTACGAGCAATTGGTTATTATTATTATTTTTTTTATTTTAGTCTATAAAACACGATGAGCACAAAATTGCCTTAAACTAACTTTAAATTATTTTAATATAAGTAAAAAAATAAAATCAATGACTGAGGACATATCGCCCTTTGAGTATTCTGCGCTGCAGTACTTTGCGTCCCTCTTTTGTTGCCATCCTTGTCCACCACCCATGTTTTTTAATACGTTTTGCTTCATTAGGCCGAGGAAAATGATGGCGTGTTTTTGTGCGAACAAAGTCAATAGACCAAGAGTTTAATGCTGAAGGTGTTAAAAAATTAGTTGGTGTAGACCCATGAGAAGTAATTCCAACAACTTTTCTAAAATAAATAATTATCATGACAAAAATTATTAATGGGTGTTATGAATCAAGTTGAAATATTTTTTTCAATAACTTACTGGAAAGTGCTACGTAGAATTTGACCTAAAACCATTCTGAATGATTTTCAAAAGGATATATGGAAAATTGATGAGTATTAATTTGAATATAGCTTACTTGTTTAGCTGATTTAAATTGAAAAGATTGAACCTGTTCCTACGATGGACCTCACTCAACCTCAGACATACTCGTGAATAGGAATTTTGTATGATTAACCACTATTAAAGATAGTACTATCTGAAATTGTGTATTGAGCACGATGTAGATAAAAAAAATATCTACATAATCTGGTATTGAGATATACAATAGTACGAAGTTCATAACCGAGATAGCGCTATATAATATTTATAAAATTAAATGAATAACTTATTTTAAATTATACATTGTTGTATCGTTTTATGATATTTATTTTTGGTTTCACTAATGTCTTAGGTAGGTATAATCGGAAAAAAAAACAATAAATAAATAAAATATTTTATATTTATTATTAATATGCGATAATACCATACTTTATATACTTACACGTTTTAGTTTCGATTGGAGGTACAGCAGGTCTATTTCTTGGATGTTCGGTAGGTATTAAGTTTCTTGCCTTCTTGGAGATAATTTACTTCTTCACATTTCGTCTGGCATTTACGTCATTGTATGAGAAATAAAAAACATTATTATGTATTATAATTATTCCTTTACCTATTCTATTAATCTATTATTATTTTCTTATTGTTTTTAACTACTTATATCTATTATTAGCAAATATGAAACTAATAAGTAGATCAGTAAGTATAAGCTTATATTATATTCATTTTTACACTATTATAGTTGTAAGGTTTCACTTAGTATACTAGAATAGTAACCAATTTAAAACTGCAGTTATTAAAAACATTCTCTTTAAGATAATCTGTGACAATTGTATTTTATTTACATAGCAGGCATAAGCTAGAAATTAAATTATAATTATTTATTTATTTAAGTATAATTTATAATTATACATTATACTAAACGTAAAAAACAATTATAAGTTTTTACAAATATCGACCACTGATTTGTCTGATTTTTTTGTATTTTTATAATTTGTTATTAATAAAATAATATAAAGTATACGTGTAATATACGATATAATCATGAACTGGTGCGCGATAACAATTTTATTGAACTTCGTAGTTTATGTAAACATAGTATATAATAATAATATATAATAATAATAATAATAATAGGCCGTAGCCATTTTCCTTCAAAAACGAGATACCGTTTTCCTCTAAAAAAAAAGGTTGGTTTCCATTTTCCTTCACATTATTTTTGACTAAAATTATGTCTATTTTCCTCCAACATTTTAGCTGGTGTCGTAGTGTTGCGTTCCGAATTATAAAGATAGAATATGGCTATGATCACATTTTACGAGTATCTATTGATAAAATTCTAGTCGCTTAATTTCTAGGTATATAATTACAAAAAGTAAAATAATTATTCATATTATGTCTAATTTTTATTTTCTTTAAACAGGTATTAATTTATTAGCTTAAAACGTCCTATAATATAAAAAATATATAATATTATATAAGTAATAGGTACTGTAGTGATTTTACTATATTTTATATTTTACATATTGTCTGGTTGCATTATCAACAACCACTTATTATTAATTATTATCTAATTTATTATTATTTTATTTATTGATTGATGCATCTTTATCGACGTACGTATTTTTTTATTATATTCATTCTGTTTTTAGCCACCCGCCAAGTTCAGCGCGTACGGTATATTTTATATTATAATTAAATACTTGAAGTATTTAAAATATTTAAAATATTTTATTTATTGAAGGAAAATGGTCAAGAACTATTTTTTATTTTTTTAGGTAATGGAGTTTGGCATTTTATATTATGAACCTCATGTTATATAATTATAATATAATAGGATTGACGTAAGTGGGTAATTTGTCGCATATTTATTTACAATAAAAATAATTAAATTAATAATGTTTCAACCAACAATATAAAAAACACTTTGTAGATTACCAACTAAATTTAAAATATTTTAATGATTATTAAAAAATTTTAAAATACATGATTAAGTATAGGTACTTATATAAACAAACAAATCCAAAATCATAAGGTAAAATTTTATTTTGGTTTTTGAAAACTTGTCAATTGTCAATAACTTTAATAGCATCAACAAAAAATCATGTTTTGAGTTATAAGGAATATTGTACATATTCTATAATATTATAAAACTCAAATAATTTTTGTATTAGTTGTACTATATAAATATAATAATAATAGATAGATAAAAATTAAATGTTTTAGGGAAATTTAAGGGGCCATCACCCATGTTCTCGCGATGTGTCCTGCAAACGAACGAATGAGTGTCGGGGACACGTTTGTTCGGGTGCGTATAGGTGTTGACCATGATGTAAGCAAGGTCCGATTACCTCGACTACGGGAGCAATGGTTGACGGTGAGTATATACTACTATAATATAGTACGCGTCAATAGTGTACAATAATGAGTTACTTGTAAGAATAATGAGAATTGTCAACAATGAACAGTCTCACTCTTCTAATTAACCTACTGTATTTTACTATACATATTTAATGTTTTCTTTGTGGTTCATTGTATATTTTTTTCTTATTTTATCTTTTAATTGTTTTATAATATTTTAATTATTAAATGTTACTTGTAATGTAACCATTACTGTTGAGATACCAGACCGTATTTTTAATAAATAAATAAATATAATTCGATATATGTTGTGAATACATTTTTTGTTGCTTGGTCAAAAAATTGATAGTTATTCCACACAAGATTTTCTATGCGTTTTTTTTACAATCCAAAAATATAGTCATAATTATTTTCATATTGTTTAAATTAATTTTACAATATTATTTTGTAATTTTTAATAATATATGAAGTAAAAACCAATATGAAATAAGTTAATAAAAACATTTATTCAAGATAGGTAATCATAAACATAAATATAAACATAAACAAGTATAAACAAACAAACAAACAAACAAACATAAACATATTATTATTATTATATATATATAATATTTATACGTTTTTCAAAAATGACAAACTGCTTCAACTATGCGCAGCACAGCATAGCATTCGTCTCATACATTTTTTAGTTCTACACCATAAAGATTTACGATTACGTCGTTTACGACGTGTCGTATCCGTTATGGGTGGTGTCGGTGCTGGTGTCAGCTCCTGCGCACTAGTTGAATCACTTTGCTCCTCTTGGCCATCGGCTACTATTGTATATAAATTTGGCATTGAAACCGCGGTGCGGCGTAGGCATTTTGTTTTTTTTATTTCTGATAATTCGTCAGTCTCTATTGATGTAGAAATGTTGGGCAAAGACTTACATTTGATTAGGTTTATGCCATTCATGTTTTCGGCTGATCCGACTCATTCGATATAATAGTTGTAACGATCACGTCCTTCAACAAACTGCTAGAATTTTCCGTAATAGATATATTCGGTATGGAAATGGCGTTGCGGCGTAGGTAATTAAAATTGTTTATTCCTGACAGCTGCAGGTTAGACTCCGATGAGATTGTTAGGTAAATGTTAGTTATGTTAACTTCCAAAGTTAATTTTGTTCATTGTGACCACAAAACGTTAATATAATTTTAGATAGATACAAGATAAAAAATAAAAAAATGAAAATAAACTAATATGTCAATTCAAAAATATTCGATTTGGCAGTTAGTAGTTATCCAGCACACTTCTGAATTGGTAATGAGACATAATTTATAAATATTCATATTCATACTCATGAAATAAACAATAAAGCTTATCTTTTCCTTGACGACAGCAATTTTATTATTTTTGACAAAAAATGGGCAGTATAAAGAAATACGAAAAATAGTATCATATTAGTATAACACATATTATTACTTTGTGTTCATTTTTCTCATAAAAATTATTTTATAATACATATAATTAATTTATAGTTTTTGGAGTGTTTTAAGACCATATTTTTATTATATATATTTTTGTTAAATATATATAAACAATGGCGGACTGGGAGAAAAAAATAGTCCAGGAAAATCATACTCAGTATACTTACGGCCTTATATATATGTATAATATATATTTGTAAATACAATTTAGCTTTTACATTTTTAAGTATTTTAATAAATTGATATAAAACAAGGTAAAATAACTATTGTATATACTTTAGTAATTGTCATGTATATAATTTAAATTTCAATCAATTTGATTTTAATAAGAAAGTTTATTATTTGTATTGTACTTTTAGGTGTTTTATTTTTAATTATAATATTTTACTTCTTTCGATTGAACTATACGTGAAACATTTTATACAACACTAATAATACCAAAATTAACTTAACAAACTAACTTCTATATATTATTATATAAATTATAAGTTCAGTACAATATGAGTGTAATAGGAACCAAAGTCAGTTACATATAATGTTATGCGCGTTCGTACGTCGGATATTCCCACAGACTGTATAATGATAAATTTATATTATATTATTTATATTATATATTATTATTATTATATTATTGGTGGGAAATTTCCGATCCATTGATTGGTAACGTAAATATAACATCATGACAACGCGTATGTTTTGACGACGTCGTTGTTAGTTTATTTAGTAAAGTATTTTAATTTCGAAAAATTACCGACGATTTTTAATATTTTAACCTAATAATGTATATGACGTAGATGTTTTTGTGATTATTTTTTTTGTTTTAACCTTTCTTTTTAAAAAACATAATACAATTTATTATACAGCCGTCGAGTATAATATAATAATTAATAATTCACGTTTACGAAGATCTATCAATTCAGTGTATTATAATATTATCTGTAAATCAACTACCCGTATCGTCTGTGTTTCGCTTTGGGACACCAAAATTTTTACACTACTGTCTTGTAATTCATTATTATTATACAGATAATAATATTATAATACATCGTAATCGGACACAGCAGGTCTGTAGACCACGATCGCTCATTATTTTATTGTCTGTTCGTGTAATTTACAATAATGTCTAAGACGCGTAAAAATTTGCCTAAACCGCCGCAGTACCATGATAATTCAATGGACATTCGACGCACCTTGTGTGACACGCGCATCGGATATCGTTTGATGTGTCGGTGTGAATTTTTTTTGTTAGAACAAAAAAGCCGAATGAAACCTACAACCGCAAATCATAATGTGCCAATAATATGACGTGTATAAGACGTCTACGCGTATATGTCTGAAGTCGTATATGAAAATCAGTAAAAACGGTTTCGCGGACGAATGTGTATAGTTATTCAATGCAGGAAAATTCCACTTAGATCAAACCAACGACGACGACTGGATATGAATTAAAATTATATTATATTGCAGATTAACGCATATTATATTAACGCCCCGCGTGTGAAGGAAAGTATTTTCTCTTTTGTACCTTTACGAATATTAATATAGTTGCTTATTTAAAATTAATAAATTTATATGAATACTTCAAAGTTCAAAGTCTTAGAGGTTTTATTTCAAAAGCTGATTTAAATTTTTACACCATAACTTTGTCAAAGTTATAAGAATCTACTGTATTTCTACTCATAAGCGTGTGCACAAGGGGAGGCCGGGTGGTCCGTGGCACATCCTGCGAGCCGTACCGAAATTTTTATACATAGTAATACATGTTCTAAACATAATGATACATTAAATAGGTAGGTGAAAAATAACTGATACGCAATGATAATAAATAATAATAAATAAATGTCTTTAAAAATAAAATTGATAACATATTATGTCATATTACCATTACAGATTGCGAAATTGTATTAAGTTGAGTGGACAATTACAATATTTCTTATTTAATTAAAAAAAAATGTGTATCTGTTTTTATTCATATAAATTATTTATGCCTTAAATAGTGGGTGATTATGAGTGTAGGTAAATTAAAGTATTTAACATTTTTATTGTTTATTCCATCAGAGTTTAGGTTTCTTAATATTTATTAGCCCACCCTGCCACAAATGTCTGCGCACGCCTATGCACGTGGGTACGACGTCCTCTATACATTAATGTCAAAATAGATACTAATAACAATAATATACAGTATATGTACATATATTAATTATATACTATACTATCATTGATTTTAGAATGTATATTCATTCAATGTATATACATTCTAAAATCAATGTTAATATTAACAAAATAAGGTATGTTACATCAAAACCTCAGTAAAATTTAAAAAATTAATTTATTTGGTTATACACTTAATATAATTGAAAAATTGAAAACTCATGTATGACAAGAATTATAGACCATTATCATGGTTTATCGACATCAAAAAAAACATCTCGTTACCATCTTTACTTTGTGGCTTATAGTCTATAGATGTATCTTTTCATATCGGGTTTTTTTTTTAATGAATTATAATTATGTTGTTGATATTGGATTAAAATCATTTAAAGTTGGCACGTTAACTTAATGTATAGTGTATAGATCAATTTAAATAGTATCTGGTGTTAGATATTTTACCTGTTTTAATAATTTTATTGTATAAATATATGATATAAAGTGAATTATGGATATCAATTATATTTCACGGTTAGGTGAAATGGGAAATAATGTAGCTCTATATCCCTCTTTTCTACTGTAAAAAAATCTACTTACGTAGCATTATCACTCATATAATGTGGATATTATGTCCATGGTGGATATCATCGATATAGATGTATACATATAAATACACAATTTAAATTTACAATCACGCATCATAGTCTATGCATAGAATAGATTTAATATGTCTATGGTCTATGTTTTGTCAGTTAGATACCTACAACCTACCTTAGTAACTAATGTCCCAATATCTATACAAATAAACCTGTTTTGTTAAAATTTATATCATACATAATGTATATATGATATTATTATTATATATTAATTATTATAGTCCTAGTTTGTGCGTGGTATGCCATTTAATTATTGGACAATCAAACTTGAGCCTGCTGTATTGATGATGGCATGTCCTATAAATGCCATAAACATAATATAGAGCCAATTTATAAAAGTCTAAATACTAAACGAAATTGTCTTCAATTCATTTAATTGTATTAAACTAGATATAGTATGTCTATTTACTTTCCTATAATAATGGCTATAAATGCTATAGTACGCATTGTTCGTAGATCACGTTCGTGTAGATATATTTATTTTGTTACGGTTTTGATATCGTTTCAATAACTTGTTATAACTTTTTAATTTTTCTAGTTATAGGTTATACTAGTATAGATACACATAGATTTTAAGGAGACTACATTTCGTGATCAAGTACCTAACCTCGATCGTGTCAAACTTATAAGTTATATTATTTATTATTTATCTACACTATACAATAAACATAATTAAGTATATTGGTAATTAGTATATTAATTGTATGTCTTTATTGCTTATGAATTATGGTTAAGTTTTTGTAAAGATATAACTATATACTATATAGAATAGAGTTTACTATTATATAGGTTCAAAATTATGGAGATATTCATCCCGATCCCCGGACTAACTCACCAATTTTATAGTAAATAGCTGTATAGGTATAAATTAAAATCATACCAACAAGTTTTAAAATCAGTGTGCAACTTTTTCATTCCTTTCAAAGTTTTAACCCATTTTTAAAGAATCATAATAGCTATACGTTATATTACTATTATCTATTATACAGTTATACTATAGAGTAGATGCAATTCTTATTATTTCATCTATTATGAGATTACGGTTTATATTAGTAATTCAATAAGAATAGAATTATACGTCTATAACAGGCAACAGCTAAGTATATTTTGTTAACAGTTAAATAATATTTAAAAACTTTTCCTTTTTATTTAAATTTATAAACACGACCAATAATTGTAATAATAAAACTAAAAGTACTACGTCATACCCATATGTGTTGTCTACGTCTTAACTACGCATTACATACAAAATGTTAGTTTAGCCGTATTTCTATTTTTGTGTAACTAGCTTAAATATTTGAGAAAATTGACCTATTATCAAAAGATAATAATATAATTTTTATTAACATTTTTAAGCTAATTATGATTCTGGAAAATATTAAAATTTAAAAATACTCATACGTATAAACTTCCATCATTAACATTAAAATATTGTAAAAACTAACGACAAAATACAAATAATGTTATTTTTCTTGCCTCTAAGTTTGATAAATAAATCACAACTATGTAAAATCTAACAATATAAAATTGGAACTTTTGAACGTAAATTTGTCATATTGTCTATGTGTAAGACACTAAAATAGAGACAGCATATGCAAGCGTGATGTACTTAGAAAAAAATAAAAATAGAAATCTTGTGACGACTTGTCTTAATTTATGTTTATTATATATTTACACAAATAAATATTTTATACTGGGTTACTTAAAGTTATAAAACACATGTGTGGCCTATACAGTTATTTTCAAAAAACAAAGTTAAATAATAAATATTATATCATATATTCATACATTATTATATTTCATTAGTATTATTGTTTTGAAAAAATATTCATTTATATCATTAAAATTAAAAGCCTTATATGGTATAAATATATTACATTTTTTTAAAAATTTTTTAAGCAAAATTCTTCAATAATTTTATCTGTGTTTGTAATGTTTCTTCTTCTTGGTCTATGTGATATGATAAAAGAATAAGGTCAATCCATTTAGCATTAATAAATACTATATTAACTTAACAAATTAATACAATATTCTTTCAAATAATGTGTAAGTATCTAACCGTACTTACGTATTATGTATGAAAAAAATAAGAGTATCTAACGAGGATATCTGTATCCATCACTTCCCTAAATACTGCAGGGCATGCCCCGTTCCTTCAATGATATCTTTATTCTAGGAAAAATGCGTTTTTTTCTACATAGGTATTATATTTATATATTGTTCATAAATTCATCAAATTATTGCAATTTTCAACAGTTTGTTGAATAAACATTTAAGTTTTAAAAATATATTATAGTACTCGTATATTTAATTTCCCAAATGAATTGCTTATTATTTATCAATAAGTTAAAATTGCAACATTAGTCGGCAAAACTTTATAAATATTATGAAAAAAAAATGTACCTACATAATATATTATTGTACTATTATACTGAGTATTTTACAAAACTTATGAGTTATATATGACAAAACATAACTACTCTTAACAGTCTTAGTCGCTGTTCATTACACAAATCTTATTGAAGTAATTTGATAAAAATGTATATATTTATATTAATACATTCATGTATTATGTATATATAATTTTATCATTTATGTGAAATTTAATAAATGCATTCCTGACAAATTAAAAAAAAATTAATATTTTGGAAGGTGATTTAAGTAATTGTTATTAATCGTTTTCAGTTTTTTGATTATTTATTTATTGTTGTCCAGTGTTCACTATTATTTTAACTATCTATATATATTTATATCTTTATATTATTCACATAGGTACCTATACCTATATTTTTATTATTGTTTATCATGATGGTAAATAGTTAATATTATACTCTATATGACTTATTTATATGTGTACAACTAGAGTCTAGAAGTTGTTTTTCTCACCACAAATAACACAAATATATTAATTATCATCTATCAGTTTTCTTCAACATTTCTATTGCCGATATCTGTTCATCAATTCTATATCTTTTGGAAATCCAATGATATTCACATAAAATATTCTGTTGATTAACCGCTGTAGGTTATCGGGTAATATTCTACAAAATAAATACAAAAAAATTAAAAACAATTATTTATTATAGGTAGTTATTCTAAATATATGACAAATATGAAAGTCATTTTTTAATTGGCTAGATGAATTTTAAATTGTATTAATCAATTTATCTGAGCACAGTTTATACTGTCAAGATAATTGTTTTAACTCAATCGCAAAGATCTTTTATTTTTTAGTCTAAACCAGATAATTTGCATATTGTATTAAATGAGTCTTTAGGAAATTGTTAAATTTCTTCAATTTGAGAAAATGTTCTAGGATCTAAGCAATTTAAATTTTTTAATAACATTTTATTAGGGTTAACCTAACTTTAGGTGGCCACTTTGGACACCTTTCCTCTACTCACAATGCTTAGCTTAATAAATAGTTAATAGTAATATTGTAAAAAGCTGTAATTAAAAATTGAATTAAATAATGTGTTTAACTAAATTATGAAATATGTATAGACGCGTGTTGCATAGTATTTGATTCAACTATATTATAGATATTTAGTTAAATACTTAGGTACTTAAATTGAAATGTAAATTAGTAAGTTATACGTTGTTATTTAAGGTTTAAATGTTGTATCTATTGGTTATTGTTATGTAACAAATGTTGAACAAAATTGACATACCTTACAAGTTTAACCGGAAACATAAAGTGATTGGGAACTGAAAAAATTCTTCGATTTTCTAGTATACCATTTATAACGATTTCACCAACAAAAGACGTGGGCATTTCTGGTAATCTAAAATACATTTAGTTGTATATAAATAATATTATTTTTGTTTTTAAGTATAAAATATTATTATTTAACCATTAAATTGTAATATATACCTGAGCTTTAAATGTTTAGATATTTCCGGATTAGTCTCTATAAAGTACGGACACACCGTTGTTGACACGACGGCTGATTTCAATTCTCTCAGTTCATTATACAAACTCTCCATCATGCCTAGATTACACATAATATAGAAATATAGTAATGATAATATTAATATAAATTATTATTAATTCTTAATAATCCTATTATAAAACTAAAACAGAGTTTTATTATAAATTATAATATGTTTGATAATATTAAAATTATAATTTAATATTATTATTTACCATTTGTCGCCCATTTGGTGGCTGTGTACGTAGATATTCCAGACAATCCACTCATCGATGACATAGATGATATAGCAACAATTTGTCCGTGATTTCTTTCCAACATCGAGGGCAATAATTCTCTATTGATCTATAACAATTTTTATTGTAATCTAAAAAGCATTAATGCCAAAAATTGAGAACTTAATGTATCAATTGATATTGCATGTCGTTTAAGCAAATCACTTCAAACATTGAAAACAGTTTAAACACGTATACTATGTTTTAAAAATTGGAAAATAAAAAATAGTTTTTAAAAATTTAAGTGTTTGTGATTTAGTACAAATTGTGACGTAATAAATTTATCTTTTAACTTTTACATTTCTTTTTTAAAATCTTCAGATATAACATATATCATTAATTTTGAAAAGAAAAATTAAAATCGACGGAAATAGCACGATATCATATTATCATTGCAGTGTAAAGCTCACCCAAATTTGTCCAAGGAGATTGACGTTGATCAAATTTTCGATAAGCTGATCTGATTCAGGATTGACGTACATATGGGCCAATACAATGCCCGCGTTGTTCACCACTATGTCCACAGGACCTAGTTCTTTCATAATGGCCTCGTGCATAGCCTTTATTTGTTGCCGGTCGGTCACGTCGACTTTGTAACTCTTCGCCGTCCCGCCTTTTCGATTGATTATTAACGCCGTCTCGGCGCACCCTTCACCGTCGATGTCAACGCAAGCAACTTTGGCGCCCAGCGTGTGAAACCTTTTGCAAAGCTCGCGGCCCAAACCCCTAGCGGCCCCGGTAACCTATAGTAATAAATAATATTCCAATTAAAATTATTTATAATAAGAGTAATATGACAGTATTTTTAATAATTTATAATTAGATTAAATAAATTTAATTTAAATATACAGGTTTAATAGTTTAAGAATTAAGTTTAAACTAATATAATAATATTAATAATAAATACCAAATTTTTCATGTACGGGAAAAAAAGAAAAAAAAGAGAATATAATAAATAAATTACAAATAAAAGTGGTCATAATATTTGTTTTTACTGTTATTAGTTTATATAATACAATACTCAAAACACATGTTTACGCGTTTAATACGTATTTAGAATTTAGATGATTAGGGTGATTGCTTTGTGCTGACTTCCGCAGTCCTGATGAGTGTAGATTTGTAAATTTTAAATTCGTCTAGCATTGATACTGTAATAATGTTATAATAATGTATAATGTTGTAAACAAACATACAATTATGTATCTGAAAACCATAAAAGCTTATCCACTATATAAACCTAAATATTGCACTAACGAATTTAGGTTTCGACGATAAAAATCGAGTTGAAATAAATAATGTGATAAAAAATATAGGAATTCGATTTTTCTTATAACTCACCAAAACAACTTGTCCGCTAATGTTTTTTTGTGGAGATTTATAAAATAATTTTATTGTTGCCCACATGACAGCCGGTATTATAAGTAAAATGCACAACAATATTTCAAATATTAATCGTATTGGATTGGCTGGAATTTGCTTGTACTGACATTGTTTGAAAGATTTATTTCTTGTATTTGCCATATTTATATATTTTGAATTAAGCTAACATACTACAATAAGTTAGAAGTTTAAAATGAACTAAAGTAATTTTATGAAAATTAAATGACCAATACTTATAAGTTGTAATGATTTAATGCCGCAATCGATCATTTGATTCAATGACAAATGTATTTTAAAATTGCTGAGTAATTTACAATTACATTTTATGTCAATAAGAATAAGATGGTGTGATGAAAATTAATTTCATAGATAAGTAACTAATAAAACTTATGTGAAGGTTAATAATATGGTAATATATCTTTATATAAATACTTTAATATTTATTTGGTAAACAAATATTATTTTAATAATTCAATGTATAAAAGTTATAAGGTGACCACTGGTTAGATATTACTTAGAATTTAATTCTTATTCATCCTCCTTTCTAAATTACATATTTTTACACCTACAAGATCAAATATAAAATGTAATATATAATTATACAACTGTTTATATTGTCACATAGTCATTAGTCATTACTCACATACACCGATTACCTCCCAGTTTCTAAGTATAAATAATAGCTACTAATATAAATAAAACTATTAAAATATATATTGTCATTGTGTTATGTTGTAACTTGTAGTTATCCCATCAACACAACCATTCTATGTAGTATAAGTACCAAGTATATTAAGGTACCTACAGCTTGACCCTTTCTGTTTTTTTCATATCTCATATTATATCATAGCTTAACCTAGTTCTGTATGACTGTATGTCGATACATAAATATTTTAACCTACTAAAATACTTACTGACTAAGGATTTAAATTATACATTGTTTTATATACCTACCTGCTATTATACTAATGTTTTCTTAACCTAATTTTAAATTCTTATAATGTTGATATATTGTAGCAAACTGACAACATATCTGTTTCTTAATTCAGTATATATACCCATCCAATAACTAATGATTAATACAACAATACGATAATAAATAACTATACGGATATATCATAAACGTAAATTTTCCTTATGGTAAAGAGGGAGGGGGTAATAATGTTCATTTATATCTTCTTTATGTAGCGGTTTAAAATCAGAGTGGTACGTGTTAAACCACGGAAGAAAATTAATGTAGGTTTGAATTCAAATAAATCATTTTAATTGATCAATCATAGGCCACTAAATCATGTTTAAGCCTTAAGGTACCATTAACTCACAATATTGATTCAATAAATGTTTAGTTATTATTGTCCAACCCAGCAATTGTAACATTGTTTGAATACATGGAAATATATTTATTACTTGGATATTTAGAATAATATTAGTGAGAGCTGAAGAAAAACCATTATTGAATGAATAAATATTATTTTAAGTTTAAATTTACTCAATGTAAATAAAAATATAGGGTATTTAATAATAATTTAATGACCTATTTAACTTCGATCACTTGGATATAAATTCATATGTCTCTGCTCAAATACAAACGAAAAACAGGTGTAGCTACAGTTAAATGGGTCTTCGTTCTTATCGACGCAGTATATATTATAGTATTAATTTTAAACTATTATATGTAGGAAACAGTGCTATCCGACGTTTCATCCAAACGGTAAACAGTAATAATATTTTTAGTTTCTTTTTAGTTTGCCTTAAAATGATGTTTGTTGTTCAGTCGAGTAGTTTTGTGATCTAACTATCAAACATTTATAATAATGCATTAACTACCTATATTATTCACCTTTTAATTAATAAATTATGTATAATTAGCATAGGCACAATTTGAATTTTAAATTTGGTGTTGGGGGCTATTATAATTTGAATGTATGTACTGTGTGTATGCTCCCTGAGATATATGAAGGGGGAAAGGGATATATTATATATTTCATGTATACAAACCATTTTTGGGGCGCTATGATTGATTTTAGCCCCCCTCCTCAAGCCCCCCTCAAATTGCGCTTATGATAATTAGAATAACTAGAATGAGAAAAAAAGTAGATATTTGAACGTAAAAATTATATGTAGTAGTGGAAATTAATTTTTTTCAGTGATTGTTTACTGTGTAAGCTTTACACTTTATTGATTGCTGATAAGGTTACGCCATGCTACTAATAAAAAACATTAGTTCAAAATATGAAAAATATTTATTATATTTCAGTTGGTATTTAGTGTTTTAAAAATAATTTGTATTTTGTATGAAATAGAATAACAAAATAGGACTATTAATTTTAGTATGCTTAAAATTTAAAACTTATAAGTTATAATCATTAAAACTAAGTACATAAATATTTTATAAACTAGGTAATAAGTTATAATTTAGAAGGTAAATAATAAATATCACAACAATATTAATGAAAAATTAATTTTTATTCTTATATATTTGGATTTTTTGGATTATTACCGTTTTCGACTAAAAATAATAGTTTAGGTTAGCCAAAACGATTGTATCAATTCATAATGTAAACATATCATTATATTTTAAGATATTATGTCCTATAATCAATATACAATTATCTTAAATTGTCTATTATTTTATTAATTAATACTATAAAATATTATATATTTACATAAAAACAATAAAAGATTTTTTTTTAAATTTAAATTTGTATTATTTAAATAAATAAACATAATAAAAACGTGTTTTGATTTTTAAAATATAATAAGTCTTCAGATTGCATTATCTGGCCATCCAGATATTGATTTATACTAGGCTAACGCTTGAAAGATGAACATTATTTAAATATAATTATATTTAAACGTTGTTCTAAAGTGACAAAACATCTTCAATATTTTAAAAAATCTTACAATTATCATCAAGCATTTTACCTACAATGCTTTTGGAGTTGCCACTTCTAATGTGATTGTGGGCAACGGTTTACGATCGCCTACCTTACGCATGATCGAGGAACTGTTTGATGACAGTGTTGACTTTGGAATTCCAGGTTTGATCACAGTTTTTACGGAAATTACACTTTTTACCGTCGCCGAATTTTCCACTGTCTTCATGGCGATCATTTCTGTTTGTTTTGGAGCAGACTTTGAGACTATATTTTCTACCGAAGGTCTACTCTGCATTTTTGTGTCTTCTTGTATCTCCACTACCTTAGTACTTGTTGTAATTCCAGACTTTTCTATAGAAGTTGTTGTCCTTACAGTAGTATGTGGGCTATCCAATGTTTTCATAGCGACTAATTCTACAGGACTTTTGTTCAAATCTACCGAAGTCGTTTTATTAGCTTGGGTATCTGCAGATTTAACTGCATCAGCCGCATCCATAGGGTTTTTTACGACCTTTAAGACTTCGGAAAATGTTGGTTTTTCTATAGTTTTCATGGCAATCATTTCTGTAGGTTCATTAGTTATTTTCGTATTTACTTGCGTCTCCATACCATTTACACGCGATGTGTCCACTACAGATTCGTCAACGAACTCTACGGGTATCGCACCACCGTCCGTAGGTTTTTCCATAGTTTTTATAACGATCATCTCAGCGGGTTTGACTTCCTTGATTTCTATAGTTTCTAATATTCTTACGGTAGTTATTTCATTTGATTTATCTTCAGTGTTCGAATCCTTTGTCTGGGTATCGTCGATTTTAATAATTTCGTCATTAGTAATTTTGTCTACTATTTTTACATCGGATGATACGCTCACGGGATTTTCTTCAAAATTTGTTGAAAGTGCATCAATTGTTTTAACGTCAGTCTTCGAACCTTTTGAAATGTCTGATGCCTGCAACCTTGTTACATCTGTAGATTTTTCTACTGTTTGTATCGCAACCATTTCTGTATTATTGGTTTCGACGGCACCGCCTACTATCGTAGGTTTTTCTACGGTTTTTACAGCTTCTATTTCAGACGAGTTAGCTGCGACACTATCTGCAGTTACCTCCAAATGAACTTTTTTCTCAAACGGACTTGGTGTTATAACTGCAGAATATAAGTCGCTACTTGTGGTGTTTAAACTATCGAGAGCGGTCGGAACATTTGTTTCAAACACGAGCGATGCAGCAGCCGCGGGTATTATATCCTGTAATTTTTCTTGGCTCGAAGTCGACGTTGAGTACAATTCTTCGTATCCCTGTGATGATGTCGGAAGATATGACGTTGACGGTAATTCGCTGTAGGGCACTTCTGGGTTAACCGTTGTTGTCATGCAGTTCACCGGTTTCTTGTGATGCTTTTTTTTCAATTTGACGCCGTTGCGGCGCCCTAATATTTGATACATCTTATTGTTATTCTGCAGTATACCTCTTTGGGCGAGCTCATCGCTCGGCAACAATACTATAGCGACATCGTCTACATCCACCTGTAAATTGAATTCACCGTGTTGCCTCTGGTCGTACGTGACCGTTGGAGCGGCCTGCAGTGCTCCACAGAAAACTGCTAAAATACAAACAATCCGCAACGCAACCACCATCGTGCTGTATAACTACACTACTGCAGCTCCTATATGATAGCTCGACAACGGTCGAGAACGTATTTTTTCCCCTAGCGCACTCACTGGCCATGTCTTTGTATAACCGGTAGTCGTAACAACAAACTGGAAATTACGGTTTAAATACATCGTGACGTACAGTGCACGGAACTTTAATTTTGCCTCTAGTTGAGTCTGTACGTACCTGTACCGTTATAATAATATTATAATATATTGCGTGTACACTGAATTGGTTAATTATATAGTTGTTTTGACCAGCATTGGTTGGGATTTAAAAAAAGTATTATTAGCATTTGGTTAGACGGTCATCGAACTTGCTCCTACATGATATTGACCTTTAACACATTACCGAGAAACGAGTAGGTGACAATTAAATACAAAACTCGTTCTTAAAATTATTAACTTGTTTGTATAATGTAGGTATGTAGTAAAACTCAAGTAGCATATTAACAATCATCACATAGGTATTTATAAATCTTAAGTATTAGCACTGCGCGAGAGAAAAAATTGTTTTAACATGAAAATTGATAAAGTTATTATGTATTAATATTTTTGTGAATTACAATATTCAATGATAAAAACTAAATTTAATTTTACTATACTAATATTAATATGAACTTTAATTCTATTTTGTATTTTAAAAATAATCAATTGTCTAGTGTTTAGTATCAAATTACTTTAATTTCATAAAAATTATGTCACATTTAAATATACTTGAAAATAAATTCATTTTATATTACGACCATGTAGTATATTTTATCATTACATACATATTTGCAGCAGTCTGCAGTTAACCTACGTATCCGTTACGAGTGCACGAAATCGTGATTTTTCTGTACTTGTTAACGGAGCCGAGTTATTATAATGTGTATATACATATTGTATTTTTATTATTCGGATCATCTTGCGTGAATTTCTGCGAATCAATTCGACAGTCATGAAAATGGTTGTCTGCATTTTATTTCACACGCTACTCATAACATTCCCAATCTTCTTATTATTATTGTAATATTTTTTATATTTTATTTTTTTCGTATTCCCACTGCAGTTACCCGTCAACAAGGTAAATTAACATACATTAATGTGTAAAACTTATATGACATAAGATAACTGCAACTTGTAATGTTTTAGTTATCACCATGTAATACCTAGGTATTTGTTTAATTATATTGCCGTCAAATTATTTAGCTAGTGGTGTGGTGCTATGGTCACACTTTTAAACTTATAAAACTAATGTAAACTGGAACAAATGCTTTTTAAATTCCATATTCATCTTGATCAGTTTCAGTGGTGGGTAATTGCTAGAAACGTTAAGTCGTCAAGACAATCATGCCAAACATAAGTACACATAAATGTATATTTACAGTGTTCCTACTTATAAATAAAAATAATAAACACAATACATATTACGTTGTAAACCGCGTTTCGATGTGGTATAATCGGATGACCGAATAAACAATTTTATTATTAAAATCATAACACATGAGTATAAAGTACTCAATACGAGATGACGGGTGTGACACAAATCATCGTATGTTGGGGTAAAAAAAAAGTCAAATGTTTACAACAATAACCAATATCGAAATCTGCTTGTCATCACATAAAATTGCTGGTTGTTTCATTTTTCTGTAGGTATGTAGTATGTAGAATAATTGATTATGTATTATTATTTATTATAATATTATAATACTGTAATATAGTTTATTGTAGTATTTATAATCAATAGTAGAATGTATATTATATTGTATATTATAGGTGGGGTACATATTATATTAGATAGAATATTCGTTCTCTGTTCGGACTGTTCGATGTTCCGGTATTTTATCTCATCTATTTTCATTCGAAGTCTTAGGCATTAATCATCACGTGTATATGTTGTATACTATTGGTGGTCATGTTCTTATAGATCAATCGAACGAATAATAATAATCTATGTTATCGGATATGTACTATATATTTAGCTAAAACTTATACTGTACGTATTTACCCATTATGATTGTCTACAATATATAGCAATATAGTAATTAGTTCGCTCATACGCAACCGAATATATTATGTGTTTAATGCATTCATCGTTTACAATGTTGTACCTGTCGATTACCACTTTTATACCTATGGAAAAATCAATTCCTACAAATGTTTGGTAAATGTAGAAAGTCGATTTTGGCCAAGTTCCAGCATGCACAGGGTTGTTGACTACATAGCGTTTTGTTATTTATATTTTATATCAAATTTAAACTTGAAGTAATTATATTAAAAAATATTTAAACCGTTAACGTTAAATATGTTTACATATTATAACATATTCAAGAATTTTTGTCTATACATATTTTTTTCCAAGAAATATTTCTATTTTTAACGGTTATTATTTATATTTTGTAAATAACGCATTTTTCTTAACTCGATAACATTTGCGTTCCTATTTTAATTTTTAACTGTTATAGTGTTATAGTGGTTGGAGTATAAATTGAAAAAAAAACCATTGTTCGAATAGATTTCCATCGAAATATAATCAACTTACGTGAGTATAGTTTAGACTTGACCGTCGTTGTTAAACCAATAATATCATACATTTATATTTTATATATACCTAATTTTTTTTCTTTAACTAGAATTCCTCACGTACATTGGACGGTTGTGTGACGATTTTTTTTACTCTCTGCCATTATTTCTATATATATTCTTATAGTATATTTGGTCACGATTCATTTACTAAACAAGTAAATCGAAAACTCATTGTCGGTTAACGCACACTTACAGTTATAGTCATTACATGGTATAAAAAATGATCAGACGATGAAGACGTTTTTTCATTATTCTCTTTCAATAATTCATAATATATAATTTATTCATATAAACTATAATACATTTAAAATGCAGTTGTTTATTTGTCAAGATATTATAAACATAAATTGTTATACTTAATATAGTTGTACTTAATTTTTTTAATCTAATCGACAAGAATATATTTTTCTTGATCTTTATATATAAAAACAATTTAGATATACAATATATGGACAATTAGGGTTTATAGAGGAAGGTGTATAATAAACACAGAAATACGAAATACTATAGTAATTATACATACATTTGAAAGCTAAGTAGCTAAAGAGCAACAATTTTTTTCACAATGATATTGAATATGCATACCCGTAAACGCAGAAAATTAGAAAAGTATAAAAATATATTTTTTTTAATACATTTCTATGATATAATTTCGTAAGTTTTGGTATTTTATTTGTAATTAATTATTTACGAGTATTAATTGATTCTGATGTGTATCTATTGGATCATGAACAATATATAATATACATATAGGTATCTAATTCATATTGTGGAAGGAATTTTGTAGAAATTTGCAATTTGAATACAATATGTAATTAGGTTCTAATTACACATCACTAGGGGGCTCCGTTGTGTACAATCCGAATCCCATCGTAGGCGAAACACACCTAGAACTTGTGGCTTGACTATATATATATATGTAAGCCGATTGATTCGTCTACTGTTCGCCATGAAATATTCCACAAAGAGAAATAATTTGTACAATAATGTCCGAGTTTCCGAACGGAACAACAAAATCACAGTTTGAAACGCATTGAAGTTTGGCCCACATTTCAAACGGCAACGTGGCAGATTTCGGTACGTGATAAAATATATATACATATTGATGTATGTATGATGATTCAAAGTATTTGTTCCGGATTCGATCAACTACAAAATATCATTACATAGAATACTAGGTATATGTATATTGCTTTTAGATTTAAAATAACTCTTGGTAGCGTGGCCACTGAGATAGATTTATGTATAATATTTATATAAATATGGATTAGATGAAAAATAAAAATAGGTAAATTGTTAGCAAATACGATAATATATATATATATATATATATATTATATACAATGTTAAAATATACTTAAGTCTGTTTATTAGATAGGGGCAACGATGAATTTGATAGTGGCGGAGAAATAGTTGAAGTTTTAATTCGTCAGTAATTCTGGAAGTTGAGAATTTTAAAATAATTTGTATTTAAAAATATTACGAATAATACAGTATAAACTCGAATCTATTAAAAAAAATAATAACCAATGTTGGTGGTAGCAGATTCGTTACATTTCCAAATAGTTAATATATTAAGTTAGTCAAAAGTTCAACGTATCTCAACCCAAGCTTGATGTTTAGTAATAAGATTAACCAAGTTTACGTATAATATTATGGTAAGATAGTATAAGTATCGTGATACATATTATATATATTAAAATATGTATAATGTATATTGTATAGGTATGGATGTAAGACACTAAGAACTGTTAATTGTATACTCGTATGTAGGTACAACGATTTAATCTCTTTTCATAATATTTTTTTGTACATCATTGCGACCGCAGCGGGGTATCTGAACGCGAAAGTCATTGACACGATTTAAAACCATAGGGAATATACAAGAGAAGAGACGATAAGAAAATAGATATAGAGAGAGTGGTTACACTCTCTGTATGTACAATATGAATCATATGATGTTTTGTACAAGTACAATTAGAAAATATAATTATTTCTAGATAAGTAAATGTAAATACATATATTTCTAAAAAAATCTTATAGTATAATATTCTTTGCGAATAAAATTAATGAGTATCAAACGTCCAAATATGACACCAGTGGAACCAAAATAAAAATAAGTTAAATTATAAAACTTTAAACAGACGAACAAAAGAATTTGAAATCATCATATTTAATGCGTACATTAAATTTGTAATACATAAAATCGAATGCATTAAGATGATTATAAATTATAGTTATTTTTTTTATGCACGCGTATAAAGAAATTTCCTATTTATGTGCTGAAAGGTTTCAGCTCCCCTTGAAGTTTTATAAACATTTATTTTATTTTATAATTTGTTGGTATAATGTCTAGTTCAAGTATCGTATTGGAAAATAAATATTTAAAAATGATTACATATTATAATATATAGATATATAAATACCACTCAATAATATAATATTATACACACTTATTATACTTGCGATGTTGCACAATATATCATACCAACTTTATTATTTTAAATAAATTGTTAAAACATTTATTCAATGGTTCAATATCAATGTATTCTATAGGCCATCAAAATAAAACGATACTTGTTGACATCATATTTATTGTGTCCAAGTATATTCCAAAATACAAATTGTACCATTTTGTAGCCTAAAATTATAATTTGGAACCTTATTAGAAAAAAAATATATTATTATATATCATTCAACTTTATAAATGCTTTACCTTTTTTTTGCAAATAATAATATTTTTTCTAATTTTTTATATTTAGCTTTTATTTTTTGTGGCTAATTGTAGTTTTTTATGCTAAAAGGTCAAGCTCAAAATTTGCTTGTTAAATAAAACTATTTTTATATTTTGTGAAACTACAATTTGTCGACGAATTGGAACTTTTTCCATTTTTACTGGAGACTGGTTTCCGTGTCAAGCTAATCGAGTGTCGGCCAACGGGCCCGAATCAAAGCTCCCTAGCCTCAAAAGAGATCTACGTTTGCCTGTATGTGTTGTCTCCGTCTTAAAATGTATAACATAGCAAATTTGTGTTTAGTAATTTTAGTGTTGTGTTATTAGTTCTATAATATTGAGTAAATTGACCTATTATATCAAACTTAAAAAAAATATATTATCTGTTTCTATGTCGATTTATTTTTCGTATTATAATTTTTAAACGAAATAATATAACCTGTATTATGGAAATTTAACAATTTAAAAATATATTATTATATGTACTATGTATATATTGCATCGCACGGTATAATAACTCACAAACTATTTGCTCTAATTTTGATTCCGATACACAAACATTAAAAAAAAAAAAAATCGTCTGCATAAAATTTCATATTAAAAATAAGAATGATCTCATTAAAAAAAAAAAGCTTGTATGAGAAAACTCTTCGAATAACGCCGTAAAAAAAGATCACAATCAATCAGTTTAACAACGCCATTATTGAAGTACCTGATACGTTTTGAAACTTAAATATTCTAAAAATCCAAAGTCGAATAAATGCATTATTAAAAGATAAAACAGGGTTGAGCGTGATAAGTGAATCGCCCTGTATAATAAATTACTGCGTCGCGGTCGAGGTCGCTGCAGCTCTGCAAAGCGATATTGCGGGTCGGCGTACCGCTGCTCGAACTGGTCGGCCGGATTGCAGCTATATTATAGTGGTGATGATACGGACCGCGAGCCACCGCAGGTCGCAGGGGCGGCTCAATTCTCAGTCGCGTTTCAGACGCTGTGCGGACCACTCATTTGCCGATATCCTTACATGTAACAGTGTTGTAATATTGTTGTTTGCCTGCTACAGCGCAACGACAACAATATAATATTATTGGTACAGGTGGCGTATCGTACACAGCACCGTTGTCGAAAATATTGTGACAGTTTATTATATAATACCTATATCGTCTGTGCTGCAGCTGCGGCATGCAGTACTCGCAGCGACGGTGGTGCACCGCCACGGTCTCGGTGCTAGTGCTGTCCGCACTGGTGCTGTTGGCGCACGGCGCCACGATCAAGTTCGACCAGAGCCAGACGGGCGACTACAATCTGCAGATACATCTGAAGAACATCGAATTGTACGCTGTTTTTGACGACTCAGGCGGTAACGACGACGAAGTGAGCGAAATACATTATCAGCTATGTACCTAACATCCATAACATGTCGTATTATATTTACAGTTTTGGGAGACCGGGACATTATAATATTTTCGGTTTAGGTTTAGTTTTTAGAGAAGCGCAACGATTTCGGTTTTAGTTTCGGAACGGTCCTCGCACGAACCATTACTTTTTATACGGAAAAATGATAGCTTATTTATATATATATAGGTATTATGCATTGGAATTAATTACGCAAAAGGTGGGGGTTTCTATAATTTTTTTTGATTTTGAAAGTATTTTCCGTTAACCAATCAAAACTTTAGATCCACATCCACATATATCTCTAAAATAAAAATGTTTGAATAAAATACCAATTTCAACTAGTTTTTATATACCTATATATAACTTAAATCTGGTTCACAGCTACGTCGTCTGTCAAGTCGTGTCTAAAAATTGAGCTCGTTCTAAATCTAGAAATTTCTTGCTAGATCATGGTTAGTAAATTTCGAATAATATAATCACAAGTCATAACGGTCCATCAGTATAAGATAATAGATGGCATACAATACAGTGGTTGTCGTATCTGTGAACATGGCTTTGTAGTTTGTACGTGAATAAAAATATATAAAATAAAAACGACCAATCATGTGGAAAAATACTTTTGTATTTTTCTAATGTATTTAAATAAAGATTTAGGTTTTAATACTTTGAATAGGTATACATAAAAAAGTTGTTCGTTGGTAAGTGCATAATAACTTGAAAACAGATGAACCGATTGGACTCATTTTTTTTTTTTTTAATGTTCGCAATAATCTATATAAAGTTTTTACGAAAAGAAAAATTGGAAAAATTATTCTTTAAAATGTGTTAAAGTTTGCCGGGTCAGCTATAAAATATAAAAATGTTTGTATAAGCTAAACCACATTTGACGGTCAGCTATTACTATTATAAAGTTTAGATTATTTTTGGTACGATTCCAGTCTTAGATTTTAAACTTGAGAGGTGATTTTATTGTTATCGTCATTGTACATTATATATTGTAATAATAAAATATATAGGTAACATGATGAGAAATACCTATCAACTATAATTGTCGGTTCGAATTGATGGGCTTTGATAACAATATAGTTATAGAATAGCAAATTAATAGTAATTAGTAACGCATTTAATTGGCGGCCTATACTATTGCATCTGTTTATAATATTATATTATTGTCTCTAAATTCACATAATGAAGACAAACCGCTGTTGGATGTTGTGATTAGACTGTATCATTGGGTGATTTCTCTAATTCAAATTGTTTAAGCCATATGTATGTATAGATAAATTTCCCTCAGAGACTTAAACGCGTTGTTTTATACAGACAATTTATTTTTATTATTCTCAATGATATTGTGAGTTTTTGAAGACAGACATAATTTTGAAACATAACTAAAACTAGTAAATACCTTCTATATCAATAAAAAAAGTATCGTTTCATTTAATATTATATTATTATTTTTGTTTTAAAACCATATTTTTCGATTAAGTGTAGGTATTTTTATATATGATAGATATTATACACTTCGTGTACTTATAAAGAAGATATTAAGTACGGATTACGATAGTGGTAGATATTTAATTTAAAGCAATAAACGTTTTAGGCGTTTTTTGGCGTTAAACTTTTAAAATACTGAACATTTATAGCTAATTAATGTGTGTCACTTTTCCCAAAGAAAAGTATTTTTAAGAAATACAGTAAGATCCCGTTACAACAAACTCCAGGGAACCGAATTTTTTTTTCGTTACAACAGAACTTTTGTTGTAACGAAAATTCGAATAAGCTCTTTATAAGCCCTGTTTTTCGGCAGGGGACTTCTTTGACTTTCGTTATAACGGGATTTTTCTTTGCATTGGTATTCATTGTAACGGGAATTTAATGTATTGTAGATTTTTATGATATGTTTTAAATGGTTCTTTATAATAATATACAGATAATAAAATAATCTCAGAGTTTTTATTTTTATTTTATAGAGTGTAGAGTGTAAAACCATAGTATCATGCATATTTAAAGTTGATTTCTGTTCGTATATATTACATAATATAGTGCATTATTCAGTTTATTCAGTTTATTTATTTATCTTGTACAGTTTATTGAGTTGGTAAAGTCTAATAATTAAACTATGTGATTATATTGTGATTTTTACATAACTTTACATCACATTGAAGTTGTAGCCTTGTATAGGTATATAACTATACAATTTTAAAACGTTTAGATACATATATTAGTATAAAGATTAAAGATTACTTTTCTACTAATTTCTAATTTTAAATGTATAATATTACTATATAAATATATCTATATTTTAAGATATTTTCAGTCTATGGCGTGCTCAATTTTTTTGAAAGGGGAGGAATATTCATTTTTGACTTGTTACAGATCCTAAATTTTTTTTCATGTAGATAATAAATCATTACAAAAAATTGAAAGGGGAGATACCCTGATCCCCCCTCATGAGCACTCCACTATTTCAGCGTACTTCAAAAACTGGTAATACTTACATACTTCTTAAATCTCCAATTGAATTTTTGTATATTATATTTTTTTATATTGTTATAAGTTACAAAACATTTTATTTTTTTGATAACAATTAATTTATTACTAAACTTTTTGAACTAAGCTAATCAATCACTTGAAAATAATAAATTAGTTTTAAATTTATTAATTTATTACTAAAGAATTAATACAGCTTTAATACAACTTTGACCAACGATGCCAAAACGTGTCTCAGATTTAGTTCATCGTAAAATAAGGTTAGATGCACCTAATCTAACCTATCATAAACTATTTCCGATGTTAATTTACCCAATCAACAAACTAACAAAAATAATATGTATTCGAAAAATTGATAGTTATAATTATAAATTTGTATTTACAAAATATATATACTGATATTTTAATTATATGAATAATGAATTAATAAATATTAAAAACTGTATTTAAAACTAATTTAATTAGAAAAATGACATTAAAAAAAATATTGACATTTAAAGAGATCACCTATCAATCTATCCGTCAAACACGTTTATACAATGCTGAATACACCTAACATATAGTTATATGATTTTTACCTAGTATGAAGACTTACCTGACTACACGGACACACTTGAAGGTCCGACCAAACCACCGCAGAACGCATCCACTACTTATGCTCCCACATCGAGCACTGCGGCAACTGCAGCGGCGGTCGTAAGTACGAGTTCACCTGCACTGGCGTTGTTGGACCCTTATTCGCAGTCCAATAGTGATAAGATTGTTCAGATGGTCGAGGCGTTGATTGCTAGCAATGGAAACACTTCTGACTTACCTACCGAACAGCCGCTATTGTCACCAAACGTCGTCACGACATCGTCGTCGCCACCGGCGTCCGGTCAGTCTCTACCAGCCGTCGCTACAGCTTCCGCTGCTGCGTCTGCGACCGCGACTGTGACAAACAGCACGGTAAACCGAAAGTGTGGACCCGGATATTTCAGGGACCCGATGGGCCGGTGTCGGCGCATCCGAAAACCACATTTACCGTAAGAATAGCATATATATATAAACTAACTAGTATAAAAATACTTATATTCAAAATACATCATATTACCTATAATATTGTTACTATATATAAGTACATAAAATAAGCTGCTCCCTATTAATTATCCTATAAATTTGTAGGCTACAAATTACAATATATAAATTAAAAATAAGTCTATAAACAAGCTAATTTTCTTTTTAGTTGGTACTTATAATGATAAATTGTTATATGCACCAGTACCTATATAAGTCAAATTATTTTCTGTTTTAAATTATGATTACCTAATGTAGTAATGTTTGGCAACATAATATTTGTTTTTATATTTAGGTATGTATGTACAGGATAATTTACCAAGCATGCTCACACCTTAACCTCTATGTTTTTTTAAAAAAGTTATGTATTTAATTAAAATTCTAATTTTCAGTCTTGGGTGTTCCCAATTTTTTTTTAATGAGAACTTCACCTTATGATTTGTTTTATTTGAATGTTGATGGTATAGTTACCTAAATTCGAAATTCTATTACTAGTAGTTTTTGAGTTATACTTATTAAATTTCAAGTTCCGAGGATAATGTCCAACATGCATAATACAGTTTGATACTTAGGTACCAATGTCATTAAAATAATTAAATGATTTAATATTATACCTATACTCAACTATATTTTATTACAATGAATTTATTATAGTGATGGGTCGAACTGTTCGAATTTCGAACCGAACTGTTAAACATCTTTTTATGTTCGAAAATCGAACTTGAAAATATTTATCGAACAGACTTACTGGTCACGATAGTTCAAAGACCAAATATTTGTACAATTCTTCAAAAGTTATTTAAAAAAAATAAAAATCGATAATGATTATTTAGAAATAATTAGACTATAAGCAATAGAAAATTATAAGCTGTAACGGGCACGTTATGTATCATTTATAATAATAATGATAAAAACTATTGAGTTCGAGTTCTACTAGAAATGATTCTAGGTTTGGTTCGAGTTCGAACAAATAATGTAGTTCGGTTTAAGTTTAGTTCGATTTAAAAAATCAGGGTTCAACCCATCACTTGAATCATCCTTATATTTGGTATACATAAAATTAAATAAATCGGATAGGTACTCTTTATTCATATTTTGATTTATGTGTATTAAAAACTTAAAAAAAAAATGTAAAACAATTTAAAGGAGGTAAAAATGGGTATTTTTATTTGAAATATGCTCGATGCTCCTACCTATATATACCTAATAGATACATTTAAAAATTCTATAAGACTAGAATTTGAATAAATGTTTCTATTATTATTTATTACCTAAATGTTAAAATATGGTAGGTGATCACTGACCATGATTTGTTAGGTATTTACTTAATATGATCTAATATCGAAGTATTTGATTCAAAGTACATCATCGTAATAAATGATAATGTGCACATTTAGTCAAATGAGCTGATATAAATAGGAGTTACCTATGTTAGGTATATTGTATTATGATTTATGAGTAGCTACAGTAATCTTGTACATGTACATGATGATGTTAATGTACAGCGTTTCCGTGAACCAATCGTAACGGTTTCTGCGAGCACTTTTCGTGTTTGTACGGTATATCTACTATATTATTATTAAAATCGAATACCGGCTTCACAATATTATATGATTAGTTATACCGTTTTGTCGGCTAGCTACACCTACACGATTAACATTGTATACCGTATAACACGCGTACATAATATAGGTATTATTTAGAGGTAACAATTCAAGTACCTACCTATGTGACAATAACACAATATCTTTAAAAATCATTTATCGCTGCACGAAACCACTTTGAATCGTAATAAACTAGATGACAAGTATCTTGTATCTATCTATAGTAAAGCGAACGTAATTATGGTATTTTTATATAATATAATGATGTACAAATACACAATGTTCTTGCGTTTCTATAAAACAGGGTTCGGATGAAATTATATGACTTGCAAAGTAGGTATAGTTAATGTGGCTAATGTTATATTATGAGCTAACTGATACGTTATTATAATTTATTGTTTATTTGATTGGTGTTCGCGTGGCATGACTTTAATTTTTTTTTGTCTGAAGGTTCATTCTCCATGCTGACATGCTGCGTCTGGAGTCTGGACGCTGCAGGGAAGACGCGTACCTCTGCCTATATGATAATATTGTTTTTAATACGATATAGGCGTCCATATAATACCTACAATATGCATTAACATTATTTGTCATCCGATTGTATTTATTGACTTTGCGAATTCGTTAATTCGTGTACCTATTAGTAGTAAGTCGTAAACCACCCCCACGCCGTTATTATAGAAATGTCTGCAGTTTCGGAGTTGATAATTCGTGATTTTTTTCTATTACTTTTAAAGTTTTCCTGACAAAATCATCTAAAAGTAGGAAATACAATTACAAATTCGTGATTATAACACTGTACTGTCGCATTATTAATGTATGTTTAAAAATTGTACATCTAATTTGTTTTACATTTATAGATTTTTACAAATGGTTCATACTCCAGGAGTGATAAAGTCATTCCAACCACAGCAAAGGACCACCGAAGATGTCAGTGTGATGAAAAATTAATAAAAAAACATACAGACTAAATTAATTTAGTTTCAATTCGCTGATAGGCTGCTATAAACGAATTATGTCTTAATATTTATTGTTTATTTTTAATCATACCTACTTATACCTAAGAGTTTATATATATTATTATATTTAATGGCATGTAATATATAGAATTTATAAAAAAAAAATTATGTTATACACATTATATTTTTTGAAGTTTAACATCCAACATCCAACCTTATTCATTTAATGTTCTCCAAAAAATAAATGGTGGAAGAGATGAACGTTACATAATATGTAATGTAATTGATGTATTAATCATATTTAAACAATCACCCATTTATTAAAAAAAAAAATAAGACTTAAAAACAGAATCACATTGTTTATGAATAATTACATTTTTACAACTAATAATTATTTCATTTATTCAACAGCTTATCTAATATCAACATTACTAAGAACATATAAATATTATACAAATATATATTGTGTTACCATTTAAATTGACGATTTTCCTATATGTTACATTTCATTCTAAATTCTAACTGTAATCTGTATTCCTTGTTACATATCAGTGGCGACTATCCTGTGACCGATATGTTGTTTTAGCAATACTGATGAGCAGATGGTCATAATTAGATGTGGGGTGACTAATATAATTATTTATTATATAATGACTCATTATGATATACTATAGTGATTCATTTTACAAAAAAATCATCCAACATAACTCAAAATTACTTACAAAAAGTTGTGCATATGTTTGATGTTTGAAATTATAAACAAATTTGAATTTCAATGGCTCACAATAAAATGTAATTGACTTGAGTAATACTTAAATTATTTTTAATTCCACTAAAAAAAAAAAATTTAAGAAAATATAGACGTATGTTATCCTAATACCTTTTGATTGAACGTTGATGTTTTGGTGTAGTTGGTTAGTTGGCAGTGCTTATGGCTAAGTAGAAAACATAGGAATGATTTTTATTCAATTTTTATAATTTTAACTAAATACAGTCATCTTTTATAAGCAGATAGTCAGAACTTCAGAAGTGTCCTCAGAAATATCCTCAGTAACACATATCATTTTGAGGATCGCCGCCACTGTTACATATATTTAATTCATATAAAGTTTTTACTTTTTTAACTATAAGGACACATTAAATATTGCTAAAATAAATTATATTAACTTCCTTTAATAATCAAATAAAATATACATAATTATAATTTGTGGTTTAGAATCAAAACACCCATCAAATTATAATAATTAAAAAAAAAAAAAAATGCTTACTAATAAAGAAAAATTACATTTAACGCATACTATTAAAACAATATAAAAACAATTTCTTAATTGATTTTAGGATAGGTAATTATCTTCTGAGTTTACAGCCAAGGCTCTTTTCTTTATAGTTAATCTTTTTTGTTGCAGATCTACTAGGCCTTCCTGAAGAGATTGAATCATTAATACCTGATGTGTTGCTTGATTCGCTTGATCGTTTAGCACGTTTTCGACATGTTATGTTTCTCAGCATACTTGAATCAATAGGAGATAATAAATCACTTTGTTGTACTTCAGTTTCATTAAATGTATTATCTACACTACCAATTGTAGTAGAAGCAGTCATTGGTATATCAGCTTGAATTTTATTTGGAGTGTTTAATCTAGAACTATTACCATATTGTGTCACACTAGTATTGTCATTAGAATATTGGATTTGATTTTCTTGAGTATTCAACCAACTTGAGTCTTCAACATTTTCATTTAGTTGATGTTTAGGACTATCATTAGGAACGGCTTTGGAGTTTTTCAACATAGCAGCGACATCTTTTAATCTTACATATGGTTCCACATTAAGTTTGCTGTGTGGTGAACTTCTATAACTAGATCTTCTTGGCTTTACTGGAGTTTGTTCAGAACTAGAATTAGGACTTTCAATGATAGGTGACATGTCAAATTGTTTTATTGTAACAGTTGATTGAGTAATACCATGGATCATAGGTCGTACAGTTTCAGTTAGTTTTTCTTTCTTTTCTTTATTAAAATTGTTGACCTCACATTTACTCATTTCATGTACAATTTCTAACATAGATGGGATGCATTGCGACATAGTTACTAATGAAGGTATACAGCTTTGTATAGTCTGTTCTAGTACACTAAGTTTTCTACGCATAATATTTTGCATTGCAGTTAATTGAATATTTGAATTTCGAATAGTGTTATTTTGATTTTCCAATTCCAATTTCTGCAATAATAAACTATTTCTAGTGGTTGACAATTGTTTATTTTTTTCTGATAAGTCTTCAATACGCTTACGTAAATTTTTATTGATTATCATAAAGTGATTAAGTTTTTTGATGAAAATGTTATTACTTGACTTGTTTCGATTTCGAACTAATACTGCTTTGGGTGCCATGGTAAAGCAATATTCAAATACTTATTAAATTTGTTTAAGACCTAAAATTAAAAAAAACATACTTAAAGTTAAAAAGTTTCAAAAAAATAGTACATATTAAACATGTGTTAATAAATGTTGAAGTATAGGAATATTGTATAAAATTATTTTAGGTATTTTGAGACAGACAAGTTATGATTACTCTAATTAACTTATGTATAGGTACTAGGTACTTAAAGTATTAATAATTTAATAATTAAAATTCTAATAATACTTAGATAAGTTTGCCTTATTAATGAATGAATCATGAATATTTAACATTTTTATTAAGTACAACACAAACTCGAATAAAATGTTTTTTTATATATAATTATAGAAATATAGGGATGATAATGATGAAAATAAAATTATGATACTAATAAATAGAGACATAGAGTGGAAAACTTATAAAAATAATAATTAAAATGAATAACCATAATATGAACATATTGTATGATATTTTTTAAAGGAAACATATACATAATTGTTTATTTGACAAAATAAAATTGTGAATGTCAATTTGTTAATATTTTGAAGAACAATTTATCCATAGGTCGAAATATCTAGAATAAATGTTATAGTATTTATAAATTATATTAATATTCAATGTGACATAATAGTATAATCAAATGGGGAAGCTCTATTTTTTAAATTACTCACATCCCAGTCATTTGTCTCAATTTAACATGTTTTAAGTTCTTATAATACATATTGTTATGTTTGAGAATGCATATTTAAAACTAGATATATGATATATCTATATTATAGGTAAATATTTAGTAATTTAATATTCAAAAAGTTAAAATCAAAGCTATAGAATAGAAACATCAGAAATCAATAATTTTGAAATGTTATCTTATATCAATAATTAGACAATAATTACGTTGAACAATTTAATATTATTTAAAGATTAAAAAAAAAAAATTTTTTATAATTTTTTATTAATTATGTAACGTTTTGTCATTAGTCTAGTTTTTTTTTTTTTTAATAATATACTTGTAAAAAAAATTAAACGTTGAACAATTTTACTACCGTATTTAAGCTTCTTTAATTATTAACATTTTAAGAATAAGATCACTCACCTACAATATTGAACGTGTTTGGATCACAACATTCACAACCGACGATAGAGAGAACCGGAAAAGAATGATAATGTTAATAAAATTGTAGTTACTTATTATTATTAAATTATACACAAATAGATTATAAAAAATATTCTTGATTAGTAACTACGTAACTGTCTATTTAAATGTTAATTTACTATTAAGTGTAGTCCTTGCAAAATAAGTCAATAAGTACTACACCACTGACTAAATTAACTATTAGAGAGTAGACTTAAATAAAATAAGTAATAATTAAAAAGTGATTAGTGGTGCACTTAGGTGAATATAATAATATAATTGAATAACAGAAAAAACATTTAAGATTGAGACCTGAGTAGACATGAATATTGATTAAAAACTACAGATTAGGAAGTATCGATAAAGGAAATCTTTATCCATGAATAACCTATAGCAAACGGTCTTTGATTATAGCACATTTCAAACGTAAACAATGTCGAACGGGGTTACAACTGAATTTTAAAAACGACACGAGATCGCCAGACAGAATTACCCACAGTCCTTCAAGACACATTGACACATTGTGTATTTATGTCAAAACCTGATCATTGTCCAAAAAATGAACGTTAAATGACGTTAATTTTTAGTAAAACAAATACATTTTGTGTATAATTTTTATTGTTTAGTTATATTAAGTGAACAAATATTTTTAATGTCATTTTTGAAGTTTTGTAATATTATTATTTATTAATGCATTAAATCGGCTCAAATAAGTCATTATTCTTATTTTTTAGGACATGAAATCCGCGCTCAAGTAATCTATTACTACTAATTAAGGTTATTTTATAAATGTTCATTTTGTAATATCTAAATGCACTAAATGGCTGTAGTTGTAGCGTTGAGCTCAGTGGCGCCAAACAGACTTTTTTTGTGAAGCGAAATTTAAATTTTTTATCTAAACTACCCACAAAATGTGTATGATAAATCTATTTCATTTAAGAAGTGAAGCGATTGCTTCACTACATGCCATATGAGTTTGACACCAATGGTGGTTGAGCTAATGTGTAAATGGGTATTTAATGAATGATTGGTTTGTATTTTGTTTGATTTGTCAACGATGGTTTAGCATCTTTTACGTAGATGTATGTAGTTTTAAACTACTAGTTTATAGGATCTCAAAAGTTAAAATTCAGATTTTAGAATTTAAAACTTTGGACTTTGAATGGTAACGGCGGTTATAGTGGTCGAAAAAAAAATGTGAGAACGCGTATTGCCAACTCAAAAACAAAAATCGAAACGGAGTGGACCACTACCGTTTGTTCCATGACTCGAGCTTGTAATCTCGACGTGTTGTCAAAATTGTCGTCGAAGCCCAAGACAGCAGCTATTATATCACAATATATAATTATTCATTAATCATTATTATTCATTGTGTAGTGTGTACCTCAGCCATCGAATACATTTTTAACATTTTTCTCTTGCGTCGAACGGTAATTAATAATTATAACAACAACGTTTACGTGACTCCGGCATTCAACAAATCCTGACATATTCGTACATCGATATTATTTATAGCTACAATTTTTTTCTGCTCCCGCCAACTATGCCTCGACCCGCCGAACAGTGGACGTCGTAGTAAAACGCACACGCATAACATCCGATACCGCGCTGAGTGAGTAGTATGTACAATATTATGGCGGCTTGTGACCCGGGCACAACCGAACCTTACGAAAGCTGGGAAGCTCTAGATGATCCGTCTGTAAGTCTTGTTTATATTATTGTTTTTCTTTGTTAAGTACGGTAGGTCAGTTGATCGTCCCCCCATTTGGTGTGATTCGTTGTGTCGGTTTGATTTTCCTATAGATCTGGCCAACTCACTGATTGCATCTACAGAGTATAGCTTAGCTTCGTTTACTGTCTAACAACTTTTTTTATTATTGTTTTTATATAAAGGTTCTCAGCACTCAGATAAAAAAAATGCAACTGGCGTCTGCTACTAAAAATGAAAAGTGACTATTTTTAAACATTATTTAGTCGTTTTAGTATCTTATGGACATATAAACTATTTTTCCGTGCAAACATTTTTAGCAATAGCAATGTTGTAATATTGCCACCTGGCTTACAATTGTCATATAACCATCATCAACAAATGACAATCCCTCAACAGCCCACTGTTAAAATACTCAAACGACCGCAGAAAGATAATGCTGCAAATGAAAATGCTGATAAACCCAAAGTACAAGTTAAATCTTTGGAACAAGTATGAAATTGAATGTCTATTTAATCGTTTACAATTCTTCAATACATTAAATTTTGCTGTAGAGAAAACAAGAATATGCAGAAGCTAGATTACGAATAATGGGTGAAGAACGTGAAGAAGACTTAAATGCTGATGATGAAGGGTAATTTTTAACAGTTAAAGTTATTTTACTCTACTATTACTTATGTAGTACTTATTAATGACAAGACTGAATTACTAAATTAGAACATTAATTCAATTTAATATTAAATAAACTGAATATTTTTCTACTTAATTTTATTGTTAATATATTATAGATTTATATAACATGTACCAATCATACATGCACACAAACATATTAAATAAATTAGTACTTTTATTAAATAAAATACAAATATAATTATTTGACCCCTAGATATTATTATATTTAGTTAATTCCTTATGTTTTAAAAATTAAAAAGTTTTTCTAAGGAACTTACATTTAATTTCCTTGTGTTATAGTTATGAAATTAGGAAGAATCTTATTGCTAGCTAAATTTAGCTAAATTAAAATGTACTGCCTTTGTAAATAACACTATAATATTATATTGCTTATATTCCAAGAAATTAATTTGGTATAACTGTATAGGACAAAAAGAAATCTCATATAAAAATCAAAAAAATATTTTATTCTGGAATTAAATATTTTTAAAACAAAAAAAATATGCCTTTTAGAGCTTCACATTAAGTTATAATGAAAATTAACCTTTGTATACATTAAAATTATGTGGAAGGTTAGATATGTCTTTTATTTTGTTCGTATACATGATTTTTAAAAAAACTGAAGAAAAAAAGAATTTATTTTTTAAATTGAAACTTACAACATTTTTAAACATAGACGTGTTTAAATAATATTGTATTATGTTTCATTAACAAAAATGTTAAATGAGAGTGTAGTGTCATTTTTTTAAGTGTTTTTAACTTTAAATTTTTTAAGGTTACACAGTTAAAGGTTTTATTTACTATAGTTATATACAATTAATAAGATCCAAAAATTTCATCATTAATATTTAATGAGTGCTTATTGTAGCCATGATAGTACTATAAATTTAAGTTATAATATTTGAGGTCACATATTGGACTGTTTTCAATAGATATGTTAAAATCATTTTAAAACAACCCTAAGATATAAAATTACTTAAAAACAAATCATACTTTTATTTTAAATTAATTAAAAGTACCTATTTAAAATATTTTGGGCTTATAAAAAGAAAGAACATTTTAAAATTAATGTTTTCAAGGTTAAAATGATTATTCTAAAACTATAATAACCGGTAAGGAATAAATTGTTGTAAAATCATTTTTTTTTCATTTTTTATAAATATGTTTATTTTTTTTATTTCTAATGAGTTACAAGTCTAAATATTTAATTATAATTTTGTCTATTAGATCTTACTTTGTTTCTACTAATCATATAACATAGAATTACTTTAATACTATAAATTTTGAAGTACTTAACATAATGTATATTTAGGATTAAAATTAAAACCATAATTATTCTTCTACTTGAAATATTTGATCTAGAACTCAAAATTTATCATGATAATATTATCTGTTTTATTTTTATTTTTATTTTTCATTTTTAGAGCCAGTTCTTCAGGAAGTATGAAATTTGAAGTACTTCAAAGTCGACAGCCAATAGTTCGTGTTGCTGTTGAAGACAATGTTATTCGACAGCCTCGTGGGCCTGATAACACCAAAGGATTTAATCATCGAAGCTAACCCTAAGAATTTAGAAAATTTAAAGTAATACATTTTTTAAGTGCAGGATTTTCATAATAAAACAATTATAATCTATATTGTACTTTTCTAATATCCAGTTGTAAATATTAAGAACATGATAATGATAATACCTCTGGAATAAATGATATTTGTAGAGAAAAAAAAATGGGAAACAAAAAATATTTATTCTTCTCCAGTGACATATTTGATAGTTGTTGATACACATTTTACTAATGACAAGATCTAGTCAGACAAAAATGCTTGATATATTATAATATTTTCATTAAATATTCAGTCAGAGGTATTTTTCTATGATTGTAAATTTAAATGTAAATAAAAAAGCCGTGTGCTCAATTGACGCACTATATTTTGTTGATCAATTAAAATTAAGTATTTTTAAAAAAAAAATATTCTTAACTAAATTATTTAAAATTTATTTTGTAGTAATTTCTGTATTGCCAATATTATTCAATTCAACAAACATAAATATCTTAAAAATATATTATGTTAAATTTATTCAAATTTGTTTAATTTAGCATTCACCTAAAGACGATACTTAAATTTGTACCTTCTAATTCCTAGTGACTGTTCTTTTTTTTTTTTAATCATTGTTAATTTTCGTTCAAGTTTTAATAAATTCAATAGTATTGTTGTAATTTATCGCTTATTGTAAATTAGGTTTTTGTTTCTTAAGTGATGTAAATGAATATGGTGAAGGTATAAAGGTATATAGAGGAATTTAGGACTATTGCCTTTACAATTTACTTATATGTATACATATACATTATACACATATTTTTTTAAATAAATTTAAAAATGAGTGATTAACATGTAAAGTTTTAATAAGATCATTAATATTTTATAACATGGTTAAGAGATTATATTAAACCTATAGTTATATAATTACTGCGAATATATTTTGTGTCTATTTTTATCATAATCCTACGCAGACTTTGACAATAAATTAGACGTGTTGAATTTACATGTATTTTGTTAAATTTAAATCTGTTATTCGGAATGAATTATTCGTGATATATTTACACATCACATAGATAGTAGGTTTATCATAGGTTGATGATCCTCATGTGAACGGTTTATTTGTGCTTGAATACAGTATATTATTTCTGGGTGGTAATGATGTTTGGACGGGGCACCATGATCTAGCGCAAAGCTGATTTGGCATTCCTTGAGAATTGCATAAGCACAAGTTGCAAAAACCAACAAACACTAATTCTCCCGGATCACATGGACCTATAACAAAAACATTTATTCAAAATCGTAGCACATTAAGTATTTGTGAAGTGTTATTTGTAAATTGATCAAGATTATGAGATATTAATTTTTATGTTTTTAAATATCAGTCTTGTATTAAGTATGCCAAATTTATTCATATGACCATATAAATCATAAAATCTAAAAATATTTAATTTACATATAATTTATTTTCAAAAAAATTTGTAAAAAACCGTTTAAAGAAGATACAACACTACCTGTCATTTATCTATAAAACTGATTTTCTCGGCAATATACTTATAAAGACAGTATTCTCAGTAGCCTTACCAAATTTTAATAACACGTAGAGAAGAGCATCATATCATAGCTGTTGATTTTTCTGTAACTTAAAGATGACTTTAAATCATAAGTATGCGCATGGGGCAAGCAGGGGAGGCAGCTGGCTCCCCTGCGAGATTTTCCGCTTCCCAAAGATCTTATATTTTTCATTAATACCAATAATACCTTCCAATTTTTAATAATATTTAAATAATAATATGTTCAAATGTATTTGAAAGTAGTAAATATATTAAAATCCATAATTAGTATGACATCACATACGTTAGCAATCCTTATTAAAATTTCATTTTGGATCCAAACAAATCAAAATACACAATTAAAATGTATGAAGTAGTAATAGAAATGTTTAAAACATTAGACCCTACCACTAAACGAAGTATATGGAACTTTAATAAAACATATTATCTATAAGCAAGTTGTTCAAATTATGTTTTCTTATTTATTAATTTTTTTATTATGTATTTTTAATTGTTTTTATTATAGCTTCTTGATCATTAAAGATATTATTATTAAAAAAGACTTATTGAAAACTCTTTTGGTAATTTAATGTTTAACCTAACTCTTAACTGTATAGAACAATACATTAATATCATGGTACCATATACTTGATTTTGTGTGATTATTTTGTTTAAATTATCGTTGCTTCACATCAAGGTCTTAGCTTGAAAACTTGGAAGAAGGAGGGTGGGTTGGAGTCTGGAATTCCTTAGCTAAGGTATTGCCTACCCTGCCTAGAAGACCTGCGTACACTTATGCTTCAAATTATTGATTTGAATGATTTGTAAAGAATTTTTTTTTTTTTTTGTCTATTAATTTGACTATAATAAACTAATGAATATTGATAATACGAATCAAAAATTCTATTATAAAATTAACTTTTATATAATGTGAACATTTGATTAATCAGCTGTAAATATTGTACTCATTAGTTTTGCTCACAAAAAACTATTATTTTTAGTTTTATTCTATATAATCTTGTTATTATTACGCAATTATGATTTTTAGTACTTACATGGCACAAAACACTTTTAAAATACTTTCAATTAGTATTGACAATTAACATATATTTAGGATTAAGAGGACGTTATACCCGCATGTATTGTCTCTCTCTCTTACTAATGTAGATCATAGCAAATTTGCGTGCAGCAGAACAAGTTTTGTGATGTTAGCTTTAATATTAGAGTCAATTTACCTATTATCAAACTTAAAGATAATAATATTATCTGTGGTATCTCATAGGCTTTTATTGATATCGTAATTTTTAAGTGAGTTATAGTTATGTAAAATATTAAATTTTAAAATGCTCGTAATTCGCTATTTTTAATTTTTCTTAAAGTCATTAAATTGCCTATATCAAACCCCTTAAAATGCTTGCATCCCCTTTTATTGGTAAATGGGAGTATTTATAACAATAATGAGCATAATGAATGAATTCATAACTAAATTGTACCTATTATATAAATATTAAGTTATCATTGATGGATTAATTTTTGAAAATTTTGTTAACATGTATGATTTAATTAAAAGTTGGTGTTTTGTACCTACACGATTCGTTTGGACTTTTGAAGCAGCTAATAGGAGGTACCTATTTTGCTCGACTTCAATTCTTTTTTTTAAAACTGTTTCTGTTATACGCTACTCTTGTTTAAATGTGTAAAATTATTCGCTAACTTAGTTCTGTAAAACGAATAAATAGATCAGACATTTAAAAGTCTCAAAAACAATGCGATTTTTATACGACGACGTTCTAAATTAGTGATCAGCGACCATTTATTGTAGGTAAGTCTACAGCGTTTCGGTTAAACTAATCACAAAAGTTGACGATAATACTATAATTTTATTATAACGTTTCGTGAACTCCGACGTCACCCAATCGATTGTAAAATTTTAATACTAAACTGTTGGAACGAGAAAACTCTGTTATAATAATTATAATTTATATTATATAACATCCCCAATGGTTGTGTGCCCAAATATGGCTATAAATACATATGGAAATATTGCCAATATATAGCCTTAAGGTTACTATGTTACGTAATATCAGTGGGGAAGTATGATAATCATTAATCATTTTTCCGGCTTGTTCGTATGCAGAGAGACAAATAACATCAGAATCACCCTAAATCGTGCTTTGTATTGTATAACCGTAACGCATATCGTTTTAACAGCTATCCGCTATTGTCACGTTGTGGGTACTTGATTCGTTGCAACTTTGCAATGTGTATAAATACACTTTGAATCGTTGATAAAATAATATAAATTAAAAGAATATTATGGATTTGAAGTTTTTAAATTTAAGCGTTAGAGACCAATTTCCTCAATTGGTAGTTTTCTATGACATTACTTTCTATTCGACTTAGTCGAGATATTTCGGGATCGTAGATCTGAGAATTGATCAGGACAATTGCATAAAAAATAAATTTATTGATTTAATAACATACTGAGTGATACTTTTATCGTTAGCACTCATTATTTCAAAATATATTGTTTTTGAAAATATTATTCTTACATAATTTCCAATCGAAATAAAATAATTTTTTTAAAAAAAATATCTTATCGTTATAATTTAAGATTTTATTTTTTTGAATGACAACATACATTTTAATTTCATTTTTTTGATCAGAATATTTTCCGGAGTATTTTGATACATAAAAATCGAAATTTGGACTAGTAGTTTTTGAGTTATAAATATTTAAAGTGTAAGTTAGCGGAGAAGTATAGACTAACATTTTGCGGGGTATTCTCGTACTACTCATCAGGGCCCCACAAGGGGGGGACTGACGGACCTTAAGTACAGGGGCTATATTAAGAGCACATGGTCCCGTTGAAGTTTATTTGTAGAGTTTTATAAAAGGCCTTGACGAACATTTAGTACAAGAGCCCGAGATTGTATGTGGGGGCCCTGCTACTCACTACTCAGTACTCAACTCTGCTAACTTTAACTTTAAGTGTAACTACTCATAACTACTTGTCTTATATACATGTGTGTTTATCATTTATCTATTATTGAATTGGGTGCTGTATTCCAATTCGATTATTCAAGACGAATGATGTAAACAAATTCAGTATTCTATTTATAACAATTATAACTTACCTTTTCGTACGAATAATAATGGTTAAATGTTATCATTATCGGAAACTAACTCCCCCTCTTTCCCCCAAAAATAGTCTCGATTTTAAATTCTTTATAAAATAGTTTGAAAAATAATTTTAATATTCTATTTTCTGTATATTATAAATAGAAAAAAAGAATTCTTAGTAAAATTGATAAAATTGGTAATATTTTGGGATTTTCCTTATTTCAATGAGTTATTTGCATAAACCGTGGAATGAGAGGCTATTATTTTTTAAAAAGCATTAATACATTTTTCTTGGTTTCAATTCAATTATGCTTGTGATATAATAAGTATAAGAAAGGCGTAAACTATTAAATTAATTGAATTACAATATTCTTTTTGACACACACCCGGCCACCCTATACTCAGACTAAAAAAGATAAAATACTAATATGTATCTACATACTCGTACATTATTAATAATGAACACTTAATAACCAATTTTATTTTTATAGGAACGAACCGTCTTGAGTCCTTAAAATGCTTAAATTACCTTCGCATCCGAAAATTATAAAGTTATGAGTTATAACTATCCGTATTCCGTGGTTAGGCGTCTTTCCTCGCTTAACATTTTTGAAGAGAGCTAGTTAGTAAAAATTTTTTTTTTTGGAAAACTCGATTCGAAAAATTACACAGGCACGTCAAGAAAATAATTTCAAAAACGACAAAAACATGTCTGCAATACCAAAAACAACAAAAGCGTTCGTAATATTTATAGTTGTTACTTATACCTAAAATAAATACTACTACAGCATACAATGGTTATTATAAACTCGCAACTGTACTACTGCAGTCGGGTATTCGTCGTCTAACGAATAAATAAAAACAGTAGAACATAATATACCCACAGCGTTAAAAGTATCGGTATAATAAACGTACCTTCGGGCCTGACGTTTCTCAAGCCGTGCACGGATGCTGTGGCGATGGCGCTGAAAACAGCGATTAATAATTGTAGCTGATAGAACACCCTGCCACCGATTCGCATTTTCAACGGTTCCGGAGATTCGTCACGGGCGCAGTCGCGGGTTGTCCGCATAAATTTTCGATATGAATTCAGATTACACCGTTCTGCCAAATTAACAGGTATCCTACACAGGCGACTCGGCGGCGGCACAGCAGTATAAAATAGATGCAGATTGTACAGAGCAGGTACCCGAGGCAGGTATTTGTAGAGTTCGTATAAATTAATTTTCGTTAATGATCACACATAACATAATATTTTATGTATACGACACTGCTACGGCACCTATAGATGTATTATAATACGTGTATATTTTAATTATGTTGTACAGTTTATTGTGTGTATGTACCTACTACCTAGCATTATTTGATATACGATCTTATCGCATACTTAATATAATAAAATATTATGAACTGTATGCGCGCGCTCGCGCCGACCTTGATTATTAATCAGTAAATTGGCCTTAACGACCCGCGTTAAAAACCAATAAACGTGAGCCGCCCGTAATAAAATCAAATCATTACCTATTACATTGTACGATTTCCCGTCGCTCACTGTACCATCATCATATTACATTATAATAATATACCTATTGCTGCAGTTGGTATTATAATGATGCACATCACACGTATCGACACGTTAATATTACTGTATTACTCTATTGTAGATAATACTATATAATATATCTGACCGCGCACCAGTGTTGACAGTGTTGTGTGGTACAACTGTACAAGAAGCTGTTTGCAGGGCCAGCTGGAGTCCATCGGTGTAATGAAACCGTGTCGCTGTTGCAGAGTTAGTGCTTTTTTTTCACTCATTATTATGGTTTAGCTTAACGGTAATCTGGAGTAATCACTTTCCGCGGTAAACGGGATATTTGGAAGTTTACCCCCGTGCCTTTCTTTTCCCGCGGATTTTAGTGTTACTAGACATTTCCCCCCGAATTAATAAATATATTTTTTTACACATAATATGTAGGTTGTTTGGTTTTACCCGAAATATACGGGTATCTATCGACTATCATCATTCGCATTCCATATGGAACGTGTTTGAAAGCTGATATAAGTAGAAGAAACAATATTTCGGAAGGGTGGAATAATACATTTATACACATATAGTGCGAATTAATCATCCATATGTTTGGCTTTTTATTAAAGCTCTACAGATGAGTAATTAAAGTGCATTAATAAAAATTTTAAATTATAGAGTAGGAGGTTTTTGTAATAATTTGGGTAATGATGACAGGTTAAAAAAGTTATGTAAACGCTTTTTAAATATTTATATTTTTTAATTTCCGTGAGCTATTTATAAAAAAAATATTAGTTGGGCTTTTTTGATTTGTTTATTATTTAATTTTGTACTTTAATATCAATAGTATATTTGTTTGTAATTTGTATGTTGTTTAATATTTATATTGGTGCATTTTGTATTGCCATTGGCAATAATATTATTATGACAATTTATTGAATTATATTTATATATATAAATTTAATATAATTGATACAATAAAATAAACAAATATAGTTCATTTGTACATTTATTGATTTACATTGTTTATTATTGTTTAATTAATATTTTTACTTTTGAGTTTTTGTCTGGGGGAAATTGTTCTGTTCAGGAGGGAAATGCATGGGGCCATGGGGGTAACGTCCTAAACGTCTTTAAACGTTTAAGGATTTATGAATTAAAAAAGGAGAGAGACATATACATTAATTTGGTATTTGCAGAGAGATAATTTGGAGTTAGCTTAGAAACTTCATCCTCCACCCGCTCCAATATAAGGGAATAATAAATTCCCTATAATATAGGGAATTTGTTGATAAATGTATGAAATATGATTTGAACTAATGTAAGTTTATTATTAGAGACTACGTTATTATAGCTTTTTATTGCTTAACTAATGAACGAGAAAGGAATCTTTGAAATTTATGTATTTTTTAATTGTGGATAGGATACTTACTGTTTCTAGTATAGTATAATGTATATTGTACATTATTCGTGAACACCAATAAGTAGATCCTTTATTGTTTGTATCGTTTTCTGGTTAAATCACTATAACATCTTAGTTCTAAATTCATTAATATATAATATTACTATATAAATAGTAAATATAATTCCTACTTAGGTTCAAGCTATATAACTGTAGGTTAACGGGTTACCATGAACTTAAGTTAATTATTATCACAAGTCATAGTTTATTAAGTAAAGTAGACGATTTATTATATTATATATTTTTAAATAATATTAATATTTAACACTCAATAGTTTTAATAACAAATGTATAAAACTATAATTCATTAAATCCAATATTTGTTCTGACCGTAACAACGAGTTTCAGTAACATAGAGTGGGTGTTTATTCTTTTATTTTTGATTTAATGTAAACAGATAGGGATTTGTGTGGTATGAATTATGTTTGTTTTTTTTTTAAGAATTGCGAGCTTTCTTTTTCAGAAAACGGTTTTTTAGCCAGTGGAAAGGAACGAGAAGTATCACGCACTACTAGGTACTACTATATGTCTATATGTGTGTGCACCTAACTCTGTCAATCGGATATTGAATGTGAATCTACACTTTACAAACTACATTTTTTTTTTTTACTAGACTGTAGTATACGATTATTATTATTATTATTATTATTGTATTAGGTAATATATTATTGAGCTGATTTTTAAAATTTTTGGTTTTATTACGCATCATTTACGACGAAATAATGACGATATTTCATTGCTGCGTTCTCTTCCATAGTACCTATTGTCGCGTTAAATGTATAAGTAAAGCTGTATGTATTCATTTTTTACAATCGTTTTGCCTTTTTTCTATTTTTATCTTTTCCTGCACTAGTATATTTGATAGACAATACTCTCCCAAGAAAAAATATCGAAATTTACAGTTAACATTAAATGGAAATCATAAAGTCTCTGATTGGTAATTTGTTGGTACCCCGCAAAAACATATTTACCTTGTACACAAATTTGATCAAACAATTATTCCACATACAAACATCAAAGATTTAAATTTATGTTTACATTCATAAATTATCATTTTATTAAGACAAGTTTTAGACAGGACAGATGTTAGACAGGTACCTATAGACAATACAAATATTAATTTTATGAATTATGGTTTGCTCTTACATAAATTATTAATAAATATGATTTTCCAAAACTATACATTTTATTATTACATCATTTGTATCAATATCAAGAGAACTTAAGCAACTAAAATTTGCTGCCAAGTTTAAAGTCGTATATAAACTCGCCATATTGTGATCTAATATAAATTTGTAAAATAATTCAGCTTATATAAAAAAAGGTTTAAACAATTGTGTGATTGAAGTTTTGTACTTGGTAAAGATTTGTATGGAAGATGCAAATCGACGCTTAGTGAATATATAATTTTCTTGGAATGTTCGATGGTATATTCAGAGTATTGCAAGTTAAGCCTTTTTGTGTGCAGATTATTATGGGAAAAAATTATAACTGAGAGATATTGCATATAATATTATGCGTTACACAAAAAGAGTTTCGCTCGTACGATCCAATTTTACAATATGATTTGTCTCCCCTAGGTTGTGTTTCCTTTGCTTTTATGCCAATTTGAACTTTTTAATATGTATTTTTATTACATATAGGTGTTTAGTTTTCTTTCAATATATATAACTGTACATAATATTATATATTACATTTTAATGTTTTATACTTAAACGTATTTTGTGGCATGAGGATTTTGTTTGACTAAAAAAAGTAGGTATATATATTAAAAATTCCACTTTTATATAATTTCATCGCCAAACGTTGAAACGCTACCTAATTTGAAATTTCGTATGGTGGATAAAGCATAGTTTCATACTAAAAAAATATTTATTTGAACTGGATAATACTAAACCCCGAAATCATTCCACTCCACTCACTAACCGCATACTAATTGAGACTTAAGAGTGCACATCGATTACAATAATGCATTTTTATAGCTAGGCTAGCTATAATATAATAATATATATATATATATATATATATATATATATACATAGGTGGTATCGAACTCATACAAATAGTATTAAGAAGCTATATTTTATAATGTATTGATTTATAAGTTATTGGAAATAATTAATTATATAATGAGTAAAATTGTTATATGATTATAGTATATCGCTTCATTTATTTTTTAATGCAATAATGTATAGTTATAATGTAAGTTCTGGATTTACTGACGTAGGTATATACCTTCTATTTTTGTGTTATGTACATGAATCTATGACGTGAAGCACGAATTTTTAGAGATATGAAGTCATATATTATAAAATAATGCGTTATTTCACAAAAAAAAAATATTTATGACTATGCCGCACATACTCACTATACTCCACAACACATTTGATTAACGAGTTTACAAAAAATACGTGTTATAAGATTTAAAAAAAAGAATGTGGCCCGTTCGTATATAATAAAAAGAGGTTGTTTTTACACAGCAATGGAGATGATAACCATTTGTTGTATTGTTTTGTCACTATTATAAATTATAATATAATATTATAAATAAATGTATTTATGTGTACTATATGGACCATTCTCAGTTCTGCATTAAATATTTTCGCGTAGGCGACAGGCGTGTAATCTGCCAAGCTGACCGATATAATAATATGATAATAATATTATTAATATTAAAACAGTTGGCGAGTGTCAAACATTTTATAGTTAAAAATATTTTTTTTTTACTATACCTTCTATCAATTTATCATGAGTATTGAAAATAATTTTGGCATTAGATGTCCGAAGTCCGTTTTATCTTAGAATTTCGTAATGTGCGTGAAAATGCGAGAAGGTCAATTAAATAGTAGCTATTGCAGTAGTGTTATTATTATTCCGGAGTGGGCTTTAACATTTTTAGGACAAAAAAAATTTTCTATAGCAGTCGCTAAAGCGTTTTGCAATATGATATTAATATAATATGTAGGTAACCTAATATACATACAGTATATTAATTAATTAAAAAGTTTGTTGCTCTAATTCAAAATGTAGCGTGAATATTTTATACAGTTATAAGTTTTTTTATAAGTTTTTTTTTAATGTTTATACAGGATAATTCACAAATAGTTTGCTCACATTGCACACACCTCTCGTTTCTTTAATAATACGGGTATTTAAAATCTGATTTTTGTAATTTTTAAATATGCCTAAAGATCATATTTTCAAGTTTTTGAGATTTTTTGTACTGCTTAACGAGCGTTCTGTGTAAATATTAATACCTATGTTTCACACAAAATCAAATTTTTTAGAGTGGCAGCAATATTACGTAATTCCAGTCCTGCCCAGTAAAAACTATGATAGATTTCGTCCCCTCTTTAAAAAATGTTCAACGACGCAGTAATAATATGAATTCATAATTTATTGTTATTTAAGTACCAAATTAAATATACAATTTGTTAAAAATTAGTGTCTTTTTATATCTTATTGATTAAATTTCAACAATCTACATCACTGGGTTTTTGAAATAGGTAACAATCTGTATGATATAATTTCTTCGATATATCTATTTCCAAGAGCATTTTTATTTAAAATGAAATTTCAAACTTATCAATATAGGTATATGTAATTTAACTGTTTGTGAAAAAGCCTTTCCGTATGGCCCTCCTTTGCTAATCACACATCCAGTGACGTCTGCAATAGCTCCATCTGTTACTGGTCAAGCGGTGCGGGACAACGTGTTGTCGACGGTCAGTGTGTAAGACGGTGTTCTGGTGGCGTCGTCCAACCACTGCGGCGTCGACGTTGAGCGGCAGCGGATCGTTGACGAACCCGTGACCGATGCCATCGACGCAGAACATTGGAAACGGCACGATCGCCGAGAACCGCCGAAACACCAAGGCGGTCAGCGGGTGTTCGTCCGATGGTGTACCGCTGAACGAATCGAACACGACGGCCTTAACGCCTTGGAATACGCCGGTAAGCTTCATGTGATCGAGGCTCTGTTCCAACGAGTACGGTTGGACGCGCGTGTTTTCCAAGAACACGATCTTACCGTCGCCCCTGAAGCCAAACGCCGTGCTTAGCGAGTTCTCGACCATTGTCGTGTTGCAGTCAGTCGCCCTGGACCGAGGCGACAGCCCATCGCGGTGGCCGATGGCAATGACCGGCCGCAGCTCGTACTGTACCCGGTCGGATCGGCCGGTCACCAGGGCTATCAGCGCGTCCACCGTCCGGCCGTTAACCGTGCGGTCATCGATCATTTGCAACATCGTGATGTGCACTGTCCTCCAGTGGTACACATGCAGCGCCGACGCGTCGCTGTAGCGTTTTCCGGGCGTCCCGGATCTTCCGTTTCCAGTCCACTGGTAACGCTTCCAAATACGGTATCAACCACGTTACCGTGTTGTTAACCGTCAGCGTATCCACTAGGTCGTCCGCACGGAATCGGTCGGTGTTTGCGTAGAACGGGTTTGCGCCGGACTGGTATTTCGAGTCGTAGACGTGAGCCATCATACCCGCATCCCGCAAGAACTTCTTGAACAACTCTAGCCTCTAGGTTCGACGGGTTGCCCATGGACGATGGCACGATCACGCGCACTTGCATGGTCGTCCCATCGCTGCAACTGCTGACATTAACTGGTGTAATGTCCATATTACGTACCTAGGTATTATTAAACAATGACGTCAGCAGCACTAAAATAATACCAAAAAAAAAAAATGCTGCACTGATTTTATAATAACATATTCGTAATTAAATTGTAAGTGACGCTAAAAATATATATATACAAGAATAATATAGTAAACCATGTTGTACTACCTCCTGTCTATATATGTCCTATATAATATTTCATTTGTATCCAAGTTCAAGATATATATTGTATCTATATTAGAGATGTATGTAATATTATATTACCTATAGGTACACTATTTGTTGATAATTATTTATATACGTCGAACGCGCGAAACAAAAACAACTATATAATAAACACTCAACTGTGAAAAACCGATAAAATTAAATATGACCTTTAACTGAGCATTAAATCAATTCCAATATAATATCGTATTCATTTTAATAATTTAATTTGTTTATTATGTTGTGCGACAGCTGGTTACTACAGTATTACCACTTATTATATATAAACGTGAGACAATTGAAAAAAAAACCGAGATTTTAATTATTTGTTATACTTAACACCATTTAAATGTCCAATTAATATGTGAACACTTAAATCTACGATCAGCTCATTGTCATTGCAACAAAATATGTGATTAAAAAAATGACACAGCTAAACTCACAGCTGAACCACAAGCTCAGACTCCAGTAAAATACATATAATATGTTATATTCTTATACTATTATATCGCAACCATATTGCTGCAGCAGTGTACTGTCCGATGTTTTAGTTATTGTCTTTTCGGTGTACCGTAGCCATTAAAATATACACCGTAAATAAATATGCATACATAATATACCCATACAGATTACAGATAAACCCATTATCATAAGACTAGGTAACCATTGCCCACTAAAATATGATTTATTGATAATCGTTTATTGGTGGATCAAAATACTCGTGTAAAGTTTTTTAGTCAGTTATACTATTACATTGCAGGTACTGTATAGTAATATAAAATAGTGCATGTCGTTATTATAATACAAGGCTAAGCGAACCCAAAATAAAAAACCATTTATGTTAACAATAAATCAATTTATCAACAACTTTGAACTTAATATGATGTACTTAAGTATAATAATGCATATAATGCTATAATTCTTAAAAGAATATACAGAGTAATGCTTAGTCAGTTACACCTCGCCTAGACTCATTCTATAAAAATCCTATATGAGATCAGCTTTCTTTCGTATTATATGTTTTCACGAGAGATGAAAAGAATTGCGAAATTTGGTTCTGTCAATGGATCGATGCAATCATAACTATAATATGATGTGCACGTCGACTACTTAATTAAGTACAAAACCATAGGCGGAAATCGGGGGGGGGACTTGAGGGGATTAAGCCCCCCAGAAGTTTATAAAGTACATGTCTTAGCATTATATAGGTATTATGAGCATATATTGCTCAACCCCCTCCCCCCACAGTAATTTCACCAAATTTCCGCTTAAGTACAAAACGATAGTGTAGTATAGTATATATACAGTGTCCAGCGAGAGAATGCGCCGCAAACCGACCACAATTTAGTTATTCTGTGCATTCCCCAACGATACCCAGCTTTAAGTGAATCAGTTTTGATAGCATGGTGACGCGGAGGGATGCGCAGAATCGGCGCGTTCTCTCGCTGGACAGACCACAGACAGTATATAGTGTATAGTATTATATACAACGCTTACGAAAAAAATGTTTATAAAACTCGAGTATCATAACATTAATTTATAAATTATATACTCAGAAATGTACAGACATATATATAGAAACATTAGAAGCAAAACGCTGCGGCAACGGCCGCGTAGACGTGGCATTATATGCGATAAAGGTTACAGTGGGTAATTTATACAGAATGTCTGAAGCAACAAAAAAACAAAGTGTCAATCGGCAGTTCGCCGGACAACGGTGGACGACGAATGCTGCAGCTGGCGATGCGCCGGAATACTGCATACATACATGGTATACGATGGTTATGCGTTCACCGGACTACTGTGCATCTCTGTGGATGCACCGGACCACTACTGCGGCGGTGGGTGCGCCGGGACAAGATCGTCGGCGAGGCCGTGCACCCGCCTGTGAGTATGCATGTTGTGGTTGTTGCCGTACCGTTTGCCGCACACGGTGCACCGTATACTCCTCCGTCTGCGGGCCCGCTTCGGGTCGGATCCATTACTGACCGCGGTCGTCTCTGCAGAGACGAGCTCGAGGACGTGCCGGCGCCGCACGTGATCGATTAGCGACCACACGTCACCCTCGTACGAGTGACACACACCGCACATGGCGGCCCGGGCCTCGGGATGCGCCCCGTTCACGTGCTTGTAGTACGCCGACCGGTTAACGGACAGCCGGCCGCACAGTTCGCACGTCAACGGCGGCCGGCCGCTCGGGCCTGCGATGTGGTGGTGCGCGCGGTGGTTGGCGCACATGGCCGCAGCGAAAAACCGCCGGCCGCAGCCGGGCACGTGACACGATAGGTTCGGGTCGGCACCGTGCTCGTCTCGGGCGTGCCGCCACAGTTCCGTCTTGCCGCCGGCGCAATGTGTGTAGCACGTTTCGCACACTTCGCCCAGGTCGGCGACGGCCGTTTGTCCGTTGGCGCCGGCCCTGCAGAACGCTATAAAGTGATCGGCCACGGGCATGGGACGCGAGTACAGCATGTCCATCTGCGGTCGTCAACGAAAATCATAACAATATATCGTTACAATTTTCATTTTCAATTTTTTTTGTTTTTATACATATATATCAAATTTATATTGAAATTTATGTTAAATGTGTATTTGTTGAAATAGATATTCTATAACTTTAATACCGTACGATATAATATTATTGTTTGTATTGTACTAGCACAGTGCTTCTCAAACTTTTTTGTCATGAGTATACTATACTCAATATCTATACTCAATGGTTATACATATATATTTTACGGTCCACCAGTCATATAGCCCCCCCCCCCGGGTTCGAGAAGCACTGTTCTAGCTGATACTGTATGGTGTTCTCCTTAACAAATTAAATAATACCGCAGTGGATTATTTATCCTGTCTTAAATTCCGTTGTATGTAAACTAGTAAACTATACATATTTTAACACGGTAAGTTATTTGGGTCATTGAAGACGTTTTGACTAAACATGAAACACATTCCTTAAATCGTATCCAATTATATTATAATATTTATTATATTTTTTGTAACTATCGAGTCCCTTTTTAAAATGCAAAAACCTAAAAAATTGGATTCAAGGTTCATCAATGCACATCCTCTGGAATAGGATTACCCATATACCAAATTTCAGAACTATTATATTGTATTTACCAATAATATAATTATATAAATGGATTTATTTTATTAGAGGAAAATGTGAAACATCAACTCGGCATCAGTGCAGGTCATTTTAAATCACAAATATGTATAATATATTATATGGTATAGTATTTTATAAATATAAAGAGAAATGTTGCCTGGCATTTTCAAAATGATGCATATATTCCATTGTTATATTATTAATACACTGTCGGACTATTTGTACATAAACGTATATCTCATTAAAATTAAATAATAAACAGACCTAATACTGTATATTATTATGAAATTCAAATGTTTAATATTGTAGAGTATAATTACTATATCTGAATAGTTCATTTTTATTTTCTATTACGACGATATATCCTCAAACATAGGAATGTGTTGTAACTTGTAAGTTTAATATTTTAAATTAAAAATCAAAATCGAAGAATACAAAAAAAAAATTAAACGTACACGTCAAATGATTATTTAAAAGAATGAAGTCGTTTGAAATGTGTATAAGTATTGTGTTATAATATGATGATGTTTTGCATAACAACGAATCATTAATAATGTTATGCAAGTACGTTTATGAAATATAAAGCCAGTGTGTTTATCTATTATTTATTTACAAAAAAATAACAATAATGCCAACGTTAAACTGAAATCATAAACTTATAAAATAATAGATTTACATTTGATAATTTCTTTAAACTTGTAAAATCTTTAAAAATGGACTAACGATAAGACTGATAGTTAAATTGCATTTTCGAGGATTTTTTTTTCTCTATTAAAACAGTGAAAACAGAAGTCCGAGTGAAGAGGAGCGAGTAAGGGTCGCACAGTAAGTATGCATACATCTTTTTTCTTCAATAATACAGTTATTTAAAATTTAATTTTCGTAATTTTTAAATATGCCTAAAGACCATATTTTCAAGTTTTTGAGATTTGTATACTACTTTAAGAGTGTTTGGTGCATATATAAATATCTGTTTTTTCAAATGAGAATCCTCGTTCTACTATAAATTGTTTAGCGGATAATTTTTCTGAAATTGTTGACGTATAAAAATCATTATTTGTGTGAGTAGTTTTTGAGTTATTTTATTTTGTATACCAAGGATAAAAGGTCCATGTAATGGGCTTAGGAGATAAGGGCGGGGCTAGGCCCTAGGGTGATTTGAAAATTTTAGTGGGTTATTAATCTTAGTTTAACAACTTTATAATTTGCGAAAATGGTTCAAATATTAGTAAAATTATGCTGTGTTGCATAAACAATCAATTTAATAAAATGTATAATGTACCAATGTCAATAAATAATGGTCACTAAATCATGTTTAAGGGACTATTAGTTCAATATTGATTCAATGGATGTTTAGTGATAGTCCGTGCGTTAGTATAGTATAGTATTTATTTTAGTAGATATTTATAATTGGTGGATATTAGATAGCTAATGCCTAATTCAATAAAAACACATTACTCGTTGATATTTTTGTAACATTTTACACTTAAATACCTTTTCTATATACCTAATCCGGAATTATATATTTAATTTAATTATTTATTAAATTAGTGGAGTGAAATAAACTTTAATTAAAACTATTATAAACACATTTATATACCGATACATTTTTTAAATTTTGATAGGTAAAAAGTATTGACACGGTAATTTCACTTGATTATAATAAATATATTTTTTATTATTATAGACCACATGTATACAACAGTGAACAAGTTTTAGATGATACGATATATATACATATAAAACATACAATTATTTTAATCGTAACGACTAGCAGTTTAATTTGAATTTAAAATTTGACAAATTATCCACTTGCTGGTTGTTTATTTATTTTATTTAAATAATTTATTTTTTACTTTATGTAAGACGTAGGTACATTAAATGAAGTGATTAAAAACACCTTAGAAAAAATTGCTTATTGCAATGAACGGTATATCATCAACACCTCGTCATTATTGTTAAAACATTTGTGTATATGTACATTTTTAAGGTTATTTTATACGTTTTTTCGTTCGTATATAACTATATGCGTATGATATGTCCATATTTTTGACTACCACAGTAAGATATATTTTATTGATTTTACTTTCACATTACCGCGAAAATAAGGTATTCTCGTGAGTTATGTAATTCCTATGGGATTCAATGTATAATATACGTATATGTTTATATTATACGTATGAATATTGGTATACATCTGTCGAAAACATAATCGTGTGGTCTTAAGTAAACAATAATTCTCATATCTAATATTTATTATTTAACAATTAATATAGCGATGCTATATTGCTATAGACAATAATGTTGCGTAAACATTCAAAAACATTATGGTTCAATGTCTTACCTATCAATATGCTTGAGTACGTTCTGAAACACAAAAAAAAAATATTTAACTTGCATAAATATATGCATTTATGTATTATACTTATTTCTTAATAATGTATATTTATTATTTACATAAAAATATATAATATTAAATTGCGTCAAATAAAAACCACTTGCATATTTATATTAAATTATATTTCGAGGTATAATACTAGCTGTGGTATGTTTTTAGCTCTGTTATTAACGGTCAATTACAAACTAATTACCAAATAAATTTACCGTTTACAAAATATTCAAAGCCAACGTTTAGTGTTATCGTTAAATTACATATGGGAATATTATATTTTTTAATACATACTGTAGTTATAGAAAAGTTGTTTGTTGTTCTGTTAAAAATAATATTTTTACCGGACGATTGTTATGTATACCTGTATACATATGAGATATAGACAAGAAAAACACGTGTTGGGCAAAGGTGAGTTTGATGGAAAATATTTTTAAAAAATAAATTTAAAATATATAAAAAATTGAATTAACGCCTCCAGTGGGGAAAACAATATGGCGAAACTATAGATTATATATACATGATTGCCTGCAATAATTGTATGTAAATATTTTGGCTCCTACATTATACAAATATGCAGTTACCATTACATTTTATATTTTTAAATTGTGATTTTCATAACAAATAACATAAATTAAAAATGTTAATTAATGTAAAGAAATATTTAATTATGTTTTGTATTTTTTTTTATAGTTGATAGGGAGTGTTGAGAAGACAAAATACTTGCCAAATTGCAGTGTGGAAAATTTAATTTTAGCAACTCTTAAATACGAATTTAGTGAACTAATGATAAATTGATAACTAAACTATAATAACATTAATGATAAAATAGTTATTTACTTTAGTATCTATCTAGTTGGTCACGTTGTCGGTTGAAATTATCGCAAAAATTCATAAAGAATAACGATAAAGCACTTATATAATAATAATTACAGTAATTTAGTGTTTATATATAGGTATGTAAAAATTTTTATAAGAATTCATTATTACAAACTTAACTAATATAATATTAAATAGGTACTTGTACTTAATTTACTTTGTCTCGGCCACGAAGGAATAAAAAAAGTTTTAATATTGTCGAAACCATTAAAATTAATATTTATACATATAATAAACCGATTATAAGGTTAGATACAATATAAATTATATTTTAGACTACGGGTCGAAAGTGTATAATTTAATAATATTAGTTTTACATAATGTGATGTTTGAAATATCATTGTATAATATTTTAGTTAGTTAAGTAAAATGAAAAAGCACCTAAATTTTTCTTACGTATTATATTATACCAGGTAGCTACTGTATTTTTTTATATTTCAGTTTATATTATAGAAATTATTATTATATCTACATAACAAAAAATTCGATAAATATATTACTTATGCAGTATACAGTGTTAAATCACGAGAACTTACGTATTTCAATCGTATCATTTATTCATATGTAATTATTCGACGCTTTTATACTTAGGTATATATATATATATATATTGGTTATTTTTTACATTTTTTTTTTATATTAGAGTAATAAATAAATAGTTTTTAAAGTTGTGTGCTCAACAATAATAACCTAATAAAAGTACCCTATATTTATTATTAAAGCTTAAATAAATTAACTTAGTTATGAATATTAACAAATAATTAGTGTATTTAATTACTATTATTTGTGGTGTATTTAGGTAGGCATCTATATAATAGTATGAATAAAGAATGAACACATTAAAATTTGGTTAATATGAATGCGTTATTTACAATGTTATTCAACTAGTTGGTCGCCCACTCCTCGTCTTTGTTAAAAACGGAATGAAAAATATAATATGTTTTAAATTATTTGAATATCGATGAAAAATAAATTTTGCATAAACACATTACAAAAATTTAACCAAAGAATAAAGATATTTTTATCGGAAGTATGCTCAAAAGTGCTAGCAATCTTTTCAGCAATTCTGAGAGCTGTTGTTTGCTTTTAACGTTATAATTTTTTTTTTTATTCTATTTGAGATAGCAATAATGTGATGATGAATGATCTTTTTTATACTTTAAACGTTATCTAAGTAATATATGATGACAATTCGAACTTTCAATCACCTCATCGATCACAATGATGGTTGGACCTTTCGAAGCACTGCGCCGTCCAGCGGTCGACCGCTTTATTAGAATCTATTCTTTTTACGTTATTTTCAACATCGCAACATCGTATTGTTAACGAATAACGTTTTGCAACTCTACGAGACGTTAGCGATCAATCGTTAATATTATATTTGTATTCGTATACAAATGACACACGTCTTACGTAACGTGTTTTAATTTAGAAAATGTTGACTTTAGCAATTATCAATATAAAAATTGACTCCACTCTATATAGTTGTTAGTTATTACGCACAACAATTTAACATAGATTAAAAATTAATTTTGTGAGTCGCGCGCTTAACATCATTATATAAAATAGATCATACGTGGTGGTTTAATACTCGATTTGCTATTTGTACCTCAATAATCATTGAGATTATACCTAAACATTTTTCTTTTAACTAGTCTCTAAGAATGCAAAGGTCAACAATTTACTAAGCTTATACTATATATTATATAATACGTAATTACACGTCATATCATTATTTTATCAAAATCGTCTAACGAAGCCTAGCTCAAGTCACGAGGCAACGGTCGACGGAGGAGAAATCTTGATATACCTGCAGCATCCACGCGGCGTTAAACATGCTGCGCTTGTACGATGCGATAAAATTACGTCCTTCTAGGGATTTTCGTATTGTCTCTGTGCGTTATACAGACATTTGAAATTCTACGTATATATATATATATATATATATATTCTCTTTAAAAACTAAAACGCGCGTCGCTTCGGAGAAAAATAAACTTTTTATCAGCCCGCGCACTCTATTGTATTAAGAAAAATGCATTGCGCGACGATAGTGATGTTCAATGTACTGTATCCCGTCGACAAAAACATCTGTTGGCAAGCACGAAAAAAATACAAAGGGTCAAAATAAAAAACGGATTTTTACTTTTATATCAACAATCTTATAATCGTATTTATTATATTTTTGCTTTGTGGTTTTCCGATGTGCGTACCTATACATACGTCATACACGTATACACAATGATACAGAAAAAATCTACCGAACGAGAAACTGTTCGTAATGAGGTTTTCAATAATAAATGAAAAATATATTACATAGGTTGACTTTTTTTACACTCGTTTTCTCAATCAATTTTTATTATTTTAAATTTAAATATACATTTTTCATATTTACATCATATTATTATAATTTTTGCCACTATTCTTTTTACGAAAAATCTAAAATATTACTTTTTTTTTATGTCAATAATTTTGGTAATCTTAAATGTAAGTAAGTAACTATATTTTCCGGGACATATTAAAGTATAATACTACGATTCACATAACATACGATATTATATGTGTCAATTAAAATTACCGATTTGGTAATATACCAGTACAGTTGTTCAAGTAATAAATTATTAATTCATTCTAACTCTCGGTAACTTCAAAACTCAAAGTTCGAACGTGCTGATTCAATATTTAACAATTTGAATTTATGATGATGTCGAGTAAAATATATAGATGCTATTTATTATAATATGTGTATTGTAAATAGTCTAAACAAAACAATTTGAACGATCACCCATTAAATAATATATATATCTAATAATTTTCATAATATTCAAAACTATTATGGGCAAGGATATTTGAACTCAGTTCATGTTATACACAAAACTAATCAATTTAAATGTTTAGTGGAATTATTTGTGGTGCTTCCACAACGCATGGTGTCTAAGTAAATATAAATAAAGGATTTTATACAGTTCAAAGTTTAGAATATATAAAGTTTACTGTTGTCGAGATTCAATTTACTTTATTATTAAATGGAAAACAGAGAATAAAAAAGTAGGTAAGTATAGTTACACGCTGCTGTGCATTAGGTGTCGAGTGGGTAACTATTATAATTTATAGGTATGTTAAATTTAAATTCAATTATACATCATTGAATTCGAAAAACGATTCTGAGCGGAAACGGTCTATCAGCTTATACATCAAATGATATGTTTTTTTTGACACAGCTGTTTATAATCATTTATCTATTTTAGTTTTAGTATAACTGTAGAGTTCAATTAGGTTGATAACATTTTCCCGAAAATATTACATTTATTATATTTATTATATTGTATTTAATTATTATAATAATATATATTTATACTAGGTATAATTTATCAGCATATATAACTCAAAACCTAATAATATCTTTCTGTAAATACCGTAAATCAATAAAAAAATAGATTCATATAGTATTTATAAAAATGTTATTGCGCTCAATACGCGTATAATAAAATTCATATTAATATAAAATACATAAAAGTTTAAATTGCTAAGAATAATGTTTTAAATAACACCCAACAAAATAATTAATAATATTATTTATCGTTTGAATAAATAATCTTGTTAAAATTCGAACTTAAAACGTCTATAAAGAATAATTATCCTAATACAATTTTTAAATTTTATGGTTTTAGACGTTTTAGTATGAACTATTTACGTAGAATCTTATATAAAAAGTTCAAATTTTGATAGAAAAATTTTTTTTTTAAGATTTTAACAAAATAATTAAATTTTTTTTTTGATATTTCGACGAAATATGCAAAAATTTTATCTTAAAATGCATATAAAATGAATTTGTACCCATATATTTTTAATATATTTTATACAAATATAAGAATAACTTTTGTATATAATTTCAGAGAATTTTGGCACAGTGAATAATTTTTATCGACATTTATAGAAAATAAATTGAAAATTTTCATGTACATAAATAACTGTGGTTTAAAAAATTTCATTTTGAAAATAATGATATAAACATTTGATAAAAATTGTATGTATCTACAGTTATTTTTTTTGAAATATAATAAAATATCAAAAACTGTTTGAAAAAATTATTTTACAGGCAAATATCGAATGTTGTGAACATTTTAATTTGAAATGCTGATAAAAAATTGATTTGGCTTTCCAGCAGAAATTTTTTTTTAATATTTAAACTGAAAAACTAATAACAAACCTTGTATTAAATGTTTGAATCTTAGATATAATAATTTTTATGTATATCAAACTACAAAATAATTTTTTAATTTTCGTGATTTTTATGGATTTTGTCGATATTCCTACTTTAAATGCATCTAAACAAAATATTGTGAATATAAATTTTTGACATTTTTTAATTGAGAAATTAACAATAACTTATGAGGAGCTTTGTATTCAATTTCAAGAATTTCTACCTTGCAAATAATATTTAATCAACATTTATAAAAAAAAAAAAACTGAAAAAATTCAAAATTCCTTATATCTATAAATAGTTGAAATATTTTGATAATGTTATCGTACATAAAGAACTCAAGACTTAAGATAATTTATTAATATTATTATTACTTATATGTATATAAGTATAGATAAGCGAGAGAGTCATAATCAATGGATATTTTTTCTTCTCATGTCTTCCTCATGTTATTTTTTTCTCTTTTCATCAAATTTATTTATTGTATTATTTAATATAAATTGTAAATAAAAAAAAAAAACTATTTAAATAATAATAAAGTATTAATTAAAATGTTTTGTAACAAAATTATTTATTTTCGAGTTACATAAAAATAAAAAATAAATTCAATTAAGTCAAAAATTGGATTTGCGTAAAAATCGTTTTTTTCCGATTATAAAAATAAGTATTGAACATTTTTAAATTTAACCTTTTTAAAGAATAAATTAAATCAAATGTGATAAAAGGAAAACTTACTTTTGGAAAATCAAAGTATTTTATCGACAAAATATCGTATATTTATCCATACAAAAAACATATCATGATAAAATCAATACATTCAGAAAGAATCTAAAAAGAATCTAAAAAACTTAAACGTAAAAAAAACTAGACAATAGTTCTTTTTTTTATTTTTGTTCGTATTTATACAATCTGTAAATATATATCTTTACAGGTTTACTATGAGTGTATGAGGAAAAAGATGACTGTTGACTTGATTAAAGAATCCATCCAGCAATAGTACTTCATGGAGTGTGGGACAATTAATAGTTAATAGTAGTATTTAATAAATATGTCTAACAGTTTTACACTATAATATGTAAAAATGTATTATCAATTTATAATTATTCATATTATTTATTTCACATATCCAGTGGTGTATACAATGTCTTCGTGCGTGGGGGGGGGGGCGAGTTATCGGTCTGCGTTATATGATAACAGTGGCGCCGATGTTAGTTTTGAATGGTATACTATAAAAATAAAGTTTGAGATTGGAGGTACCGGTAAACATTGAATTTGTTACACTAAAATACAGGACTAATTCTATTGTGAGGTCTCATGTATTTCAATATTTGTATCTAAATATAATATATATGATTTACCTACACAAAATAAACTAATCATGCTATTAATACATCGAAATTAACCACGGTAAGAAAATCGTTTGCTTCGTTTGACTCCTTACATAAACTGATAAATGATCATCAGAATTCATAACTAATCATGCTTAGCATTGTATTATTTGAAAGTTATTGGAGATATGAAAATAAAACTTTTAAGGATTATTCAGTTGAATGATGAAATATAAATAAAAACTGTATTTAGAGTTATTAATAATAACTGTATTATACATGATTTACATTGAAAATGCTAATTTTTGACAAATTTTTTTGAATTTTATTTAGTAAAAATAATATGTTCTTTTTCGGTTTAATTGTGTATGTTAACCATAAAATAATAAAATAGCTTTAAAATCAAATAAAAATACTATAAAAATGAAAAGTCAGAAAATGTTCGAAAGATTCAGTTTTGATTAAAAATGTTAAATTACCCATAACTAAAAAGAAAATAAAAGAGTTGGATTATCCCTTTTAAATGATGTTTTTTTTATAAATTAAGGTATCCTATCATAAGACATTCGCCGGTTACTTCCCTCAGGACACATTGTATACCGATTTAATGACTTTTATTCCAGTTGGGTGTTATTATATTTATATTATAAAGGTCTCTGAAAAACGGATCTTATCATTACTTTATTAAATTCAAAGATTTCAATATATCAGTCGATCTTACGCCGGCAAGATTATGTGGCCTGCTGGATGGCAAAAATGTGAAATCGATTCAGCTTATCGTACATCACTTTGATGGCTCTTTTTTTTTTATGCGTGCCGTGCTGACATCGTTTGAAATCGACGTCTCGAATTTTCGATGTACATAATAATTCTCAGAAACACCGATGCATCATCGTTTGAAATTTTAGGTATTTATAGAAACGTAGCCATGGGTTACACCTTGCTGGTGACGGCATACCGGGTCACAAGCGATATTCTGCCGAAAAGTAGATTAATAATTGATATTATAGATTTTATGTTTTAATAATTTTAAATTTGTTTGTATATTAATATACGTTAGTAAAGGAGTTGATCACAAGAGGATTTACTTTTAGAATAGTTTTTGTCCGAAAAAGGGATCAGAATTCCAGGAATATTTTGTTGGATTGTCTCTTTATACTGTGTTACATAGTAACAGTGTATAATATTGCATAATATACAGAGGCGCGTATTATAAATGTATGGAATATATATTATAAATATTAAAACGTCTATTTTTGTAATATAAATAGTTATTTTTATTACTATTTAATTAAAATAAAATAATAAATATGTATGCATGTACAACATATAATTCATAAGGAGCTAAAAGGACGTCAACTCCCTAATTGACGACATTAAAGTATAACATTTTGCATTGAAAACTTGAAACGTAAAAAAAAAATGATATATAATATAATATTGAGCACACTTTTCTCAATTGACTACTAAACCACGTGTTTTACCTAAGATTAGATGAACATAATATTATCACATATCACATTATTAAAATATATTATGACGATATCGTGTAACGTTATTTGAAATTTCATTATTATCAACATAAAATACAGCAAGATATTTTTCCACTTCTTCACTCATAAAAACGTTATTAATTTAAAAATGTATGTTGTCATAAAAAAAAATGTAACGATGAAAATAGAAAAATTTATAATTTTTTTTTTTTAAAAAAAAGTTGTTTATATTTTCAACATTTTTAATATTTTTTGATAAATGAGAGTATTAAGTAAAAAAGTAATTCTGTATTTTTATTATTATTAATTATAATAGTCAAAATATTTATAATTACATTATTATTATTTTATTATTTTCTAAAGGTGAATGATGCATTCGGTCTAAATAATAATAAAGTTAATAATTATATTTAGTAAAAAAAAAGAATGAAATACATGAAATGTAAAATTATTTATTTTTATTATGTAATTATTATGTAATTTAACGTATTGCATAGCTATCTATAAACATAAAATACTATCTATCATTTATATGTTTTATATATTGTAACCTTTTATGAAATATACATATTACAGCTATAATAATTTCTAATGAAATTAAATTTGTCACTGTACCTAATTTTTATGTATTATGGTTATCCATTGAAAAATCCTGAGTACGCCACTAAGTTAGTGTACACAATTAAAAAGATATTATTACTTACAGCATAATATATTATATCACAATTCAATTTATTTTAACTTATCATACCAATTTAATACATCTTGTTTGAGGGTATGAATTTCTGTAGCTATGTTGCCTATCTAAGACGCCGTGTCATCATACTTAATAATTATTTAAATGTGTTACGAGGATTAAGTTTATAGTGGTATTGTGGTATTTCTTATGAGACTAATTCAAAGTTATAAACTATAATGCCAATTTTAAGACCTATTTAAATTTAATTATTAGGTCAATGGGTAATCAATTATCCATTAATTAACTCCATGTACCAATATCATGGCACGAAGTTAATACTAAATTACGTTTATCCGTATTGCATTTTTAATATTATTGTTTTTAATCAAAAACAGTATTTAACAGAAATTGTATGAAAACTGTAAATGCTAAAGCTTATAAAGGCTTTCTTTTAGATCGTTTTTATGCGTTTACATTTTTGTATTATACCTACTTGTCTGTGTATACAACAATACTATTCAATTTTTACTAATGTATTTACAATGTTAGTTACTTATCTAGTAGATACTATAAAGTCCAAATAAAAGTCGCGCTATATTAAAATGGGTGCTCGAATAACGTATTAAAGAAGTTATTATGAATGATATGGGTGTATAATTTAATTTGTTGAAATATAGTTTATGATTTTAAATTATTGCAATGTAATAAATATATGTAGACACATCGCCGTATACTAGTGTAATTAAAATAGTTTTACATTTAAATGTTGGTATTTTTACTGAATATTTAATGAAATAGAGGGGAAAAAAGTATGAATGAAAAAGAAACGAAATTTTGATATGAGAACATATTTGTTTACAAAGCATTTAAATATTACACAATACTACCTCATTATGATGTCCAGATATAATAAAGCACGATAGACTTTATTCACACAATTCATAGTGTGGCTATTATATAATAGTTTTGTAGAGTACAAAGTATGTAATATAGGGTATTATTTTCTCACAATCAATACCGATTTGAAATTAATAAAATGTATAGGTATAATTACAATTTCGCGCTTGTATAGCAGCTGGGTAATGCAGTGAATAATATACCTTCATTAAACTTATTTATATGTAATTATTATTATTATTATTATGTACTACTATAATATTATAGTTAATGCGACTAATGACACTGAATGTTATATCATTATATGTACGTATGATATAATAATGCATTATATTTTAACATAATATATAGATGGTATATTTTTCATGTTTACGTTCAGATACTATGCAAAATGAATAACAAATCATATGCTTACCCTATTCTTTTTTATTTATGCAGTTATTCAAAATCTAACTTTTGACATTTTTAACTATACTTACGAAGATACAAGTATTCTTAAGTTTTGAGATTTGTTTCACTATTCAAGGAGTGTTTTATGAAGATTTGAGGTTCAACATAGTTTATAAAAAAATAGTTTATTTTTCGTTTCAAAACATTTTAACGCGTTAAAATTAAAATTCGAACGAGTAGTTTTTGAGTTACTTTTATTTGTGTTATTATTATAACAGATTAATAATAATTGGCTTGGTGATTTAAAAATGTTAGTAATTTATACTAATTCATCTAGATTTATAGTATGTAAGAATGATCCAAATATAATAAACACTAAAACCAATATGACATTTAATTAATGTTTTTATAGATTTTTTTTTAAGGAATATTATAGTATAAACTTAGAATTTCAAATTAGATAAATAAAAATTAAAAAAAAAATATCCACTAAATAATTTAAAATAAAAAAATGGGGGTTTTAATTTAATAAAAATAAATTTAGCCCACCAGGAGACATTCCTTAAGTAGTAAAAAAATATTTCAAGATTTGGAAAATAAAATATTCAAGTGTATTAGAAAATTCCAAAAATGAAAATTGATTTATTATTAAAAGAAAAAAAGGGTTACTATAATACTTAGTGAATCACTTTGTATTTAATCTGTATGTAAACATAAAAAACTATTTTCCCATTTGTATTATAAGCATTTAAAATATAACGTTAAATTGTATATATATAGCTATATGCCCAGCTTATAATTAATTTTAATAAAATTATATCATAACTGAATTTTATCTGTCATTCAATACACGATATAGGTAGACTACTGTTTATGTATTCCATTCAATTATTTACCTACGACTGATATACATAGTCCAATTTATTTGTCTACATGAAAAATAAAAACAATAACAAATATGTAAAACAGATATTTGATCCTTATAGTGAAATCCTACCCATTTTCATATACGTTGCATATAGAATTAATTTAGTATATTCGTTTTGATTCGCAGACGTATATTATATATTTTCGTAGAAATACAAAAAACTAGTTTACCGGGTGATATTATAAAAGAGATTCAGAATCGTCGACCATGTTAACTCTGAATGTATAAAAAAGTACGTGATGGAAGTTTTTAATTTTGTCGTGAATATATAATATAATGGCATAATAACAATAATATTATAGAAGTTAATAAGTAAAACTGTAGGACTGCTGCAAATATGGCGGCAATTTATACATAAAAATACCATAAACATCATCACTCGTCGAGTGTAGCGGATCCATACGATTAAATAAAAAATGTAATTCAAAATAATATAATATATGCACTTACAATCGACTTTACTTTTGGAGGTGTTATCAGCATAAAAAATAATAATATTTATCACGTCATTCAGTATTACAAATTCTTGCTCGTTTCATTTAATTATAGTTATAGATAACTGTAGTTATGTATTGTAATTTTTTTTTAATTTTTAAAGTCAATTTAAAATTAAACAAAAATCGAAATAGCGTGTCAAAATACCATTTTTAACAGGCTGAAACTATTCAGAAGAAAATTAAGACAATTGAGTACAAAATACTGATGACAAATAGAAAATATACACAAATTTTAGGTACGAATCGTTACACGTGCATTCAAGCTCGGGCTGCGTGTGTAACATTCGTTTTTAGCGGATTAGAAAACCTTTCCAACATATTATTAAAATTAATAAACCGATAACAACAGTTAGAACGATTATCAACCTCGAATACGGCGGTGCACTATATGTGTATATACTATTTGTGCATACTTGCCGGTTTTCATTTCTGACGTGTTTTCGTCTTTTTATTATTTTTTTGTATTATTATTCTTAATCAATAACTGAAACTCAGCAGTATTTCGGGACAGCTGTTTCCAGGTATCGTTACCATAAAATCGTTGCGGGTTACTTATACCGTAAATTGTACAATACACATATTATACACAAGCAGGAGATTAACTTAAAAGCGAACCATTTACAATTTCAAGAACTGTTTTATTTTTTTGTCAGGAATTAGATTAGATTTACGCAATAACAGCGTTTTATATTGTAAGTAGGCGATTTCGTGTGTGTTGCCTATGTGTTAGATATTATTATTGAATTTTAATTCATGATTATGTATTAACTATATTTGCCTATATTTTTAATTTTAAAAACTAGACATCAGAATTATAATTATCAAAAAAAAAAAAAAAAATTGAAAATTATATTAGTGTTTTTTTTTTTTTTTAATGATTTTTTAGCAGTATTTTTATCATTATGAATGAGGATTTAAAACCATACATTTTGCAGGATATTTATTTCCTTCTTACCTTTTATATCATTTACATGATAAAAAAAAAAAAAAAATTAATCGTTAAATATGTAATATAATATTATTTACATGACATTGTTTATTGTTAAAATAATCAAAATTCACATATGCTACAAAGTACAAACGAGTGAGTAGTTTTGTTGTAATAGGTAATATGCAAACAGAATTATCAAGTATACACTACCACTTTACGCTCTGTGGCATATACATTTCTATAGTTTTTAATTTTTGTATTATTTGGCTTGACTCAAATTCGTGTTAACATTGTATAAAAATATAATGTTCCATAATAGTACCTACAATGATGATGCACGGGTATTTTGTATTATTTTATTATATGGCGTGGACAATATACCGCCCATATTATACAGTATAATACTATAATATTACATTTATGTATCTATTGTACCTATTACATTTTACATCTTATTTGAATTTATTAAAAATCGCAAACAATGTGCAACGAAACTCGCAATATCAGACATCCACTCTTTAGTTGATAGTACTTATATGTAATATGTATGTATATGTATATATATTATACACATATGACATATAAACGTATACGCAGGAAACAATTCGATTAAACTTGAAATTCTATTATTACGCAGGGCTTAGGTATAAAATCATAAACGAAATTGTATATAGTTGTTTGTCGTAGTGAAAATTGTCTAAAATGAAAATGCGTTTATATTTGACGAGAAAAATGTCTGTGGAACACCGATACGGAGATATATTTATAAATAAAGTTCAACAGGACGAATTGTATCGCAAAGGAAAGCAACTTGTCGACTTGGAGAGTATAATATTTTATACGTTTATGAAATAAAAAATATAACGTGGTAATTTTAATTTGGTTAACATACGTATTAAAGGCATATTCATAAAATGCCACTATCGTCAAAATATTTTAATACAATGACAATTTTTCATAACAAAACTCATTACAATGAAAAACTCTTATTAACGTAAATATAACATCATAATGGTTGGTTTGATTTATAATATATTAATTAATTCATTATCTGTAGTCTATTAGTCACTCTAAATAACGAAATAACATTTCATGTTCTTTAATACAACTTTCAAAAAATATTTATTGTTTTATGGAGATGATTTAAAGTTATCCCAAGACATGGGAAAAATTCAAAGAAAAATACAAAAGATATTGGCAGAGTAAATAAGTTTAAACAAAGATAACAGATTATTTTAAATAATAGTTTAAAATATAGTACTTAATATACTAATTTAATATAATATATATATGTAATTAAATATTCATGTAATGTAAAAATAATAATGTGTATGATAAGTAATAATACATAGGTACAATATACCTTTATACTTAAATAGTTTAAAATTTGTTTTCTTAAGACCTTTATATTACAAAAACTATAACAAATGAATCCTTTTGATCCTTTCAGATGATTCGTTATAGAGAGTTTTCACCGTACACAATATGTACAAACTACAGAAGTAGGTACAGAAAAACAGTAATAAATTCAAAATTATTGTCTATTTAATAATTAAGTAAAAAAAATTAGGTAAGTAATCGTGTTATATGTACAACATTGATAATTACGTGAATGCATGTTTTTCTATTATTATTTGTGATGATATTATGTTATTGTAAGCATTGCATTTACATTTAATTTGTCGTACAATATTCACGAGCACAATTATATTTGTTTATAATAATCAAGGTTCGGGACTTGTAGTATTAAGAAATATTAAAATATGCATTTATATATAACCCAATAAACTTAAAAAATTATACATTTAAAAAATAATTAACCAAAAGGATTTATTAGATATTGAAAAATGTATTGTTGTTATTATTATTGAACATTTTCATATTACTATTATGCATTTATATATAAAATTTCGTAGAAATTAGTTTTTGAATGTTTTGAAAGAAAATATTCTAAGAATGTGTTGTCGTTAATAATATTTTTACCTTTGTAATCGCATTTAACTTTTCAATGTTTTCAAACGTTTTGAAACTAACAAGAAAACCTAAACAAGAAAGCTCTCCTATTAAGGATTAGACAACTAGAATAACTACATTGTTTTTGATTGTTTCAAATTGCTTTTGTTGAGTATTTATAGATTACGTTAATGTGCAATATTTTTGTGACAAATAGTTACAAAAATAGTATTTTTAATTATATTTTATATCATATTAGTTATTTTATTAGTTAATAATAGTATTATAATAATTATTACGTAATTATATTATAAAAACTTACAATGTATAAAATATAAAAAAAAATATATTATTATTTATGATTCAAAAAAAAAATTGTTTGTAATTAATCATTTAACATTTTAATTAATACATATTTTTAAACAATTATATTATCCATAAATTGTTAAAAATTGTTTAATATACGTTAATATAGCTAAACAATTAAAAATATGCAAAAATGAGCAAAATACAATTTTATATTTGAATTTTTCTTACAATGAAATGTATTTATATATTATTCTGTTATATTTTACTACATTTGTGATGGATATTCAAATGCTATAGGTAAGTCCCGAATCCTGATAATAATTGATAACGAATCCATTAGAAATACAAATGTATATTGATGTATAATTTTAAACAATTTTGACAGTAACAGAAAACAAATACTGTTAATTATTTGATGCAATTAAATTCACAGTATTTCAATATATCAATACGGTGTTAATATTAACTACCAGCTCCAAATTCTATATAATATATTTTGTTTCAAATGTTAAAGTATTTTTTTAGGATAAAAAATGAATGAAGTATTCATTCAATAAAGTAGACTTGAATCAAGTATTCACCTTGTAGATATTTATGTTGAAGAATATTTTGGCTCTTCAACCGGTACAATTTAGTTACATGTTGATGTTTATATTGGATTTATAAAATGTAAGTAATGAGAAATGTTTAACAACCATAGTGATTATAATTTATTATGTTTGTATACTATTGGTTTTAATAATTATTATACTGTTATAATTGCAACGTTTGTATACTTGAGTATTAGAAACTAAAATTAAAAAAAAAAAAAACATTTAAGAATATTACATTTTATTATTATTAATTGTGTCATTGATTTTTGTGTATTCTGATTACTTTTATTTATTTATTTAGTAGTCACTATTATATTCAGCATATAATTGACAGGGTGACACACCAATCATACTAACCTCAATTTTTAACATTAAATAATGCATTTATTCAAATTTTAAATATATTTAATGATCATATTTTTTGTACTACATACTTAAGGAACATATGTGGCAATACATCGACATTTTCAGAAAAATGTCTAGCAAATAATGAACAGTTGAAAATGGGGAGTTAGGTTATGCAATAGTTTGTACTTAGTTTCGTTTTTAGCTAATACATAATTAAATAAAAAAGAACACATTTGTATGCTTAATATCAAAGAAAAATAATTGCAAAGATGTTATTTCGGTCTGTGGAAAGAATATGGATGATTAAATTTAAGAATTTTATTGTCAGCATAAAGAGAGAGTAAAAAAAAAAATAACAAGATTTTTGAAATCTTTTAAGAAGTTGGAGAGAGAGAGATCTTTAGTAAATACATATTTGGATTAAAGGATGATAAAGTATTACAGAAATATGTTGGATGGATGATTTATGAATACACATATTTGAATTTTTATCAGATTTACAAAATGTTATTGTTCATAATTAAGATTATGAGATTGTTATTATATAGTGTAATATACATATATATATATGCATATCAAATATATACTAAAATATTAGAAACTAATGTTTGCAAATATTATCTGTGAACTTTTGGTTTTTATTCGTCTCTTTTTCATCCGATGTAGGTAGTTATAAAATTATATCTATTATTAAAATCAAATAAAAACAACCCTCTCTCTCAATGTTACAATTTAATCAAACATTCTGTAATGGTTATTGCTTGTATGATCTATAGGATAGGTATATATATATATATATATAAATATATGTAAAGCGCATATAAAAACTATATTTATTTATATATAATATTATACAGAATAATCGAGTCTTTCATAAGACAACCAAGACGCGCACATCGTATCTATGTATACCAGGACATAAAAAATACTTAATAAAAAAAAATGAGGAAACCAGCCTCGAGGGTATAATATACAATAAGAATGCCTTCAAATTCTGGGTACGTACTGCAACGCGCTGATGCATCATGCGTCCATATTTTATATTTGGAACAATAAGTATCCCATAAAAACACATTGGAATAACGTTTCAAAGAAAATGCAATTTTATTATCGAGTGTAGTTTTAAGTATAATCTTATCATGTCAGATGAATAATAATACACCTATAATATATATATATATATACTTTCCTCAAATATTAACTATTATTTTAATCAATGATAAAATTATTTTCCAAAATAAAATATTGACGTTTGTATGAAACAGCGAATTTGCAATATGCCTTTTTTTGTTACATTATAATTTTGATAACAAGTTAAATGTAAATTGATATTGTCCAATGATGGTGATGGGCGGCAGTGTGATTATTTTAATATAAAAAAACCATAAGCAAAACTTGCAGTTTTTCACTTAAAAGCATAACTAGAAAAGCTTGTTTACATAGTAATATTCAATTATATCTTTCGGAAAACACTTATTGGCATTATAAAAATGTTCTGTATAATTTCGCGTTTGGAGTGGTTTTAATCAGGAATCGTATCCAAACATATTCCAGGAAATAAATAATAATCGAGTGTTCAATATTTCCAATGAAGTATACATTTTTAATGAATTAATTCTGAATTATTTTAATTTGGTGTTATACATATTATAATTATTCATATGTATTTTTGATAATAAATTACCGTCTATAGTACGATATAATTGAATAATATAGATAAGTATGTGTTCATAATTGTATTTTTAAAACAATATACTCTTTAGGCAATTGATTCTAATAGCTCATTTTTATTATATGGTTATAAGTTTATAACAAGATACATCAAATGATTTTAATTTTGTTTCGAATGTCATGAAAACGAATAGTATTTTTAATAGTTTTTTATTATCATAGCTTATAACTGGTAAAACGTAGTCCACAAAAAGACAATTAATATAAAAATTAAAAGGTACATTTATATTTAATCGTATTCTCACTGGACTTATAAATCATTATATCTTAGATTTGAGTGGAGCGGCGATTGTCTTGATAATACAATGATATACGTTTTTATTTGTGTTTGTATAAACGAATAAACGATAGTAGTAAAAATGCTTTGACTTTAACTTTGAGGATGGTTTCCGATAACAAGATTGTGGAACTAGTTAAACTAGTCAATATAGATAACTCTTAATGTTTTTCAAAATGGTTAAGGAAAAAAAAATGAAAGAAAATGGAAATTTCACATAAAACTAGTTTTTGACAAAATCTTTTATTTTTTTTTTGTGTGTAACTAGAAACGAATTATTGTAAGTACTTGAAATATTCACGAAATATTTAAATTAAGATTTTATATAAGTATATTATAAAATTTATCAAATTATTTTGACTTTTTTGAGTTATCTGTATAGACATATTATATTTTCGACTTTTATAGTCTTTTTTTATAAATTTCGATCAAACATTTTTATGAAATTCTATATAAGCTTTATTATAGTTATTTAAAAATATTGAAGATATATGAATATGATATATTTTTTAAGCATTTTAATTCCATATCATAATAATATGTAAATTATTTTGTAGTTCAATGTTTATAAAAAGTTAAACTTGGTAATTAAATTCAAAGTTTCTCATAAATAATTTCATACTGAAACTAAAAAATCTAAAAAATATAAGAATTTTATTTTATTTTTATAAACATTTTATGTTAGGTCAAAATTTGATATTTAAACGAAGAATAATGAAAATTGTAGTTATTTTTTTTATACATAATCTAAAATTATTTTACAAGAGTATTAGAAACTTTTACACATATTATTATATTTTACATACACTATATAATTTTCTAAACATAATAATTGTAACTTATAAGCTTTTTTTGATTTATAGTTTATAACGTATTACCAATGGTAAAAAATAATTACTATAACAATTAACAGTAATATATTTAAATGAAAATAAAATTACAGACGGTCCCCACTCATAACGTTTATCGTATGCAATGATTTATTATTGAATTAAAATAAAAAACAATATCCAAACAATGATCTACTTAGAAAGTAGTTACACTCAACACCCAATGTATAGTAGAATGGTTTCATAATTTCTTAATTTTTAATTTAGTAATATGTTAAAAATAGTATCAAGATATTAATATTTTAAAATCTCAAAATGTATCCTTCTATGGATATACATAACTTAGTTATAAGAAATAATAAACTGTTAAGGACAACAATAAAAATTAATATGCTAATTCGAAGTTCATCAGACCAGAACTAAAAATATCTATCTTTATATTTACATCTTAAATAAATATTGATCTTTTATTAGTAATAACCGAAAGCCAGCATTTGAACATGCTGTTTAAATAATTTAATCAGAATTTGTTTGTATAACCTATTCTGATTAACCACAAAACAATCATTCTGACTTCTCGGAAGCTCAACATCTGTATCAATCAAGTTCAACCAGTCATTTCTAAGCATGAAATCAGAATTTGTAAGTCAATTACCCCTATATTATCCTTTACATTTTGGCAATTTAGTTCCTTTTAGCGTTTTGGAATTTTTATAACACTAGTAGTCTGTGGTCCATTCATATGTATCTATAGGAGCTATAATTGTAAATTGAAATTTTAAAAGTTTTCAAATTGGATAATTTTCACAGTATAACAGTAACATTATACTTGTACTACACAAAGTATAAAGTTCTCTATAATTGCTCATGGACACAATCATCCCATCCCATTCATCGAATTCTACATCTAGCAAACCGTTGATGGATAACTCTGTCAGGAACACTTTATAATAAACAAAAAAAAAAAAAAAAGCAAACCGTTCAGATAATATATTATATATTCAACTTAAATTTGGTTTTGAGGCTATTTTTTAATTTTTTATATATATATCACACTTATTAGTTATTATTTCCAAATTGGATTTGTAATTTTTATGTTTATCTTGTTAAGTACATATTGTACATTATTTTCGAATTATCAACATTTGTCAGGAATTGTGTTCGCAGAGCAAGTAAATTGTAAACAATGCTTAAAATTTCTACTTAGTTCGTTACCTATACTTAGGTATATTTTATGAGAAATATTTTCAATACTATGGTTAATAATAGGTATAATTGTGCCAGTTGTTTTTTGCTGTGTTTCATTATTTTATATAATTAATACAACAATTTATTTTCCAGATCAACTGTTATTCTAAGGTCAGTTTATTTATAAAGTTATTGTAGAATTTAGAATATTTTTATAAAATATTTTAGAATATAGTGAAATTGTAAAAGTTGTCCATAAGATTTATCATAAAATAAATATTATTAGTCAAGGTTTTTAAGAAATGATTGGGTATTGGAATTTAGAATCATTATTTTAAGATCTTAATGTTATTGAGTTAATAATGTTGTCGTGAAATATTATCATATTTAGGTATACCTATATCTCATTGTAGCTTAAATATAGGTATAATACGATTTGAGTTGCATTTTCAGATTTTTGAATACTTAATTAGGACTTGTTTTTTTACACATTTAATGTAAAGGTAAGATCAAATTGCCAAAAAAAAATATGGTCATTATTTTTTTGAAAATAATAAATTTTGTGGAAATTTAATCCTCAAACATTGAAAAAACTTATTTTAAACGAATTGCAAGGTTTTTGAATCACGTTGCGAGTAAAAGAGAACAAATTCGTACTAAAATCAATTAACTTTGGATTTTGGAACTGCCCGAAATTTATAATTCTCTAATAATTTATAAGAAATTAAAATATAAAATTAATTATTTAGTTCACCTATTATAATAAATGTTACAAAGCATTCTAAAAAACAGATAATAATAATATTATAATATTATATGATAATCGTATTGACATCAAAGTCGTACCTGTAATAGTTATTAATTTTACATTATTATATTATGTTTACCAATGATATCTAATTACAATACTCGATATTCTCGTTAATCTATAATTATGAAGACTTTGATAATTATTTCATTATTATAGCAGCGTTCAGTGTTACTTTGATTTAATAAGCAAGTTAATAATTAATAAATATGTATTGATTTATTACAAATACTTCAAATATATTATGCTTATCAATTAGTTAAAGATTTACAACTGTTTAAAACTAAAATAATCTGATTGTTGACACAGGAAATTAAAGTTTTTATTTTTGTTTATGGTGTGTTTTCTTAAGCAATACACATAGTTTGAAAACTGTATTAGTGTAGTTCATACCTAATCTAAAAATATTGTGTTGTTACTCGTTAGTAACATATAATAAATAATGATTTAGGTACTTATATTATATTATTACATTTATCTTGGAATTATAATAAATAAATGGAAACAGTACTTTAATTGTCTTGTCAAACATAAAAACAGCAAACAAATCCAATATAAAATATATTATGCAAACGTAACCAATCGAAATCGAATTTATGATGGTATAACAAAATGAAATGGAAACCCACAATTTGAAATGTAATAATTTTCCATTTATAAATATAACTATTTTAATATTATTATTTATTTCTTATACTTATTCCTAATACGGTCTTTAATAATTAACATATGAATATTTTTTGAACATGTATATTGTACAGTTTACAGGATAGTTTTGTTTTATAGGACAACTACCTACGACATCGCATTTATATGGACAGTAAATCCATATAATAATTATTATTATAATATTTCGTACGATATATAACATGTCAATATTTCAATATGGGTCAGCCGAAAACAATTAATTACTACTCATATATTATAATAACATCTGTATAATATACATATTTCAATATTTGGGTAATACATGTGTGTGTCAACGTCGTTTTACCGGAGTGGTATCAATTAGGGTTGATGACAGCGTCGAAGTGATCCACATGTACGCCAAGAGATTAACAGCTTCGACTGATCGACATAGGAATAAGAAGAACCATTTATAATATAATATACATATTAATATATTTATCCATACCGGGTGGTTAATGGTTATTTTAAAACAAGACACTTATTAATTCCAAAACCAAAAACGTGTTCCAAAATTTGTTTTATACAGTTTGTTATTTTTGGAGTATTTTGATAAAAATAAAATTGAGAATACGTAAGTAGTAAATTAAAATTACATTTTTAAACATTGAAATACTCGGAAAAATATTATGTTTTAAAATATTTTTCCACTTAAAAAAGTAAAAGAACAATTGATGTTGTACGTGAAAAGTGTCGCCTTGTATAATATATTATTGTAAATATTTTTTGTATATTATATTATAGACGTGTTGGTATACACTATACAGCAATTTTTTAAATATTTTTTTTTTTTTTGTTTTAATTAATGGTTATTGCATATATTGATGTTTGAGGTCTGAAGTACGATGAATTTTACGTAAAAATGATTAAAATAATATGCGGTCGAAAATGTTTTTAAAATATTCAATAAAGTTTTGTAAATTTAAACAACTATATTATTCAAAATGTTCAAATAGCTCTAATGTTTACCTTTTATTTTTCATAAAATATGTTGTGACGTTATATTTGTATACAATTGATATGGACTGAAAAATAAAGTAAGTTTTTTTTTAGTTTGAAATTATTTTTTGTATTCAGAGGTGTTTGCTTTTCTAAAATAACAATTACCAGGTCCAATAAACAATAAAACGATTAAAAGTAATAGTATGGTCAAATTATTAATAAATATTATGTATTATGATTTTAAAAATCAATTACACAAAATAAACTATATTAATTATATGCACTATTTATCTAAAAACTTACAAACTATTCAAAATATAATGTTACAATGTTATATCCTTAGTAAGTATTAGCGTGTCTTACTATAAAATTCAAATATGTATAACCACGAATTGACGGATCATAATTTTATATTCAATAGAAAAATTAGTATACTGTGTAAATGCATAAGATTCTGAGGACTCAAATAAAATCATATCATAATCATATTATATGCAATATGTATAAACAGTCGTAATAATAAAATGATGTCCACAGCCTGCACAAAAATAGAGTGCGATACATAAAAAAGAACCCTATACATAACATGTGTCCACCTAGCCTATTTTATATTGACTGCTAGCGAGGGACAACGGCTATTGCGAATGTCAGTGAATCATTTTGCCCGGGGGCTTTTGTCCGACAAAATAATGTATGAAACATGATTTTGCCCCCCCCATCTCCGGAAAACAGATATGATGGTGATGTTCTCTTTCTCATCATCTCTACGTATCTCCCCTCTCACTGTATAATATATAATAATATATTGTATAATATTTTATATTGCAATGGTGGCGTGCATGATGAGATTATATATCGTTTGTATAAAATGTACAGGATGATTCATCGAGTATACTCACCCCCCTCTTCAACTTTGTCCTATAATAATTAGTTGATTCGAATTTTGATTTAAAATTTTTAAATATACCTAAGGATTATACTTGAATTTTTACATAATTTAAGGAAAGTCCTTTGATGATACAAAATTGTTTTTTTCTAAAATTGGAACCAGTCAATTTAAAAAAAATTAATTCTCATTAAAAAAAAAAAATAAGTTGGTATCACCATAAGACACTCCTTGTTACAAAAACCTAAGTATTTAAAAACAAAGCCAATAAAAGTTACGTTTTGAAAATAAGATTTTTAATTAAATAATCATCAAAGAAAAAAATGGGGGGTGAGCAAGTTTTGTGAATCACCTTGTATATTACGTTCATTCTGTAATAAAGCTATAACAAGAGTAATATTCTCAAATAATTCATGATATCCATTTTGTCAAAACCGCATAAGCCTACTCACTTTCACTAATAAATATATCACTCGAGACAAGAACAATAGACATATTTATAGAATGCATAAATATATATGTATAAAGTTCAGATAGAATATAATGATGAGCTCGTAATTTACATCGCTTTACTTGTAGTATTCCACGTGATGACTATAATAATATAGTTAACGTTCATTATTGTCGTGGATTATTATTTACAATATATGTGGTTATCGTATTCGTATCTATTTAAATTATGGATATATACTATACATTGCGAATGTTGTTCTATATCTCTAAAAAATTTTGATTTGTGTGCGTGTACATGATGCATATGGTTATGAGCATTAAACAGATCGACGATTTGTTTGGGTTTTCATTTAACTAAACAGTTTTTTACATAATATTACAGTTGTCAAGTATTTGCGGAAAAATCGTTTTGCTGATTCCACGGGGTATCTTGAGTCAATACATTAAATCGTATGCATAATTTGTAATTTATATGGCAATTAAATAACTGAAAGCAAATAGCTGTTCCAGTTAGATGTTGTTAATTGATATTGACAATTAAATTCCTTTAAATCTGAAATTACTTCATGAAACCGCTTGAACACATTATTTGTTTGAAAATTATTCAACTGTATAGTTATTTGTTTAATTGTTTTATGTACGAATTGGTTGAATATTAAATATAATGGTACATATAACGACTTACAAAATATATTGAATTATGTAAAAGTGTATTGGTGTTATTTATCTCGCAGAAAAAAAGCGAATACTGTTAGGAATTCAAAAATTCATTATAATAATAGCTTCGGTAAATATATCGAAAAATAATTATAAGCTGTAAATATACCAACAAACTTAACAATTAGGCATTATCTTATGAAACTGCTATTCAATATACTGACAAATTAAGTACATTGTTAACTTTTATACTTAACGAGTAATTTAAGTCTTTTTTTTTTTTTTATTAAATACGTGATTAAACTGAATAATAGTAGGTAATGCAAATTTAGCACAATACAGCAGTTTATTATAAATATATACATAAAAAAAACTAAGTAGTAAACGTGTTTTAAATAAAATGTAGATACATTTTATAATTTTTAATTTGTAAAACAAGTAACAACTAAACTGTAATTAAAATTTTCTCATTTAGTTGATGTCCTATGTTTTTTTCATGTAGAAAAGTAGTTAAAAATTGAGTTTTTAGCATTTTTTTTTTAATCATAATTATATAATTTTAATACGTATTTTGTTCTCAAATGTGTGGAACAGTTGTGTTTTAGATTTTACCACCGTAAGTACTCGATTATCGCCCGAAACTAGTTTTTTTGTTTACATAAAAAATTTTCGTCTTGGACATCTTGATCTTGTTTGTGTGGTACATAAATTAACAATTATTATTTCAAAAGTTAATTTCCATAAATGTTTTTAAAATTTTACCATAACATCAATTAGAACAATTAAATGTATTATGAAAGGTATATTATAAGTATTATATTATACGTAGTACATGTATATATATAAAAAAAACAAGGATCTTAGACTATCCTTATAATTGTTTATTTTAATTAAAATTGCAATAATTTAATTTTGAACAATATGTTTAAGACAGGATCTGCAATAAAGTTAGGATTAGAAATATTTTCTTTTTATTCTATAAAATGTGAACAAAGTCAATTTTTATAGACAATAAATTATGTCCGTAATAGACAGATTTCTGTTTTTCATATTTATATACTGTTGTAGACAGATTTTACAGTATTATTGTTACGTTTTTTATAAGAAGGTTTATTTTAAAACGAAACTGATACTTGTATTTATTTTTTATTACTTTCAATTTGGTATGATATATGTTCTATGTAGTATGTACACAAATCGAATTAGCAAAGAGTCGAATGAGCATTTACAACAATTCAATCTTTTGAAATTGTAAGATTCCTAGACTTATTTTTTTTTATTAATAGAGAAACGGTTATTGTAGTATTTAGGGAACGGATTTAAATGCTCTAAAAACAACAAGATAAATGTCATAAAAAAATACAATTTAATGCATTCATAACAGAATTTTTTTTTAAAAATGCTCTTAAAATTTTTTTTAACATTGAAAAAATGTGTTTAATTATATAAATTTTTATCTTTTATGAATTGACTAATCTCGATCTTTCAAGAACAGTAGATTAATGTTATTGTAACATTTCACGGCAGTCAGATTTGTTTATGTTTAAATTTGTATCGTTAGTTAATTGCTCGTATGTTACCAATTTAAAATACCGCAAAAAAAAAAAAAAATAAAAAAAATTATATAGTATTATTGGAGACCATAATTTGTTTTAAAAATGTTCTATATCGATTTTAAATAAAAAATTACATTAATGAGAAAAAATATTAAACAATTTTTAACTTTCAACTATTAATAAATTATTAAAAGTCAAAAGGTTTGTTTAGCAGTTTTTAGTTTAAAGTTATTATGTGTATTTAAAAACAAATTATGTTGATTCAACCAGCTAATATAATAATTATCTTTAGCCATGTTGTTTAATAAAATGGTTATTATCATATATTTTATTCATATACAATAATAAATTGATTGCATTGTATAATAATAACTCATACATTTATCCATGTTAATTTTTTATTAATATTTAGACTTTTTGTTATTTTTCTACTCAATATAATGAAGATTTACAGAGATATGTAAATTGTAAACTATTCATCTTTTATTTAGAAAATATAATTAATTCTTTATTTTTTTTATAAGTTATAAATTAAAATAATATAGTTAGTTTTATACCTTTTTAGTAACATCGAAAATTCGTCCTTCTAATTTCTAGAACGACATATACAATAAAATATTCAATGTTTATTTATGTTCTTTCCGTTAAAAAACCTCTATGTTCCATATAAAAGTTAAATTTGTTTGTAGATACCAAAGAATATATTATGAAATAAATCATATTTATTTGCCAACTTTTACTAGACATATACAAATATATAACTGTAATTTGATACAAATATCCTTAAGGAAGGAAGTAATATTTTAATGTGATCATTTGTGTTTTAGGTGAAAAAGATTTTCGTATTTGAAATGTTTTTAAACAATTTTGGGTAGGCTTATCAAATTATTGGATTACATTATAATTTATTTTGGATTACTCAGAAGAATAATAGCTGTCTAAAGAAAACTGTACATTGTTATAATATTATGGTTTATTAAAATTTGGTTATGGTAGAAATACATAAAAATATTTGGATTTAATATGACTTATGAGTAGAGTTCAATTAAATATGTCAAACTTTGTTTTATTTGGAAATGGATAATTTCAAATACATTAATATTAATGTATCATGTTTAATAGCATTACATTTTTATATGAACTGCTTGTAAGAAAAAAAATGATATAACATAATATGTATTGGTTCTCAAAATTATGGTATTTGATAGGTCTAATATATAACGTGATAGCACTTTTAAATATTAAAAATAGTATTATTCAAAATATTAATGATTTTACTTAGTTAAGGTACCTGTTTGTTATCGTCGGTACTTTGTATGAGACCATTTGTGGACATTTTATCCAAAAATTTGATATTCATGATCGATATTTATTTGTATCTTGATTAGATATGATGTGTGATCTAGTAGTGATCTATTCATGAACAAAATGGTAAATTGGTAAATATACTTTTTATAATATTTTAAATTGTATTTAATTTAATTATTATTATGTTAGTTTGTTTCTATAGTATATGTGTAATTATAAGTGCAAATTTTCTTATCTTGCAAATTTTATCAACTTATTTTAAAATATCCTTAAAAAATAATTTTTATGAGTTGTGTGCCATCATATCATTTTTAGGTAATGGGCTAGTCACTCATTTATTTTAGCTGTCATCTAGGTCTTTTTATTTCAATACCAATAGATGGGAAAGTTGTTGATGTCTAATTTTGTAAGACTTATGTACATTTTGCTTTATCTATTTTTGACGACGAAGTACGCACTTACATTTTCATGGCTGGACGTTAAAGATAAAAATAACTATAAAAGTTAATTTCACTGAATAGTGTTGACTTATATTTACGCAATTCCCAGTCCTTAATAATTATTCGAAATATACGAGAAAAGTGATCAATTTTATAGGAGGTTTTACTATATTATTATTAATTAATTTTATTTGAAATTTATATTACGATACATAAAAAATAAAAGAGTGCAACGTACCGTGCCCGATAATGGGGTTATAAATTACATACAGTATGGTGGCAAGTGATAACAAACAACTTATTTAGTTTATTACAACCAATCGCTCTAATAACTAAGTTATTTGTTAGAAAATTAATTTGTTTGTCAAAAACCACGGTATTGTAATATAAAATTAAAGAAAATAACATTATTTACGAGTATATGCCGAATGAAACATGTTTAATTATTTATATTATATTAAAATATTATCGAAAAAGTTTCAAGTGCAATTTAACAAATCAAAACTAGCACACAATTATCATATATTAGAACCTCCTCAAAATGTTTAATTTGTGTGAGTTAATTCGCAGGAAAGTTCAATCTAACCTATATTTTGATATATGGTTTTTAATTCCATTTTCATACATTTATTAGTAACAGATAGTAGGTGTTATAAGTTTTTAATATTATTATAATGAAATATTAGAATAATAATAACAATTATTATTATGTCATACTTTAGCAATATAAGAATAATACAATTAAAATAACTATTATAATTGTTGTTAGTTATTACAAAAAATTACCGATATCAATAAATGTTTTATTATTTTTTATTACTGTTAAAATGTGTTCAATGCCAATCAATTATAGGTATACAAAAATTTAAACGTAATTTGTTTCAATGATAGTCATATTTATTTTTCTATTAGTATAACGAATAAGTATAACATATTTTATTCCAATTATATAATGCTTATTGGTCGTTCAACGCAAAGTTCTAATGAGATAAGATTGGAAGATTGGGGAGGTGACCAATTCTTAGACATTTGCACTAGAGACAAGAGTAGTCCAGCCAAATGTGGTTTTTGGATGGGCAATCATACCTCCAGCTACAATAAATATTGTATAATATTCAAAGCACTTTTACAAGTCAACTAACTCCAAAACCACAAAATTCGACTACAGTAGTATTAACTTTACTTCATCTCAAAACCCCCTCTCATATTCGAAAAACTTCCTACGCCTTCATCGCCGATTCTAATAATATGCTTTTACCTAATAGTCATATCAACGATAAGTAATTTTCTAATATTATCTCAGAACTGTTCGCATTAATAAATCCCCCCATTACGGTTATTAAAGCTATTCTAAATAAACAGCTTATTTCATATTCCAAACATTATTCATACCTCATTAACTAAACAAATACAATATTTTTAATAACCGTATATTATGTTATCTGTAACCTGTTCTTTAGTAGGTATTCGATTCATTTGATCTCTAACACTATTTTATATTTTTTTAAATATTATGTTAATTATTATTACTTTATAGTGTATTTTCGTTTTTTTTTTTTTATATATACATATTATATATCTAGAATAATTGTTTATAATTGTTACACCAGAAGCTAATAAAAAAAAGAAGAAGATAATATTGCCTTTTAATAATTGTAATGCGTGGAGTATTTTCTCGCGGCCATGATTAAAAATATTTCTTAAATCATGCTCGCGGCATATATTTTGTATTATCTCAATGATCACAGGTCAGCAATCTTTATACATACCTACTTACTATAAAATACTGTTCATTACTTATTAGTTTAAACGAAAAAATGTGTAAGTAAGCATTTTAAAATAAATAAATTCAAAACTATATTCATAACTTGTGTTATTCTCAAAAATAATTTCGTTATATAGTTTAAACCCCGCGGAGTTTTTTCTCCAGTAGAGATATAATAAAGTACTATCAATATTATTTTGTGTTACAAATTGACAATTCGTAAGATGTCATGCTTTATTTATGTATTCTAAGTATGTTAATATGTAAATATGCATTTATGAGTATCTAGCTGCATATAATAATGGTAGGTATACGTATAGTAATGTAATTTAAAAATGTCACATTCATGTCAACTTGACATTAATATGGAGGTTCATCCTTAATAGTCGTGTTATTTAATATTATTCTAATAATACATTTCTGTAAGGTAGGTGTTAATTAAAATAATTATAGCATTCTCTTAATGTCGGTGTGTTAGCAGGAGTATGTGAAATGGTCGGATGATTATGTATGTATTATTCAAATTAAATTTCAATTAAAATCAAAACTTGTTATATAGGAAAATTCAATAACTAAATAATAATATTATATGCTGCACACGTACTAAGTTTCGATTGACAGTTGTACTTAAATGAGTTACTTTTGTACAACAGTTGAAATGACAGATACAACAAAAATAAATAACACATAATTCGTACAACGGAAGAGTAAAAGTTTGACGCGTATAATAATATTATGTCGAAGAGCTTAATCACGTCATTATCATCTTTGTAAAGTAATAATCTCATACGAAACAATGCGGTATTTTTTGTTCTATTCCAGTTTCTCCGAAAGAACCCAGCCAATACCAGTCGGGCGAGAATCTGTATAGGTAGCTGCAGTTGACTGTATTGAAAACTTTAATTTGGCATCCGTTCAAAGTTTCTCTATTACTTGCAGACCTTATATCCTGCACTGAAAAACACGCGGCAGCGATGTCCACAGAACGCTGCAGCATGCATTATAGTTTGTTAGGCAAGGTTTATACCCACACTCGTGCTCACACGACAGCGATGATGGTTTCCAATCAAAACTGGAAGATTGTGTTTTGCGCCAATAATAGGTTACATACTTACATTTAAGTACGTATGTAATCCGTCCCTCCCTCCCCCCCAAAAAAGCAACATGTAATAAATTGGTGTCACGTCTAATTATTAATTTTCGTAATGTACACCACGACAAAAACGAATATTGTTGTGCATCTTCGAAACCATAGGTAATAATTTTTATTATCTATGCTTGCAACATTTTACCTAACCTGCTTATTATTTTTATTATTATCGTCATATCCATCAAATGCTGTAAGAATTTAATTATTTATTAAATTATATTAAATAATTAATACGTTTTTAATTTTCGCTGGAGAAATTTGACGGTGGAACAAGTACTGTAACCAGTGTAAGCCATTGTAAGTACTATACTACAATAGTCAATAAATGGGTATGTACCTGCTACAACATGTTATTTAATTTTCAGTATAACTATTTTATATATTTTCTTATTTCTTAGTAATGTACAAATAATATGATATTATAATATATTATACATTAAATTCATATTGACAATGCACGTGCATATTTCTGGACAAATATTTGTATAATAATAATAGTTCTTATGACAACTTATTGTTTCAACTTATGCATACGTATTATATTACTCGTTTATTAACGGATTATGATGGTACTGCGTAGCATGTTTTCATTGACCTCGTGATTTCGTCAAGTTTAGTTTATCGACAAATTCATACTTGATATTATTATTGTCATTTATTAATAGCATGTATTGTACATACAATATTATATAATAAAGCATGCATTGACGTTAGATCGGACGTGTACCGGGCCGCTTCCGCCATAAGCACACTACCTTCACACAACAATAATTGCAAACATCGCAGACTTTTGATTTCAAACGTGCGGAAACTCACTGTCGACCAACTGCAACATAATCATCGTACCACGCTGGCGCCGCCATATGGGTATACACCATATCTACATAATATAATATTTAACAGTTATCATGTATTATACGAATGTTGTACAATGTGTATATGTTATTTCACATAAACACACATCTTCTATATTATACTTAGCTGTGAATTTATATTAGGTACATGCATAATATTAAACGTGCACAAGTTGTGTATTATATCTAATTAATTATAACATAGTAATATGAATTATAGTCGTAACAGACTTTGTTCCGAAATTGAACACACGTAGACGTCGAAATGTAATTGTTATACCATGTATTATAAACGCATTCACGCCATAACCGTAGGAGAAGTAGAGCCTAATTAAATTTTACAAATACGCATCGCGGGATCACTGCACGACACTACACTGTCTACACTCGCACATCATTATTATTATTTATAATATCTTACTTGACGTTCTGCGTACATATTACGAATCACTGTAAATCCGAGTTTGATTTCTTCGGAAACCAACGATTTGGAACCAGTTTGTGTTCACCGATTACATTTGGGGTATTTTATTATTTTCAATTTTCAAATGTAATATAACAGCAGCAATTAAAATACACAAAATATTATTACTATGAATATATATATATATATATAAAAATATAGGTATATATTTGGAGAATATAATAATAAAAGTATAATCATTTACATAGTAATGCGGAATTTGTATAGGTATAGTTGAAATAAATATATATAAAATGTAATTTTTATATTATATTTTAATTTTGTGGGTCTGATTTTTTTCAATCTAATAGTTTTACTACATAATTTTAAAATATCTATAGGAAAAAAGTTATCGAATAATTATATGAAATTCAACAATCTCCAGGCCCAGGACTCGGGTGAATACTAATTCGGACGTACGTGACCGTGTAACTATATTTGCCGTTTGAGATGCAGTATCAGGTCATCGGGTCCATCGGGGTATCGTCCATACAGGTGTATCGTGTATGTATTAATACAAACAAAAAGGTGGTTTTAATTTGGGCGAATAAATCAAAATCCCATATTGTTTAGTTCAATTTTTATTTATTATTTATCATTTTGGTGAAAATTATATTACGGACACCTATATATAACTTGGCCGAAAGTTATATGGATACGTTACTTGTCGTATTTTTCCCAATTTCGTAATCACATAACAATCTAAGATAGCTAAACATGTTATTATTACCATATTTTTTTCTCGATTTGCAAAAATAAAATTGTTCATTCTTAAAAGTAATATTTTTTTAAATATATATAAAACGGTTTATGCCGTTTATGTGCAATTTCTATGGTATTGGACAGAATACGAAAATAGCGTTATCTAACACGATGTATATACTGCTTATAAATGAACATAATTTATTCTATGTATTTATTTTCTAAACTATTTATTATAATTTTTGTATTAAATAATATTCTTATCGGAAAAGATAATTTCTTCAAGTTTGATGAGTAAAGATGAACGTATAATTTTTCTTGTTTTTGAATTTAAGTTCAATTAATTGCTTTTCTTTTTATACGTAGGTACTGCAGTTCTTCTTATTTGATCCAATACTAAAGATTTTTAGTAAGTATATGTACATAAAAGTTAAAGATGCAGTCCAAACAATCTGTTAATTTCTTTCGCCCAAACGAATTATGCTTTATTAATACATTGTTATTACGAATATGATGGGTACGATCGTAATGTGGGTACAATAATATGGGCAGCTGTAAATTACGTCTCATTTTTATTTATTTATTGTTTATTGTGGACCGTGTATATTTTACACATACGTCAATTAAAGCCTGGAGTTATTTTGTTTATTTTTAAATCTCAGCTCCCGAATATTTCGTAAATTTTGGTTTAATTTATATTTATGCGTAAATAACGTCAAAGAATATTTTTGAAAAATCAATATTTTCTTTTCATCTTTAAAAATTAAGACTAGCAATATAATTATATTATAATTGTTATGGTTAAAAAAGTTGGTTTTTTGTTTATTTTGTTTACGATTAAAAAATATATTATTAAAAATTATAAATTGTTGGTAAACATTTGTATTATAGACATACAATAATTCTCTCACAACATCTAAACAAATATTTTTTTTTGCAATTATTATTTTTTTTTAAATTTATGTTTATTTTTCCATCAGTTTTCTAATTGCTGTTCTCCGATTTTTCAAACATATTTATGTATTACTTTACATGGTTTATTTTGAAATGGTCTGGGACGCAGTTTACGTATGTTTCAAAAATACCAGGACCGCAATTTACGCAGTATATGATTTTGACCTTTTTTTGGGAATGCTATTGACTGATTCCGAATAATAATATCGTATTATGGTCAGGTTTAGATGGTGACGTTGGACTTTTACACTAAATGCATTTTTTTGTCACAGAAACGTTTGGTAACGACGGTAAGGTTTACGTGCAATCACGTTCCTGGCTTCGAGTACAGGCCTAAAATGTCTGGACGGTACTCAGGATATAACTAGGAGTTTGTTCATGCGTTATAAAAGCCGATTGATGAAAAAACGTACTGCAATAAATTTAATACCAAATACCAAAACGAATAGTTACACTACATAACAATTTAATATTAAGTTCAATATTTTTACATTATTTTGAACGAATATTCAACGTTACATTATATAAAATAATAACACGATAATATATTTTATTTTAATATTCATTCAAACATTTTGTACAAACTCATTTCGAAAAGTAATGTATATTTTATATTATAACAATATGGTGAACATAAATAAGAGAAAATCGTTTGAAACAAATACTTTAATATAATATTACATCAATATGTTGTTATTTTTTTTTTTTACTAGGTAACTAATATTTAACATATTAAATATCCTGAACTGCGTCTGGGGTTTAAAAATACATATTAAACATCTATTGAAATAACGTTGCACAGTATATAAATTTAAAGTTATACCACTCAATATTTTATAATAATTTCAATTATTTTACATTTATTGATGAAACATTTCATAGTACATAAATGTTTTTACATTATATTTTAAAATTTAGTATTAAATTTAAATTTCTAAATACTATATATTTAATTGAACAATTTTAAAATATTAGATTAAATGTACGTATTATGTAGTTTATATAATTTTTATGAACCTGTCTTTTATAAATATATAAAAATGTAACTTTTATTGGTAAATTAATATAATTTTGACTAAATTAACAACTTTTTTACTTGAAAGATCTATTATCAATTATCATTTTTGCATTCCTATAAATATTTCAATGTATTTTCTTTTTTATAAAAAGTAGCTATTTATACATTTAAAATTTCATTTTATTTAAAAGAGTTTGGGCACTCAAATATTATTAACACTGGCAGTTTACATTCGTTTTATAAACTTATAACTGGTATTTTTAATTATTTCTCAAATGTAGATTGTATGTATACATTATATTATTATGTGTTGATCAAATTATTTTATTGAGTCATATAAAAATTATATTGAAGTACCTAGGTATGATTAATATTTTAAATGACAACTGTTTTGAAATGTATTACAATATCAATATGTTATATCAAATAATGGAGAGGTTTTATTTTTCTAATATAACAAATTAATTTGTTATTATTTATATTAAATACCAATTTCTTAATCTACTATTTTAATCAATACAAAAAAAGCAGGTACTTCTCAATAGTTAAAAATTATCTCTGATAATCAGAAGTCATGCGAGTTAAAAAATATTTTGAATGAAAAATACATATTAAAAAGTATAATGTATTTTATAATGTATTAAGATTATGATATAAAATTAATTTTTAATTCTATTAATAAAGAAAAAACAATTAATTAACTTTGTTTCTAGTTTAACACAGGGTCGCTATTATATAGATGGATTATAGCTCATTTCAATATTTAAGTAATTATAAACAAAGTTTTACAGTATTGTATGGGGTGATGTGACGTCAATTGAATTGCACATAATATTGTGTAAATTGGAAATATGAGGGGAAGACCGAGAATTCACACTTGCAAATAGCTTCCAACCTTTTTTTACCTCCACAATAAAAGCATCAATACATATTTTTTATAATTTATTTTCTTAATAGGTATATGCAATTAAAAAAATAAGTTCAGGGCTTCTATAAGTTACTAAATTCACATTCATTTTTAAACATTATCATTGTAGAGAATTGAAGTAGTTACTTAGTTTTTTTTTATGTAAGTTTAGTAATATAGTTTTTATTACTCATTTTGATTTTTGAATATTACTTTCTTTTATTAAATTATTTATTTTGTTCCTTATCTCTAAACTAATTATTATTATTATTTCTTCATATATTATTTCAATTTATTTTTTAGTTTTGATTAAATCATTTTACTTGTTGCAATAACACCTACTTAGAAATAATTAGATTATTAAATTTACTTAAAGTCAACAAATGAATGAATATTTCATATGATTAAAATATTATCGAGACTATTATAATTTTAGCACAGACGTCCATCAGTAGAAATTTATAATGTATTAAATTTTTTTAAATATTTACATAGAAATTTATAGGCTCATGTATTTTTGAATAATTATTATTTTTTTTTTTTTTATTAATACATACACATATAATATATTGATGCATTTTATATGTATGTAGTTATTATAATCCAATACATATATAACAATTTAATTTAATAAAAAGTATTAAACATTTATACATAATTAAAAAACATATTTTTTATAAAACCATTTTCCATATTTTTTTAATGAATATAATAATAAAATGTGTGGATTTCGTTGAATAGATATTATTTAAATCAATATGATTTTTAATTGATAGTAAGTTACTTTACCGCTAATTTTACTTAATTTACAGAAGTATATTTTTCTATGTATTGAAAAATATCTTTTAACAAATGTTTTTAAAGTTTAAAATTATAGGCTTATCAATGCAGTCTAATTTATACGAGTCAACGATATATTTATCTATAAAAAAATACACCCAAATAAAATATTATGGAAATTATAATTAGTGTAAAAATCAAGAAAATTAATTTAATTAATAATTATAGTAAAAAATATGACATCTCGTCATATATATATATATATATGTGTATATATAAGATAATTTATTTATGATAGGTACTATATTATATTATATTATATTACTATTGAGCAACTTAAGCTTATATTATAAAAGCTATTGACTTGGTTGGTGATTATAATTGGGTTAAACGTTTATGTTTGAACATATTTAATAACTATTAAATAAGTTAACTTACCCGTAATTTCCATCAGGATTAAATAGCAGACATATTGGCAATATTCGGTTAATTTTCACGGTTTCAATCCGCCTGTCCTAATCCTCCCCCAAACCCTATACGAATGTCTCCAAAATATTGCTGGGCTTAAACATAATGCTAGGCTGCGTTTTGAATAATTGTCCAAACGCTACACGAAACTGTTTGCTCATGCAGCAATAAAATACAAAGTTTAACGATGCATTCAAGAGAGCCAACATATCCATAAGTTCGCCAAATAAATTGTAACAAGTTCGAAAAAAGCCCCTTCCCAGTATGCCGCTTAATAGACCCAGTATTCCTTGCGGGAATTCTGTCGCAAGAAATAATAACAATACTGCAATCATTATACGGCTTGTTCGGTCCATCCTTTTCTTGAGTTTCATATTTCTTATACGAGCCATTTGTTGCTGGGTCGGAAGTCGCTTTGCTTTCCTTTCTGATGCTTCACTCAACGCGTTTATCTAGAAGTTAAAATTACGCTATTAATAATTTTGATTGGTGGATATTACTATATTTTATTACGTTTCTTTATGTATATAAAATGTAAGTATCAGAGAACGCTATTACATAAACGTCGAGAAATATAGATCGCGGGGAATTGGTTATGAATAATTGGTCACGGTCGAATTGATCACAAATACAATTGGTCTCCAGGATAATTGTTCGTCAAACGAATATTTTTAGTTTTTTAGTTATTTTATTATATTTATCACATAATTAATACACATATTTTCGAGCTTTATGTATATTATTTTCGAATATTTAAATACTCTTATTTATTTATTTTTAAAAAATGTACAGTTAATCCAATTTACAATAATGTGGTTAACAGGTATAATAATAATTTATACCAAATGTTATAGATATCATTATACTTATGATATACATACGAGATAATTGAAATGGTGTGGCAATAACTTCGAGTTATTTTCAGCTTTAAATTCAAATTATAATTTTTTTAATAGAATTAACTGACATTATTATTATATTTAATGTGTAAATATTAACAGTTAACAATGTAATATATAATTTTTATTTGACAACTAAATGTTTTAATATTAATATCATACTACTGTAAATTCGATTAACTGTCCGTTATTATTTAAATATAAATAAATAAGAATATTTTAATATTATAAAATGATAAACATAAAACTCGGAAACATACCTAGGGTTATAAAATAACTAAAAAACTAAAAATGTCCATTCGACGATCATGTATCTTAGTGAATAATTTACCGATGATCAATTGTTCACGACTAATCCATCGAATACTGTGAAATATGGTTTGAACGTACATAATATGATTAATATAAATAATTTCAGAGAACTTTTAGTGAATATCAATGTAATCATTTTTAACTATATAAATAAAAATTAATATTTCTTCTGTCTTCCTTAGGGAAGTCTTATCTATAGACTCAATAACTACTGGACCGTTTTCAATAAAAGCTTTATCAATAGAATCCGTTTTACTTATGAAGAACTGGTAGCTTTGTTTTTCAATCCATATAGGTCTATAGGGTAGCTCATAAATGAATCTTGTTTCAGCTCACGAAAATTGAATATTCTTTTTGTTTGTATATAAACATTCATTTCTGCTTGAAATTGGCTCACGTAACAGAAAAAGTTATCTATTACTATCTGCAACAGGTGGATTGCCCATCTTCGTTTTATTTTTTTCTAGCTACGCTGGGTAATATAAATAATATTATATAAAGAAAGAAAATACATGAATAATTATTTCAGATTTTTGTTTCTAGCGTCGAAAAAGGTTATACAAAAAAAAAATTATTTATATAGTAGTAAATAATTAATGGATACTGGGTGGTCTAAAAAAATATTATACTCAAATATCTTTTGTTAATTATAATTTAAAATTTTTATTTGGGTGATTAAATTATTAATCGAGGAATCTAAGTTTATCTAACGGTATCACATCAATGTACTCCAGTTTTGTTATGTTGAATCAAAGACTCTATGTATTATATGCTACTATCTGACCAGGCAAACGTTGTTTTGAGAGTGCTTTAGAGTGTTATTGTCATCTGTATTTTATATGTATACCAAATTTCAACAAATACACGCATATTATCGTGAGTTCGTACAAAAATCTCATCTAAAAAAGTACTTTCAGTTTTTCTGAAGTTTTCAATTTTCCTGATAACTTTTCCAATATTTTTTCCTCAAAAAAGTTTATTCAGACTATTATGAAAATTTAAAAAAAACTAGCCATTCGTTTTTAAGTTGTGCACTTATCAACGAATAACATTTCCTTTTAAATATAATATATCGATAAAGTGATGATTGTGCATTCATTATTGTAATTATATTATACTACGGCAAGTTACTCTTACCAGAGATATGGTAACGACGGTAAGTATTAGGCAAGGCAGTAGTTTGATGATCACAGCATATGTCCATAGATGTATCATGTACAATAGTTCATGATTCACTCTTGCTATTGTGCTCAAGCCCAAATGATATAGCGTGGCCACAGTGCCGTTTTCGACGACTTTTGTTTCCAGTATTTCGAACACTAGAAACGTTGGACTGCAAATAATAAACGGCAATAGGTACGATAATTTGATGGCTATAGTACATCGCCGGTCGGAACATATAGTGTGCATAGAGTTGGGTAATCTGTAACACATTATATCAATGATTTAATAGTTTTAATAATTTGTATTTTTGCATTGCACCTTAAGATAAAAATTAACTATGTATATATGGTTTAACTATGCATTAATAAACTAAAAACAACCACCATGAAAAATGCAATATGTTTATTATTATTGAGATTTATGACCAGAAAAGAAATATTAATAATTGTCTGGAAAATAAAGAGAACAATTTAAGCCCAGTTAAGTTCATTAATTTAAGTTATGCAGTTAGGAGATTTGTGCAAATTCTTTGTTGATTAAAGTTATTATTCGTTTATTTATTTATATACTGAGGGAAAATGAACAGAAACGTAACATACGAATAGTAATAAAAATGACATGTTTTATATAGTATTGTTTAATTATGCTATTATGATTTATAGAAACTTCTTCGAGAATAAACTGTTAAAAACTTTGAACCTATATGTTTATTTTAATGATGTTATAGAATATAAAGATGAAGTAATTCAATATATTATAATAGTTTAAATAATGGCAGTAATTTTGGATATGATGCGCTATAATAAAATGTATAAAAACTAAAAAGTTTTGAAAATTTAAAGGTATACTTTATTAAAAATATTATGACTTGACGTTTTTGACATATTGTGTAAAAAACAAAACAAAATCAATATATAATTAGCTGTTTAAAATTGTAATCATCAATTAATGTCTAATTGTAATTTTTCGCTAAAATTCAATCTCATAATTTATTTTATTTTTCATAATACTAGCTACTGTTTATTATTTTATTATATTTAAAAGTATTTCGAACATAATTAGGTATACTGAATTTCTTAATAAACAGAAATTAACTAAAACGGATAAGACTACATCATGTTTTAATCCCAGAATAACGCAGACAACAACACAACACATTAAATACATCCAATGAATTAATGAAATAATAGATATTCAGTCATAATGTAAGTACTCATACTGATGTTATTAAAAAAAATGTATGTATGTGTTATATTATTTTTAAATGTATAGATAAATAAATAAAAATAATATATAATAAAATGTTGCTAATATAATTTGTATTTTGATCACAATAGTAAAATTCTGTACGCAGATAAAAAAAAGATCTATAATGTATGTATAATTTTCGTATAGCTAATAAGTATATTGATATATATATATTTTTTATTATTATCAAATCATCATAAATTACATAGAATACAAATAATTTCAGATATTTTACATGATTATCAATCTCTTTTAAGCTATTAGCTTGTGTTAGCTTGTGATATGTAGTTGATATTTTATAAAATTAACTATTTTATGCTTTGACAAACTGTCGAGTGCTTTACTGTTTGATTAATTAAATATTCCTTATTTAATTATAATATGTTGTTTGATTAATTATATTTTAATAATTATATTATACTACTAAATGGTTGACTAATGACTAATTTTTGTAGTTGATAATAATAAAATATAAAAATATTATAGCTAAATACTGCTATTTATATAAACATATGTATGTACATACACAATACGCACATAGTTAAAATATTATTCTGTCATTTTCAAGATCAAATTTAGTTTCTAAAATTACTGTTAGAATTTCACTAAAATTAGCGGCATATTATTGTATATAAAGGCCTTTGCACAGCTAGTCATTTATATTATTTGAGATATTTATATTTCTGTGTCCTTAAACCTAGAATTGGGTCAAATCTTGTGATAATCTACATATAAATTTAAAATCTTTCTGAAAATTGGTATTTAAAATTTGATTATTTTATTAAATTATTATTTATACTGGGCATTAAGAGAATACCACCATGTTATTTTAATCATGGAAAACCGTCGAGGTAACAGATTTTTAGTGTTGTACAGTCATAGTTTTCTATCACGACGTGATAATCCGACTACTATACCATGACCCACAGACTTAAGTATATATTCACATCTAGCCTAAATAAACGCCAAGGTCCATGGGATAGGTACATTGATCAATTTTAATATGGTGGTATTATGGTGGTTTATCATTTTAGTGTTGTAGATAATTGTTGATTTAATAATTTTAATTAAATCAAAGTTTCGTTGATTAAGATTTATAGAAGCTTGTAATAATCTGTATAGTAATATAATTTACTTGTAACTATATGGAAACTAATTTATACTTTTATAGTATGTTAGTACGTTAGGTCAGCTAATCCATTTTACACGTTTTATATAACCAAAAGTCCATAATCACATATAATTAAGCATTCTCTTTTAATAAAAAAAAAATATTTACAAGTTTTTTGTCTTGTTTAATATTATTCCGTTTACAGACAATGTTCTAAGATAATTCGCAATAGAATAATCTTCGTTAGTATTTTTCTAATAATACCACTTCTACGGTAGATACTTTAAAGTACCTAAACAAAAAATATATTAAACTGTACGTCCGTACACTGTATTTTATAACATGACGTGTTTTTGAATATTATGTAACAAAATGTGACCTTTGAATTGGTATTCCATTTACGAATAAAATTAACTAGAACATTTATAGAACCTATTCTTGAAATATACATTTAATTCTAGTATAGCGTGAAGTTGCATAAAATAGTTTGGTCGCTCCTGAGTTATTTCATAAATAAAGTAATTAAGTAAGTTTACGATTCAATGTGAGATTTTTCCATCGAATTATACGCCTGCAGGGCAAATATTTTGTTCAGAACTGTAATACGTAATTTTATATTAAACGCGAGATTTTTCCATTGAGCTTAAGCTTTTAGGATAAATATTTTGTTTAGAACCGTAGTACGTAATTTTATATTTTAATATTTATATAATAATCATATATAACCATTTTAAAGTCTAAAACAGGGTGACTTAACCATTTAGTATTATCAGATTATCTTTAAGCTATAACCACAATAGATAATTATATTTTACTATAGTTGCAATAAAACGGTCGACAAAAAAGTTATAATTTGTCTTGATTTAATTATATTGATTATTTCATTTTTAATAATTAAATACATATTACAACATTATACGTATGCCCAGCTTTAAATTTATTTATATAACAAATGAAAATTATAATTAATATTTTGTATAACTAAATATTAATAGTATAGGTAAATTTATAAAATTAAATTTGTATTAAAATAGAACCTCTGTTATACAAACTATTTATTATCCAAACGTAATTATATGTCAATTCGTTTAACCAAACACTATGTTAAACGTCAATACGTGTACACAACTTATAAAATATATTACGTACATGCACGCGTGATCGGTATATATTTTATTATTATTATTATTATTATTTAAATGGTTTCTTTAATTCAAAATCAAGTGAGGACTAACAAAGTGACGACAACAGTAGTGACGAAAATAATAGGACGCAATCGACTGTTCAGCGTAATTACTTTTACTCTTATGTTTACGATATCTAGTTGCATAAAAGCGTATAACAGGAATTTGAAGCAATAAAAATTGATAAATTTGGTAAAAAATATTAATCATAAATGTATTTATATTCCTATATGGCTATGTATCATAATTCTACAATAATAATAATGATAATTCTGTTTTTATAATAATTTAATAATATAATAATAAACGTGTACATTTTTATAAAAATTGTTATTACTCGAATATTTACCAGTTTTTCGATTAAATATAATAATGCATACAAGATTACAAGCAAATTTAGTTATTATTATTTGTGATAGTTAATTATTTGATTGCATATTATATCATTGAATTCACACGATCATACAAAATAAAATTGTTTGATTTGTATTTACATAACCTCAGACCTTAATAATAATAATAATAATAAGGCAATAACTTAGTGTAATTGTACGATACTATAATATAACATTTCATGAGCGACTTAAATTTATTATAGTTACCAAATAAAACATAATGTTAATAGATTTTAAAAATAATTATCGATAACAATATTATAATAGTATAATGTAATCGAATAACTGGGAACTATTTCGTTGGAAATAGTATTGCTGTATTTTACACGGTTCGTGTAGTTATTCAGGAATTTTACATTGTCATGAATCTTATAGCCTCTTTGTGTAGGGTGTCTAGATACTATTCAAAAAATTTAAACAGAAATATTTTTTCCTCTTTAGATCAAAACAGTGATTTATATGAACAAGGTCTGCGCATTATAAATTATTAATGGTTTCAAGTACATGTACCTATATCCAAAATAGAGTTTGTCTTGCATATAGTATTATGTTTTAAAAAAGGTCTTTCTAATCTACATAAAAATGAGGTACAATTCGTCGTAAATTATGCATTGGATATTTAAAAATGTACGTTATCGCGTCTGTTTTAACTTCTTCTTTTGGTATGACGTGGAAACGAATCGTATGGTTGCATTGTTAGTAGCACTGTAGATTTTAAATAATGATTATAATATTATGACTCAATAATGGTCATAAAATATCATTTTATTTGGAAATTTTGTGACAGGTGACATTAATAGATATTTTATTTCGATTAAAAAAAATATATATATATGATTACACCGTAGTGATGATTGGTAATGGGACGGTGAAATCGGAGATTTATAAGCTTTACGCAGCTTTATTTGATAATCTAATAAATGTTTATTGTATGTATAATGTTTATTTGTAGATATTTTTTTTCGAGTAAAGTGTCAACTATAGAAGTATATATTACATGTAATCGATGCAGTTCACATTCACAGTGTGTAATTTGTCACATATATGTTGGGTTTTTAACTATTGTAAAAAATATTTAATATTTTAGTCACAATCATTTATTTCTATTTGTATTCGGTATGGACAATTTTTTACAATGAATTTCAAATTTTCACAACCTATTTAGCTTAGGTCTTGTTTTTTCATATAGCATGTATTTAAAAATTGATTAAATATTATAAAAGAAGAAACTTTATTTTTCTCGTTAAACTTTATTTTCAAGTATGGTCTAACCTTAAAACTCAATGTAATACCCAATGATATAATTCTATAGTATTTGTGCTCAATTACGCACGGACTAATGTAATTTAAACTTATTTTACTTTTTTTCCTATTACAAACAATCAATTAAATTTATTTAAAAAATACAGTACAACTTAACACGGTATATACTTTAAGTGTAGACGTGTAGTGATAATAGATACAGAGTAGGGTGTACATGTATTTATATACGATATCAACGTTTAAATATAATATCACTCCTAATCGATTTTAAAAGTCCAACCAAAAAACGTACCCCATTAACGGCATTAACCCTCTTAGGAGTTGGAAATCACAAAACTCGTTCTTAGCGGACATCTCCTACCTTTAATCAAATTATTACCTACCTACCAAATTTCAGTGTATTAGGTCAAGTAATTATCGAGATTTTGTGTTTAATCGAAAATACCACTCTTTTATATAATATAAAGAATTCTTTTTTGGTCTTAATTTTTTTCATTAATTTTCTTAGTATTTTTTTTATTAATTTTATCTTTGAATGTTATATCTTAATTTTTTTGATAAAACTAAAACCAGTATATTATTAAATTTGTTATTTTAATATAAAACTCGTTTTTAGCAGACATTTTTTACCTATATATACTATCTACCTACTAAACTTCAGCATGGGTCATGAAGTTTTCGAGATTTCGTGCTTAATCGTAAATACCACTTTCTTTTATATGTATGTGGATTAGACCTAATGATATAATAATTATAATAGTCTCTATAGGTTGTAGATCGATAAAATACCTACTTAAATCGTTATCTTACATTTTTCCCTCTTTGGCCTCATTAATGGATGATAATATTTTATAATCTATACTTTTGATATTATGAACATTTTAAAAGATTATTTTTTAACACATTAAAGTACTTATATTGCCTATATAAGTGCCAGTTTAATCAGAATTAAAAATATATAAATAATAAATACTAAGCAGAATTTCGTTTCATTTTGATCGTCTTCAAAGTGATACTTTTAATATCTTCAATAGATAATTATCTGAAATTGATTGATTTATTTCTTCTCATAATATTTATATACATGATAATTAATAACTTTAAACTATAAAATTCCAGTTATTTGCAATTTTCTTGTATTTTTTTAAATTTGTATTACGTTTAAGACAACATAAGTGGAATTTTATTATTTAAAAAGATGTAGTTAAAATATTTTAATTAATACAGTTATGCATATTATATTAAGTGAGCTTTATTGTATAAATGAGTTGTAAGTTTCAAAAATGGCTAAATTAAATCGGGGGCTGGTAAAATAAAGTTGGTCACATAGGTAGTCAATTATACCTTATTATTGAAACCATTGGTGAATAAAATTTTAATAGTTATGGTAAAGAAAAACCAAAAAATCAGAAAAAATTAAGTGAAGTAATGTAAACATTAAAGAATAATTAGACACATAATTTTATTTTCGTGATACCATATTATGGCATATACTTTCTGTATAGTACATTTACAGATTGAGTAGGAAATGAACGACAAAATATTATTTAAGATAAACAATTTAATTTGTATTTGCCCTTAATTCATTGTCTACCAATTTTTATGCGCGCGTTGAAATATCTGAACTATACACTTCATATGTGCTTCGAATTAGACGAAGTTTTCGAACGTTATCATACACAATATACTCCCAGGCGATGAAATGAAAATAAATAACCATAGGCAATAAAGAAATACGATAGGGCACTGAAATAAAAAGTCACATAAAGCAATTTAAAACCCGTAATTGTTTTGACGATTCGACGCAATTTATTGGCACGTGGTGGTATGTGATTCGGGACTGTATGATATTATTTTTTTTTTTTTTCGAAAACCTATGTACGCTTAGGCTTGATCGGGTTCACACCCGCGCGAATAAGATATTTTAATATAAAAGCTGGAGTATTAAAACTGAAAATACTCTTTAGGAATGCAAAATGCATGTTAATCGTTAGTGTTCAGAGGCCGATAATATTACACCAATAACATTATTTATCTTGTGCGCCCTCGTATTGAGTGATTGAAATTTTCTACGTGTTGAAAACCCGATATCATTAATATAATATGTCGTTTATCCGGAAGAACATACGCTCGACAAGTCTCTGAATATAATTATAAACAAATATAGTATACAAAACGACACGAAATAATATAATATTGTCGTTTATGATAAAAGTATGTTTTTGTATTTTGTATTAACGGTTTAAATTGCATCCATGTTTGTTTCGATCTATAAAAAAATGCGTTTAAATTATTTTTCATTTTCAAATAGGAAACCATATTTTTGCTAAGTTAATTTTGCAGGAAGGGTTTTATGAACCGTTGAAATTCTTCAAGTCATATATAGTAATTTCTACTTATAGATATCAGATACCATAGATTAGTTGATCAATTAATTTTATATTTTCGTTATATTTTATAAAACAAAATATAGCAAAACTCGTTTTAAATATTCAAGATATCATCCTTTTTTTTGGATTTTTTACCAAAATTTAGGGTGATAATTAAGTTTAACTAATATTACATTTTTTTTTTTTAGTACATAACTTAATATGTTTAAGAATTACATATTAAACAACTAAATTAATCATAAAAATAATTAAAAATTAATTCTAGATTATTATTTAAATTTAAACTTTTAATATATTATTTAAAATGAAATATATTTAGGAAATATAATATAAAGGGATTCTACAAACAATAGTCTTCAGTTTCCATTTATAAATTTTAATGATGGGTTAATAAATTATGTTGATAAACAAAGTATTGATAAATGGTTTTGCTGTTTTTAATTTTATTTATAAGAAATAATAAAACAATTCTTGCATAATATAAATATTGGATATGCTTTTTTTTTAACTAGATGCTTAATTTTATGTAAAATCAATCATCTCTTACACAAATTATAATATAAATAATAAATTACTCTGTAGTTTTTAAGCGCTTGAAAAATTGTATTCTTAAAAGCTATACTGATTTAATGTTGTGTTATAGTTATAGTATCTATGAATACTCGTATTTATTGTGTTAATCAATTAAAAGGTTTTATTAAGTAGGTATGAATCTGTATATTATTTTATTCAACCCCAAGAAACTAGAAACGGATTTGATCTATTCTAATAGAGGTCTTACGTTTGGCTTAACATAGAAATAAGTTATTTTAATTAGAATAATATGCAATTCTTTACAAAAGTTTTATAATTTAATCATAGTTCCATAGTTTTTTTAAATATTGTTAATTCGCATTTTCATCATTACTTTTCTATACACTTTAATATGAATTTGCAAAAAAAAAAAAAATTACTTAAAATATAATATTATAGGTTTTTGCTTTTGGATCGACTTTTAAATAATCTTTTTAGAGGTTATATGAAAGTTTTTAAGTACGTTTACTAAAAGTATTGCCGGAAAAATAATAAATCAGATTTAAAAAATTAATATATTTGATATAAATAAAATTTTGTATTTTTAGTTTTTTTTATGGGATATAATATTTAAAGTAATAATTAAAATTACTTAATAAATACAGTTATAATAATATACTGAATGACTTTTATCTTATTGAAAAATAGTTGAAATGATAAATTACTAAAACAGGATAAACCAAGTGCACAAGACTAATATAAGTAGGAATTAGTTAGTCATTTATATAACAAATACATGAGTGGTTGTAAACTTAGCCACATTTTATCTGTTGACTTCATACAAGTACAATATTTTTTCGTAAAAAAAAAAAATGATATAAAATGTTTAAAGGGTATCAACAATTTGGAACGTAGATATATAATAGAATAATATAAATAACAAAGACCGGGTCGTCGTCGACTATCTTGCTTGCAATTGCCTAGCATCGTATTGATAGATCAATAATCACATACAAAATAAAAATTAATATTACGGGCGTTGTTAAGACATATGATACGATCATGATATTGTCTGATACTAGTCAATACATCTTTCTGCAATGGTTAGTGAATTCAATAGTATCAATAAATTAATTTTAAATTTTATTCGATTGGTCACAAATTTATTAGTTCACCAAAGCAACGATATTATTAAATAAAATAAAAATACATGTACAATAAACAAAAATATAAATATTAGTTAAAAACAACTATTTTACAAATATTACATGTAGTGGGTATAAAATTAAATTTGGTTTTTTCTTCTTAATTATAATTCTGTCTGACTTAAGTTTTTTTCTGACCTTATGTGTTTCTACGCACTTAATGCAAATATTTAACTGCGTTTCTATTAAAAAACGAAAAAAGTTGTGGATAATTTGATATGATATACCTATAGAAGTTGTTTTTGAAATGCGAATAAATAGATTTGACGGCATTTTTTGTTTCAGAACGTAATGCCCACATGTGTGAAGGAAACCTCGAATCGTCACAGATATGATCATCAAAAATATAATTTATAAAATACCTTATATTATTGTTTTGTGACATAATACTCATAAAATCACCATTTTATTGTAGATTTAAAAATAAGACATACACCATTAAGGAAATTCGCAAAAACAGTTAAGTAGTGCTTAATTACAAGGTGCACTTTTATAAATGTACATTTTTAGTGGGCTGCTTAGCATGCGTTAAAAAAAAAAAAGATAAACCATGGCCTAATTTCTAAAAGTTTCAAATACATAACTTTTAATTTTTAAAATACATTAGGTATACAATGATTTGTATGTTATATTTTCTACTTGTTACATTTGAAATATATAGGAAATGAATTGCATTTATTACATACTTTATATATTTACATTACAAACTGTACAGTACACACAGTACGTATTTACTTAAAAACCGATAATAAAAATGCTCACTCATATTTTCAAAACTAATGCAGTTTCTATAAATTCTACTCAAGGTAATAAGATATGTACACTTGTGTTCGTCAAAAAAATAAATAATGCAATAGATTTATTATTTTTACTATACAAAATACGATATACATAACATTATTATATGCAAACACAAAAGGTGTAATTTAAATGGAAATATTTTTTGATTTACATTATTTCTAACACAAACGCCACAAATTTAATACCGTGGTAGTTAAAAATATATACCTTTATATTTGCATTATGTGGGTACATAAGAACTGTTCATTTTTCTTTTAGAAACAAAATTTTACTGAAATAGTACGTCCTATTATTATTAATATTAAATAGGTATTAATTAAGTGTTGAGAAATTTCATTTTAACTGTAAAATAGTAGTATATTTTAAACTACATTAAAACAAAAAAAGTTAAATTAAGCTTTATATTTTGAGTCTTGCGTATAATCAAACGAAAAAAAATTGTAATGCTATTATAGGTGCTATTTGGAAATGAGGTTTATAAGATAATCTTCTGCACGATGCCATAGGAAATATTATATAGCTTCTTCCACGTGATTGTGCTGCATCTAAATTGGCTTTTTCAAATTTACAAAAGTATTATAATAATAATATGTCATTACATCGGGGGCGGGATTTTTTTTGATGAAGATCAACTGACAATAATAATAATTCTTCTCAGAAGATGTACCGATTGAAGAATCAACGAGTGGTGGATCAGACGTTACTATAATAACAAAGCGTTTATATTTTATGTGAGTAGACGAAAAAAATCCTGATGACCTATTTTTACTGCGTATAACTAGAATGGCTAACAGTTTTGAGTGTATTTCGTCATTGAGTCGGTTACTGTGTAAGCCGTAAGGGATGAGTTAAAATTTGAATTCAATAATAAATAGTTGTGTACGAAAAATGATTCTGTGCAAAGAAGATGAGTGAATCAGATTTATTTCTATGGTTAGTCTATCTTATATTATATTTTATTATAAGCATTTTATTGATTTGGAAGCTTGAATTAATAGTTTTTTTTTAAAGTATTGAGCATAATTTATTGTATACGTATATCTAATATAACACAAATCAATAACGATATACCACAGATTAGTGTGGTAATATTAGTGTAATTGTTATAAGAATGGCTAATGGTTATTTGGTTATGAGGAACCTTATATATATATTAAATGTTCAAGCTCTTTAACAGAAAAAAATACTATCAAAATAACTCAAAATGGAACTAAGAAAGTTGAGCATTTTGAATGTATATAAATGATTTAAAAGATCCAAAATATTTTAAAAACTATATCATATCTAGAAAATATTAATATAATAAATGTTAATATATGTTAATATTTAATGCAAATAGTATTCAGTTATTTCTTTATGAATTACAACAAAACACCATTGTGACAAACGATTTTCACAATGATTTTTTCTGACTATTTTTGTTCATTTTCTGAATTTTTAAGAAAAGTATAAATAAATTTAACTTCTCAACTAGATAAAAAAAAACCATAAACCACCAGCTACATTAAAGATTTAAAAATATAGTTCGCTCCAAAATACAATGCAAAACCCAAATAAATAAAAAACATATAGTGATAAACATAAAATATAAACTTTAGATTTAATTTAAAAACAAATACAATTTTCTACTATTTCAATTATATAAAATTTGATATATTTGATATAAACTATAGTAATTCTAATTATTTCTGACATTTGGATATTTACTAAATCAATTGTTTATATCAATAATATTAATTATATGAACAATATCCATTACTTTGTGGTTATAAAATAATAATATGTATTTTTTTTTACTTTTATGTTAATAATAATATACCTACATTTGACAAATTAAAATTAAAATTCGTTAATATGAAATAGTTTAAACAATTCGATATTTTTGATATTTAAATAAGTAAAAACAATTGATTTAAAACAATATAAATTAATATCACATTGATACGTTATAGTATTTGAACCCGCACCTATAAAATTACATTTTGTCGGTAAACAGTGTTAAAGTATACAAGTTTTATAATACAATATTTATGGAAAAATTAAACCTTTTCCTTATTCAAAACTCAAAAAAACTTATATTAGAGTTACAAGTTATGGGTATTATATCATAGTCGTTACAGATATAAACAGTATCTAAATATTTTTGAATAATAGTCTTTAACGAACGAAGGAAAAACTTTGGTATTGCCCGAATTAACTTGCCGTAGGTATGCAATTTTCAAACTTCTTGGTAAGACTTTATATCGAGTTTATTCTGTAATTTTTAACAGTATATTAATATACTATTTTATTAACACGGTGTGTGAGTGTGAGTGTTATCACAGGGGCATTTTTACTATTTTGGCTTGTGTAAGTACTTTAAAAAATGACACTGGGTGAAACTGTAAGATAATCATGTACCTACTATTTTTAATTATATTGTTTGGTGATTTCAAGTTATTTTTTCAATAAACTATCACATTACGCTGTCCGCATATTCATGCTCATTACTCATTATTGAATAGTTGCCTATTTTACTATTGATAAATACCCAAGGAAAATTATCTACAAATAGTTTCCATAAAGATATTTTTTATTTAAGAATGAAGCTTTCCATACTAGAATAATTCATTTAAGGAATGTAAAGGTACTACACTATGTATTTGAAAAAATGTATACTTCATTTCAAGACCTGATATTTAGGTAAATTTAAGTATTTGGGAACTATGTAATAGTGTAATACTAATAAACTAATATTCAATTTATAATTTATTATTAATAATATTATTGATAATAAATAATAACAGACATTTTTGATATTTTGCTACAGCGATAAATAGATTTAAACAATATGGACATTTATATATATATATATTATATTGTGGAAAAGCTTTCACTATGCGAAAAATATATATATTCATTTCATAATAAATTTTCACGTGAAACAATATGGATATTTTTCATGAAATGAACAACTACTTAAACGTAAAGAACGATTTTATTAAGTGGATGTGACATATATAATATATCAACTGATGGTGGTGGTGGTGGTGGTGACATAATATGGCCCAGAATAAAAGAGTGAAACTTGTGCATAGTTGGCCAAAAAATAATTAGTAAAAATTTAGGATTTATTGATTTAACAAGAAAATAAATATCATCGAAATAAAAACTATACGAAGTAATACGTAGCTAGGTATTGAAAATATGTGGATATGTGTTTATAGTCTGCTGCGCACTGATGTAATATAACCCATTCACTTATATTCCCCACGTATAATAATAATATGCTGTTCATGGATCGTATTGTTATCAGCTATTTAAGACGTATTCAAAACACTCGTTCTAATATTGAACATATTGTATAAACATACATTATACAACTTGTGTGTTTGTATTTTAATTGAATATGTTATATCGCATTAACCGTTTTATGATCGGGAGTCCAATTCAATTGATCAGTGTATTGTTTATCCCTGCTATGTTTATATTACATTGTACACAACACAAAGATTATACTTTCCACTATAGCTGTGTGTTGTTTTGTTATTATTACACTGTTGTTGAAATTAAAATAATACAACTTTTGATTTCAAAATATAATACAAATATGATGGGTAGGTACTTATATTGGAGGATTAACTAAATCACTAACCACTAATCACTAATCACTATATAGAATAATGTCATATAAAATTATAAAGTCTATCAATTCAATTATTGTCATAATAAACGCAATAATTTATTTATTGAAGGTGTACTCATAAAAATATTTGCTGATATCACACACGATATATTATTATACATTGTAAGAGTATATAAAAAAATTAAAAAGTAAAAAAAAAAACTTCTAGTAGTTTTCAAAATAAACAGGAAAAGAAATTAGAAAAAACTGGAATTTGTAAGCAAACTAACTAGTTTTCAATTACTTAATCTTTTTTTTTGTAGTTAAAAATAAATAGGCTGAAAAAACTAGAATTTTTGCCAGATATTATTATTATTATTACTATCATATACTATTATTATTTAATAACAATTTTATAATAATTTTCTAAATATTTTCGCTCTTTTTGAGATATTTATGTTTAATTGAATTTTTCAATTTTTCAAATTATATTAGAACACTATTTTTGTTTTAAATAAAAAGTTTTAAAATGTAATATAAGATTCGACATAAGTTTTTCACAGCCTAATAAAGAAATATCAAAAATACATGTTTCATTTTTCTAAAGTTAGTAATTTTTCAAACTATTCTGTAGTTAAAAATGTATGAAATTATTAATTTTTACACAAAAAGTTATGAAGAGTAGTATAAGATTCTTCTTAAGTTTTTTTTAGCTACTGAAATTTAAAAAAAAGGTTAGCGTTAAGCTACATACATTTTTTAGAATGATTCAATATTAAATTTTGACATTGGATATTCACACGTAAAATAATAATTGCTTTTCAAACGATTTTTGATATTATTTTATTGTTTTAAATCTTGAATTAAAAAAACATAAATTCTAGAAACTCGAAACATCCCATTAAGACTTATATTCTCGTTTTAAACCACACTCAATGCAATTTTCAAAATATTTATACTAGTATTATATGCCGTGTATAAGCATTTGAAATTTTCGTATTTCAATATTTATTTTATAATTTCATATTTTTTTTATATTTAATATATTTATAAGCAAAATTGTATAGATGTTACAATAAATATGTTAGTAAATTAAATTTATTTATTTTTGTTTTATACTCGTATGTTTGAAAAGCTTTATATAAGCTAACATTTGAAAAATGTTTTTCAATTATTCACATAACTATTTGAATTTTATCTATATATGAATTTTGTACATATCAGAGACAATATGTGAGAATTCCCAATATTCTGCACTTGACCCTCTACAACACACAACAGTTCACCTTCTTGAACATCTCAAAATTAGATAATTATGTAAATCGTGTATATAATTTAATAATATTCTATATAAATAAAAAAAATAACGTAGTTTAAAGTATTTGAATAAAATAGCTAATGGCCATCGATGCCGAAACTAAATAAAAAAAAGTTTCAGTTTGCACAGCGTGATTATAATAGGAAAGAATATATAGTTGGATAGTTAGAATAGATGAAAAACATTGAAAAAACAAGAAATAAGAGCAACGTGAATTTTCGTTTAAAAAAGAGTAAAGGACAAAGAGACAAATTAACAGTTGCTGTTGAACTATCTTTCTCCTTTGCTAATAGTAAAGTTAAAGTAAAAAGTTCATTAGAAGTAAATAAGAGTTCCACTTTTTCCTCAAACCGTTTAAACAAATGATTACGAGAGAGACAGAATATAGTAAGTACAGATATACTATAATTTTAATTGCTTTATATCGTACAAAAGTAAATGATCAAAATATGTATTATATTATATAATATATGTATAATAATAATACGTACATTTATGTATGTAACACAGCTACAGTAATTTTATTATTTTTAATTGTTTTGTGATATACTTTAAGCTTTGAGGGATTACACACAATACGCAAAATAAAATATTACACAGTAGATAGGTATTACATTTTTGATCAACTTTTTATTATTGTATCAACTGAACCTTTTGTAATTTTTCATATTGATTTAAATCTGTTCTTGAATTTTCGAAATCACGTTTGATTATTTTTTTTTTCACAATAACGCTTTGAACAATCTTGATTCACACAAACAGTAAAACGTTTTTTTCACTTTGAGTTCTATCAATTGATACGTCTTATTGTATCTTATAGTATACGAATATTATAATATGACAAAAAAGAAAAACGAACATTTTAAAAAGTCGACTCTCACCAGTAATTGTTTTAAACAAAATTACTCAAAGTTTATTCTTTGTAAAACATATTTATAAAATATTTATATTCAGTATTAATGAATATGGAATAATAAACGGGATATAGTACAATATAAATGTCCGTTTTAAAGCTATAATATAGGTAGTATATTTTTTTGAGATCATTATATTGTAAATTTCTTTCGCATTAAATATTGAAGTTTTTAAAATGTGTTGAAATGTTTAAACATTATTGTATTTTAAAACAATTAGTTCTTTAATTGTGCCACTAATTAATTATAATATCACTATATAATTTTTCTAAGTGTATAAATTATATTAAATTAAGTTAATAAAATAAATTTTTCATGCAATAGATGTCAAAATAGTAAAATTTATAGTGACGAAAATACATCATTTTTATGAAATGGACTATATAAAGAATTATATTATATCATATTTATTATTATTTAATCATATTTTATTTTAATTAATTTTAAATAATAAGCAATTTTATTATGTCAACATTTATTTACTTGTATAGTAATACCGACTATAATATAAATATAAAATAGTTATTAAGCATCAAACAATTTTATTAATAGATACTCTAACCACTTTTAGTACTTCTAAAGTTCTATTAAAATACATTGATTCATTTCAAAACCATCTGTAATTTTTTTCCCTGTTAAAAATAAAATGCATGTCTGAAAACACATTAAATTTGTATTCTATTTATTTTTTTTTGCTTAGGCCATTTCATCTACTACTGTAATTTGACCACTGTATTGTTTTACGTTAATCACATAATTGACAAATATTTTTTCAATAACAACTGAATTTCATATTATTTAGTATTATACTATATTCATATTATATTTCAATACGTGAAATGATTCGAAACATTTTGGAGGACCACATGTTTTAATAATAACATTATACTATACGAATGTATAATTTAAATAACTCAAATTATATGTCTTATTACGTATAATTAAGATAAGTTTACAATATAGGCATTGCGCATTTCATTAAATCGTTGTCCGTATAATGTATTTTCATTAAAGTCCGCATCACGTATTTTTGTTAAAATGCACAGTCTTGAATTTCACTATCTGGACATCCAATTCACGAAAAGATCGATTTCACTAAGTGCGTGGTGGCATATACATTATTTATTTAGTATCATTGCGCATAAAATATTAACTATTGTCTATTACTATATACAAGTAAACACTAATCATGAATTTGTATTAATCAAAATGGCTATAATGGAGGGTCACTTTATACCAACCGTACTATTCCTTGTGTAAGGATGTAAATAAATTAAGAATACACCTAATTTCTATGTTGTACAACAAAGATGTAAAGTAATAATAATTACAAAAAATTACAAAATCTTTTTATTGTTATTAGATTTTTTTACAACTGTTACATGATTATTTATAAATTATAACTAAAATAGCTAGATAGTAGCTATGTATTTTGTAATTATTTTAATCCTTTGTGTATATCTATAAAATTTGTTAAAATATATTTTCCTTTTATATTAACTAAGGTACTTTTTTTATTTTGTTGCAGGTTACCTAATGATTGAATACATTGAAGTGGAAAATAAAACGAAATAAATACATTTTAAAAAGAATTTTATTTCTTATCTCATTTTATCTACTTATCGTAAATGTAATCTATTAAAATGTTGAGCACTTAGGTGTTTAATCAAGACTGTACGCAGCGTGAAATTTAAACATGAAAAGTGCTTAAATAGCAACAAACAATTAGTGATTGTGTCTATACATAAAAATAAAAACACATTTTGCTCATAAAAACAAATCTGTGTGTAAATTACAAAAGTAACGATTAAGCTATTCGTTTAGTATTTTAGTTTTTAATTTAACTATAATACTATATAATTTATATTATATTAAAAAAAAAAAACTATAAATAATTCAATTTCAATCATTGAATATTTGTCTTGTTAGATTAAAAATAGTTTTACGTATACTGTATAAATTCGGTTTTTAATTTCATAACATCGAATACTTATCAGTTGTCATTGGTTGGTACTACAAAATTGATATAATATAAATAAATGTTTAAAATAAAAAATAAAAATAACGGTCAAAAAATGATATTTTTTTAGTTTTATTCAAGAAATATATAACCGTAGATAAAAAGTTTGTTTCACGATTAAAAAAATATTTTTGTTTATACATTATACTAATTCAATCGACGTTTCAGTTTCATATGTTTTCATAGAAAATAAGCATTATACGTTTTATACTTATTGTATACAACCATATTTAACTATATTTCACATAGCTAAACTGCATTGCCTATCTATCCGTTGTCTATAATCTATGTGTCTGTATTTTGTATTTGTTTCTAAGAATTTATTGGTTTTGTCTTATAACATGTTTTACACCATTTTTTTCGAAGAATTTCATAAACGTTAATAGGTGTATAAAAAATTTGATATAAAAATATTTTTCTTGATTTTATATGTATATAATATGTGCACTGACAGTAGCAGCACTGTACGTGTATCATATGGGTTTTGTGTCATTGCGTGGCTGTAAATTCGATTTTCAGTTGTTTACGAAAAATCTACATAGCTTTTCTAAATCTAGTACAGTATAGAATCATATAGATCAAATCATTTTTTATGGATGGAACACAGTGTATTTGTTTGTTGCAAATATTAGTAACGAGTCATTTGATAAAGTTTTTAATGTGTGGTACGTTGTTGATATGTGTTATGCGACTTTTCGCTTATTTATCATAAAATTATTCCGGCAATAACTATATACCGGGTTATGATCTAAGATAACAAACATTTATTTTATATTTTTATAAAAAAAATTAATAAATATTAAATAATTATACGAGGAGTCGCATCACGCATGCGCATATCAAGCATCCCATCAAGTGACTCATCGTTAATATCAGCAAAAAGTTGTTGTATAGATTAAACGAAAGTGGCTCCATACATCTAAGGAATAGAGCGTGTTTTTTCATTAATAAATAATGAATAATATTATAGATAACTTTTGTGAACTTTCAAAAGAATTTATGTCACAACTATACGCAACCATAGTAATAAATAACTAATGTAACTTTTTAAAAAATCATCAGTAACATACGAATCTTATCCTACAAACACATGGTAGTAATCGGATCTTAAATTTCATTCATGAAGTTAAAATATATTGTAAATAAAATATCGATAAAATTTTGCGTAACACATTCAATGAGGATCCTACGAATTCTATTAACTTATGATTTATGAATAATATATTGTCAATTACCTGACAGTCAAGAGACCTATCATTAATTATAATTATAAAAAAAAGTGCTGACAGTACTCATAATAATAATAATAATAATAATAATATACAATGATATAATTTATATACATTTTATAATAGCTGGATTAGTAGGTAACTATTTTAGATAGTATTTTAGATGGTTTATTTTCAGATAGGCACCTACTAATGAGCCATATGTTTCCAAAAGGTATAGTTTTGAATCTATTTTATATAAATCTTATATAGTTATGTGGTCCTTATTTAGCCTTAACCTGATTCCTCTACACTTAGACACTAAAAACTTGTATCGAGTTTGATCTACACGTTTTTTTTTTTTCAAATTAATAAATAGTAATATTTATTTCAGAATATTTAGTTAAAAGGATTGCTAATTTATAATGCGGTTACGAACAAAAATATTCAGCTGAATAAGTGTAATTGACTTGAAGTAACATTTAATACTAGCCTAATGTACCCAAGTTAGATATTTGATTGAATCTCTCGATTCAATGTAACAAATTAAATCAAATTATGTACATATAAAAAAGAAAAAATATAGATTTTAAAAATACGTCATGACTACAAATTGGTTGTAGGACAGCACTTTGTACGGTCACCCAGAAAAAATGAAAACCGCGGACAGTTTGTACTATTTCAGGTAAAAAAAATGTTGAGACATGAAATGTTAAGACATAATTTGTTATTACAAAACACAGGTAATTAACATACATAAATAATAATAATAATAATCAAGGCTAGGATTTGTATGCAATAAAAAATTGTAAAATATGCATTTTATTTACCAAAATATGCAAAAATATGTATTTAAATTGTTATAAGATAAACACAAAAATAAAATTACAAAAAAAATATTTATTTATTAAAATACATCAGTGATTGGCTGTTTGTTTTAATATAATACAATTGAGAAATAAAATAAAATAATTTAGAAATAAAATTTATAATTCACATTCAATAGTGGAAATATTTTTAATTTTATGTTTGAAAAATTGGAAAATTTATGTTTGACAAAAAAACCAAGTTTTATACTTTAATCAGCAGGGCTAGAATTAAATACAAAATACTAATATTAAATTATAAATATTAATTACAAAATATACTATAAAACATGCATTTTTCGCAATAATATGCATTTTATCCAAAATATGCAAAAACATGCAAAATAAAAACACCACCATTTACATACCGTACAAAACGTCCGCGATATGAAACTCAAACAATAGATAGTACAAACTGTCCGTTTATCCTACAGATTACAAATTACACAATCGAAATGCAAATATTTCTTAGAATATGACATTAAAGGTGCCAAGGTGCGTCATAAAGATTACTATTATTTTTTATTTAATTTTACATATGAACATCCTCGGTAAAACTATAATATATTTAATACATTAATTATTAAATAAGCATTATAGTTAAAGATGTAACGTGATGTAAATTAACAACAATAATAATATGATAAAAACATTTTAACATTTTATTCAGAACCGCAATTACCGGGGAGGGGAGGCGAACAGGTCGACGCCCTGTCTATAAAGGCCTACAAAATAAACTGGGGGGCACTGATTCAAACCTCACAAGTCATAACTAACGATAATAATTTGAAATTTATTTTAGGTATTTATTACTAATTAGTACCTAAAATTTTAATTTATTATATCATGTATCACGATAAAATAATTGATTAATAATAGGCTTATAGGCACAGCTGATGTATCTATATTCTATATAATTATATAATTGTAAAAACATTACAGCAACATGATACAGATTTACAAGGAGCACGAAATCGATTAAATGATTCTTTTTCTTCAATTTAAAATCTACGTGATGACTACACTAATATTGTAAAATATGCTAAAGAAATGTGTAAAAAGTGGGGTGTACATTTAGATGTAGTTCAAACCAGACAACGATAGAGATTGTAGATTAAATATAACAGAAAGTAATTTTAAAATTAAAATTTTCTTACCACTTATTGACACTGTGTTGAATCAGCTTAGGGTAAGGTTTAAAAGTTTAAAAGAAGTTTATGATGTGTTTGAGTTTTTAAAGCCAGAATTAATAATCAAATCAAAAGAATCAAAAATTATAAAAAGTTGTTATGATTTTGTACTATTGTATAAATCAAATGTTGGTTCAGAGCTAGTAAGTCAAATTCTATCTCTAAAAGAAATTATTGTTAACAACAATTTAAAGTCCATCCGCGATTTGGCAATATTTATTGTACAATATGATTTTTCAACTAGCTATTCAGAAGTTTTAGCAGCTTGTATTCCTTTTTTGACTCTTCCAGTTACAGTTACGACCGCGGAAAGATTATTTTCTAAATTAAAACTAATAAAAAATTATTTAAGAAATTCAATGGCACAAACGCGCTTGTCAAACATAGCAGTGCTAAACATAGAACAACATCGCACTTCTGAATTATCATTAGACAATATTATATCACAGTTTTCCAACTTAAAAACCAGAAAAATGAAGTTTTAGTATACATTGTTTCTTATTTGTTTCAACTAATTTAAGTAATTGTTTAAACTTTCAAATTTTAAAAATGATAAAAATTAACTTTTTAAGTTTTGTTGTTATTTTGTTTATTTTGTTGATTGGTTTGGAGGATGTACATTGCATAACAACTTTGGTTTACCTCTACGTTTTTGTGATTAAATTGAGTTATCATTCTAAAATTTTGAATTCTTATTTATTGATGTGCTTTGTGAATTTGTGAATTTTAAAATATGCTTTAATATACATATTGATGTACATTTGAATTACTAGATGAAAAAGAGTCAGAAAATGAAATCATTAACAAGTGGTCTGACATGCTAAAAAATGGGGCACTAAATCTCAGTCACCCTGGGGCCCAAAAATTGTAGTTGCGGCACTGGTTTTATTGATTTAAATATTGAATACTTTTGGTTTAGGTATACATTAATATTATTTTATTTTAGTATTAAATAATACTCGATTAATTAAGTCATTTTGTACTTTTATTGATTGATATATATATTTTATGATCATTATAAGGGGAGTTTGTAATTTGTACCAAATTAAAGATATGCAATTTGCACCACAGCAAGTAGTCGAAAGTAGTGTTGTAATTTACACCAAAATGATTATTTATTTGTTCGATTATCGAATATTCGATTATTCCTCGATATCTTCGTTGACGTCAATAAGACTAGATGGACACGAATGACTTTTTTTATATTCATAATTATACGATTTTATATAAGCTTACAACAATACGTGTACAAGCTCAGCTATTTTATAAATAAAAACTAAGCTAAATTTATATTAGGATATAGAAACTTGTAAGTTGGGACTATTGAGATACAATCGAAAAAATATTCAATTTTAATATTTGGTGCCACATTCATGTTACCAACAATATTTCAAGTGAAATATTTCAAAATTGAAAATTTCACTCTTTTTGAAATATTGAAAAATATTTTTTCTTCTTTTAACTGTGTTCGGTTATAGTTGATTAGAAATAATATATTGATTATACACAGAAAATATTTATAGTGAATATACAAAAATATGCAGTATACATTTTTGATATATTTTTCGTAGTGTCTGGGAAAAGATTTTTAGCTCACTAAGCAATAACTCAAATAGTCCAAAAAAAAAAGTAAATACAACAACTTCCTAAAATTTATCACTGGTATTATTAAATGGATCTTTATTAGTTATTTTATATATTACTTTATTTCATACAACAAACCAACTTTAAAAAAATTTCACTTGCAAGTTAACGAGATTATAAACTTTAAGATATAATAATTCATATTTTATTTTTCATTGAAATGAAATATTTCAAGAAAATAAATTTCGTGAAATTTTAAAAGCCTAGGTATAATTATGAAACAGATCTAAATACTATTATAATGTGACTAGGTATATAATATATTGAGTATGAAATCATGTGATTTTTTTAACATGTTATATTTTGAATTATTATAATTATTGGAATAAATATTTTTGTATAAAACAGTTCAAAATTGAAAATGGCAACGTTGCGGAGGTTTTTATGCTCAATCCTGAAGTTTTCTTTTATAGTATTTAGTATTTTAATTTCCTTTGATACGCCGGCAATTTTGATCAATGGTGTCTCAGCCCAAATTAAAATTCCTATTTCTTACTACCTGAGAATGGTGCAAATTACAAACGCATTTTAAAAAAAATGGTGCAAATTACGCATTTTGTATATATTTTGGGTCAATTTTGGTGCAAATTGACTATACAGCCATCATAAGATATTGTCCTTATGTATTACATTATATATATATTATATATGTGATTATGTCGAAATCATTATTAAATCCCGGTCGGTTTTTATTTTTATCACGTTTTTTAATTTTATTTTCTGATTGGAATACCGTAGAACACTAATATTTAATTTCTCTTCTTGTACATATTTAAGTTTCTCATAAATTCATAATGGTCCAATGGACTATACAGAGTGATATAGGATAATATACCAGGTATACTTAACTATATGATATAATTAATATTCAGTTTAATACTTTCCAGAGCCCAACTTATAAAATATGGGCCCGGAGCAATATAATTTTAGGGGCCATTAATATTCGTTAAATGTAATTTAAAAAAGACTGAATATTTAAATAACATTAGTGAATAAAGTTTTTTATTTAGAGAACATGAATTAATTTTTAATACGTGTATAATATTTAAATATAATTATTAATTATCTATAGATAGTTATAATAGTATCAGTACAAACGAAAAATATTAATTAATGTTTATGATATTCATCATGTAAATGTCTAACAAAAGCAATTATATTTATAAAATTTGAACAAAAGCAATACAATTTCACAGTGCCACTTTAATACTTAATCGTCAACAGGGGCTCGGGAAACCAAATAATATCGGGCCCCGGGGCTGCAGTCCCACTAGCCCCCCTCTCCCCAATATAAGTTGGTCTCTGATACTTTCGCACATATTATTTTTCGCATCTGATATTAAAACATCATACATTATAAAATGGGTACTCGCCTAACATAACATGTAAAATAATGAGAATAAACGAAAAAAACACGATAACTAAATGTTTATTGTAAACAAAATACAAGGCGTGCATAATATGAGGTATTGTTTGTGTACATTTTATAATAACTGCTTACGACTTTCGCGGTAGGTAAAAAAACCAACTACGCAAATTATACTAATCCTGACAAAAGCGAGTAATTTTGTAAAGGCGTGTATACTCGTAGTATATTATACGATAAACACTAGTACTTTCGAAGCGAGCGAAAAAGTATAAGGTATATAAGCAGTCGTTCTGATGAATATCGTCTACAAAGTATACGATAATGAACTTAGTATTGGTAACGTCGATCCGATTAATGATCGTGATTGGATATTACATTGATTTCGTTGTTATTGAAAATGTATATATATATGCAATATGTATATATAGAGAAAGCGATTGTCTAATGGCATGTTAAAGAGTGGACGAGAGGCACTCACCGTGACGCGATTGTCGTGCACACTCGTGCATTATATATCGTATCTCAGTGTCGTGCATAAACACTACGTCTTAGCGTTGAGCTATAGGTTGACAACTGTAAGTCGGGTTTGGTCAGGTAAATCGATATAGGTAATACGTAATATCCTCTGCGACGAAAATATAAAGATATCATACGGGTACAAAATCGCGCAGTCCTTTACGCGTCCTTTACGTCACTCACTTGACGACGACATATCTCCACATGGCCAGGACGAGCGTGAGCGCTATGGACGTGGTGTGCAACACCTGGGACACGTACGTGTGCAGCAACACGTATACGGCGCCCACGTGCGAGAACTCCTCCTTTTTGGCGGTGGTCAAGTACATGTAGCACGTGAACGGCGTGTACTCGACCATCAGGGCCAGGTCGGCCAGAGCCAGCCCGCACAGAATCCGGTTGATCGGCGAACCGGCCAGGTCCTTGCGCGTCAGCACCGCGATGTTGAGCGCGTTGGCCAGTGCGCCGAACAAGCACAGGAACAGGCTGACGTAGCCGTGCACTTCCCGGAACAGCAGCGAGTAGCTCTTCACGGCGCCGCCGCAGTTGTAGCAACCAGCGTCCGTCTGGTGGTGGTGGTTCGGTGACCCGTCGTCCGGGACCAACGACGTTATGTTGATCAGATACTGCAGATCTTCCTGCGTCAGGTTCAGGCCGTGCAGGTTCGCCATCCACGTGTAGTTATACTTCAACCTGTTGGATGACACGTCCGTGCACAACATGATAGTCGTCCGGCAGCATGTGCTGCGAAAACAATAATATAATATTATTATTATTATTATTATTTACCACCATCGTTGTCCGTGCAATTCTGAACGTCATATTTTATATATAAAAATGACCAAAATAATATAGTCAACAGTTCATGTTATGTTTTGAATAATAATAATAAAAAAAAACAATTCTAATAAACATCAGTCGGATTGCAATTTGCAATCGCACCTGTCCATTAATATTATATAATATTTATCTATGCCTTCATGTGCAAAATAAACTTTTTTGCGGACATTCCTACAGATAATATTGTCCGCATATTGACATATTATACTATATTGTATAGATGATGTTTAAAAATTTTAATAGTATGTTTTTTTTTGTGCTTTATTAATTTCTGATATCATCAATAATTGATTTTAACCGGTTATCCGAGAGGAAAATCAAATAATATATATATATATATCGAAAATGGTATTAAAATATATTCAAGTATAAATTGGATATTGTTAGAATTCGACACTTTTCTTTTCTTATTATTATATGAATTATTAGCTAGGATGTGTTTTCAATCTAGACTTTATTGGTACATATATGATAGCATTTAAGTTTGTAATTATTTGTTATACCTGTACCTATCGATATTGTATAAGCCACGATTCATTTTATACGCATATAAATTTGCATACCGATTTTAGTACCCATAAAAAGAGTCATGTGTATTATTATTTATTCATTTACAAAAAGGGTCTACTGGGAAAAAATCCAATGAATTGTTTGGAGAGCGTTCAGTTATAGTTTATATCCTGCATTATTTTTTATGTTTGATAAGAAATCGAGCGAACTTGTTTAATCCGGGACGGAACGCAATAACGTGCCTATATATAACGTTAGGCCGCACGATGATGGTGCACAAGTCCACTTATCTAAAATGTTTCTTTGACCGTGCAAGGCAAGTAAATTAATTGTTATCGGTGTTTGAGTCCTTGTCGGATTTCAAAATGAAACAAGTGACAACGAAATTTTAACCCACCGAGTTTATAATGTATTTATATACTTACCCTTTATTTATACCTACCTGTATTGTACAATAGAATAACAAACTAGCAATTATTTCTAAGGTCGAATAACGCCATTAAGTGCGTAAGCTTAACTTCTGTGGGTTAAGTGGATTCAAGAGAAATCTGTGGTTCGAAGGTAATAATAATAGTATATATTATAATATCTCTAATGCGTCAGTCTGGCTCATAATATTGACTCGTCCGACTGCTAAGATTTTCATTCGATAGTCGAACAAGTAATGACTTGTTATGCCGGGAGAAACAACGGACAAACAAACCGTTACGTGTACAATACGTAATAGTATGCATCATATACCCAGGGGTATACATATTCGAGTATAGCGCGACAAGTAATTTCGTGTACATCGAGGACAACGGCCCGTTAATTTCTCGTTCGATACTACGGGGATTGTTCATAATATTATTATGTCTACAACTTTGAGCATTTACGCCATGAACTTTGGCCCACGGCCGTTATCGTCGATCATCGCGGTGACACGTGTCAACGTCGTATACGATTAAAATATAAACAATAAACTATTTGGTCAACTCTCCGCAAACAAGTATTTCCGTTATTTCAGATAATATCATATGAAGTAATGTAATTGCCGTCGAGGAGATGCGTATACCATATATATATATATGAGATTATATACTATTACGCGTACAGTACATATATATGCATGTACATATATATATATACTGTATTTAAAGTAATACAACGAATACCATTGCAGTGTCGCACTGTGTTTATATTTTTGCGCGTACCAGTAAATAATAATATTGGTGAATTACTACGAGTATATAGTATACTATATAGTTGTTGCACGCGTAATATTTTGTGCCCTTGTAACCACTCGAGCGCAATAGATTAGGATACGCTAAAACTACCGCCAGAATTAGATAGAAAAAGTACTAAAGCCACATACAGGGTGAATTGCCAAGCATGGTCATCTCGTTTTTCTGCAGTATTGCAATTGTTTAAAATCTGATTTTTTTTTTTTAATTTGTAACAAACTTTAAGACAATGTTTTTAATTTTCTTTGGATTGTTTGTGCTGTATTGAAAGAGTGTTCTGTGTAGATTTAAATTTAAATTTTAGAACTAGAACCCTCTTTTCCGCTGTAAATTATTTAGCGAAAAATTTTTCTGAAAATGTAGACGTATAGTACTGGAAGATATGATGGCTATGCGGTGACTTGAGAATTAACTTTTTTTTAAAGACTTTTATCCTCAATATAAGCATTTTAATAACTGAAAAACTACTCGTCTAATAAGGTGCAACGGCTGTAACGACATTTTCAAAAAAAAATTATCCACTAAATAATTAGCAATAAAAAAGTGGAATTGTCATTTGGGAAACAGAAGTTTGTATTTCCATAGAACACTTCTTAAATAGTACGAAAAAATGTCAAGAATTTAAAATATGGTCTTAAGTGTATAGTGTATATTATTATAAACATTTCAAAAATCAGAATTTTAATAACTTTGTTATTAAATGAAAAATAGTGGCGAGTATCCTTGTTGAATCACCCTATATATTGTTGTACACGTGATAAATATATTATACTAACAGAGTAATAATATCATATAGTGAATGTAACTAATTTGTTCACTTGAGATAAAATGGAGGCGAGTCTAAGATTATTATTTGCGATAAAATAGAGAACGCTTTAGTTTAAATTATAGCTTTTTTGACGGCTCACTTTCGTTTACGGCCAGAAACACATCATAATCATAATATCATGAGTTTTAAAGCGAAATACCTTTTATGGGATACGCACATTATATTGGTTTTTGAGTGTAATATTATTTCATTATAAAATATTATTGTATTATAGTTTTTAACGACGTTTCACGAAAATAGTTTTCGTTTTATTCAATAGTTGTTTTATTTTCATAAGATCATACTTGGATTAAACTACTAGGCAATATTTTATGAAATACAAGGAGTCTTAAAACAGTTTTTATGTAAGAATATATAAGAATAAACTATTTTTCATTTACCGATGATAATTGGATTTATTTCTTAAAATTTAAATACCTGTTATGTTTTTAATAATATCATTCAGATTTACGGTACAAATATTATTAATATGAAATTAAATATTATTAAGTAAAAATAAGTATACAATATTTGTGCATACTAAAAAAAAAAACCATTTAAATAAAGAATAATTGATGTTAAAAAAAATTGAATTTATATAATACATAAAAATATTCTTGACAATACTTTTACAACTGGTTATTTTTTATAAAATGTATTTCTTAGATTACAATCTCAGCGAGAAATGTTTTTGTTTGATAATGGTTTTATTTTATTCAATGGCTACTGTTTTTGGATTGCACAGTCATATAAACGCTCTAAAAGTTTGAAACTGTAGTGTATGGATAGACAATTTTATTTAGTTGTTCACAGTTTAGTGGTATTTTTTTACATTTTTTACAGTAATTTCAGTGTAGTAATAAACTATGAAAAATTATCGTCTATAAAAGTGTTTCTTATAAATTTTAATTCCGCATATTTTTTGATTGTACTGTTTGATAATTAACGTTTTTTTAAATTTATTTTGGAATGATTTTTTTTTTTTAATTATACATGTCTACATTTAAAATCAAGTGCATGGAATAATATACATTTTAATATATTTATTATATTTGTTGACAAGTTATAGTTGTAACAATTTAAAAAGTAAATAAATTATTAAAAGTTACATATTTATATAATTTTGTATAAATGTATCTGCAAAAGTACAGAAAAACGAGTTTTTAGGGTAAAAAGGTTATTATGCTACTTTGTGCTAGGTATTTTTTATACACAATTTTCCCAAATTAATGTTTGTTTATTGGCCGTAAAAAAATCACAACAAAAATAATTAGAAAATAATAAACTTTCTTATTATTAATTTTCAACTTTATTTTAACTAAATAAAAAAATTATAGTTTCTAAAACTTTTTAGTATTTTTTTTAAATTAAAAAACATCGATCATAATTTATTATTGTTTTCACACCAAAAGTTCTTTTTTGTATATTTTTTTAATCCTATAAAACATAATATTTAAATACTAAAATATTAAAACACTTCTAGTATAATTATTAATTATATTTTTGTATCATTTATAAAATTATTTTTATATCTCTGTTAAATGCGCGTAAGTATAATATTATAAGACGGTATACATATATAACGTTAGTTAAAATAATTAATCAGATTTAATATTCGTACGCATATTACACAGTAAATTATAGATACCTATCAAAGTACCAATAAAATTGTTATCATTGATAGTGTATATATTGTTTTTAAAATATTATAAAAATAATGTGTTGTATTTTATAAATTGAAAAAAATTACTAGAATAGGTTAGTGACATGTATTTTTTAATTTATTTTTTTAATTTTATTTGATGATTTTTGTTAATCTCAAAAATGTATTGTTATTTTTCTTCATTATAAAAACATATTTTTAATTCATTTTTACTACTTTTTACTTTGTATTGACTTCAAGAAGTCAGAACTGATTGGTGAATGGAATATCATATCATGAGCATATAGTTGTACTTACACCATAACTTCGTTTATTTTCAATTGCAGGTATGATATATAAAAATTATATGGATCATTTTAATTTAAATACAATGTAGATATCATAATTTAATACAAATATAATAGTTATATGAAATATTTTTTCTCATTTCAAATTTAAATAGGTATAATATATTGAAACTTTGGTAGATGAGAAATAGCATACATTTGATTGATGTATAATATTCTTTGAATTACATAAATAATATGCTTTAATGTATAATTTCTTTTTTTTATAAAAATAATTCTTAGAATCTTAATTGATATTAATTTTATAATGAATTACTATGGTAAGTTAATTATTATTTACCGATTTAATTATTATAACTCATGGTCATCACTCTTCATTAAATGTCTCCACATTTAAGTATAACAAATAATTTTGTGTTAAAACAAAAATAAATAAAGCATTGTTTTAGTATTTCAATAAAATAACGATGAAAACAGTGTAAGGTTCAGAAAATAAAATATAATTGAATACCAGAAAATAAAAAATATTCTATCAAATGGCATTTTGAAATATAATGGTCTTTTGTAGCTTGTTACATATCATTCTATTCGATCATAATTAATTGTCATAATGTATAATACCAAAACGTTTGCAAAAATTTAACTTATTTGACTTGTTTTCAATCAGAATTCGATAGTCGCTTATACCAAATGTTTATATAATACAAAAATATGTTAAAAAAAGTATACAAATCAAAACAGAAAACTCACAGCGAATAGAATTATGTTGAAGTGTGTATAATTCATTATGTTTTGACAAAGTTGACTATGTTTTTATCTATATCGTTGCATTTATACTAAAATAATATCACTTTAAAACATAGAATAAACATATAATATATCAGGGCCGTCCCGATGATTTGCAGGGCTCGGGCAGAGTAAAATTGCGGGACCTAAAATGTCTAAAATATCACTACTGGGCGTTAGTTGCATATACAGGGTGATTCTTTTTTCATTTTCACTTATTATATCAAAAAGTGTTAACTTTTTTCAAATTTTTTTTTCAAAATTTTTAGTTTTGTGCTTTTCTATAACTATATATATATTATTTTTATTTTTTTTCACCCTTATATTTAATAGTGAAATCATTATCAACTTTTAATTTCTAAATAGAGCAACCTATATTTAAAATGTCATAAAATATTAGGGCTATTATTTTTATGAATTTTAACGTTAAAATTATTATTTTTCATTTAACCACGACTTAAGCTATTCAAAGTTGGGTGTTTTGAGGGTTATTAGGTGTATTTCTTACAGATTATTACGATTATGAGGCATTGGTAACTACAAGTGCAAAACGAGTTTATTACATATGAGATATGAAACAAAAAGTATTATAAAATCTGAAAACCAATAAACTTTGAACAGATATATCTTGCTAAAAACTTAACGAAAAATAATAATTTGAAAGTTAAAATTCATAAAAAAAATAGCCCTATTAATTTAGTGCATTTTAAATATGGGTTGCCATTTGAAAATAAAAAGTTGATAGTGGTTTACCTATTAAATAAAAGGGTGACAAAAGTAAAAAATTTTATACAGTTTGAGTAAAGCATGAATCAAAATATTTTGAAAAAAAAAATTGAAAAAGTCAATACTTGACAAAATAATGAGTGTTTAATAATAAAGGAATTACCCCATATAGCTCCCCAAATCTGAAACTCAAATGTGCGCAAATAGTCTTAACAAATATAGTACCTTACACCAACTGTCCTACAACAATACGAATGAGTAAATAAATTAATAACGCAACATTTCATAATATAATCAAACTTAATATAATAAATAATAATATTGAAAAAATAAGGCAATAAATATAAAATATAGTAATAGGTACAATATAAAAATGTATTAAAAATTAACTTTTCTACTTTTTAATTCTGCAAATTGATCAATAATATCATCATATATTAATTGGTCAGCAATTTCTTTTTCTATAGAGATTATAGCTAAGTTGGTGACATTTTCTTTTACAATTTTACATAAAAAACAAATTGATAATTAAATTTATTTTTGCTCATCAATTTGATTTTTTTTATTGTATGAAGAGGGGCCTTTCCAAGCGAGGGCCCCGCTTGCCCTGCCCCAGGGACGGCCCTGTAATATATAAATATATAATAGAATTATAACCGTTAATTTTTAATCTAACGTTGCAAGTGTTAATATTACATAATCAATCAAATATTCAAATATGAGTGTCAACTTGTTTATTATTCATTCACAGTTAAAATGTTAATGAAACATTTTAAAAATCAATCATTGTACCTAGTAAGTTTATAAAGCAACATTATAGTGTTATAACATTATAAGCTATACAGTGATTTATAGATACGATTTCACTGGTTTTAAGTATTTTATTATTTTAATTTTTAATCAATGTTTAAAAGTAAACATTGCTGTGTTAATCAACATTTTACATACTTTTCAACTATAATTATAAGTGTATATTTACTACTAGCTGTCAAGGTAACTTTGTTGTTAGCACAAAATGCATCTGTGTTTGTTGTTATATCATAGAAATATGGCGCATTTATCTATTGCAATTTTATACGTATGATGCAAATTTGGACAATCTTCATTTTTATTAAATGATAAAAAAAAAAAAAAGAAAAAATTCAAATCATTTTCTAGTCAGCCGTATTTTATTAATGTTAAAAAAGTAAAATATTAAAATAAATTTTGAATCTTAATACTAATATAAATATAGTATATATATTGTATTTATCCTAATGTAATTTGATGAACAATGTTTTTCATCAATTTTTGATGTGTATAAATGAATAACCATGACAGTTTGTCAACGCGAGAACACATAACATATAACTGACAATGTGAAAAGCATGAATTTTATAAATCTAACAAACAAATTGTTATTTTTTGGCTTTGAAACTTATTAATAGTCATTGCGAATAATAAGAAAATTAAAAATTGCAGACGTCTGAGTTGAATGAGTGAGTCTGTAGAGATAATTGGAATCTATGGTAAAATAACAACTTCACCTTGAAACTTTCCGTTCAAAATGGTAACTTCAAGAACATTGCCTATGACTTTTGCCTGCCGTTGCATAATTTAGATGAATTTAAATTCCTAAGTAAAATGTTAGATGAACTATTTTCTAATCGGAAGTTATATAGTGGAATTCCTGATTTCCTGAATACAGTGAATTCAAGAAATAAACAGTATAGTTTTCTGCTTCTTTAAGAACGACAACATGTGTCGACATTTCTTTAATAAACAATAACTGTTATATTTTAAAACTAATAGCGTCAATATTGATATTTTTTGCGGCCAAAATAGCTCATTCACGTAGCCACTTGTGATTAATGTAATTATTGCGCAGATTTTGAATATATTTTCAATCAAAGCATCTTTCATGGCCACAATGTTGCAAAAATTATCTGCTAATTTAATATATTATATATATCTATGCAATAGATTTTTTTTTTTATTGCCTATATTGAGCAATTTTTCAGAGAATGACTATATCAATGAAGTGCTTTGCAGTTGAACATATATATTATACATATTTATATTAAGGCGTAATGTAATGAAATTTACCATGGGTATGATTATTTCACGCGGAATGACCGGAAATGTCTAACAAATTTATATTTTTTGGGAACATAAATAGTATGCAGCCGGTACCATTTTGCCGTACATTAGGCGTTGAATGAGTTACAGATGCGTTAAATCAATGACACATTATAATAGAAAAACGATTTTAAATGGAGACAGTCTGTCAGCTTAATATTTCTACTATATCATTAGTTATTATTACGGTATACTAAATAATATGCTGTGGTTATTATAATATGATTTCATATACTATTGTTATCAACTATAATTATAACTTATATAACTTATAAGTTTTAGAAACAACGCAAATAAGTTTGTCATTTATAGTTTTAATATTTTCTTATTAATTAAAATTCATCTACTTAAATATTTTTGAAAATTACATTAAATGTAGTAAGGAATAATATTAAACAATAAAGAAAAGTTTCAAGACCGGGAGACAATAAGTATTTTTCAACTTAATATATTAATAAAGCATTTAATCAAATTCTGATTTTAACTTCTCTATTATTCTTTTATTTTTGAATAATTTGATTATTTATAGTACTTAAATAAGCATGTCCTCTTGATATTCATTTTAGTAGTTTCTGAGTTATTAAACTTTGTGTGTTGAAGATTATGGATACATAAAAATAGGTATTGGATAAATAAAGGCTATTATGATTAAAAAATTAAGTTAACCTATATTGATATTCTTTAATAAACTATTTATAATTTGTAAAAAGTGTCTGAACAGATATAATGAGTACTAAACTAAATATTATATATATTTTATATTTCACGTTAAATAATTTTATCTCTAAATGTCATATGCTAGAAATTTGCAACAAAATAGAAGATTTACAATTGAAAAAATTGAGGAGTATTTTTAAAGTATTAAATGATTTGATATTTAAATAAATCAATTTTTCAAAAATCAAAATAAATTTAAATAAAATATGTACTATTAAGGATACAAAGAGGTGAGCACTGAACACTGAACATAGTTGGTGGATATAGCTAATACAGATTGAAATACAAGTTTTTTAATTAACAATAATTTACGAAATATTAATTATTGGATTACACGAGCAGTTAACACTCAATAATTTATTTTTATAACGTAATGTAGGTGCCACTTGTGTTATTTACAGTTATTATTTCTTGACGACGGTAAATAATATTTGATTTATATTCATTTTAAATTGTTTATTATTTCGATGATACGATACAATTTTATTCGATCTACGTTATTTTATGTCTTATATAAAAAAAGGTTGTAGCATCACAAATTCATAATATATTATTAAGTATGGTTTATGGCGATTATTCCAATTATTGTAATATCAAACAGGAGATTTGTGAATGGATATATCTTATTTTGTATTATTACATCAATTGTCAATAAATATTTAATAATACTCATTTTACAGTCCTAAGTATAGCATAGATATAACAGTTATAATTTATTTATCCTAAAAAACAAATACCATTACTTTTTTTAGTTTGTTTACCGATTCAAATCCGTGACATAGTCTGTTATCGTAAAATGTAATATGCTTGAAATGGATGGATTTATGAGATTTAGTAGTTGCATATTACATTATATTAATAATATAAATCTCCAATCTAAATTAAAGTATAGACAATGTGGCCTAAGTAAGAAGTGCACATTTTATTTACTTGGTCGGTTTAACTGTATGTTAAATTATTATACGTTTTCAGTAACTTTATTTACACATTAAACAAGATGTTTTAATAACACCAATACACCATAATAACATTTTGAAAGATAAATTATTTGCATTCTAAAAAAATAAATAGTTAGATAGTTAAATATACATATACGAAATAAGTACAACTAAATGTATGTTATGTACATTATTTGTGTTTACTTAAAGCTTTCTCAAGTATTTCAATGGGGATAAAAAATTTAAAAATAATAATTGATCCAAGATGTATTTATTTAACAAACAAATTAAATACTTAGTATAGTAATAAATTAATTATTCTCTGCTAGTTATTAGTTTATTACCTAAAAATCAATAAATTAAAAGCCGATAAAACTTCCAACCAAAGCACATGTGAAAATGAATATAGCTTGAACAGCTGATACCGTGTGTAAAGATCTCTTATTGTAATAAATTATTATTTAATTGAATTTTCAATTTTAAAAAACCGATTTACCAAATTATTTAATTAATTTGTTACGTATTATTGAAAATAAGTATTTTTAGATTCAATAATATGTTATATAACAAAGTTGATAATTTATTTTGAAATTCATTTTACATTAAAACTTTTTTTTTTTATTAAAAATAAGCCTCGGCAGCGCTGACCATTGCAGGCTGACATTTCGTTAAAACTTTTAATATTATCAAACAAATGATATACTATCAAGATTAATTATTATTTATTAATATCATAATATTTTTTAAATTTCATTAAAACTAAAAAGTATTTACCTATTTTATCTATTAATAATATTTGATTTTATAAGTTGTCTTGATAATACAATTTTATTTTATTTTAGTTAAGTTGTTTTATAACTATTTGGCCAATAGACAAATGATTTCAAACGACACCTTGTACCTAGAAGTCTATATGATACATTGGAAAATATTTATATAGATTTTATTTTTAAACTGTAGACGGAGATAGGTATAGGATTAATATTACAATGTTCTAATAATGTTCTTACTATGTTCTAAAGTTCTAACAATAAGCGCATAACTAAAATACCTTGACAGTTCTGATTAATATTGTCTAATGAACATTTTTAATATTACAGGAATGTTTTTTTTGTTATGTATTGTTTTTAAATGTATTATATTTACGCTTTCCCTCTGACTGGCTTTATTACTTTTACTTTACAAACTGTTTGAAATGAAACTCATTAATTACAAATTTATTAAAAATTCATTGTTTTACTAGTAACTATATACACTTTACAATTCATTGTACCATTGAGCATACTATTATTCAAAATAATATTATATATGTTAGTGTGTTACTTATTTACAATAGGTATCGTGTATATTATGTGTAATGACGTTTCCTAAGAAAACTAATCACAACATACAATTTATTCTAAAACGTACATGTCAATGCAAACAAAGCATTTTTTTTTTCATGGAAATATTTCACTGACTGATATAATATAATTTAGTATTTAGTATATTGTTATACTTTGATATTGAATATTAATATAATTGATTATCATTATTTAAAACATTTAACTGAAAAGTAGATTATCCAATCAAATAGCATTGTATATTTAGGTAACTATTATAATATTTTTCATTATTACAAGTAACTTATTAATTATCATATTACACTTTATAATATTTATATAAAAATCATAATAAAATTAAAATTTTATTCAAAAATAATGTTATTTCATTCTTTATAATTAAGAAAATAGTAAAATGACGAAATCGTACGTATTAATACAATGAGGAATGTTTAGTCTGATTGCATAAAATATTATTAATTATATGTTAAAATATTTATGATAACTTTTTATAATTTATAACATTTATTAAACAGTAATATATCGTAATATAAATCCACCTAGTTAAAATATATTCTGCGTAAAACTAAAAAAAAACATAAAAGTATTTAAAGTAGGTTATACAATATACATAGTATAATAAAACATAATGTAGTATGACTTAGTTATTGACTTAAGTTTTTATTTGTTAAATTATTTAACACGCTTATAATTTTTGGTTAAAAATGTTTGAAATATTATACAAATTGTGTTAAAACCATTAATATAATAAAAATATAATAAGGATAAAAAAAGGAACTTTTAAAAAATGTTAACAATTTAGTATGGAAGGTTGAAAAGGTAAAATACACGTTTGAAGTCACAAAGATATTTAGGGTAATGGACTAATGCATGCATGTGCTTACAATTCGTCAATATGTAAAAACATATATTAAAAACACCAACATATAGATTATATACTTTTATTACCTTTAAGTTTTATAGGTACTTACAAAATACAATTTTAATTTTAATATTTATAAAATTTTAGTTTTGATAGCCTAGTAAAACAAAACAAAAAAAAATCGTTTTTGGTACAACCTAAAACCCTGTCAAAATATAAAGGGTACGTTTTCCGATCGCCTATATATGTATCAAATGTACTTGCGTTGGACAGCGGTTTTATTTGATAATATAATAATCAATTAAACATATTCATATGTTTAACATTACAATAGCTATAATAAAAATTTAAGTAAGATCATAAAGAACTATGGATTTTTTCATACTCCCTTTAATGAACAATTTTATAAATCGAATCCCATATTATTTTTAAATTTTTAGAAATTTTAATCAAATTAGTTGACTTTAAAATTAAATGGAAACTTATTATTAAAGTCAATAGTAGTATCACCAATATCCATAAATATCCAAAAATTTATAATAAGTTAAAATTAAATTTAAAAAACTTTAAATTCAATAGATAATTATTGTAAGAAATGAAAACTAACATGTTATGAATTTGTAAAAATAGTTGCGCATTTAACTATAACAAGGATTAAGTTTTTTGAAAAAAAAAAAATTAATGTGATTTATTATTAATGAAATAAAAATGTGTATTCATTATTAGGATGGTTATTTTTAAAAATGTATGCTATTAACTATTATTTGAAAACAATATGTATTATTGACATTTATTGAATTATCTGAAAAAAAATCTATTAATTTAATGAATACTTAATACAAAAAAAAAAAACTTTTAACTTTACTTTTTTATTAACTTCTAAAAAAATATTCACTGTTAATAATAATACTAGTCAACAATTTGGAAAAAAAATATGAATTTTTAACAGTTATTAGAAAAAAAATAATTGTGTATATATAACTATTAAAATGATAAAATGATAAAATAATATAATATATATATTGATTTGATAATTATAGTCATGGTAAATCGCTGTTCAATTCCTCAGCTAAATTCATCATTAACGTGGTTAAAAATGATATAATTTTTTTTTAACTTGTCAATTATTTTTTGTAGTAATTAAAACAAACTGAATTTATAAATGGTTACCTGATAATTAATTTTTGAGCATATTAGTTTAAGTATTTTCGATTTTGTTTATTTTTTTTCTGGCACAGTGTAGTTGAACGTCTTGTGTCAGTATTCTGCAATGAAATATAAGTATCTATATGTAATTCTGTTACAATATCAATAAATAAAAATATACTTGGATAATATAACGTTTAATATTATTTCCAGAGTTGATTAATGATTAACGAAATTACAATATTGATATCGTAAAATAAGTTGTATTATTTGATTACTTATTGAGATTCCTTTTGCTATAAAATATTATATATACATAATAAATTTAAGATTTTAACACGGTGCGCACTTTGAATAACATAGTTAACGTTAGTTTTGATAACATACAAAAATAAAACTATATCATTATTTATTATTGAATACGGATAAAATGGTTTATAGTTATATAATTTTGATATATAAATATATATCTATTAATTTGTTATTAGTGCTAAATATTTTTTATGTTTTACAGCATTATATAGCAAAAAAATTATAGGTATCTTTACTTTTTGTTTAGTCACAACAATTAAGCAGTTTTAAATTTTAATATTGATTTAAATATTGTAATATTGAAAATTTAATTAAAATTATTTCAAACAACCAATGGAGTTATAGGCTATTTTCATAATATATATATTATAATTAATATTTTCATAAATCACTAATATTAACTAGACAAATTAATGTACAATGTAGAATAGCCACTAGATAAATTAATAAACTACTATAATAACTAACTGCCTATAGCTATACTATCATACAAGGATTTAATTTCTGGTTAATTAGTTATATACTTATACTTATGTATTTAAAGTTTAAATAAATGGGGTTGTGGACTAACATTTTACAGCTCACCTTTGTAGTACCACTCCAATCCACTCACCTAAACAGCTAAACTTAAAATATTTACTAATTAACAACTTGTTTGAAATTAAATTTTTATTCCCGAATATTCTTTAAAAAAATAATTTGCTTCGGAATATGAAATTGAATATAATATATGTATAGGTAATACATAAAATTCATGTATTACCTATAATAAGTATGTTGTCATTACAAAAAAAAACAACTTAAAAAAAAAAAAAAAAAAATAGTAAACATTTTTGTCAAGAATGACATGTAATAATTATATCTTAAAAATATTGTATTTAAAAAATATCTTCTAAAATATAACCAATTTTTGAAATAATGAGTGTTAATTGTCTCATTGTATAATATTAAGCTTACATTAAAATTTAAAATTGATTGATTAAATTATCCAATTTAATTAATGTATCAATCATGAGCTACAAAATTAAGTTTAAGGAACCATTATATAGTTCACTATCCACTCTACTTACTTTATTATATTTACGTTTTATTTTATAATTATTAATTCAAAATAATGTTTTTATTGTGCAGAAAGTAATGCGTACATTTAGTTCTGTAATATATAAACAAACTTATTAAAATCTTTTCCTATTACCTTTAAAAAAAAAGAACAAATATAAATAAACAAGGTGCAAAAATTTTTATGCGATGGCCGGGAATCGAACCCGGATCAACTGCTTGGAAGGCAACTATGCTGACCATTACACCACCAACGCAACTTAGAGTAGGGGCTCAAATAACCTCAATTTAGGAATGACAATATTACAATATTTTAGTAAATACAATCCATAATAATAATATAACAATAATATTCTCTATAATGAGTATAATGGATATTATATACATTACATCTACCAAAATGTTTATTTTATTTATTTTTAGAAGACTTATTTTGAGATTTTTAAAATAAAAAAAACGCAATCGCGCGAAAATAAATTGTAGATAGGTATATTGAAAACCTATTACTTATATGATCATTTTTATTTTAACATGATAAATGATGTATGCATTTTAATTAAACATTAAATTCACGCTCCCAACGCCCTTCAATCTTTATTATTAATTTTTTAATAGGTATATATATATTATAATTACCTGCACAATTTTTATTTTATGATGATTTTCAATTTTCATTCTTTAGGAAATACAGTTTAATTTTCGATTACGAATTTTGTTTTCAAAAAAGTCAGCACATTTTCAAGATTTAAGAAGTGGGTAGGTAAAGAAACCCTGTCTATTGTTTTGCAAAAAAGTGAACCAAAATTAGTTCTTTTCATCAATATAATGCGGTAAGGAAAGGTTGTTTCTCATTGAAATCTATACATATTTTAAGAGTAAAGTTAGTGGTAATAATATATATATATATATATATTCGTGTGTGTGTGTGTATATAATCATCAGAATCATCAACTTAATTATTATATGAATAAGATGTTAAAAAAAAGGTAGGCAAGTGGATCCCCTCAGTTGTACATCAGGTTTACAATTTCCATACCATAGGTTAGTGGTTACTATTATGGCCTATGGGTTTGTTAAATTTGAACTCAATGATGTATTATTATATACCTACGAAAAACGATTCAAAGTGGAAAGGGTTTGTCAGCCTACTAAGTGTATTTTGTGATACGTTTTTATATAGTTATTAAAGTAATTTTTTTTATAATATAATTATAATATATAAGTTTATATAACTCAAAATATCATCTTTCTATAAATACCACAAAATAGTAAAAATAGATCCATAGACCTATAAATAGATATTTTAAAATAAATTTAAAATTTTATTACGTATAGTAAAATTCATAATAATATAAAATACATAAAAGATTAAGCTCCTACGAATATTTTTTTTTTAAATCACAACAAAATAATTTACGTATTGGAAAATTATTAGAATATGAATATGTATATATATATATTAGGGACACATTATATTATATTAGAGCACAATCGTATTGCGTTTTTTGAATGGAAAAAGGTAAGCGCCAGGTGCATTTGTGTAACACCTCTTCCAAATTTAATGTAACAAAAATGGGGGGCGTGTTATTCTTACGTGGTTCCCCACCATTTTAGTCAAACACAATTTGGTATGCCCTGATATAATACATACTATTATATAAAATATTTACATTGATATGATAATATACAATTTTAAAGGAACTGTGATGAACTCCTATGTTGATCTTACTTGATAAGACAAATTAACACGTATAATATACATTTTAATAAACCCATTTAGCCAATGTGATGAATTTTTATTTGTTTTTTCTCAATGATGGTACAACTTTGTGATTATGATCGACTTTTTGCAAAGTATTCGTAGTCAAGGCGTAGAATTCTAAATCAGGATTAGTTAGGACAGTAGATAGAAATTCCATTTTTTCTAAATCTTTATGCAACTCTTTAGTTTTTATAAGTGTCTTTAAGTAACCAGTTCTATATTCGCCTCCAATTTCAGGTTGATAAGACGTCATTTTTGCAATATAGAATTCGATTTAGTTAGTTTTTGTTTTATAATTATTTCCATAGATTCTATATTATACACTATTACTCATTAATTGTTTAGGCTTAAATAGAGCCAGTCTATATTTTATGTCATGGTAGCTAAAATCATAAATCATAAGACATAATCTAATTATCGTAATATTCTTGTTTATAGATTTGTACTTCAAATATGATTATTACGTAGATTATAAGAATTTTGATTCAATTGCATAAAAAAATAAATTGTTAAATAAATTCTAAAAACTGAAACAGTTTAATATGTATTCAAAACGTATTTAAATATTTAAATCATCGATGTAAAATACAGATATAATAATACAAAGGTAGGTTAGGCCCGTGCACCTTAGGCATAGCATAAGCGTCGTCCCCATGTACTAGAAAACGGTAATTACCTAGGTATCTATATATTATTATCTTATAGTAATGATAAATATTATATCTTGTGTGAATAATAATAGTATACTACCGCAGGCCGCAGAATTCGGAGCTAAATTAAAACAAAATTTTCTGATAATTGTTCATGCATTATTATTTATTACGTCATATTCCTCGTAATCACTTTCATAAGAAATTAAAGATATAATTTAATGAATAACAAGTTAAATATATTATGTTTTCATTTTCAAGGTTTTTTTAGTACTTAATCAATGGTATTATGAATATTATAACAATAAAAATAAGATTTGAATTTATATGGCCAGGGAATTAAATAAAATATTGTTAATTGTTTAATGAACTAAAATAATTTAACTATTTTTTGAAAACCACATTCATGGTAAAAAGATAATCAAAAACAATTAAGTACTAATTTCTTTACATTAATTACAAATACCTCTGATTCGTTCAAACGAATAACACATTTTCCATCAACATTTACTTTGATTATCAAAGTTTAATAGTTCAAACTTAATTGAACTCATTGAGTGAACATACTTACATTATGGGGTTGAAAATAATTACTCTTACAGTTTATAAACAAAATTAAAAAATAATTATTACAATAAAATGATATTATTATATTGGTACTGATCTCGTTGATAGTTATAAAATATTAAAAGTAACCCAAAATAGTTGAGCTTATTGAATGTTAATTATTTTTAATTTATTCAATACTCAGTAATTATATTTGTTATATTATAAGTAAATATAAAAAGAAAAAAATTAAATTAGAATAAAAATTAAATACTTTATACTTTTTTTTAGTACCTAGATATGAAATTCGATTTTTGTATTTATATTTTATACATAGGTACCTACATAATTTATAAGTAGGTACATATACTAATAGTCTATGTATTTTTATATACATTTTTAGGAATTAGTTTAATTTGTACACTCTCTAAACAGTTTAATTTTTATATATTCTACAAGTAGATAGGATTTTTAAAACATTTATTATAATCCAAAGACAATATTATGCAGTTGGCGGATAAATATAAAATTTGGTAATTACTAATTTATTTATTTAAATCTTCTATGAGATTATTGGGCCCTGAGACAAAATCGTGTGGAGGCTCAAGGTTATCTACATATACATTATAGAATAGGTATTACCAATATTTACGTTATAAAGCTAATTAATAAATCAATTTTGGCAATTTAGACTGATGCGTGACGAAACGTAATAATGTTTCTATGTTATAGGATGATGAAAAGTTTAATTTAGTCTTGTGTAAATAGGAGATAACTACATCAAATCGCGGAAACGAGAAACACTTTTAGGGTTGTGGCTGTTATATTATTATAATCGCAACTATTTGATCGCACTTGGAAAAATAATGTAAGCCTCTTGTTTCTTCTACTTATATAGTTTATATTTTTCGTCATTGAAATGTTCTTTGTTAAAAATCAGTAAAATTAATCTATCTTTGTCATGAATCAAAAAATAATAATTCAAAAAAATATTCTGTGAAAACTAAAAACCCATTGAATGTATCTACACAGGATGATCCACTAAGTGTGCTTATCCTCTTTTTCTCATAATAATAACGAATTTATTCAAGTTTTGATTTATGAAATGAATACGAATACTTAATAAGTACCATTTTTTCAATTATTTAAATAATTTATACCATTTAAAAAGTATGATTATAGTATAATTTTAGTGATAAAAACTTAATTTTTTAAATGATATCAACATTTTTTATAATAAGTTAAAAAGTATAAATTATTATTATGAAAATTTAGATTTATTAAAATAATAATTCAAACAAGTACTAATTGCTTCTGATTTATATTAAAATATGAAAACTAAGGATTATTATAGTCCTTAAAATGGTTTTACAGAAATATAAAATAGATTTAATAGTGGATCTATACTACTTATTAAACTATTTTTTACTAACTAGTGTTAATAGAGTATTATAAATTACCAAAATGAATTGCTCTAAATAACTTAAAAGTTATTCGATTAAGATGTCAACATTGACAAAAATGCATCTGATTAAAAATTTACAAGGGAAAGTGTGATTCTATATTTTTATAAGAAATTAAATTGGTACAAAACACTACTTAAACGATTTAACAATAAGAATTTAAATAATTGCATTACTAAAAAAAAAAATCAAGGTGAGCATGCTTAATAAATCATTCTTTTTATAATAAACTTTATAATTTTATTAACTTTTTTTTTTTTAAATAACTTATGATTAGAGGAAGATAAAAAAAAAAGTTTGTATAATTTATTAATAGTTTTTACGGTATTAAAATATATTTTTACAGAACTAACTAATAAGATACATTATTGCTATAAAAAAATATGAATGCTGATATTTTATTTTCATAAATAATAAATATCTTTAGTACAAAAAATATAAGACAACATTATTATTGGACATTTGAAAATAATATTTTTTTTATAATATGTATATGATAAAAACAATGTTTTGGAGTATAGAGTTATGAAATTCTCAAAAATAACATTCTTTCTAGAAATTATAAACTCTATCATTTAAAATAATTGGGGATAGACAACTTTAAGTACAAATACAATTTTATTTTATACTGAATAGTATCTCTTCCCACACAAAATACAATTGTAATTTATTTGTATATCAATTCAATAGAAATATAAAAATTGTTTCAATCAATAACATTTTTCTGAGTAAAGTTTCTGATTCTTTTTATATAAGGAAAAAATGTTAAGAGCAATAGACATTATGTAAAATCAATGTACATTTTACCTAAAGTTCTGCTTAGAATCTATCAAAGATTTGAAGTTTGCAAATTTTAGTTTGTTTTATTAGTAATTACAATGACATATTACTTAAGGTTTTGTGTGTTAACACTAAGTATAGTAGAACAAATGTTTAGACCATTATTATATCTATACAATTTAATTTGAAACATATATATGGTACATTAAAAAAAAAGATTAGTTTTGGATGTCCCAGATGTTTCCAACTACGCATTAAAGTTCAATTCTCTGTCAGGAAGAAATAAACTTCAAACAATATTTTCTAACCTTTGTTATGATTTAAGTAACTTCAAATTTTTGTAATACTTTAAATGAAAATGGATTTTTAATAATTTCTATTAATATACTATATTTACCATACACATTTTACAATTTTAATTTTAAATTCTTTAAAATGCAGTAAAAATGTATTTATATATGTTATTATACAAACTACAATTTCAAAATTGTAAAATATATTAAAGCTATTAATTAAACGTTGTTCAATTTAAAGTAAAAACATTGAATTATTTTACTTATATTTTAATACAATGTTTAATATTATGATTTAAAAATGTAATATAAGGTTACTTAATTATGTTTATTACTAAATTAGATATATTTTTAAAATTTTATTTTATTTGCAATGTTTTATTTCAATCATAAATAAATTATCTCTTATGTTAATGGTTTATTATTTTTCTTTTTTTCTTGTAATCTCAATTTATACAAATAAATATAATACCTATATAAAATGTATCATAAAAGGCGCTCTACAAAAATAAACATTATTTTTAGAACAATACACGTCATAGTTTTTGCCAAAGTATACAAAATGAGATGAGAACTCAACCCATCAAATGCGTACATTTCAAAACTTATTTGCATAAGTTTAGCAGAATAAAGCTAATTTTAATCTTGCAAATTAAAGTTTGGTATAATTTGTAATCATCAACTTTCTAAAATAATTCTTAATCTTTCTTAATACTTGTAATTTTCCATGGTTTGAAAGTTATTTAATTTGGTCATAGAAAAATATATTTTAATCAGAAATACCTATGCATAAATTAACCAAAAAAAAAAAAACAGAATTTATTTCAATAAATTACATTTTATAATTATATAAATGTTTTATAAAAATTACGCTTAAAGTTGTTATATAATTAAATATTAAAATATTAAGTTACCAATTTTGTTTTATTTGATGTAGTTTTCTACATTTTAAAAAGCTATTCAATATTATATATTTTTTTTCATACTTATCAATAAATATATTTATATTTAACATTATGCACTTATACCCGTCAACCCCAATTCAGTTTGCTGACTTTATTATTAGATTACTACTGAGTGTCTTGAATACAGAGAAAATTTCACATAACAACAATATAATAAACATATTAAATTATGTGCATAATGTATTATAGTAGTGATATTCATAGATAGTGGTTACATTTTGTGGTTATATTGTTTAATTTTGAACTCAAGTATAAACCGTCGGAATAGGGTTTGAAATTATTCACCAATACATACCTGTTTTAACAAGAAAATGGGTTAACAAACAGGGATAAACTTGTACATGAATCTCGTTAATTTAACGTGTTAATTAAACAGTATTTTTCAGATGGTTAACTCTGGAAATTTTGGTTAAGCCTTGGATCAGAAGACTATTAGAAATGACTAAAGAAAATGAATCATAGTTATTTCCGTTGTAAAGTATAATTTATTATATTTTTCTATTTTAACTCAACCTTTATTCAAATAAAAACAATTTAAAATAATACAACTTATTTAGTCATTAATTATTCCACTGTAAAAAATGTGTGTACAGTTATTGCATTTCGCGTAATAACATACAACAACTATAAGATAAAACTGTATAATAACATCATAAAATAATATATATTATTTTATATTTAAATATGTATTACAATCTATTATACATAATTATACAAGAACTATCATAAAAGACAAAAAATAAACAAGGTTATGTTAAACACTTGAAGAATAGACCATTCAGTGACAAAGCTTTATTAGAAATGATTAATATTTATAAACAAAATATAACTACGGACAAACATTAGCAATGAATTTATAAAAATGAGTATATATTCCTATCTGTTTTTCAACAAATATGACTTATACTTACTATAGGTAACTAATGCCTATTATGGCTAATACCCATATAATAGATATAATGATCTTATCAACTGAAAACACTAATGAAGCAAATCATTATTTTCACTGTCCACAGAGAAATCAACAAAATATACTGCGATGGAACAAAAAAGTTACCCAATAATATCTACTTCAAAAGTATATAATACTATAGCAGTATAGCCTTTTAAACTTTCAAATCATAGTACCTGACATCATTTAATGAGTTTATGAGTACACCATTTTGCAGTACTCGGGTGTATTGAAATAGTATTTGGTGTAATGATGTCAATATGTCATACTAACAAAAGCGTAGAAATAAAATAATATAATAATATACTAAAGATAATATATTATATACTTTTAGATTCTGAACAGAGTAATATATTTTTTTTTCTGTCGTTATGTTTTAGAGCATTAATGAACATGTACTTCCATATTCAACTTTATGAGTAGTTTCTGCTAGAAAATTAAGTATTATAGGTATTTTAAAATGAACAATAACTGAAGAAAATTCAAATTTTTTATATTAATTGAAAAAACTATAAATTAAATTATAAAAACACCAACATGGACTTTAAACACTTTACAGACATTTAAAACGTTTATTTTTAAAAAAAAATCTACTTATCTCGATAAGATTTATTTTTTATATCAAAAAGCTTGAAAATATAATACATTGATTCTCCATAATTTGTTCTTACAATAGTTAGAAAATATTAAAGATACAAAGTAATAAACCAGTTTAAATTATTTATTCAATACATTCACAACTTTTTATGTCAAATAAGAAGCGTACATATATAATATATGATATGGAATTATACAAATACTCATAGTCATAATCATTTTTTATAAATTTAAATATCATGTGTTCTGACTTTAATTATGTCAAAAATCAATTAATATAATAATTAATAATATACCATAGTTCCAACCCTAAGCGACACTACAAGTCAAACTAGCCAGGTAAGGTTAGGTATTGGCATCAGAATTGATACAGATGAGGTACATAATAATATATGATATAAAAAATAGTATTTAAAAAACTAAAATACCGGTTTTGTGGTTTTTTTCCCGAAATGTAGTGATGGAAACGACAACTATATATTTGTATCCCTATTTATAATAATAATACATAATATAGGATACATAATATTAGCTTCTTTTACCTGATGTAATTATTAATAAATTATAAGAAATAAGAATTTAGTATTCTATTAAAATCAACAAATGAAAAATAATTTGAATAATAGATAACAATATTATGATGTTATAAAACTTCTTTATTATAAATTAAAATAAACATCAATGTGGTTTTTTATTAACATTTGATATCATAACATATTTTCGGGACGCAGTTGGATTATTAAAAAAGGTATACTGGGACGCAAATAGGCTATGGCCATTTTTTGAACCTTTTTTGCAGGATGCAACTCGCCTACTGATAATAATTTCAGACTCGAGTAGTAGGCACCGTTTTCATGTACTTTAATGTTGACACAGTATCCGAACCGCAAATAGGCTGTTGGCATTTATTATATTATTAGTATATTTTCTTGGAATTCAATATAAATTTTGAATATATTTAAATATTTTGTGGTTGTATACGAACTGAGTTCCAATGTAACTTTTTATAACGAATTGAGTCCCGGGTTGTTTTAGGATTTACAACAATTGAGTCCCTTGACATTTTAGGTATAATACTAATTGAGTCCATAATTTCATACTGAGTCTCGTCAAACTTTAAAATAAAGAAACATTTTCTTTTCCATTTTTATAGACTTAGGACTATATTTGTCAAAATGTAATACAAGATCCACGTAAATTTTCTTGTATTTATAAAAGCTATAAAAATACATATAAGCAATTTATTTTTATAAGCATTTGAATTACAAATTTATACAAAATTACGAAAATTTACAAATTACAAGTATTTTGCAGTAAAAACGTATTAAATATTCAATTATTAAAGGTAAGAATGAATATATAATATAATGTTCATCGTAAGTAGTTCATATATATATATATATATATATATATATATATATTAATGCCACGCGACATTATTCCCACTGTGCCTGGACAGTTGATTTTCAATTTTACTCAAAATAATCCTCGGATTCAATTAGTATATTTTTAGATTCCAAACACCGGATTCAATTAGTATATTATGTGTCGTGTGTACCCGAGAAATAATTAGTATATTATTTTTTTCCCATTCAGGTATATGAATATGTATGGACTCAATTAGTAGACAGTGCATTTTATAAGTATGATTATTATAAAAATAAAAAATACTAATATCTAAGTATATTAAATAATAATGTAAGAAACAAAGCCCAGAGTATTAATTGTAAACACCTATGGGAAAATTCTTCTACATTTCATTAAAAAATATACAAATTTGAATACTTAATAGTTTTTTGACTAGGGATTAGTTTCGCCTAAGGCTTCAATCATTTCCGTGGGATTCTCTGACCTGTTTGCCGATCAAACTAAAACTAAGAGGTCCGTAAACAAAAATCTGTATTGACTGATTTATTTTTAAACTCAGCCTTTGTAAATTACATTTTAATAATATGTAAATATTAGGTAATTAATATGTTAATAGTAGTATTAAATAACAATAGCTCTGAATTCAGTATTAATATAATATTATACCGCGGTCGCAATACGTATTTTCGATACAGTACTACAGTAATAACAGTAGTATTATGCGGTACAATATAACATACACATATTATTATATATTATTGTTGTAGGGAAAATTTGGCTGCGGAAAATGCGTTAAGCATACCAATGCCAATGTTCAATATGTTTGTATTTCAGTGGACTTAGGTACCAATAAACCGCAGAACAGTTAACAGAGTATAAAATAGTGCAACACCAACAGTTGTTATCGACAATCTACTTGTCAGTTACGGATTTACGGTAGTATCTACCTATATAAATATATATATATATATATATATATATATATATGCTTCAGAAGTTTATTTTGAGAGATTAACACCGGTGAACCGTACCTAATTACAGCCCAAAGGTAATTAAAAAAAATATACAAAATAAACTTTACACATAAGTATTTTGCTAGGTACTTTGTGTAATAGTTAATGGAATTTATAGTTGTATAACTTGTATAATATTGTACAAGTTAGTGTTCGTTAAAAAAAAAAAAACTCGTTGCTGATACTCGTCCTTTATAGAAATAAAACAAAACTAATTGTCGTATCACGATTTGTTTTGGAAAAATCAAATCTTCGATTATCGTTTTGAAAGAAACCGTTTTCAATTAATTTAAACACTTTTACTAATTCTTAAAAAAAAAACAAACTAATTTAATTACTGTGTTTTCAAAAATGCAATGCGTATACGTACATTTTAAATTTAGAGCGATGGATGTACTAATTTCACAATAATACTAGTGTGTGTTTTTTACTATAATGAATACTGTTATATTATTATGTTTTAGATCAAAAACATTATTGGCGGAAACATAAGAGTTTAACGTATATTATTTTATTTTATACACATAATATGATATTTTTAAATGCAATGTTTTTGGAAAAAAATAGTTCTTCCTACTGTATTACTAATAGTAAAATAAATTACTTTACATAATAGCAAGATAAAAAAAACATAACTTAAAAATATATACTTAGTGATATAGGCAGATAGATTTCTGCTCAAAATAGTTTTTTTTTTTTTATATATAAGTTTAAGGGTATACTATCATTGAATTCAAATTTAACACATCAATCACACTGACCCACTCGCCACCTACCGTACAACAGACAGCATCCACTAACACGTTTTTTTCTTTTTTTTTTTTTTGAATAATCATTAATGTCTGAAGTAACGTAAAACATCTCCCCTCTACCAATTGCGATGGTGGTGTAATGGTCAGCATAGTTGCCTTCCAAGCAGTTGATCCGGGTTCGATTCCCGGCCATCGCATATATTTTTGCATTGTAAATATTTTTGAATTGCAAATAAATGGCTTAGTATAATGTATTACGTCTAAAAGTAAATAATTTAATATAATCAATGAATATTTAAGTATTATAACATCACCATTAATTGTTTTTTTAAATATATTATAATTGTATTAAAGTAGGTATATGTTAGAAATTGTTTCTTAAATTCAAACCGAAACGAGAAACATACATTACTTATATTAGTATTTAATATGTCAACAACTTTTTTGGTTTTTAACATTCAAAAAGGTAAAAAAGTATGTCATGAAAATAATGTAAAAAAACCACGTATAAAAATGAGATCTTAACGTTTCATTATCTATACAGTATACAATATACATACCTATATTATATTTTTTCGTTATAAGAAGATTACGGATGGTATTATAGTATTATACTTCCATTCAAATAAAAGTATAATGTATCTATTACTGCATATTATTTGACACGTTAAAACGCGTGACACAGTGATGACGCTATAATTTATCTATAACGCGTTATTCATTTATTACTATTATACATGCAATACATGAATTCTGATCTAATATTAAAGAAAAATTCTTATTGCTCGAATGCGTTTTAAATGTTCAAATATGTGTTCCTTTTTGCTTTAAAACAAACTTCTATTCATAAAAAAAAAAAAAAAAATACAACAAATATTAACAACCATTATACTTTTACCGCTTCACACAGAGCGTAAATATCGTGCTCGTGGCAGGCGAAAAAGACGCAAAAGAAGAGTGAACATCACTTACATTACAATATATATTATCATATGACTCGGTAATGGTAAATGTGTTAAATGCATAATGCATATTATATTATATATTATTATACATAGATAACACGGAGAACACGCGTATTACGCAATCGAATGCCTGCTACTAAATTAATCATGTATAATATAACATTATATATTTTATACGATAGGTATGCCAGCATATATGTATATGATTAGTTCCGTTTCGCGCCTATTATATTTGCTTTTGGATAATGAGCGGCGAGAAAAATATAATTCAAAACGGGACCTAAGAATATACCCTTACAGAGTATTAAGGGTAACCTTAGGATCTTTCACTATAACACTCAATGTAGATGATTTTGATACGATGTATTCCAATACTAAGTCATTTTGAACGGAGATAATGGCGGTATACCTACAGGCTACAGGTTAGGTATGATTTTTATAACATCTAAAAATATTTATTATTCGTATTCCCATAATTTTATTTTTATATTATAGCAGGCTGCAAAATTATGAAAACATTGAAATTGAAAAAAATATTATTACAATACACGATATTATATTATAATAAATATTTATTTTCAAGTGACGTAATCAACTGCACTATGGCGGTACTTCCTACTGCTCAATTTGGGTTTTATAGACCGTTGGAATAAGGTAGAGTTAACTTTAATATATTATGTAAAAGTGAATCGACTTAATAAAAACTTAAAGGTTGGAGTGTTGTCTTTTAGTATTAAACTGAATTGACTTATTATAAAAATTTAATATAAATTTAAAAATATAATCTATATTTTTACGTATGTGTTTACGATATTTTAATTTTAAATAAGTCATAAATATACAATAATATATTGAAATTTAAAAATGCTCATTACTTGATTAAAAATTAAGTTATTGAAAACAACTAACGTATTAACACAGATAATATTTTTACCGTTATATTTTATAATAGGTCAACTCGCTTTAATAACATTAAAGCTAACAACACAACGATATACAAAAGCTGAACGCCAGTTTACTTTATCTACGTTGTACATTTGTAAGACGGTGATAATGCGTGTGGATATTGTAACCTATGAATACAATTCGAGATTCGAAAGAACACTGACTAATTACAACCTAGACCAAACATAATGACAGAGACGCATCAACGCTTGAAAAACATTTTTAGATTCTGAGCGGAACGATGAATGTATTGATTTTACCTGCAATAGTATGTGGTTTGTGTGTATGTCTTTGAACACGATAAGAAGTCGATAAAATGCTTTGTTCTTCAACTTTGAAGGTAGTTTCAAACAGTAAAATAGATTAAAAGTGTACTTTAGAGTAGTAAAAATTAAAAATGTTCAAAATAATTGGGAAAAACAAACAAAAATCTAAGGCAAAACTGCAGGAATCTAACCTTACGTGAAACCAGTATTTGACAAAATCGATGTTATTTGTGTATGTGTGTGTGTGTGTGTAATTTAAAAACGAAAACCTTAGGTATTTTAAATGTCCATCAAATTTTAATACTATTCTTTCTTACGTATAAAATAATATTCAAAATATTTTGACCTTTAAGAATTGTTTTTAGACATTTGAAATTTACTTTAGTTTTTTTCTATAGGTTATCTATATGCATCTCTAGATAAACATACTTTAGATTTTAACACGAAATTCTTCATAAGTTGGTTATTTACCAATTAAGAAATACCAAAAATGTATTAATACAATATTTTTTATAAACGTTTAAAGTAAAAAGTTTGAAAAAATTTGTATAAGGTTTAAAAAAATTTAAAAATTATTTTATTAGGTTAAATTTTTTTTATATCTAATATTTGGAATTTAATACAAGATTCCTTGTATAGTTTTTCTACCTAAAACGAAAATAAAAAGTTCACCTGAGAGTAACGTTCATTTTTTATGACGTTTGAAGTTCAAATTTTTATTACCTATATTGCTTATTTATTCATAAAATAACTATTTCTCCTCAAACGATTATTTTTATATCGTAATTCGTAATATTCAAAAATAAATAACCGTAGTAGATACTTTACATTTTCATACTATTTTTTTTTTTTAATATTTTGACTTTTTGAGATATTTATAAGTAATTGAAATTAAAAATATTTTATTTTTCATAAATAACGATAAAAAATCATCAGCTAGGATAAAATTCTTGAAAAATTAAAACAAATTATAAATATTAATAGTCTACTGTAATATAATAGTAAAATGAATTACTCTATAGAAATATAAAATAATATTTCATGATACAGGTTGATAGATTTCTTCACACAGTTATAAAAAACGATTTTTATAGATATTATAATAAAATATAATAAAACATATTATACTGTCTCCGCTAAAAATCATTTTTCGTATACAATGGTATATCATTAAGTTCAAATTTAACACTTTTTAAATTCCTAGGCATATTTGTTTCTGAGTAATAATAAGCAAATTGTTTTCTGGCGTGCTCCATAAAGATATTTTTATTTCAAGTCCGCTTTTGCCTAGCCTTGATTACGCTTAATTACAGATCCACTCATAAATTATGAGACTATGGACAATAGAACTGGAAAGTCTACAGGGATATTATGTCTCTGTATTTAAACATTTCAAACTAATTTTCCCTAACATCCCGATTTGTCCATAGACTGAGGTACTAGAATCTAGATTGTAGTCAACCACAAAGTCGTATATAATACTGTGGTGAATCAAAATGTTCTAATTTTCCGGCTCTCTCCGTTTAACTCAATAAAAATCTTATATCAGTAATAATAATTAATAATAATCAATAACAATTATCTATCTTTTAAAAATATTTTCCTAAATAAATCAGTTTTAAGTTTTATTTTTAATAATTTACACTGGCACCTTATTTTTGTAATTTACTATGCATTTATGTCTCGCATATGGATGGCGTAAGTACTATACTGTTGATAGTATTATTATATTACTAAATAGGCGTACTACAACACGAGAGCGTTCCGAATTTTTGATTATTATTAATTATTAATACTAATATAAAGGATACGACGTATTATTTACCATGTGCCTTTGTCTTTGCAGACATCGAGATTTCGTAGGTTCGAATAGGCGAGTCGTATATAATATTATATAATGTTATACCTGCGTAAATCATAATATACTGGTCAGTTCCATAGTCCGGTAGGACTTTCGTGTCGTAAGATACCTAAATCATGTCATTTTGTTTTGTACGTGGGATAGTAAAATTATGTTATGCATATCCTCATTTTACATCTATTTTGAATAATCATAAAAATTATAGAGTAAACTATTTTTTATGATTTGTTTTTTTTTTCGTGATAATTTCATAATAGGTAAAAATCAGTCTATTGCTTAATACTTAAAATAGGTGCTTGCTATATTACTCATTGTTTGTTGTTTATTGATTTAAATATTAATAGTGCATTTAATATTACAGCGTACTGTATAATATAGGTATGTTAAATGCATCCATATAACAGAATTATGTTCTATATGCATAACGATTAAAAACGATATACGTTTAAAAATAGGAGCAAATTCGTTTTTATAGTCTATACTTTATTACTTTATTATATTATGTCTTTTTTTTTTTTGTAGTGAATGTATAAGGGTGATTCTTAATTATATATTTTTTTCTATGATTAATCCTGGCTGAATTACATAATGAGTAATAACATTTGGCCAAAGAATTTTTGTTTTTCGGAAACTCGCCAGTGATTTGATATTTTTACTACGCTTAAATATAAATATATATATATATATATATATATATATATATATATATATATATGTATATATCTGTACCATATATTTACTACCATAATCGTAAATAGGTAACTACTATTTTTTTTTTTATATATATTATTAGGCAGTATTCCTGTTTGTACAAGGATTTCTTCTGTTTGATATTGTTGTTGTTATAATAATTTATTGTTTATGAATTTCCACTTAATATTAATTAATTTTTACTGTTGACTTCTTGGCAAAGGAAACATAAATTACCATAACGATTGTTTTTATTTTTTGATGTAGAATATACATATATTATAGTGATATTATAGTCATATCTCACGTAATTAATTATAATTTAAAAGCATTAAAAGTACTTTTTTTTATAAAATTAAAAATATTTGTTTATTATTTTTTAATTTATTATAATTTATAAAAATGTTATAAAGCATGACAATTTAACATAAGATTCCTCGTAGTTTTATCTACAAAGATTGAAAAAAAAGTTGAACAAATTACATCAATTTTTTATGAACGTTCAAAGTTAAAATGATGACTACGTTAATTATTCAAAAGTAAATAACGATTTCTCTTCAAGCTATTTTTGTTATTTTATTATTATTCAATAAAAATTAAATACAAAAAGGTAAAACCTTGTAAATTTATTTTAATTAATATATCTTATGTACAGTAAAATGTAAAGGCTAATTCTAAGTTATTTAAGATATTCTAAATTGTTTTTTATTCTATAACTGTTGAAATAACTTTATATTTTTGATTAAATAGCTTAAAAATGTATAAATTATTAAGAGATTCTTCATATGTTGTACTTATAACAACTAAGTTCAAATTTTGATAAAATTTGATGTTTAAATGAAACATGACAATTGTTTTCTGTAATATCTTAGTTATTTTGTTATAATATTCAAAATTATTATAATAGCACCTAATTATAAAAAATTATTTTTGTATATTATTACAAAAATTATTTTCCTAACACAATAATGTTTTCAAAATATTTTGATTAATTTTAAACTTTAATTTATATCACTTGTTTATCTAACCTATTCACATCATTCTATAATATAGTATTATGGTTTAAAACTTTGCACTTTAATATTAAAAGCAATCATGTAATATCATAATTAAGTCTCATAAAAATGTATAATTATATTATAATACCTTTAAGCAATATTTTTAGTTTGACATAATATTTTAAATATATTTGTTTAAATTTAAAATATTAAAAAATGAATAAAAAAATATATTGCGATGGCCGGGAATCGAACCCGGATCAACTGCTTGGAAGGCAACTATGCTGACCATTACACCACCAACGCAAGTGCCCTAGGCTAAATAATTAAATAATACTTAGTACCAGTATTATTGTAAGCAATTACATTAATTTAAGGTGATTATAATATTATATACATAAAAAACGGGATAAACAATTTTACTTTGATTCTAAAAAAAAATATGTTTTCATTGTTTATCATCAATTGACAATCGTTATACAATAACTATATAACTATATTAATTATTATTTATAAATGTAGGTAACCAAAGTTATTAATATAACTATTAACCTTTAATTACTTTGCAGGTTTAATTGAAGATTAATAGAATATAAAGATATAAAAATGTTATTTTGTATTGTTTTGGTGTAAATATTCTGTAAATTTTTCTTTTACGCACATGTAATAATACGGAGATTACAGGATTAAAACAGAACAAAATGAGTCCCGTCCGAAATTAGTAAAGACATATATAATAAATGGAAACCACCATTTTAAACTTACTTGTTTTACCTGATTTAGTGATTTATAATTTATATACATAGGTACCTTTACTCATAAAATATACTGACTTAATGATATAGGTACATATTAATATGAACAATTTAGTACTTATTTATATTATACTTAGTAAATAGTTATAAATATTTATAGTTAATAAATAATAATATTGTTTGATTTATTAAAAGAGTTTTTGTAAAATATGAAAACGATAATGTTTTATGTTTATAACACGTGGCGTCTACTGTGTCTAGACTCGTAATTTGCCATGTTATATATAACAATATACAATATACAGCATACACAATATGCTACATGTATAAACGTAATACACGGAAACAAATATCAACATAATATTTAAATATTTAGGTACTTACAATTAATATAATATATAGTTATAGGTACAAATGGTACAATAATATGATGATGTTGCTAATGTGCGTCGTAACTCCGCAATAATATTATAATACCTATTCGATCACTCGATTTTGTAGTATTTTTGTTCCACAGTTCAATATATAAAATATAATATAGTATATATGTGCGAAGATGTTTATAAGTAATATAGTTACGCATATATATTATAGGAAATTCGGATTGTTTGTATTACTGTTTTATCTCTATGAATTATGATGTGTATCTACTATATACTATATAGTAGTATTAAACAAATACATAAATGTGGTATGACAATCTTAAAAATATGTCATGGTGGGGGGAGGGTGGTTACGTCTAAATCCTTCCTGTATAATTGCACCACTTGTATCTACTGACTAATAATAAGTACTGCAGCTTTATTAATGTAATAATGTTATAGTACATTGTAACGCGCAGAGCACTAATAACTATTGTGTAGTAGAAAATATAAAATTTGCAGTTAACTTGACGAATATGAACGTTTTGTCGCTTTACTGAATTATTAGCTAAACTAAGTTAATGAATAGTAGAACACATAATTTGAAGTTTAAAAATGAAAATAGCTAATATTTTATTAATATTTTTGTTCACAATTATTGGTTGACCAAAATTAACTAACTTAATCTATGTACCTATGTTTTCGTTTATTTATGAGGATACCTATTCAGTATTATATATTATATAATATTATTGTCGAATGTCGTCCTTTGACTCTCAGTGACTCTGTAATTTCTAAAAACTCTTGAGGTATTTACTTAATTATTATTAGTTTAAAATAAAATATACAATATTGAGAAGACGATGAATCCCCAACAAGTCACTGTGAAATAAATTATTAATGTGTACAATACAGTTGAGACGAATCCTACCAATATGTAGTTGATACGTATATTTAGTATATGTCCAAATATTGATAATTTATAATGAATATAATATATTATTAAATTATATTAGTGTGTTACCTACTTTTTATTATTGTAGTTGGTATATTAATGTAGGGAAGATACTAGAAAACGATGTTATAAATAATCGTAAATGGTGTATAATATATGGTGTAGTATATATTATATCAATTATGCATGGTTTTAATTATGTTTTACCACTAAAACAGATTTTATTGCATTCAACATTTAGGATATCAATAGAAAACCATAAATTACACACATTGCTTGCAGTCGATCTATAATAATATGATTCATTGGACATTGGTACAATACGCGTTGAGTAGGTATATGATATTGTCTAAGATGTAGTCTAATGATGGGGAAATAAACAGTGGTGATAAATAAAAGAAAGAATGCGTTATTTGATTGAGCCATACATATGGACACATAGTGGAAATCATGCGGAAATAACAAGAATCAAACAACCCTTCACAAAGAATTCTTAAGGATATATTTGAATTTCTATCCTTTTTTTATCAAAAGAAATGAAATCGAAAAAATTGTTCTCAATAATTCAAACATAAAACTACTATTATAACTAACTATTATAACTATATAATATATTCTATATTTTTTTTTTTATAAAAAAAAGAAATATTTGATTTTAATATAGATTATTATTTATTAAATAATTTACATTGAAGATACACACTTCTTATAAAAATAAATTTACAATTTAAAAATTCAGTTGTTGTATAAAATATATTATTACTGTAGATAGATACATACTTTATTGGTATAGGTTAGGTGTTATCATTATTGTTGATTAATTTTTTCACATTTTTTGAAATAACACCAGAACTTGTTTGGTCATACGATGATATTAAATGTATAACTACTATAACTAGTTTGTACACATTTTACCTATCTATATCGATCTGGGAACTGATAATCATCGATAAAGAGTATGGAAATATTAAATTCCCTACAAATAATACGTCTCGAGAACTTGAGCGTGAATACATATATTTTGTTACTCTAACCTAACTATATTTACTGAACATGGATTTAGAAGTTTTCGAAGTTTTCGAATTGCAACGTGAAAATGTTTGTATTTTATTTTTTTCGTTGTCCTAAGTCTGTTAAGAAGAAGGAAAATGTATGTAGCTACTTTTAAACAAATGTTAATTATTAACAATTAGTAATAAAAAAGTATTAACATGCAAGGTGACTAAAAGGTAACTGTGCGCAAACCATTTGGTTTAAGGCTCAACTATTCCCAAAATAGTGGTAGTTTTGTGCGTAAATAAGTTGTTTTTTTAGTTTTTAGAATATGTGCGCAAACTCGTTAAATTAACCAGTCTAGGAAATATTGTTTGTCTTAAAAATAATATTTTTGAACATTACGGAATTCGATATTACACGTACAATTATCAATATTAATAATCTAGTGTGTCGTCGGAGGCAATTCGAGTAAAAAAAGATCACCTACCTAAATTTGGAAGGCAATTCGAGTGTCACCGATTTTACAAGATACATACTTGACTATGGGCCTATAGTATAGAGCATACTTAAAAATATGAAAATAACGCTTGCTAAGTCAGAGATTGGCATGTAAACTTTCTTGATTTTCAATTTTTAGAAATGTATTAAGTGTATGCAATATATATGTATAATGTATTTTATTTTCATTTTCATTTAGTGAGAAAGATCTCTGAAACCGGAGAGCGGATTTTATTGTTAGGGATCTTGTTAGATTCACATTGGCTAGGACAGTGCAAGTGAAGATTTTCAGAACTTTATATTTTATAGTTAATTCACTATAGAGCTTCAGAAAAAATTAAAATACATTTTATTGGGAGTTTTTTATGTTTTTCAGCTTTATAGCTTGTGGTGCTGTAGTGCGTTAACGATTGAATCTACCACGCTAAATGAAAATCTAGCAAAAAATAACTATTTTTTTAACTTTGAAAAATTAAATAATTTTTTTTAAAAATATTTAATCTCACATTTTGTATTTACTTGATAATCCATTTTTAATGAGCTATCAATCAACTTTTTAGCTATAATAGTTTTGGAGAAAAGTTAAAAAATAGAAATTTTAGGATTGTTCACGCAGACGTTTTTGTGGATTCAAATCCTTATACCGCTTGGGTGTGATATCGGATCTCTCTCTCATTAATATTTTTATTATAGCTAGCTTAATTATCCACCTATTCATTACAACTGAGTTACATTTTTATAATTTTCCTATTTAATAAAAATTCAGACTTTTTTCATTTCAATTATCAAGAAAGTAAAAATTGAAACTAAAAACTATATATTACTTAAATATTCGATAAATAAGGTATATTATTCAAAACATTATTTTTTTAAAGTATTTATAATAATATAATCTGCAGATAATTTATATATTTGTTTCACATAAATAATAGAGTTTAGTTAAGTATTTTTTTATGTAATCAAGAAAAACAATACTATCGATGAACACTAATACAATATTATATAGAAGATGATAAAATGACTCAGTTATTAATTAATCAGCAACAAACATCTATTAGGTTCATTTTTGTTATATGTTTAGTATTTTTCATTATAATATAAAGAGCCAAAAGCTGAAATTGACATATAATATAATTATATTTAGTAAAAGTACCTTATAATTAATTAATGTATAAATGTTTAAAATGAAAGGTTATCGACAAGATGACATTATTGAAAATGTCTACATCTATAAAAGAGTTTACATAAAAAATATAATTTTAGACCTATATACTTGTTTATGTATAAAGTAAAAATATATATTTAATTAATAAATAAAATTAATTAATCTATGGACAGTGGAGTGAGTGGACACATGTAAAATTAAATTTTCAAGCGATATATCTATAGGATTTCTCAGACTCTTGGACATTACAAAATATATCTACTTTTCAATGTAAATAAACGAAAATTTGAAGGACGTCATAACTCGTATAGGTACCTTTTATTTCAAACCATGGAATAAAATGATTCAAAAATCATAAAAAATCTCAAGAGTATGGTTTTTATTTATGAAAAAGGGCAAGTACGCTGAATTTCAATAGAACTAACGGTTAAATATATGATTATTAAAAAAAAAACTGTAAGATAATTGTTTATTTTGTATAATTGAGGATTATTTTATTAAAATGCATATTCATCTACTGTAACTGCGGTTAATACGCATATTTATAATCGAACAATGTAATTCCTAATCGTATTCTGGCAATCGGGCCGTGTATAGAGTGAATAGATGCTTGAGAGAATTCCACTTTATCGTACGTAATATTTGAATGTTCTCAACCCATCAGATCGCTGTACACACAATTTAATAATAATAACTTAATAATTAACAATATTATGCACGTCTAATACTCGAATATATGTATGCGTGCGTCCGCAAATTTCCGGGTGCGTTCACATAATAATAATATCTATTCAGAAAACCGCAATCCCTTGCAACACTGAAGCCTAAATCTGAGCGTGTGGTGAAAATGAATTTTTCTCTTGTCAGTGCCGAACATGATGCTCTTCAAATATCTACACGAATATACACCACCTGAAGGAAATTGGTTGACGATCGAGATAAAAATGATTTACGGCTGAGGTGATATGGGTGAACTTTACTGTACTTCATACTTAAGAGTTTCCATTGTTTTCTTTTACTCGTGTAGTCGTGTACTCTGAACTAGTCAGGCTAACTATTATAATATTTTATGTGATTAATATGTAATTATTTGATCATTAATAACATGTGTATTAACCGTATGTATAATCACACTTAAGTAGCATTATTTCAAATTTGTTTAAAATAGTGATCAATTATTGTAAAGTTGTTTAAAAAAAAAAAATCGAAATTCGTCCAATAACTTATCTAATATGATTTTTAAAATCCTAAGCTCTTCTTATCGGAAAAAAATATTATCATAATATGTTTTATTGTATGGTCTATATGATATAAACATGTTTAGATATATATTCAATTGATGTATAAGATGAGTAAATTAAATATAAAAAAGTTGTTAACTTTTAAATATCTTTATTTTATTTATTTTTAATTTTAATTTATTCTTCAATAAAATATGATTGAATTATTGAAGACTAAACATGTTCGAGTGTGGACCCATAAGTTCACAATTTAAATAAATTCAATAACTACTAAATACAAAATTAAAAGATTATAATTTGCAATAAACATTTTCACACAACTAAAATATCAGTATAGATAAGTATCTATATGTTTTTTCTTTGTTTATATAATATAATATTATGTAGTATTGTGTAAAAAATTGTCTAATTAAATAATACATATTAATAAATTTATCAATAATTACTAAAATAAATTAACTAATATTACTTATTAGTAAATAATATAATAATCCTACACATTTATTGTGAGTCTGTCGTCTATATTTTGTTCCTGTAGTAACCAAAGTGTGATTTTTTTCTAAGGATCTTGAAAAAGTTGCTTTGTTTTAGTTCTAATGGTAATATATTGTAAATTTTTGGACCAATACATAAGTATGTGGATCGTGTTCATTTTTTGTGTGTAGTTGGTACTTTAATATTAGATATTTGTCGAGTATTATGTTCATGTTCAGTTTTATAAGTTAGGTTATTTTTAATTGTATTAATTACTGAAGCTTTATAAAATAATATTTTTACTGGTAGTACATTCATATCATTGTATAAGTATTTTGTGTGGTATCTCGAGTTTTTAGAATAATTTTTAGTATTTTTTTTAATGGATCAATGGTTGTTTCAAATGTGGTAACTTCCCATATAGAAATATCATAATTAATTATGGATTCTATTAATGCTTGATAAACTAAACTAATTATTTTAAAATTCTAAAATATCTGTTAAATTTTTAAATGCATACATTATTTTTCTTAATTTGTTCGTTACACATTTTATGTAGTCATTCCATTTAAGATTATAACACATTTCTATACCTTTCTATATATAACTAATATAACCTAATACAGTGAATAAAGCCAATCTCACTAATCTTCAGTCTATAGAGCGGCTTTAAAAATTATACGAGGATAAAATCCATATATATTCCTTCGCCCAAAATCAAATTATGCCACCCTTAGTAAAATTAACGTTTCACATTAATAACATGTGGTGGTACTAACTTATAATAAAATATCGATTTTTACACATTTCAGTTTTTTATTTAAATAACACTGAAATATTAATATTTAAATTTATTTGTTTAATATATTAACAATATTTTTATGGTTATTAAATTATTTTTACTCTAAAACTAAAAAAAAAATTTGCAGAATTTGGCAAATGTATATTTTAGCATTGATATTTGTGGAAAATAGTCTATACTGTCTATAATATACAAGAAAGGTATTATATGACTTGTCTCGTACATACATATATATAAATATATTTATATTAATTAATATTAATAAACATTATTCAATAAATATATGCTATATTAACACTTTTTAACCTACATAAATATGATTTATAAATGTGTGTATTTATTATTGTTGTAGACAACATCAACATGCCCTGAAGTATTTATTTATTTACTGAATTATTGAAAAAATTACTGATCCTAATTCCTAAAATAATTATATTATTATTATTATTATTATATAAGCTATTTTATACATATTTACTATTCGCACATTATGCATTTGCATTTTGTGTCGTATGACTCACAATTTAATATGTTCTTATGACCTTGCCATTTTTTCAATATTATCATTTAAATTTATGTGCTAAACTAAATTCAACATGTATGAAATTTATTTGAAAATTCAATTTTTAGGAAAAATCTTTTTAAACGGATCTATAATAATTATATTCACTTAATTACTATGATTTCGAGAAAGATTATTAAACAAAAAATATCCAGTTATAAATATCTTTTTTCATAATATGCTATATAAATCTGTAGTGTACTCAATGCAAGTAAGCTTTCAAATTTTACTTAAAGTGATTTATTTATTTTTAGATATAAGCTTTATGGAAAGGAAGGTCGTAGGTAAATCTGACAGTTGTAGTGTTGATCAAAGTAACAAATAACTTTAATGGAATAAATTATTACAAATACAAGCATTACCTATACACAGTACATATGCATAAATACTACATAATTTACGAGTAGATGCATTATATATATTTACTGCATAAAAAACAAAAGTTTGATAAGCTTATCATAAATAATAGATTAAAAAAAAAAAAAAATTAAGAACAGTAAATCTTATATAAATAAACTATAATAAACTGTTAAGATATGTTTGTACACTGTTTTACGAATAAATATTAACAAAGTAATTAAAATATTTTTAAAACACCATTAATAAATATGATAGACAACTATAGGTTAGTTGTAGGAAAAATTAAATCATTAGAATGTATAACATCATGAGTAAAATCGTTAGTTTTTAGAAGCTCAATTTGTCAAGCATTTTCATTTAATTGGATTATTATTTATTTATTTTTAATATGTAAATTATTGGTAATCAAGTGAATAATTTTATATATCCGATTGTAGCATTCAGGTTGACTGTATATCTAGTATCTACGTTAATTACGTATCTAAATCAATAATAACAATAATTAGAATTTTCTTGGGTATAAATAGCTTGCAGGGTCTACATTAATACATTTGAATAACTTTAAGTCTTTAAGAGCTTTACCAGTAAAATTAATAACAAAAAAATTGTTTTACTATAGTTTTTAAAAATATAAACAATTGGTTCAATATTATTCAATTAGAATCTATAAGAGAAAGACAAGGCATAAAATGACCCATTAGTCTATACAAACTGTCATAAATAATGAATCAAAAAATAAAAATAAAATATAAATATGTAACAATGAAATATGTGAAACAAATTATAATTAGTAAGTCGTATATAATATGAAAAATATTTTGAAATGACTTAATAGTAACTAATTATTACACGTAAAATAATAATAATGATAACATTTGTTTTTGTCAGACTTGATTCCAATTATTATTGTTATTTTCGTTGTTTTTTTTCGCAATTAAATTTATTTTTATTCTCTTCCATACTGTACATTTAAGTATAATTTCTTTATATTTTAATCTGATTATATCTATGTAAAAACTTATATTTTAAAAACTATTATTGTATAATCTTCAACACAAACAACTTAAAGGTTTTTCATTATAAACTCAAAGCATTTGTACCTACGAACCTACGCAATAAGTTTATAACAGATCAAAAGTGGACTCATCTATCGCAAACTTTAGGACTTGAATTTGTTTCATAGACTTGCTTTCGGAAAGTCAAATCAGCGAATTTTCATGGAATACTGGTACTAAATAAATATAAATTTATAAATAGCTTATATAAAATATAACGTGTATATAAAAACAAAACGCCGATTTTTTTCGAATGGTAAAACGATATTTTAAGGTACATTACACATAAAAAGTGTTACAGAGATGACAGAGTGTTTGACATTTAAAATAAAAATTATATACTATAATATAAATTATATGGAGATAACTTAAAATGTATAGCATTAAATTATTAAGTTCATCTGTATTTGATTTACCCTTAACAGTCGTATATTATTTTAGAGTATCGTGTCATTTAATTATTTCCCAAACGCGTTTGAAATTACATTTTGGATTTTCTTATATTTCTATTTATTAAAGATTGGAGGGAAAGACCATCAAATATATATTTGTTACAGTACCACGAAATATACCGTAGTACTTTCTAATATCTAGTGTAAAATACAATAATATATGTTTTTATTTGTTTAATGCACAGTCAAAAATAAAATATAATTTAAACAATAAATTGGAAATTGCTAGAAACTCTTTTATTTTAAATTACTTCTAGCGTAAATTACTACTGTTTATTTATTGCAATTCAACAATAATCACTAAGTATAGAATTCAATTTAGTTTATAGTAAACGTAATTTATTTCTTAACAAATTATTTTAATTTTTTAATTACGAATATATAGGAAGATGAATAAAAATTAATATATAAAAAATATTAACGTTTATAAAATATTTTTATCATAATTAGAAGTTATTACATATTACTTTTACTTTTTTAAAAGACGACATCGATGGATATTCCATATTTTTAAGCAAAATTTTTTTAAGAATTTCAATATACTACAAATTTAATTTTATTTGAGTTATAAATTATAACTTGTAAATATTTAAAGTATCAATATGAGTAGTGCACCAACACGTATCGGGAAATTTCTGAACATTCCCAATTCACTCATAAATCTAATTACATATTTTAATTAATTAATAAATAGTTCAAAATTAAATTGTTATATATACTAAATCTTATAAAACATTCAGGTTTTGAATATAAAATTAGAAATTTGCAACCATTCAATAAATTTGAAAAAAAATAAGAGTTTACTTTTAAAATAATAACCCTGTATAGAATATACGAATACAAATAGTTTTATTTTATTCTTTCATCAACTTTAGTAACAAAACATTAGGTTCAAAAATAAAGTGACTAAAAAAATTGACTTTCCATTACTTTTTCTATTAAATAAACAATTTTTACTTTGACATTTTCTCCATTAGGTATTGAAGTTTTAATTGAAAATTTCATACAAAATCATTATTTTCATTAAACATTTATATTTGTTACTTATAATGTGTTTTCTGTGAACATTTTGGTCTAAATATTACTATTAAATAAGAAATAAGTTTTATACAAAGTCAATTTTAGAATTAAAATTCATGTTGCTTTCTAATTTAAAATTATATAGATACGGAACTATGGAAGATATAATTTCTATATGTTTGCCTATGATACGGTTTTATCTATAACTACTTCTTTCTGTTTAGATTGCCGCGTTTGATTATAATAATATGATTATATGAAGTATTCATAAAATCTTAGTATCCACTACCTACCTATAATATCACTGTTAAATAAACACAGAGTGTCGTTGTTATATTGTTTAAGTTAAGGAAGTAAAAAGAAATATTTTTTCATTTAAACTATGGTTTTTAAATAATTTTATTGAAAAATGTTTAAAATTTAACATCTGACACTCGTTAAAAACTATCGAAGAAATTTCATTAAGCGTGGTTATTAAATAAATTTAAACGAATGGTTTTAACCGACCTCTGTTTAGATCGACTCTTTGGAATGCTCTTTGGAATGATTTATTAATATTATTCTACTATTTAAAATCATTTCATTTGGCTTACGTCATATTAGAATATGATATTATGATAAGAGTTATACTCTTACATAAAATATATTTAGATTTACTTTTATACACCAGGTAATTTAATTGTCAATCATAACTATTTTTATTAAAATTTAGGAAAGCTTCGATTAATGTAATAAGTTATAAGTTTATAACAATATAAAAATATAGAAATAAAGAAATGTTTTTATTATTATTTCTATATACTTAAAAAACACTTCTAATTTGTAAGTAATGAATTCCATGGACTGACTTAAAATTATTTAAGTTTAAACAAGTTATATGACAGAGTTAACAGCTACTCTGTGACTTTTACATAGCATCCTTGCTAACAAATTTCTCATTTATGTATTAATATCACGTAAACAAAATACAATACAAATACGAAATATGTTTTTAAGAAAATAGTTTGCGAAACTTAACCAAACCATGTGGGTAATTCATTATGGTATTTACGAGGATACACGTTAATTGAATATCCGTTAAGGCGTTAAATTTTCTTCTTAAAATGTCACACATTTTAATTATGAATCATATCATGAATATTAAATAAAATTTAATACTTCATAATTTTATGGCAAGTCTTAATTAAATTAAATAATTATTTATGTCTAAGAATATATTATCCATAAAATTTCAAACGTAATAAAATTATAAATTTGGTTCTTAAAATTGTAGAAGACAATATTAAAAATACGTAATAATTATACATTTCGATAAGATTTACAAAACATATGAATAAAACAGGTATAATAACCCTAAAATATATATATATTTTTTAAATTATTATTTTAAAACTTTACTTTTAGTGAATAAAAATAATATATATAGTATTTCTAAGACTAGATTATACATAATAAATTTAATTATACATATTAATTAAATTAAATATAATATCTGTGTATATATTGTAAATTTGTGTGCTAAAATTGTAATTTAAACAACGTACGCTTGAACAATCATAAGCCAAAAAGTATCTTTGACAACATATTAACATTCTAATGAATATTATTAAACCTCATATTTATAAATAGACAGTAATTATTATTAACACACAATTTAATCACTTATAATTCTGTATTTATTTATGCATTTTTTATAGCTATATTAAGTTATTTTGTTTAAGAATAATTTTATAATTAACGTTGATTTTATTTTAATCTCTTTTTGTTTAAAATTAAAATTAAAGAATATCTGGGACTCATTACAAGTATTTCTTAGTAATTCACTCATTAAACTAATTGTAAATTGATTGTTCATACTTGTTACGAGTATATTTTTTTAATTTGTATTCAACAATATAGATGCTTCAATTTTCTTTTACAAAAAAGTATGTTTATGTTCACAAGAAATTATTATTTTTAATTTTTTATAGGTCTCATAATTTATTAATGATTTTTATTAAATGGAAAATCAATATATTTTTAATTTTACAAGCAGTTAATACAAAGAGAAATTATTTATTTTGCAAGAGTTTATGTTTTTATTAACTTTCTCACTATATTCCAATATTATATTTGTCTAGAATTACTTAATGCTATGCATTAAATGAAAATCACTCACATATAAATATAAATTATAGAATTTATTAGAAAAATTGAGCTCATAGTATTGTTAATTTATTAACATATATGAATACTAAATATTATACATTTACATATTGTCTTAGTAATTTTGTTGTTTATATTATTATATTATATCCTTTCAAGCTCCAAAAATATACAATAGTAGAATACTAAAGGATAAAAGGTACAAATTTATTTATTTTCATGATAATGCTTTTGAGGTCCAATGTATTTTTATTGTATCGAAATGTCTTGAAAGTATAAGTTATATAATTACTTCGTATACGCAGAATTTAGAGTTAAAAAATAACATTACTTCTTAAAGGTTAAAAAAATAACCCCTATGAAATACCTCTGCATTATAATAGGTATAAATTATCAAGTGTACCTCTTTATTGAGTTGTCACTCTAATAGGTGTGTTGAATTTAAATTCAATGACAAATCATTAAGTACGAAAAATGTTTCTGATCAATGAAAGTTTATCAGCAAATATTATTTCTAAGTCAAAAAATAAATAAAATTATAATTATTCAAAAAAAAATTAAAATTGAAATGTTTAAAAAATAATTGTGCATAATAAATATTTTTGATATTTTTAAGTCACTGTAAAAAAAAGTATATAACAAACCATGTACACTTGAATTTTAAATCTTTTTTTATTAGTTGTACTTTTTTTACAAATAAAAAAGGTTTCATACATTATTCGAAAAATCCTAAAAAATCGTTTGAACTTTGAAAATTGTCTGTAAATGTCTGTAAATAGCACAAAAATAATTAAAATTATTGTATTTTCATAGTTTTAATAAAATAGTATTCTAAATTTTTTTAAATACAGTTGATGATTTTTGAACTATGATAAAAAATAAAATCTATATTGAATATTGATCAATAATGTAGTTTTATATAAACATTTCTGCATTTCTCTATTTTTATTCCTCCAATTATTTTGAAAAATATTGTAAGTTTTGACTTACGCAACTCAAACTCCTCCCATCAAGTTTCAAAGTCAGAAATCACCTTGAAAATTTAGATCGGAGCATTTCTAAAACTAAAAGTTTGACCGGCCACAAAAAAAAAAAATAATAATAATAACACGGACCATTGTAAAAAGTAAAACTAAAATAGAAATCTCTGTTCAGCATCTAAAATAATATTTTATAATAACAATTCGAATGAATATGACATGTTGGGTTGTATATCATGTATTATATTATACAGACCTTTAAAGTAACACAAGACACAAAAAATAAGTTTTTTTAATTTGAAATATATTTTATTTTATTCTAAGAATACCTAATGGTATATAGGTTTAACGTTTCTATACTCATATTATTTAATAATTGATGAGCAATTGAAAAAAAACGTAAAACGTCATTAGGTGAGTTTGAATAGTAATTGCCTATCTTATTCGTGTACACTTTACTCGCTTCACACAATAATAAGTAAATTATTTACCTACCTTTAAAGTATATTTTCCAATTTTTGTTTTATAGATGTGGTGTGTTTTATGTACTGTAAGCGTTAATTGAAGTAGAATTTTTCTTAAATGCTTTGTTTTTTTTTTTAAATATTTAAAATCTTATAAAAGCAAATTTTGTTATGTACGCGCCTCTATAACCGCAGCAGCACGACATGACGTGGTGCATACCCATCCGCGTTCACTGTTCAGTATACGTGACAAAAATAACTCTTTTAGTATTTTTAATAAATTAAACATTATATTGAAATTCTGATAATTCTATTGTCTTTTGTACGAAAAATTAAATAGTTCTACATAAATGAAACATCAAAAATAAAATGTTAAAGTTGGTTAATCATTGTGTAAAGGGTGGAATTTTTACACGCGTTAGATAGGCAATTATGCCAAGTCCAACCCAATAACGTCACGTAGTTATTCCAAATAGCCCTATTTTTCCTTAGTAATATTTTTTTTAGATTGGATCTTGACAAAGTCGTTTATGGTAGTTCTGGCTACAATGATTTAGCATTTAAAAATAATTTGAAGAACATTTTTTTTTGCGCTGTGTGTTCTTTTAATAAATAAACAGTGAAACAAACAAACAAATTACCGTTTTCAAATAATTTTGTTTTACATTCAGTGGTTTCAGCGATTATAAAATATTTTAGTTAAGTTAATTCAATACAGGGTGATCCGTTTAAGATAATACAGTACTATAGAACTAAATAAGTTTTAAATAGGTAATAAATTAATTACCAGAACTGAACAATATCAATGTCAATATTATCTACTTCATTCATTTTTACTCATTGAAACAATAAATTAGCAATATATTATTTTTTTCGTGAGTTATAATGTTGCATTTTATAATAAATTTACCTTTTCTTGAATAAAATACCGCCTCGGCCTTCGTTATCGGTTATTCACGTAAGAAATATATTATACTATCGCTCCGGGGTCGAATAATAATTTGATTATCTTAAAAACTATTTCAGCCTTTTCAAGCTTATTTTCTTCGAAATCGTCAGTGAACTGGTAGGTGATGTATAATTACAATACATTATAATAGTACATTTCTTTTTATTTTAATATTAATGTATTATATTATTTCAAATCAAAGCAATAAACTTACTTATCTTAGATATTTATCATCTTTGGATAAACTACGATATCGCCTATGAATACAGAGAAACGCATTTGTACATGACGTTTTTTTATTAAAAACATAATAATGGTATGTAATTACATATTTGACCAACGCATGAAAACGTTTGCCATTAGGTATCTAATGAGCGAAATCTTTTTTCACCCAAAAACCACTGCTAAATATGGGTCTGTAAGTAAATAGAATATAGCTTATTCTATTAAATTTATTTTGAAAGATATATAAGAAAAAAAACAGGGACAACATATGTGTAACATTTAACGTGATGCAATTTAGTTTAATGTGAGTGCGGGCAACTTGGTATACATCTCAGTACAACGGCCAGTATCATATTATTATCTGATCACGGGAAATATAAACCTAGGAAGAAAATTACATTTCCCTGCGAGTGTGTAGTTGTATTATTCACGTATTATTATACGCGATGGGATTACCGATAAATCATGCGTTTCTGAGCAATCAGATTAGCTGGTGTTACGGACTTAACAAATGGTTGCCTGCTAAATTTGACAACAATAAATATTTTTTTTTTTTTTTGTTTAATTGAAAACAGTAGCTTATAAAACTCTTGAATCTTTATTCCTACACTACGGGCACGTCTAACAAAAATGGTTGATGTAAAAACAATGTTATTTGAAGCAGTAATGTACTCATATTGCATATACATCACGCCGTACGACATGCCTTGCAGGGTTTTTCCAAACATATCCTGCTTATCTTACATCGACACAGCTTGTTACCGGTATATTATTATAATGAATTTGTCGATAATATATAAAGTATTGCATAATGTTTTCATCATTCAATTTGTCATTCAAACTATAGATAATTATTTTAAATTTATTAATCAATAATTCAGGAATACTAGATACTGTAAGGTAAACAAATAATACATACTGTCATGAAACAATATTTAAAAACTTTAAATATTTAAATTATCTTTTACTGACTCTTTAATTTATGAAAATTAGTGATTTAAATAAATTATATATTAGGCTCTACTTGTTTATATTTTTTAAGATTAAAATAAATAAAACTTTGCAATTTCATTTAATTGTCCTTTTAATCGTGATAATATATTTTGTATAATATCGTATGAAAATCTTTTCACTTTTTTTTAAAAAAAAACATACAACAAATAAAAGTAATAAATCTATCAATACTATTCCTTTACAAAACTTATATGACATCATTGTAAAATATATGTTATCTAACGCATCAACATTTAAATTGATATTGAAAATTCAACTTTTGGATTATTAAATAACATAATATATATAATTTGGAAATTTCAATTTGATTACTAACTACGATTTATAATTAAACCGATTATAATATAATTAACTTTACTAAAGATTATTGTCCTTTAATTAAATTACCATAATATAATAATATACTTATTCAAATGTAATACATATATTTATAAATATTTTAAATTAGTTTATAAATTGCAATATTACATATTTATCATAGAAATTTGTTTAAAGGTAATGTACAATTAGTTTAAAATGTCAATCACCATAATTATTGATTTAATATTATTTTAAAATTAAATGAACTTAATTTAATATATATCTCTAGAATAATTTTTCTCCTGCCTCTATATACATTATCTTTCATAGTTATGGTTTTAAATAAAAAAAAATAATGGTGGAATATAGTACAAATTATGAATTCAGAGGTAAATTGTCACATTTTAAAATCACGGTGTTAGATTAAACTTAGCTTTAATGCTTGAAATTACTCGAAAATAGAATAAATTTATTACACCTATACATCGAAAAGTATTTTATTAAATAAAGTTATGAATATATGAGTAACTATAAATTTAAATAACATAACTTAACCCGTAAAATTATTAAAACAATTACATTTTAAACTTACTCAAGAATGAAGAATGTTCTACAAATTACCAACAAATTTGCTGGATATTTTTCATGTGTTTGTTGTTGTAGCTGTACTGCTAACTTTATAAGGATACTAAATAATATATTTAACAATATAATATACGATTATTTTAATATTTTAAAAATTCCACATCATTAAAAGATTTTAACTCTAACTCTACTAAAGAAGATGTTGTTTAATATACTTTTAAATAAAATACATACAATGTTAAACTATAATATAGCGAATAAGACTATTTATGTTTTTTTAAATAAATATTAAATTAATGTTTTTAGTTGTATAATTCTATACTTGACTCTTCTTCTATGTTGTATTATTTGTAACTAATGTTCACATCTATAATTATTATTAAGCAAGATAGATTATAAAGGAATAACTATAAGACCTATGTCAGCCGTGTTGACATTCGTCAGTCAAAACGTGCCTTATTGTTGCACGTGATGTGAATAAAGATATTTGATATATTAGATAGATTTCATGTGGTTTAATTAACGATATTATAACTAATTATCTCATATAGGTATGCTGTACATTTTACACATTATAAAATATGATAAATACTGCAGATTTTTTTATAAACAATATTTACATATCCAATTAAATATTTCATGTACCAAATTCTTAAATTGTCAAGTCTAAAAACAATAACTTATAATGCCTTTTTTTTCTAATTTATTAAACTTAATATGTTCTAGTCAAGATTGATAAAATATTAAACTCAACTTAATAATAGGCGACAAATGTTGCAATCATATTTAGGGAAAAAGGCTCATTTATACTTTGATAATGGTACAGACCAAATTAGTGAATTTCATAATCATAATTTCATCAAAAATTGTTTTATAAGGTAATTTAAATCCTATCTAATGATTTCACCAACGATAAAATAAATTTGTTTATTTCAAAATAATCACTATAATTATCTGGATACAAGTGTTGATACAATAAAGTAATAATATTAATAATAATACAATAAATTAGGATCAATAGATAACAATATATTACAAATATTCTTTTACTAATAAAAATGGTGTATAACTCCATAAATCATTAAATATTTATTATTATTCGATAATATTTATAAGTTTGATTTAAATTCTATATAATATTTTATTTACATTTATATGCGAGGATAATAGATATTCTATAATAATATAATTATTATAACATTCCATTTACTATTTAAATTGCGCAATTGAATAAATTTTATTTTTCAAATACATTACTATATATATTTACCTATTATACTTAGGTTTAATGTTTACGGGTGTTTATATGTGCGTCTTTTTAAGCGTATATAATTAATTTAAAATTATTTTTTTCATTTAAAATAAAAATATGAACAATGACACGAAATATTGTTCCCCAAATTATTATACCTACCTCTACAAAATGTAGTATTACATGTCATTATACATAATATAAAACAATTATTCATACCACTTTTACAGTTCACGAAGGGGTTTTCTGCCTCTATCACGCGTCTTTACTTATTTCTGTATTCGCGGCTTCTACCTTTGTTCCCTGAGAGATTTCGACAAGATTTGATTAAAAAAAAATTGCTCTTTTTCTGTTCAGTCTTCCAATAAAACTTTTATTAGCTATACTTCAGATGTTCGTACATGACCAGCCTATCATAATATTTTACTTTTCAAACACGCAAATACGGATTTTTGGAACATTTGGTAAATTTCTTGATTTTTTTAGTTTTGTATTATTTTCTACATTCTCAATTATAAAGCAATTTATCCGTCGTAATACTCTTATACTGTTATTTCAAAGATGTTTATTTTTCATCATCTTCTTTAGTAATCGACCAGCTTTCACATATAGTCAATAACTGGGCTAAAAAACTGGCATATTATTTTATGTATTCTTTTGATATTCTAAATAGAAATTTCGATTTAAGCAATTTTCCCAATGCATAATAATATCCCTTGTTTCATGACGCAATTCTCAAATCGATTTCGTTGTACATTTTGTTTTGGTTATGTATAGTAGTTGCTAAATAGGTACTTGAAGTATGTTACTAGCTGAAAGACATATCCATCGACTTGAATATCAGTTTGAACTCTCGTTTATCTTGATATTACTAGATATATAAGCTAAATAGTTATAAAACACGAGAATGAACTATAATTTAAAAAAAATAAAACAAATATTTTATATAATTTAACTTAAATCTAATTTTTATAATAATATTATATTTTCATTATGTTTTTACTGACGTTTAAATAATTAGATCACCATCAATTATATAAACTCTATGTCGGGTATGTATGGATCAAATGGACTTATCTATATTGTACAATTATATGATATTTTTATATGTACATTCTTAACAGTTTTAATACTATCGTTAAGGTAGCTAAATAATGAAAATTAACCACGTAATCAATGTTAACGTGTCTTTGATTAAGTTCACTGAAAGTTTGTTACCAATACAATATTATGTCCCTTACGGTAATTTCTATATGATATCACCGAGTCACCTAGACCATAAATTATTTGATTTAATGTAAATATCTACCGAGCTCATAAAGTCATAAGGCATAAATATTTTAGAACTCATACAGTTATATATATATATATATATATATGTTATTCAATTCCAACATAAAGTTGACTTACTACTATTGTTTGCCGTATTAACTCTTAAGATATGGGGGAAATTATATCATATATACTATCATATTATTATTATACCTTGAAGATAGAAATTAATAGAAGTTAATAGATTGGGAAGTTTTATTCAATCCAATGATCGATTTGATACTTTTGTGGTAATACTAAATGACGTGCATTGTGAAAAATCTTAAATTATTTATAAAATTAATTGATAACTATTTATATATTCGTGAATATATTGTCATGTTATAGTAAAAACGGAAAATCATGAATTTTAAAGTCAATTAATATATTTTTAATATAATTTTGTACGTAGTGTTTCACGTTAGTATTCACACCGTCATTAGCTTTTTTATAATTATTACATTATATTAATATTATATGATTTCCGAAAATGATTACTAGTGAACCACCACCATAACGATTTTTTGTATGTACATTTATCCTGAATAAAAAAAAAAATTAAAATATATTTTTGTGTCACTTACAAAGTAGGATGTTATTTAAAAAAAAATTATATTTAGTTGACTATTTAGATAACATTTATTCGAGTAAAATAACAATTTAAATAATTATCGGCTATTTTATTTGATTAAAGATTAAACATAGTAAGCTTTGTATTTTCAGGCACACGGTTATAAATTTAATTTAATTTCGAATAAATAGAACAAAATATAATCAAAGCATAATATATAAAACTATACAAAAAAAGAACCTTTTATATTATAAAATATCGTACTTTCATAATAATTTCGTAAGAGGTAATTACAGTAATAATATAAATTAAAATAAAAAAATATAACAAATACCAATTTAATTATACATTTTCACAAAATATTAAAATGCTATACCAGCCTTTTCTACTAGTTTACCAGTTGTCACTTGATCAGTGTATGCAGAGCTCGAGATGGTGGATGATTTAAGAAATGCGTCTGGAATAAAAATTAAAAACTAACGCATGACCCAAGAATTTACGATCCTAACCCTGCGCACTATGTAATTTGTAACTAACTTGCAAACACTATACCGCCACAATCTCGTCAATTTAACCACGATACATTCCTATCTACATTGATGTTCATGTTTTACAATTTATGAGAAATATGTGACCGTATCAAATTATTATGTATACATTTCAAGTTTAGCAAGGATGCATTCATAGTGATACACAAGTATTATATTAGATTAGTAGTTACTAGTTAGAAATAAAACAACAAATTGGGAACGAAAATAAACATAGTGGCACACCCTAAAAGTACCAATAATATAATAGATTTAACATCTATTATGTTTAAAAAAATACAAATTTAATTGAGAGCAATATCGATAATAGTATGATTTAAATAATGGTAAAAAATTAAGAAATAAACAATTTTTTTTTATCAACTTTTTTATAGTGTCACTGTTTATTTCGATAAATCTATTATTATATTTAAATTTAAATAAAATTACGTAAATCATCAAAGAATATATTCTAAAATCGAAAATACAACGATAAATTATTTAATTAAGTACATTTTTTACAATGAACATGTATGGTGCTTACACAATAGTGTAATATCCGTGTAAATATCTAAATTAAATACATAATGTATATATTATTCTTTCGACAGCCATAAATAAATAGTGTTGTATTTATTATTTTCATTAGAAAATCCATCACTAAAAACAACCAATCCATGTATTATACGGCAAAAAATAAGCATATTTTGATATATATCGTATATGTTTATTATTTATGTGTAACTACGAGTGTATATATTTATAGTTTATATTATTCAAGTATTGTACTATGATTTATATTCACGTATCACGTATGGTATAGTTGTATTTATTAAATTTAACATTTATATTATATGAGTATATGACGTACATTTATTTGTACAGAAATTTAAAATGTATGTACAAATATATATATAAATATTTAATTCACTGAAATATTGGTTAGGACTTACAATATTATAAAACAATCAATATTAATAAAAGCATATTTTACCAACTATAATAACTTTTATTTAAACTATAAATAACACATTGGGCCGATACTCAGAATATTATATAATAATATATTTTATTATAATATTCACAATTATTATTTTTATATTCTTAGAAAAGTTAAAAATGTATTGACTTTAGAGAAATGATTATTTTATCATTATTATTATTCATTATATTTTTTGGGTGAACGAAGAAGCTTTTCAAAAAGTTTTATGTCGTAGTGGCTTTATAAATTAAAAAATAATCTATTTTATAGGTTACATAGAACTTTGAAAATGTTTTTAAAAATAGTTTCTCTAAACGTTAGGAGAACTTTTCCGAAAATTTAGAAGTTTTAGCATGCTCAATTTCAATCGTGTTTTGCTTTGAATAAATGATTTTAATATTTTCGAAAGATTTAAAATTGTGGAGGTAACATAACATATAACCACTGTGAAACGAAACTAGTAAATATTTCATATGATCTGTGTATTATAATATAATTAACACTCGCTGTGTACGTTTAAATGTTTTAGTGTATATTATAATGCTTACATTTTGAATAAAAATATGTTATTATTGGACAATTACGTAATATTTACAACATAAGTTATATGTATATCAAAATACTATTTAATAACTCAAAAAAATAAATATATATTATGATATAATATGTCATGTCATAAATACAAGTATTTATACTTTTACTCAAATTAATATTTTATTAAAACTCTTTTATAAAAACTGTATTCAATTTAATGAAAATGTTAAATGTTTGGAGCGAAATAACAAAATATAATTCATATACTACGACTATTAATTAAAAATATTAAAAAAAAAATCAATTTCACAGTTACTATTTTTAAACATTTGTATAATTTTGTAAGCCGGACAAATGCATATTATTATTGTTGGTAAAATTTAGATATGGGTAAATCATTTTAATTTAAATACGTTGTTGCCACTTACCAAGTACATAACTATATTTATAAATTATTATAATACAATCTCTACACATCAATTAATTTACCATACTTTATTATACTGTATTTAAACAGTTTTAAGCATTTATGAAATACGAAATCAGTAAAAATCAGAGTCGTGAAGGAAATGAAAAAAATAATAATTTATGAAACAATAGAAAAGTGAGTCTATTAAAAATAAAAAAAAGTCTTTATAGAAAAATCTAAAATTGGATTCTAGACCGCAAAATCTCGAAAATAATACAATATTCTGAATATCCTTTGGGCTTGAGTGATTTGCATTGATCTTCGTTTCGTCCAAAAACCTTTTAGTAAAACACAAGCACAAAGAAATTAGGTATTTTTTGTATATGAATTCGTGCGTATTTTCCAACAAAATATATAAAACTAAGAGTATTGCATAGGTGTTATGCTCGTATCGTTTTTATAATGATCTACAAAGACGTAGTTTTTTAAATACATATAATAATATTATATAATTTTACATTATTATTATATCACATTAAAAATACGATTTTTAACTGTAATTTTAATTGTTTCTTAATTGTGATAAAAAATTTTAAAGGGACTATTTTTCATGAATTTTTAAGTGCGTGATATCTGATAGGCTAATTATTTAATATTTTAATCACTTTTCTAGTTGGCGTACTGTTTAAAATTGTTTTAAAATTTAAAGCAGATATGTATTGTAAAAGTTTATTTTTATAAAATTGCTAATATGTATATTTTCTTTGTTATTAGTTAAAAAGATCAACCATCCGAATCATCACCGTAAAATATATTTTTGATTTGATTTAGTTGATCTGAAACAGGTAGTTCTTTATTCGTCGTATTTTCAATTACATTTGAATATTTCTATTTCTATTTTTGGTATTCGTATTTTTGCGAAAAAAAAATAATTAATTAATTTTTATTATTCTCAGTAAACAACATGACTTGATGAATAAGGTACTTAATAAATTTTATGTAGTATGTTTTAAGGTCAGTTATCGAAAATGAGTTTGACTTTAAAGAGGTCAATTTTTAACTTTCCTGATAGTTTTTGTATATTAAAGAAAAAACTGACGATAACTGACGAAAAATTATATTATTAAGGTATTTTTATACTATGGATTTAATCGACATCCACTCAAAATAATTTTTCTTTTTAATAAAATGTATCTTTTATATCGTATCTAATTTTATTAAACTATATAAATATAAACAAAATTCTTATACATACCAATTGTTTACAACTGTAGATACTGATCATTAAGTTAAAAATAAGTGATAACAAAATTAAAAATCTATTGAGATAATACATAATTATAGTTATCTATTAATTGTATATGGTTAAAAAAAAATGTATATTAATAATTTTACTATATTATCAATGTTTTAATATAATATAATTTATGTATTATAGTAGGTATTTGGTCCTTTTTTTTTTTTGGTTAGAATAATTTAGTACTAAATTCATTCATATAACAATTTTATGGAAATTTAAATTATAGTATATTTTTAATAAAAATAACTCTACCAGATTCGTACATTTAAATAAATATTACATAATTTAGTGCAAAGTATACACATTTTAAAAGCTTTTCTACCAGAAAACTAAAATAAAATAATAAATAAGTATGTTTTATATAATTATATGCAATATTTAAATACATGGGTGTATCAATGAAGCGAATTTAACAATGTAGACTTTGTTTATAAAAACTCATGTAGAAACTAAAAAATATAAAAGTATGTATTTTAAGTTGAAAATAATCTTGATATGTAAATGTTTGAATACAAATATATTTATTTAAGTTAGATTTGAGACATACGTATTACCCACTATGGACTTTAAATAATCAAAGAATTATTTATAAGACATAATTATGTAAATGTAGCATTTACAATAATTTAATCTAATATTTATTTAGACACAATTTATTTTGTAACCCTTAACAAGTATAATATTATTTTTTAATTCATCAAGCATTCGCCAGATAAACTTAGAAACAGGAAACGGGAAAAGGAAATGATTATTTCGAAGCAATGTCCTGTAATTAAATCTTAAATTTAACAAAATCGTATATAGAACATATAATATGAATAACTTATGAGAAACCTAGTAGATATTTAATTTTCAATCATTAGTTATTAAATTTGAAATTTTTTTAGATTTTTAATTATAAAATAATTTACAAATGTACGTACTTTAAATTAATTTTGTAATAATGTGAATTTAAAATGTTTAAACTAATTACACCTATATATTTTTGATATTTTTAAATATTAATGGATTATGAGAAACTATTCAATCAGTTTTCAAATTTTATGACCCAGATAAAAAAATTTATCATTTAACATTTATAGATAAAAAAAAATAAAAACAATTTAAAATTTAAAATGTCTATAAATAGCTTAAAATTAGTCAAAATATCTAGAAAATTATACCATACACTAAAAACAATAATATTAACATTTGGTGAAAATTTCAAGTATCTACAGTTTTTCATTTTGGGTTAAGCCAAAAAAATATAACCAATTTTGTCAAAAATTTGTTTCTGTGTAGTTCTTTTTTCATTTTTTTTAATTATTTTTAAAAGTATCGGGAATATTCCATTTTTACTTCAAAATTTCCATCTAGAAACAATTCACTACCAAAAACTATATTCAATGTTGAAAATCGAAGTATTTTTAATACTATAAATCGTTTACATATCATTGTAAAATCAATACATTCATCACTTCATTCAAAACATAAAATATATAAATTTATAATTTTTTTATCGACTTATTATTTTTTTCGGTTCAAAAATAAATTAATTTTATAATAATTACCAAGATTAAAATTAAAACATTATTCCAAAAGAAGGACATAAAACAGTAAAAAGTTAATTTTTAAAAACTTTTTAATTTAACTAGTAAGTTGATTTTAACTTAAATTTAAAAAAAATAGTTATAATAACCTTCGTTGTATAACAAAGCGTCTCTTCGATACTGTGCGGATGATTCCGTTCGTTATACAACGATCTGTGTATATATGTTTTTTTCACATCCAAAGAGTACAAATAATTCCAAAAAATAGTTTGAAACTGACAACACAATGGGATCTTTACATACATAGCCTAAAATAGTCAGATAAAAAAAGGTTGATGAAATTGAATATTAAACGTATTGTACTAATGTCTCCTGAAATATTTTTCCTAGTTTCGTTGTAATTCTATAAATATTAATTAAAGAAACTTGATACCTTTAATTTTTACTTAAATCATATTTTTTTATACGCAACGAACTTTTTAATATATTTTAACTAATTATTTTAAACTGTTTATAGGTATTTAAAATAAGAAAATATAGTTTACAATTTTTAATACTTGGTAAAAAGATCTCGAAAATAGTAATTTAAAAATATCAAAAATGTATAGCATTTATTAAATAAGTATTGAAATTTTGATTTAGATATTTAAATGTCTCTTAATTTTTAATTACTTTGTTAAATTTGAAGCTTTTTACTACATTTTAAGCTATCATACTGCGATTCTGTTCACAGCTTTCTTATAAATATCTGTGATATTTACTTATAATTTAACAACAATATTGTATAATACTTATAGTATTAAAATAAATAACAATAAAATATATTATGTGTAATTTATGAAAAAAATAAATTTAACATAAAAATCTAATAATAGAAAATAAATTAATAATAATATCCTTGTAAAAGAGATTGTGTTTCCAATCTTCTTTCAATCAAAACCGTTTATCGTTTGCAATAAGTTGTCATTAGATTCAAAACTAACTCATCAATTTTAATTAATAATTGGTCAATAACATATTATTTGTATCAATTCAGAGTAATTTCTTAAAACATATGTGCATTTATAACATTTACAAATAAAATGATTATCGATAAATATCATTCTGGCATCTTTATTGCTATATTCCATATCAACAATATCTAAATCACTATTACAATGTCATTTTGTACAGACCAATTTTATTTTCATATGCAGCCGATCGCCAAAGAAAAAATATACGCTAGTCAGATCTTAATGAAAAGGGTTTGATCCACTCTTGATATGATATAGGTATATGTTTATTTAATTATTACGTAATATAAATTTGGTTATATATACATATATATTTGAATTATTCTTAAACCTATAATTTTACAGTTAGCGTATAACTGTATATTATAATTTAATATATTATTTTATTAACTATTAAATTGTTGTTAAATGTTCGGTTAAAAAACTTTTAATTCTATGGAAAGTTCAAACCAACTGTGAACAACTCTTAACAAAAGCTTACGAAATGTCTTAAGATAAAATTTGACGATGGTATCTAATTAGTGAAGATCAACTAAGGTATTTGATATTATTTAACTTATTTCTGTTTTAATGAACAATATATTTTCAATTTAATTTATTTAAACTCGAAATAAATATTACAACAAGATTATAATTACTTAATGATCACAAATATATATCAAATAAATTTCGTTTCAGAAAAATAATTATTTTTCCAAAATAATGATACAGTTATATATGTGTATATAATATTTAAAAGTTTTTCAAAGGTGATTTTGGAATAATCCTATGTTAGTGATTTAGTGATTAGAATCGAAAACCTTTTATAAGTTTTTCGACATAGTAAACTTACGAAAGTTAACTCGTTTAACCTTAAATATATTATAATTATAAATACACTGCGAAATTTTTCATCTCGCTTGACCTCAGTTTTTATATAACTGAATATTTTTGAGGTTTTAAAACCTAACCTTAATATTGTAGCATCATAAATTTTAGGGGTTTTAGGTATCAACAATTCTATCAGGGGAAATTAATTTTGTATTAATATGAAAATTTAAAAATTCATCGCTGAGTAATTAACTATTATATAAGTACACTTACAAATCTTAGAATCACTAAACACAAATTACGTTCATATTTCTGCTAGACATTAACACTATGCTATTTATACTAAGCCATACTAATATTACTGATTTTTACATATTACATCTACTAAAATAACAACAATACCGTATAATTAATAGCAACTACTTACCCAATTTAAGATGACAGTAACAATAATAATAATTCTAGTATATTATGATGTTTTAAAATCACACTCGGCGCGACCGGTAACTCGGTATACCGGTCCAAACGATACACCAGTGACGACGGTTCTATAACGACTGCTTGAACACTACATCACGTAATATAACACGCGCTTTGTATCTGGATACCCGTTAGTGGCGCTGCCACCAACTCAGAGACCCTACACCAAAGTTTTAGGACACCCGTAAAGTCAAGAGTATACGAATACCATTTTTCGAAGAATAATGTAAGCTGTAGCTTACAACCATAACTCATTGCCTAAAATATAATAATATTACATCTAACCTCTCTTTAAGTGGGTTTAACAATGATTCTTAACTTAAGTTTGAAACATATATTGGTATTTATTTACTAACGTTAAGCTTTCGTACAATTGCCGTTGATTCCTCATAAACCTGCGTAGTATACACCGAATTACGTTTAACAATCTTTATAAAGTATGTTGTAAATATAATATATACTGTGTGATTTACTAAACTGCTCGTCACCTTTTTTCTAAAATATCACAGTTATTCAAAATAGTATTTTTGAAATTTTTAAATATATTGTAAGACCATATTTTCAAATTTTTAAGATAAATTGAACTATGTTTAGAAATATTTCATGGTGTAATAAACTTTTATTGTCAACGTATTGAAATCAAAATTCAAACGATTAGTTTTTGAATTATTTAGCAATATATACTAAGTTACTATTGGTAGGTCCATAATTATAGTTTTGGAAGGTATGGAGATATTGCAGTTACTAGAAACTTCTTGGAATTTTTATCAACATATATAATTTTTTAAGTAGTTAAAACAAAGTAAACACTAGATCCAATAATATATATATTTTATATTTTTGTACAATCAATTTCACGAACTTATAATCTTAATATAAACATTTTAATTTGTGAAAACTACTCATTTGATTTTTAATTTAGCTACATAAAAAAGAAAAAGAAATTATCAATCAATCCAAACATCAGAATTTAACTTAATATTAAATTCACTGTGAAAAAATATTGTTAAATATAATTATTATAATAAATGAATAACTTCTTTATTAAAATATTGTAATATTTTTTACCCGTAAAAAGTCGCTTCAATCACAAATTCGTTAATCGTCGCAAAAAAAAAACGATTAACATTATCGTATAGCAATGTAGACAAAAAATAGTTTGAAATACGTAAATGCGTTGTAGACTACGTGCCTAGAATTTATAATGAAAAATTAAACAAAGTAGGTTACTTAAATACAGGCATTTGAAACTAATTACGATTTTGGAGAAGTCGCAATGATAGGTACGACAATAAATCTGGTAAGACACGTCATATTCTATTTTCCATATTTTTTTATTTTCTATTACATAGATGAATAATTGGCCGAAACAGTATTAGTATGCATAACATAATATATACAATATAAATTTCAATTATAGCATTTTTACTGTTAAAAATAATTTTTTGATTTTTGTTATTTTTTTTATTCCCGAAGTTTAGAAGTTTAACGTTGCACGATAACCTTTTTTCTGAAGAATAAACATAATAGTTCTGTGAATATATTTCTCTTCTCCGTTGTTGAAATATCTGTAGTTTAAAACCTTCCCAGTGGATTAACAGTACAGGACAAAGTGACCTTACAGTTCACTAAAATTATAATATTTTGTGTGCAAAACGGTTTGTCTTCGCTTATATTTACTAGCCGGCGCGACGAATAGGCAATTTCGGTACGTACACGTCAGGGAGAACCGTATACTAACGATAAGCCATACAATACGTCATCTGGGGTAAAAAAAAATGTATATAATATATTATATTAGCTTTAAATGTTGTGCATTGTATTATCTGTTATCATTAAGTTTGTTGAACAACAATTTATGTTATTAAAGCTAATAAATAGCAATATAATCTGCCACGAATGTTGAATTTAATATTCCAATATTATTGAATATATTCACATAATGCATCGATACGAATTATATTTAACAAATATCATCTATCTTTTAATGGTATATGATATTCTATAAATATGATAAAGGTATACATGTGTATGTATATATTAAAAATTAACTTTTCTATTTAAACACAATGCGCATAGATTAGCTGTAGTTGGATTATGCTTAGATAGTTTTAGAAATCGTTTATAATAAAATGTAATAATTATTACAATTGTATTGAATATTTATATTATTTTTCTATGGATAAAATCAATTTTTAATAAATTTAATATTTATTTTTCAAAATACTTTACATAATAAAAAAAGTTAAACTTTTAGAAAACTTTCCTTATTCTTACCTTATATAGTCCATAAGTATTAATTTCCAATTTCCATAAACTCTAAATACTACAATTTAATATCTCAAAATATTCAATAAATATTTACCTGAAATATATCTTATGTCAAAAATGTTTTCTATTGTAAACTTAAAAGCTAACTTTTTGTACAACAGTTAAATAAGAACCAAACTAAATAAATTTTATACTTATATACTTACCTATATTTGTATATTGGATATCTTTAATATACCGTGTAAGTTATCTACATTTTGATCCATCCACAATCCATTTCACAATAAAATAAATATTTAGTTGATAAAGGGTTAAATATTTTGCATTTTGCAATTTTAAAGCAAACTATATTTCATTTTCATATTTATGTTCGATCCTTAGATATTCCACACTTATCTAGAAAACAATTTTCAAGGTAATAGTAATGATAATCATATTAAATTCAAAAACATAGCTCTTAGAAAAAAACAAGTTTGGGGATATTTTTAAGTTAATAAACTATAAAACATACGGATTTTTTAAAACTAATTGAATATAATTATGAGTGTAGTATATACTGTATATATTCATTATAATTTTAAATATTTATAGTATATACACATAATGTATTGCCACAAGTACTATTGGAATAATACTAATAATAGAATAAATACCAAAAAATAAATTTATAAATAGTATATTATTATAAAATAATATCATCGTATAATTTAAACAATTTTAAAAATGTTTGATTTTGGATATAATTTAAATTTAGTTCAATTTAAACATTAATAAGTTCCTATTTTTTTTTTTTTAAATCTTGAAGCCAACATTTTCTATCATGTTTTATCAAAAATAATAATAATAATCATAATAAATAAAAAAACAATTATTTATTATTCTATAGAAAATTACCGTAATTCATAAAATTTAATTAAGGAATTGTACGTCACATAATACAAACTTTATGGAAGTCGATATTTCGATTTTTTTTAATCATGAGAAGAATAACATAAAATAATTGAATTTGTAAATTAAAAAAAAAACCCTTTAAAAATATTATGGCCTAAAATAGAATCGATAGAAATGTTCGGTAAGTTATAATATTATAATGTGATACTAAATACTTATATGTATTTAAAAAATTGTGAATGCTTTGTAAAATTTTTACAAAAATAATTTAAGTTTAAGTCACAAAATAAATATACGATTACGTTTGTCGTCTATCTCAATGAGAAAAAAAATTAAGTCAATTTTCTACGTCAGAGATTCTGAAACGTTTTTTTTTTTTTGCGTGCCATTCGTGTATATTACAGATCAGTCATATACTACTAACGACTAAAAATAGAACTATTTAAAATTATAATATATTTATAACAATAATAACATGGAATTTAGAGGCACAGTGTATTTAGTAGCTATTTAAATAAAACATAAAATAATATCAGATCCGTTACAGATATTAGAAAAAATTTAATATTTATTTAATAATTCTCCGTACTATCGCCCACGGACTTCTTTGTACCACAGTTTAAGACTACTGGTCTATTAACGAGATTATAGTAAAGCATAATGTGAATATATTCAATATTCCACTTAGTGTCGTCATAGATATTCCCAAGATGAAATAGGTTGGTTTTCAATATATGGAGAACGGCTTTAGCTTTGACCGCTCTGATTGCAGATATCAGAATAGATAACCGAACCTATTATTATAAAATCTCGATTGTAAATAGTTCAACAAAGGAATAACCAATACAAAGAGTTATAATTAACCTATAATATAATAAGACTTATAATTAATGTCGCATTAGGTTTACCATTTTTACTCCAACTGCTATAATCAATAAAATGTATTTTATTAAAACAAAACAAAAAATAACACGACACGGGTTTTCGAAAGCAACTAAATATTTCAAACAGTATATTATTTTCAATTTGTACAAACATATGAGATGTGTTATCTATAACGTATGAACATATTATTAGCTTATGTTATTGCAAATACATAAAATAAAATAATAATTAGATGTTATAAAATATTAAATTAGTTAATATTTGCTCTAGTTTACTTTAATCTATTGTATGAACTAAAATTAAATACTTATTTAAGAGTCTAAAATAAAAAAAGAATATTATATTGCCTATTATTAATGCACAATAAATTGGAAAAAAAATTATAATTTAAAACAATACTGTTAATTAGATTACAGTTATAATTTACGTGTGTCAAATAATCTATAGTATTATGAAAATCATACTTTATATGTCGTTCATAAATTTAGCATTGGTCATGATAAAAAATTGTTACATTGTATATTATTACTATTTATTTTTTACTAATGGAACAAATACATGTAATCTACAAATAAAGAGTAATCTTATTTATTAAAAGCTTTTAATTCCTTTGTTCCGCACATAAAAAACTAAAATAAATAAATAATTTATTCAGTAACAAGAATGGTACGTACAGAAGTAGCATACCTACACAAGTATAATTATAATGTATAGATACTAGGTAGGTACAGTGTATATTGATTATATTAAAAGCATCTAGGGATAACATTACACTTGTTGATACTTCAGTTAAATTTAAATCAAAACTTATCAATTTACTTAAAAAACAAAATACACACATAGAAAGAATTTGTTTATTGTTTAAAAATGATAAACAGGTATTAGTATCTATATAAATAAAAAATATATTATAATTTATAAATCATGTTAAAATATATGTTCTATACTTTGATTTAAATACATAATTAATTATGTAACATATATTATTGTCTGATAATATATTTTTCAAGTTTTTAAATTTCTGCAATCGATTAAGTGCAATTTTTATAAATTATATGATTAACCAATATAATTACAACAGCAATATGCCAAAAAATATAATTTATTACAACTCTTCAATAAAACATGTAAATAATAATATATTAATGTGTTTGCTTTTTATTAGATTACATTAATTAATAATAGATAAAACATAAACAATTATTTTTAAATTATTAAAATGTAGGAATTTAAACTTTATTACACCAGTGTTGTTTTTGTATTGTTATGTTTTAATATAAATGGTTTTATTAAAAAATTGTATGTTCTAAATTAAAAAAAAAAACACAAAAATAATATAATATAATAAAGATAAATATATATATATATATATATATGTTTACTTTTCTAATATTAGCGTCTTTATTTTTTCGACAGCAGGGACGTGAACATTTGTATGATAAGTTCGATTTTTATTGTCATGAGATCACCGAGCCGTCGGAGATTTATAATAAAAGTTACGCGGTATAATTGCCTTTTGATTATTTAGCGTTAATTTTTCAATCGCCACGCTATAGGCTAAAATCCGTTGAAAAAGTTGGGATGCTAAAATTTTTATGTTGACCTAATCTATTAATAAATAATTTTTAACACATTTTAAATATAATATTCAAATAATTACCTATTATTTTTTCTTCATATTTACCGTTTTGTAATATTATACTTAATAACATAATACATAACAGGTAGGTATATTATAAAAGTGAAACTATGATTAAATCGTAAATACTTTATATTTTAATTTAAAAACATTATCCTTGAAGATTTTGAATACTCGTTAAAAATATATCCCCTGTCAATAATGTTTGTTAAATCTTTTTTTATGTGTAGAGTAGACAGATTTGTAACACGTTTTTGGTGCATAGAAATTCTCGCTCTCGTCTTAATTCTTCACTACTGAAAAAGATCGCTCATATGTTGCTGAGCTAACTGGTAGAGTAAGTGCTACTTGTAGCATTTTTTACAAAGTGTTTCTGAAATGTATGAGATCTTCAGTATATGTGTACTTACTATAATGGCTCAATGAAGATTTTGTTGAAACTTTTTTGCTATCTTTAAAATCTGAGTTTAGTCAAATAATTTTTATAATATTATCGTAAATGTAAAAAATAACACTCGTTTTATTTTTTGCGAAATTCTCAATCAAATCGAGGCGTCACATCGTTTTTGCGCTTGTCACTCGTTTTTCAAGCTCGAATCGCCGACTAAAAAAAAGTGGTGTGACACATCGATTTTTATAGGAACACTACAAGATGATAAACAATATTGATAGTTATTTATTGTCATTTAACATACCTGATTGATTGACAAATTGTTTTACATTTCAACTAATAAAATGACCAAATAATAACAAAATTAGAGTTAAAAGAGTTTTAAATGAACGAATTTATTGTCATACATTTTCGATATGTGTTTTGGGTTTTTTAAGTGATAAAACATAGTTACTTTTATCATTAACTAGTATACCCGTCTCGGCTCCGCCCAAGATTTTAATTAATAATAACTAATTATTTATTAACTTTATCGGATTTATTTATGCCCAAAACCTTCTCTGTGATGTCATCTTTAATTTAAAAATACTGCACGACGATTGAATAAGTAGTTTCGGAGTTAATCCCGAATATACAAACAAACGCTATTATTTTATATATTAGTACAGATGTTATAAGCTATAGATAAAATAAACTAACTATATTCTTGTAATTATACTAAAATTTTAGTTATGAGAATAATAATGTAGCTGATATTATTTGTCAAACACCAAATTTGCTGGAAAAAACTTGGAGTTTATTACATCGTCGTATGGAAAAGTACATCATCAAAGTTAACGTGGGTCACATTGAACAATTTTTGTAGATAAAAATTGATTATTTAAAGTGTATTTACTATTTAATTATGATTATTTTATAATATGAAACAATTATGTTGATTATTTATATATTTTAAATTACAAAAAAAAATGATTATCATTGCTTATTCTGTAATGTTCTCATAGCAGTCGATGTGTGCACCACTTTTTTTTAGTCAGCGATTCGAAAAACATATGATATTTGCGAAAACAATATGATGCCTCGATTTGTATAAGAATTTTGCAACGACTAGAATGTTATTTTTTACATTTAAGATAATATTATAAAAATTGTTTGAATAAACTCAGATTTTGAATATAGCGAAAAAATCTTCATTGGGCCATCACATTCAGTACGCATATTATATTAAAGTGATCTCATTCACTTCAAAAACACCCTGTAAAAATTAGGAAAATTTCTTTTTTATTGTATTTTTTAAATCTTCAATATTCAAATCATTGTTGATTTTATTTATGTAATTTCTGGCAACAGTATTTTATATTTAATCTAATAATGTCTTCTAAATCCTAAAATACAAATTAATAAAAATAATTTTATTATACTTATATAGTATTCAATATTCATACAATACTTAAATCTCTTTCAATATATATATATGTGTGTGTGTGTGTGTGTGTAGTTGATGTAAACAAATTTACAATACAAAAATATTGAGTTTGCAATATTTTTTTTTTTTTTTAATACCTATTTATATAAAGAAAACTACAACATTTTTATACTTTTGGAAAAATGTTCAGAGGAGTTTAGTGGCTTTTGCAATATAAAATCATATACATTTTAGAAACTATTAATAATTAATCAAAAACAAAAATGAAAAAAAAAATATAGCAACATCAAATTGCGCTTGGTTGCATTTTGAATTAAATAAAAACTGCTTTGAAGCACCAATAAATGTCTGTCGTTGTAGATATTTTTAATCCATTTTAACGATGAATGAGTTATTTTAAATATATTATATTAACTACATAATTATACAATGATTTATATCTACAATACTTATTTCGTCTAAATCTAGTATTATAACAACTACCTTATTATGTATTATATCATATTGTGAAAAAATGAGTGGCTTTTATATCAATTAATATCAAAATAATGTAGGTTTATCCTTTTGTATAGAGCACTAGAACATTAACATAAGTATCATATCAATAAGTGATCCTGAATATTGTTTCTCTAATAAAATCAAAGTTATATTCAAATCAACATAAAATTATAAGTTTATAAGAATTGATCGTTTATCAATAACCAACATTAAAACTATTTTTATCACATTATTTTAATAAAAAAAAATGTATATTCTTAAAAATCACACTTCACAAAAAACCATTATTTTATTATATACCTATATTTACATTTTACACATAATCAATATCAACATATTTTTAGTTCTCAGCGTTTTCACTTATCATTTTTACAGATTTTTTTTATTAACGGCAAAAGATTATAAAATATTTAAGAGCAATTGTATTTTATTTTACAATAATATTCTGAGTCAATAAATCATGCTCTTTATGTGTATCAATATGCTTTTCAAGTTAAGCTCTACCAAACGTATATATGACAAGATTCCAGATAAATGACACCTTTAGTTTTCAAATATATTATGTAGTGCCATTATTTATTTTTGAAAATAAACTATTGAATACCGATGTTAGCACAGTACGAGAGAAAGTCGTAAACGAGAAAAAACGAACTAATGCTATATTATTAAAGATAAATTTCCAAATACAAGTATACTTATAAAGTTATAACTGAGAAAAATTATTTATTTTTTTTCTACAAGCAAACTTCAAAAAATCGTTTTAATTAACAACTTAAATTATAAAATACAATCTATATGCAACTAAAATATTAAACCTGTAATGTTCAAAATGATATAATACGCTAAAATGTGCGCGTTTTTCGCACTTGGTCTGCGAGGAATTAATAATTAAAATAAAATACATATTTCCATACCAACTAATGATAACAATATTTTTATTGTTATCAAATTATTTAAAATATATTTTCAATTACCTACGTTAATAGTTTTTGAAATAATGACTGTCTTACGTTTTATAGTCAACCAGTATAATATTATATTATTATATACATATATCTAATGTCACGTAAAGTATGTATAAATATAAATCATTTATATATTTCTATATTCTATAATAATTATTAATTAACTTTGGATGGAAATATGGAATTATATTGTATTTTGCTACTTACTTTTTGGACATATTATAAACACCACTCTTATTCATTTAACCATGTTTTATTTTTGTTTTCTTTCTTTCAATACATATTATGCACGTAGATACTGTTTGATAATATACAAGACTACAATTAATATTATTATGACATTTCCGTACTCCAATAACTGGTAAAGCCGAAAATCTAAAAGGACGCTGAAGACGACACTAGTGTGATCATTATCAAAACGAAATATCATTATTATATTATTAATATCATATATGTATGTATACATACACACGAGTATACAGTGTTTAATGTCATTGCGTCTTTTTCAGCGTTGTTGATTATTATTTTTTCCTTTCTTATTAGCAAAGTTTTTATGCCATTAGGTTTTTCTTTGCCTTAAACTTAATTTTATAACTTTACTTATCTAATAAATATAGTGTATATTCAAATACAAATTACCACAATACATGTTCTATTATTTCTAAAATTCTTATCACATCCTATTTTCAGTCATTATTATAATAGTTATATATATATATTATAAACAGTTAAAACCTGAAATCCGCCAAAATTAGTTTTAATTTATTTTTGTTTAGTTATAACTAGTATTGTATCTAAAATATATTGATGAAAACTAGTATTATCTAGTGAAAATCTGTAATGTTTATATTGATAGGTTAAACTAGTTTTAACTAAAGAAAAGTAGAAATATATAAGTACACATTAGAATAATCATTATAGGTATTTATTATTAGCATTTATTTATTATAGACAAACAGTCGTAGTATTTAGAATTACATAGTATTTTACTTTTTCTAAAAAATGATTGTATTTTCCTTCCACCGATTCGGGTACTCATTTCTATCAGTCACAGTATCCGGCATAAAACTAAACCATACAGTACCGGCGAACGTCAACAAGAGCAAACAAAATAATGAACATAGAAAACGGGCAATTCGTGACAAATACACGTAAATACAACGACTATAACGAACAAAATCACACTGGCGAAAAACGCAGACGTATATTTTACTATCTTTTTATTATTAATATTATTGTCAAGTATATTCTGTCAAAGTTATCGTATCTAAGTGATTTAATGGACGATTGGTTGAAGTTATCTTATTGATTTGATAGCCAGTCAGTCGAATTTATCTGGCAATATTTATAGATAATCTGTAATCGTATACATTTTCGGTAGTATGAGTTCGAATATATACATTTTAGTTAAACTAGATTTGACTGACTTATTAAAACCTGCGGTTAATTCTAGTTTTAACTAGTCAAAATCAGAATTGACTAAAGAGATTTGTAAAAACTAGTTTTGGCAGATTTCGGGGTTTTAACTGTACATATATAACATATTATATATATATAAACCATTAAAAAGAATCTATTAGACTGCTTCGATTTCAGTTTTCCGCTCTAGTCATCGATTCCAATATATAACCGTCAAATAATACTCCACATAACATGTGTTCAATGAAAAAACACAACAATATAAAAAAAATTATACGTATTGTACAATATATTTTTAATGTATAAAATATTTTCGACCTTCGACATCATACCCAACAACTAAGGTATATAATATTAAATTTATATGATACAATTGCTCTGAAACTAAAGTAAAGTTAAAATCTTTGCCTTTTTATTCTTTGTATTATATCGGTTAAACTCATGTGGAAGCCTATAGTTATTATATATTAAAGATTAATTGTTCATAAATCATAATAATATATGATTTTTAGGTATAAGTTATAAGTTAAAATATAAATCAATAGGTATATATAGTGATATATCATACGAAATATTACATATAACTTAAATAATAGAGTTAAATAAAAATCATTAAGTGAAAAAATAAAAAAGACATATTCACTAAAAAAAAAGTATAGGTATAATAAATTAGTGTTAAACTTATAAAGAAGCCATCTAGAAAAATGGTTTTCAAATAAACGTAGTGATAACTTTCCCAAATTTTTTGGTGTTAAATTAAATAATTTTGTACTGGCAAATTCATATTATTAACGTAAGCCTGTTTTGAGGGGTTAGCGGATAATATTACATTATTTTTAGCGTACCATAACACAAATCATCGATAAAATATTATGTTGTTTTATTTTTGAAAAATGATAACTAATTTCAAGCATAATTTTTTCATGTTCAGAACACTAAAATTTGTATACGTTGCTATCGTATATTTTATATTTAGATTTACAGTGATACAAATTATTGTATTTTGACTTATTTGTAATAGGGAGAGATCGTTATTAAAAAACTATTATTCCATTTAAAATTTTAATTTAACAAGTGCAGGGCAAAAAATGTATAGTCTCAAATCTTTTTATCTTAAAATATTTCGCAATTTTCTTATTATCTAAATTATTTATCATGTTTTGTTTGTGATTAAACTAATTTAATCTTTCCTTATCCATTAAAGCACATTTCTATACCTAAGTATTTAGTCTTATTCATATTTACTTTTGACCACTGGTATTTGCTATCCTTTATTATACTAAACATAAGACTAAGTACTTGTTAATCGAGATGTTTTTAATCGTTAATAGTAACTACGTAAAATGTTAACATTTTAGTAAGTCTTTTCTTAACATCAATTTGACTTTCGATAGTTGTTAAATTGCCTCTTCATATTTCAGAAGTTTAGATTAAGGAAAATTATTATAGGTAAATTATTTCACCATTTATACAACTGTTTATAGAACTAGTATAGACTTACTATTATTACATATTATAAAATAATTGTATTAACTAGATTAAAATGTAATTATATAATATGCATTATTCAAATACATTTGTGGGCTTAAAGTACAAACATGAAATTCATTAAAAGTTTTGGTTAAGTTACACCCCTTTAATTATATTCTAAAAAAGAAACAATTAAAAGTTACACCACTTACTTGTCATCTCATTATAGTTATATTTATATTTATGATTTCATCAGTGTCTATAGTCTTCAAATCAAACTGAATTTATTAATAAATTAATAAAGAAAAAAAATCAATGATTATGTAAAATACATATGGCAATACAGATTTTTACACAAACAAACGAAATTGGTTAAAAATATTTTATAAGTATGTAGATACAAAAAAAATCGTTACATTTTCTACAAAAATGTATATTAAATAATTTTATTTCCAAATGGTAACCTACATTTAAAATGTTATAAAATAGTAGAGCTATTTTTATGAATTTTAACGTTAAAATCATTATTTTTCATTTAACCGTTGATGAATTATAGCTGCTCAAAGTTGGGTGGTTTGAGGTTTTTAGGTGTTCATCATATAGATTATGGCTGTGAGGTGTTGGTATAATTACAAATACAAAGTTCATCACTGCATCGATAGTCAATAACGAATTTATTACAAATGAAAATAAATACTTCTTATTATCTATTACCCATGTGACTATTGGTCTTCAGAAACAAGAAATATTATAAAAAAAAACCCCTAACATTGAAAGCAAAAAAATTAACAAAAAATAATAATAAAAAAAATAGCCCTATGATTTAGTATATTTGAAATGTAGGTTGCAATTTGAAAATCAAAAATTGATAGTGGTTTCACTTTCAAACAAAACGATGAAAAAAATAAAAATTTCATACAGTTTGAGAAAAGCATGATACAAAATATTTAAAAAATAAAAATAAAAAAAACCAATACTTGACAAAATAATGATAAAAAAAATCACTCTGTAGAATATAAACTAAACCTACATAAAAAGTACTTATTAAAATTATGTTTGATAGTTTATTTTTTTTTACCAAAACTTGTTAATAGATTTAATTTATTAAATTTTAAACGACCCTCAATACACGTATATTAAAAAAATTAAAATTATAAACCATTGTTTTAACTATGGAAAATGTATTTTAATTTAAGGATAATCGCATGAGGATCATTTTCACGTTATATCCTGTGTAATTATCAAAATTACTAATTGTAAATGTACAGAACATAATACTACGGTTGTTACATTATATTTTTCTTATAAAAAAAAAAAAAAATTGTGAGTAATTTTTAATATTAATCTAATACCTTTTTACCTATAATATTCAAATAAAGAACATTTTAGTTTTGTATTTTGTATTGCAGACATTATTACTGTATTTCAAGGCTTTATTAGTTGTGGATAAACACAGATTACACAGTTTGGTAACATGTATATTTTAATAGTCGGTGCTTATTATAATGGTTATTAAACAAACCTTTTTTTATAAGTAGATAAAAAAATCATAATTATCCAATAATGTGGCCAGTTTAAAATGTAAATTGCAAGCAAATTTATAATTTTATACAATAAATTGTTCAATAATTATTGAGTCTTTTTAATGCAGTGACGTTTTTAGTGTTCCTATGTATTTTTCTTCACACAAACAACACCTTTTGTCAAATGCACACTTTAAACACACATGATATATAGTACCATTTTAAACATTATATACGTGTGTGAAAAACTTAACGTAAAAAAAATGTATAAACGCCAATAGAAAATAAATCCAGAAAAATTCGATCCCGCGTGCAGTGTCTTTAGTTATATCGTTCGTATAATACATTACCATTACAAAAACCACAAATTTACACTGATAAAAAATATCTGTAGCTGGCATATTATGTAGTATGTGTTAATACAACAAAAAGCCTTATCACATTATTGGGCGTTTCTCTTTCTACCAAAGTGACCCTCACCCGTTATTACCATATCCGATTTCTATAAAATATACATAATACATATTATTATATATACATATATTAGTATATTATTTTAGATTTTTTAAGAACTCCTTTTTTATAGTATTATTATTTCAGAAACGGATATCAGGTGTGCTATCACGGACGCTGATGAAAAATAAAATCAATCGACCGCGACAACGTTAGCAAAAAATTAATTATTGATTTTTGAGTTAATTATTGAACAATATTATAATAATTTTAAGAAAAAAGTAAGCATAATTATTTAGCGTACACAATTTAAAGGGAACTTTTTAACGGTATTGTTATTTTCGTTACAATGTCTTTTGATACGCGTCTGTACGATAACTGATATACATAGTCGTTCTTCGTCTGTCTTTTTGTCACGAAATTAAACGTCAACGGGAAACTCGATGTGATAAATGCGTCTTATTCGCGCGATACCCGATCTGACTTATTCTGACTTATCCTATCGCCGAAAACACGTCTGGCCAAAGGCGAAGACGGGGGATGATGATCCGTTTAACGTTTTCCGATTATTTGAAATTGAATCGTAATGATTTTCTCCAGAGGGTTATTGTACAGACACAGACTCTATCAAACGTGCTTTCGATTTGTTAAGATATAATTGCATCAGTTATATTATATTGTACCTAGTTATATCCTGCACTCAATATAATTCATGTTCACATGTTACACTTATTTCCACAGTACACTTTGTCATTTTCAAACAAACATTTTTTTATCACATAATTTTAGATATTTTTATAGATATTTCAACAATATTTTGAAGACTTTAATTTTAACAAGTTAAATGGATCATCATTCAAATATCATATAAATATCAGTATTTTAATCAAATTAATCATTTTTAAATCAAATATAATATAATAAAAACAAATATAGACTAAAGTCTAAATTTCTAATATAATATACAAAATAAAATAAAATAAAGCGTTTAATCAATTGTTTTTAATGAAAACTATATCTCATTTGTTTTGAACTCTGAATAAAATTCATCGAAATTCAATATGATTAAATTTAAATCCATGATAATAATTTAGATTTAAGCTAATAAAAACGTAGGAAAAGTTGTTGATATTTATTTTGATGTTTAATATAAAGTCAACATTCCAAGGAACTACATATTGTTATAACAAATATGTATTAAATATTTACTGTATTATATTTATAGCAATATCAAAATTACAAATTTTAATATGTAAATCTGTATTATGTTTGAGAAATATTTAGTGGCAGTTTACATTGAATTTTAAATTTTTTTCTCAGTACGATAAACGATCAATTAATTGCCTAAAATATTTACTTATTTCAATTATTTACATAATATAATATGTTATCGATACTTGGCAATCTACAATTTATTTATAATTTTATTCCGTATCGCTTGTATGTATATTATAATATAATTTTAAAATAAAAATTAAAGATTAATATTTAATATTGTCTAAAAAAAAAAAAATGTTGAAAATATCTGAAAAATTGACAGCAGATTTACCATAACGTCTTAACTATTTATCTTATCGATAATGCGATATAAATACATAATTATCAATTAAATTTATCTTTGACTGCAAATATGGTAGATTTTGTATCTATAATATGTGTCTATTTATTTATAATGCATAATTTATTATGCCACAAATTATAAGTAACTTTTGCAATAAATTGTATTGTAATAACAAGTTAAAAAATAAATATAACTATTTCTCAAACTGATATATGTACTGACCACGGCTTATTAGAAACATGCTGACAATAGGCAAGACTAAACTGCACATCATTTTATATAAAGATATATAATATGTTGCAGTAAATACCTTAAATCAGTTACAACCAGAATTTACTAGTAAAAACTAATTAAACCAAGGCTAAAGGTATTTGTGAAAACGTGATTTTAGTAGGTAACTTAAGTACCTAACTATAATTATAGTTTTTACTACAGTAAAAATGCAAGAAAGTTTATTTATATCTAGTTTTTACTTAATTTTGAATAATAACAAGTTTTTACACGTGAACTTATAATTGTAAACAACAGTGTTGTTTTTATTTTTAGATAAACAAATAATTATATGGACATTCTATCAAGAAGGTATATGAACAATTATAATTCATAGGTAGTTATTAGTCAACTTTAGAAAAAAAAAAACAAATAATTTATGGTATAAAATAAAAATACTTGAAAGATGATACTTAATTTAAATACATTTGAGAAACACAATTTAGTATTTTATAAAAATAAAAATAAATGTTATAGGTAAGTATGATATTTATAAATATAATTTTTTATCATGACATTTTTAATTGCACGACAGTTATTCAATTTGTAATATTTATTTATACATAGAGTACAATATTTCTGAATTCATCAACATTGAAATAAAACGAAACATCACTGAAAATAATTAGGTATTTTAAAGACCGATAAAAAATTATCTTTATTCAGTTTATTCAGAATTTGGTAAAAATATTAATAAATTAAACTGTGCGATTTAAAATCACGTCTTAGGTTCACCGGACCACCTAAACAGGGTACACATTAATATCGACTTAAAATTAATGATAATAGGTACAACGATAATATCACAACAATTTGTATGGTAGTACTCAAGGCTTATAGATTGTACAGGTTGCCTCATACCGATATTTCGATAAAAGTGAGAGTGGGGGGAAATTGTGCACGTATAATGTTCACACGCTTTTTTACAGGCTTGTTTACACTGTGGTGTGATTTTTTATGCTCCTGGTATACAAAATAAAAAATGTTATTATTGAGATTTTGTTGTTTTATATGATAAATTAGTTTGTTTTAATGACAACTCCGAAATATAAAGGTGGTTAATGTTGTGCCTTGTGCAGTTGCCGTATGCATTAACGCCAATAAATATTTACTATATGCGTAACAGCAAATTTACGCTCAGCAGATCACGTTTAGCTCCGTCAGTTTAAAAATTAGAGTTTATTAAACTTGATGGTGTGAACATTATCTGTATTCGTATGTTGGTTTTTTACAATAGATAAATTTTTTAGCAAGTTATGCAAATCAATATAACGTAAATTAAAAATACTCATAACTCACTTAAAAACTAATTTCCAACAAATTACTCGAAAAAGAAGAGCAAAACCCCAAATTCAAATCACAAGCTTCAAAAATTTAAAAAACTGATGACCTAATTGTAGCCATTTATAATTATTAATATTATACTTTTGTACAATAATATATGATACCCTTAACTATATTTGTACACTTAATTTTACAATTTGCAAAAAAAAATATATAGTACTTATACTTATACTATAGTAATATACTAATATGTAGCACTATATTTTGGTACATAGTATAAGAAAGTGTAAGGTGTAATATTAGCAATTTAAGGTAACCATGAAATTGTTAAAAAAATATTTCTATTTTTGAATAAATTTAGTAAAATTCTTAAACTAACTAGAGCTTATGGTTATATTGGTTAATTTCACCTCACAGATAATATGTACATCTTTCATTAATGATAAATAAGGAATATTACGATTAATTTTGTACAAAAATGGTGCAGTTGGATTTCAGGGCTGATTATATACTGATATACATATATACTGTATTATAAGTAGCTACTAGCTATTTACAAATTGACGAAGATTTCAGGATTATAACAATAAATGCATAACTCTTATTCATTCAAATAAGTGTTAGATCTTCGCCATACAAGTATACAATGCCGACATAGTAATACAGCGTATTAATATAGTGAAAAAACTACTAAAAAATACAAAAGAACGAAAAATAATACAGATCGTCATGCAAAACAATGTGCCGCCTTAAAATGTGTACGACAGGTGACGTCACAGTCACGATAGGCGCTGTGGGGATTTTTCAATGTTTACATGACTATGAGGCAACCTGTATAATCTATAAGCCTTGGGTACTACTTGCTAATTTTAATTTTCTTATTAGTTACCTATGGTCATTTTGCATATCAGCAGCTATATTTTGGAAAAACCATACGTATTATCGCTATTCTCATTTACATATAATAATAATAATAACAAATTATCCCAACATTTCGAAACTTAATGTTGATTCAGACGATGCATTAATTTTATTTTTACTGACGAATATGCAAATACTATGAAACTGGAAATGCCATGATTACGAGAAATAGCTCTACAAATGTACTGAAAAAATGTAATCAAACCCCAGTAATGATCACAACCATTAAACTAAGACTGACATATTACTGAGATTTTTAACAATAATTAAATAAATAAAAAAACGTTTACAAAGTATTACATTTATGGATTACAAATAATAGAACACTTAATATTTTGATACATAAATTAATTCAAAAATAACGAACGCTTCAGTAAGAAAAAAAAAATGATATACTAACTGCAAATTTTAGACAATAAAACAAAATTATAGAGATCCTTAAGATTGTGTATTTTTAAAAGAAGAGTAAGTACATGTAATTATTACCAAACAATAAAAAATGATCAATATTTAAAAATCAATTAGGTATTTAATATTACACTAGAAATAAATAAATATAAATGTATTCAATTTGTTTAATAGGGAATTATTTTTATTTATTTTAAGTTCTAAATGTGTTTATTTATATATACAGTGGTTGCCACTTAATGACTTGGAATCACTTTGGTACGGGACAGAACTGATAACATAACCGATGATAACACTAAGCAAAAGTTGATAAAATAATAAAATATACGTTAAATCAAAAAAAAAAAAAAAATGCTATGTTGCACCGAATTTAGGACACACATAATAATTAATAAATATTATTATTTAATATAATATAATTTATTACTATTTAATGCATGTACAAATACAAAATTTAAAATTGTTTAAAAAAATTAAAATGTAAATACATATTAACTATTTACTTATACTAGCTTGAACAAAACTTTTTGATTGATGTCTATCTTAATTTGTGCTGTTAAAATATTCTTGATAAAATGCTCGTATTTGTAATGTACTTCAAAATTTGATGAGTGGTGTTGAACTTTTCGTAATACTAGTAGGGTATCGGCATTTCAGAAGAACTTGGAGGATTTTTAGTATCCATCTTCAGCTCATATTCAAGATATTGAATCTTCATTTTTAATTTCTCCAAGTTAATTTGTTTGTGTAAATGCATGTAAAATATTTTCTTCGGTAAAACTTGATGTAGCAGGTATATTTAATCAATTTTCAACCAATTTTCCAAATTGAAGTCTATTTTATGACATTAAACTGTTAACATTGTGCGATAACCGACATAATTTACCTATATAAGTATACACCCGGCGGGTACTTACACTTTTCGATATCAATAAAACAATAATTGATAACATTAACCGAGATTATAATAAGTATATTATTATCTGCAGTATATTATGTAAAAAATATTTTATCGAAAATATGTGACTTAAACTACATCATAATTAAGATAAATAAGAAATACGTACTCCCATAATGCATATTTATTATTTTTAAGTATGTAATAATAAACGAATATAATCTTGTACTCTCTTGTTAAATAAAATACATAATAATAAGTTAATAAGGAACAAATATTTAATTTTAAATAATTTATCGAGAAATCGATGTAATTCATATTTTGTATAAAATATCAATTATGAATATGCAATACAAAATTTAAATTAAATTTCATTATTAATAGTATGTATTATCAAATTGGTAAAAAAAAAAAAAAAGAGTGAACCGCAATTATATTTTCAAAAGAAAAATCAATAATATAATTACAATTTTATCGTCCCACATTTCTTGAATTACTTTTCATTGATAACCAAACTCTTGAAAACTTATAACTTATAAGCAATATAATACAGTGTTTAAATGCCATTAAAATATATACAAAATTAGTTTGCTCATATTATTCTAGACCGTTTCATTTAAAAAAATATATAACAATTGATGTAAATGAATTTATTAAAATATGACTGCCATAGTCATAAACTCATAACCCAACCATCGGTTACGTGCACATTCAAGCGGTGCTTACTAGTTGCGGTCAACCAACTAAAAGATTACCTACCAATTGCGATCACTGTTTGCGCTTTAATAACTCAATAGTGGGATAAAAACACAAAAATACATAAATATTTCTTAAATATATAGTATTTTTATATTTCAAAAACAACAGTGATCGACTTCAGTTAATAAACTACGGTGACGGTTAATAATCATTTAAGATTACTATACAGTATATTATATAGTATAAACTTACATCAAATGGTATTTAATAGCTCTAAAGTCAACTCTAATATAAAAGTATGGAACTTGTATATACCAACAAAATTTCCAAATTGGATTACTTATTCAGCTCAAATTTCAAATTAAATTTTTTAGGCACTCATTACAATATCATACTACTAATATATAATTTCAATTCTAAATGTTTAACTCATTTTATTATCAGTGTAAAAGCTCAATCTTTGCTGTGACCGCAACTCAGACATTACCTACAATTGCAGCAACCGCAACTGTCATATATGCTTATCTCAAAAATCATCCATGACCGCAACTAGTATGCAGCCCATTCAAGAACATCTCACCCGCAAAAAAAAGGTACATGTAATAAGAAGTGAAAAAAATTAGTCTAAATCCATGCATTGTCATTTCAACTTTAGGAAGTAAAAATGTCTATTTATTACCCTCAACGAATATATTTTCCAACCGCACAATGCATTCACTATCTATGTATCACCAATGCAGATCAATGTCTTATCTGGTCTCCGGATCTACGATTTACATAACAAATTTGTATTCTTAAATGATCAACTTCGTCTTCTCTACTTCTTCTTAACTTCCAACCACATACAAAATTATCATCTAACCATTCTAAACTATTATTCTTTTAATTTTAAACCTATATGAACTTAGAACAGAATCCAATTATGGTGTAAATCTCAAACACTACATTTTAGACTATTCAATACCACACAAGTTTTTTTCTATTGTTAAAAAGGAAAATTTGGCAAGTCGATAATTTAAAACCACAAACATTTGATTATTTGATTGACAATTGATAATGTATTGTTATTGAGAAAATTGTTGTAAAAATAATTCAATATAATTTAATAAGATAAAATAAACTATATATAGTAGATAAAACTTAGACTGGAATGAAATAATGTATATTCTAATGTTTTCAATTAATATTCTATTCAATTAATTGCATTGCTTATGAATTTATAATTTTATGATTTTGATTAAGTACTCGTATAATAATAATTAGTAGCTGGTAATTGTAGTTCTAAAAAATAATATGATTTTAGATAAATTTAAGCGGTATTTAACGGTTTGATTTTGGGAATAATATGCGGATTTGGAAGACAACCTTTTTTTGAATGTGTGTGGTTATGACGATCACTGAAAAACCCATTACAGATCCTCTAATCAAACAGCTAACGTTAATAAAATATATACTTGACAATCTTCAAAAAAGGTTTAAAAGGTAGTTGTGTTAAGATCTAATAACTGAATTCCCAATATTTTGTATTAATAACATTGCAATTGTGTAATTTCACCATAGAATTATCATTCTGACAGTTAAATTATTTTAATTTAGTCTAACTTACATGATCACTCTTAAAAACTGCCAAATTACCTTCGCAGGAAAATTTCTTAAATATATTATTTAAGCAATATAATGATCGTCATCTCTTACACAAACACATATAATTATTGTTTTTATATTTTTTATATCTAGCATATTGTAGATTATATTATAAAGTAAAAAAAAATTATTTTATGTTATATACATTAAATTGAACTAAAACCTTTGGTCTAAATAAATTTTGGATTATTTTTGATAATAACATACAAGCGTCTAGTGTCATTTAATTGTACACTATAAATAATCAAACTATTTACAATTATACATAGGTACAAACTATTAGACATTAATGCAACACTAGATTAAATAATGTTGTATTATTAGCAGTGAGAAACCTAAAGAATATAACTGCATATTTGAGGTAATAATGATTAAAAACAAAAAAGGTGACTTGAGGCAAGATATTTTACAATTTATAAAATAATTTTAATAATTGAATACCATGTGATGATGCGTGATATTATTTGCTAATTTTTAACAGTATTAATATAATAATTTTGTATTACTTAGAAACTGGTGTTCGCTATAAATTTTTCTCTCTTGAAGTATTTCGTTCCTTCTTTAGAGTACCATCTGTGTTTGATTTTTAAACTAAAAGTAGTTTAGATTACGGGCTACAGAAACTTTTGAACCACTTTAATGGCCACAAAAGTAGTTTTCTGAATAAAAAAATGCGTAAAAAACACAATAATGTAAAACCAATACATTTCTATCACTGCTCAGAATCTAAAATGGCTTATAAAATAAAAATTAAATTACAACTATATAGAAAAAACATTGAAGTTGAGACTTAAATATTTTGTTAAACCACGTACATGATTGCAATAAGCCAATATATATTATTTTTTCTGATTTTAGGTTTTTTTTTAAATAACACGCTTTCATAAATTGGATTTATTACAATAAATAATAAAAACTGAATATATTAAATTATTAAATTATTATAGACATTGAGAAAGTCAAATAAATTTTTTTTTTAATTTACACGAATACAAATAATGAGGTTCCCTTATTAGTAAGTATAACTATATGCACATTTATTCAAATATATTATTCACAAATTGTTACGCGGTATCATAAAATTAATTATATAATTAAAATCGTATATTTTATTATACTATAATGAAATTAACGCAAAACTATAAGAATTTTCAAATGTTAACAACAAAAATTTAAATACTATGTAAATAAAAAATAATGCCAGGCTCACGTGTACATTATATATTGATTTTAATTTTCGAACAAAATAATAAAAATATATTGGTTTTTCAATTTTCTTTTTTTAGAATATCAGTAAACATATTTTTCAATAGTAAAATGACCGTATGGTCAAAAAGTTTTATTTGTTGCATGTGTTACCAAACAGAAATTGGATGTAAATTATACTACGAATATTAATAGGGAGAATATCAACTATGTGCATGTAAACTATATTGTAATGAAACACGTTAAAGTTTAATATATACCGTATTCAATTAACATAGCTAGATAAATTAGATAAAATTTATTTGATGAAGTGAGCGTCAGACTCGTCAGAGTGAGTCATTCATTCCTTCCTCTGCATGCAAAATACTTTTCGTTGTATTTTTTTTATTCATCAACATTAAACGAAATTACTTACATATTAAATTGAAAAACCAATTTAATGGCATTTCTGAAATTATCAATAATATAGCTTTATAACATAAGTACTAAAAAAATACTATATATCTTATGTTTTGTATTCTCAATTAATAGTTAGCTTATAAATTATAGTTTATATTAAACATTTAAATCATGTCAACATCCAAAACAATGTAATATAAACATGAAAAAAAAAATTATTAAGTTATACAATGTAAAAAATGATGGGTTAAATATATTTTTCAGCTCTACAAAATAAGCTACATATCACCTATTTTTAGTAAACTTACAATTTATTATTTTTAAAAGCCATAGCAAGGTAAATAAAATAGGTGTACGTTTAAATTTTGTCTTTATTATTTACGTTATTTGTTACCTTAGAATTTATATCTATTTAATCTTCCAAAAATATTTTTCACATTATTATAACTGATATAAAATATTATTTTTAATTAAATTTCTGAAAGTAAAATGTAATATTATGATTTACAAGATTATGGTAAAACCAATTCAAAAATATTGGGACAAAATATTTTTTTTTTAATTTTTTTAAATTTATTTCGAAATATTCATGCAGTTATAAATCATAATACGTACTTCGTTATATTATAATTAGTTAATTTATGTTCTTATTAATCTTTAACATTTCAATACTGAATTAATTTATAACATTTTATTTTATCAGGTAATAATTAACTACTATAGTTAAGTTAAATAAATGTTTTATTCAGATTTCATTTGAACGGTTATTTATTTTAGCATATTTTATTCGATTTTTAAAATTCTGCTACCCTTGGAAAATATTTAGAACACCTCCATTAGAAAAAAAAATACTTAACTCAGAAACTTTAAATTTTTAAAAGCACAAATATTCAGCATAAACAAGCACAAATGATGCATAAACTAACGGTTCCATTAAAATGTACAATCATTAAAGTGGGGGTGCGTTGTCATTTTGCTAGCACCTACTTTAAAAAAGCTTTTATCATCCGAACTTAAAAAGAAACAAATAGCTCACATTTTCAGCATATGTATGTACAAATAAAAGCGTTTATTTTCAATTGTTTAAACCGGGATGCAAAGGAAATAAATCAAAGAAATTTATTTGAAACAATGGTTTTTTTTTCATTTTAATAATTGATAAAAATTAATTAAATTAATATTTTTATTAAAGAAAAATAATTTTAATGGCATTAAAATATGCTTTTACTAATAATATTTGTACCCATTGCTTTTAGAATTCATAGCAAATTATGAAACTATTATAATTGTATTAATATTTTGGTTTTATTAACATAAGCAGTAACTTTACAGAGAACCTAAAAATAAAGAAAATTTAACTGCATATTTAAATAATTAAATTAACTAAAAAACTATCGTATATAATATAGTCAATTTTTAAAAAACTAGGATAGATAAATAAGAAATTTGTGGATTTTTAACTCATTTCAAATAATAAGTATTTCCAAGTTAACTCATAACTATAATAGATAAAGCAAATCTCATGATATGAATCATGACAGGCTTTTAAAATGTAAAAATAAAAATGGTAGAAAACAAACATTTATTATAATATATTTAAAAGTTAAAACTTCTCGGCAGAATAATATGTGTCTTATCTAAACAAGTCATATGCCAGTCACCACAATGATATTCCAAAGTCGATTTAACATGTAAATATGTAATATTATTTGTTCAAAATATAGTCATGATATATTATTCCAAGAACGAATAAGTCGTATTTTTTTATCAAAGAACATCTTACTTATCCAATGCTCAACATCTTTTGTAGTTGATATAATAAACTTACACCTTTATCGAAAACTACATGACATAAATGTAGGTAAATGTAACATGTAAAATTTTAAAAGTAATAAGTAATACCAATAAAAATATAGAATCATGTTTCGTCTTTAAATTACAAATAAGTACTTAACGAAGATACTGAATGTTATTTATGTAAATAAGGTAACATTATAGGTAATATTATTTATAAAAATATTATCAAATAGTCTTATATAATGTTATACATTTTCTAAACATAAAACAATGCCAGATTACTTAATATTATAAAATAATAGTTTTAAATAATTGTATAAATTAATGCAGAATCTCGCTATAACTCTAATTTTAATTGATAGTTTAATTGACAGTTACTTGTACAACAACAAAAATTTTATATTTCGTTGTAAAATTACTGTTGTTATGTATTTTTAGAAAGATAAATTAAGCAATTTAATAAATTTAAATGAAAAAAAATTAACTTAGACATAATAATGATATGTTTAAAAACGTACACGCTTAAGTTTTAATTTTAATCATTAAACAAATTAAACAAATATAATACATTTATTATTAATAATATTGGATAGTACATTTTTTGAAATTGTATCAAGATTATATTCTTATCTTATAATATATTTTTTTAAATTAACAAAATTAAATTAGTATCATGATTTGAACCTAAACAAAACCCATAAAAAAAATTTCTAAGCAATCGAGACTTATCTGGTTTTTCTTGTATCATTCCTTTCCTTAAAAAAAAATTATATACAGAACTATTCTAACCTAGCTATAGCCTAATATTTAGTACTTTTTTCATTTTGAATACGTTAAAAATAAGTACCTATAGGACAATGTATACTTAGATAAAAGTTTTTCAAAATAAATTCAAATGTATTATATAATATTGAATACTGATAACGAATACAAATAGAAAATCTAAATAAAATTTAAAACAAGATCTATATTTGATTATGAAAGAAATAATATTCCTAATTTAAAATAAACTATTATTTTATGTCAATATACTTACAATTTTAAACCCCGCTGCCGATATCATATTTTATGTTCTCCGCAATCAAGCCATTTTTAAATATTTTTATTGTATGTAGCTAAAAATATAATAAGTACGCAAAAAAGTTTTTTATATACTTTTATCATTCATATCATGTCTGATAAAAAAAAACCTGTTAAGCCATTAGTTTTAAAAAATTGAGTGCAAAAACTTTTAGTTTTTGCTTAAGGTATCTATATAGTATAGCTTATATTATATACATATAATAATTGGATTAGGATTGAAAAGTGATTCAAATAAATAACTATGGATGATTCAGGTCACGTTTATCCATAGAAAGTTTTAAACAGATCCATAGTTATTGTCTTAGATAGTACTAGGGAAAAAACTCTAACTGGATAAATAGATAATACTTATTATCAAATACACCAATTTGTAATAAAAAAATAACAACACTTAAATTTTAAAATTATTAACTTTATAATAGCATTGTTTTTTAAACAGAGTTGTGTGTAATACTTAACTAACAATCTTAAAAGTTAAAAATTGTGAGAAGAATTTTTTTACCAAGACACTATAAATAGTCCCATCAAGTTTGATATTAAGTGTACGAATAATACGTTATTGTTCAAAAAAATTATTTACTACATATTATACTGATTTTTCCCCAGCTATTTTCTTATTAAATTATAATTGATTAGTATATACCAATATACGATAAACATTATTCTTTACACTCGAGACAATAATATTAATTCAAAAATATACGAAAATGATATACGTTTAAGACATGATAATTACAATTATATTTACATTGTTCAATCATTATATTATTCTATATTTTATTAACTTACAATAACATGTTACGTATATATGTCTATAGCATACACGTTGGTATTGTGCCTATTTACCGCGTCGAATCACAGCTTTTTTCAAAAATATATAAGTCACTAGTTGACCACCCAAATATGTATAATTTATTAGTATACTTACCTACAAAGTACTATAAAGTATATTTGTAAAGTTATCGTCCAACGATACAATTTGTACGCGAGGACACGACCACAACAACAGTAAAATACAAAAAGGTAATAATACTTATTACGTAATTATCGTGTCGGCGTGTAGTATTTATAGCTAACATTTATGTAGGTGTGGATTGAAGGGTGCGGGGAATGTGTGCGAAGCGAACACCTTGCTCGGTTTGATCTCAATTCGAGCATTCAAAATCCTCGTGGGAGCTGCAAGAGCCGGCGGGCAGCTGGAGAAAGATGTCTGAGAGCTTCTCAGGGTCAGCTAAAGCTTACAAAAATAACAATATAACGTTGTATAATAATAATATACTATGTACTGCGAATGTGTAAATATCATACGCTTGTAGGTTTATTTATATATATATGTATACATTATATAATATTATATTTGAAATAATGAAATCAGCACACTCGTCAAAATACAGCACCACGTGATAATGATCTATACAGGTGGGTGATTCACCGATCATGAAATATGCCCAAATTGTATTCTTTATGCTAGTGTTATAAATATTGATTGTTCGTAACTATAAAGCTTATAAAATAATATTCATATGTGTGTGTGTGTGTGTGTGTGTAAACTTTATTTTCTTCGCCAGAACACAATATTTTGATTCATTCGTCATAACTACACACTTTCAAAAAAAAAGAACGTCGTTAAAGTTTGTACACATTTATCTAAAATCATATTATCGTGTAGAACCGCACACCAGTTGGCTAGTTGGCAGTTATCATATTTAATCGTAATCGCAAAATCATAAACAATGCAATTAATTTAACACACCAGGATATACATTTATTCCAATCTAAGTATTATCTACTTTAAATAGTATACATACTTTATTTTATACTATAATTTTATATTTTATTATTTTTACAACAATTTCCTTAATAATAATAAATTTTTAATTGTCAATCAAACGTGTGTGGTTTTAAATTATCGACTTTCAAAATTTTCCTTTTTTACAATAAAAAAAATGCTGTAAACGGTCTAAAATATGCAATATTAAAATATGAATAGTAAGTGTTTGGTTTTGAACGACGCCCGAAAAATTAAGTTAATCGTCTATTTAAAATGTCAACCTCGTGAACATAAATGAATTTGTGCGGAAAAGTGTACATTTAAAATGTGTGGTTATGAATGGTAAGTGGGCGGTTTTGAACGATGTCCATTTAAACGAGTATAGTTGATAAACTAAGTTATCATATAATTATTTCGCATACACTCGGTGTCAGACGTCCCGGTCGTCCCGTATTATACGAGAAAGTTCCGTATTTTAAAAGACTATCCCGTTGTCCGATGAATGTTTTTGGACCACTTAAATGTCTCATATTTAAAAATATATTCCGTACATATGCATATAGTTCTATTAGAAAAATTCAAATAATCGTTATTTTAGTCATTAAAAAATTAAAAACAAATGTTACCAAGGTCCAAGGATATGGTTTCTATAGTTACTATAGATTACTTGTTTTATTTTGTTTAATGTTTAGCAATTGTTGAAGTAAAAATATTTATAAATAGTTAATTTATTGTTAATTATGATAAAAAGATCGTTTTTATTTTTGAATCTCATTTATAAATTATATAATTATGTCTTTAATTTTTAATAATACTAAAAAATAATCATTATTTTAGTCATTCAAAAATTAAAAACTTATGTTACCAAAGATGGTTAGGTTTACTATTTAACAATGTTTTAAGTAAAAATATTAACCACCCTATATATATTATACAGAATGGGGCAAAACAGATATTGCGGTTTTGAAAGGCTATAAAAAAAAAAACTGCGCAACTTTCAGAAATTATATTTATTTAATTTTCTTCAGTATATCATGCCGTTTTGCGTGTCAAATTTTAAAAAACACATCAGAAAGATTATGGCGATTTTTGAAGTTTTCGGCCACATTTTGACACATTTCGACTGGTATAGTGGTATAGCACCAATTTCCTCCCTAATTCACTCTTTGAGGTCTTCCAAGGTGTGAGGCTGATATTTAAAAACCTTTTCTTTCAGGTAACCCCACAAGCAAAATCACAAATGCTCAAATCTGATGAGCGCACGGAACACCCGCATCACCCCTCAAAGACGACCATTTTCAAAAAACGTTCGGATGGCGAAGCCCCATTGTTAACTAGACCAAACCATGGTAATGACTGATAATGGCATGGTCTACCTACGAAATGATACCGTCATAATCGCATTATACCCACCACACTGGAAGTACTAACCTTTCAAAACTGCACCGTTTGATTTTCCCCACTTTGTATATACACATTATAATATGTCCCTGCATAATATATTATATAGATATGATGTATCACAATTGTGTGATTGCAACAATATACACGTTTCTCTGACCTCCGTAGACGTAATGGCACCGTACTATAGATAACCTAACCTAACCTTAACCTATAAACACATGAATGGTTTAAAAAAGACGCAAAATATGACTAAAATCTAAAGAATTAACTATCCATTAATATTAATTGCACCAATTGTGACGTGTAGTTCATGATACATATATAGGCATATTTTTGTTTCACTAATATATTTCGCTGTGTAGATATTATAATTACCAACAAAGCTTGAATCGAACACACCGATATTATCCATATGAACAAATGGTCATGTATGCTAAAAAAGTACAATTAAAAACCCAACTACAGCTAATTTGACGACCTTCCTTGATAGATTAAATGATATTGTTTTACGTTTCCCAAAATGCTCGATGTTAATACGGCACATTTTTAACAATTCATCAACAATGGAAGAAAGACTTTGAATACTAAACACCCTCCTATAACTCGGTACTCGTATGTCTTTATTTTTAAACATAGATATTGATAGTAACAAAAGATAATATTTTTATTACAGAATGGATTTATATATACAAATACATTAAAAATACCATATTATTGTGCTACAAATGGTTCACTTAAACTTAACAAATATATTAAAACAAATTAAATTTGCAAATATGCAATAAATAATAATCGAAGTATATTCGAACAATGACAACTTATTATCTCCAAAGGCAGGAATAATAAATAGGTAAAAATTACCAATTGTAATTTTATCGATTTTAATATTGTTATTTATGGACTACAGATAAGGTATGCTTTATTATACTCTGGTAAGTTTTTTATTGATATTTCAAAACAGATTATAATATTTTTAAGTTCCTGTATTAGTATAATAAAACAACTTAAGGTTAGATCTTGTATTACATTTTCAAAATCTTTTACTGAAAAAAAAATATTATCATACATCGATTGAGAAAAATTAAAAAATCTATAAATAATAAAAAATATTTTAAAGTCATATCAATTGTAAATACTGGTATGAATATTCGATGTTAATTTCAAATATCTATAGTTATTCATTTTTGAATAACAATAAAAAAAATAAAATTATTTTCGCGTAAAATTTTCCGTTTTTCGTTATTTCTTTTTTTTTATTATTATTTTGAAAATCACTGAAAATTTTTACATTTGAAAGTACCCTCAATCTACTATCTAGATCCAATTTTCTACCAAAAACTACTTTCCACTCTCAACATTGCTGGTTAAAACATTTTTACTGTATTGAAAGGTGGTAACAGACACAAAAAAACAGCACACAACTTCATCATTGTAAAATCAATTCATTTATCGCTCCACTCAGAATCTAAGATCTATAAATACGAAGTTTAATAATTGTGATTTAAACATTATTATTTTATATACAGTTAAGCATAGTACTCAATGGCGTATTGGTGTTTAAGTAAAACATCTAAGAGTTAACGTATTTTATCGGAAAAAACAGAGGCTTGTGTATAATACGAATGAGAGAATTTACTTATGTTATCGGTCAACTAAAATAAGTTTGTGAGTTTGTGACATGTATATTATTCAAAAAGCGTAAAAATAAAAATAAGCACATATTATTATGTGGATAGGTATGTTCAAAGAATCTAGGTCGCCACGCTCGATTTAGACTCCCTATTTGTGGTCTACGGTCCCGGTATCCGCAGGGACTCTGGGAAACGGATGAAATGAGAAAAAAAATAATAGCGCAACAAAAGCATAATTTTTTTTCGAGTGCGATATACAACAATTCGTCATCTCCGGTCGCCATAACACGCACGCCTTAGTGGAAAACGACATGACACGCGCGTTTATTTACGGTGAACTCTGAACTCGGTATGTCACGTTACGAAGCAGACATTTAATATATTTTAACACCATGGCGCATTTTCTATTGAGGATTTTTACGGTCTTTAAAAAATAAGACTTTTCAGGAACAACCCAAAACTATATACTACCTTACAATATGTTAACCCTAATTATGTAGATAATTAACAATATATGGGGTCAATGCAAACAGTGGCGTGCCCGGGGGGGGAGGTTAGGAGTTATATCCCCCCCATTGACTTTTTTTTGCTGACTTTCGAAAAACAAATTATTAGATATTAGAGTTGTTACTTGTTATAAAGTCATTGCTTTTGATTATAAGTAATAAATTATTGCTTATAAATTATAATATATACATTTTATTTTAATTATATACTTTATGTTCTCTCATTCTCTGCCTATTTAATTTTATTATGCAATTTTTTTCATTTTTTCACGTTTTGGGATTTTTTTTTTAAATATGGTATTTTAATGAACAAAATACTTAACTAAACTAAATTCATTATTACATAAATAGATTATTTAACAATAGTAATTAATTTAATATATAAAATCTAAATACATGTGTAACTTATTTCGTTTATTTTAGGAAAAAGAAGCTTTCTTAAAAGTAATACCATCGAGAATAAATAAATACAGAAAAGAAATTCCGGGTATACCTATACCTTTACCTCCCGATTCTCCAACCTATTATTACAAGGTCGGAAACATGGTTATTGCTGCAATTTTCTATGCAAATAATTTTGAAATTTTTTTAATTCTGATTAAAAGTTTAAAAAACGATGTTAATTAGTGTGAAAAAGCTGAAACAACTTGTAGAATATAATGCAGCTAAATGTGGTTTATAGTAGTCATATAATTACACTTGACGAGTTATCCATCAATCTTACAAACTTGGAAGAATCGAATAGTGAGCTACTTAATAGTATGAATAGGTTTAGAAAACCTGAAGATATTTTAACAAATATTCCTGGTCCAAACAGGACAAAAAACAATAGACAAATGTATGTATAATGTACACATAATTTAAAAAAAATAAAGGATATAACAACTAAATAGGATATAAATCTATTAAATCTTATTATAACGTCATGTCGGGTAAAGCAGATGTTTATTTAGATATAACGCCTAAATTATTAAGTTTAATATGAACTAATAACTAGTAGTAGTAGAAGTAGAACGTATTTTTTCTTTGTACAAACATATTTTAAGTAATAGAAGATTTAATTTTAATAAACATAATTTAGAAATATATTTGATTATTAATTTTAATTCAAAAAAGTAATACATTCATCAATTTTTTTTAATTAATTGAATTATAATTAAAAATTTAAAGTTATTTTATACGACTTGTATTTTTATTGTGCAATTTATTATGTAATTTCTATGTATTTTTTGGTATAGTTATACAGTTTTTGTGTGTGTTTTAATGGAATTAAATCCTGTCTTTTCTATAACATATATCCCCCCCTTATCGAAAATTCCTGGGCACGCCACTGAATGCAAGTACGCACAAACCGTGAGATGTTTTTCCTTTAGAACAAGCCTATATAATACGTAAAACGTAAGTACCTATTTTTAGTACACATATTCGGTGTTATTTTTTTTATTGACACGGTACATTAGTCTTGGTTTTTATGTGTTATGGTATCTATTGGTTTGATAAATCAACGATTCAACACGAAACATCATATATTACATTATACAACACTACGTGGTCTATAAATATTCAAATACGTGCAACTGTCTCGATTTTGCTACTATAATGTTTGTGGATTAAGAGAAAAGTACCTAAATTCATTAAAACGAATTCGCGGTAATCGAAGTTTTATATAGGTGCTTATGCATAATTCATCAACGTTTTGTGAAAAATATAAATGATTTTGACGATTACATGAAATAATCATTATGTGGAATTAAACTTATTATGATATACTTTATCTGAAAATTGTTAACACTTTAAATTCATAGTATAAACTAAACATTTCAAATCAATTAAACATTCAGTATGAATAATAAATAAAAATCATGTACTTATTTATCTAAGTCATATTAAAAAAATTGTTAACAATTAAGTTTTAATTATTTAAGTTACCTATAAACATTAACGGCTATAAATACCAATACACTATAATACCTAGTTGTTATAACATTATATTATTATTATAGTTTTTAACTTAAAATAGTCCATTACCGTGTATTGTGGAACGTTGTTGGTAGATCCTCCATAATATAAATAACCTTAAATTAAACTATATAATTTAAAATTTTAATTATGTATAGAAAATAATAATATAGGTAAGTACGTATTAGTAAAAAATTTCATAAAAGTGAATGAAAATCGTTGAAGGAGAAAACGATTTATCCAATGACATCATCATTTGAACTCCAAATGCTAAAAAAATAAATATGGCTTATTTATGTTCAACTTTTTTATCTTAACTCCAGTAAAAAAAACTTACAAGGAATCATGTATTTGAAATTTTATTTAATCAAATTTTGAACTTCCAACTCTTGTTTAGATTTTGTAGAAAACTTTTTCGATAATTCTCTTTTTGATTTTCTCCGATTACTTTGATAACTATTAAGAATGTTTTTACTTTTATCTCCTCCGAGTACTAACTAATATACTTTTTCATCAAAAACCATCCTCAAAGCCGATGATTAAAGTATTATTGTAAAATAATGTGATGACAGATCCAAAATAAAAAATTTAAGACACACACCGCATTGATACACTTATCAAAATTTGAAACACAAAAGCTTGCGGAACAGTAATTTAAAAGAACCAAACTGTTTATAAGTGTAAGCTATTATATCTATTATCTATACCGATTGATTTCAATACATATTTATTTTTAATTACTTTTGTTGCAATTTAAATTCTATAATAAGCATATTATTTGATTATTATACTATTTATACCGTGTAGTATATTCTGTTTAGTCATTAATTTTAATTTTTAAATAAATAATAGAGCAGAATTTATAAAATGTATTATATTATGTATAAAGTGTATATTTTAAGTATTTAATCTTATTCATTAATTTGTGTATTAATGATGAAATTTATCTTACTCATCTGAGAGAGAATAAAGAAGGTTTTTTAACTTGCATAACGAACAACATAATATAATATAATATAATTTATTATTATGCAATTATACACATAAATTATGCTAACACAATTACCCAATTCTCTCCATGAAAATAAAATAAAATTATCTAAAATATTAGTATGTATAAAGAAAAATGGGCCACTTCGGGTATCAAAATGAAAATAAACGTGGTTGATTTTTTTATTATTATTTATGTATATGGCCATATGGGTGTTGACATTTATTGCTAAAGAACATAAAATTATTGTGATAAAAATTCGTATATTTATTTACTTACTAATAATTTATAAGAATAAAGAATTACAACAAAAATGATAGAAACATCCAAAGGTACAATTCCGACAGGCTAAATTTCTTAGTCAAAATACAAAATCACTTAATACCAATTCAATAGTTATATTTATAAACGTAAAATGTTGTAATACATTAAATCTGAAATTGTCCATCGTTTGAGAATTAATCCTTATTACAAATTGTATTCCCGGGACTAAGAACTTACTATAATTTATTATTATGACTTCAGCCATATTTTCAATTGTAATATATTACATTATAATATAATATATAGGTATATATATTTATGCATGGTATAAAATTACCACGAATATCTTGTTTTGTACTGTAGGTATAAGTTTTATGCATCAAAACAATAATTTATATTAACTTAATTAATGAGCCCGTAAGTGCATAAAATGTGGAGAAGCAATACCGGGCGACGAATGTTTGGATTAAAAATATAAAATAATATAAAAATATTACGTCTGAAAATGATAAACCGGAAATAAATTATAGCTGGTACACACGCTTTGCATTCATTTAAAAGTTTATGAATTTAATTAATCGAGTAGAAACAGTAGAACAGTGTAATTAAGAACACGGTCGAATAACCATCTTATGGATGCTAAAATGTGGCAAACATTTTATATAATACCACGTTAAAAATTACTGTTTTATTTTTATTTTATTTCAGTTAACTAAAAATAAATGTATAATTTTAATAATTTCAAGACTAAACAAACATATTTTTTATTGATACCAATATATATAAATGGCATAACTTAGTCACAATTTTCAAACAATCAAATTTTTCCAAAAAACAAAACTATAGTAGCGTGATTAGTACCACTACTTTTGAATTATTGTAGACTTCTAATGTGGACAATTACATCTATTTTATTCGTAAATATTATTTATAATGACTAATGATCTACTAATATTTTACTACCATTGTAATTTCTTAATTTAATAAAAATTAACTCAATTAAAAATTCTGTGTAATTAATCTTGCTGTGACAAATAAATTTAAACACTATAACTTCTTCAAAATTATTATTTGAATCTTGTATAATAGATATTAAACAATATATATATTAAATTATACATAGATGGACACAAACCACAGACTTCTTAATGTTGTTATATCGTGATAAATTTAAAATATTTATCCATTATACATCTCAAATTGTTATTGAAAAACAACGTAATTATTCAACCAGACTGAATATTCATGTATATTAATTTTAAAAATATCCAACTTTAAAAAAAAAAAAAACATCGCATCACATCGTGTAAATATACCGTTTTAGTCGATACATATAAACTGACATCTTATTGTATAGGCACTATTATGGAATTAAAATTATTGAACGATTTTAATTTAAACATGCTGCGCAGTAATACGTTAAGTACCCAATACATAAAATGTACACGTAACGGACCGCAGAAGAAAATTCGACTTACTGAATCTGACGGTTGTCAAGTACTTCACGGACATAAACATAGTGCACTAACGCGCTGTAAACAACAAATAAAGTCAAACGGTCTTACCATCAAAGACCATTAAGCAAACTCTAAGTTGTCAGCTCTCTTCTGAAAAACCGAACACATCGCCTGTACTATAATATACGTGCTACCGTATTTTAATATGGCAAACTGCAACTATAGACGACAATATCATGTTTGATATATTATTCTTTGAACGTTTTCTTCAGAGTAAACTTTAATAATTAATTTCACAAATTTTTCAATAGTTCAATCATTGAGAACCACGTCATATCAACCGATTTCAAAAAAGTAAATTTCCTACTTAAATAATAGTGCCGAGGAGATATCCATGCGGACTGGTCAAATTAAGAGGACGTCGTACCCGCATGTGCTATCTTCGTCTTACTAACGTAGTATAATATTATACCGTAGTAAATCGAGTTTAGCAGAATCAATAGTTACTACTATAAAGTAGTAATTACTACTTTAATAGTAGTTAATTTATTCATCATTCAGCTTAAAGGTAAGAATATTATCTAGGGCATTGCATAGCCTTTAATTGATACTTTAATCTTAAATTGAGTTATAGCTATGAAAATATTAAAACATTAAAATGCTCTTTAAAATTAAAATATCAATCAAATCCTACGTGATGCTCTAGATAATTCTTACCTTTAAGTTTGATAATAGGTCAATTTACTCTAATAAAATAGATTCTGCTGAACGCAAATTTGCTAAATATTATACGTTAGTAAGATGGAAACACACAGCGGGTATGACGCCCCGTCCTCATAACGTTAAAAACTCATTATTTTAGATAACATTAACGTTTATAAAAATAGGTATATTAAAATATATTTATATCTTTACAAATCAATATTTTTGGTATTTTTATCATTATAATTTTTTAAGTGTTTACTCTTTTGAACGATAGCATAGATTTTAATTTCATAATATTTCAACGCAGAATATTATTCAGAGTATTTAGATATAAATATCACAAAAAAATATGCAAAAATAATTGTTTTTATCCTTTTGCTGGAAACTGTCCATACCTACTCATCTTTTATTCTTGTTATATTTTAAGACTTATGATATTAACTGTTAATAATTTCCATACATCTTTAAACGTTAACCAAGTCTCAAGGACCAAAGACGGCGATTTCTCTCGTCAACTCTTAATAACTGCCTCTGTACAATCAATTTTTATAAAACAAATAACCGTCACTTTTACATACACTTAATAGAAATACTTTTTTCTACTCAACAAAGCACTAGTTATTGACTATCTATTCTAATGTACAAGAATTGTGTTCTACTCGCTCAACTCAAAATTAACGATGCGTACCTACTGTACACCAACAATATAATAGGAATCATGAGAAAAAGTGAACAAATTTATCTCATTATTTATAAAAGCGCTTTTTTGTTAACCGGTCGGTGAAAGGTTTTGAATTTATTTTTCACTTCTTTATTTCCGTTTAGTATTTGACAAATTATCAATGATTGACATCAATGAAAATTAGTGGTGTTAATAATAAATATTGTTAGAAACGTTATTAAAATCAGCATGAATGAAAACGATTATTTCTACTCCTAAAACTGTAATTATGATTTATAGAGTTTCAGAAAAACTCCTAAAATTATATAATTTGAAGTTTTATTTGTCTTCAAACAAAATAAAACCACAAAATATAAATCTACTTATGTATACATAATATTGAATACATTTTTAGTACGAATTTAAAGGGAATTTGAATGTAAAATAATTAATTTAAAAATGAATAACCTGATTGTGAAGATCTTCAAGTTACATATATTCTGCTTTAAGTGTACGATTACAGTTCAATCAAAACACTATTTCGAAAAGTTTTAACTTTATTGAAAATATTATTTTTTCTTAATTTTATGTTGTATTGCAAAACAAAATTATTGAAAAAAAATTATTTTTGAAAATGTGTATCGTTATCATATTTTTAAGTTATTACTTTTTTTGAATGACAACATATATTTTTATTTCAAATGTATTATAATAGGAAAAAGAAATAGGATGCTTGGAAAACACCTGATACAATCGTGGACATTTAATAAATATTTGAGGACCGACAGTTTACGTTTCTAGTACAAAGACGTCAAAACAACACCACAAAATATATTTTCAAAACTTTTATATATGACTAAAAACCTCTTGAATAATGTTGAATATGAAAAATTATTTTTGACGCTATACGTGTATAAAATTCTTACATTAAATATAGATCCTACAGCTAAACGTTTCAAGCAAGCGATTGTCAAACCATTTAGTCACTGTCCTAGGAAGTATGGAACCGGAACTAGATTCACCGGAAGAACGGCTTTATAGCAAACAGTAAGAAAAAGCTAATCGTAAAAAACCCGTTTTTAATAAATATTAAATAGGCACGTAAAAAGTAACGCACTGTTAAACTTTAAGAGTTCGACGAATATAGTATATATATATATATGTAGTTAGTTGAAATATTTACCTACAGAATGTTTTTATTTTATTTTTTATCGTAAACTAGACATCGTTCTATTTAACATTTTTTTATTCTTTTATAATAGGTCAAATATTATTATTACTCTTAAAAATTGAAATAAAAATGTATATCACCCGGATATTATATTGACCAGTTCATGATAAAAAAATAATAAATAATAACCCTCTTTAAATCGTTAGTTACAACTTTATATTAACAACATTGTTTATTAATAAAAATGTAATATTGTAATTTAAAGGAAGTATGGAACATAATTTGTTATTTTTTCTTACAAATCTATCGAATATACTGATATACCTATATTATGTATAATAGGTATGTGTGTATTGTTCAATAATATATAATCTCCAACTAGTTTATTTCTTATTTTTATATATTTTTTTTAAAAATATCTGATCATTCTCTTTTCCAGTGTAACTCGAGACTTGAGTAACAAGTTGTTTGAGTGTATAGTCATCATAATTTTAAAAATACATTATACAATGACAATTTAATAAAGTGTATCGTATATATTTAACATAGTTATCTATGTACTTATTGTACTTTAATTTATTGTACATATGTATTGGTTAATAGTTATAAATATCCAAATTGGATGAATTTCAAAATTACATACATACAAATGTTTATATAATAGTAAGAATGATATTTTTTCATTGGATAAATATTCTATACATGAATTAAATACGTACGTTTCCCCAGCCCCCCACATATCAATTGTCGCAAATTTTCTTTTGCCAATATTTAGTACGTCATTTGTTTGTATTTGTTTGACTATGCTCAGAATTTGTTTGATATCGGTTCACCTCGGAAAATCAATTTTCCATGCTCAGGGTTATCTATACTTAAACGTATTTAAAATTCATACATAGAATTTACAATTAAAAAGTTTACACACTGATATAGATAAAAATAAATTAACACATCAGTAGCGTATAAAAATTAAAGACAAACATTTGAAATAAATAATAGATAATGGTGTTCGTAATTCACATATTTTAGAAGCGTCATATTCGTGTATTCATACATTAACCATTGTGAGATTTGCTTTTTAAAAAGTGGTAGTTGCATATTTATTAAATGGCTAGGCATTGAGTTATAAATACGAATTCCAATAAAATCGAAAACTTTTCGACAAGCATTTTTTTTTGGCCAAGTTTGGCCCAAGTTATTTAAAATTTTAATATCTATTATTTTCCTTCATCCCTAATAAATAATCAATAAATTGAGGAAATTACGCAAATTAAATAATATATGCATTGTTTTTGAAATTAGTTGATTCAATCTAACATAGTAATTATGACGTTCGTGAAGTTGGCCCACCTAAGTACTGCAATTTTTTTCAAACTATGTCATTATTTTGCAAGTAATTTGCAAGTATTTGCAAGTCAGATCTTAGAATTTGCAAGTCCAAACTTTCACCGTGAAAACGAAAAATTAAAAGTTGGGCCAACTCCATGTTTGACCCAGAACTTCGAAATCGGTATCAAACGAAAGCTAATAATAAGCAAGTAATCTTAGGCCCCTTCTTACAATTTTCAAGTTCTCTAGGCGGCCTGGTGACTATAAATCCCCATTCACTAAACATACATACACAATGACAGAATTTCCTTTATAGTATTGAGTTTTACATTGCGTGTTATTCTTTGGCACCAAATTGCCATTAACACGCCTCTGATTCAATTTTAATAATTAGTGTTTCATACTCGAACATTCATTTTTACTTAATGGTTTATTATGATTAATTATTATTATTTATAATTATATGTTTTATATATATTTTTATCATATGCAGTGTGACATGTTTTATTTATCATCGAATATTGTACTGCATTAAAAATTTATAAATAGTAAATAAATTTACAAATATATGATTATATGAACGGAATATAATGATATATGAGCACATTTTTTCCACAAAGCTTTATAAAATCATTGTTCTTTCCTTCTTGAATTGTCTAAAATGTTTGAAGTAATTATCTCAAAACCTAGAATTAACCACACAAAAATATTTAAATATCTCACGATTTTTAATAGGCGAATAAGACGCTTCATTGATATTTTATAAAGTTCATTGCGACTTCATGTATATAAAGGGTGAACAAGTGGGTATCGCTCTGCTGTACCTATATAGTAGAGATAGAGAGTAGGTCACTATAATGGATATGTTAAATTTGAATGCAATGACAGGTATCATGGTATATGAAAAACGATTCTGAACGGAGTTGATTTGTCAGTCTAGAATAATATTAATAGGATATATTATATTATTATCTATATTTAAATTTAATATATCGTTATTTTATGCGATTTCGTAAAAAATTACATTTCATACGCTCATAATTTTTTTCTATATTGACGCTTGAATTTTTTTTTACAATTATTTGAAGAAAAAATTATGGAGAACTTGTATTGGGTTTTTTAGCATTAGGTATAAATCACAAAAATGTTATGAACTTTGAATTTTTAACTTCAAAATTTCTTGCAAATTTTCGCGATTTTGACATATTTTGTAAACATTTGAACTTTAAATGCTTATAAACAAAAATTGTGACTCACGATTTTTTATTTATTTTTTTTTTTTTAAGTAAAACTTATAATAAACTTTATTTTATTTATTTAGAACTTTTAACTTAAAAATATGGCTATATGGGCAACTGGGTACCAATCTGTTATAGAGCAGGTATTGAGTGGATCATTGTAATTGCTGTGTTAAATTTTAATTCAATAATACATTTCTCTTGGAATACGTAATACGTTTCTGAGCAGTGAGCAGTGAGCCTAAATTTTTAAGGGTATTTTTTAGCTCTCCTTAATACCTAAAATAGTGATTCTCTTTGTACGATTTAATCCTGTATTTTGTTTTTAACAAGCAAATATAAAAATTATCTTATAAAATTATATTGTTATTTTAGATTCCGAACGGAGTGATGAATATATTGATTTTACAATGATGTATGATTTTTTTATTTTTATGTCTGTCGTCATACTTTGGAGAAGTAATTGATTTTTGACTTCAGCTCCTCTTTGAAAAGGAAAATTAATCTAGTTGGTACTTTGGGGAGTCAAAGTATCTTGCTCACCTTTTTTTTTAAATTACTATGTATAAAATGTTTAAATCTATGTAATAGATAAAATAACATTACATTTTTGTTTTTTTTTTATGAATCTACAATTAAAACCATTTATTTAATATTTTAAACATCATTTCCAAAAAATTTATTTATTTTCTTTATATTTTGTGCCTTTTACCATTTACCTATTGTTAGTTTGCTTGTTCCATTGATAAAGTATATTATAATATTAATGAAAAGGCCATGCAAATGAAACGAAAGTAAAATGTCTTATATTACATAATATCAAACAATCCTAATACAGATATGTTTTATATGAAATCATAATAATATATCGTTTATAGGTATTCTATTTTTGTAGTTTTTAGTACAAACAAATAAACATTAATTTGTGTATAAAGATATATAAACCAAAATTCATTTTAATTTATTTAAATATTTACATTATACATTTAAAATGCATATATCATAATCTGAAACACTATTATAAGGACTTACAAATTAAAAATAAAAATATATTATGAATTTCCAGTTGATCTATAACACTATAACATAATACTATTACAGTCTTTCTAAACATAATTATTTTTAAAAGTCCCTATAATTTCTTAGTAAAATACTAGTATAAACTTTTATAATACGATTTGTCACGAGACAGTTCTCAACTCACGATGTTATTAAAATGTAATTTAAAATATACTATTAGCTGTAATTCAAATTAAAGAGGTATAACGGACAATTTTTAAAATTACGTAGCTTCTCGGAAAAAATTGCGATTTAATTATAGTTAAAAATTATATTTTTAAATAAAAATCACATACATTTTTGTATAATTATAACTTATAACTAATGTACATTAATTTAAATACAATACACGTGTATCAGTTACAATAATAATCTTTATTTTGCTTTATATTATTACAGCATTGAAAAATAATATTTTTGTGAAACCAATAAAATTACATTTATGATAATAATAATTTATTTGCCTATTGTTATATTATTACAGACTTGATTATTGATTAACCATTTTTACGTTAAACCAACTATTATCATAGTTGTTAACAAAAATTAAACCAAGATATGATATGAAAATTGATGAGAGGATATAATCGAGGAGAGTTATATAGTAAACCGATGATTTATATCAGACACTATAAATGTAGAACTAATATTTCAAATCAAATTAAAATCTATTCATATAATTTTAATAACCAGTGATTTGCTGCTGACCATTATTTCAACCAGCATTTGATTAAAAAATACGAAAATTATAACTTTGTTACAGTGATGAGCCTATTCGAAGAAAAAAGTTATCAAATCATTTTTACTCCCTTACACAGATGTAGAACTATCTAAATGAAAACAAAAAGTACGACCAGACAGAAATTATAATTCGGTTGATTAATTAAATACTTCCGATGGTGGTTCACTCTGATATTTTGGATACCTAACTAGTTATAGGTACGTGTAAGAAGTTTAAATAAAACCAAAACACACAACAATAAAATATAATTATGTATAACAATATGCTTATTTCTTGTGTCTTATAAGTTATAATACACGTTCGTGCGTACACGATATGGGTGGATCATCTAGTTAACATTCGTCTGTCTCGGGAAAAGTAAAATCAATCATCCCCACCTACCCAGATGAAAATTATTGAACATTTACACAATGGGGCACGATATGAATATATGCTGTATCTTATATTAAAGTAATAATGTAGGTACTTGATTTACGCCGAGGCCATGAATTAGGGGTGGCTAGTGGGAAGCAAAAATACGTAGTCCCTTATCTCTGACAGCCCTAAAAGAAGCTCTTATAAAAGTGTAGTACCATTTAAAACTTCCTCTGAAACGTACGGGGGAACGATAGAAGTTAAGGTAAATATGTCAAAAAGCAAATATTATGGGTGTTTTAAAACCTATTATTCATTAAATTTAATTTTAGCTTTTAATAAAATAACAATAATTTGTAACTTAGTATATAATAGATAGATATTTTTCATAGATCTATAAAAAAAAAGTGTATTTAACAGTAATTGATTATAACTTATATTTTATTAGAATTATTATCGATTTTCAAGAAAAAAAAAATAGTAAAACAACAAACACATTTAAAATATTCAAATACATTATTATTACAATAGTTGTATTAGTACTTGATTATTAAACAAATCTATTATAAATTTATAAAGCTAAAAGTTGTTTGATTTAAATATTCTTTTTCTACAGTAAGCAAAGCAAAACTAAATTATTTATAATAATTATTATTGCTCGGATGTTATAAGAACTAAAAATGGTAAAATATGCTAAAAAATTATTCGAAATTCCGAAAAAAAAAAACATCTAATGTTGTTAATAATATGCACAAAAATAAATGCAAAATATGGAAAAGTTAATTTATAATATTTAAAATATGCAGATAACTGGCTTGCATTTTGACATCTTATTAAACTAAAAAAAAATAGTTGAAAAAATACTTTTAAATGTAAATCGTGCACAACAACTTCATTAACGAATAAACAATAAATACTTTTACGATAGTCGGTAACTTATCGACGATACGATATTATTAGCATGATTAAATATAGGTACATCGTATTTTTGTCATTAAATTAATATTCAACTGTGACGATAACAAATAATACCTACGTTAAATTAAAATATTGAGTTTAATATTCAATATTATTTCAAATACATAATATCAATTATTTTTTTTAATATTATAAATATGCAAAATATGGATGTGAAAATAAATAAAACATATATTTTAAATGTTTGATTTTTAAACTCACAATTGTATAGCTTGGATTTCTAATAACTCCTACAACTTCCAAGCCTTGATAATAATTATTAATTAATGACATTTACATAATACAATGTACCTAACCTAAGTTAAAATATTTGATAAATAATGGTAGGTTAAAAATAAATTTTATCAAAAGTATTAACGTTTTTGGAAATATTATTGTTTTATATTATTTAAAGTTGTTACCTAATAAACAAAAATTTTGAATTAAAAATCAAATTTTTACTAATTTTATCGTTGTTATTTCTTATTTTTACTTTTTGAATAGCAGCTTGTTTTCATACATTGAAGCAGAATTATTTCTTGAAAATTTCTATGCTTAAGAATTTAATTTGAACAAATAGGTAAGTATCTAGTTAATTAGTAGACTATATATCAAAAGTATTTAAACTTTAGATGAATGAAATGAAGTAACACAGAAGTACATCACAAAACATTGGTGATCCATTATTCTGCCTATCAAAACGTATTAAGTTAATAAATTATCACTACTTAATCTACTTCTTTGAAATTAATATATTTTGAAAACTATATTTTGCTTTAGAATATAAAATAAAAATATATGCTGACAATTAAAATATGTTAAAATTTAAAAAAATTATAGATAATGATAAAAAATAATGAAATTGAATTTTTTTTTTTGTACCTAATAACTTTAAATTATTTAAAAAAAATAAAAATACACACCTATAATTCTAAAATCGTTATTGATTACTTATCGAAAAAATAAGTATTTATCTTTAAAAGAATCTTCTTGTATATATTTGTAACATATAAGTACATAATATATATTATAATCATAAAAAATTATTATATAGAATAATTAACATTTCCTAAAAACAGTCACCTTATCTTCTATTATATTATATTGCCACTTTAAGCCCTGTTTTGGTACGCTTCAAATGTTAAATGTGTTGAGATAATCAGTTTGAAGTATAAATTATATTAATGTTCACATATATTTGATGTTTGAAATTTTTTCAGTATTGCATAACGCATGTAATCATAATAATCAAAATAATATGCTTTCAAAATCGTTTTTTTTTTTACACACGTTCATCGGTGAAATTGCAGGACATTTTTATCGTATTTGCATTACTAATAAATTTAATACTTTTAAACGATTTTGTAAGATTATTACTTTATTAGAGATCCAAAATTATCAATATTTATTAATATATTATTTAAATCTACCACGATTACCTGTACTTATATAAAATAAAAATGTTATCATTTGCATAATATTATGCATTTATTGATAATATGTAAAATGTACTCAAACGTTTTAATTACATTTTAAGCACACTACAGGTAGGAACACATATAGATATTTATAGGCATAAATGTGACTGTATAGATGCGTATGTATGAGAATAAAATATATCTTACTTTTGAAAGCATAGGCACTACAAAGGTACAAACAAGTATCTATTTTTTAATAATAAACCTGTAGAAAAATCTTCGTTTCATTTAAGATACGGCTTCAAAGAGATCCGTAAAAACCGAATCCAGCTACTGTCAGACAAAAAATTAAAGACTAAACACTTTTTGGATGTATAAAAAGTGAACTTTTTACGGGCATTAACTCTTAATTAAAATCGATAATTCAAAAAGTACGACCGCGAGTCTACTCAATAGCAATAAAACAATCCCTCGTTAAACGGCCACCAGTTAATTGGACTCATCGTTTTATATTTAATTAATTTTCGTTACCAGAATAATTTGCATGGTTGAATATAAAATTAATAATTACACGTTATAATGTATGTACATATTATTATATATACATCATAAATTATGTTATATGTGTATAAAACGTCAACAGTCATATATAGCTACCGTTTACAAATCAACGGTTTATTTTTTAAACTATGCCTTCTATGTAGAATTAGACAAGATTTTCATTTTAATTGTTTGTATATGAATACATGTAATCTCTAATTGCAATGTCTGTGTGTGTCATATATTAAAAATAACTATCTGAACGTTTATTTACACGTTATTAAATTAATTGTAACTAAAAACTCAATCGTAGATATCTAAATGTTTAAATATAAATAATAATATCCCAAAATATAAATAATAATCAAGTAAAAATTAATATTTAAAGGACGAGGGGTTGGAACTAAAATGGGACGTATGTTTGACGTTTGGTATGTTTTTTTTTTACATTAAAATTCATTTACAGCCTTATACTTATTGGCTATTGCTAATATATAGGTACCTGATAATCCGTCATTTCGCTATCTTTTTACTCCTTACACGAACCTACGTTATATATCAGGGGTGGCCAAATTGCGTTTCTCTTCATCGACGTACGCGGCTCGCGGTCTTATTTACAAAAATCAAAATTTTAATTTTTTTGCATACATTTATAAAAAAAAAATTTTATTATTATTATTATTATTTTATAATTTCATATTTCGTAATTTGATAATATGTTTATCGGATGTTAGATATCTTTATTATTTTTGTGGTATAAAAGTACAGATTAGATAATTTGGCTCTTGATATAATTGCATTTATATATATGGCTCGCGTACATAGTCTTTTAATTTTAATCTTATTAGTTGTTGTTTGGTATTTAAGTAGATTTTAATTCTTATAATATAAAATAAATAGGTACGACATAATAATTAATAATCATTTAAATTTTTTAAGAAATTGAGTTTTATTAATTTACAATGTATGAGTCAAACATTGTTTATACTAACTAAAAAAATGTTTTTTTTTTGACATTTTCATTGAAGCTAGGATTTTTAGAAAAATATTAATGAATGTTAATAATTTAGAGTTACTAAAATATTTATTTGCTTTTACTTGATAATAATGTTTATTTTATATAATTATGAAAAATTATTTTTGCAATTTATTTATCCAAATAAAATATGTGGTTGGTGATACAGAAATTATCTTGTCTCACTAAAAAAATATTTCGCTTTACCACGCATCATATCATGCACGACAAAGAGGAGTGGCTCGATTCAGTCAAAGCACGCCACACGTGTCAAAACTTGTAAAATATTCAAAGTTCAACTTTGTAAGATAATTTTGATACCTACGAGTATGTTTAGTGTCCAAGGTGAAAACAACAATAACTTTGTTGTAAAAGCTATTCTCAAGTTTGAGAACTAAAATCAAAAGTTAGATTTATTATATACCTTTTACAATGTGTACAAAATACCATTGATTTAATAATTATATAAAATCATAAAAATAACATATTTTATAACATTCGATAATAATTTAGTAACTATCTTAATATAAATTAAATTAATTTAGTCATCGCACTTAGTAATACAAAATATTTATTATAATTAAGGAATGGGCCGGTTCTTAGAAAATTATCGGTTCCTGTTCTTGTCCAGTTCAAAAATATTTCCTTTAGGTTCTCGATAACGGTTCTTCTTTAAAAAAAATCGTAAAATTAAGAATAGTAATTAATTAGTATACTGTAAAATACTAGCTATAATTAGCACGGACAAACGTACTCGTGCACACGATAAAAATGGAAAAATGAAATTACGAATTACGAATGCATATTAAGCACAATATCATAAATATTAAATTCATAAATTATAATATAATAATAATATAAATAATAATAATAATAATTATTATTATTATTAAGTTCAATAATCATTACCAAACAAAATATAGTCTGTATTGTCACTCTAGTAATCTAAGAATATTTTATGTATATAAATAAAAAAAAAAATCTTCAAATTTAAGCATAGGTACTTAAATGTTATGGACGTAGGTATACACGCAATCGTGCTCATGTTCTATTACGATCTGAAGTTTTTTAGTTAGAAAAAAACAATAACTTATTATTTTATTTATAACAACTGTTGAATTACCAACAACATGAACAGCATTAATTTTGAATTACCGTAATTTAATCCTTTCATTAACTCCAGTTCAACAATTCTGTCGTAACGCAAATATTTTCATTTTTTTTTTTTATGATTTTGACTATAGTATAATACAATAATCAACAAAATAATTAAAATCAAACTTTTAAAAATTCAAACCAAAAAAAATAAATTATTTTTATCATTATAAATAATTTATTATAATGTATAAGTGTACCAGGTACTCTGTACCTACTTATTACAAATTCCACAAAATACATTACACCAGGTTAAATAAAAAGTAAATGCTTCATTTAAATAATTTAATTGTTTTTTTTAATCTAAAGAGAGAAAAAGACACAAATATTGTTTATTTTTGAAATGAAAGCAGCTCTGTTTACGTGCTGCAAAAAAACATTGTACGCTTGGGTTTGCAAGGCCGCGGTGGTAAAGCTACAAGCAACGTTATGATATTATCATAGTGTGGTTTGCGGTAAGCCCTGATGATGACATCGTCGTCGACTATGTCTTCTCTGAATTGTAAAAGGTGAATTTGGTTTTTTCGTATAAAAAATGTATATAACACCTATATAATATTACATTTGCTCGAGTTATACATATTTTTCTCTGGGATGATTTTTATCTGAAGTCTGTACTTTGAATAATATTTATGATATAGGTACTGTGTTGTTATAGTCCTTCGTATATTTTTAAAACAGAAACTGTGTTATATTATTCGCCATCCATGAACAAGTTAAGTTCGTAAAAAATTGAAAAATGCATTAAATGTCTAGTACATTGTTATCATAGGTATGGCCTTCACAACTGACGGGCCCTTTGATTCTTTACAACAGACTAGAGACTAAAGATATACACGTAATAAATAAAATACCCTTCATAAAAAAAGTATAACGACTTTCGAGCCTCAACCCACAGATATAATATTAATCAAGGATGAAACGTTTTCCCAGACCTATTAGTTATAATACACAATTAGATACATAAGTACATATTACTGTCAAGTGATATTACCGAGTACCTCCTACTCTGCAATTTCTCGTTATTTTAAACTGTTATAAAAATTACCTAATGTACAAATAATTAATGAATATATTGTAATTCCTACGCTTTTTAATAAATAAAAAAAAAACAACAAAAAGTATACATTAGTACATTACTATTCACTAATAGTAAATGTATGCATATAATTATCTGCAAATCATACTACAACCAAGTCGCGATAACTCGACAAATTTGACAACTCGAATTTGATTTTATTCCCCTAGTAATATAAATTATACATAAATTAATATAAATTCAAGTTAGATATTTCGAATATCTAGAAGCGAATTTTTAGCTCCCTTCAACTTCGAGTTATCGTGACTCTACACTGTACATACATTACTATACGATTATTTTATTAAACAATAATCATTATTTCAAAATTTATTAACGTTTTTGAAAAAAGTATTATTTTACTTAATTTCCAGTTAAAATAAAACAAGTTTTTTTTAAATATTTTTTTGTTGTATTTTTTAGTATTTTTTGAATGACAATGACTATTTTTAATTTTATATTCTAAAGCAGAACATTTAAAATAGGATTAAATAGCTTATGAATTATAATTATTTAAATTTTAGTTGAGTGCAGTATTATTACTTTTTATCTACTACTCCGCTCATATAAACTCTAAATACTTATAACTCATAAACTACTCGTAAAAATATATAACAATAAAAATATTCTTCAAAAACATTAATAGATTTTGAAATAATGAATATTCAAAAAAAGAATCATCTAGTATAATGAATTGTAAGAGGGAGAAGATGATTATATATTATTTATATATTTATAATTTTACTATTATAGTAAGTGCATACTACAGTTGTAGTACAGTAATTATTATTTTTTTTTTTAAAAAGCAACCTATCGTAAAATTATATGGATGAGAGGTACTCAAATTTCAAGTCATGTTCAATATTATATTTTAATCAAGCTCTTATGATCCGTGGTTCAAAGTATCAATATATATATATTTTATAGTCTTAATTTTACATATATACGGGTCGGTCGAAACTCGAAGGTATTACTTTGATAATTTTACAAAACATTTCTATAATTTTATATTATTAATAACACATTGTGATAGTGTAAATTAATTTTGTGACAAAAATAGTTATATACCTAATATTATATAGTTATATACTTATAGGTGATAAAATAACTTTAAAAAAATAGGTGAGTACCACTCTGCTGTGCATTAGGTATCGAGTGGGTAACTTTTATAGGTGTATTAAATTTAAATTTAAAGATTATATATCATTGTATACGAAAAATTATTCCTGAGCGGAAACGATTTAATAGCCTATATACCACCAACTACCAAGTGATATATTTTTATATAACTATTAAAGTACTTTATTTTACTTTTAATATTATAATAGTAGATTAATATACTTTTTTTCGAAAATATAACATTTATTATATTGATATTATTTAATTATTATAATAATAAACATTTATACCTACTATATTAGCTTATTATATCAGCTCAAAATATATAATATCATTCTGTAAATACCATACAACAATAAAAATATTCACACTACCTATAAGTAGATAATGAAAATTAATTTTTTTTTTTTTTGCAATTCATTTTGAGGTCTAATAAATACTTTTTTAACACAATTTTGGTTAAAATTGTAAAAAAAAAACTCAGGCGCTAATGGGTTAACAATTAACATTCTCCTATAGCACTACATTTCAAAAGACTAGTCGTCTTCGTTCTTCCATTTATATTATTCAAGTTTCACAAATATAATAAAGAGCTATACTTTACACACGTTTTCAATAGATTTTTCTTGTTTTTAGGAATATGTTTCTTGATATAAATAGGGTTTACTTGTTTTTAAAGGCTTTTATAGCTTGACAAATACATTTTATTGATTCATTCCTATTTGTTCCATCATTGCTGATTGCACTTCCCAGGTGGGTATATATCAATTCGTCTATTTGGTTTCCTCTAGTTAACTGTAATCTAGTTTTATTTTCCCTTGCATATACGACTTCCTTTGTTTTTTGCACATTTATTTTCATGTTCAAATCCCTTATGTTTTATCCATAGTTTTAAATAGTTGATATAAATCTTCGTTATAATTATTTATATAATTAAAGCTATGTCGTTGGCGAAACGCAACATACTTATTTCCTGACCATTAGTCTTAATGCCTAGATTGATATCTTCTTTTATCTTATCAATTGCTTCTTGGATATATGCATTGAAAATAATTGAAGATAGCGTGCATCCACTGCATCCTTGTCTAACTCCTATATTTTTTTTACTTCTACGTTACATAGTTATTTATTGTTTAAATAAGTAATTTCATACAAATTGGAACTTAAAATGTCTATATAAAATAATTGTCCTCATACATTTTTAGATTTTATGATTTCAGTATAAACTATGAACTAAATATAAAATTTTCAAAATTTAAGAACAAAAAGAAAAGTTTTTATACATTTTTAACGAGGAAATAGTTTGTATTTTTTTTTCGATTTTGACTAATTTCATAAGTTTTAACTTAAAACGCATAAAAGAAAAATGTGTGCCTACATGTATTTTAATATAATTATATAAATATAAGAATATATTTTGTGAGATTTCGTATAAAATTTTCAAGCGTTTCTAATAGCAAATAATTTTCAATCGACATTTATAAAAAAAATTGAACATAATCGTACAACGAAAGTGATAATATAAACATTTATTACTTATACACTGTTTTTTTTTTTTTTTTGAAATACAATAAAATATAAAAATAATTATAGAAATAATTAATAACCCTGCATTAATTTTTAAATAATTTTAAGTACTTACCTATAAAAATAAAAATATTTGAGAATTTCTACACTAAATTATATGTTTATACTAATTTTCGCCGCGATTTTTGTCAATACATTTGGTGACATTTAAAGTTATTAATTTTCGGGTGTTACATCCAAAAAATATTATCAATTTTATCAAAAATTGGATTTGCGTAAAAATTTGCTTTTTACCTTACTTCCCCCCCCCAATTATTAAATAAGTGTATAAGGAATTTTTTAGTTTGACCTTTGTAAAGTACAAACTAGATCCAATTTCATATCTAAACCATCTCATTTTTGAAAATCGAAGCAGTTTATCAACAACTTATTGTGTACATCTTCAAAAAAAAAAAAAACACATCATAATAAAATCAATATATTCATCGCTGCACCTGAAATCTAAAATATCTAGGAATTGAAAATTACGTTTATAATTATTTTGTGTTACAAAAATGTGAAAAAATAAAAATTAAAATTAAAAAATGTGATCTTAATAGTTAATACTAGAGCGTGGATATGTATACATTTGAATATTTATTCTGTTGGTTGATCGTATAAGCACAAAGTTTGTTACATGATATAACAATTTAAAAAATGAAACTTTTGTTGTGCATATTTTTGCATATTTCGACATTTTTCTATTTTAAGAGCTTCTTTTACAATTTTAATATTTCATCTTTTAGTGCATATTTCGATGTTAATTTTTGTTTTTTTGGACATTTTTGAAATACATACTACTGTCTATTATAATATAAGAAAAAAATATTAAATTTTTATAGTTTCGATTAATATAAAAATAAATTAATAGGTATATTGGTTGGTATCAACGGTTTTCACAAATATATGACCTTAGATCAATAATCAGAGAAATAAAATAAATATACCTAGATACATTTTAAATAATTTATTAAATACATTTTTTAATGAACATTTTTATTTATCATGCATATTTTAACATTTTAGTGCATACCTATAATTAATGCATATTTAAAATTTTTTGCATATATTTGGTTGAGTTTTAATGTAAATAGTTAATAGATAATATAAAATTTTGTCCAAATTTTTTTTAAAGATTTTAATTTGTCTTCTTGTTCTTATCAAAGTTTGCATAAATTATATTTTTTTTTATGCTGGTAATTTTTAAATAAGATTAAATTACTTTAGACGCCTTACAAAATTAAAAATAGTTACATTATATTGATATGTTAAATTAAAAATTTAAAGAATAGAAACTGAGAATTAAAGGTTGGCGTATGATTTGAGGCCACTGATCGCCATAGTTCTCTCTGAAGGTTTACCGGCCGGATCACACAATTGGTGAAAACCCACTTTAGAGTGTATATAACAATTTAATAAGCAGAAAGATCAAAGTTATAAGTAGAAGTATTGTAAATTAAACACTAAAAACTTTTTTACCACATTTTAACCAAATACTTATTTCTGATTTTGAACTGTATTCTTTTAATAAGTTTTTATTGTTTTAAACTCTTTTAAACCAAATTTTTGAACATAAACTGTTTTTTGTGTGTAATCATATTGTATATTTGAGGTAGATAAAACAGAATAACCCCTATATTTCTTATATGTTATATACTGAATACTCTTATTTACAGAGGTGTTCCCAATATTTTTTTTGAGAGTATACTAAGACTCTAGTCAAGGTGAAGATCCATGATTTAAACAAGGGAGGGTAGAATGATACAAATAGAACCTTTTTTTAAGTATTTAAAAATACTCATAAATCTTTTTAAAATAAAAGGCATCACTAGCTCGTGTGAACTAGTAGCACAAATGGCAGTATTAGTCGCATTTTTAGGTTTTTTTTCTCGGGGCATAAAAAAACTATCAAGTGTTCCGCTTTCACGTTTAAAATTCGAACTCATATTTTGATAAAAATTTAAATAACACTTTATACAGTAAAACAGATTAGGATAGTTAATTAAACTCAATTAAATAAATTAATAAAACTGCTCAAATAAAATGAATACGTTAGTAAATAATAATTAATAAAAGAATTAAGAACTTATTCACGGTAAACACAAACGGTAGATCACACAACGCACAATCGATTTATAAAAATAATAAAATGTTACAAGTCGGCGGTAACGGATGTACTGATTAAATTAATCGTGTTCAGAGTCAGACGCATTTCCATCATCTAACGCGATAGTTCGTTTCTTGTTTTCTGAGAATCTAATAATAGTTGTAAGATATAAGTGTCATATTTCCGTTATCAGCGTCATAAATAATAATTGACTTTCGTAGCATTTTCTGAGTAACCAAAACCAGTTTTTTTTTGTATATAATTTGAGAGTATACGCAGTATACCCATATTTCTGACAAAATATCTTGAGAGTATACGGCGTATATGTAGTATACCCTATGGGAACACCCCTGCTTATTTATTTTTTAGGTTCTACAAAACTTTACTACTAAGCATTAAACATCCATATTAACCCAAATAATAACAATTATTAACATTTAACACCCAAACATTTGTTTAATTTTTTTATTCCAGAATTTAAATACCAGGGAAAATCAAACACCCAGAATATGGAACCCTAATAAATTATTCAGGTGCCAAGCCTTGAACACAACATAATTGGTTAAATAAAATATTGAATAAATACATTATATTTAAATTATAAAGACTTATCTAAATATCTTAATTGCTCTTTTTGCATAAAAACATCTACAAAATTAAATAATTTAGTAGACTTTTGAACTACTAGAAGTTCTATTAATAATTAAGTAAACAATAAATTAAAATAAGGAATAGTTAAAAAAAATCATTATTTTAAAGTCTTTATTTTTTTACTATCATATAAATTCAAATATACAAAACGGAAAATAATAAACAAAAATGTATGATGTAGATTATTCATATATTATATAGTATAAATGAATAATTGTTTTTGTGAAAAATAATTAAAATATTACAAGAACATTTTCATTTATTGTACAAAGTTGTTCTCTTACTAAAAATAATTGAAGTTAAGTCTTGATGTTTAATCTGACTCACTTTCGGCAGAATCATAATCACCAACGTCAATATTCATTTTGTACTCCTGATCACAACCCATATATGCATCACTCATAAAATACAAAGTGTAAGAGTAATTTCCTAAAATAAAATAACAAAAATAAATTATAAACCTTAATAAAAATTGAAAAATTACATTAATAACTCACCTGGATTGGGTGCTACAAAATCTAATTTCACTTTGGCTTTTTGTTGTAGTGTTAACCTTTTAATTGATAGCAAAGAATTATTTTTAGGATCTCCTATTACTAACCACCAACCTTCTTCTCTTTTCTGTAATAATTAATTATGTAATGACAATAAAATTAATCATTACCTTTATTTTAACTATATTTTAACGCTTACTTGTGGGAAGAATGGAGCAATAACAGGCCCAACAACTTCGTCTTCTCTTTCTAAACTTACAGTGACATTTACACTGGAACCAGCAGATATGCGGTTTTTATTTGCCACCTCATAACTTAATTCAATATTAGGATAACGATTACAGAATCTCGCAACATCAGCCATTTCACCATCACCAAGCTGCAGTAACTTAATGCGGTCTTCATCTTCAAGTTCCATTATATCAAATACTGTTTCTATACCCTAATATAGCAATACATATTAATTTTTTATGTTCCAGGTAATATAATTACATGAGAAAAAAAATCTACCTTATCTGTACATCTTTTAATAATATCTGATGTAAAATGAGGTAATTGTTTAAGGTACGAATCTTTAGCCCACATTGCTTGAGTAATCATTTGAGCTAATTCCATTGCAGCGACAGCAGGAGATAACCAACCATTAGAACTCAGTACATCAACACATGCTTGAATTAAACGTATAGCCTGTAAAAAAAAAAGAACCATGCATATTACATTAGCTATAATTATGTATACTATATTTCATGGATAGTAAAAATAAATAACAATAATATATTAATTACTCTAGCCAATATAACTTCAGTGTCTCCTTGTAATTCTGCGCCTAGTTGTAAGCGTGATAAATGAGCTTGAAGTAACAAATTAACCTTGACATGAGGATCATTGTACCGTATAGATGTTTGACCAGAAGCTGGCTGCAACTTATTTGGCAAACGCTGGGCAAGACTTTTAAGTAAAGTATCTTCACGGTGTCTTACAGGTATTTTTTCATACTCAGCAGCTGAACTAATAATCTCTAACAGCCCCCGAATTTTTGTTTTATTGTTGAGTGATAATGAAAATAACTCTAAAAAATGCAATTGGAAAAAACATTGTTAAGAAAAATAACAACACATAATAGATTTTCTCTACATTACCAATAGTTGTATAGTTAATGTAATAATATGCAGCAATCATGCCCAAATTCAATGGAATACAATCAATCTCATCTTCAATACTAATACACTAAAACAATATTATATTTTAATAAATTTAAATTATACTGGGTGATTCTTTTACCAAACATTTATAATTAAAAAATCTATTAACATTTTTAAACTTAATTTTTAGTTGTAATAAAACATATTTAAAATAAATATATTAATAATGTTTTTTTATTGTTATATTTATTTATTTTTCTACTATTTTAAATGACATTTTTAATTCCGCATTCTGAAGCAGAATATTTTATGAATTATTTGGGTACATAAAAATTGAAATTTAAACAAGTATTTAAAGTTTAGACAAGCGGGGAAGTAGACATTTTGAAGTAACACTGCACTCAAATAAAACTTTAAACAGTTAAACTCATAAACTACTAGTCAGAAATTAGACTGATATACATCAAAATATTCCAAAAAAATATTCTGCTTCAGTATGTGGAATTAAAAATGTATTGTATATTATCATTCAAATAAATAAAAAATTAAAAAAATATTCAGAAATTCAATTTTTTTTTTTTTTTAATGTTTTATTTTCATAGGAAATTAATTAAAAATAATATTTTCAATGTTAATACATTTTGAACTAATGAGTGTTTGATAAAATAATCAACACCTGTAATATAATTTGCAAACAACTATATGCAATATGAATGTTAAACAATAAATATGTATTAATAATAAAATTGCAGATTATAAATGCATACCTTTGATTGATTTAAGTCATTTAATGTAGTTTCAACAAGTTCTGACAGGTAATCAGATAAATGCCTATGTGAAACACCTTGTAAATTATAATAATTGGCATTTTGTGTAAGTCGCCTATAAAGGAAAGTCCAAGTCATGTAATCAACTGCATCCTGTTTATTCTCAATAGTTTTTGTTACAATTTCAGCATTGAAATGATCGTGTAATCTGTGGTCCAAATGACTCTAAATCAATCAAATATAAATAAATGATAATAAATATACATTGTATACATCAAAGTAATTAACTATATAAACTTACTTCTACTGGTAATGGTTCATTTAAGAACTTCTTAAAGAAATCTTTTTTTGATGATTGACACATCAATACACATTTTGAATCATCATCATCTAATGGTCGATTAGCTCTTCCCACCATTTGAATAACATCAGTAATAGGATAATCTTCATAACTGAAATTAGAAACCAAAAAATAAAAAAACAAAATCAAATAATCAAATACAAAATTTCTTTCTAATTTTCCAATACTTACGTGTGTGTTTTTCCATCATAAAATTGTGTATCCATAATAATAACTAAATGAGATGTAATACTCAAAGCCCAACAAAGACTTCTTGTAACAACTACCACTTGAATGGCTCCAGTAAAAAATAGTTGTTGGACCCATCGTTGATCTTGAGCACTAACACCTTCATGTAAATAAGCTACTCCTTGGAGCAGAGTCTCTTTCAATGTCTAAATTATTTTATTTCAATAAATTCAAAAGCTTTGAAGTATATTTTTCAATTATTTCTATAAAAGTACCTTATCAGAAATTTTCTCAACAAATGGCTTGATATCATCTTCTTCGGCATGTATAAAACGGTTGGATTGATTATCAGCGGCAGTGTATGTTAACAAGTCAATAGCTGTAAGTCGAGCCTGTTTTCTTGATGGAACAAATATTATTACAGGTTTCTCTAAACTGTACTTTAGTATAGCATTATATGTTGGTTTGCCCATTGCTACTAATCTGGTAGCATTGTGAGTGACATTGTATCCCTAAATAATTTAAATAATTAATAAATATTTCTCTTTTTATAATTATGTACAAATAGTATAGTATTAATAAATATTAGGAGTAAATTATGAACAGCTTAAATTAAATTAATTATATTTTATTGTAAATAAATTGTGAAGTAAGCATTACTTGAACATGAAGTTCTAATGGTACAGGTCTGACACTGGGATGAAAATTGAATGTGGTAGTAGCTGGAGCTCCTAACCACAGTGCTAAATCTCTAGCATCAGCTAATGGAGCAGAAAGAGCAACTACACGCATTTGTTTTTCAGTCTGTGAAGCAATATACCGCATTCTAGAGCAAACAATTTCTAATACCGGCCCATCTTCACCTCCAATTAACTATAATTATATAAATAAATTACTATTTAGTACTTAATATTAGTAGTAAATATATTTATAATGTTCATTATGGCCAAGTAAATTACTTGAAGTTCATCAACAATAAAAAGATTAATGTTTTGGACATTTTTCCTTTGCTTCCATCTACGAGACAATACATCCCACTTCTCTGCAGTTGTTACAATTATTTGTCCTTTAGCTAACAACTATAAAAAAAAAAATTATTTTAACCTAAATCATTGATAAAAAAAATTCTCAAACAACAAAATCTAAGACTAAAAACACTATTCTATTGCTTATATAATAAGCAGGCATACTATTTCATCTGAAAATAAAAAAAAATACATATATTATGGTGATTCTTTCGTCGCACAGAAATTATTCAGTTTTTACAGTTTAAATCTTCATAAAGCTAATAGGCCCCCACCACCAATTGAATTTAAGTTCAATGCCATTAGTTACTACACTATGTATATAAACTATATATTATTATATAATAATATCATAAAAAATAAATAATCCTTTATTGAATTTTCAATGTTTTTTTTAGCCTAGACAAGACTCAAAAACATCTTATTCAAGGAAATTTACTAACCTTTAAATCTGTACCAATTTCTCCTGTTAACAGCACTACTTTTCTAGCAAGTCCAATACCAAAAATTACATGCCAGCTAGAATAAATTAGTTCAGCTTGAGATTCTTTAGCAACTAAGTAAACACAACGATGGTCTGGATTTTGACTTAGAAGACGATAAAGTGCAAATTCAGCAATAGCAGTTTTTCCAGATCCAGTTGGAGCACCAATAAACACATTTTCATCACTATTATATACAGCATTAAATACTTGTGTTTGAATAGGATTGAATTGATGGAATCTCTCAGCGTAAAGTTCCTCAAATACTTTATTACGAAGAGCAGATACCTAAGATAATTTATGATAAATCAATTAAATGTTAATTATATTATATATACCAAAAGGGCATAAAATGTACCGGAAGTGGCTGCAAGTCCAAAAGTTCAGTAGGTGGAACATTTTTTTCTGGAAGTAGCAAATGTCTAAATGAAACAGGTAATTGAGTTTCTGAACCAATCCAACGGTCAGAAACAATTCTATAAGCAAAACATATTTCATAATTGATTAGCAATTATATCTAAAATAAATTAGTTGATATTTTTGTAAATAAATATGCTAAATTCTTAAACAAACTATTTACCGGAGGAAATATTGAGGTGGCAAAGGTTCAAAAACTGGGACAAAAAATTTAAGCATATGTTCATCAGTAGCATATTTAGCTTTTAGTAAAAAGAATTCATGATGAAGAACCACTTCAGAATCCACGTCTTCAACCAGTACCCAAAATGCTTCAGAATTTCCATGTAATTTTTCATCCCATTGAAAGTCTGGAGTAATTGTCAATTCCACTCTTAATGTAGATCTAAAACAAACAGGTGAAGTCAAATAATTAGTTATGCTATTCAAGCTAATTTAAAAGGTTCGTTTTACCTAGTTACTGGTTGAATATGTGTGGATAATTCTAATTTTGGAAATTGATGTACATATCTATGGATTGTTTTTCCAAGTTTTGGAACACGGATTAATTCACCAATTTCACTAGGGCCAAGATCATATAATCTTTCCCAAGGGAAATTTTTTTTTTCAATTTTTCTTACAATTTCTTCAGGCATTTTTCTAAATTGTCTTAGTGGTGACATGCTTTGCCACATACGTCGATCAATCATCTTACAAAGACTTAGAGCTTTATCCGCTAGCTGCGCCCAACCACGATGCAGAACAATTTCAAAAATAGCACGCATTAAACGAGCAGCTGATTGAGTCACAAATACCATATCAGACATCAATGCAAAACCTTCAAGTTTCAACTGAGATATATATGCTTGAAGCAATATATTTATCTATTTATTAGATAAATTAGATTAATATAAAAATTATTTTTATTTTAAATACACAAAAATTAACTATAGTTGAATATTCTTACCTTTGCACTAGGTTCTTCTATACCTTCTTTAATAGGAATTGGTACACGTTCCATTAATTTTTGCAATTCTAATTTTTCTTCATCTCTTACTCCAATATGACGAAATTCTCCGGATAACGAAAACACTCTAAATAATTCAATTTCACTCAATGTTGGTTTTAATAATTGATTATATGTAGCCATTGTGTCATGAGTGCAATAATAATGACTAGCAATACGTCCAAGTTCAGTTACCTGAAATAATTAATATTTGTATAATATACTATATACACATTTGTAATATTCCACGGACAGTATTATAAATAAAAAAGTGATAGGTACCTGGAAATAACCAGACTTTCGATCATATTTAATGAGATTACTTCTTTCTAATTGTATTGCAGCTGTATGAACAATATCTGCTCTATGTGCTTCCAACAATGGATCTACTTCCAACTTTTCTTGAGTAATAGTGTATAAAGCAGGAGAACGCAACATACGAATATATAAATAACTATAACCCAACCATGTGACAGCTTCTTTAACACTTTGTATGGTACCTAACAAATAAAAACAATGAGTTTATTTTCATCCTAAAATAACTTTTAAAACACTAACCAAGTACAATTTCTGCATTTAACATATCCGGTAATTTCGAAACCATTTGTGATTCAATTGGAAGCTGTTGATTTAATAAAGACAAATAATATTGAAGCTCACTGTGATTTGTAATAAGTATTCCTTCACCTTTTGTATCATATTGAGGACGTCCAGCACGACCCAACATCTACAAAAAATTTAAACTTAGAAATATTCCACACAAAGAATTAAAATATATTACCTGTAAAACATCTAATGCACCAAGTTCTACCCAGCGACCTTTTTCTGGACTATAAACTTGAGTACCTTTAATTATAACAGTATGAGCAGGTAAATTTACTCCCCAGGCCAAAGTTGCTGTAGATATTAGTACTTGAATGTGACGATCAGCAAATAAATCTTCAACTAAAGTTCTGTCTACACGGGTCATACCAGCATGATGGATAGCAAAGCCATAGGGCAGTAAATCTCTAAGCTCTTGATTCTAAAACAAAATAAAATATTTATTACTAGTTATTTGAAAAAAAATAACTGTGAACGTGTTTAAATATACTTTGACTTGTTCAGCTTCAGTGCGCAAAACTTCCATAGATGCGGATCCTTCACGTAAGAATTGTCCAAGGGTATCTTTCTCCAAACACATATCCCTAATAGCTCTTGCAGTTTTACCTACATATAATTATAATATATTAAAATATGGCAATTACAAGAAATGAAAAAAATTAGTAATTACCTGTTTCTTTTCTAGAATGAACAAATACTAAAATCTGATTACGCCCAGCATGTTCCATAATTTTCTCATAAACAATTTCATTCATAACTTGAAAACGTTTAACAGCTTTTTTTTCTGTTATACCAATGTACTGTTGCTCTAATGGGACTGGTCTAAATGAGTTATCAAAATAAAATAGACCCTGAAAATAAAAATTATATAAAACATACACATTTTAAAAAATAGTTACAATTATTTTGTTAAATCTATTTACTTACAGTATCAGGACTAACTCTAAGTAGTGTTGCAACATCTTGATAATTAGGTAATGTAGCACTAAGTCCAACTAAGCGAACATCCTCTTGTATAGTTTCTATATTACGAATTGTTCTGGCCACTAAAGCTTCAAGGACTGGTCCACGTTCATCATGTAATAAATGTATTTCATCCTAAAACAAAAACATTAGATATAACATACAATACCATAAAATTATGTAAAATAATAGTCATATACTTACAATAATTATTAATCTGACTAGTGAAACAAAAGTTTTTTCACCGCCTTTCCTAGTTATAATATCCCATTTTTCTGGTGTACAAACAATAATTTGAGTAGCTTGTATCTGCTCACGCGTTAGTTGATGATCACCAGTTAATTCAGATACTGTTAGATTATAACTACTTAATCTCTGCAAATTAATATAGATATTAAATGATTTTAAAATGAAGTTATATATATATATATATAATAGGAGTTATAACTAAATTTATAGTCGTTTATACCTTTCCAAAACTTCCAACCATTTCTTGTACCAATGATCTCATGGGAGCAATATAAATTATTTTAAACTCATCAGCATTTATAGTACCATCACTATTGATATGTTTTCCAATTTCTCTCAGCATACATAATAGGGCAACATTTGTTTTACCAGCCCCCTAAAAATAAAAAAAATAATGTAAATTATATTTATTGGTTAATATTTTAAATTTATAATTACTGTAGGAGCACAAAGCAACAAATTTTCATCAGATTCTAGTGCACTTTTTTGAAGTCTTGATTGTATTCTATTAAGTGTTTTGAAATCTTCAAAAGCAGGTTGAACATACTTTGGTAACTTGTCAATCGGTACTAAAGACTCATCTTGATTATAAGGTTTTGGTTTTAATGCAGGCACATGAACTTCTTCATAACCTTAAAAATATATAACAAATAATTATGTATACTGTATAATGAATAATTCATCTATCATTTTTCAAATACCTTTACGTTGCTTTCTGAATGATCCATCTGGGAGCTGACATCTTTTATTAGACATAAAATGAGATCCTTGAGCAAATACTAAATCATCTAAATCTAAAACTTTTCTGGTACCAGCAACCTGTTGTTTAGGATCACCAGTATTCATGTCATCATCATCTTCATCAGCAGCACGTCTTTTTTTATTGGCAGCACTTGCACTACTTTCTTTAATGTCATCTACCTCTTTAGTATCCATTTGACGTAAAATTCTTGCTAAAAATGGATCAGATTCCATTTTTTTACGCAAAGCTGCACGTTCAGATTCACTCTGTGATGACGCCAATAGCGTGCAATACAAAACTAAAAAGATATATACATAAATATTAAATTATATTATACACATTAACTAACTTATTAAAATGTTCATACTCATGAGTCGATTTTTTTTCAATAATTTAATGAAATCAAAGCAATCATAACCAAGTAAGAGAACTAGCTGGTTTTCACAGTCACGATCATCACCAGCATTTTTCAATACAGCTAATACTTCTGCTGCTTTAGCTTGAGATGCCATAGCATCACTATAATATTTGGACAAACTTCGTTGAAGCCAATAAGCATCAATATCCAATGCATGCAGATTTTTTTCTTTTTTAGCTTGTTCAACTGGTTTTTTACCAGAGCGTTTATCCAGCTAAAAATATAAATAATGAAATCTATAAATTAAATATAGTTAATAACAATAGAATAACTTACATTTTCTGCATGAATAGTAGCATCTAATTTTGATTCTTCACCTTCATCTTCATGATCATCACCTTCACGAATTTCACCATATACATCTTCATCGTCTTCTTCTTCACTTTCTTCAAATTGAACATTTATACCATATGTTTCATCAATGTTATCTTCTAAACACAAATAATTTAGATTTGAAAAATTAACTCTTCAAACTAGAATAAAATAAATATGAACAATAGTTTACCTGTATTAGCTATGCCTTTTTCATCAGTTCCAAAGTCAGTAATTTTCTTCCCTAAATTTACTAAGAGTGCAAATCGTTCATCAGCCAATGAACCTAGTAAACTTTCAGTGTCACTTTTTTTCTCTTTATCTTTAAGACGATCGTTTTTAAGTACAGCTAAAACTTCATCAGCTGCACCACACAGAATATCTCTAGGCTAAAATTATAAAATATATTAACAAAAAACATTTATCATCTAAAAGTTAATTAACTTAAAAAATGTAAAGACATTCTAATGGTTAGAATCTAACCTGATCACCAAGTGCCTCCTGTATGAAACTTAATAAGACTTCATAAGTTTGTCTAGTCTCTTGTGTTTTAGGTCTGTACATAATTCCAACCATGTCATCAACGCCATCTGATAATAGTGTTGTTCCTTTCATTCGAGCAAAGTCATATTGTGCTTCATCACGCTTTTGTCTCCTGAGTAATATAAAATAAAAATAAATTTTAAAAACATTCGTGTACAATAATATTTGATGAGAATTGTACTAACTTAGCTTTTCTTTCTTCTGCTTTCACAGGTTTGGTCCTTTGAAAACGATCACCCATCTTAGTACCTTCCAGTTTTCCAACCAACGAACATACTTCACCCGTGGCCTCATCGCGATTACGTCGATCGATCAGTCGCACATCAGCTTGTAATACAAGATTAGAATTCTAGAATTTAAAATGCATAATTGAATGTTTATTAAAATAATAATATATATTTTGACGTTTATGTTGTCAACTTTTTTCTTACCGCTTTGTACTCGTATTGAAGCTGACGGGCAGCTGCGTCAGCCATGATTAATTATTTTCTTTTAATTCTCTAGATGTTTTTATTTATTTTTGATAGTCAACCAAAAAAATCATAATTGAAAAATAATAAAAAGTGTATAAAAATAAAAACGTTTCTGAACGTTTAAATGAACCACGCGCAAATATCAAAATACTAAATAGGTATAAACTAAAAGTAAATTAAAGATTATGGGATACGAAACGAAGTGAACGCGACCGCCGGATCAGAAACGTGATTGTTTATGCCGCTTATCAAACGTTCAGTAATGCCAACTGCGCGTTTTTTATCATTGTATCCTTTCCTTTTTTTATCACACTGTACAAAAAAACGGTGAATTTAAATTTAACGATGTCACATAATGTAATGGAATATTATTTTTAAAAGTAGCCACATTTTACTGGTAAATATAGTTTATTGATTATAAAATGTTATATTTAAAAAAAATGTTGAATCCCCCCCCCCCGAATTTTTTCAGTTATGACCTTGATTGTACTATTCAGGTATATTGGTATATAATGGTATATTTAATATGTTTTTTGAGTTTTTCCATACAAATTATCTACAAATTGTTCTATATAATTTCGGTAATGTATTTATCTTATTTTTATCGTCACCCGAAATCCTGAATCCTACCCTAACAAAATAATTGTTCAGTCTGTGCTACATCACGATCCTGTTTTAATATAAATAATTAGTGTTTAAATAATTTTTAGCTCATTTTTAAAGAGCAATTTTGACTATTTAGTATTTTTAGATTATTTTTCTATAGTTTTTAGTGTATTAATCGGCAGACTCTACCTATGAGGAACCTAATTGTAAAAAACCTTATCGAATTTTTTTAAAGCTATTCGAAGAAAACATTTTTATCAACAAAAATTTAAAAAAAAAACTAAAAAAATAGAAAATTTTAAATGTCTGTAAAGAATCAATTTATTTTAAATTCTGGCTGGATATATAGTGGATTAGTATGTACTGCAACATTCCTAATAAGTAATAAATTGATCAATTCCTAAGGAAATTTTTGATTTTTTTTCAATAATAGTGTCAATTCAAATTTATTCAAATTTCAAGTTAAAATTTTTAGAATTTTGTTACAAAACGTCACATACATAAGTTGTTCTTATATCTATATAAAATTGTTAAAAATACATATGCACAATTTTAGATTTTGAACGAAGTAAAGAATGTATTGATTTTACAGTTATATGTGTTTTTATTTTTATTTTTGTGTCTGTCATCACGTTTTGGAGTAGAAATAATTCTTTAATTTTTGACTTCAGCCCCTTTTTCATCTTTGAAAAGAAAAACTCATCTAGTTGGTTCTAGGGGGGGGGGAGTCAAAATTAAAAAATGTCCTGTAGTTTTCAAAAGCATTAGGAAAACGCCTAAAAAAGTAACGGAAAAACAGGAATTTTTACGCATAATCAGTTTTTACAAAATCGATTTTTTTTATTTTGCTGTAACTCAAAAACAAATCATTGTAAATACTTGAAATTTTCACCAAATGTAAAAAATAACTCCAGCGTCAATATAGAAAAAATTTTGTGAGCATATGAAATTTAATTTTCTCATTTTAATAAACATAGATTTTTAGTTAGATAAAATAGAAAATTCAAAATTTACATTTTATATTTATGATCTACAGTAGTTGTTATAATTAATAGCTCAGAACAAATAATTAATATTCTAGCTGAATTACCCGACTTCGTCCGGGTTAAAATTAATCTATCTTTATATCGTTTTCTATTTAACTTCAGTTAAAATAAATAATACAAAAAACAAAATATTTCATAATACCCATAATATTTGTTTTTGACATAGTAACCTTAGCAGAGGGTAATGTACGGCCGTCATTGAAAATATTAGATTCTGAACAAAGTGAGGAATGTATTAATTTTACAGTAATCTATTGATCAATGATCTACTATTGAATTATTTGAATTCAAAATTAATACAAGAAGGTATCTCGATACCAAATATACAGCAGAGCGGTATCCACTTGCCAACCTTTTTAAAAATTATGTTACGCCTAAAAAACTACCCTTAAAAATGAAAATGTAAGCATGAAATTGCTAGGTACTCCAAAACTTCAAAATGCATTGAGTGTGAGTGAACTGTGCAGTGAATACGAAGACAAACAAATGTAAATAAATATAAGAGTTACCTTGAAGCTTGAGCCAATATACCTACATATATTCATCTCTCCACTCTGAAAAATTTATTGTTCAAGTTTACATGCCTACAACTAATTTCAAACCAATTTTGTATTGGTGAATGGTGATATATTAGGTATAAATAAAATAAATTCATCCATAAAGTTGCTTTAAATAGTGATAAATGAATAAATAATTAAATACTAAGTACAACGCCGAAATTATAAATAACATGTTATCCTAATCTGGTTGAGATATGTTTTCCTAATGATACCAAATTAAGTATTAGCATTGAATATTGATTATATAAACAATAGTATTAGTTTAGTATACAGGTAGTTTACACATATTATCGGGATTAATTAAGTTATTTAGTAAGCAGTAATTTAATTAGTAATGTCCTCTTATATCTTTGTGTATTGTGTTAGATCTCCAAAAGATAACAACATGACTCAATAGTCAATACTGTGTGTCTAACATTTATTATTAATATTAATAAGATTGTAATTTTACCCAAATTATGTTGTTTAATCAATTCAAATGCATTTATATCAAGACACTAACTTAGATTAAATTACGAATGGGGAACATTCGTGCATGTGAACATAAATGTATTCATTTTTTAAATTCATGGTTCATGTTATAAAAATCTAAAATCGAATAGCTACTAAATTCAAAAATGACAAATTGAAAAACGATGAGAGTATGAATCGAAAACGTCAAAAAACAACACACCTAATTTCAATGTTCGGTTATTTTATTTTTAAATTTTCAACGTAGGTAATAAATAAGTAATATTTTCTTTTATTATCATTTTAGTATGCTCAATAATTTGTACTGTAGAAACTTTAAAAACGATTTTGATATAATTATAGATCGTAAATGTTGTTGGTAACATTTGTTGTTATTCATGTCGTTGACAAATATGTTTATCGGACGTCGGTACCTATTTGATACCTAATTACTGGCGTTATTGCAGTTGTATCGGTATCGTGTCTTGTTCTTACATGCACTGCCGTCTGCCATTAAATTATAGTTATATTAAATTATTATAAATAACACGCACACAACCTGTCTTGGCGTCGTCTAATAATATTAAAATGCAGTTATAAAAATATAATATAATTTGATTGATAATAATATTATTAATATTTATGTGAAAAAATAATTTTACTCGTAGGATTCTTATTCCTTTTAAACGGAGTTTCTATATTCATCCTTCATCCCATCATTAACTTTTATATTATTAAATACTTATACCTAGACACTAATGGAGGTTAACGGAAAATCTCAAGAAATGGAAAATAATGGAATTATGCAACAGATGGAATTGATCAGTAACCATGCTGAACGTTCGAACGAGATTCGCTTAAAAATTCAATCAGATTTTGATTCGTTTAATGTTCTATATTCGGAATGTTCTAAATATACTCGTAAGTCTCAAAAATGATGTAAAATAATAAATTGTAATTAATGTGAAGATACCTTGTTTATTTTGATTATTAAATATTTGTATGATCTAGAACGTGTCCAAAACGCTAAAAGTCAAAGAATGAACACTTCAGTATTACCAAACATTGAATGTAAATTAATTCAAGAAAAAGAATTGCATGAAGAACAATTAAAAGCTAAATCTTTAAGTCTTAATAATTCTATTTGTGTTTACATTAACAAACTTAATGAATTAACAAACCTGATCAGTCCTGTACAAAATTATATTATTGATAATTCGTTAATTCAGTGGAAACGTCAACAACAGTTGGCTGGTAATGGATATAAATATATGAAGGATATAGACGTTATACAAACTTGGTAAATATTTATAATTGTTTTGTTAAATTTCATTAATTGAGTTGATAATTTTTTCAGGTGTGAGAAACTATGTGATTTAATATGGATAACTCGTTCTCAAATCAAAGAAGCTGATCGATTCAGAGTAAATTTGAGTCGTTATTTTGAATTACCACAATCATGTGAAATTATTACTACTCTCCTAAATATGACTACACAGTATCTTTCTTCATTGGTGACTAGGTATAAAAATGTTTATAATTTTTAAAATTATTATTTTTAATTATTATTCATTATTTAGTACTTTTGTTATTACAACTCAACCACCTCAAGTATTGAAAACTAATACAAGATTTTTAGCTGAAGTGCGTCTATTAATCGGCGGGAAACTTAATATTCACAAGACATCACCCGTAGTATGAAACAATTTTATTATAATAAACTATAATGTATCCAATGATAAATTGAAGGAGGGAATTGGCTTATGATTATAATTATTCAAATGGTTCTTATTTAGTAACAGTCACTATTACTTAAGTAATAGTATTTATTATTTATTTATTATTCTATGATCTACAATTTTTTAATCATGATAGCTTCAAATTTATATTTGAAACAAAAAAATGTATAAAATATGAATATATTATAGGAAGGTAGTATTATGTTGATAATATTAACATAAAAAATAGAAAATAATAAGGAATTAGGTAAGTGGAATCAAAAATTTAATGACGAAATATTTATGAATTTTAACTTAAGCTATGTAGCTCAACTCTACCCAGTAAAAAATAAACAAATATTAAATATGGTACTTGGTATTCCAGTTAGAGTAAAAGACCTATTTAATTAATTTTGGTATTCGATAATAATTATAATTTAAAAAAATACAGTAATCTCAAAACTATATTATATTGAAAAAAAATTTAATCTTACTCTATTTTATTCTGTGGTCTTATAATATAGTTTTTGAAATCACTATTTTTTTAAATTGTAATGGTCCCTGAAAGCTTAAATGACCTACTAAAGTGCTTATTCCTCAGTTCAGAGGTAAGTTTGTATATTGTATCTGTGTACTTCACTTTGTGGATATATTTGACAAAGGTAAGCAATCTTCCTATGGGGGATTAGATACGGCTTAGTATATTTACGTTTAAATTTAATAATCCGTGTACAAATCAATTGAAGTTTCTGTAAAAAAAATAAACAGATTTTTTAACATACTCCAGCAAATGGTTACATAGAAAATAATTTTAAAAAGTTTGTAATTACCAAACAAAACACAGAAATTTCTATGGTTGTGTATTCTTATTTCACTGCTCAATTTTCTGGTAACAGGAATTACGTCAATGCAACCATGCTCTAATCCTTGGTATGTGCTTTGTAAATTAAAATACTTAATGATCATTAGATAAGTGATTCCCATCCTATGGTCTATTAAGTCCTACATACTTTATACATTAATTTTATATCATAAACTTTATTAGGTTAAAGTCTCTATAGTCAATGAAGCTCAAGTTAACCAAATAATCAGAAGAAATAAACCATATGGAGAATCTTGTGGCGAGTTATTAAATTGCACTGGAAAAATGGAGTATCATCCAGTGCGAAGACATTTTTCTACCAATTTTCGGTAAATTTTAACTTTGTATTATTCTCTAAGTGTCCAATAAAATAATAATATGTATTAAAATATAATAGAAGTATGCAACTAAAAAAAATTAAACGTACAGAGAAAAAAGGAACAGATTCTGTTATGGACGAAAAATTTTCAATTTTATTTTCTTCAACATTTTTTATTGGCAATGAACTTCAATTTGAGGTAAGATTTAATTTAAATTTTAAAATTGTATGTTATGTTTTTAATTTAAGAATAAGTCAGTTATAGTATAAATATTAGGGTGGTCCTTATTTTTGAACTTTGAAATTGTTGATGCAGGACTCCCTCATTTTTTTCATTATGATAAGAAAATAATTTTGGTCGTAACTACCCACTCCCTTCCCGTGCCCCTGGGGGTTGAAAAATAGCCAACAAAGGAAGTTTTGTTATTTTTTTGACCTAAATAAATATGATACTTAGTGAAAAAATGCATAGAGCTTAAATTATAGAATGTTTCAATAAGAAATTCAAGTTTAGTATTTATTGTAAGTCTATTATTTTCAATGAAAAATAATAAAGAACAACATTTTGATTTTTTTGACCAAATTGATAATTTTTAATTATTCAAATATATTTGTTGGAAAAATAGAGTTATTAAAAAATATGTTTGAATAAAAATTATATAAAACTATATTTCCTAACAAAATGTTCATTGGATCCTTTGTTTCATTGTTGGAGTCAGATTTATTAAATATTATAAATATTATAATAAAAAAATGGTAATTTGCCATTATACTTGTATATATCAAAAAAAATATTGTTATTTACATTTACGTTTACTTATATTGTTATTCACTTATTTGTGTATTAAGAATTAAAAAAAAAAAAAAATGATTTAATTTATTTATTTTATCATTTAATCAGATTAAAGCAGTGTTCCCAAACTCTTGTTTGAGCTGGCCTGTGTAAATAAAGGCAAAATAAAACACATTTTAATGTCCTTATAGAATTTTATAATAAATTTGAAACATTAAGTTGTAAAAACAAAATGATAAATAAGAGAATTTTATTAAATTCTGCAACCTAGTATTATATTTTTGTGGCCTGATAGCGGGTCGCGACTATTAAACTAATCAATGCTAGATTAAAAAGTTATAATAGTATAAATATCTATAGCGAATATGTATTATTTAAAATTTTAACTTATTATAATTCAGCTACCAATATTATAAATATCATATTTACTTGTTCTAAATTAAAACAACTAGATAGCACTTGGTAGCAGAACTAAATATTGTTTTGGTTATTTGTTTTTTAAACCAAAATATTCCATATTATACCATAAGACGCAAATCAAGTAGTATACAATTGTAACCCATGTCCAAATTACAAACATGGCACAACCAAATGATATAATCTGTTTTTAATTTTACCGCTGTATGAATCGTAACCCATGCTTCATTTGTACAATGGGGGATGGTCTTATAATTTTTATATTTACATCTTCCGTGTGCATAACAGGGTCTAAATCTAATACATCAATGATCTATATAGATTGTGAATATATACACTATCTTTTTTTATTTTATTATTTCCAGTAAAAAAAAAAAAGTATAATAAATTGTTCATTTTCTGAGATTTCTTTTTAAACTAAAGAACTTAACAACCCTAATCTAGTAATCACCTCTTGGAGCAGTAAACATGTTTCAAACTTCAACTTTGAGAGTTTAGTATTAATGGTTATTAATAACCCACCCCTTTGTCTTATCAAAAGTAGAAAATTCTCAGTATTTTCCAAAATAATATTTTTAAACAAAAGATATAATATAGAAAAATACAAATATTTATATTTGGATATGGTAGACATTATTTTCAAAATAGATTAAATCTGAGCTATTTATTTATGTTTTACATTTTTACTTTTTTCAAGTCAAAGAACTTGTATTGTAGAAAATGTATTACAACTTACAAGGTTCAACATAAGTTGTTATTATAGCAATTGAGAAACATTAAATTTATAGACCTTTTTTTTTTTTTTTTTTTTTTTTTTTAATTAAATATTTTAACAAAAAATAGCAACTTAATATGTTACAATTTAAAAAATATATATTTATCATAGAGACTTGATGAAACCATTTACATTAAATTTACTGTTATTTTGTATACACTTAAAATTAAATTTTTAAATTATTTGTATAAATTGTATACTATAAATGTATTTACCTATTTATAACCTTTTACCAGTTCTACCATGTTATATCAATATTGACTTATAAGTTGATAATAATAAAATCTTTCACCTATTATTCTTTTATTATTAATTATACTGTTCAGCAAAAGTGCAGTAACTTAAAACAAAAAAAAAATTGTTAAATATGGCATCTAATTACTATACCAATTTTACTTCCATTTTTTTTTATTTAAAACTTAAAACTGGTTATGTGATATTTATCAACATTTTATTTTTAATGGTCTTAGGTATGGAATTTGTCATTACCAGTGGTGGTTATTGTACATGGGAATCAAGATCCTCATGCTTGGGCTACTGTAATATGGGATAATGCTTTTGCTAAACTTGGCCGAGTTCCATTTAATGTTCCTGACAAAGTGCCATGGAGAAATGTGGCAGAAACTATAAACATGAAATTTTCTGCAGCTACTGGTCGTAGTCTTTCAGAAGATAGTTTAATATTTTTGGCTGAAAAGGCTTTTAGGTTTGTTAAATTATTAATTGAAATAAAATTTAAATAAAATCATAAAAAAAAATGTTTTCTTTTTTTTAGAATGCAGAATGTGGATTTCAATCATATGTTTATATCATGGTCACAATTTTGTAAAGAACCATTACCACAAAGAAGTTTTACATTCTGGGAATGGTTTTATTCAGTTATGAAATTAACTAAAGAACATTTAAAAGGTCTTTGGACAGACGGGTAATAACTAAAAACTAAGAAAATATGTATATATATTTATAAATTATTATTTTTACAATATTACTATTATTAATATTTTAAATTAAAAAAAAAAAAAATGTAGTGCTATAATGGGTTTCATAAGAAAATCTGAAGCAGAAGAGATGTTAACAAGATATGCAACTGGTACATTTTTATTAAGATTTTCAGATTCAGAATTGGGAGGACTAACTGTTGCCTGGACTGCGTGTACGTTTTATATTAGAGTTATTGATGAAAGTGTTAAATTCTATTAATTATATTTTTTCCAGCCAATGACGTTTTTAGCTTACAACCTTTTTCAGCTAAAGACTTATCAATTCGGAATTTAGCAGATAGACTATTCGACTTGCCATACCTCACCAAGTTGTATCCAAATATTGATAAAGACTTAGCATTTGGAAAATACTATACACAATCATCAAGTATTCATTCATTATCTATTTTGTAGAATAAATTTTACTTGTTTATACTGACAAAAATATGTTTTAAAGTTTCAACTTGTTTCAGTCGTAATAAACTTAGCAGCATTAAGGGTTTAGAAGCTTATAAATATTAGTAATATAATATAATTTAATATATTAATTATTATAGCTTTCTAAATATTTTTAGATAGGTAATTGTTTTATGGTTGTGGTTGCATACCGCTATTGTGCATATAAATTAAAACTAGTATGAGTGTCGACCAGCATTGACCACATTTTAATCTTTCACATGCATATGTAATAACATTCATTCAAATAAAATATTTAAGAATTAAAATCCAATCTTTTTAAATAGAAGTAATTTTATGAAATTCTTAACTAGGTATATTTTATGATCAATTCTACTTCTATATATTTAAAAAGGATATTAGTATTGTTATATGCTGATAAGCAGTAACATAAGATTTTTTCTTTAATTGACTTGTTGATCTACAAAATGAATTAGACATTTCCAGCCATTGGTTCACTAACATTGGCTTAACTATCAACTTATATAAGAACTGAATAATCTTTCCAGATCTTGTTCACTATAAGCATAGTTCACTCCTATTTTTTTTTAAATAATTTACAAAACCATCAAGTTTCCATAGTTGAACATCAACTTTATCATCAATAGAGTATGGAAGGTCCTAAGATTCATTAAACACAACCTCAAGTACTTCAAATCTGCCCATTTTCTTTGTACTTTTTTCAGTTGACAGACCTTTCTTCCTTTATAATATAATAAGTTTATTGATGTCCTTGTTCGGACAATAGAATGTACACATTTTAAAAGAAATATACTATGTTATATAACTAATAATTAAACACATATTATTACAATATGATATGCAATAATAATGAATTATAATGAAATGTTAGTTAATATATTTATTTAACTGATAAACGTATTAATTGAAAGTTAAATGTAGATTCCAAAGTTTGGGTTCATTGTAACTATATTGTTGTGTGTGAAATGACTTATAAAATATAATTTTAGACATAGTATAGAATGTGAGAACCTGCTTTCCTATTTATTCTAAAATTTTGGAGCAAATAACAGTAACCTAACCTTTGATAATTTTAAAAGTAAACAATATTCATTGAATTTGCGTCCAGAAAAAGATAATGTATACTTACCCTTACAACAAGATCTTGGTAAAGCAATTTATTTTGAATTTATAAGACAGATATCTTAGAAAGTAAGATTGAATGTTATTTAAATGGTTAATATGACTATATTGAGAAGGATTCCATAATTAGAACCAAATTCTATGTTAGAACACACCAAAGAAAAATAAAGGGCTTATAGACATTAAATACCTTTAAAATGCCCATTGCTTTACCATAAACTGGTGTTTCGCCAGGCAAGTCCAAATGTGTCACGAGAAGTACTAATATTAAATGACACAAAATGTATAAACCTTGTTGACACTATATTTACAAAAATGATTAGATATTATTCTTATTTTTTTTTATTGTGTGCTGCAAAGTATAAAAAATTTCTAATAGTGTGTACCAATAATACAAAGGTTGAGAAACACTGCCATAAACAAATTAAATTATGTGCTTATTTCCTTGCGAAAGAACTTTGTTTCAAAACTTGTTCATAATAGATGTTAACCTAATACTTCTTCATTCTTAACACTCAAGTCACCCATCACGACTATTCACCTATTCGTAAAGTATTCCACAAGAAATTAAACTCTTTATACATATTATTAGGTGTTTATAATGTGATGAAATGAATAAATAATTATGCAACAATTTACACTTTTATTTACTAATACTTTAAGTTATATTTTATATTAATTTATTTTTTTCCATTTTACAGATAATAGCACACCTGTTACAAACAATGGCTATGTAAAGCCATTATTAGTTACACATGTTCCTGGGTGGAGTGGACCTAGTACCAATGGACAAGGAATGAATAGCTATCCTAACACACCCCAGAGCCAAATGTTTCATGAAAATAGCGTAGGAAATTATAGTGGTACAGATGCATCAGTGTATAGTGAACCAGATAATAAGTAAGAAATATACTTTAATTTTTGCATGTTAAATCTCAACTTGCTATTCTATTGGAATATATAATAATATATTCTATTTGAATCTTAAATTCTATACAATTTAGTCTAATAAGAATTAGTGATGTATAGGATTTACAAAAATATGTAAACATGGGTAAAGAAGCCACTTACTGGCAATGCTTTGAAATTTGATTTATATTATGAGGTTTATCAAAGAGTAGATCTCGATACGATATTATTTTTAGTATTTTTGGAGAGTTTTCAGTTATTAGATTAAACAGGTATTTTGCTATTATCATTTAAAGTTGAATATAATTTGAATTCTATAAAAAAATAAATAAAATTAACATTGTTGTTGAATTCACTCGAATCTTGCATTTATTTGATAGAATTATTAAAATTATGTTTTGTTTGTTTAGCATGACTGCATTTGGTAATTATTCCTTAGAAATGGATTTTTCATCAAGTTTAAATGACGTATCACAGTTGGATGGAGTCTTTTTTTAAAGAAATTTTAATATGCTATCTTATAGTGTAGATTTTTGTGACTTGTTATTCAATATCATAATAACTTAAGTATATATCAAACCTTAATTATTATCTTTTCTTCTTATTATTTCATTTTTTATAATAATATTTAAAATATTGTCATACATATTATCTCTACAGTTATGTAAATTTTATTAAATTTGAGTTTTCACATAATAAGTACTCCAATATACATATAGTATTATTATTATTTTATCATCATAAGCTTATTATTTATTGTTATTTTATTATGGATTAGTTATTATATTTTTGTGATCAAGTTAATACAATAATACTTTCTTTCATTATTATTAATTATTATTATTGTAATTAGACATTGTATATTATGTATGATATTTTAAAACAGTATCCATAAATATAATTAAATTATTGGTTTTATATTAATTTTTTTTTTCAGGATCTACCTGTTGTTATTTATGAATGCATACTTTTAAAACCTACTGAATATAATAGATCATGTTTATTAACAATTATCTAAATCTAGTATAACATAAATCCTAAAATCCATAATTGTGAGACGTGTTAAAGTAGTCTTACACAAAACCATAACTTGACGGTCTCATTGGATTTCACCTTTATACCGCTATTTTTAATATTTTAAATTAATTTAATAAGAAATTCTTATTATACTTACATATTACGCCTGTCGTTCTTTCCTTCTGACCATCTAATGATCCTCATGGATCATAATACTCATTGGCATATTCATAAAAATAATAATAAATCGGTTAATAAACATTAATTTTGTTTCTAAATTTAATTATTTGTTTTTTTACAAAAAATTCAATATTAGTCATAATACTCAAAACCTAACTCATTCCTATGAGTTTATAATGATCTTACGCAACTTTGACAAAGTCATGTAAAAATTAAAATCAACTTTATGTCTTTATAAATAAAGTGCCAATACAATTTCAATTTTCAACTAATATAATACTTATATATATATAATAATTATATAAATATATATTAGAAACATAAAAATCTAATATTCTGGAATACTATTATACATTTATCAGTATAAAGTGAAAAGTAACTGCAAACGTTAAAACCCTCTTTTATACGTTACTTATATTAAATAAGTCGAGATATATTCAAAATAGTAACGTTTTATAAATTATCAAATTGTACACCCATTTGTTCGGGTCGGAGCATAGGCCTATTTTGTCATTTTCACATCTTTGCCCTCGCGCGATTCACCTAGTATTGGATTGTTCCTCAACGGCTTTTACCGTTATCGCGGTAACAGTATACTTAGTAGTCTGTAAAGGTGATCATTAGGTAACCTAACCACCTTGGTTTTCATCAATATTGTTTCTATGTACATATATTGCCAGCGTGGTCACTCGCTCACTGCAGAAAATTAAAACAAAAATATCCCTCGATTATCTATGTAACACCTCCCCAATTGGGGAAGGATTTTAAAAAATGCATTTTTGAGTCACCGAGTATGACAAGTATTCAAATGAGTCTGATGAGAGTAGTTTTGATACAGACGATGTATAAAACTAATTTTGTAAATATTATTAAATATGAAAATAAATAATAAAAATAGTTTAACTATACGCATTTTAAAAGTTTGATAATTTCAAAATTAATCATTAGCATTATGTGTGGTAATATCGAGTGTATATCTGAAAAATATAACCGAAGCCGGTAGGGCGCGACTACTAATTGTCATACTTAGATAATATACAGTAGAGTATATAAAGAGTGACTAAAAGCAGTGTTAGCGGAAAATCGTTATCTTCAATACGCTATAACTTTGAAACTAAGTCCGATCGACAAATTCTAATTGCACCATCGTTTTGAAATAGTCAATGTACTTATGTCCCCCCCAAAAAAAAAAAAAAATTCTGGAATTTTTGAATTTCAAACCGTTATACATAACTCAAAAACTAAGTGTTTGCGCAAATTTATTTTTGCACCATCGTTCTTAACTAGTTGAAATACATATGTTTAAAAAAAAAAAATTCCTACAAATCGCGTAGTAGCTAAACTGCAATTATACCACGATTTAATGTCTGTATAATTATTACCATATTATTTTGTAAATCCAGTCGTTTCATAGATTCCGTTCGATTGGCATAATATTTTGATTGCGTGTGTGTAATACCTTGCGATCGCAGTCCGCAGGTTTTTTTATTACGTTAAGGTTAGTATTATCATTTTACGAATTCTTAGATTAATTGTAGCTTTTTAAATATTTTTTTACCATTTCTTCGGGTTTGAATCGATGAGGCCGCGGGAACTACTTTCGCATTACTTCCGCGACGTCATCGTTTATTGAAAAATGTCAAAAAGTTATACAGCGTTGTTACAAATGGGAAGACCGTAGACGGGGATAATCCCCCGACTTATCCCCTTACAGAAAAAAGTGCATGTTAGATAATAAGTTGATTGTCGTCTTGGTGGCCGACCGGAGTCCGCCGCCCTGGACTTGACGTTCGTAAAAGTTCTCTTTTAGGGCCAGCCGGAGCCCTCCTCCATAGATCCTCGTTCTTGATCTTCCGTGATCGTTGACTAAGGATCCTGAGAAATTGTTTGTTAAAAAAGTTTTTTTTATTTAAAAATGCATATGCCGGTGGTATAATACTGTTGTAGTTTGGTAAACTCGGTTCCACCGCAAACACTGTATCTGCCGAAAAAAGCGCAAATGGATCTCATGCATCATATCTCGTACATTCAGTATTGGATCTACGGGGGAGGGGTGGTCTGGAACCCATGCCTCGAGCGCAAATTTCAAATTTTTAAACTTATAGCTACTTAATATTATTACATTTAAATTTTTTTCTAAACAAATTTAATCTTTTGTTGTCAAAATAATCAAAATATTGTAAGACATGAATTTATAAATTTAATAGTTTTAATTCAACATAGTCACCCTACAATGATCAAGGAACGACAATCGTCATATTAGGTATATCACGTATTACTTTTTTTTTGTGAGTAATTAGTACAGTAGTACATACGTATAACAGTGACATAATAGAGATAAAGGGAGTTGAATTATGAGAGCGAGCTAATTAGGTACTTTATACATTGCCCCGGGTTAAAAATATACTAGGTCAGGCACTGCATAATATACATTTCCGTGGATTTAATAAGGTCTCATCTTCTACAAATCAAAAAATTGATTAATATTTTACAAAAGAAATCAAAAATATCCAAAACTATACTGACTTTCTCAGCGCTGTAAAATCTGATCTTGTCGATTTATTGTCTCTGCGATAACTGGATGTTATTAGGTATTACCTAGGTGGCTAGGTAACAGTGCAACGTGTAACACATTGTTAATGACATATTCCATGTTTAGTAGGGTAGATGAGTAAAAATATTCTTATACAAACAGATTATAGCCATAGATATATATATACGCCTTTTAAAATCTATAAACATTACCTACGTATTATATTACACCTATACAGAGGTGTTGTCAGAGCCGCGTTAAACGAGGGGCAAATTTTTAAATTGTAATTTTTTAAGGGCGGCAACATAGCTTATCATGGCACTGGGTGTTATTCCTATTAATTTTTTGAAAGTATACCAAGTATTCGTTGAATACTCAAATACTAAAATATAAACATAATATACAATATTAATAATAATATATTATAATATGTACCTACTTACAATAAAAATATTTTTCTCATGGTTTGTAGTGACGAAGAATAAAGAATGTGTCAACAATATATTGATATGAAAACATTTTGAAAATCAAACTTTTTTAAATACAGGTATATCTTCTCTATATTACCTTGTCGGTATTTACCTATATACAAATATTAAAGAAATTAATTAAATACATTAGTAAAAAAAAAATGATCTGCAACTTTTTTTATCGTCTGTTTCTTTTCATTCCTTACCTCGTAGAACTGAAACTGCAGTCTCTTGAATTTTGATCTATCAACCAAATCTTCACACAGTTCACATAAAGTTGATTATTATTTATGATCATAATATAGTGTATATTTATATATTTCAGTTATCAAGGTCATAAATAATTGACGTAGATGTGGGAAAATTACTTAATTAAAATAATTTTCATTTTTTCCTTTGTATATGATTTGATTTGAGTACATATAATTGTAATATATCCAGTCATAATTTTGTAGAAAACAAACTACTACTATTACGAGTATCTCTACTAGATATATTATATCTTTAAACTAACGTTGGGGAAGATAAATAAAATGTTTATTGTATTATTTTTATTAATGTCATTATTATAGTTTATATCAATCTGTAGATTAAAAATATTTCCGTCATCTATTGAACGTTAAAGTTATAATAATATGCTTTATTTGAATATTTTTATTACACTACGAAAATCGACGGATGCGATAACTGTAATAAAACTCCTAAATATATTACTCAAAATACTATTAGGTATGTATATTAAAAAAAAAAAATAATGAATTGCAGTATTTACTATTTTACGAATCTTTATAACCAAATTTTGATACATATTTGACGTTGAAATTAAAATCACTATGGGAAATTCCGAAAATGTATCTGAATCTGATTATAATCGTCCAAAGCGTTCATTAACTACTTTAAGTTAAATATCTAGTGATTTTTATTCAAGTATAAAATGCCTTTTAAGTTTTAACAATATTAGTTACCCATCCTGTGACGACTATCAGCTGTTAGTGCAAATCGATCTTTTTCAACATTAGAGACTTAAAACGTATTTAAAAAATAATAAAGGACAAGACCGACTGACTGGATTAGCTCTCTTAAATATTTATCGAAATTATAACAAAATGATTTTTTTTTAGTTTTTCCATTTTTATAAATCGTATTCATTAATAAAAAATTAAATGTAAAACCTACATACAATTGAAAGTTATAAAATATGTATTAAAGTTTTTAATAAGAAATAAATAATTTTACTATAGAAATTGTATTAACTTCTTATTATATAATTATAAAAGTGTACAATCTCCCCCCCCAAAAAAAAATATTTTTTTACGCGCCTGCATAAACTTATAAATGGTTCACGAAGTCATGGTAAATCTCTCCGCACAAATGTATGATTGTAGGTAGGTACTATGTAGTATGTACATAATACACATCGGCACATCGCCATAAGCCTTTAGATGTTTCACGAAGTTATGGGTACAATATCTTTCCACACAAATGTATAGATGTTAACACTGGGTACATAATAGTATAATACACATCAACATAAACGTATACAGGTGATTAGGGTAGTGCACTCCATCTCTCCACGTAGTACACATTTTTAGAGTGACTCCAGCCATAAGACATATATACTCGTAAATAAAATATGTAAAAATATCTTGAGAGTTAAAATCACAAATCGATTGAGACTCGAATCGTAACGAGTTACCGTCGCCACGTCGTTGGTACCGCAGTTTAGGCGTAATCGTTGACATGTGTCAGTCGGTAGTACTCGATACTGCTAAACACCACGTACCGTGTCGTCTTCATCGTCCGTCACTTCACGTGACCAAAGAAGCCAGGCGCCCGACAAGCCGTGCCACCAGTGACTAGAAACGTGCATGGGTGATCAATTTCGAATGTAAAATTGTTCATATAAAATTCTACTTTCTGAGTTTTAAACACAGACAGAGTTCATTGCCATTAATCAAACAACTGTAAGTGAATCTATATGACAATTTCTACCGGTAACTAATAGTACTAGCAGAGTTTGTAGTAACTATTGTCGTTATTTGTATAACAAATACTTCATTTATAAAAACTGAAGCTTATTTAACTGAATACCTACAACTTACAAGAAATATTATACATTATATTATATATATATATATATTTTGTTATAATATTTTACGTATCGAGTTCAATTGCAAAATCAACTTGTAGTATTTTGATCATTTTCCACATACCTATTATATACTCTTGCTTATGTAAAATAACAAACCTACCTTTATAAATTTATCTTAATAGAGGTGAAATATACTAAAATATCTTAAATACTCGACAGTCCACACTTTACTAAATATAATAATACATAATATTTATTATATTTTTTACTTTTTAATTTAAATAAATAAAAATAAATAATGTATAATACATATTTAAAAAATATTTTGTATTGCCTTTTCGTTTGCAAAATCATTTACATTTGTATAATAGTATTGTAGTTGATAGTCCAGTATTAGGTAGTGTTTTTTTTTGGGAAATTGTGAGATTTTTTGTGATAATTAGGTATAAGGTACCTATACTACCTACTTATATCTACCAAAAATGCAAATGTTTGATTGAAAATTGAAATTACTGGACTATTATACCGTATAACCGCATATACAAATAGGAAAATGTGTAGCTGTGTAAGTGGTAAGTCCTCTCAAAAAAGATAATGATATTTTTAAACAAGACTTAATATTTAGTAGGTTCCTGGTATTTTTTTTAATTTTAAAGACGTTTTACATACATTAACTATATCAAGGTAACTGGATAAAACGGTAGATTGTTTTTTTTGAAATAAAAAATAATGATACGTGTAATGCGCATCATGGGTCGTCATAAAAAATTCCAATTCCGCATACCTAATACGATCGATTGGTAGTAGTTGTGTATTATAATTATAATAATTATTATCATTATTCATTAATACGATAAAGGGCGAAAAATAAAATAGTAATATTTTAATCTCTTGCCGAATCGGCGAATCCAATTTGCGAAAATACACTGAAGCTGTAATATAAGTATATACCTACAGATTAAGCACATACAAATTCCTGCGAAATAAACCGATATAACCAGTTTTGTACTTGTGTAAAGCGCTTAAAAATAAAATCCATTAACGGGAGAATATGTACAATTATAGTGTACTTATATACGTATAGGTTTAAGACGTTAGAGCATATAACATTCGACGGTACGACGAAACGTTTTCAAAACAACTGCTCAAGCGCATAGGTTTGCACACGTTATTTTTTTTTTGAACAGTATACGTATAGTTTATAATAATATACATAATATGCAAGTAGTGGGCGCTTCCTATACGAATTTTATATACGAATTGTTTGTCCTTCGCGAGTCCGGTCGGCTACAACCGTGTAAACATATGTACATCTACCTAACGTAATAAACGACGTATTCACATTCCACGACCAACACCACATTAACTAAGTGCAAATTGCAGTAATATACATTATAATACTCACTATATACACATAGGTACGTAGCACGCTGGACGCAAGACGTATCTACTGTTTTACGCGGCTCGTACGCGTAGTACGTTGTGGAGTACATAATATTATTATTGGCGTTGTTGTCGTCGTTTAACAATTAATAATTTATAATTAGACGTTTCGCATTGTAACCGATAGGTGACCACCGATTTTTCCATCTCGAACGATAATTTTATCTTCCATAGTATACGGTTTTCTTCGAGTCCGGCGTTTGCTCGTTAGGTTTGTTTTTTATTCACCGCAATACAATATTAGGTATGTCCGATAAAATATTATTACCTATTACTTAGATTTGTTATTATTTTTTCATCATACAATATACCTACATATAATATTGATGTGGTAGTACTGCACTTTTTTGTCGTTATTATACGTAATGAATAATACAATAATGCATTTTAATTCACAGCAGTAATTTCGTCGTCGGCGAATACAACCATGGAGGCGACGAGGTCCTGGTTAACATTATGTTTATGTTTCGTTTTGGGTACGACAGGTAAGTAATTACGTAAATTTGGGCTTATAATATATTAGTATAATTATTATATTAAATTATTAATTTTATCAACTTCCTAGTAAACATCAATATTAATAATCTATTATAGTCGCAGACGCACATATAATAAGCAGTATAATAACAGTATAAAGAACTGGTTACCTATGTTCAAATTTTAAATGGAATATTATAGATTATAATGGTTGTAAAAGTGCTGTTATGGTATAATTTTGAACATTTAATTTAATTTTGTACATTCTCGCCTATTTGTTATTAAACTTAATATACAATTCATAATACATAATATTGTCTTTATTAAAATATAATACACTTATACACCCCAACAAAATATATTACATTTGTTTATTATTTTTCAATAATATTGAATTTTCAATTTATAAATAACATAATTTCTTATGGGTAAAATTGAGTAAATAATGTTATTTGACAATAAATCGATTGGTTTTTAACTCCAATATTTATAGCTATGTTCTGTTTACTGAGTACTGACTCCAACAGACATAAAGAACTTTAATGGAATATTCTGAATGTATACGTAATTATAATACAACTTGTTTGTTTTAGGAACGGGCATATTGTGTAATCCATTAGTCGAAAAAAGACAAACTGAATCGTGTAAAGTGTTGGTAACTATATTATGTTTTAACAAAATACCTACCTAGATAGTAGGTACTAATAATCATTACTCCTGTTCTTGTAGTCCTGCTGTAGTAGTCCTACATCCCATCTGAAACGTGTATAATATTTTTATGTGCTTGATTATTTTGAAATTTTTACGTTATAAAATATTTGAAATAATATTTTACAACCACTTATTTTTATAAATTTGTTAGAAATATAATTTAATATAAAAAATTACAAGAAAACTACTCAGTCTACTCGTTTTTAATTTGAATTGAAAAACTATGGTTTGCACATTCGAATGCTGTAGAATCTGTGATAAAACTAAAATCCATAAATTTTCATAGAAAAATGAAGAAGATTATTATCTGGTCAGTCTGTTTATATATATTTTTACTATGAGTTCTTTAAAGATAGGTTTTTTGTATTTTTCAATATATTAAAAATAAGTGGATTAAGTTACCAAACTTTTAAAAACACTTTAGTAGTTTGGTACTGTTAATATTCACTTTTATAAACTTAACAATTTATGATTATACAATTTCAAGACACTTTAGTTTTGAATTTAACTAGGTACTTTATTTAAAAAAACACTTACGTTGTATTGTATAATTGGATGTTGTCTCCGTGCGTCATTTAATTGTTAAATTGATTACAGTTACACCCAGTATTATCTTATAAATTAAGGGACTTTGGATACCACACTTTTTTACAATAATTAATCATATAATAATGAATAAATTCTTAAGATTTTGCAAACTAATATCCATGTTTAAGCAATTTAAATTTATAAACGTATTAAATGTGTCAATGTATCTTGTGACTATACAATTAAGATATTGACATTTTTAAGTTAATTTAAATTTATTTTTTTAATTAGGATTTTAAAAATTGCTTTGCTCTGAATAATAATTTTTTTTTAACACTAAGTATAATACTATAACTTATATTGCATTTTATTCTCAGAGACATGTTCAGCTGTACAAATGGGGAGTGCATTGATTCGTTATCAATTTGTGACGGATTTGCAGATTGTTCAGATAAGTCAGATGAGACTCAAAGTTTATGTGCTCCAAAATTTAAAACGTACTGGAAAAATATCAATATAAATATGTTTGAAGTTTAAAAATATTAACAATTATATTTGTTTTTATTTTATTTTTATAATTTATATGTTAATATAGATGTCCGAGTTCTGCGTTTCGCTGTAATTACGGTGCTTGTGTAGCTAAAAGTGCTAAATGTAATGGTAAAGACGACTGTGTCGATGGTTCAGATGAAAAATTATCTGAATGTAAAAAACTTCCATTAGAAATTCCTTCAAATCCTACACAGACACAACAAACTCAAGTAAACAGTCAGTCTAAATGTATGTAAGTAATTGTTTTTAAACTTATGATTTTATAATTTATGATTAGAATATATTTATTTTATGGTTTGCTTCTTACTAGGTATGTATGATATTTATTATACGTAGGATAATAATATTATATAAACAGCCGACAGGAATTCGATCTTATAGATACACGACTAATTCAAAAACGTTAAAAGATATAAATCGCGGGGAATTTTTACTTAAATTATGTTGTAATATTACATTACTAAAAAATAAATACTTATCATTGTTTATATTGAGTGTAAATATGAATATAAACTAAAATTAGTTAAATTATATTAACTGTATAGTATTAATATTTACCAAATAAGAGATTAATAACTATCAATTAATCAATTTAATTTTCATATAATATTATAATATAAAGTTTACTGATAGCTAATTGTTTTGCAGGCAGTATTATAATTTGTAATATACTTAAACTTGTGCGATATCTTCGTATGGACATGGTGTGAATAGGGATTCGTGTTTTTATCAATTTTTTTTCTGTCAAAACAAAAATGTATATTCAAAATATTCATGCTTTTTAGTTTTTGAATTACACAAAAAACAAAATCGATTTTGCATAAAAATTTCAATTTTTTTTCTATTATTTTTCGTGTACACTAACTAATAAGCACTCATAAATAAAACACATATCAATATATCGTTGTAAGATTAATATATTCACTACTCCACTCAGAGTCTAATAAACTGCAAATAACTTTGATCTTCTTGATTATATCTTATCAATGCAATTGAAAAAATAAAATAATTGAAATCATGTGATTAAAATTGTTTAATTTATTTTTAAACATATATTAAAAATTAAAATGTATTTGAATATTATACTTATTTCGTATATTTTACAAACATTATACCAAAATGTAACTATTAATGTGTGAACAAAAATTTTTGTTTATTATTTAGACTTCGAGACGAGTATAGCTGTAAATCTGGCCAATGTATAGATATAACATCCATTTGTGATGGAATTGTAGATTGCAATGATAAATCTGATGAAACGTTGGAATTGTGTAAATCAAGGGTGTACGTATTGAATGGAATTATAAAAAAGTTTCAAGATGCATACCTTTATATATATACAGAGTGATTCTTTTATCATTGTACACTCATTATTTCAAAAAGTATTCATGTTTTTGAAAACATTTTTTTACATAGTCTCAAGTTGTTAAAAAAACGACGTTTTTATTAAAAAATTATATTTTTAAATATTTTTTATCCTTATATTTTTTTAAGTTTTTTACTTTTTTGAATGACAACATAGTTTTAATTTCATATTCAAAAGCAGAATAATTTTCTAAGTATTTTGATAAAAATCGAATTTAGAGCGTGTAGTTTATGAGTTATACGTATTTAAAGTAAAGATGCGCGGAGTGGTGTCGTACGGTGTTACCCCATAAAATGTTTGTTCACTACTCCGCTTATCTAAACTTTAAATACGTATAACTCATAAACTACTCGCTCTAAATTCGATTTTTTTGTATCAAAATTCAAAATACCCAGAAAATTATTTTGCTTTGGAATATGAAATCAAAACTCTATGTTGTCATTCAAAAAAGTAAAAACTTAAAAAAATATAATGGTAAAAAATATTTAAAAATACAATTTTTTAATAAAAACGTTGTTTCTTTAACAACTTAAAACTATGTAAAAAAATGTTTTCAAAAACATGAATACTTTTAGAAATAATGAGTGTACAGTGATAAAAGAATCACCTTGTATATCTGTAAATAAATAAAATAATAGCTTAATTTATTATTTAACATTAAAGGTGTCCAAAGAATACTTTCACGTGTAAATATGGTGCCTGTATAAATAAACAGAGAAAATGCGATGGTTCGCTACACTGTGCTGATGGTTCCGATGAAGCCGGCTGTAATTCTACCGAAGATCGCATAACTTCGACTTTGGCTACTCCAACCACACAAACCGCATTGATACACTCACCACCGCAATATTCTTATCAAACTAATAAACCACCGACTGATTCATATCAAACTAGTAAACCACAGACTGATTCTTTTCAAACTAGTAAACCACCAAAACAGACTAATAAAAATGGGTAGGTATTAATTAATTTAAAATGTTAAGCATTTTTTCTTAAAAGATATTAATTATTCAACATTTAGAATAAGCTAAACAGTATCATTATAAAAACGTTTAAAATGCTTAAATATAGATTTGGTTTTAACTATAAATATTAAGACTGAAGATTCATGTTAACTTAAGTACTCAGATCACAGTTTTATACAGGTTTTTCTACTATATAGCAATATCCGATTTGTTAAATAATAATAAAAAATGTCTCTAATTGACAATTTAAATGTATGTCATAGTAAAATATTGTGTACCTATACTCTGTCCAGCGAAAGAACGCGCTGCAAACCGACCAAAATCAGTTTTTCTGTGTATTCCCCAATGATACCTAGCCATAAGCGAATCAGTTTTGATCGCACGGTGACGCGGAAGGGTTGCGCAGAATCGGCGCGTTTTCTCGCTGGACATTATAGCTAGAAAATATTGAATTTTTGATAGAGAGTTATGTAAGCTATATAAAAATCCTAATCATTTATATTTTAGTTATTTTTACATTATAATTCTTTAAAGGGTATGTATGATACCAAATATGGAGGGAACCGTGTATTCTTTAATCAATACTGTACCAATTGAAGTACTACCGCCTGGGACTTATGTCGATTACAATACCGCTGTTGAGGAGAACTGTAGTGAAGGATATTATAAAACTATTCCTGATAGACTTATGATTTGCTCAAAAAATGGAAATTGGTATCCAAAGGTTGATAAAATATGTTTGAGTAAGTATGTTTTAATATAATATTATTCATTGTTTATTAAGATCTGTAAAGATGTACTGTACAGATGACATGTAATATAAGTATTTCTTGACACTTAACTTATGATCACTTTATAACAGTACCATATATTGGTTTTTATTTCGGATCATATATTCGTCTTTTTGGGAGGAAAAGGGGAGAAAGCATACTATTTGTCATTTTGAAAAACTAAACTGTGTTTTTATTTGGGGGGCAGGCCGCTTCACCCCCCCCCCCACCAATAAATACACCACTGCTTTTTAGTAATATAATATTATTATAAGTATTAATTTAATAATTGATTTATGTTTTAAGAAAGATGTCCACCTATGTTTTCGGACAGTTTAGACATCGAGTGTGTTTATAATGGTAAAAAAGAAAGTTGTTCAAGCCCATCAATACCGGGTACTCTATTATCTCCAAAATGTAAGGTCACACATACTGTGCCAAATGGACAAATAGAGACACCAATCAAATTACGTTGTCTACCAGATGGGAATTGGAGTGATCGGCTTTATACATGTATTCCATGTAATTATAATTTTTAAGTATTATTCTATTTATTCTATATTTCGGTCTAAAAGGGAATATGCCCAGTGGCAATCTGTTTCCGTCGAATGGCGCGCACCTCCCACATAACGGCATAGGTAATGACCGGTGGAAGAGGAAAAAAATGTGCAGAACTGATGTATTCTCTTTTAGAACAGAGTATAATATCTAATTTACTTAAATTTTACTAATAATATTTAAATACAATTGTGTAGTAAACACATTCTTACATTTGTGAAAGATCTTAAAAATAACATAGAATGTCCTAATTCTTACATTCATTGATTTTATAATACAACAAAACTTAAAACAATTGTTATTATAGTATTAATCATGTTAACTCTTAAAATATCTAATTTTAGGACATTCTTTCCTTTTAAATACAAATATATAAGATATTCAAATATCATTCTAGATTGTGGCCGACCATATATTTCAAGCCAACCATTGATTTTAGAAGGTGTTGTATCTGCATATGGATCAACACCTTGGAATGTTGGAATATATCAAAAAAACAAAAATAATTTTAACTTGATATGCGGAGGAACACTTATTGCTCCAAATTTAGTTGTATCTGGTAAGTTGTATGCTGGTGTGCATTATATACTAAGTTTAAAATCACAAATTATTTTTTTTTTAGCGGCTCATTGTTTTTGGAGTGAAGGGTTGGCAAGTAGAATATTAATAAATGATGGTAAATTTAAAATTTCTGTTGGAAAGTATAAGAGTGACATTTCAATTAAAGACAATGAATTTACTCAGATTGTTGATGTAAATAACACACAATTTAAAAAAAAATTGTCTGATTCGTTAAATATTTTGTTAAAAATAATTTAGGTGGGATTTATTTACTTGAAGGAAGATTATTATGGTCGTTCCGGATATCATGCTAATGATATAGCCATTATTGTATTACCAATCAAAGTTAACATAAGCAATGTAGTCTCGCCTGTTTGTGTAGACTGGACTAAAAAACATTCCAATATTGCAAATGGAGCTATGGGAAAAGTAAATTTTTTTAGTATTATTATTACACGTTTAAATTGTGGTGCATTATTAGTTGGTAAACCACTTGATTATGACAGAAACGAGGAATTTTTTAACAAAAATAATAATTTTGTATTACCTATGTTAATTTTATTATTTTAGGTCGTTGGCTGGGGAAAAACTGAAAAAATGGTAGAAAGTTCAGTTTTATTAGAAGCTAACCTACCATATATAAACCAACATACATGTCGAGATATGTATCAAAACGGATTTCAAAACTTCATTAGTATCGATAAATTCTGTGCCGGCAATAAAACCGGTAAGTAATAAAATTTTATAATGAGTCATTATAACCGGTAAACATAATAAGTATATTATTTTTTTAAACAAATATTTTTTTTAAAATTTAAATTATGAGGAAAATGTTCTATGTTGTACAAAAAGTTTGAAAAATTTATAATTATATGAAGAAATGACATAAACTAAAAAAAAAATGCATTTATGGCTAAAAATATCTAAAATTGCAAAATAAAAATAGAATATTCTGAATCAATGAAGCATAAAATAAATTTTAAACTAAGATAGCATTTTATAGGATCAAAAAAAAAAGAAAAGTTATCAACATCCTATCTTTAATAATGATTAATGAGTACGTTATATTTTTAGAATCACAAGGATTAGCTAACGATACCTTACTTTTTTGTTAAGTATATATCTAACATTATTTTTTATGTTTTTGAGAAAATATTATCCTTGATTAAATTATAATATTTACAATTTTTCTAAGTATCAATCGAATTAATAAATATTATAAAATAATAATATAAGGGCTATTATAATGCATAAACACAAAATGCTTGATTTTTATTTTTGTAGTAGTAAGTATATGTTATATGTATAATATCTTAGTACTATTCATAAGACATGATAATTATTAATTTTACATTATCATAATGTGGGTTTTTGTCATAATTAATTATGTTTATAGCTTTTATTAATTAATATCTACGATTAGTTAATTTATCTAGTTTTATTATTATTTATTTAATAGTTATTTGTTATTATTTTTTTAGGATATATTGTCACAATCATTGTTATACTTATTTGTTTCTACTCGTATTAGTATTATTTATTAAAGCTATACATTTTAGGACAAGGAGTTCATCAAGGTGATAGCGGTGCTGGATTAACCTTTGTATATTCCTCTTTACATTTTTTAACCGGAATTGTGAGTGTAAAGGATCCAACTACAAATGACTCAATTGCAGTTTTTACAGATGTTAATCACCATATTGGATGGATTCGTGAGATTTTTAATAATTATACATATGCGAGTGACAATTTTTCTAGAGCTATTGGATAATGTAGTAAAAAAACTAATTAGTACTAGAGCCGTTCCGTTAAAATTTGGCGCCCAGAGCAAAATTAAAATTATTCGCCCCCTATTTAATTTATCATTTTGCATTTCATTTCTATTTAATTGAATATTTTTTTTACAACGTATTTTGAACATTGATGATTTGACATAAAACTAAAGCTGATTGCAATAGTAATTATTAAACAAAATAGTTAGGTATAAAGTAATTAAAAATTAATAAAAATCACAAATTATATTATATTTTACATTTTATATTTACAAACGTATCATAAGAGCGTATCATATAGGTAAAATTTTTGCCGCCCCTTTAAACCATGTGCCTGAGGCGCATGCCTCCTAGCTAGCCCCCCCACTCCACGGCACGGCTCTGCCTTGTACCATCACTTTTTTTAATATTGTATTTAGCATTAAATTTTTTTTTTTTACCTTTGTTAAATTAATAACTGTTTATTCATTTTGAATGGTTTCATAACAAACACAAATAAATAATATATATATATATATATAATTGTATTAAGTTTATTAAATTATAAGTTAATATAGTAACTTATTATTAGTTACATTTTTAATACATTGTTTTACCATTTGATAATATAAAACAAAAATATTTTTATAGTAATATTTATTTGTTTATATAAGTATAAATATTATAATATTTTTTAAGGATGATAAATTCTATTCCTAGTATGTTTAAACGGTGAAAGTGTGAAGTGGTTACAAACTTTTACTTTTCACCTATCTAGTCAATCAGATACATTTTGTATTTGATGATTACAGTTTAACAATACCTATATTTTCTACAAATAGATTTATTTACAAGTGAATAAATTTTGCTATTATTTTTTTGAAATATTGCAATACTAATAATTGGGATTAAAGAATGTTTCACATATATTTACCATATATATTATACATTATATAATATGTATAATAATATATCTTACACTACTTGGTGTAATCGTATTGTGTTATTCAGGAATTGGATTTCTATTTCACGACTAACGTTTATATTGTGTCAGTAAAACTCAGGTTTATTGAATGGACATAATATATTTGTTATAGATTCTAGGAATTTTATAAAATGAAAATCCTTATTTGGGATACTTACATGTTTTAAAGCTTCTATTAAGATATACTGTTTGCGTGGTCACAGATCCTACGATTCGGGCAGTTGTCCATGACGACTCGCGTTTTAGGTTGAGGACGGGAGCGGGAAGGGTTACCAAAAATAAATAATAAATAACACCTAATGTTTAACGTAATACAATTATTGCGACGTGAATCACAGAATATATATATATATATATAATTTTACAGCTATATAAATATAATAATTAGCAGTTACAGGGGGGAGGGGGCGCTCCTCAAATGTACAATTAATAATACTAATAATAATAAATAGACCGACGCTAAGTCGCAATATAGATATATAATAATAGACAGTGACTATTGACAGCGAATAAATATAATGTGGTATGACCTGACGACGACTCGATCTGGTAACCAGCGATCTTGCGTTTGAACAGCGACAGCAACATCAGTGGCGTAATTTCAGTTTTTGAGAAGGGGACAAAGGTTTTGACCGTCCTATATTAATAAAAAAAAAAACCATTCACTAACACAATTACATTTTTATCTCATTACAATAGTCTTCTTACATAATTGTATATATACCCGAGAGTAATCGTGGTTACTCTAGGCATAAATAACATATTTTTTTGAAAGATAACAATGACTAAATATATAATATGTAATGTCACCAACTTCAAAGAATATCCGAAATAATAGTAAAGGGATTTGAAAACAAAGAATATACATCCACGGTCTTCCTTAACGTCGTACAGGCTTTTGATAAAGTCTGGCACCAAGGCCTCCTGCAAAAACTAGCTAAACTAAATCTACCAACCTACCTTTACAATAAAATCAGATCATTCATTACAAACCGTTCCTTCCAAGTCCGAATAGGCACTGATACTTCTAAAATACACCCAGTAAAAGCTGGAATCCCACAAGAATCAGTACTAGGACTCACACTGTTCAACATTTTCTGTCATGATATACCAAAGCCACAGGAATGTCAATTAGCAATGTACGCAGATTAATTACCAAAATATAGAACAATTAACAAATTATTTATTTTAATTTAGGACATATAATTTGAAATTGAATAGATATATCCTTAATAGATAAGTAAGTTAATAGATTCTCGATAGTCGATTGTCGTTTATGATAAGTGATAACTAGAAAAATACTAAGAAAATATTCTTTTTTTTTTAAATTTTAATAATGTTAATAGTACCACCTACGACCTAGTTAGTAGTCTTATTTATTAGTATTTACTTTATATTTAGTAGGTAAACACTTCTCGAATCCGTAGTACGCACTTCCAAATTTCGGACTACACATTTTGTTTCGGGGTTCATTAAAAAATAGGGTTTGCTTAGTTAAAAAAGCGCTTCCCAATAATTTATTAAAACGAGTTTCTATCGATTTAATGGCCGCCTCCCATAGACCGCCAATAAATGTGGTGATTTTGGAGGGATAAAATGCTAACGTATTCCAAGTTTTTCACTTAACTTTTGGACTTCGGGATTTAATTTATCTGATAAAAATATTTTTTAAACTCTTGTAACTTACAATTTCCCCCCCCCACGAAGTTGATAGCACTATCTGACTAATTACAACGCATTATCGGGACTAGTAAGATTATTATTTAATTTTTCCCCCACTGTTCTCTAATAAACTCGTCAGATATTCAGTATTCAGTCGAACATATGCGTTTAAACCGGCTTAACCATATTAATATTTAATAATGTATAAGATTTAACCTGCATGTTAAGCGTTAAGTTATTGTAAACAGTAAAAACAATTACAGACAGTTATATAAATCAGTCAATAATTAATAATCATATACCTATAATTTATTTAAATATAAAATAATCTATTTAGTGTTGTCATTTGATTAAATTTATATTGTATCGTACGTTTACTGTTGACGACCATGAAAACTTCGTTCTACTGCAAGTTAATGTATTTTTGTTTCATCTTTGGTACGTAATAATATATTACGATTCGTATATCGTGTATCTAATACCTAACCTATACCTAATTAATAAATATATTTATTTTAGTTAAGTAAATATAAAATATAAAATAAGTTGATCATTTAAGTATTATACATAAACGAATGATAAAAATACTAAATAGAGGTACTTATAAAATATTAAAAATCTATATAATACATGTATAAACGTATCATGAAATTAGTATTTTGAATAGAAAAGTGTTTTTGTAACAAAACGTTTTAATAATTGATTATGTTTATGTTATTTTATTAATATTATAATTGCATCATATCGCATGTTACTTTTGTCCCTTACAGTTAGATAAAACACATTTTTTTCTTTAGTATTTTAGAGAATCTACACCAACGCGTGTCTCCGTTTTACAAACGTAAAATATAACAAATTTTCCTAGAATAGAATTGTAGAACTGATTTTGTGCTGTTATTTTTAATTTTCAAGAAAATTGATCTATTATCAAACTAAAAGAGCTAAAGGTAAGGATGACATTATCGGCTATCTTTTGTCAATTTGTACAATATTTTGATCTTTAATCAAGTAGTAATGAAGTAGGTAATAACTAATAATTATGTAGATAAAATACTAAAATATAAAAATGCTCATAATTCTTAAGCAATATTTATAAAAGTATTAAGAGGTATATTATAAATTAAAAGTTATTCATTTTTTATTAGAAGTGTTTTAAACTTTTAATCTAAAAATAATACATTTTTATATTCATAATAAAGTTTTTCGATTAAATTTAACATTTTTTTCTCCGGAATCATCTACATCTTTTTGCCTTGATAACGGAAGACCATATTATTTATTTATTAATATTTCGTTGAGTTTTAATGGATATTTATGAAATATATGCAATATAATATAAGATTATTTTATAAATGTATACTGTGAAGATATCATAACTTAATAATTATACTTACTACCATACATTATTATCATTAAATATTACTGATAAATTTCTTCCTTAGTAATAAGTTCGAAAAAATTTCAAGCATTTAAAGTCTTTAAGCTAATATGAAATGTCTAAAAATCAGATTTCTAATACTTAACTATATTATTGAAGGAAAAGTGAGTGAGCAATGAGCATGCTTAGAAAATTACTTTGTATACTAATTTCAAATAAATATATTAACTCCAATTTTTTACTTTTGTCTATTATGTATTATGTATAAACTGCAATATTCTATTATTTCAGAAACGAGTATTTTGTGTGATACAAAACTCGAAAAACGATCAACAGTATTTTTTTGCCCTGGGTTGGTAAATATAAATACTATGTTTTCCAAAAAAATAATAATAAATTACTATTTAGATATTTAATATAAATATAGTTTTTACATAAAAACTTTAAGTGTTAAAACTAAATTAAAATATTTAATTTTTTTTTTAAATCATATTTTTACAATTTAAATTGTTGCATGTTAAGAAACGTATAAATTGTATTTATTATCTGTAGTAAGTTTTATTCTATGAATTAATATATTATGTAAAATGTAAAATATGTTTTTGATATAGACAATAGAACCTCGATTAACCCGTGTTTCCTCTTCCGAAAATTTGTATTTACTAAAAATAAAGAAATAGGCACGTAAACAGTACATATTATTATATTTTTTATTGTATGTAAGTTAAGAACGATAAATAATAATAATTAATTAAATCTTGTGTATACTGTATTATAAATAGGGTTAATTATTTCATATTTTAAACCCTGATATAACTTTATAACAAGAAAATGAACACTGCATTGTTAAATAAATAAAAAGTCCCGAAAAACTTTAGTTTTCATTTATCCGCGTGACTCCTTCCCACCATTAGCCCCGATAATTGAGGTTCTACTGTAATTTATATTTTTGAGCTAAACGTGAATTATAATTGTTGTACACTGATATTATAACATAATAATACACATTAAATGTTTATTACGGACAGCAGAAACCACATACATAATAATTAGGAGCTCAGTTTAATTACTTTTCATCTCAGTTTTATCGAAGTACATTTTTTTGTTGCATTATTATTGTAGCTACAATAATGAACATGTAGTTTATTCTATACAATAAATTTTTAATGTACAGAAGTTTACTATAAGTGCATTTTAATAAAATTGCGTGTTATATCAAAATATTAAGAAATAATAATTTATATTAAAATGTTTAAATATTTATACGTTTACCTTAATTTAAAAAAGTGTAACGGAATATGGGTGTGAATCTGGCCAGTGCGTTGATGTCTCAAAAACTTGTAATGGAATACGAGATTGCAGTGATGGATCTGATGAAACTTTACTTTTGTGTGAAATGGTCCTGTGAGTTGACTGAGATTTAAAAAAAGTACATAAAGTATAGTTCATATTGACATTTTACATTAAACGTTAAAGGTGTCCACAGGATACATTCAAGTGCAAGTATGGCGCTTGTATCAGTAAAAAGTATATATGTGACGGCTCCAAACAGTGTGCTGATGGTTCAGATGAACAATATTGTTCCAATTCAACTTCAATATCAACATTTACGAGTGAAATATCTAAAAAAAACGACCCAGGAAAACCAATAAAGCAGTCTCACATTAAGTATGTTAATCGTTTAATTTTGTTATTAGTCCTATGATTACATTCGAGTTTAATTGATTTTGAGTCAATTTCAATGTCCTCCAAAATAAATGCTAAAAATGTTATTAGAAATGAATTAGATAACATATTATTATATTGTATTTTATATTGTACCTTATTAATTAGTAAGTAATTAATTCCTATTATTTCTATATCGAAAAATGTATATATAATAATAAAATAGTATGATAATCGATGTTTGGAAAATTGAATACTTCTTATATTGATTTTTAGGAAAACTTGCGTGATACCGACAATTGAGGGCACAAAATATTTCAATAAAAATGGGAAACAAAATGTTTCTCTGCCTCATGGTACTGCAGTTGAACAATATACCATAGTTGAGGAGGACTGCGAAGATGGGTATTACAAAGTTGTTCCTGAAAGATTTATGGTATGCTCGGAATCTGGACAATGGAGACCATTCGTAACTGAGGAATTATGTTTAAGTAAGTACCTAATATATCCTATAAATCTATAGTGTTGTAAATTATACATCAATACAGATTATGTAGAAAACAATTTTAAATATAAAATTGTTGGTCAGACAGATATTTGGTAATAATAATATATATTATTTAATTATTGTTGATACTAAATTTGCATTAATTATATATTTTATTGATGTAACTAGAAATGTGTCCACCTATAACATCAGCTACTTTAGATTTTAAATGTATCTTTGAGGATAAATATATTAGTTGCTTAAATGCAGCACCTGGCACTATATTGTATCAAACGTGTAAAGCCAATTTTAAATCAGCAATAAGCGAAGAAGAACAACTTTCAATTCAATTACATTGCACGGAAGATGGAACATGGAGCAATGATAATCTATATACGTGTATTCCAAGTAATAGTATTTTTCATTATTTATTATTTTTATTATTAACTATTATCAGCATCTTGAATTTATTGCGCTAAAAACATGAAATATAGAATAAACATTTTAAAATGGGAAATTATAAAAAAAAAATTACCAAAATAATTCACAATTATATAATGTATAATATGATTAAAAAGGAACAAAATTATAGTACACACACACATATATATATATGATATTCAAATTGTATTTTAGTATTTTGAAATCTTAATGAAATTTATCGATATTATTAATTATTAATTTCAAAAATTTGATTATTATACTCGAATGTATTAGAATTTAAAACGGTTTGGAGATCATTCAAGTTAAGATATTTATAATTAACTAATATTATCGTTATAACATTTTTAAGTTCATAAAATACATAATACAATTACTTATGCAATCAATAATAAACATAATATTTTAACTTTTGACATTAAATATAAACTCATCTGTTTAGTGTTTATTTATTTAAAATAAACACAATACATATACCTATCGTACACGATCCTATATTTTTAATAAACATAAAATTGCTAATACTATGAAAGTTAAGTAGTTTTCTGTAAATAAGTTAAACTTTCTGTGTATTTATAGTTTCAATTTTTTTTTAAACCATCGACCTTATATTTTATAACTTATTATTATATTAGTTATTAATGTTATTATATATTAAAATGTACGATTGTAGCTTGTGGTCAAATAAAATATAATGGAACAGTGCCTTGGAGTGTTGGATTATATCGAAAAAATTACGGTCACTATGATGAGTATTATGAATTAATATGTGGAGGAACATTAATTGCGCCGAATTTAGTTGTTACTGGTATAGAACTTTTGTAGGAAAATTAATTTAATGAAGAATTAACAATACATTTAAATGTTTATAGCTGCTCGATGTATTTGGGAAAAAGAGAGTACGTATGGAACATTGACGAATGAAAATATTTATAAAGTTGCCGTTGGAAAGTATACTAGTGATATTTCGATAAAAGACAATGATTTTACTCAGATTATTGATGTAAGTATAATTTTTTAGTTAGGAACAATAAGATTGTGTGATCCTAAGCATTTTTACAAAAAGAACATTTTAGGTGGATTTAATTTTTTTAAAAGAGAGTTATAATGGTTCTTCTGGGTATAATACCGATGATTTAGCTATTATCACGTTAAACAAACATGTCACAATCAGCGACTTTGTTATGCCAGTTTGTATCGATTGGTCCGAACACTCCGAACAACATACTGTTCCGAACGGATCTAACGGAAAGGTAATTTCATTTAATACTTTGCAGGATATTTGTATAATTTCTAATAGATATTATCGGTTACGTGGATATCTTAATAGGACGTAGAACCCGCGTGTGTTGTCTCAGTCTTACATACCCGTGCGACATAGCAAATTTTGGTTAACCAGTTTCAATATTGTGCTGTTAGTTTTGATATTAGAATGAACTGATCTATTATACAATTTAAAGGTAAGATTATTATCCAGGGCCCCACGTAGCCCCTTTTATTGATATTATTATTTTTAAGTAAGTTATGCTTTTTTGCATGTAAGTCACGACGTTCGAAATCGAACAACGATAAAGAAGAATGCTCTTTTTGAAACTGTACATATTAAAATGATCATAACTTACTTAAAAATAACAATATCAATAAAAGGCTACGTGGAGCTATGCGGGTTCTATGTCCTCTTAATATGACTAACAGAAATAAATAACTAAAAAAAAAACAACAACAGTTAACTGTTAATCATTTTTTTTATCAATTCACTCAGAATCAAATTTTAAAAAAATAAGCTTGATACTTAAAACTGTTGTCTGTTATAACAATACTTTTATTATTTTGTATGTGTATATACATTACAGGCAAAGTAGACTTTCGGGTAATGCTGAATTGCTGACATTGCCCCGGTATTATGGAACTGTCCAATTATGATGAGCAATGAAAGCAAAATTATACATTTCCCGGGCTATATACAATATTATATTAATATTGCTCTATTAAGCATTACTAATCTCACTAATTGTATGACCTAATTACTTTATTAGCTGAATATCATTACCTTAAGTCCTTAACTATTTATTTTTACATTTATTATTGAAGTTACATTCTGAGTTGCATTTTTTCCCTATGACCTTATATTTATATATTTTATTTAAACATTTTTAAGTACAATTAAATTTATCATAACCCTATCCTCTTCAATAACCTCACCAGAGTATGATTAATATTGTTATCAATATTATTATTTAGGTACATTTAAACATTTTTAAGCCAATTATAATTTATATCCAATAAAATTAAACGTTTTTTTCAGATAGGTCTGTATTTTATTTAGACACATTCGAGTTAAAATTAGCTTGGATATAATTAGCAGTGTATAATGAACATATTGAACAATATTATAAAAACAAATATTAAATACAATTGCAATGAGTAGTGAACCTATTCTTTATTACGATTTGGATTACCGACCATTATAGTTACCAAAACTATACAATTTTACCATAAAATTATGCTGTATTTTTTTGAAATAGAAGTTTCTTTCATTCATTCGAAATTTAACCGATTTCAAAATTACTTTCCATATTACAAATAAATAACTTTACAAAATGTGTATGTTTGTAGGGATGCGGGACGATGATCGTACACTGTGCCTTTAAAAATCCCCAAAGAACGTAATCACATAGTGATCACGTTAAAAAATTTTAATTTAGAAATTTTTTTTTAAACCATGTTTTATTTTCGTTATTTTTTGTTCGTTTTTATTTCGTTTCGTTTTTTGTTCCTCGCCATTACATCATTTACATCTAATAAAAATGGTACGTATGCCATTATTTATCGATCCACTGTTGTACCACCACCACAACTCACACAGTGCTCTTTCTAAATAAGGGAGATTTTTTTTTGCCGGACCCTGTATCTACCTATCTTCCTCACTATACCTACTCTTTCTTGACTGTTTAACACATTTTTAAAAAAATTTATTCATATCGTAAGTTTTGTTTATCAATTCCCAATTTACTATAGGCAAAGTCACTTGGACTGGACAAAGTACAATCCTGCCGGCCAAAATAGTATTTTTAATGTTTTGCCCAAAAACACCAGACAAAATATACATAGACCGGGCAATGTAAACATTGCCTAATAGTCTACTTTCCCCGAAATATTATATAATATATGGATTGAAACTTCAATCATCTTTATTTTAATTATTTAATAATAAAAAAAAAATGAGTATTACAATTTATTTTATAGGTTGTCGGCTGGGGAAAAACGGAAATAAAAGCCAATGTGTCATATATTGAGAAAAATACTTGTCGTGATATGTATGCTAAAGAATTTCAATCGTTGGTGACTGCTGATAAATTTTGCGCCGTTTCTCCATTAGGTAATATAGGTTTATTACGAATAAATTTTGCATAAATTTATAATACATGATGTACCTACTTAAATGTTGAAAATATGTTTCCTCTTTTGTAAAATATATATCAATTGTCTTGTAGTTGCGGATAAAGATAAGATTTTACTATTTGGTTTGGTTTTGATTTCCATAAAACTGTAAAAATAAAAAATATTTTAAAATTTTCGAATATTTATTAATTATTATATTTTACTGGTTATTTGTAAAATATTCTTGATGGGTTGCATAAAAAAATTTTAATGGTTCATTATAAAATTTAATAGTCCAATAATAGGCTTCAAAATCACGTTTAAGTGATAGTCAGCTTACTATTCATTCATTTATTGTTAAATGACTGTTCCTATTAGTAGGCATAAATATTTTACAATAGTGAAACGGTTTTTGTTTGTACCTACACATATCATTTTTATTTCTGATTACAGGACAAAATATTACTGAAATATTCATTGGTTCGGGCTTTACGTATGAACGTGATACTTTTAACTTTTTAACCGGAATAGTGAGTGTCATGGATAAAAACACAAATGATTTATTTGCTGTTTTCACGGATGTCAGTTACCATATTCAATGGATTGGCCAATTCACGAAAGACGTCACTAATGCAAGTGAATACATCTTATTATAGTACGATGATGTATTCATTGTTCATTCTACACCTAACAAGTTTTTATTTAAAAACTATATTGTCAAAGACTTGTGTTAAACCTATATTGTATTGAAAATTATACACAACAAATTGTTTATAAAGTTTATAACATTATTAAGATTAAGAGTCAACAACAAGACGCATATTATAATATTTAAATACATAGTTTGAAATATACGATAATAGCAGTTAGCTGATTTTCAAGTGCTAAAATGTTACTACAAAATAATTGTTTATTGATACCTGTAATCTGTATTATAAATTATAAATTTATAAATGATAGAGTTTAATTTTTCTTTAACACGATATTTAAGTAGTACTAGTAATACACTAATACATATTTTGAGAATTTGATACTCAAAGTCACGTGTCTTAAAAAACTTTTGACGTTTTAACCTAATAATTCCACGAATATGGAAAAATTAAAAAAACTTGACCCTGATGATTACGAGTTTTCTTATTCGAGATTTATCCTAAAATCATTCCTTAGATAGATAATTCATTATGATAATGACGCATTGTCTGGATTTTGGATTTCGTGATTTCGGAAAGCAACATTTTTTCTTGGTCAAAAAGTTTAAAAACTCAAATTTTGACGCAGTGTGTTAAAAATTCCGATTATGAATTGCAAATTATTTTGTAGTTAAAGTTCATACATTTTCAGTTTTGGAAAAACACACTCAGAAAAAATACAATTTTAATTTCTATGAGTTTATTCATTGACTTATTATTTAATTATTTTCTTTGCCTTCATCCTAATTAATTAATGTACACTATATGGGTTTTAATTGTATTTTTTCGTAATAAAAAAACTTTAAAAAGTGAAAAAACCTTGCTTAAACAATAATAAAGTTCTGTCAGTTTTTAACATATTTATATACACAGCTACTATTATGATTATTGATTTGTAATGCAAATACGATAACGATACAATACTATTGTAAACGTACGTATTAGTCTGTATGTACTATCTATAGCGTCAATATAAATAATATTTTATAGATAAATGATTTAGATGAAGGGTTATACCTTATACATAGGTGTCGTAGCCACTTCAGGAAATCGATCATTTTATGAAAAAATATTCATTTAAATTTCATCAAGTGAAACAGCTTTTTCATACTATGGAATAACAAAATATTTCACTATCCAATTAGACTAGGTTTATCCAATTTGATTTTGAGTGATTTTTTTCACAGATTAGCCATTAATTTCGTGAAATATACTGGCCACCGCACACAATTATATACAGTAATTCGTTTAGATTTATATTAATTTCAGCAGGCCCGTGAGTTACGACTACAATAGTGCAATTACTGTAATATTGATCATACTGGGTGCATTAAAATTCACCATAAATGCATAATACAAAGCTTTAAATGAAAAAAAAAATTCGGGGAGGGTCTAATATGTTTTTAATACTCATAATAAAAATATTCGAAATATTTATAACTTTGGTCATGACAAAATTAAAATGTACAAAAATCGAATAATAAAATGAAGTAAGTATTTAAACATTTTTACAAAGGATCTCATACAAGATAATTCATGAATATTATATTCTAATAATTAATTTTTGTGAAAATTTTATTTTCAATGTTAAGAAATGCAAAACAGTTAAAATGATCCTGTTAATTGTGATCGCAATTTTTAATCCATTTTAATGTCGAGAAGGACCTTTCAGTAGAACAGTTTAAGACCGGAAGGTATAAAAAATTCTTGAAACTACCTATGTCCAATATAATCAATGAAAATAGATTACTTATATTATACTATATTATTTTCCTTTAACAATAAAATACTAATTTTCAATACTGTACGTTAAAGTCCTATAGATTACTCAGTTCATTTGAAAATGAACTAACCTAACCTGAAGCTATGAGCCAACAATCGTGATTTTTGACGTTCAAAGTTTGAACTTTTTAACTTTTTAACCAAGAAAATATGTTTGTACTCCGAAACCACCAAATCCGAAATCCAGACACTGCAGTATTTAACTAAGGAACACAGTTTTCTCACAAATTCGAATTATTCGATTTTTTTTTTTTTTTGTAGGTACGGGCTGTATGCTAAATGCATATTATCAGCAAAAAATTGCACAACCATATTATAAAACGCACTCATTGTAAATTATGACGATTTGTAGTCATTGAATCGAACACTGATTTTTTTTCAAATTACCTAGTGTCATTGGAAAAATATGCCTGTAGACTTAAATTGAAAGAAGAAAAATTAAATATAAAAAAAGACCCCCTCTTTAAAGTATAAATCGAGTGCAAAATAATACAAATCATCGTTAAGATATTAAAATATAATATTCTATTTACCGTAGGTACTACGTGTTATACATAAAAATAATCGTCTATAGAAAGTAAAAAAGGCGTTATTATTCCTAATATCTGCTGGCCGTTAAGAATAATGAACATCGCACTATAGCTGGCTAGTAATAAAAAAAAAAAGCGTTGTACTCGTCGTCTGAAAGGCACGGCGGCATCGGACGAAACCAGAACTGAATTTGCAATTCAGAGTTCAAACGTCAAACACCACACGACAGTAAACGGCTACAGTCTACTACGAATCAGTCAGCACCAATGAAATCGTATACACCGACTCGCTGTTGTTATTAATGAAGTCATCGGCAGTCGTATATTATCAGTGTCGCAGTACAATGATTTCGTGCATCGAAGGTACGGCACAGTTGACGAACCGACGACGTACGCAAAATCGCAGTTCTTAGTTGAAGCCGTCGGGTAGGACCGCCGACAGAGAGCAGGCACCCCCGAGAAAGAGGAGGCACGGAGGAGTCTGGCGATAAGTCACCAACGCGCGTTTTCCGCGGCATCCCCCCGACGGTGTGACGAGTTCACGGGTGTCGCATGCTCGGTCATGGACGCGTTAGACGGCGCCCGCCTCTTACAGTCGCGCGGTGGCTGTATTACAAGCGGTGACCGGAGTGGACAAACGGTGTTGCCTTATTGACGGCGCCAACAGCAGTTTTATAGCGACCGTTATTAATTTACGAGAGATCGACAATTAATCGTTACGTAACAACGCGACCGACTGTTTGATGGACACGGAACGTCAGTGGATAACGGCGCAGCTGCAGCGACAATGTATACTATGCATCGCGCGTACAAATGTGTAAAGACGAACGGTATAAAAGTTGGCGGGCGGCGACGGAACAGCCGGCGAAGAAGCCGGACAACAACGATAAAAACATTAACAACGTGCTAAAGCGTTTAACGTCGAGTGAGTTGCCGCGAATCGGTGGCACACTAGTTTGGCATGTCAAAATAGAAACGTACGGGTGTACGACGTTTGCCTGTCGCGACGCGGCCGGCGGAGGCTGACGAACCGCCGGACGCGATCGAAGACGCATAAAAATAATAATACGGCGACCGATGAAGCAGCCGGTGAAAATCGCAAAAGGCTTGTTGCGATCGTACAAAAATACGAGTAAAATAAAGCAAATCTCGAGTGACATAACGGATTGCGGGAACATACAACCAAACGGTCGACATGTCTTTGAATGCAGCGGACACGGCGCGGTACTGAACGAGATCCGTGCAAACACATGTATCCTGACTGCAGCCGTGACGGTGACCGGTATATTATATATTTATTATGTGCCGAAATACCGCGGTGACATCGCTGACATCGGGTCACGGGCTATACGTGATATTAACGTCAATTATGCGTCATTGATAACGACGATAATAATAAGCACGGCCGAACAATTACAAGGTGACTGACCGGCCGGCGTTTGCATCCGCCGGCGAATACGCGCGATTTCGATGTGATGCGCCACCGACAACACACGAGGTCGACTCATGTGATGCCGCTGGAAATTACATACGTTAGACGATAGATGATGGCAAATCGCAGTACATTCTACGCACCAAAACGATATGTGGTTTTCAGTGTACCGAACACTCGTCACTCGGTCTACGCTAATTAATTTTTAATCATTTATTTTTTCAATATATATATATATATATAACACAACTTTTAAACGATTATAATCTTCAAAAGACTTGACATTCCCAGTGAAGATATTCTTAACATAATGGCTAAAACTTCGCGAAAATTAGATTTAGTATTTTTCTTTATATCAATATTTATACTTAAAAAAAGTAGGCATCGTACTTAATTAGGTATAGCTAGTTTTCATAAAAAATTCATATGTTTATTAAAAAAAACAGTTCTACTTTTTTATAACTGATTTTCAAAAACACCCTCCAAAACTTTTTTCTGCGAACGTCTCTGTAAAACGGTATTAATTAGCGATTAAGAAAGATCTTTGCGCATGACCTAATCTAACCATACAGGGGTATAATTGTAATAAAAGGTTTATTTACACTTTTCGCCCAGAAAATAGAAGACGATTTTGTGATAATTTTAAAACGATTCACTCGTATCTGATCTGAACTGATTTTTACGATTTGCTGATGCCAAAGCAACTCTATCACATAAATACAGATAATGGTTTTAAAGCGGGTTAAAGGTTAAAACCACTGGCGAAACGGTGGTGGCGAGAAGTCAGTGAGCTATATCTGCTAGCCCTCTCCATTTTACGCCTATGCCTAGATAGAATTAGCGAGTTACCGAGTATAACTCGGTGGGTCGAACTATATTTTGGTATATTATCTATGAAACTGAACAGTGTAACCCACAGCCATTCGACACTTTGATAATAAAAGTAACAATTAACAATGTACCTATTAAAATTTTCCAAAATAATATTTTCGTTTTTAAAACCTATTTTTTTTTCTTATTGATAGAATAAGAACCTCATATTACAATTTTAATATTTTTGGTTTGAAGGCACCTAATAATTTGGGGTGCCGACACACATGCTCCAATTCTCTAAATGTAACCGTAAAATCCAGCCCTGGCTAGATACAGTATTAAACTTGATTTTTTAACTCATTTTAGCGGGTTTGGGATTATTAATAGTTCTCAAACACAATATAGGGTAGAATATACTTATTACTTATTGGTATTACCTAGTAACTTACACTATCCGAACTATAATATGTCAAGTTTATTTCACGATGTGAAACAGATGGTATGCATATTTTTCCTTAAGGTGTTTTTCTTTTCATATTATTTATAATCACACTATTTGTCTATTTGTGAACAAGCAACAATATTTTTGAAATTTTCATAAAAAAATTAAATTTTGAATTAACTTTATAAAAAATAATAAAAATCACGTATCAACTTCAGCCATCCTAACGCAGAACGGTATAGCACCTTTATTATGATTAATATACTGCAAGTTTATCAATCAAGACCATACGAATATAATTATGTAGTGTCGATGATATGTGTATTTCGAATTCAATACTGCTTGAGCCTTGAATTTTCGATATAAAAAATCATATCAGATGAGTTTTAAATTATAATCTAAAAAAGCAAAAACATTAACGAGTGGTCAAGAAACTCGAAATGACGAAGTTAAATTAGCTTCAAAACATACTGTAATCAGTGATGTTTATCTGTTATTTTCGTGAATTCAAAGCAAGATGTTTTAGCAGTCTTCCGGGAATACCAATTATACAAACAGAGGCTTGTTTTCATAATACGATGTTGTAGTTTGAAACATCAAGGTCGGAAGAATCGAGAATCTTAAATTCTTATTAAATTCTAATATTAAATTTACATATAATTATATTAATTCTTATGACTTAAATACCTATTTACTATATATATATACACAGGTTAACCAGTTTTATACACATACTTGAGCATACTAACACTGAAAATCATTAAAAAATATATTAAATTTGAAAAACAACTTTATTTTACTTACATATATGTATATTTTGTTCACCACTTATTACTTACGTAGCATGCCCTTGGTTTGGCGTATTATTGATTAGTTAATGGAGGGGTGCAGTTCAAATTGCTTATAATATGCTGTGTATGATTTGTGCAAAACTTGTATTTCATTGTACTTAAAAAAACAACTTTTATATAACGTATAACAATTGGTAAAGCGTACTCTCGATTATCCGCAGGCGGATTATCTTTAGTACCTATAACGATTTATTTTTGTTACCTATAAATAGTATTAGATATGATAAACAATTTTCCATTAATTTATTTATATATTATTAATCAATAATCATTATAAATTTAATTATAGCTAAACTATTTTAATTCTTAGTCTTGCACATATTATTATACATAACGATTAAAAACAGTTTTAGTGATTTTGCCGTCAATATTATAATAATAGTCGAAAATATCGTAAAAAATTGACTGTTCTATACCTACTCAAAACACAGAACTGCAGTTTATTGTTTATTCATAAAAATAATTTAAACATATTTATATTTTGATTTAAAACATCTACTAAAACCGAATTGAATCTAAATTTAAAAATAAACATTATATACTCGTAGAGATAGAGTTTTTAATAAACAGTGTAAGGATAATTATTAATTTTTACATTTTTATCTTATACATATATGTATATATATATATATTATATAATGCAATAATAGTGATTAATATTATATTATACACATAGGGTATGCACAGTTGATATTGTGAAAAAATAACCCTAGAAATTTAATCTGCGAAAAAATAACCACAAAAAAACTAACCCCATATGAGATTTTGCAAAATTAATAAAAAGATGGGCAATTGGGGACAATGATTAATATTTAGTTATTATGATAGTGTATGTTTCTAAAATATTATTATATTATGGACTATAATTATTAAAGTTGTAGTTTGTACACTATTGCCTATAGTAAAATTGTTACGTCCCCACAAATAATGTTAAATTAGGATTCAATGATACATTATAGTATATGATAGAAAAAAATCAGAACGATGATGGTATATATCTGTCAAATCGATCAGACTGAAATCATTTTTCTAATTGTTTTTTCAATTGATTTGTTTAACATTTCTACATATATGGTACCTAAGGTATAATGAAAAAAATATAAAAATAAAAATGATAAAACGTAACCTTTACAATAGTGGTAGACCGGTCTGAATAAAGTATAGAATAAATAATATAACAATGAAAACAATTAAAAACCAAATCCACACGATTGTGTCTTGTCGGTCTGTACGGTGCATCTCAAACGGCTTCCGTTGAAAAATGTTTTTCAAACCGGTAACTCTCAAACTGCAGACGGTAATACCGGTATTATATCGATCTGAGGTCGATATATCGATGAACCGTATTTTTAAATTTTAAATTTATAAAACATAATACAGAAAGTAATAAAACATTGAACGTAATTTCTATAACGAAATTTATTATGTTTATTATTATATGTACTAAAAAAACATTGGAAACATCATTGACGAGTTTTTATTGAATAAAATAACATGTACGGATTAAAAAAAAATTGTACCAATAACATTTTTTACCCAGTATATCGTTTTTTTATATTTTTACGTTTGCATACATATTTTTATATTCATTTCTATTAACGCTTAAGTTCAATAAAATTTAATTTACGTATCGCAATAATGTATGATTTTATAATTTTTATAATTTACTTGTACACCAACACATTTTTAACCAAACTTAACATTATAAGAATTGAAAAATATAATAGTGAATTCTTTACTGTTCTTTTCTGCTTACTCGAAAAAAAAAACTCTTTTGAAAATAATGTTTAATGTTATTCTATCAATTTGCGAAAAGAACATACTTTTTCTAGATCCACTATACATAAAAAAAATAAATTTTTAAATCTGAAATGGCAGTAATAAATGCCGTAAAAAATGTTTAAAAGGAATATTTAATAATAAATGGATATTTCTATCATCTATGTCAAAGTAGGTTTAGTCATAGAAAATTAGCGGAATTCGGATTGAAAAAAAAATATCAAGTAGATTATGATTTTAATACATTTTGTGGTATGTTAATGGATTGGCTTTTTTACCACTAAATAGGTTATAAGAAGGTGTTGACTATTTAATATTAAATATTCCTATTTCGGATATTCCTATACAGTTATAATAGGTATTACAGTGAAATAGTAGGAGTAGGATAAATTAAAAATGATATACTAATCTATTCAAAGAAATAAAAACAGCGTTGTGCCATAAAACAAAAATAATTCCCCTAATAAATAACATTGGATTAAAAATGATGTGTACCTTACACGCATATTCATGAGATTTCAATGTTAGTCTATGTATGATTCAAAAATAGTAATTATACATTTGTATTGTATTACAATGTCAATAATAATAAGTGAAAAAAAATTATATATAATATTAATATTTCATAATCGTTCTCTTAAATTAAAGTATATTTTTTCATGGTTATCAAGTGTTATCCGGTGAACATTTCATATTATTGGAAGAAACATCGCAGGAAAACGTCAAATGGTGAACTTTAAGTGTTTTGTTTATGTATTCGATGCATAGTTTCTCTAATGTAGATTTCTTCAAAATATTTAAATAACTTCTCGAGACCAAGAGGAGTATTTAATTTTAAATTTTTAACAATTAATTCATAAAATCACAATTATAATAATTAATAATTAAATATTTATCATTGTCTCCACTCGCTCCCGTTTTTTTTTTTAATTCTGCAAAATCTCATAGGTATGGGGGGTTATTTTTTCACGGAGTTATTTTTTTGGGGACTAAATTGCTGGTGTTATTTTTTCACAATACCGACAAAAAGATCAGGGTCACTGCCTTCGATCTGTCATCATGACTAAGCCAATCAATCGATGTACTATATGTAAAGGGCAGTGTCGTAGAAATCACTGGTGCAGCCGGTGCAGGCGGTGCATCGAACCGGGGCACTTGATCTTGAAAGGGCCTTACCGATTACTTTATAATGTAACCAAAAACATTTAATACAACAAAGAAAAAATAAAATTATGTGAATTATAATATTATGAGATAATGAATAATAGAATGATTTTTTTAGTTATTTTGTAAGTAGCAAGAGCGTATTTGAGGGGGCGAATGGGAAATTTCCTCCCCAGGTTAGGTTAGGTTAAGTAATTTTTCTATATAATACATTAATTAATAATTTATTTAAAACATTTTCCGTTTGATAATGATATTAAATCGTAAAACGTAATGATGTCATATTATTAAACATAATAAGAATTTTATGCCTATTTAGGTAATCCACTGTAAATTATGTTTAGTTTGTATAGAAGAAAAATTATTTTGCCTCCCCCCTCCCGGGAGGCGGTAAAAATGACCACGGAAAAAAACCCAAGAAAATAAAAGTGGGAGCATTGTAATATTTTATAAAATATGGTTGATTGTTGATTATACAAGATAAATAAATATATATAAATTTCAATTTTATTACTCAACTAACATTTTGACTGATTTAAAAAAAAGTACAATTTACTTACTTTATATACTGATATAAAGTTATCAGCAATATAAATTAAATTAAATGCCAAAATGCTTATCAAAGGATGGGTAATAAAAATGAAATTTATTGACAGGGTATAATATTACCCGGTGTCAATATTAAACACATTTGAGTGTAGAAATCCAGCTGGAGTAAGCTTGGTGTTGAAATACTGTTATCAAAAAGTTAAACACATTTAAGCAAAATCAACAACACTTATTAAGGGTTAATTAATAACCATTTACTTGGATTGATTTAACTCATTTATTGATTTGAGACAACAGTTAAATGGTGTCAAAACGATAACAATCAATAGTTAATACAACATAATTTCGACATTATACCTATTTTAAATATAATTTATTGTTGAACTATAAGATTAGAATTAATCTTATAATATAGTGTGAATAGCTACATACTGGTATTATCTTAATTACCCAAATCACTAATACATATTCTGTTAATGATAAATCAACTACAAATTTCTATGTGTGTATGTATGTATAATTTAAAATAATATGTATAATTTAATAAGTATGTACCTATATTATATTTTACTTTTATGTATATTATTTAAAATATGTATCAATAAATAAATGTAAATATATTAATACATTTATTTATATTTAAATTTAATTTTTTTGGGCTTTTTTTCCGTGGTTATTTTTTCCGCGATTCCCCCCTCCCATGGTTTTAACTTAAATACGCCTTTGGTAGGTAGACGCGTAGACGGTAATAGTTATATACTTATATATATATATATATAGTGTCGTTACTTCGTTAGCTCAGAGACGCGAGTTCGACCTAACCTGATACAATTAGTACTAATAATACTGATATCTGACTTATGACAAATATAATTTTGATAATTATTTATTATTATTATTATTATTATTTTTTTAAGCAAAATTTAAATTTTGCGTTTTTTTATAAAGATTGTTATAAATATTTATCGTTGTTTTTATACCAAATAGTATTTAAAAAAAATATGTTGTTGCCATCATACCTACAGGCTATAATTATTAATAATATGTACCTTCATATTTTAATTAAACTTTTTTTTTGAAATTTGTACAAAATAAAATTTAAATTATGTATTGACTATTAGTTTTTATGATACAATAATATCGTGTATTTTGTTTTAATTTTGTATGCGTGTACTGTGTATAGTATATGAATATAATATGATACAATCATTAACATAGTAATTTTAAACAGTGAATACCTAATATATTTAGTTATTATTATAATGTACGTCATAACGTTTTAGCTGATGTTAATTTATTAAAATTCTTTGATTTTACATATTTATATTAAATTATATAAAACTTGTATATATTTATTTGTCTCCATATATTATAATATATATATATATATTCTAGTACATGTACCTATTTGTAAATAGTGCACTATAAATGGCTATTTAATTAAGTAATTACAATTTACAGGTACACTTAGACCGTTAGATATCTACTTTTATGTATAAATGGCATACCAAATAACAAAATGAACTAATATAATTTTATGTTAGAATAAACACATTTTATGGGCAGAAGTGCATTTTAAAAAGCCAAAACTAAAATGTTTTAGGAGTCTTTGCAGTTTGCAGTGACTAAGGAGCCTCACCAATAGCGTTTAAATTTATTGGGCATCTAGACCAATTTCCATCAGGGCACACAAATATCTAACTGGTAAAGGGGTACCGTCTTATACCATAAAAAAGACAGTAGTCACTAAAATGTTAAATGTTTATAAGACAAAATGAACAATTAATGTGATAAATGTTTAAAATTAATTTTCTAAATTTACAACATATACTTAACATACATCGTAGTGGGAAACAATCTGTCTCCCACCTTTTTTTCGAAATAATGATCATAATTTTAGTTGTTTGGTAGGTACTTCAACCAATACCATCTGAACCATTATTAATATGAAACTCCTGCCTAACAGTTGTATAATATTATCACTGGTTAATATATCCCTAAAAATACAAAAATAATAATTTTATAAGCAATATACACATGTTATTTTTCGGTAATCATTCAAAATTGTATAATGAATAGTATTTTTTTTTCATGAATAATTTACCATAACTTAATAGTAGGTAGATAAATATTTCATAAATAACCTGTTAATAACATAATATTATTTTCGTCACCAGTCATGAAGTCAACATATACTTTTAATCTGATCATATATTCATGCTTCATATTGGGTATGTATGTTTAAATATTATAAACCCAGTGTATATTAATATTATTTAAGTTAGAATTTTAAGAGTTCCTTTATAAAAATCAAAATCAAAAGTTCTTTATTACTACATAATAATATTATAATTTATTATAATCTATGACATATATAATCACATATTATAGAATTCGTTAAGTATATATAAAATAGAGATTCCTTAAAAACTGAAGCATCGTCCCGGTTAATTTAGAATTTTCATAAATAATATTTTGGTGTAATTTTAAGCATTAATAAAACTATAAACTATGTTTTATAAATTTTACTCTAATTTCTATATTTTTATTAAAACAATATTGAGGTTTAAATGACGACCATAACTTTTCAATTATGAATTAAGCAGATAATTTTTTTAAATGTTGATAGACGTATCTAAGTATCTGAATTTCAATTTGAATGAGTAGTTTCTGAGGTTGAGGTACCTATTAAAATTTACGTATACATTGTGAATAATAACCGTTAAATACGGTATTACCAAAATATAAAATATATATAATATTGATTAAATAGAGTATTTCTTATACTCAGAAAATGATTAAAAATTATAGAATGTTTATAGATTAATATTAATTAAGTATCTCAATTTCCAAATCATTATAGCCCCTATATTTTCCAAACCTACTATCATAGACCTATTACCCTTAGTATACAAAGTTAAATAACTCAAAAATTATTTGTTTGAATTTAAAGAAAATATATATTAATCATCAAACAATAGTTTATTATTATATACGAATTATAATTTATATTATTTAATTATTTTAGGAACGGTCGTTTTGTGTGATAGAGAATTCAAAAAACGACAAACAAAATCTTGCAATAAGTAAGTATAGTAATTAATAACTATTGATTTTATGTATGATGATTTAACTTTTAAACATATTTTTAAGTACCTAAACACTATAATTAAGTTAAGAATCTTAATTATTATCAAATCTTTTATTTAAGTTGTTTAAAAAAATAACGTTTCTATTCGCCTTTTATTAAGTTTTATAATTATTATTATATATTATATATATAAATATAGATAAACGTTTATTCTAAACAATATACATTTATGAATGTATCACGCGTGTATAAAACACAGATTTAGGTACCAATAGTATCATACAAGATTAATTAATTATAGAATAAATATTATCCTTAACATACTTAGTTTTTTTCTTCTAGAGAAACAGAATACACTTGTGGATCCGGCCAATGCATTGATATCACATCTATTTGTGATGGATTACGAGATTGCATTGATGGATCTGATGAAACAAAAGTTATATGTGGATCGACCATGTGAGTTGATTATGGTCGAGAATATAAACATATGTTTAATAAAACTATTATATAATAATTAATATTAATATTTTACATTAACATTTAAAGGTGTCCAACATATGCATTCAAGTGCACATACGGTGCTTGTATAAATGTAGAAAGTATATGTGATGGTGTAGAACAGTGTTTTGACGGTTCTGACGAGAAAGAATGTACCGATTTAATTTCACCACCAGTAACTGTAGGCTCTGTAGAAAACTCTGAAAATATTACAATGGTATCGACAACTACAGAATCAGTCTACTATACCGACATCTACAGTATCGATAACTAGGACTACTTCGTTGCCTACAGTAATTACACTAAGCAGACCAAACAATTCGATGGGAGATTCTTCTAAACAAAAGTACTCGCACTTGAATTTTTGACCTATGCGTATTAATTATTAAAATGTCAATATTACGAATATTTCAAAGAATTTTAGTGTTATAAAAAGATACTTAAATTATTTATGTTGACAAAAAATACTTGTTTAGTGAAATGGTTTAACATATCATATTATTACGTTAATTTTGCCTTTAGCAAAACTTGCGTGATACCAAACATCGAGGGAACCGAGCACTTTTTTAAGGATTCAATTCAAAACATTCCCGTTTCAAATGGGGCTGTTGTTGATCCTTATCGCATAGTTGAAGTAGAGTGCGAAGAAGGATATTATAAAACTATTCCGTACAAATTTATGGTTTGTTCTGAGTCTGGACAATGGAAGCCATTTGTTTCTAATAAATTTTGTTTGAGTAAGAACTGTATAATTATATTAATTATTGCTCCATGTAAACAAATAATAATTAAGACAATAAAAGACATGTAGATAAATATAAATTATATAAGACGGTATTTGCAATTAATAATTTAATATTTCCCCTATGTTACTAGAAAAATGTCCTCCTATGGTATCAGATATATTAGATATTAAATGTTCACTGAACGGATATAATGTAAATTGTTCAACACCATCAGAACCCGGTACTATATTAACACAATCGTGTAAAGTCATGAATTCACATCATTTATCAAAAGGACAAGAAATAACGGATACTTCTAAAGAGTTGCTTTGTCTTAAAAATGCAGAATGGAATGGACAACTACTTACCACTTGTACATCACGTAATTAAAATATAATACATTTTCGTACAGTATACTTTAATACTGACTTTGCATACGACAGATTGAACATTTTGAAGCTCAGTAATTTAGATTTAGATTTTTATAGTTCAATTATTTCCGTGTATACAATACTTATTTAACTTAAGTTTTATACTTAAATTTATATATTTTCAAACTGTCAATATTTATTTTTAGTTTTTAAGCTTAATTTTTGTCTAGGATTATCAAAATAGTAATTTGTGTATTAATCTTGTACTTCTACAGGTAAAGAATTAATTCCAAATAAAATGAAAGAATCATCTGTAACAGCACCTTGGAATGTGGAAATATATAAAATTAATAGCGATGGTCATTATTACCGAACATGTGGAGGAACACTGATTGCTCCAAATTTAGTTATCTCTGGTAAAAATTATATTATTCAACAGTATATAAACACATATTTAGTTAAAAATAAATTTTAATTTTTTTAGCTGCTCATTGTTTTTGGAAAAAGGGGTTAAGGAGGACAATTATAACAAATGAAAACAATAATATTAAAATTGCCGTCGGAAAAGAAACTAATTATTTTTCTGTGATAGACAATAAATATACACAGTTTATAGACGTAAATAATTAATATAAATAATATGAAAACTGATAATTAATACATTAACTATTATAATAAAATCTTTAAATTTTTAGATAAAATCAATTTATCTTAAGGAACGTTATGATGGCTCATTTGGAATGTATGCTGATGACATTTCTATAATTGTGTTAGCAACCAACATTGCCTTTAGTAATGGTGTTTTGCCCGCTTCTATCGATTGGTCATCAAAATATTCGCTTTCTAATGGAGATTTAGGAAAGGTAAAAACATTGTTTACAAATTACTCACCGTCTTATATTGTGATTTATTTAGGATAATTAACATCATATTTAGCATAGATATGTGTACACTTGTTTTCGTAATTCCAGAAGAAACTAAAAATTACATCTACATTATTTAAATTGCTTAAATAGTATTAAGACATTAATTTATCAATAACAACTACTTAATAGTAACCTCTTATTACCTACATACTTTAGTGGTAGTAAAGGTACCTATTTTGGTAACCTATATAGTAATCTTAAATCTATATTGCTGTTATCATCATTAAATTTCCTTATTATGCAATAATAACTCAAAAACAAAACAGATTATACAAATATGCTACCTATTCGAATATTTAAAACAATTTATAAACTAACTAATTGTTAATCCTAGGTTTTAGAAACCCTGGATTGCTTAGTTATTCTTAAGTTACTTAACTTTTTTTTAATGAATGTGTATTAATAATTGACTGTTGATTATTAATAGGTAGGTACATAGTTATATTTTCAGTAACATACTATCCAATTTAGTAACATATTATCAAAAGTAATTGGATATTAACATTAAATTTCATTCATCTACTTCTATAGATAAATAGATAATATATGTCTATATATGCTCGTATAATAAAGTGTATTATTATTTATTTTAAAATGTATAAGTGGTACAATCACTGTGTTTATTATACCTAATTTTACACAATCTTAATAAATATTGTAAAAATGTTATATTTTTTAGATGTTTGGCTTGGGAATCAATAATACTTGTACTGGAGAAAATAAATCGATATTAAAATTATATACTTTATCATATATTGACCATAGTACATGTCGGCAAATGTACAGAAATGGATTTGAAAATTACATTACCAGAGATAAAGTTTGCACTGATTATAAATTAGGTAATAAAACACCTATGATTTTTATAGCTTAGTGGTGTATTTACCGTGAGGGGGAGGGATTGTTTTCTTATTTTAATTATTCATGGTGCTTTTAATCATAAAATATGAGTATCTTTAATTATAAGAACGTATATGACCGAGTTAAAAAATAGTAAATACATTATTATATATAGTACCTACCTGGCTTGTCTAGAGAAAATTATAAAGGTACAATGTAATTTATGTTTTTGTTTAATGTATATAAACTGAAAAATAAACGTATTAATATATTTTTAAATTTTTAGTTGCAGGAGAAAAAAATCTTTTAGGTTTTGGCGGTTCGGGCTTAATATTTGAACAGTATGAACACAATATGCCTGTACAATTTTTAACTGGAGTACTTAGTATCAAGGATTTAAATTCAATGAAATCAGTAGCAGTATTTACAAGCATACAACACCACATACAATGGATTCGTAATATTTATTTAAATCATGTAAGTGCACCATAAATTGTAAGTGTATAAGTGCTCGAATCGGAGAGGAACGCAGGGCGACGAAGTTTCCCTTCTACTTTTTACCGATATGGAGGGACGGTAGAAACTACGCCCGAAATATTTTTTTTTAATGTAGATTTAAATTGTTTACAATTTTAGATATTTTTTTTAACTAAAATGTCTTTCTAGTTTGTTTAAATGATAACATAATCATCATAGTTATTAATTGTCTTTTAATAGTGACTGAATGTATGAAGTATATTGGGTGAATTTGAGAAAATTTAGTGCCGATCAATTCCTATTCATTTACATGGATTATATTTAGAATTTGTATGTATGCAGCTAAAATTTAGTTTTTTTAAATAATTAGTCTTGTTGCGAGAGAGGGATGTGGGAGGCAAAGTTCTTCGACCCCCACAGTTTTTAAATCATTAGATTAAGCTTCTATACTTATGTTTTCCTGATTCGAGCATTGTATATAACGTATATTGCATATGGACAAAATAGTACGTATATAACTTATATACCTAGTTGTTATGAAATTATGAATAATAAATTGTAAAAATTAATAAGCACATACTTTTTAAGAAACATTTCATGTATTATTGACATTATTCCATCCATAAAACATTTCACAGTTTATGTATTATTTAAATCACTTTTATTATTTTGTGACTTTAAGTTAGTATTACATAAATAATAAATATTAGGACGGTTATATTTAAAAAAATAATTTTAAATATTATAAAATAAATTTGTAACTTTATATATAATATAATATTTTATAGTTAATTTATATAGCTATTAACAGTAATTAACAGTTTATTGCTTATTTGCACATTGTAATACCTATGCAATAATATTTTTTAAAGTTAATATTATATATATATATATTTCATTAAAAACAAAATATACTTTGAGATGACTTAAAACGCGTATAATGTTGAACTGTTAAAATAATACAATAAAAATAAAAATGAATTAGAATTTACAATGAAATATATTATTATGTTTAATAAATTTAATTGAATCGTTCATAATAGTTTATCGTGAAAGTGTTCTCCTTGGGTATCTGCAGATATAATATAATATATTAGGTATAGTTAGTTATATGGAAACTTTCAATTAACTTATTAATTTTTTTTTTTTAATATATAAACAACCAGCAATATGGTTTAAAATAATAAAAATCATAAATATCATTGAGTTCAAGAAGAAATAGATTTACCATACATAAAACTAAATTTGGAAATTAAAGGTATATATGAAAAGAATTATATAGTACCTAGGTACCAAAAACATTCAAAATTAAATAATTTTGATTTATTAATATAGATATTATACATTTTTTTTTAAATAGGTATTAAATAAAAATAACATGGCATTTAAGAATGTACTTAATTTTAAACTCTGAATACTTTTTTCAGGGAACTAAACCTATAAGAATAAGGAGCCAACGTTATACTCCAGTAAATTATTTATTACATAATATTAGCCAAATAGTCATCTCAAAGTTTTTATCAGTCATCGGAACCTCTTCGCTTATATAGCTGACCTCCTGCACTAAATAAACGTTCCACGTGAGCTGAAGAAGGAGTTGCTGTAGCCTGTAATAGATTGAATATACCTAAGCATTTTTTTTAAACTATTGGAAAATCTATAGCGGAGTTTTAATATTGATGTTTGAAAAATAATTATTTGCAATAATTTGTATACCTACCATTATTTTCAACATATTGGTTTTATTTTAAATAGGTTATAGGTATGAGCATTGAGCATAATCCAAAACAGTAATGACTATCATTTGGTTATTCGTGACGAAAATATTTTATAATAATGTGTTCTTGAGAATTGTATATTTATGATTTGTACCTACTACACCTACCACCTATCAGAATATTACTTATTAGTATTTATTATTATTATTATTATTACAACATGTCAATATGTCCGTATACCGCGGTTTAGTATGTTATCTATATATGTTTAATTACATTTTTGATTTCCTATTTTAGTAAATGTTTATGCAATATGCACAATCAAACAATAATAATTTTAATATATGTATTACCTATTTTTAAAATAACGAGATTTGAATTTGATTAAAAGTAACTCGTTATTTATTAAGTATTTAAGTTTATATCAATAAAATTCAGTAAGGTAATAAACATGAAGTTAATGGAAATTAAATTTAAAAAAATTAAAATTAACTTGACTTTTAATTAATTTTAACTTTTTAACTCGTTTATGCCCAAGCTTGGACATTTGGCGGTGGCGGTGATAATGAAAAGTGGCCGTGGAAAAATGTATACTACCATTGATTGTAGAAAATAGATTATTATTAGGGCGTCCAATAATTGGGCCAAATGGGCCACCATTAAATTTTAAATTTTTATAAATTAATATTTAATAAGTTTTATTTGGAGTTCAATCAAAAGTGTTTATTATAATTAGAAGCGCAGGAACATTAAAAGCCAGGAAACAAACTTGAATTCGAAAAAGTTATAGGTAGGTATTATTAATTAAGAAATACGAAAAAGGGAAAATAGACAGTTTTGCTTTTGTAAAATTTGTATCATATTATTTAAGAAAAATATTATGACGTATATTCTATAACCAATGGCATATTATATGATTGTCTATTGTCATAATTAACATAGTAGTAATTATCAAGTTCCAAGTGGTATCTATACGGGGTGGCAGGTAAAATCTGCCGGTTTGGGTTGTGCCGGTGTCGTCACTGCGAGATTAGTAGGTTTAGGGTGTTGTTATTACAAGCTGTAATAACAAGCTCAAGCTCCTTAATTCCCTATACGCGCCTATAAACGTATTATAATCGAAAAATATCCTGTATTTTAACCTTTACGAATTATAAATAAAAATATTCCTCTTTAATATTGGATTATTTGTATTTAAACGTGATATAACATAATATTTCAAAATCGACAATGTAGAAATCAAAATTATACGATTTCTATATCAAAATTATTCATTATAAACACAAAATAAAATTCAATCTATGCCAAAAATATACACATCTTATACTGGATAGGTATAAACGAAAAATAAACGGTAATAGGTATTGAAATCCAAATGATGTTGTTTATACCTACACTTAAATTTATTCGTTTTGAACACGAAAATTATTAAAAAAGAAAACAATATGTAAGTGTACACTGTACATACCTGCAAGTATATTAAAAAAATATTAGTTTTCAACACCCAACTTAAACGTATAAGTTTTACATAAAATAAACCACATAATATCCAAGTGTATTTTACATTAAACTAGCTGACCCGGCAAACGTTGTTTTGCCAAAAATCTTGCTGTAGCTTTTTCAATTCAAAAAACATTCCGGAATTGAAAAAGAAACAAAAAATTTTTATAAAAAATATTAAAAAAAGGGTTTTTCCAAAAATTTTTTTGTATAAATCTTTTCCTGTCAATTACGAACAATTGAAAAAAAAAATTTGAGCCAAATCGGCCCAGCCGTTCTCAATTGATGAATTGTTATACATTTTTGGCTCCATTTTTACATATATAGATAGATAAAGTGAAATATATCAGGTATATTATGTTTTCTCTTGTAGTAAATTACTTATTTACTCAAGCATAATAATATACAAATTTTCAATCTTAATACTTTTTATATTTTAAGCGTGGCAATGAATATTGATTTTGCAATGATGTGTTTTTTTAAAGTGACCTATACAATATAAAGCACCTAGTCGATAAAATGGCAATGCTTAAATTTTTAACTTTGAGAATGGTTTTGGATAGCAAATTGGATCTAGTATGTATACTGGAGAATTAAAAATTAAAAATTAAGGAAAACGGAACTTTTTAAGACTTTAAGTTAACTTTTGACAAAATCGAATTTTTTTGTTTAACTTGAAAACGAATAACTGTGGGTACTTGAAATTTTCACTTTATGTTTATATTATAATTTTCTATTTACGATAACTCGATCAATTTTTTAAAATTTTTTTTTTTATAAATGTAGATTTAAAATTATTTGCTAGGTAAAAATGCTATAAAATTTATTACAAAGCACCTCATAATTTCTTAATTTCTCAATTAAAAATATCGAAAATTTAGTCACAATATTTTTTGATAGGTAACCGATAAGTTAAAATTTTGACTAAATTCGTCAAAATCTCAAAACTGTACAAATTATTTAGTAGTTAGAAATTCAAAAAACGTTTAGTTTTTATAAGTTTTCAACCTAAAGTCCGATTCGTGAAAACTGGCGATCGCAAACGATTTCAAAGTCGATCGTGTTAGAATTTATTTTTAGGCTACGCTCACGAAAATTAATCATGGTGATTAGGTTTTTTAGGTGAAGTATATTTTTAGTAGATCGCGGCCAAAAAAGTTTGGCCGCCCCTGATGCAGGTTTTCATTCTATTGTGACCATCTGTAGTTGCGGTCCGGAAGAACGGCGACGCGGCACGTAACTGTTGGCGATATTGTTTTCTGGCGAGGATTCAGGAGGGGGGGCTATGGGTGCTCGGGCACCCTCTGTTGTCTAAGCCACTAACAATATAAAGTTATATTATTTATTTTTTAAAATAAAAATTTTAATATTGGTGCTTTCCGATGTTGTTGTGCAACTATTGGTAGTTGGTTATCGATAATTAAATAAAAAGTGGAAAGGTATAACTTTTTTTTTTGAGCACCCTCTGTTAATATTTTCTGGATCCGCGCCTGATTGTTTTGTTCATAGGAACTTAAAACTTTTACGTATAATATATTATTATGAATTTCACAATACGCAATGACATTTTTTATTTATTTTAAAATATTATGTATTTATACTGTTCTAGTTGTTCTACGATATTTACAGAAAGATGTTTTACATATTTCTTTACTGTAGTTTGAGGAATTAAAGATTAAGAAAGAAGTCTATAGATGTTTTAATTATGTCATTAATCCCATAAAATCAATTATAATAGTATTAAAAATATATTTAAAAAATTAAAATTAAATTTCTAAGATATCGATAACTACGACAAAAGTATAACAGGTAATTAAAAAGTTTCAAAAAATAAATAGCATGTACAGAATTTTTTATGATAATTATAGAACTTTATAATGACAACATCATAATATTTATAATTAAATATTGTACATGTAATGAGAACTGTACATAAGTAATGTAAGTACTGCTTGGACAGATATGGCAGAATGGGAATACATTGACATATTATTACTATATTAGCTGATATGCTATATGCCTGTATACATTCAAATAAAAACATCATATATTTGATATTTGCTTAAAAGATTCAGAGAAAAAGGTACATTAAAAAATTCATCTAAAAGTGTTACGATAAGCGCATAACTAAAATAAATAGTTTACAATTCCCAATATGTTAGATTTGGGTTATAAGAATCAAAGTAGCATATTGTACAAACACATGAATACAATAACGCTATGTTATTCAAAATGGAATTGCACTGTTCATTGTCCTCACCTCTGTGGTTTACATTTAAATTTATTACAGTTAAAAATGTTTAAATACATTTAATATTGTAATTATAACCTATCAGTATTTATAATTTTTAATTATACATTGTAATGTAAGATACAAAATATTTAGAAGTAAAATAAAAGTATACTTTTAACACAAACAAGTCTTATTTAAAATTCACATTTTTGTTCATAAGTTAATTAAGTAAAGTTTTATTAATATGTCAAATAACACCATACATTTTTTAGAAAAATAATAAAGTATGAATTTATATACAAAAAAAAAAAAAAAAATGATTAAAGTAATGCTAAAAAAATATTGTATTTTGTTCAATAAGTATTTTAATGATACCTGAGCATCACATTACATCATCATACATGGTAAATTTCTAAATATTTCTTATTTCAATTTAATAAAAAAAAATGTTTAATATAAATTAGCAAACATAAATTTCTTTGCTGGTTTTAAACATGATAATAATATATATAAATATATATAATACATTATATTATTTCGCCATTGTTTTATTTTAAATAAGAATATTTTTCCTTGTTTAGGGAAAACTTAATTGTATTACTCAGATAAAGTAACATGTAATTGCTTAGCAGTTGCGATCAAAACATTGCGTCCTTTTTGTTTGAAATTCGTTACTCTGTAATAAATATTGAATTATTCCATAATTTATGTAAATATACATAATTATTGATTATTATGTAATTAAATATATTAAATTATCTCTTACTCATTACTGAAGTTAGATGTTTCTAAAATAGATAAGCCTCGATTAGCATTTGTATTATTTATTGTACAATTATCACCGAGCAGAGTTCTAGTTTTGTCATGCTCCATCAAATTTTTATAAAGCAGTTTTACAACTGGTTCAAGATCAATTGTTATTGTTTTACTTAATTGAAATGATAAAGTATAAACATAAGATATTGCAGATAGCAATAAGACACAATCCTATAGTAAAATTAAAAACCGTTAATACAAATTCATAATAATACTAGAATATTTTTTATATATTGAATTGTTACATTTTTAAATACATCAGATGAGAATATTACAACTGCATTAGATGAAAAATGTTTTCTTAATTTTGCATTGCTTAAAATCATTGCTGCTAACTGATAACTAGCAAATGGCATTTCGGTGAGGTGTTCATTCAAATCAATTTCGTCAATCTAAAATGAAAAAAAAAAACATTGGATAATACAGAAACAATGTATGTATTATATATAAATATTAACAAGCCATATTATTTTTGAACAAGTTACTTTTCTGTTACCCCAACTACCATTGGTTTAACTTCATTATCTAGACTATATGTGTTGACTATCGTCAGTACTGTTAAACAATAATATTAGTCGTATCTAACTGACGTTCAAATTTATTATTTTAGTAATAAATTAGTATTTATAATTACGAATCTTTGGAATTTACCGAATAGTGAAAAAGATGCTGTTAAATTCTTTCAAGAGAAAGGTTTACTTCCAAGACGCCATCAATCTAAAAATGGTCGTTAAAAATAATTATAGATCTGGAAAATGAAGTTTTTTGGAAATGCAATATTAATAAGGCATGTCAACATGAGAGAAATATGCGTATTGGTAATTGGTTTGAAAATAGTCATTTGTATTTTTTAATAATACTTCATTTTATAAATTGCTGGAGTGTAGAAATGACCTCCATTAAATTTTGTTAACAGCATTTAAATATGAATCACGGCATTATATTAATTATATAAATGACAAATTCATGTTGGTCGAGACTTTGAGGAGGTAGTCGAGATAATGGAATTGAGACTCGTGCGGTAGTCTGGATAACGGAAAAGTACCTTGAATCATTATTAATATGGTATTTTAGAACATGAAAAAGTAAACTGGATTTAATTAAGTTACAACATTATTTAATAACATTGTTTAAAAACTCACTTCTCGAATTTGATTAGCAATAATATTCATTATAGTTTCAATGAGTGTCATAAAAACTTGATTAAATTCCACTGTATTAATTTTATAAATTTCCAAAATCTGCATAATTAAGTTATTACGAAAAGTTTTTGGATCCTAAAAATGATTAAATACATTAAATACTCAGTTATTAATTTAAAACAGTTTAAATAAAAAATGACTTTTCAACATACAATTGTTCATTTTAAATATAAATATAATAGTTATACTTAATATACTGCTATAATAGTGTAAATAGTGTAATAATTTTAAATACATAAATTTATGTTGTAGTAAGAACTTATAGTAGCTAAGGGAGTTAGTAAGAACCCAATTTTACTGATAGTAAAAACTCAATATATTTTATTATCATCTAGTTTTTATGTCTCATTTCTCAGTTAGGGATATTAATTTTAAATGATTTTTAATACTAGTTTTTATAGTATTAATATCATATTACATCTAATAGTAATTTAGCTTTAATATGTGTATTTAAACAATTTATAAAAAAAATATATTCAGTATTTATTAAATTAAGCATGGTGCACTGTTGTCACATTTAAATTGTATACTATGTTATTTTATTTATAGTTACATAAATCAGCTAGATATTTTTAAGACAATAACAATGAAAATCTTGTTTTATGTGATGAATGAAGATAATATGTATGATTAATACAATTGAGTTCTTACCATAATCTTAAGTTACAAATAGTTATTAGTTATTACTAGAATTTATAGTTTTTTCTGCAACATAAATAAGAATAAATATATTAATTGTAATATCATAGGGTTTTTATTTGGGTGCAAAAATCTATAATTTTTCATAAAAAGATACAATTAAATAGTTAAGGTATAATGAATAGCAGCTTTTATTAAATAATCAAGATATTTCTTCTTTTGTTTCATTTTTCCTAATAAAATATTTAAAATAACTCACCCCAATAACACTAATAAAACGATCTGCATTATACTTAGATTCACTGAGAACTGATATAATACTACAGACACAATTTGTCAGTAATGATGTATCATTGAAAAGATTATCCATATATTTTAGATAGTTAAAATATTTTGAGACATGTGCTAAAGTTGCAATCATTGATGTTAAAAGCCAAGGACCTAAATAATCTAAACATCAAAAAATAATTTTAAATATCATTTAAGTCATATTCAAATAAATAAATATGTTTTTACAAAAAATGAATGTATAATGTATATAATATCAACTTACTATGCAAGACAGTAGCACAAAATGTAATATAATCATCCAGATATGCTGTATTCACAAAAGCCATTAAACACATATTTAATGTTATTTTATTAACAATTTCTATTATTTTAACAGCAAATTTAATAGTAGCTTCATCTTTATGGTGTAAATCAGAAATAAGAAGATTGCTGGAATTTTAATTAATTATTGATTTGTGTTTAATAGTTTAACTTACTATTATAAATACTAACTTTGTGACCCAATCTAAAATAGAAGTTTGATACTTTATTATTTCATCAATGTCTTTTTCTTGACTATGATAAATTATATGTAATCGATTATGCAATAAGAATAACTCAATTAAAACTTCATCTGATAATAAGTTACTTAAAACATTATCTGAAGATATTCGGTTTTCAATTGCTGCCTAGATAATAAAAATACATAAATAAGTAAAAACTATACATGTATTAGTAAAGAAAATCAGTTCATTAAAACGTTTAAAATTAGCAAAAAACAAATGAGAATACAGTGTTAGAGTTTAAATCAAAACTGACTCATGTGACAAAGAAATAATAATGCTTAGGTTGAACAGAGTATATATTTAAAGCCAAATGATTCTTACTACTTTACTTTTATTTAAAGGTAAGGGGTAGATAAAATAATTGAACCTATTGCAGAGGTAATTTTATGGATTAAATAAGGTGATGGAACTCACTTTCAACCTTTGTATTTTGTTTTTTGTACTATTAAAAGCAGAAATTATTTGAAACAACAAACACAATACATTATTTTATCAACTTAATAATTTAATAGTATTTATTAGTACTAAACGGATTGTCCATGTTATCATGTCACTTAAAAGAATTATGTGCAGGGAGATTATTGAAAAACTTTGCCTTAAAACAGAAAATTATACTTTATATTTAAATGCTTTAATTTACTATTTATGTTAGATTAAATATAATATTTCTGATCATGAAAATATTCATACTGAATTTATAAGGGTAATAAGTACCTGCAGGGAGAAGCTGAGACAAGCCTATAAGCAGTGGCCGATTTATGGGGGGGGCCTGATGGACCTTGCCCCCTCTATTGGCACAAGTTAAATACGCATTTAAAATTATTGTCTATTTGTATGTATTTGTTAATTACTCAAAAAATTTAAGATTTGCGTTTTGGACTATTCCCCTCCTCCCCAAAAAAAAAATTAAATCCTGGATCCGCCACTGCTTAAAAGTTATAATCTGTATATTGTATACTGACGCTTATGAATAATATTATTAGTTTCATATTATAGTAGTATAATGAATTGACTTAATATTGAATTTAGGGGTAAGAACATTTTCTATTTAATTGATATTTTAATTTAGAAGCAAATAAATAAGGGTTTTTAGATTTATAAATCTTTTCAAATTTAAAAAAATCTGATAATACAGAAAATGAGTACATGAATATTTCATGGTTTCTTAATGCATTCAATTTATGGCAATGTAAATTATCAATCTGTATACATAAATATGCGACCTACCTAAACTTAGTATAATTTTGAAATGATAATCATTTGTAAATTAATTAATATATTAACTATGTAAAAATGAAGTTTTAACTTACTTTAACACGCTTCAGATATAAGAAAAGATCGTAGGTATTTTTTTTATTGACTTCAGAATCTGTAAGTGTTTTTTGTGTTTGAAAATTAGTAAGCATTGAGTTTATTAATAAGATACCAGTCATCGGTTTACATTCATCAAAATTTATTTTGAATCTGACCCTTTTTCCTCTATCAATTTTAGAATCCTATGTTAAAATATAATATTGCTTAATATTGACTTTTACAACATGATTTTTATTTTAACAACACTATACCGGGTATTGAGTTTCATTGAGATTTAAAGTTTTGAATGCTTCATCAAACCAAACATTCACAAATTGAAGTATTTCATAGCCTCGTTTCCACATGCATAATGAATAAACCAGACAACTAACTTTTCTCATATCAATTTCTTCTTCTGCGTGTTTTATATCATAAGGCAATTGTTTTAAGGTGGATAATGCTGTGCTTGTTATAGATACATGAGCACTCAATTTCGATAAAGGCATTAAACTTGCTAAGCTAATTGCACTGTAGTAAGCATCACCTTCCTATAAGTAATGCAATAAAAAATTTATTATTTAGTCAGTAATTGATTAATTTGTTTGCAAATTGTTTTGACTTTTAGGGTAAAAAAATTAAATAAATAAATAATAATTACCTTATAAAACTTAAATACTTTAATTAAACATGTGACAGAAGAATCTTGAATATCTTTTATTTGTTGCTGGTCTTCTTCATTCCTAAATTCATTACGATGGAGTATCATAAGGCAGTTTACACAATCCAAAATACAACATATATTATTATGTTCATTTTGTTCTTCTTCTTCATTATTACTAACTGATGAGCTGCAAGATGAATTTTGTGTATCATTGGCTGTATCTGGAATATAATATTATTTATGTAATGCTTTTTGAAATATTCTTATTAACACGTGAATTTTATTACCAGAATCATCATTTGATTTATGCCTTTTTGGAGGCATATCGTTTTCTTTGTCTATATTTTTTAAGCGTTCTTCCTTTTTTTTTAGTGCACCATACATAGTTTTTAACAGTGATAAAATAAGTCTGCAAGCACTATTAAAGTCTAAGTGTTTTTCTGAATAAATTATCAGTTTACGAAAAGCACTGGGATTAATTTTATAAAACGTATAAAATCTTCTAAGTGTTGTATGCCTATCTGCTACTTTACTTCCAATAAAATTATCAAAAATTAAATCAACAAGTAAAAGTCCATTTTGCTTATCTTCACGCTAAATAAATTAAAAATTTTAACAAATTAGAAAATGAAAATGCAATGGAAAAATTTTAATTATTGATAGACTTAAGTTTATAATAATATATAATATTTTTACTTACAGCAAGTGCAGAAGCAATATCTCTTAAATCAACTATTTTCGTAAAGTTGATTTTATCTTTGGAGTCTGCTGACTGGGAATCAATCTTTTTTATTTTCGATAGGAAATGTATAAAAGCACGTCGAACTTTTTCATTCTCATCATTAAATGTATTTTTCATTTTTGTTATAAGGAAAGGGTTCCTAAAATAACTATGGGATTTAAATTCTTCAAGTAATTGACAAAATCCATAGAATAGAACCCTCCGTACTTCAAATATACTTTCATCAATTAAACGTATAAATATTTTAAAACATTCAATTATTTGATCATCTTCAAATGAATTCCAAAAATATCTCATACAGCTACAAATTCCCTATAAAGATTCAAACCATATTGAGTTAAATTTATTAAATATATTTTAAATACAACAATTTCAATAGTATTGATATAAAGGATCATTTTTCTTAAATATCTTAATATTTAAAAAATTTTAAATTTAGTTCTCGAGAAATAGTTTGGAAATAGATATGAAAGATGATATAAACGAATTAAAAATGTTATAAATATTGTTTTATAAAATAACTTCAACACATTTAGTTTTTAGAGACAGTAATTACTAATTAGTGATATTATTATTGCATTATTTAGTTTAGTGGAATGGGCTTAATTTATTGTTTTGGATATTCTACCAATGAAGTCTGAGCACTAATATGTTAGTGTATTACAATAAAGTTAAATCAATTTGTTTTTAATAATTTTGTATATATATAATAAATAAAATGATAAATACAAAAATGTGGCATTAAAAGTAAAAAGTACATACCTAATAATCTCATATAGGTATTATTAACATAATATTTTTACATACTTTTATAGCAGCTATTCGAACTTGAGGACAAACATCCACTAATAAATCCAAAAATGCATTTTGTTGTTTTATTAAAAACCTTGAAGATACTTCTCGACCTTCTCCTCTTTTTTCTAAAGGATAAGCTCTTGCTAAAATATCAGTAGCGTTGCATCTAACCACACTAAATTCACTCTATTTTAGTAGGTACCGCAAATAAAAAAAAAATAGCTTTAAAAATAAAAATATAAAGTTATTATAAAAGTAAAATTGAAAAGCATACCGTTAGCTGTCTCCAAATAACAGGAGAATATAGCTTGGTTATTACTTTGCTGAACATTAAATGCTTTCTGTGATTTTGCAAACTTTGCAAAAGAATCAAAGCATTACGATAAGTATTAAAAGCTAAACCTGTTCGCCGTAATGTTAATGTTTTGGATATTAAGTCAAACATTTGTTCTTCAATAACCTGTAATTATATACTTACTATAGAATTATTAATTGCTATTAAGAATTATAAAAAAAAAAATTACTTCTTTTATGGATGAATTAGAATTTATCCATGCAATAAAATATATTTCCCCATATGCTTCAGCTTCTAATTTGTTTGCTTTTGGTAAATTTTGTTTGACTGTTTGATGAAATTTCTACAGAAAATATATAGAATATATTAACATGACATTTTAATAGTTATGTAGTGTGAGTTATTTATAATAAGCTATGGTGTTAAAAAAAAAATTCAAGAACAGTCAAATCCGCTTAATTAAGACATACCAGGTGATGATCTATTTGTTCCCGTTATACGACTGTCTCATTAAACGGATTTTACTGTATATTGACTTTAGTCTTTTAATATAAGCAATTAATATACGTATTGGTCTCAAATTATTTGATACTTATAATATTACATGAAATAGTTGTTGACTACATGTAAATATATCTGCTATAGCCAATTTTCCTGTTTCAGTTTCCAAAAACAATGTACACTTCATTAATTGTTTTAAATTGGGAACTATTAAATTCAATCCATTTATATTGGAAGATAAAGTGCTTACAAGTTTGCAAAATTCCCACAGTATAGTAGATAAAACTTTCTACAACATTGAAATAAAGATAAATATAAAGCACATTTTACAAAGAAAAAAATCATATTAAATATTATATTATAGGTAGTATCATATATTTACCATATCCGTTTTTTTTGTAGTCATTTTAATAGTATCAAATATATAGTTAAAAGTAAAAACAAAATTTTCAGTTAAAATTAAGTCCAAATTGATTACATTTTCAGATCCATTTCGTGTTGGTGAAGAAGTTACTAATTGCCAGAAGCTAACGCACATTTTTATTATATCTAATTTGAACTAAAAAAAATAATTAAATTATTCAACAAAGTATATTATGATATTCAGAAAAGTATTAATCACATATTTTACTATCGTGTACATCAGTTATGTACTTAAAATTATAAAATATTGTTTAAAAATAGTAATACAACAGATTTTTAATAAATTATACTTCAAGGGAATTAAAAAAAAATAATTTGGTAATAAAAAATTTAAGTTGATTTTTTTTCTGTATATACTCATCAACAATTTTAAGTCATCAACATATATGTAAATTTTATTATTAGAGAATAATAAATAGTAATTAGACCAACAAGCAGAATAAAATATACTATGCCAGTTATTGTGAGTCGTAAGTATATGTGAGTTTTTTTTAATGTAATTCGTTCATTTTTATAATTTAAAATATAAAAAAATGTTTACTTACACAGTATTATATTATCACTTATTACAGTTTTTAGTGTTATTTAATTACTATTATTAATATAATACTAATATATTAAATAATATAATATTTACCTTATACTTGAGATTTGTAGAGTAAAAAGTTTGAAATACCAGTATAGTTTTATAAAAATAATTTTGTGCATATACACTTATTATGTCTTCATCAGCGCATGTAATAGTATAGTTGACAAGGTTTAAAATAGATTGATAACATAACAATAACTCTACATCCTGTGTAATGTTTTCAACTAGTGTAATTTCCTTAACAAAATCATGTATCAAATTCCATAACTGATTGAAATTGTTTTCATCTAAGTCTTTTAATGAATTGTTATTCTAAATAGACAAAATTACATTAAATAATTTTTAGCTTTTTAATAATTTAAAGTATTTTAAGTAGGTATTTAATAAAATAATGATAAATAAATGTGAAAGGACAATTTTACTATTGAAATATTGATAGTTTTAAGCAAATGTTTTAATAATAAATTCATTGTTTTAAAGAAAAGTATAGATTCAAACAAAATAATCTTACTGTTATTTTTAATATGTCCTTTATCGGTTCTGGTAACTTGTTGCATTCTAACAACTTAGCTTTAATAGCTTTGAATGATTTTTCGGTCATTTTGATGTGTATTGTCCAATTCAACAGTATATCATGACTGAAAAATATTTAAAGTACACAATTTCAAAACTTGATTTATAAATGAACACAAACAAGTACAACAAAATATCTCTAATGGTATAAAAGTTATTTAAATGGAATACTATTATAATTACTTATTACTAGTTAAATAATTGTCAACATTGTTTATTCCACATTCTACATTTCGAGGATACTAGAAAAGTAGAAATATTAAATAAAAATTAGACACATCACACTAAATAAATAATAACAGTAGACACAAAATCATACTATCAATGTCCAGATAATAGAAAACAAAAAATACAAACAATCTTTACGTGATATTTAACCGCCAATTTGAGTAACGTCTGTTCACGACTTCCGTACATATCTTATCACTTACTGATAAGAAGGACATCGCAATACTGCATACTCTATTGCCTATGTATATATTAAAAGGGGCAATAATAAACAATTGTTTTCATAAACAATTCAAGATACAAAATGGATACCATTAATATTATTTCTATTGTACATTTGTACATTACATTACATTGTATACAAGAAATATTATACAAAAACCAATAATTCACAGTATTTAAAAATTATAGTTTACATTCGTTATCAATTAAATTTTACGGCTGTCAGAAAAAAAATCAAACCAATTTAATAATAATTCGTTGATCAGTTTTAAGAACTTTTGGAGTTTAGGATTTATCTTGTTTCTTGTGGATTTTAATAAATATTTGGCTGACCCACGAGTCGTGAACTCATGACCACGTTTTAATAAAGATTGGATTTCTAAAATTTGGTATTAGAAATGTTTACAAAATGTGTTATTGAAGCATGGCATTATACTAAGATAAGTTCCTAAATATGTCCATGTGCTGTACAAGAGAGTGAAGCGTACTAGCGTGCATAAGGGTTGTTCTTTTTAATTCAACATTCAAGAAAATCCAAGTATTTATGGCCACTAAAAACCGTATTTTTTGAAAAAAAAACTCGTATGTAAGTTTTCACGGCGAAGGATTTATTTTTGAACTTCGAAACCTTATACGCATTACTAAATGCGTTGCCGAAACAGTTTACGAACAAAAAAACGCAAAATTTTCGTTAAGTACGCTAAAACCACTTTTTTGAAAAAACTCGTTTGCAAGTTTTCGCGGTGAAGTATTTATTTTTCGACTGAAACTTTACATGCATTGTAAGACGGCTGACGGGTTGCCGAAACAGTTTGCGCACAAAAAAACACGAAATAATCGAGATTTTTATTTTATATTACTGCCGGCCCCTGTTATTTTTTTGTCATTTTCACCTAAAAAATTAAATATACGTATTTTTAAGATGGAAGTGTACTCGCGATGCTTCTAAAAATGTTTTAGCATGCATAAGGGACCGTCGGAGATTCTCTATATATCATAAAAATCTCAAAAATCCAAATATTAAGCACATAATTATATTATCATAAAATCGAATAAAATAGAAATCGTTAACAAATGACCATTTAATATTTTTTAATTTTCATTACTGTTGTCATTCTCAAATCTAGTCGAAGAAAAAAGTTATTCAATCTAATAATAATTGTGCCCCAAAATTAATTTGGTAATGTAATACAAATAAGTTCTTTGTACGTTATATAAGAATTATTAATAAAATTAATTTTCTATGACCGTTTAAAGTTTAAATTTTCACATTATATATTCAGTATTCACGTATACTATAAGTCTATAACCATTTCTTCTTAATGATTTTTCTTTTAGTGTTTTGTAAATACTATTAATATAAAAATGAATACTTGAAATTTTTCAAAATTCTCATATTTTCATTTTTTAAATATTTTAACTATTTATAGATATGAGAAATTATCATTTATTTATTTTAAATACCGATAACAAGTTTTTGAGTAGAAATTAATACTTGAGAATTGAGTACAAGATTCCTCATAAATTGTTAATTTATCAATTAAATAAAATTGAAAATTAGTTTGTTTGAATGTTCTTTTTGTAAGCTTTTAAAGTTAGAATATCAACTAAATTAGTAAAATTCGTAGGTTCCTCATAAGTTTAATTACCCTTCAAAGAGTTAATTTATGGGTATAATTAACCTATAGGGTTAAAAAATCAATACATATATTTATAGCTTTATTTTTTTTTAATTAATACAAAGAATAATAAAATGCATAATATATTTTAATAATACAACTAAAAACTAATTAGTAATAAAAGTTGAAAGTAAATAAATATACAAATTATATTGTTTGAACAAAATTATACAGTAATAAAAGTATAAGATTTGAAATGCTTGTTTGTAATGGAATGCATTAAATAATAATAATATTATCGTAAACATTTCTTGTATTATACTTTATTAAAATCTCTAAAAATTAAACATAAATACAGAGACTGAAAATATAATAATTTGTTTTTCATTTAAATATAATACATAAATAGATAATAATATTTTAACAAGATTAAAAAATTTGACTAAAGCTCAAAAATTGTACCTAAAATTAAAATGAAAATGAATGTACAACAAAAGTAGTAAACAACGAGAGTATAAGTTCGACGTTTGTTTTTTTTTTATATTGAATTTAGTATTTTATTTTAAAAAATAAAGCAATTCTATATTTTTTGTTGAAGTCGAATGTACAAAAAACATGCTAAATATAATATATATAATAATAAGGGCACACTATATTAAAATATTATCAACATTATATTTAAACTTTAATGATCACAGTAGCAACATTTGTGATTTATATAATATATAAATTACAGTCGCGATAAACGAATCTATATTATACATATTGTTTGCACTAGTCTACAGCTCAAAAGTGTCCGTATAAAAAACAAATGCGCCTAATAAAGTAAAATATCATAAAAAAAGAACATTTTTTTAGTATTATAACGAATCGGTGTGTAAAATGACTACACCGATCTAAAAACTTATAATAACAGTTATTATTTTTTTTCCATTTTTATTTTTTTTATTAGTCTAGTACCTGTAAATGAGAAAATTCGTCAATACAATTGAAATTGTTATCTAATTAAAACTATCTATATTATACTCCTACTACCTTAACCTATGTAGGTAATATTCGAACTGATCATCATAATATTGATTAATGATTATCGTTTTTATAGAATGAAATAAAAAATACATTCACGATGTGGTAGAAATAGGACGTACTTACTACAAAAAGGTTAAATAAAATGATTTATTTTTTTCGTATTGATTAAACGAACATTATATATTTATGTATATATATATAATTTAGAAGACATACGTTGAGAAAAAAATGAAATTTATTATTATAACCACATTATCTGGTTAAACTAATAACATTATTACTAACTGTGTTTTAAAGGCACTTATTTAGACCCAAGATTAGAGATTGCTTTACAAAATGTTTTCCCAATATTATGCATTGGTCAATTTATAACAAATCGAATACCCACTATTCAGTAAGATGTTTTTAAAATGTTAAAACAAAAATTTTTTGGATTTTATTATATTTGATCCACATGAAAATATTTTTAGAAAAAAAAGATAAAAATATAAAGTGTAAAACGCGAAATGTAATAGTGTTCTTATAAACTTTATTCCTTTAGATACTCAGCTTAAAATGCAATGTGCCAACTGTGAAATAACTCCAATAACTATTTTTTTTTTGTAAACCGATTAAGATATCTAAATAAATACTTAGAGTATACGATTGGATAAAGACAATTTAAGAACTCATAGACCATATTATTATGTTTGGTGAAATATTCGTTTAGACAAAAATATCAGAAACAACTATATATGTACGAAACGTAAAAGATTTTGTTCAATAGAAAAAAAAAACTATTGCATTAATAATAATAGTTATAACTTATAACCTATTATTTTATAACAGTGTACATAAATATAATATAGCAATGTACCAGTAAATTAAATTAAATTTCATAGAAATAAATTATTTTTATATCTCATTCCGATTCGAAATTTAACGTAAACGGGTTGTTTTCATGTATAAATGATAATGATGAAAAAACCGTTAAGTATTATACATTCGAATTTACTATTTAGTAATTGTGAAAAAATATAACTTCAATTTCTTTTTTTGTCAAATTTGACAGTTAGGTAAAGTTTTAATTATTATTATTCGTTTTTTAAATGTAAAATCTATTTTTCATTAAATTGTGATTTGTATAATGTACAATCTAATATGTTATAACAGTTAATTAAAACTATATGACATTATTGGTGTTCGAATGAAATGAGAACATATTTTTTCAATATACATAATAATACAGTACACTCAATTTTATTATAGTCATTATACATATATTTTTTTTTTTAGAATTTTTTGATATAACGTTTTAAAATTATCCTTGTTATTGGAGTTTATTGGTCCCAATAAAAAAAAGAAAATGAAAAAAAATATTCTATCATGAAAAAAAATATGTTTTAATTTTAGTCTTATACTTGATTGTTTAATTTGCAAACTAATTTTGGTCACTGTGCGCGTCGGGAAACTTTCAGGGATACGGTTTACAGATTAAAAATAAGAAAATGATTTATATAAAACAAGGAGTTATCGATTTCGAAATGTAAAATGAAAACAAACTGACTTAATGGTTATTAAACTATATTGGGTTTGGATTTGTCGTTATTGTTATTTTTCGTTTGAACACCAAGTAAATATTTTTAATTATTGCTTTTTGAATTACTATCAAATAATCACGTGAAGTATGTTTACGCTCTCCCACATAAATAAATATAATTTCAATAAATAACAGATTATTTGATTAAAACTATACCTAACATCTATAAGCTCAATTTTTTTTTACCAACTACAACATATTAATATCCATGTAATCCTAAGAATGTAGAAATTCGAATTAATTAAGCCTAAAAGAATCACCAGTCGTTATATAAAAAAACAAAAATCTAATAACTAAAATTAATTTCATATTAAAGTGTTTTCGAGAGATTTCGGTTTAAGTGGTTTACACTAAATTACTGATAAAGCATATATTTAACATTGTATTAGAATATTTAAATATATTTATAATATTAATTCAAGTACGATTTTTGTATTAAATAGACATAGAAAAATAGTGTTTTAGATTTATTTAACAATAATTATATATAATTATAATATATTATATTTTATTGTGCATTAGCCTAAAATTAGGTTCCGTCGTAAGAATGCTTCAGACAAGGGTTCTCATAAAAATATTTATTTTCGTCTATATAGTATTATTATTGTTATTATTATTATTATAGTTTTTGTTATTCAACAACCAATAATGTGGTCCACGTCATCGAAAGGATAAAGTTACCAGATAAAGCTTTTTTAAGTCGAACGGATATGTGTGTAAATTAATTTTGCGTGATTGTAAGAAGTTTATTTTGTTTCTTAATAAAATAATAACATTGGTCAGGTGATCCATGAGAAAGAGACGTTTAAATAATCTTTTAAAAGTTTAAACTTGTTCTTCTAAAGCCGGAAATTGTTGTCTGTGCGTCTGGACGTTTAAAAGGTACACCAACTGGTCCAGCTTCTTGTCCATAATGGATAGCTAAAACATAAAACATGGTTGAAAATGTATTGCATTTACACAAAAAATAAATTTTAAAATAATGCTTATGTTTTGGAGAAACAGCGGCTTTCTAACATGGATAGGGAGTTTGGGGAAAACCCCTTGAAATTCTTAGGAAGAATTAATTTCTCATAAGTAGGTAGTAATTTTTTGGTTAGTTATAAACTAATAACTGGAAACTAAAATATATTGTACCTATTCGAATTAATTGTATTTTACTTAGGTATGCAATTTGCCGATCACTACAAAATAAAGAGTTACATATTTTAAAATATATTTATATAATTCTGGTTATAAATATCAAATAATATAGATACGCATTGCGCATTATCTTATGTGGGTATTTAAGTATTTCCAAGAAATCGTTGTTTTTACGTATTACCACGAAATTGTGTCCTAATAATGGACGGCACCTCTAAAATATCCGTTTTGGGCCAGTATATTATTTGTCACAAATTTAAAATATTCTTCACGTTTTTTTTCTGTTAAATAAAATTCATACAGAATCGTATTTTAAATACGAGTGTTTCAATTTCAAAATTCTTGATGAAAAAGTTTGGAGTTGTCAGGACAAAGCTATACAAAGAATATAATTCATTAAACGCATGTGCAACAATTATACAATTATAAAAAAAATTATATATCCATATAATTTTTTTTGTGTGTGTGTGTGTGTAAATTGATAATATGATGTAAGATTATATTTTTATATTTTTTACTTAACTTGATATATAAATTTTAAATTAATAATATTATATGATTATCAAATAAATTGGTAGTTTAACGGAGAATATTTGAAGAATATTTTTAATTGGTGACCAAAATAGTGTACTGACCGAAAACAGTCCCGCCCGCGCCCCTAATATAGTCAATGGATATTGCTTGTTTTATAAAAACATTTGTGAAACATAATCTATTTAAAATTTACGAAATGTTTTATTTAATTCAGATCATCCAATTTGTTAATTTAAAAACAAACCTCCCTCACAAATGCAGGTCTAAGTATGCCACTATGCGGAAGGGCCTCAATACAACATAGCCATGGTGGTCATAATATGACATTCTGTAAATAGTTGAAATGGCCAAACGAAAGAAAAATTTTCCAAGTTTTTATTATTTAAATAATTAAATTTTACCTGCTGTTCTAGCCGATACAAACGAGCACCAATTGTCATAGGCTTAACATTGCCTGATCGGTCAATTCCTGCTAGATAGCTGCCTGGCTTTCCGAGAGTCTGATCTAACCTTCTTTGTAATTCCTGAAATAATGATCATTAATACTGAGACCTGTGTTTTTGCGGAAAATACATATTTTTTATACTAGTACATATTTAAGTATAAGACAATTTATTATTTATGATAGTTCATTTTTGATATGAAAAAATTAATATACATTAAATTATTAAATTAGAAAAACAGCTAAATTTGAAATTTTGAATCCAGCGTGATAGAATATTTTGAGAAAATAACAAAGTGAAATTAAAACAAACAATGGACCGAGGATTATTAATTGGGATGTTTAAAGAATTAATTAAAGCAAGAAAACAAATGGACAGTTAAAAATAATGTATGAGATATCACAGATAACTTGAGAATTATGATTATAGAGATCTGAGACTCAATTAGGGTGAGTTTGAAGAAGTACGAAGGTAGTAGTCATCAAAGGGTAAGACTTTCCCAATAATTGAACCATAATATTATATCAACGATATTTTTTATTATTGGACAAAAGTCAGACCAAGAAATGAGCTGGTTAATGAATATTACGGGAAGGATGTTGATTTTTCCAATGAATCAAAAGCCTCGTAAGCGTTGATTAATGAAAAGACTAGTTGGGTAGGTATTTATAACAATTGACAAATCGGTTTATATGATTTTTGATAGTATTAACGGGGCAATTAATGTAGCGTCTTCTGGTAAAGATTAAAACTTATAATAAAACATTTATCTGAAAAATTGTTTTTAGTTTACTATTTACAAACACATTTTACGAGAGTATTAATTAAATTTATTCATAAATTTTAAGCAAACCAATAATGTGTTAGAAACTAATGAATAGAAAAAAAATACCGTTTTTAGTGTTTTTTATAATATTTCAGCGATTTAAAAGAGATAATAAAACCATATAGAATAGTAGATTTTATTATTGGTTATGATTTATATTATTTATTTAAGCGTTGATTGGTAAAAAGTAGTTTATTTTATTTATTTATTATTATTTGACCCATTTGTCCACAAAATAAAATACGGTAAGTATACCTATTAGGTTGTATTAACATAACCTAAACAATCTATCTATACGTATAGTTAATAATTTTTTTTTGTATTCTTATGAAAATCAGAGTAAAATTTACAATTATTATATAATTCATGTATTATGACATATATTTACGCCATTCATCAAAATGATCAAATCTACTGTTATACGTATCAAATCAAAACTTTGTGTCTTATGTGTGAAAAATGCATAGTTTTTGTTTATGGAAATCTATGTAAAAATACACTATAATAATGGGAGTATTTTTTAGAAAACTATATTAATATACACTGGTACTTCTAAAACTGCATAATATGTAATATGCATATGCACTTAAATATTGTTAATTTTATAAACAATGAACACGAAACTAATTGTATGTTTGTTATTAGAAAATTAAGTACTATCAAAGAGAGAAAAATGCATAACATTTTTTGTTTGAATTAAAACAAATTATAATATTATCTAATACGATGAAAGATGTAAATGATATTTTTATGCATTGTTGTATACGAGCATTAGAGTTGTATTAATAATATTTAAATCATTTTGAAAATCTTTATATTGGTCAACTTAAATTAATAGTATAAAAAAATTCGATTATTTATTAATTTAATTGTTTTTGCTAAATTATCACTTGTACAATAGTATGAAAAAAAAATAAGAAACTGATAATTTGTAAAATATCATTGCTTTTATATTTTATAAATATTTTCGAAAAAATGTAATTTTACCTTTATCCGAACCATCATATTTAAATGACCTTGGCTATATTGTTCGATAACATCACGTACATCATATGGTTTTCTAGCTTGTTGAAATTTTCTTCTGGCCACAAAATATTTGATCTTTCTAATGGCTCGAATAGCATTTTTGTGTACGTCGGTTAACCTATTTGACAAAAATTAATTTAGAACATACTTTAATTCATTTTTGTCAAGTACTTAGGTACTATGTTTCAATTTAACAACACAGAGAAAAAAAAATAAAAATTAGGAAGACATTTAATTATGTATTTAGACTGTTTTGACTAATCTATATGAAACCATTAAATTTTTTTTATAAAATAGTTAGATACTTTTATATGAACAGCTAAAAAATGTATCATCCATTATTTGTCATATAAGTAAAACGGTAAGGCCAAGGCGTAAGCCGTAATACCAATACATTATTACTCATTATCGCATTATTATTATATTTTAATAATACATTAATATCATACTCGCAAATAATAAAAGTTCTTTTGACGTCACTTAGTATTATAAAACAAAATGTCCAACTCACGTGGTCACCCGTTCTGGTTCCATTTCCAAGTCGACTTCATCGCTGGCAGCTTCTGTTACGGAACTCGTCTGGCTGACATATCCTCTAGCTTCTCTCCTTACGCGATTAGGAGTAGCTATGCACGAGAGAAAACACACAAAAGATAATTATTATGAAAATTGTTGTAAAAATATATAAGAAAATGGGATAAGTTTAAATAAATCACGCAAATATATTAAAAATAAATTTAATGTTGTCTATTGATTTTATAATTTTAACTTAGTGTAAAATTTTTTAATGATGATTTCTAATGATATTATTATTATTTATTGATAAATCGAAATTTATAATTGACCCATAAAAAAATGTAACTCCTCTATATATTTATAATAAAATATAAATGTTCTCATATTATTCCTATCAAATTAATAACATTAACTTAATTGAAAATGGATGTAATTTATGTTATACATATTATTGATTATTACAAAACAAATTTCACTATTGTACCTACAGTCATTTTTTTAGAAAATAAATTTGATTTTTTAACGGCGTAGTATTCAAAATGGAATAAAAAAAATAAAAACGGAAGATAGAGAAAGATTATGCTATCATATTATATTATTATACATTACTTAACTTTACAATTCGCCGTTTTTTATTACTTACTATATAATATAGGTAGTTCAGCACAATCGCATTATATACATTTATATATTTTTATGGTATTGAAATAATGTAATTTTGATGATTATGGTTATTAAATTTAAAAAGAATATTTTTTACAATCGTTCCGATTTAAAATCACACCCGTCCACAACATCGTAATAAACCATAAAATCGATGGGTGGGCACGGCGATCGTGTAGGTATTGACGAAATTAATAATAATAATACGTGTGTGTATACGAACTCGCTTTGGGTTCTTCTATGTAGAAAACGACTTCACCATCACTGTCCCTTCTGGGCGGTGGGGGTAAAGTTTGAGCTTGCGGGCAATCCCTATTATTATTTGTCGCTCCGGGTGTGTCCATTTTGCTTTTTGATCTCTTCCGCTTCAAGACGCTGGCGCGTTTCGCTACTTGCATGATCAAAGACTACACGCAACACGACATCGAAACACAACATATTATTATTTATATTATTAAGCCGCCACGGGCGCACAACTCGGGCGTAAGCGACTAACTTTGCTCAACGACGAGTTGTCTTTCTGGTGTCCAGGTTCCTTGATGTAAATGTCCCAAGTGGCTTGGCTGTTGAAACATTTATCCGCCGCGTAGCACCTCCACAAGCATTGTATCAGCATCGCAGCCGCGGGTATTTGCCGGTTGAAATGCTTCTGCCGTTGTTTTTGTTGTACTTTCAACGCGAATCCAGAACCCAATATGCCCTATAATCATTTGACACTTATAAAACAGTTTTCAGACATATAATACGCATATACCATACACTATACCACGCAGTGAGAGGCTGTCAATACTAGGAACAATAAGACCTCAACATAAATAAGATATACCATATTGCTTAATTGTGAGTCAGATATCTGAGCTATCAATGTATATTTTTGTTCAATAGTATCTCTTTAGTTATTGAAACGAATTAAATCAAATGACAAATATTATGTTTAATTTTTTGGTGTTAAAACAGTGTAAATTTGATTATAAATCATGAGTTTGGTCTATTTCATTCCTATCACAGTATCACCTACTTATTTTATGTTATACAATTATGTGATTACGGTCTTTAAATTTGGTTGTAACTCTTATCTATTTTGTTCGTATACATAATAACTATTTATTTTATATATTAATATTAGTATATATGTAATTGTAATTTTTGATTTCACTTTATTGATTTATTTTAACTATTAATTAAAAAAAACTATTGACCAATCAACAATTCTAAAATTTAATACAAAATTCTTTATAAATTGTAATTAATAAATAAAATAAAGTTGAGTGTAAATCAACAAACATTTTTTATAAGATTTTAATGTTAAAATTATAAAAAGTTTCAACATTTTAAAAATTAACATTTTGTGTTACAAGTTCATAATTTTTTCAATATTTATACCCAAGATTTGAATTTTTTAATACAAGATATTATACAAATTGTTCAATCTTTATTAAAATTAATTTTAATAATATATCAATAACAAATGAGACTTGAAAATAAAATCGAATTAATAGGCATAGCGTTAAAAATTAACACCTCACGTAAGAAAAAATAAAATAAAATAGAAAATTTAATCTCAGATAATTATTTTATTAATACCTAGCAAATAAAAACTAAAAAGATACTTTGAATAATTTTGATCTAGATAAGAATTATATAGATTTTATCTATATGACGATGCCCAATATGGAAATAAACAAATATAATAATTAATATACATAAGATCCAAATTAATTTTTCACACAATATCACGATAGAGGAGAAAACTCTGTCATAGCATTGTTAATTATTATTTTATATAATATCACCTAAAATAATGAGAAAAATAATATCATCTAAAAATTTAATACATTTTTTCAGTCTTAAATGTCTAACAATGAAAAGAGTGTGCTATAAAATTGATATATAAGTAATATCTGCAAAGAATATTTAAGTAAAAAATACGCATTGACCCAGATATCTGGTTTATAATTATTTATTGCTTCTAAATGCGTATTTTCTACTTAAATGTCATATGAACTACGACATTGCGATTCCTTTAGATATAATAATATAGTAATATTCTTGTTCAGGAAATATTGCTACTGAACATTAATAATATTCCGAGCTGCAGTATTTACAACAATAATTCACAAAAACGGTTTTCAAGTTTCTGATTATGAAACATGCCTTTGAACCGCGATATACGGTCACTGCTCATGTTCTTTGAAGTTTTGGACAGACTAAGAAATAAATAGTGCATTGTAACCTTAGTTTTTCAAAGGAAGTAGTTTATCGAGAAAAACATAAAACAAATTATTGTAAAACCAAATAAGAAAATTAAATATAAATTCAATTGAATGAAACTACTAAAATTAAATAATTTAATGTATTTGATCAATAATATTGAAAATTTTTACACGGATTTAAATGTTATAGAGAACCATATACGTCAAACAATTATTATTTAAATAAAAATAAAATAATCTAATGCCAAAATATAGGTAGGTATAGTTATTTTAATACTTATATAGTTATATTTATATGTATAATTATTTTATCACTGTCCACATTGTATCATACAAATACACTTTTAAACTGTCAGTGACTTCTAAGGTTTTTGGTTCTTCTAAAATAATGTTAGAATGTGTTTCTGGATTATTTAAAACTTCATTATTTTTTTTTTTCAAATATTTTTCAAAGGAACCAGTTTTTTTTTAAATTTCTTCATCACGTTTTAATGTTTGTTTTTGATAAGCAGCTCCTGATAACCGTATACATTTTTGCCCTAACATATTCAATAAATATTAATGTGATAAACCAAAAAATTAATACCAATTCAGTGTTGCAGTTATGAATGCATTTTAATTTATGCGAAAAAATAAAAATTGTACACGTTCACGCACTTGATCCACTATCACTATCACTCTACAGCAAAAACTATTTACGTGTCAGGCGGGCAGCTGAAAGTTCGGGACTAAATACCGTTGTGTCATTAACCGTTGTTTTCCAACTAAATAATAATTCTTAACTCGATAAGAACGTGCATTCGTCTGTGGGTCGACTAACGCATGTATCGTTATCGCCGTTCTATTTATATTCAGTATTACGATTTTGGTGTGTTCTCGATAAACGAAGTATCAATAGTATATTATTATTAGTTATTACTTATTACATTTTTATTTTTGTATATTTTGAACAATGAACATACAATTTAGCATACTATATTATATTATAATAATTAAATCATTTTGGTTCATTCGAAATTCGCCGCCCCCACACTAATGCCGCCTTAGGCGGTTGCTTATTTTGCTACCACATTGAGCCGGCCCTGGTCACAGATAACTATACAATTTGTATGGCTAGTGATGATAATTTTGATTGTATTCGACGGTATAAATGACTTGTGAATCGTGCAAGATTTGGAAAACTTTTGCAGACTTCATGTAGGTATTTATAGTTATTGAAAAAATATATTTTTTATGATTGAATGTGTTTCATAAATGTTGGTCCCTTACTACCGTTTCCGCGAAATCGATATTTGGTCAAGTCATGATTTATAATAGAATTGTTAAACTGTTAAATGCATTAAAAGTTTTAAATTCATTTTTAAGCATAATAAAATATGAAGATTAGGTATTATTTTTTTTTCAATTTATACAAAGTAATAATTCATGTTTTGTAAACTTGCGTTATGAGAAAATAATGCTAATTCTTAATATAACTTAGGTAAGTATTATATACCACCGTTTATTTTTATTTTTAATTATGTGAGGGGAGGTATGATTTGAAGTAATTATAAGTCGTAAATTTCTACACTAAATAGATTTTATTTCTACTTTTTTTTAGCCTACAGAAGTATTCAAATAAGTATACCTAGGTATGGCATGAATACTCGTATAGTGTAAACGTCAACATATAGTACTTTTGTCCATTATACTTATATTTTCAAATTGTATATATTTATCATAATTGTATACGATAAATAAGTTTTTATTTGCATACGAATTTATTATAAATATTACAAAAACATATCATTTTTATAATATATGTTTTTTATTTTAAGTTGGTCGATATATTTTTTTAAAGTTTCATTTATAGGTATATACCTAGTTAAATATTTTTGTTTGCTTGTCTAAATAACATCAACTGTTGAAACTATACTCCTAAGTATTACAAGTTACTACATATTATATTAAATATTTTCTATTCATAGGGATAGGAGTAACAAATAATGAAAAAATGAATCGAGTTTTTTTTATCGATTTTATATGAATACGCGTGCATGTGCCAACACCTCGCATTGAATTCGGCAAGTAAATTTTCCTCATATTTTGCTATTTATATTTTACCGAGAACTCATTTTTCCGTTATTCTGAGACTAGCATGATTAATTTTAAGTAAGAAATTTTTGAGTTTTCAATATTCAATGACTTATGTTATGAATTATGATCAATATTGGTTCTTTGATATATGTTTTAGATTGCATAGGAATTACTTCTATCATGCATAAAACCATATTTGAGTAATCGAACCAGTTTGATGGTTTCATTGATAGTTAGTTTGGTTTTGGTCGCTTTATTACGGCTCCTTGTATTTCATAAGGTAGTCATTCTTAAATATCATTTAAAGCAATCATTCTCAATACCTTTTCTCATCAGTATTTATCATATTTATAAACATTATTTATTCTGTTACTTCTCATTGACGGTCTTTTTTTTATTTGCCGACGATACAAAAATATTTAACATTATTTTGAAAATCAAACAAGGATTATGTTATTTTTAAAGAAGTTCTAAACAAAATTAGTAAATTGTGTTGGGTTGTCGATTATCTCTCAACATAAAGAAGTGTAAGATTGTTTTGATTAATCAGATACGTGAGTTTTTCGAGTATGATTAGTGTATCAATAAATTTCCACTGGGCCACATATTTTATTTTAAAGAATCAGGGTTTCTACATGTGTCTTTTTTTTAAAATAAAAATTAATTTAATAGAATATATTTTGAAAACACTAGTGTGTTAGTGTGTACATTTATTTTAAGTATTATCTACTTTACGGACATACGGTATAAAATAACCTAACTTTATATGAGATTTTGCAAAATTATAAATAAGATGGGCAAGTGGGAATAATGATTAATATTTAATTATTATAATAGTGTTTTAATGAATTAATAATTAAAAATATAAAATTAAATATTCCTTTTGGTGCCGAGGAGTTATTGAAATATTTTGAAGAAATCTACGTGAATGGAACTATAATATACGTCGAATACATAAATAAAACACTCTAGGTTTAACCTTTTGACGTTTCCAGTAATATTTCTTCTGGAAAATTGAATGTCCGCCATACAACACTTGATAATAATGAAAAATATACTTTAATTTAAGAAACTTATAATAAAATATTGATATTATAGGTATACAATTTTTTATTCATAAATATTATTATTGACATTGTAATACAATTTTATTATGACTAAAAAAATGGATTATTTTTTATACATAGACTGACATTTAAATTTCGCGAATATGTGTAGTAGGTATAAGGTAGGTGTTTTTCGGGGTTGTTTTTTCACGTGATTATTTTTTTGGGTTTTTTTTTTCAAAGACTGAATTTCCGGGGTATTTTTATTATGAGAATCTTACTATACTTACATATTACAAACTTTATTTTATCTTATTATATTAAATTATTTTCACGATGGATTTTTTTATAACAATAAATGTTTAATTTTTAACTATTAATTGAATGTGTATGGTTTTGAATTATCGATCTTATAAATTACCATTTTTAATTATAGAAAAAATCTGTGTGGTATTGAACGGTTTAAAATATGAGTTTATAAATGGTAATTATGCGGTTTTGATTTTTTAAATGACGCTCAACATTTGAGAGGAAATATGTTAGGTATACGCTTTGTATGGGAATTGGTTTCTCTTTCAGAGAAACTCAGTAGCTATCTAAATACCCAAATAGTTTCAGGTAACATTATGTTATTTTTTATTTATTGTTGAATAAAGCCAACTTGTCGAGCAATGCACCTTTTACAAGAATGATATAAGACTAAAAGGTTTTTTATTAGTATACGTAGGTCGTAGACTACAAATATTGTTTATTTAATTTCTTTTTTTTCTTTTGTTAATAAGCTTTATAATCTATATTATAATATTATAATCATTATTAAAAGCTATTTAGCATTTAAAACGCAAACATTAAAATAAATTAAAATATCCGAGAAAACGTATGAATGGATTTTCTTGAAATTGTTCTACAGTTTATATTATATAAAAGATGTTAGTAATTTCTTAACGTTTTACAGATTTACTAATGAAAAAATAAATTCCATCAAACTAAATGAGCCTCAGAAGTTTGTTCGTTTGTAATAATTATAATTATATCTCGCACTATACGGCTTAACCAACCGACGACTTTTCGACAAAAAAATAATAATCGTTATTTCGTTTAACTATCAGGAATCCGACACGGCAGTGTAAACAATATAAACTATTACCTAAACGATATCGCTTCTGTCTATTATACATATTATATGGTTGATTCCTTAAAATAATCATCTACAGCGCGATGTGGAATCACTAGAGTGCTAAGATAACCAGGGTAAGATTAACGTATTCATTTTGGCGGAGAGACGCGTAAAAATTTGACCCACTGATCGCGGCCGAGTCTCGCAAATAGACTAAACTATAAATTATATATTATATGCATATTATTATGTTATACGATGTAGGTACCGGTGGACGGAGGGACAATGTTTTAAATAATATAATATCGTCACGACGTGAGCGAGGTTAATTTCCTGCAGAATATTTACGCGGGCCTGGCGCGAGGGTTAACTATTTCATAAACATATATGTGCGCGTATAGGTGCGTACACCTATATTGTGTATAATATGCAGAAATCCATAAAGTGTTTTATCTATAATGACATGTACAGCGGATTTAAATCGTCCTTATCGTGGTACACATGGCGTAATACGATAATATAATATATACATAAACCTATATATTATATAACTATATTACTATTACGAAATGATTAATTGATTATAAATCGCGATATAAACACGCGGTGTATTATATAGCTTTATAACATTAGTATGTATCACTAATCATATGGCGTAAAACATTATTATTATTATTATTTTTACTATATTATACCGAGAACGACTAATCGCACAAGCTTCACTTAGATTTTACCAATTTTAGTCAATTAATTAATCATAATAATATTATGATCATACTTATTGCGATAGATAAATTCGTGACCGTGGCGTGTTTAAGAAGAGCGTGAGGCTTGGTTTTTTTTTTTAAATTTATTTATGATATCTATACAAATATATTAATATTGTCAAGTACGTATAAAATAAAATTAAAATTTAATTTTACTGTAATTAAAAATGACTAGGAGTTGATTAATGTGGGGCGTGGAAGAGAAATACTCATCCGTATCAATGAGTTGGATTAAAAAAAATTAAACCGTCCCCTAGTCGAGCTTTAGATCAAGCCACTGATTTACTATTATAGCCTGTGGTGCACGATATCTGTTATGGCTAGGTATCTAGTGTCTAATTGAAATGTGGTTTTCATTACTTTGCTGACAAAGGTCATACGGTATCGCTATTTGCCGGATATTACATGTTGCTCGAGTACAATGCTATAATATATAGGAACATAAACTATAATACCTATATTATATACACCACACCTCCTAGAAAACATAATAATATGAGATGTTATATATTCATCAACTAGATTAATATATTATATTTTAAAGAGTGATTGTAAATTACACCGATTGTACCTTTTTTGGGGTGGGGGATAATCCATTTGAGCAAAATAACCTTGTTTGACAAATTTTCAAAGATATTATTTAAAAGAGATAAAATTAATGGGAGATAAGAAAAACTTGTTTAATAAATAAATTATTAATATCTGTTTAAAAATGTACACTGACAAATGAAGTGTTTTTTCATAAGACAGTATAAATAAATATCAACAATTTTTAATCAATCCTGTATTTAATGTCAGAATCCTTAAGTATCTATAAAATTACTTAGTATTTTACTCTCTTATTTGCAGACGTTATGTGAAGTCATTTATTTACACACATTCGTTTACACCATGATAATATATGTGATTTTATATGTGTAAATCTTGAATGAAAATGTTCTATTTGCCCAAATGATATCCCGAAATTCATCCTAATGTTTAAGTTTATTTTTCAAATCAAACAAACAAAACTCCCTCTTTTTCTATTTGAACTCTATTTGTACGATTTTTTTCTTGTAAAATAACATTAGACGATTTTAACTTCTCTATATTAACGTTAAATACGTGTTACAGTTGAGTTCCGTGTACACAACTTAAGTGGTCCTATAAATAACCTAACATACTTAGTCAAAATTACATTTTATTCTACAGACTTAGAGGTGTCATAAACTCATAACATAATATGTCAAACAATTATAGTTAGATTGTAAGTTTCTAAAAAATTGGATTCAATTACAACTGAGCGGTATAATTCCTGAATTTACATGTAAATATTTTATAAAGTCGAAAGCTATTATATTAATGATAGACTGCAATTCAAATGATTTATCATAATACTATATCATTAAATTAAATTAAAGAATAAAACAAATGATCAGTGAAAAACATACTCTTATTTGTTTTTAATTAAAATTTATTATTTTGGAAAAAGAAAATATTTTATTTTATCACAAAGCGAGATAACATTAAAACATTTTATGCGTTATACATCTAGTACATTATGCATGGTATAATATATAGGTATCTACAACCTACTGTAAATTTAATCAATATTATTAATAGTGTAATTGACATTATGCGCGTGCCGTAAACATAAAATGTTAAGCAATTTCATTTCATTAAATACTCTCCTAGTAAAAATGCTTAAAGTTCACAAAAAAAAAAAAAATGACGTTTCGCGTTTTTTCATGATATAAAGAGTTGAGATAGAAAATTCAGTTCGTTATTCTTTTATTTCCATAAAAATATTTTAATTAAGCAAATTCCATTAGTTTCGTGGTACGGTCATTTCGGCCGAGCAAAGTATTTATATACACATAAGTCAAGTAGTTTTAATAATATTTCCTCCATTAACTATATGTTTTGTCAAATGCCATTAATTTAATTAGTATTTAATCTAAGACATTTCACTAAAGGCTATTCAGAAATGATTCAATTGTTTGCACTGACGAGGATAAAACCATAATGGACCTCTTTACTAACCCAGACAAATTGTATGGATAATAATTTCTTATTTATTCTAATTTAAAACATATATATTTTGATAACTTATAATAACAGGAATGTAATCCATTCAGCAGATTATTAAGATTGTTTGCACGCAACACAAATACACAAATAATATAATACATAATATTATAAATACTAATATATACACTTACAGCTGGCAAAGCGAAGAACGAAATCGCAAATACGCTGAAACACGAGGCTACGATCTTGCCGATCCACGTCTGAGGTACTGCGTCACCATAACCTATCGTCGTAACAGTGATCTAAAGATGACGAAAACAAATAAAAAGTTAATTTATTTTATGTTCATAAAGTATTATTGATATTTATATAGATAATTTATTAATTATTTAATGAAATTTAAAATCTTTTCGAAAAATGATTTAATTACTAGATATATCTTAAAAATCATATAATTTATATGAATTATTCATAACTTTAAAAGTTACATACATTTAGGTTTAGTGACTTGATACTTAAAATCAATATATTTTTATTAGAAACAAGAATTGGTTTTAAATTTATTTAATTTCAAGATATTGAACAGTCAGAAAGTGACTATAATCTCATACATTATTCTAACATATTATGAATGCTAGAACAATTTATTTTTATTATATAATAAATTTACAAAAAAATATAATTAATTATTTGGTGTCTTATAAAACTTAAATAGTTTCATTAAAAAACTCATACTTATATAAAAAAAATATATTCTTAGATTGACAAAAACCTAATGAAACTTGAAGAATATGTGTATGTTGGTTAGGTAGATACTTATTAAAAAAAATATTTTTCTCATTTATGGCATGACACATACCAGTGGTAAAAAGTTTTTTTTAATATTTAAACTTTGTCCATATAGTAAAATATATAGTGTGTACACTTTCAAATATGTACATTCTAAATACTATACATAATAAAATTGAGATTATTACTTAGTTATTTTTTATGACTATTATTTTAGACCAGAGAAAAATTCTAAAAACGTTAAATCGCCACTAAAAATGTGTATACAAACAGAAACTTACCACTCCCCACCAGAGTGCGTCGGCGTAACTGGAAAAATCATTTCTTGATTTTCCATCTTTACTGACCGCATCTTTTTCAGCGAGGTAAACAAAGTAGCTGCTAAATATTAAACCTAAAAATCCTATATACAATGTAGTGATGAGCTCCTGGAACACAATAATAATAATAATGATTTTAAAAAAATCCTCGCAATCAAAATAAATAGCGATCGCACTAGTGCTCTCGTTTGTATAATTGTACAACTAGCAAACGTTTCGAAAGTCAAGAGGGTGGAAACTCTGTCATGGTAGCGATTGAAAGTCAAAAAACTCAAACAAAACATGTTTTAATCGAGTCAAACCGAAAATTTGTGTTTCGAGATAGTTTCTCTTTACATGTCATTTACTAAATGTATATATACGTATACATTTATAATACAATAATAATTCACAATAATTATCTTCTATCAAATCGACTATAAGAAGAAGAAGAAGAAGAAGAAGAAGAACAACAACAACAACAACAATAACAATAGGCCGACCGAATCCCGCACCATCGTCAGTATATTATGATATAATATCATGTAGTTGTCAATTTTTCACACAGTTTTCCCTGTTCTCTCTGTCTATTATACACACAACAATATAATAAATATACCTATATACATATACAGCCGCAACCGATTCGCATAATGCTGCAGCTCGCGTGGTTCACATCAGAAAACATTTCGCTTTTGTTTGCCTTTAATTAAAGTTTTTTAATTAAAAACTTTCGGTTCCTAGCTATAACATTATAATTTGCAATAGAATGCCGCAGTCTCGATCTGCTTAGAAATTCTTTACGGACCTAGTAAATATATTATTATTCGATTCTCCTGAATATTATTAATATTATTTTGTGAGTTTTACCGTGTCTACAGACTATATTCTGACGTTTCCGCAAGTAACAACAACAACAACAACAACAATAATAACAATAATTAATAATACATTGATTTTCGATCGTTTTGCAAATATTGTTTAATTCAAATGTCCTCAAAACTCACTTGTCTATGAATAAATACAACTGAGCCGAGAAGCCGCCATGTACCACCTTGACGGTCCACATGGAGCATTCTCAATATTTGTAGAAACCGAATGCCTCTAATCGCTGATGTGGCAAACACCTGTCCATTGGAACCGATCGATAATACCACGATTGATGCCACGACAACGATTAAATCTGTGAAAAAAAAGTAGTTTTTTAATAATTTACAAAAATTTCAGTAGATACAATATAAATAATATGCATTTTAATAAACATCAAACATGGCCAGTTTAGTCTTAGCTTTGCTCGTAGAAGTGTTTAAACTGTTTAAAGTTAATTTTCTAAAAAACTATTTAATAAATTGTGAAATTATTCTAGTAATGTATTTTAAAAACAAATACATATTTAATATCATTTTTTCTTCAACTCCTCATACATGTTGTAGGTAAATACTAAACAACAACAAACTTAATAATTGTTAACGTCTGAATAATTCTTAGTGCATACCTATGTACATCAACTATATAATGAGATATATTATGTGTAAAGGTATGAAAGCTATATGAAGCTGAAAATTATGTATGTTTTTTTTTTCGTCATAATAAAGCATATTATAATTATAATATTAAGTCGCAGTATATATATATATATACTGTGCACATAATGCAAATATGCTGCACTTGTATTAACCATTGGTTAAATAATTACCAACATATGTAACCTATATATGTTGCTTTAGGTTAAATTCTATAAAACTCAATTAAAGGCAGACTGTGCATTATTTTTATTTTAACAATAAATTTCAAATTGTTTCATGTTTGAAATTATTACATAATAATACCATTATAAAGCTGCAGACTATACTGTACTAATATATGCGTTGACAGATATCGTTGATAACATTTAAATTAACGCTTGTTCGATGTACACAATAATGGACGACGGTCATACTACAATTTTTATTATATGAGCATGACACGAACGTCATAAACTGATCGTATTATACACTTATATAGGCTATTACTATATGCATTTATTATTTAAAAATATTTAGACGATTGTGTGACATATCATGATATGAGACCATGTAGAGATTTATACAGGGATAATGACTTTATTATATTATAACTAGATGTCTATAACTGTATAATATGTGCTAAGTTTATCGAATTCATACACACCCGCATATAGGTAATATAATCGAACAATCAGTGCCGTAGCCAGGAATTTTTTTCAGGTTTAATTATAATTTAAATGTTATTACTCTCACTCGTGCCTTGATATGTATATGTCTTATGGCTGGGGTCATTTTATAAATGTGTGCTATACGGAGAGCCCGAGAGCGTTATCACGTTGTCATAAACTATCATCTGCAAAAACTAAACCTGTTAGTTTTGGTTTAAGTTTTAAACCAGTTAGGTAAAAAAAAAAAAAAATACAAAAGTATTTTGGAATTGTTGTTAAATTATATTATTTACAATTTTCATAAGCAGTACATAAACTAGTTTTTACAATAAAATAATAATAATAAAAAAATATATATAAAATAATAAATAATTAAATAACTTAATAAAACAGTTTATTCACGTCAAATATAATTTTTAGTACACCGAATATAACATTATATGTTACGCCGTATATTTATTAAACGCAGCAGCAAACCAAACGTCGGAAAAACTTTTTTTGTCCGTTTCCAAAAAGATCCGCGTTTATTTTTAACGATTATTGGTGCCGCGTTATACGAATCGTCGGCCAAAATTTGTATTTCTATTTCAATAGGCACCTAATGGCACGCTTATCGAAATAATCGGCAATAAAACTGATCACCTCGCTGACGGACCGGTGACTTCAACGGAGCTCACCACATCCGACGGACCTTCGTTATGCGTATCATCATCAGAATGCTGTCGTAATGACGACGCGGAGGCCGGCGATTTAGCTTCTACGGCTAGCGCCGTATAATTTTGTAAAATCGATATTATTTGATGACTTTTACGTGTCATTATATTATAAACTACTATAATATTATAATAATATAATGCAATATGATAATTTTTATTTGTCAAGAGTGCGAGGCAGTAATAATTTTTGAGGACCACACCATAGGCAATTTTCTAGAATCGTTTTGAGAAAACCATTATATTGGAAGGCGTTAGATATTGATTGAGTCGATTACAGGATGATACCTTCGAGTGTTAATGTGCATATTGCGTAAAAGTGTGTGCGTTAAATAGATAATTATTATTTATTAGTATGGATAACTCGACCGCATAACTGAACCGACACACAATAATGAACTTTGCACACAAACAGTTCTTATCTTTCGCTAAAAATGTAGTCTTGTGTCAGTAAATCTAGTTGTATTCTTTGTTATAATACGACGTATAAAAATGACATAGACTTTTCCATGTTTTATAATTAGTTTTTTGAATTTCACATTATATCATATTATTATATTTATACAAACTTAAAATGTATGCAGATTATTTAAAAAAAAATGTAAAAACATTATTTTGGAAAGAAAAAAAAATTGGTCGATACTTATATCAAATTTCTCTCTAAAAAAAATTGTATTAATTGTATTAATTATGAGTTCACTGCAATAGTAAGTTTTACATGGTTCTAATATTGTACTAATATAATTAGAGATGTTTAAATATTGGGGAATTATTAGTTATTGAAAGTTACAATTTGTAATAGGTTAAAAATTATAAATTATTATAATAATCTGATTTTAAAATAACACAAATCATCATACGATCAAATTAAAAATAATAAAGCTTAAGATACGATTGTATGTATTTGCGATTTATCACAAATATATCAAAATAAGTACGTTAAAACCTATTTTCCATAATACTTTAATTTTAATTTCTCTTGAAACATCTTTTACATCGCCTATTTAGAATTATTTTAGTTCTGTTATTATTATACTAAAATGATTTACAGTAGTCATGTTTTTTCCTCCTTAAGTCATGACAGTCACGTTGCATTGCATTCGAATAAATGATAAATTGATAATATTAGGTGTACGAACTTTAGGATACGATCAATTACGTTCGATTGTTAATTATGTTAAGTCGTGTTTGTTATTTATTTGTCTAAGTATAACATCGTGTTCAAAATGCAAGGTGTCAATTACGCGAAATGAGACCAGTATTCAATGTGATACTTCTAAGCATACATTACATATGCTCATACGCAACGTCGCAACGTTCGAACATGAGCGCGTCATCTTTAAATTTTAATAAATCAATGGAAGTGGTATTTTACTATGAAAATTTTACCAAAAAACTTAAGTAAGACAGAGAAAAAGTAAACCTATCAAAAATTCAAAACTATATAGGTATTATATAACAAATAAAATGTATAACAGCGATGCAAATATTTACGAATATATGAACAGTGATTTACATACTAAAGCTACCACTAGATTAAATGAACTAATTAAAAATCAGATAAATTCTAATGAAACCCTTTTAATTCTAGTAAACCGGATATAAAAAAAGTTTAAAATAAAAAGACGGGATAATACCAAATCTAGAAAATATATATACTAATGAAAGTTCAACAGCTTACAACAAGGAGTTATTTTGGTAGATTTGATAAAAAGCAAAAGTACTTCGTTATCGATATACTTAAACAAGAAATGGCAGTATTTTTTGAAAAAAAAAATAAAATTGCTAATAATAAGTACCGATGATCTAAATTTTTTATAAAATCTATCTATACATCACTTTATATTAATATATTAGCCAACCATTGTCTTGTTAAAAAAATAATAATAAGTATAATTTATATACACATTTTTCTTTTTAAACAATCCGGAGTCTTTATAAATACAATGCATAATGTGTATGTATTTGATAATCAATAAATAATACATAATAGAATATAAATATATTATATGTATACATGAACATATTTGGAGTTATACCCCCATTAAGATAGCTCTTTTCCTTAGCCTAAGTCTCTTAAGTTAAGTTGTACGGCTTCGAGCGTTTTAGTCACCTAATATCTTACGAATTGTCGAGAAGTTTTTTTAGCTGTTGCGTTTGTGTGCAGCTCTAGTTTTTTTTCATGTTATTGGTAATTTTTTGATTTTATCTATGGGTGACATCTTCAAATCTCGGTAGATGAATTTCTATACTTTATTTTTGACGAATCGATATGTTGTGGTACGATTTTAACAACTTCAATTTTTATATTGGATTTGCTGGCATTACTCCAAAATAATTTTGGTTTAAGTCCAGATCGGCTTGATGATAGTTAAACAAAGAAAAAGTTTCTAGTATAGAATTTCTTTCAATTAGACGGTATAACTTTTCTTTGATTTGTATTATTTTTTTCTGGCGGACATTGTGTTTCTAATTTATCTGAGAATCATGGGCATACTTAAATATTTAGTTGAATATTTTCGTGAGATTTTTTGTGGTCTCACAAGGCCACAACAATTGTATATTTTCTGTTTTCGGTGGGTATAGTATAATTCACGTCCACCGACTTACTACTTTAATCGTGATTATCCAACGACTTGTCCATTTAAAGATACGGTTGATTGAGGTATAACACAAACATGAATATAAGCACTAGAATAGGTTTATTAGGATTTTTTTGGTTTATTCTCGCAATTTATATTTTTATAATATTCAATTATCATCATATTTCCATATTTACGAGAATATGGAAGAATATTTCAACCTCGTATTTAACAAAAATGATCTATTTTTTGTCCATTATTATATTATTCCTACAATTTAGATAAATATGAAAATGATCTTGGAAAGAAAACTTAATTTAAGTAGGATTATTTTTATTTTTTGAATTGATATAAATAAGTATACTTAGTAATAATTTTTCCTACAACTAAATCAAACAATTACATATAATGGTTTATAGAAAGATATTCAATAAAGATTAGTCATTAAATATTACAAAATCTTAATAAAGTTAAGAATTTTTAATAGAAATATTGACGCATTTTGCATAATATTAATTATATCATTAATAATTGTTTTTGATTTAATTTTTTAAAACTAGATTCACCTAACTTAAATAACAAATAATTTAAAATTTCAAACTATATTATATTCAAGACTATAAAATGTATAAATTAATTTGATAAAATAATCACTCTTATTATTAAATACAATTAACTGATTTAAACATTTGTTTTATGTTTAGTTTATAAATTAATTGTAAAAAAAGAAATTTAAACTTCATAGTTTAACAACACCACCTAAAATTGATATTACATTGTTTAAAAAAACCATCTTACGCAGAGATAGAGCCAAATAATAACAAAGGATCACTTATATATAGACTAATTAATTAAGAATTATATTGTAATAAATATTTTAATTTAATAAGCGAATATGGCTTTATTAGTCTCATTAATTATTTAACTGGATCAAAAGAAACATAAGGATAGTTTTTAGAGCATGTACTTTTAAAATATATTAAGTTAACAAAATATGTGAAAGCATTTGTTACTCATACCTTTTTAAAAGTAAATTTTTTGATCGTCACAAATATATTAAATAATATAAACAACCTTATCTTCAATAGAAACATCTATTAAATTTAAAAATTGTAAAACTAGTTGATCGTGCAAAATTATGATTTTCATTAAAAAATCTACGGTTGGTTATCAATAATAAGTGATTCTAATGTAAATATCTTGCAACAAAAAAATGTATAGATATTTTTTTAAGAAGGAGAAAATAACTGTATTTCAGAAAAAAAATCATCAAATGCCCAAAATACTAAGCCCTGAATAATAACTATATTTAATCGTTTATTGAAAATTGGAATAACGCGATAAAATAAGCTGAAAATCAATATTACAAATTTGAATTTGAAAAAGCCGAAAATAGTTCTAAACAAAATTGTCAAGTTTTTAAAAATAGAGACACACTATTTTACAACTAATTACTTAATTCATAATATTAATGTGCAATTGTTATTATTTGGATCTAGCAAAAGCATTTGATACCATAGATTATGAAATATTACTATATATAGAATTTCAACAAACTTGACGTTAAAAGATTCGTTTATAATTTATCAAGTTCATGTTTAACACATTGAAAATAATAAACGTTCTAATTAACAATAAATTAAGTAAAGAAACTTCAATAATAGGTATACGGTGTTCCTCAAATCTCAAGTGACTACTCCATCACACATACTCTTTAATATACAAACAAACCAAATAAACGATTTAAATACAAACGGTAAATTCGTTTGCTATACGAATAGTACTTTTTGCTGAAGGTCAGTTTTAGGATGAGCTATTTGCTAGTGTATAGACCGACTTAGGAAAAATCCAATAACGGCTATGTGAAAATAATTTGTTCCTTAACTTAATAAAATCTTAAATTGTATCACAGTATGAAATTAATTTTAAACAATTGAATATAACAGTGTTATGTACACGGGGATGTGTGTTTTAATAAAAAAATATGTACATTCAGTGGCGATACCAGGATTTATTTTCTGGGGAACAAATTTGAAAAAAATGTATTTCGTCAAGAGTTTGGTGATAGGTTGAAATAAAAATTAAGTTAGGTTTATGAGTGAAGCCGGAAGCATACTACTAGTGTCTCAGATTTAATTTAATAGGTAAATTGCATCCAGATTAGAAAATGTTAGAAATAGGTCGTATATAGCCTACTTGCGTCTTAGTATAAATTTTTTTTTTAAAGTCTAGTTGCTTTTAATATACCTGGTGGATGCTGGTTAACATGCATCCTTAAATTGTTTACATTACAAATTAAATTGTGTAACTTTCGTATAGTGCATATTGGAAAATAATTTAGGCTCACTTCAAATATTTAAATATACTTTACTTGTAACTCACAAGTCATAGTCTAATAATCATTAGACTATACACTACTCTAATAATAATCTAAACCACGCCGTAACTGTTATTTATATAAACAGTTGAGCAAAACGTAAGTACATCATGCTACAAGAGTAAAATATAGGCATATGCATAACAAATGTATAAGATTGTTGTGTTACTAATTGTTTTATTAATTCGATTTTAGATCTTTATTAATTGTAGTTTTATATAGATTTTTATTGTATTATTATATTAATTGTTAAGACGATTTTCTATAAAATATTAATACTGTATTATATCATGTATAAATATAGAAAAAAATATTTACTTATTTGTATTGATATTTTAGTTACGTGTATGAAAAAAAAGTATTACATTGTAATTATTTATAATAATTATTGTATTAACTTTTTACTGAATTTGTATTTCAAATCATGAGCCCTCACACGAACATGTTCAGTGGAGTCCATTATTCTATTGAAGAATAAATAAGCGTTTAAATGGCTATACGTTCACATCATATTTTTAAAGTCATATAATTAAATACAAATGTTATTACGATTTGAGAAATACAATAGGTAATTGGAATGCAAGCGCTTGCGGTTATTGAAGCGATAATCATTTAACAAATTCCCGATGATACAGTCATATTCACTATAGATACTTCGTGTAATATTATGCGAACGCATGTGTTCAGAGTTATATAAGTCGTAAGTACTCATAGTTTGATTTATATCTGTGTATAACATAATTTACGAAAATAGTTTATTTTAAGTGTAAATAACTAACATCCATATCATAATAATAATATGATACGGTATGTGAAGACCCAATTTTGTTTTTACCTGGAAAAATAATATTGGTCTAACTAAACGTTCAACAACATGTCAAGGTATTTCGAGTGTTATGTGATAAATCTTTTTAACCATAAGTATATAATTATACATTGCGTATGTAGTACTCCATAGAATATTAGAATGTTTTCTTACCGATGATGCATATGGGTTTCCGGACGAAACGGAACCTGCCGAAAGTGCCCATGTACTTGGATCTGCAGCCGGCCGACCATAATCGTATCATATACTCGACGCCGAAGAACACGACTAGGCAAATTTCCTGCATAACACAACGTAATTTGACAATTATTATTTATTTATTTACATAGGTGAAAATGGTGATAATGCAACCATTGTATATTGTATAATTGCATGGTATATCTTATAATAGTTGTACAAATATAATATTTATGTATTTGTAATAAAGGTAATTCAGGTACACAATAAATAGTATCTTGAAAATTGAAATTTATTGCCCTAATGCATGAAAGATAATTTGATGGTTATTATTCCCAAACATAATATACAATAATTAGATAGTTCAATATTAATATAGAATGTTAAGTGTGGTTCTTGTCTTTTAAATGTACCGCAGGATAGCACAATTTTTAATTTGTGCTATTCAGTGCTGTTAATGTTGAATGTATCGAAAAAGTTAAAACTGTTACATTATATAATTTTTACTATAATAAGGTATACAAAAAACTTAAGTATACAATAATTAAAAAAAAGTCATACATTTTTCTATACCATAGGTTGGTTTTTATTTTTTGTAAATTTTCATGTAAAGTAAAACAATGTAGTGAAAATAATGTGTCTGGATTTTGCGTCGTTGGAATTATCGATCCCATCAGGGTAATACCGTTCTAATTATAATAATATGCTGTTTTTTAATTTTATTTTTATACTATAAATATATATGATGTTTATACATAAAAACAAAAACGCGTTTTCTGATTAATTATCACTGTCGTTTAATATATTTATTTTGAATTATAAAACCTTGAAAACTATTTCTTAAACCATAATATTAGGTGTCCATATTAAAATAATTAGAACAGTATAATAATTGTTATTTATTATAGTTGTAACCTAAAATTTTTGAGCTCGGTGAACTACCACGAATGCTTGAGCGGTTAAAATTAACGATAACACTGCGTGTTTATTTATGACGAATTCAGATAATTGTCTATGTTATTACAACTCATTCGAGACCTATCTTATATCACCAAAGTTTACGATATAGCTGTTGGTATCACTACAGTAATAATAAATAATGTGAACTTTAAAACATGTGGTTGTCTCACTCGACTGTATAAATGTAGTAGGTACACAAATAAATTACCTTGGCACACATTATTGTAAAATATATTAAATATAATTTTGTCGTAAGAGTCATACATTTTTAATAAAAGGTTATTTTCGATCATTATTTTAATACAAGTACGTATGATAACCGAACAATTTTTTTCTCGTGGATCAGTTTCACCGTTATGAATTCCGCACATAATTATAAAATACAACACAATAATATACGTCAATCGAGATATTGAATGTCTAATGGCATGCAACAATACAAGTTGAGAATAATATATTTTTTTTTACATTTCAATAGTATTAAAAATACATATTTTTAACTCATCAATCGATGATGTGTGCGCTGTTAAATATTAATTATCGTCCGGTTACGATTGTAAAATATTTTCGTATTAAAGTTTTTTAGATAATTGAGTTTTGAAAATACATAATATTATTTTATATATAAGTATTTGTTTGATATATTTTGTATGTAATTCTGTCATACACTGGCTATTTTAACTGCAATACTTTAATATAATAATGGACTTACGTACGTTTGACATTAAACCTATATATTATACAAAGCACAAACTGAATATAATTTAATGTACTTGCTTCTCAAAGTTTAAAAAAGAAAGTTGTCATCGTATTTTTTGTGTTGATATCTAAACGTTGACTTATACACAAGTGTACACTTGATATAAACTTGAATACATTTAAAACAAATATATTAAAAAACATATTTAATATATAATAAAAAAAATTTTAAAATACCAACAAAACTCTCCTAGTACACTTTTATGTTGTATTCGTGTGTTGACTTTAGTTTTTTTTCATTACAAAACTATTTATGCATTGTTTAAAAATATGTATTTACCCGCAAAAAAATCTTTTTTAAAGAAATCTGGTCCAAAACATTTCTCATTTGATAAGTATTTAAAATGTATTTTTATAATTATTGGAGACTATATTTAAAAAGTTTTTAATTGAAGTGTTTTATTTCAAATATACAAGTGCGATGACATGTGTATAATATGACATATGTGTGTGTGTGTACAATATTGTAAGAATTGTGTGTCGTTGATCGTTAAGTACTAAATAATTTTCGAGCTGTTTGTATATTATATTATTGTGCTATTATCGTCAGCATATGATCATCAAAATATGCAAGTACCTACACGAAAGGCTTCTTTCAAACGCCAGTGAACCGTAAACCAATTTCTAGGCCATATGAATAACATTAAAGGCCACATACCATTATATATATTTACAACCAACGACACAAATAATATTTTCACGTGTTAGGTATATTTTTATTGTATTAAATTATTAATATTATATAAAGTATTTGAACTATTTTCTGGATATCTAACATCGAACGTTGAACGTTATGTTATATATATTACTTTTTTTTTCAAAATGTCAACTTTGTCAACTTGGTAGGTACATACAACTAACTATACAATTGTTGTACGCTGACGACGGATTATATTTTTTTCTATTGTCAAACTATTGTTAATGGTAACCTGCTATAGATTTAATTTATCCAAAATATGGTTAGTTTTTATATTAATTTCCTTTTACTCAGATATCGCATTGATTTCATAATAAACTATAAGTCGTAATACTGCAGTACTATAATATTATTTACGAACAAGATACTTTTGTACCTATATTTATACCTAAATGGCTTAAAAATGCATTCTTAATACAATTTTAATTTCTCAACTAGATATAAATGCATCATAATAATTACCACATATAAATAAATAATTGTTTGATATATTATTTGAATACTTTTTATTTTATACACTAAAGAAAATATTGTTTCAGTGATTTTATTTATAAAAAATATATATTCTTAATGTTTTATACGAATTACTAGAGGTGAAAAAATATATACTATAAAAGTAAAAAATCCAAACTGAGGTGTAAAAAAAATGCAATAATATAAACGATAGTACGATATAAACAAATATGTTTACATAAAAAATGTAAGTAGTAGATACCTATATTTAATATGCTAAAATTTAATATTTAATATAAATATAAGTATCCTTCTAAGTAAAATACAATTTATTTTGAGGTTAACCATTTATAATGGTATTATTTATGTGAATCATATATTTATATGCATATTGTTTATGTATTATACATTTATAACTTACATCAATATCTTATAACGATATTATTATGATATCTACTAATAATTGATTATCACGTGGTCGTGTGGCTTTTCCATTTATCGTTATTTTTGTATAAACCATAGAGTATAGATATTACTATTAATAATAACCTACCACGATAAAAATATATTAATTGAATAGGTATTATAACGATTCCATAAGTTTGAATATCACATTGAATAAAAGTTGTCATAATTTATTAATTAATAGCAATTTGTAGTTCGATTACAAATTATTTACAGTTTAATTCAGTTTAAATATTATATACTTATGTATTATGTCTTTATATTGTATCGGAAATGTTGACAATTCTTAATAAAGGAAGGAAATGATGTCATTTATTAGTACAGTAGGTACATGTTATCATTTCCTAATGAAATCAAGCAACGATACACATAACACAGTAATATTAAATATTTAGAAAAAGGAGGTAAATTATTAAAATATTATATAAAAAACATTGTTTAACACTTTAAAATATTTTAATTCAATTTTTGTATTTTAAGTATTACTTTCTTTTTACATAATTTATTCTAATAAGTAATTAATCATAAACTATTTTTTTATATTTTTTTTCATCAACTTTAATAATGAAATAATAATTTATTTTTATTTTTTCATGATAAGCTCCCGTGATATTTACTATTACAAATTCTAGCTCGTGTGTAACTGCAGTTCCACTCTAAATATCATGTTATTTTCTATTAGATGTTTTAATCATTTTTTGAGCTTATTTTTTAAGATTTTTTGCTGATGATTGGACGTGTATTAAGTATATTTTATTTTCGTCGACTGACTAAGCAAAAGTGTTAATTATAGTTATTATGAAATTTTAAATTATTTCTTTTTTTTTTATCAAGTTCTAAGTCACTAGTACACGGTTAGTTTTTTTCGGCTTTATAGTATTTTTTTGATTTTAAAATATATTCAATATTTTCACCAGATTACAACTAAATTGATGTTACACATAATGAGGTAAATAATCGAACATCGTCTCACAAGAGGTCGACTAATACCAATATTTAAATTATATTTCTATCTATTTTTTGTATTTAAACGAATTTAATGGAACGTGTTGTCGATAATAAGTAATGTAATACATAAATGTAATAATAATAAACATGAAGGAGAGGGAGGTTAAAGGTAAAAAAATTCTAAAAGTAAATTTTATGAAATAAAAAAACAAAACAAACAAAAAATTGTTTTTCATTTGCGATAAAATTTTTAAAATATTTCAATTATTTTTAAGCTATATTTATAAGCATGGGGAAACATTTTTTTTTCTAGAATTATCTATTAAAAATTATTTACTAAATAAAAGTGCTTAAATATATACTACAAAGCCCCTCATAAGTTGTTAATTTAACAGCTATTACCTAAATATTGAAAATCTTATATAATCATAACATTTTCTTATAAGTGTTTAAAGTCAGAATTTCAAAAATTCATAGAAATCGAGAGACTTAGCAAATTATTTTGTAGTTAGAAATTTATTAAAATGTTATTTTCATGCCTAAGATTTTAAAATTTAATACAAGATTCATACTGAAATCATCAAATATGAAAAATATATAAAGAAAATTATTTTTTTATAGACATATTAAGTTCAAATTATTTGGATGAAATTACTTATTTAACAATAAATAACGGTGTTAATTGTTTTTTTATAATTTAAAAATATTCGTGGAAACTATTGCGCATATAATGCTATAAGATATGTAATATGAATTTCATTATACGTAATAATATTTTTTTGATATTATCTATTTATATTATGAAAAACTATTTGTTCTGATTTACAGGTATTTACAGAAAGATGTTATTCAAATTTGAATTATATTAATTGATATAATAATGTAAAAATATGAGTTACTATAATAATTAAAAACTAATAAGTAATAATATAATAACTACTATATTTTCAGAAAAAAATATATTAGCCTACTTTATTATTAAAATTAATATAAATAATCTCAATAGCTATGTATATCAAGAAAACATATCATGAATATGAAATATACTTAGTGATATAGATTGATAGACCGTCTTGGGTCAGAATTGTTTTTTTATACAATGATATATCATTGAATTTAAATTTAGCACACCCATAATAATGATCCACTCGATATCTAGTATACAGCAGAGTAGTATTCAATTGATTACCTTTTTTTTACAAAAAATATAGTTAAAATTATTTTCATAGAAAAATTATTTTTTGAGAATCGACTGTTAAAAAGAAATCATATTATACATATGATATGTGGCTTGATTTCATAATTATTATTTCAGTTAATAATAAATTATCTTTAATACAAAATTTTATTGACATTATACTTTGAAATTCTCAAAAGATGCACGTAAATTTTTTAAGTATTTATTGATTATAATGGTCTAAATTTCAATGTTATAACTTATAACTTATAACTGGGAAAGTAAGAATCAAAATTATTGTTTTTCCAACAGAAATATTATGGCAATATTTTTGAAAAATATTCAATAACAAAATATTTAGTTATATAAATAAATTTAATTTGGTGTAAATATCTCGTATCTTATATTGTTATCATTATTGCAAGCGAACATTTGTATAATAAATGTTTGTAATATAATTCTGTTTTTCTGTTTTGTGGAATTTGAAAAAAAAATAATTATTTGTGGAAACAAAATAATTTGCATACAAATGTTATAATATCATCAAATATGAATATTTCTACAAGTAGAATACAGGGGTTTGGTTAGGTTACACGAATAACAATTTGTGCATACATAATTGAGCGAAAAGTACTTCGCAAAATCGTTTTCAGAACGACTGTATTTCAAATCACTGCAGTAGAACCTTATTCATTAAAAACATACTTTTTTTCAAAAAACATATTCATATAAAATATTTATTACTTAAAATTTTTATTTTATCTTATTTTATATTTGAGTCATGTATCAAATTAATTGTTACATTTATTTTATACTTGAAAAATTCATTCGTAGGGTGGTTCTTTTGTTTGGAATTTTTATAAATAAAATTATTTTTGTAGGTTAAAAAAATAAAATTAATAAATGCAAACAAAATGTGTTTAAATAGGCAGAACTTGTCGCGAACGACTTACCCTTTTGGAACACAATTGCGTACATCTGATATTTAATAAAGAAATCACTTAAATTATATGAATTTATGTGTACTAAATAAGTTTCAACGTTGTTAAATTTATTAGGAATATTAAGTTACATACAACTTTTAAGAATATTGTTCAATTTTAAATGTAATTCACATTTAACCATCATAAAATTTAGATACTGTTTAACTTATTATGCTATACTATTATATGGTTCAACTTAATCAACTAAGATTGATAAATTATTTTTATCCTGTTTTTTAAAAACTATTATTATGTGTTGATCATAAACTTTTGGATAATATATCGATATAGAATATGACTTATTTTCAACTTTTCGGATAAATGTTGAATATCTCTCAATACACGGAAATACTGTATTACATATGTTATAAATTAGGTATAATTGTTTAAAATTAAATGAGATAAATTTGACTTAATATAGATAAACAAAAATATAGATTATATGTAAATTACAAAATCTAAGGTAGTTAAAAAATTGGTTCGTAATATACATACAATTTGATTAAAATTTTTAAAGAGATAAATGTAATTTTTATTAACATAAAATTAATTTGATTGTTGTAATATGAAATTATGCAAACAATATTATTCAAACATCGAAATTTATTAATTATGTATATTAATATACATAAATCGATTCTTTGTCAAAATTAATAATACACTAATAATATGTATGACCTATTGTGTTAACCTATATAATATGAAAAGCTATCGATATATTATTACATGAGTATTTTATAGAGTTTGAATATTTAGCGATAAAATGCATAACCTACATATTATTTTGTATTATATTTTTATTATTAGAAAGTTATTATCATAATTAGTACTATTTACGTTTAATAAAAACACGAGCTTTATTTTTTTTTACGTATTTATAAAATTAAAACTTGGACGTAATATTTACTTAACATGGATATTGTACTAGTTCCATAAGTCCAGTGTTTGATTTAGCGGACGCCTTAGTAGTATAGTACCTCTTTTTCTAGGCTTGCGTTGGCTTTCTTTGTTTGGTAAGATATTATGTATATTATTTAATAACATTTTTGTGTCTATTAAGAGTGTGTGAAATAATGATGGTTGTAGCACCCTATTAAAATGATCTTTTATTTTATACTGCATAAGTCAACCTAGTTCATGTTGGATACATTTTAAACAAAATAATATTGTGTGAGTACTAGTTTTTATGTTAAATATTTTTAATCGAAAATATTTTCAATATACGCGTAGGAGTGTATAAGTGGCCGCATTAATCGGTTATCGATAAATAGCTGTGTTTAGTAAGGCAACGTGTATTTAAGTGGAGGAGTTAAAACATATTTTTTAGATCCACATTAGCTCTACAATTTATTTATACTTAGTATGTGTAACGATTATTTTACTGAAAGTATTAACTGAGCATAATAATACTATAACATATTTTATTTGCTATACATAGTACAAGAAAAGTTTTAAAAACGATAACAAAAGCTCCATGATTTGTAAGAAACCTTAACATACACAAAGACCTCAAAATTCCATACCTCCAAGTTCACATAAAACACTTGACTGTATGCTTCTTTAAATGCATCCACAAATCAAAAGGCTCAATGCACTACCACGTCAACATAGGACCAGCTCCACAATGCTGCCTATAACGTGGACGCCCGCATGACCTAATTGCTCAAGAAACTTTCTAATTTAATCTTAAGTCTCTAACTATTAGTTACTATCATTTAACTTAAATTTTTAACTTAATTCAGCTATCGCACTTAACAAACCAAAATATGTATTATTATTTCTAATATCTCTAGGTGTAGATAGCGCAAGCTAGGAATATCTTACTGTAATAATAATAATAATAAAAAAAATTGTCTTCTACATACCAAATGCACAGCATTAACTATTGGCTATTGGTATCAAAAGTACGTTAAATCCGATACGTCTTATACATTTATAATTTATTTATTATGTATTTATCATTATATGCTTAATGCTCATATTCACTCGTATGTTATACAAATCGCTCCCCCCAAAAAAAACATTCGAACTGTCTACTTTTTTTCTAAACCCTGTACGCAATTATCCTTACTTATGACTTATGACCTATAAATTATATTCTCCATGCACGATAAACGTTTAATATAATATATTATCATTAGTTCACACTATAGAAGTGTAGACTATGCAGTGGCGAGGTTAATGTGCGCGTGACATATTATATTTTGTATTTTCACAAATTGTTCACGTACCAACCCAAGTTGTTCAATATTAATCGAAGCTGAATTTAAATTGCAAGTGTTTAAAATTAAAATAAATACATATTATATTTTACACTAAGCTTTTTGCATACTATGTTAAAAAATGTATGTATCATAATCTTTGTGTGTATAATATGCAAACGTGGCCCCCGCACGAATTATTCAATGGAAATAAACGATAATTCCTAAACACGAATTGAAGTGGTATAAATTATTTTAGTACGCATACCTACGAAACTTGATCGTTATTGGAAGGCGCAATTGAATTATTTCAATAATCTTATTGGTGTTCGTTATATTTAATTTTATGAAACCCGTTCACATGTATTTATATACGAGACGACAAAGCGTTGGAAACGTTTTCGTATGTATTATAGGTGAGTGTGTGAGTGTGTGCGAGAGAGAGAAAGAGACACGTATACGGAAAGATTATCATTATTCATAATATTACCTGAAGACGGCCGCGGAGCGACGACACGGTTCGAGGCATTCGTCGGTCGTACATTATCTCTCCAAGACTTTTATACTCACTTTAAAAAGAATGAAAGATAAAAAAACACATGAAAAATGTGAGGAAATATCTACGTTCATAAATCAAAACTGAAAAAAACTTCCACTAGTGTATAGTTCGCATAATTTGCAATGTGGTTTTATGTGTGAGTATATGCACGGGTTGTTCATGCATGATTTCCGCATACGAAAGCTAACGCGATCCTGCTTTTACCAGTGAACCTATCGAGTTCTTCCATATGCATACTGCCATAGTATAAATTTATATGCATATATAAACCGGGTGACTCGACGACCGCGTTCACCTTCTATTTTGTCTTTTAATTACGCATTTATTCAAATTTAAATTTTCGGAATTTTTAAACACGTTTAAATAGATTTTTTGTTTTTACATTTTTTGATTTAGCCTAAATCGAAATCCAAACGAGCATGATGGAGACTGAGTTTTTGATATATAATACTTAGGTCAGTATTTCACGAAAAAATATGCTTAGAATGTATAGAGATTTGGTTGTATATAAAACATACAATATATTATGCAATATTTAGTAAAGCACTTATAACTTATAAAGTTATAACTAAGACAGTTTTTGTGAATTTCAAACATAAAAATTCGAATAAATACATAATAAAACGATAAAACGGGAATGATCACGTTTGGTGATTTAACCAGTATAAAGGTAGATGCGTACAAACTGCTCGGAAACCCTTCTGACAGATGTAACAATTTCTCACATGTCTTTTTTTTCAGCTCCTATTCGTAAGTCAGTGCGTTTTGTTTTGGTATTGTGAGTGTACGGCCGCTACTATTATTTTAAATAGCGAACGATGTATAATTTTTATCTCTTGGCTAGTTATATATATCCACGTCAACAATGCTTATTAGTAGACGCGTCGATTTTGACTTCAAACCGTTGTAGTAATGTTGCTGGTAAATCTGTTAAATAAATTCAGTCGCACTTAAACTAAACGGCCACGTGAGTTAAAACTGGAAGATTACAACTAATCAGAATAAACGCATTCAATTGAATTTCATGCTCAATTGCAACGTCTTTCCTTCTCTTTGATTAAATAAAAACTCTATATACTCGAACCCATCACCAAAGTACTTAATAGGTGTGACATTTGAAAAAAAAGATCAACAAAACTAAATCGAAAGCAAGTCAACATTATTTATATTCACCTTCTCCTTCTTCATAACATCTTAAAATGTTTATTAGCCTAAATCTAGCGAAGAACCAACGTTTCACAGCCATCTCTATAATATAATTATATTTATTTACTGTAAATGATGAAGTCACAAAGCCCCATTTAAAAATTCCAATCTAAGCTAATCTAACAATTCCTGAAAATAATATCCTTCGTTGTCTTAAACGAAATTGCCCAGAGATTTATTAAGTAAAAAAAAACAAAAAAAAAAAAATAAATAAAAATACCGAGGAACTGTTGATGAATTGTTATTTTTCTGTCTCGATCCGTTTATATTTATTAACAGTTGTTATAAGACTTTGAATAAATTGTTATAAACTTTTAAAGAGCACGAGTGTACAATTATCTTAATAGCTTTTGTTACCTATTACAATTCTATTTTAATTTGTTTGAATGTTTGACATATTAAATAAAAATGTAAATCATTCTAAGAATATATAGTAACCATAATAATAGAATTTACGTATATTTCGAATTACAGATTTATTAGGTTGAATAAATGCGCATTAATAATAAACATTATTATAAATTATGTATTGATTGTACATGCAATTTTAACTAGTTGAAAAATATAAATTTTCTTTTTGAAAATCGTAAAAAAATGTACGCAAATCCTCAAACTATAACTATTTTATTATTCTATGTAAATATTCATAATTTATTGATAATCGATTTGAAATAAAATATTTTAGAAGCATACTTATGTGTTCAACGTGCCGAATGAAAAAAATTGTGTTTTATACAAAAAAATCCAATAATTATTCTCGAGTGATTCGAATGCATGGTGTGTACAAACGGTTCTAAGTGGCGAATAAAAGCTCTCAAAAGTGCACAGCAATAACACAAATAAATCACTTATATGAGAACTGGGAATAACACAATGTATTTTCTTTATGATGGTAGTTATATATATATATATATCTCCAGAGAAAAGTAATTTTGCACTGTAATGTATCTTAATGCCTTAATAGACATTTTATACGAATGGAAAAATCTAGAAAGTAGTATTTTAGTTATTGCCTACGTGCTATGTCTCACATACAATAAACTATAAACCATGTTACAATAATTTTATTTATTATCATTTTCTATACCTTTAATAGTGTTTAAAAAAATGTTTTTTTGATTATGTTCAATATATCAATATACAACATAGTCCTTCTACAGTTTTCAGTTTAATATATACTTAATACCTATATTATATTATATTCTATATTACCATAATATAAAATAATTTAAACAAATATATTTACACCTAATATTATATTATTATATGTTAGTATATAATAGTATTTATGATATTTATACAATTTGTTTTAAAGAACATTTTAAAGATTATTATATTGAACTTAAACAAATATTATATCTGTAGATTGTAGGATGCATATATACAGGGCCGGATCTAGAAATGGGGTGGGGTGAACCGGGGAATTTGCACCGGAAGTGTGGTACGGGGGATGCCAAATTACCTGATAGTGATTTTTGTTAACCCCCTTTTTTTAGAGAGAGTAACTGGTATATATGTATAACAGTGGCATAATAGAGGGGGACTGATTTATGATAGGGAGCTAATTTTGTACTTTGCCTCCGGTAAAAAATATATTAGACCCGGCACATATATACCACTAGGTAGTATTATAGACAATCGAATTTGTTTTTATAAATTAAACGATGACATGATAATTGCATAATAGTAATTTAAAACGTTACTAACGCCCCAAGCTTGCCTCAACTGTTTTGTTAAATTACTTTGAACCTATGACAGTGAAAAGAGCTTTTAAAAGTCTACGACATGACATATAACGGAATCTAAGTTTTTTAGAAGCCAACGTTAAAAACGAATTCACCGGTATAACTTAATTGCATCTAAAAAAAAAGCAATCATAAAGTCTTCAGAAACGCCCTTTCCTGTGTCTGTCATGTCGAAACGACATAACCTTTTATACGTTTTTTTTAGCTTTATGACATATAATGTTGTCCATTTTTTTCCCAGAAAGATCCGTCAAGTATAAAAATACACATGTTTAAATTCTAGTTGTTCTAGTGTTTTTGAAAAAACGGTTCATTTTATTTGGCTAAGCATTAAATATATGTAATATAAATACAGTACACATACTAATATATATATAATATATGTAATATAATGTATATATGTAATTTCGTACAGTTTGTTTTATTTTAAATATGTATATAATCAAAATAACAACAAATTCAAAGAGGAGAGTAAAAAATGAGTTTAATATCCAGGAATTTTACTGAGAAAACGAAGTAAAATGTTATCATCTTAAAATTAACTAATAATAGAGCGTGTTTTTACACGTATTAATGTATTATTCGTATCGTTATTATAAATATTTAAAATTGATGGATCACCGATTTAAATTTTAGTTGACATTCGACTTTTTCATAAAATAATTTTGATAAAACGAACCTATATAGAATCATAATATACTCGGCTTAAAACGGTACGCTTAGGTAAATTAATATCACGTAATTGACATTTATACACAATATTGACATAACATATCATACGTGACTTGTGCAGCGGTGGGAGCTTATAGAATTCATATATTATAACATAAATAATTGTCTACCAGGCAAACATTATTTTTTTTCTTGAAAAGCATTTTTATAATACGCATTGAAAAATATATTAAAAATTAATTATTGTAAGACAAAATAAGTTAAAATATATTGGTCTATGATATTTTGTGTAAATGTATATTTTATACATATTATTTAATATATATTATTATAGACGGTCATAATTATAAAAAAAATTAAATGTTTGGAGGTTCTTGAAAATCTTAGTTATGTTTAGCTGTATATTTTATTAAAATGTATTTTGTAGTTAAGAAATGTAAATCCTAAAATATAAATAAAACAAAATATGATGTTATGTTTCGAATAATATTTCAAATATTTTTTATCTCTTTATGAATATTTTTGAAAATATAAATAATAAATTACACGGCACATTAAAAAGTCTTAAAAGAAGTTCGTATGAAAATCATTACTTCGTGTGCACATTTTTGTTTAGTAATAAAAATCTATTTCAAGTGAAATCTTAAATCAATTTCTATAAATATTATTAATAAAATGTTAATTAATATTTGGCCTATGAATTATAAAATGCAATTTGTATTTATTTAAATTTCATGTGTGAAAATTTGAGTTACACACACACACACAAACACACGTATATATTATATATATCAATAAAGATATAATATTGCCGTTTTATTTTCGATGTATGTTGATAATGTTTGTTGTACCTCGATCAATACATTTGAAAATTTATTATAAATTAAAATCCTCATAAGTTTTTCTAACGTATATTATAAAAACCGAAAATATATATTATTCGTAATTTAATTATCCATAATTTAATTTTAAAACAGTAAACAGTTTCGTCAGAGTACAGCTTGTATGGTTTGTAGATCTGTCCAAATACACGTGGTTCAGTGTTATTGACGACATTTTATAGTTACGAGTATTAATAGCTAGCTACACTATAAATAATTATGGACTGAATTTAGCAATATTTAAATAATTTATTGTAGGATTAAGGAAATTATTTTTATGTACATTTGGTTTGTGTTAGTAATCAGTACGTCTAAAGAAATAAACTAATAATTGGCTTTGGTTTTTTTATTCATATTTAAATAAAATAAAATAAAATTGAAAATCTTATTCTCTTAAGGGATTATTAAAATTTTTTTTTTTATTTTTTCTCTCGTATAACATTTTGGATCATTTAATAATCTCAAAACTTGTACTCATTTGTGGAGTATCGTTAAATATAATACAAGGTACAAACGAATAAAATATAAAAAGAAAACTTAAAAATGAAAGACATTAATAAAAAAAAAAAAACAAAAGTTGAAATGAACATTTTAAACACTTCAATCGGATTAACTGCACAGTTGTGTAGACATTTTAAAATCAGAATATTGAAATTTGGATACTTCTGAAAAGTATGGTGTTTTCAATAAATGTCACCTATGTGCTACCATTCATTTTTTTTAATAAAAATGTATTCAAATGCATTATGCTAGTCATTTTAGACAGATTATGTCAATAACCAGTTTTAGAAGATATTTGATAAAAATGCATTTTTAAAATAAAATATTCGAATAAAATTAAACTTGTCAATAATATAACAAAATAATATTAAATAAAATTATTTTGAACAATAACCGTCACCATATTGATTATTTGAAATAAATTGAATACTTTAAAGGAATACAATTAATACAAATTATAATTTGCATGTAAACTGTCTTATAATCTTTCTTTAGTTTTTTTTCTATTTCAAATGATCTTGGTCATATGTGTATACCAAAAAGCATATACATAATAACCTAAACGGCTATAAATAATTATCAAAAGACATCTAATGGAAAGTAAAACGTTGAAAAAAATGTCTGTAATTTAACTTAATCTCGAGATGACTCCCTCGTAGACTGGTACTTTTATTATTACTTAGGTAAGGAAGGTTTTAGACTTTTGGCGTCTCTAATATAACCCCTGAGACACGTCGTCGGCAACTTGTGCGACTATTTTCGTACAGTTGGCAGATTTTATATTCTATAGGGAATTGATGACATTCAATATACACACATATTTTATACACTTAATATATGATATGAAATTGTTATAAAAATATGTGGTAAAATTAATTTTCTTTCAGTGAATAAGGTAAAACTAAATACAATTACAAATCAAGTCCATTCGATAGATTACGCGTTTATAAATAATACATATTTGAACTGGAAACATTTCATTATCAGACGCAATTTACATATTTTTTTCACATACATACACACACACACACACACACACACACACACACACACATGTTGTTAATTTTGATTCAAAGGACAATGCACACGTGTATGTATATGTATATGTGTATGTGACGTGTGTGTATTTATAATATATATACTTTTGAAACTTGAATGAATACTAAAGTGCAAAATTTTTAATTACTGCGTAAAAAATAAAAAGTACCAGTTGAAAACAATTGACAGAACATTATGTATATTTATATTTATATGTACGTATCTATAATTAAAACAAATTATTAAATTTGAAAATGCGTTATATATTGTGCAGACTGTCACGTTCAAAATGAAAATTTTACATATAGTCAAACTGTTTTAAACAATTTATAAAACTACAATTAGAAATAATAATAGTCATAAAAAAAATAACCACGTTAATATCATAATATAGTGATTTCCAAGAAAAAATCAATGTGCAATCATTTAAATGTTTTCATTAAAATATTCAAAATATTCAAATATTTTGTAATATTTTATATTTTTGTATAAACATCCGAATGACCCTAAAAACAATCGATTTTAAACTATTTCTAAAGGCAATGAAATTACGTGGTTGTTGGTGGGGTGTTAAACATTTTTTTTTTCACAGTCACGTTTAATAGGATTCAATTTCTTTATGCGTATACATATATCTTATCTAACCATAAACAATATATGTAAATAATATTACATGGTCTGTGCTCTAGTTTGTGTGTTTGCGGTGTGTTCTTTTTTTTTACTATGAATTTCGTTAGAACACTAATGGCAAATGTTCTATATTAGTTATATTGTATTATGTGGTTTATTATGTTTTTGCCCATGTGTTAGTTGCTAAATTGTGGAGTTATACGCTGCCCAATAATAATATTCAAAACACGTATGCGGCAGCGTGTGGAAAACGAACAACAAATTACGCACATATTATAGAAATATATATTTTTTGATTTATTATCACGCGGAACAACTTTAGTTGTAAAATCCTAATTTTATTACAGTAGAACTCCGATTATCCGGACTAATTAATGTCAAGGATGGTCAAAGCAAAGGATAAGCAAATATCTGAATGATAGACATATTATTATGATATATCAAAAATTATGTAATTTTATGAATATATTGTGTGTATGTATTTATTATTAATATGTATGTAATATAATTTGAAATTTGTAACAATAAACAAATAATCTTATTATAATATTTAACTGAAAAAGAATAAACTATAAATACAATAACATATTTTAAAAGACATTTTTAAGCCGTTAAATTTTTTTTCTCGCCCGGTTAATTGGACGTTCAGTTGATAGGCGTTCGGATAATCGGTGTCTACTGTAATTATTATCGGGTTCTAAAAGTAAAAGACAAAATATTAAAATACGTACCATCCAAAATAGTGTCTCGTTCGCAAACCCGGAATACTCGTCGATCGTTGATAGCACGCTGAAAATCAGGCATACCAATACGACCATGAACCTGTAATGGACAAAGCAACTCATTAGATTTCATATTACGTAAATTATGATACTGATACACGAATAGAATCGTGTTAGAGTTTTATTTCTCTGAAAGCTATGATTTTTTTTCTCTTCGAAAGTTCAAGACATGTTTCTGAAAAAATATTAGTACCTCGAGGAAGTTAATAAAAATTGATGACTCTGAACACGACATGTATATTAGATGCACATACCAATAAGTATGTATAATAGTTATTAGACAAATTCGTCGTGTAGTTGATTCGATTCACTTTTAACGTAGGTCCACACATCCGATGACGCGAACGTTGTTATATTACTACACGAATATAATAATAATGCGGTCGATATCGGCACGAAATTTTAAAATAAACAAATCCGTGTGGTTTTGATTTTTGTGCATAATGAGTTTTTAAGTAAACACTTTACGGGCGATTATATTAAAACCGAGTTTATTTTTGATCGTGTTTGTTTGCAAGTTGTCGCAAAACGCTGATTGAAAATCATAATGGCGGTATACTTTAACGGTGGTTAGGTTAACTTTAACGTGATTTTCACCGTTTATCATTGTGTTTGATTACAGGCTACTCGCGTGCTGCGTCATTGAAAAATAAAAATTGTCGACTTTATTGTAATAATATTATATAGGTATGTATCTATATGTGTGCATCCTGTTATGTACTAAAAGTACTACATAATATAAACACTATAAATAAACGAGCAACTGTCACCGCGTTTACGCGCTGAATTCCCTAAAATTACAAAATATCGTAAATTTCAAATTTTTTATTTTTTTTTTGTAAATATTTAGCATTTAACTATCATGTATTTACATGTTAACTTTTGTAATTTGCATGATTTGGTTTAAGCATAAAATTAAAAAATAAGCGAATAAATATATCTTCAGTTAAAAACAACTATAAAATTAGCAAAAATTGGAAACAAGAACATTTAAAAAGAATTTTAATTTGTCTGTTGTAAATTGCAATCAGTTATTTTTATAAATGCTTTCTTGTATAGAATTATATTAAAAATATAAATAAAAACAACATTTTATAATATATTAATAGTAATGTTAAATTAAATGCTCAAATTCATAAAAACACAATACAGTAATTATTAAATATAAATTAATAACTATACGCTATAACAGTTACATTAAATTATTCATTTATTTATTTGTTTGTTGTTGTTTTTTGATTGATGGTTATAATATGTAGTGAATTTTGATTGACATTCAAAGTTTTATTTATACGAACATGTTTGTGTGTAGACTGTGTTAATAATACACTAAATCGTCTCTTTAACGGGAAGGATGTGTAACACGTTTTCTCCTTTACTATCTTTATTTATTTATATACATATTGTGACAAATGGCTAAAAATGTCAAGAGTTCACCAGTATGGAATTTAACAAAGTCTGACGCGCGTTCCAACCTCACCGCGATAAAACGTCCGACTCGAATGAGTAGATCACCGTCCGCCGTAGACATCCTCAGAAAATTTGTCACCCACATTTCGGGCTGGTATATTATATTATTATTATATTATTTTAACGGTCGAATGAGCGCGGTCGGCAGTTCGACGAAACCATCACTGCATAAATTTGCATAAACATATCCACCCAAAGAGCACCGGATACGTTTGACGATGATGCATATAATATTAATATCGTGATCATAGTGTCATATTATATTATGATATCGCAATATATACGTCAAAATATTATCATTTACTGCGCCGCCATTACATACAGCACGTGATTATAATGCGTGGTCACTGGTCACTGCTCATAAGAGAAGATTTGGTCAAATTTTTGGAGACAGAGGAGGTTTAATTTATTTTAAAAAATCCTTAGGTACCAATTAATATAGATTAGGCAAGCAAATTACAATTACGACACTACCACTCCCATCAATATTTAAGTATTTTGTACTATTTATCATAAATATTACATATTACACAAAATTTATAATCATTTTCAAGTAACCATAAATAACATATAAATTGATATATTAGAAACGAGTACTGCAGGTCTATTTTTAATTATTATTGTTAGGCGGTATTACGCTATTATGACATGGATATGCGCATAAATTATGTATTTGTTATATTACTATAAATTCATTCAGATAACGTTGTAAATTTGATTTTTAATATACTAATATACAGTTACAAGTCATGTCAGACTGAACTGTTTGCTACTGCCTTCATATAAATACATAAAGTTATATTATATTATGATATCATCTGAAACTTGCAAGTGTTGGAAACACATAATATATGATTTTGTTGAAAAATAAACAATCATTGCCATAAAGAAGAAACTGATTTTATTACTGTAGACGATAATTCAAATTAAGTAAGTTTCAAAACAGCTTTACTACAAAACCTCGGTTGAAAACTTATAGGAATGCCGGTTCACTTTGTAGTTTCTTTATAATAGCCACTGCGAAGTATACAAAATAAGTTTGAATTTCTTTATATTTTAAAACTAACCGATATAATTTAATAATAATAATATTATAAAGAATTTTTTAAGTGTAATAAAATTTATTCTGATTAAAAAAAAGTAACAAAAATAAAACTAATGAAATTCTTTTCAAAAATTATCATCAGGTATATAAAAAATTTATTTTTAACTTCAAATAAAAGAAAGGATGAGTTAGAAATCTCATTCAGATTTAGTATTTTGAATTATATAATATAATATAATATAATTAAATAGTTGCATCAAATTTTGTACGCGGTGTATTATTTTAATTATTATGTAAAACAAATTTATTTTTAAGTTGATATAATAAAAATTTGTGAATTTTATGTAGTTATTTTTTTGAAAGGATATTCCACGTTAAGTCTTTTAAAAAGTGCATTTTTCAATTATTATAATAGGTGGTTAAAATGTACCAATACGCATAAAAAAATAAAAACACTAAATATTATGAAAAAGTTGCAAAAAATAATTATACACACGTATTACTAAAATTTAATTGATTTTATTATCTTGTTGCAAGTTGCAATTTAAAAAATAATAATATTATAATCATTGTTTTTAATGGACTATTAATACACATAAAATAGATTTGCTGCATTTTAGTAAATCTAATATATAATTTTGTATACTACGACATAGCACAATGTATAATATTATAATAATTATAAAATATTTATAGCACGGCGTATCAAATAGGCAATATAGGTACATTGACTTGTGTATAACATCTAAAAATGAATAATAAATAATTACATTTTTAACCTTTTTGCGATATCTCATATTATAATACTATAATATACAATTATATTAAGTTAAATATCATATAACTTAAATATTTTTGTAATTATTTCTATGTTATCTTTGTTTGATTTGATGTATATTTTTTTAAATTTACATTTTCAATAGATCAAAAGATTCTTAACGTTTTATAAAACCGGTATATTTCTTGGTGAAGTAGAGGTATCAGCGAATTGGGATTTTTAGAAGGGGGATAAATCATGAAATATTTCAAAACATTCGAAATAATCTACGTGCATTATACTTATTTATAAACATTTTCAAAGATCGTTCACGTCAATATTATTATAATACCGACAACGAACTTATATGTCAATAATTATAACATAGGTAGAGGTAAATTTGCGTAAATAAACACATGCGTGTAAGCTAATACTGTGTGTATAGTTTAATGAAAGCTATTGTACATATTATATTTATTTACATTACATTTGTAGTATATCATAATGCATTTTGGATAAAAATACAAATAAAGATAATTAATTTTTATGACAAGCATATTAATATTATAATCTATTTGTCTTGAGATGCTTTAATATTTTTATACACACTTGACTTGATACTTTTTTGATGTGGGTATTGCAGTATATGTCACGGGGGATAAAAAAAAAAATAAAAAAAAAAAATAAAAATAAATTCCTCGTCTACCACGAGGAACGGAACCTGCAGGTATTAATATCGCTGGCCGAATCCTTTTCATTCGCATTTCTCCCGTTATCCATTAGCGTAGAATTGCAGAAGTGGTGGCGGTGCATATAATATACCGGAGGTGGTGTCTCCGGATGGGCGCGGAATATAATACGTAGCGCAAAGTCGGGTCAAAATTAATTACATCTGTGAAAACGTATTCGTTTAGTTTTTTCATTTACAAATCGTTATTGCTTTCCATTTTTCATTCTGTCCGGTAATATTTCAATTCCGCGAAAATATGATAACGCATGCGTATATGCCACTAGATATTATTATAGTTATACAGTAGAACTCCGATTATCCGGATGATTGACGTATGATATATTAAAAGTTATAAAATTGTATGAATATATTGTATGTATGTATTTATTAATTATGTATATGTAATATAATTTAAAATTCGTAACCATAAACAAATAATTTTATTATATATTTAACAGAAACAAAATAAGCCTTAATTATAATATGTGACATATTTTAAAACCAAAAACAAGCTTTTTTTTCTCGTCCGGTTAATTGGACGTCCGGATGATTGGAGTTCGGATAATCGGAGTTCTACTGTACTTCGTTTGTATCTATTTAATATTAAAATAACTTATAATTATATTTTATTTTATTTTTAAACGTGGACAAGCGGACACGCTAAATAAATGAAGCGAACGAGAATAAATAAGTTTTCGGTAGTGTTTTTTTTTTATTATAATTATTGTAAAGTTGACTGTTGATAAAATATGGAATATCCATTAGCACACACACGCAACACATTCATATATTTATATATATTATAATGTGGTTCGGATTGATATACAGGTATACGTATAATAAAGGGTTTGCTAAAAATCATGCGGAACGTCAATATAAGCTTTTACGGTAAAGCGTTTTATATTTTTTGTACGTACACCATGTGCATACTTTTATATTGTATATTATATATAGTAGCTAGCTGACAAGTGTTTTCGTACCAACACGCGACGGTGGTGATGAAGACGGCGACGAAAATGTAGGTAGAGAAGGAGATTTGATTTGTTTTGTTTCATTTCTTACACGAAATTCATCGCACCGTAATAAATAAATCGTACACTGCCGTTTCTCCAGTTCGTCGTTTTCGCTTTAATGTTTTCCCACGAGTAACGCAAATCTGTCTGAAGAAAATCGAACTCGCGGATTTATTCCAGAAAAGCTACGTGTATTATGTATATACACGCACACACAAACATGACGCATATACACATACAGGGTGATACGCGTGTCAAATGTCACAGAAAAAAATAATTTAGTTTATAATTCGGTGTAGGTACAGCTGTGAATTGAGAGCATGTTTGCAACGATTTCCAACATGTAATGTAGTTTTTAATTTATTTCTACGCTCGCGCCTCGACATATATAAATTAGTACGGTAATTTATATAACTCGTGACAAATTACATGATTTGCGGGTTTGTTCATAACGACATTATTATAGAACTCTTATACTATACTATATTTACCTCGAATCGTAAATTATATGAACTAAGACGCAAAAACATCAATGATTGATTTCACTTAAGCCTTCTTTGGATCTCGTCCTGCGGTCTGTTTTGGCTTTCGACTGAGTGTTATAATACCGATTATAATTACTATCAATTACTATAATGTATTGTGTACCAGGTAGGTAATCTAATGATCTTTACCACCGCTCTACTAACGGTAATTTAATATCACCGGCACAATGCATAAATACTCGCATAATAGTATAATACTGCACACTGACTATTATTACAACTGTGTCGGTGCCCACAACCGTGACGGCGGCATCTGCAGTTCCTCAGAGTAATGTATCATATTTAATTGACGTTATACGTCTCGACGTTGAGCGTTATTTTTCCAAAATTAAAAAAAAAAGTGCCTTTAGACTTAATTTTATTAATAATATTAATATACGTATCATATTGTAATACATCAATATTTATATATTTGAATTCGACGCGATTAAACCGCGAAGAACTTTTTGGCAAATGTTTGTGAAAAAACTTTAACTAAATTACGTCACATATATACGTACGTGTTATTATAATATTCAATATTGTATATTACTAAGATGCTACAATCAATCAGTCCGATCGAAAAAGTTCTTACCGTTAAACAAACTTGGTTCACAGGTGTTAATGGTAAGATACACATATTTAAATAATATATCCGTCGTATAGATCCTTCAAACAAATTTAATATATCACATTGAGCGTTTTTTGGGCTCATCACATTGACCAATAGTAATGTTTATTTTTTAATATGAAATTAATGTATTATCTTATTTATCTTATTACTTATATCATACTATAATATAAAAATGAATTATAAGATTATTATAAATAGTATAAATTAATGTAAGTTATACAATAGTTATTTATTGTAAAAATATTATTTCATAATACAGTAGAAATCGGTTACAAGTTTTAAGGGCTAGCCATTGCCTTCGTTGTAGTAACCGGTAATTCGTTTTAAGCAGTTACAAGTGCTCGTTGTAAATGGTAAACGAGAAATAAAAAAACAAATGATTTTTAAACTCTGAGCGGAACGAGGAATGTAATGATTTTAAAATGATGTATGTTTTGTTTTTGTGTCTGGGGGACACGTTTTGAGGCTATAAAAAAGCTTCGATTTTAAACTTCATCAACTTTTCTGGTAGGAAAGTGAATCTAGTGAGTATTTTGAAGGGTCAAAAGTAAAAAATGCCCAGTATTTTTCTTAATGATTGGGATAAACAAACAAAAAACCAAGGGAAAACGGGAATTTTTACACAAGTTCAATATTATTATTTAAATAATTATTTTGTAACCATGGTTACCTTAAACCTATTGCGTATATTATAAATTATATAGAATGAAAAAAAAAATAATAACACTTAGTGATTAAGGTTGACAGATCGTTACTACTCAGAATCGTTTTTCGTATAGAATGATATACCTATATCATTGAATTTAAATTTAACACACCCATAATAATAATATAGTGTACCACTTGACGCATAATGTATAGCAAAGCGATTGCCTACCTTTAATTTTAGTTAAATGTAATTGAGATTATCTGCAAATTTCTAATTATGGTTGATAGTGTCTTTTATGGATATTAAAATTATTCGAGGTAAATTAAAAACAATGTAAATAAAAACATAGTAATGTGAATGTTGACAATAATACTAGCTCAAAATTATAAAATATTACAGAATAATAAATCATTACTATTATTATTTTCTAATAATAGAAAAAGTTTTTTATTAAGTTTCAAAAGATAAAACTCAACAGTAACTTCTAGCATATTATACAGGATTCACCACCAAGCATGCTCACCTTATTTTTTTTATTCAATAATGAATTTATTAAAATTTTGATTATTGTAATTTTTAAATATATTTTAAGATACATTACTTTATCTTATTTTCAAATTCTTTTGTGCTACCTAAAAAGTGTCTTGTGGCGATACAAACTTCTGTTTATTTTTTTTTTAATAAAACCTCATTTTTTGTAAACTATATAATGCATTAGTATGGAAAATAAATTTGATAAACCTAATTCTAAAGTTCAAACAATTAGTTTTTTCTGTTATTAAAATGTATATACTAAGGATAATAAATAATAATCCTTAAAGATAGTTTTATAAAAATAAAAATATATATTTAAATGGAATCTAGTGTTTATTATACTTGGATAATTTTTACAAATTTTCGTTAACTTCGTTAAGTCACTATTACTCTCAAATCTTCTAAACCCATTAACTTAACTCAAAACCACACATTTGGTTTATTGATATTGATATGTAAACATTTTCAAAAAATTTTTCTGGTAAATAATTTATAGTATTTATTTTTTTAAAAATAAAAGTTTTTACATTCACCGGACACTCATAAAATAATTAAAAACATCTTAAGAATTTAAAAATATTATAGTCTAAGTATATTTAAAAGTTCCATAAATCAAATAACTTCATTATTGAAGAAAAAGGGGGTGAATCATCTTATATGTGATACGATTAAAACAAATTCTACGATTTTACGAATAAAATATTTCAAAGTAAAAAATTACATCAATAGATTTGAATCTTAAAATTAATTTGTGAATCAATATTTATTAATAAAACGCCTATACGATGACAAAAAACACTGTTTTTAATTATTTTTCCTTTATAATTATATAAGAAAATATTTTATTCTGTAAAATAAATTTAATATTATTACCAAACATTATACTTGATTTGAATTGAAGTTTGTTTTAAATCATAAATACACATACGTGTATAAAAAGTTCATTTTATCAGTCAATTAAGTATTCATTTGTTTAGAAATTCATTTTAAGGAACTTTTAGAACATTTGTTTGTTTAATTATTATTTGTCTGCACCACTTAACGTTTAGATTTAATTTTGCACGTTCATTTACAGTCAAACGTGTTTGAACTATAAACGAATAGATAACATTTGCAATGCCTAATTATAGCTTTTCAAACGAATTCTGTTATATTATGAACTTTTGGCTTGTCTACTCCATCAATGAACATATAGCAAGACGCGTTTAGTTTATTAACGTCGAGAACAAATAAATAAACTTGTTTAAACTTCTTATATATAATTTATACAAATAATGGTACATTAAAAATAAAAAAATAAATAAAAGCTATCGATCACATAATTATTTAATGATTATTCTTTAGTTTAATTAGTCTTGCTAAATAAAATCAATAAAAAACTAAATAAATAATAAAGTTTATTTTATTTACAGTACAGATTTATTATATTTTCTTTTAATACAAGTCGTTTAAGTTATTATAATTTTTAGTAATACAATATTTATAAATAATAATTGTTTATTATATATATTTACATGCATATTTTTTCTTTAAATAATACAAGAGATCGTAAACGTCTTTAGTGAAATGTAAAATACGAGTATAGAGCAAAGAATAATTTAGCTAAGTTATTGTAGGGGTGATCGGTAGTAGCGAATGGCTCATGCAGAATAGGTTGAATTAGAGAATAGTAGATTTGGATAAATTAAAGTTATTGAATCAAGTTTTTTATTAAGAATATTTGGATGCAAAGTTGGTTGGCAGGTTTGTCCGATTGTTTAATCAGAGTCTAGTTGTGCGATGACATAGATTGGAGTAAAATAGAACCAAAGTAATTGAGCAAAGGAGGGTAAAATGTTGTTTGATTCCAATGTGGCCAGAAACGTTGAATTGTGAAAAAACGTGATTGATTGATTGATGTATTAATATATGTTATCATTATTTTTATAAGTCTACATCGTTTTCGAATAATCATAATAATAATGATTACAATATTCTATAATATAATATACCGACCGGTGATGGCATTTATGTAATTCCGCTATTTCCTGTAGTAGTAAAAAAAAATTATGACTGGACACAAGACTATAATTCACTGTGTTATAGCCGCCAATTTCGTATAAAATGTGTGTGACCGACCACTAAGCATCTAGTCCTCTATTTGTGCCGTACTTATAACGTCCAACCACACAGGCTCGGTCTAGTGTGAGCTATCGATGTTTTGGCGATCGCTCGTATCCAGTTTTCCTTTGTTATCTACGTTATTTAAAGTGCTCATATTTTTATATCATACCTGTACAAAACGTGTTTGTATATTTAAACTATAGTAATGATGCTATCTTATTGCTCTTTTTACGTCCCATCAATTATAATCCACAGTCAAATATCAAAATTCTAAGGATGTACGAGTTCTGCTACTTAATTATTATCAAACCTTAAGCATTTAGACTGCTATTAAATGTTTACAGTGGAGGTAGAATTTTCGTTTAATATCAACCGACAATACTTTATAATAAATAATAAGTATAATAGAAAGGAAAAAGAATTATGGATTATAAGTGATATAGCCATATCTGTAGCTATACTCTAAGTATACCCCGTGGTTTTTCAGTTTATCAGCTTTAACAGTACAAAGGTTATTATAATGAATATTTACGTTTGAATAGTTTTAAGCATTATACATGTTACGCTTTAAATATTTTAATAGACTTGTATTTATTAAATGGGTCTGAAAATTAATTTTCATGATTTAAAATACGTTCAACGAACTCTTTTTTTTTTTTAGGGTCTGTGTATAGATAAATCTGTAATCTTAGGCCCTTTTAATCCCTCCTAGGTAGCTCGTCTATGTATTCAGTAATAGCATGCTTTATTTTAATCTTTATACAATAATGTTAGTGGTTGCAACATAGGGATTCACATCGCTATGAATTCAAAAATATTTTACTATTATGTTTCTGTCCGGTTTTGTTAAAATAAACACTAAATTGAATTATTCCAAAATTAAATACAAGTTATTTTGATGACTTGAAAAGAAAAACGAAAATAAAATAAAGGATTAAACTTGTTTTCCATGATATTTAAATGTTTTTAAATTATTTACTGCAGAACAGTAGGTAATAAATATTAAAGGCTTTAAAAAAAAAAAAACAAAAAAAGCTTTATAACAATAATATGTAATAGAGTATTTAGAAAAAAAAAAAATAATAACTCCATATATTTTTAAACTATTATTTCGTCATACTATATAATATATACATTGTTGATACTTGATGGTTGGGTCACTTTGTTTACACAAAAATAACTCAAACGTATGCGCTGCGCAATAAAATGAAAAAAATATTTTATAAACTTGCAACATTATCAAAAAAAAAAAAAAAAAAAACAATATTAACTAATGTCATTTCATCTTCATTTTGTGGATATTAAACTTTATACTTGATATCACTATATAATAATTATTAACATGCATTATAATAAAATAGAAACTTAGTGTCTTAAATAGGCACAATTGTTATTATTAAAAAACAATATTATTGTATCTAACGTTGATTCCGGTGTTGGACGTTATTAGACCTAATGTTGTTGTTATTATTATTGTTTATATTGTTTTCGAATTTTCACATAAAGCAATTAACGTACGACATGAAATTATCGACGCCATATAAATCATTGTGACCATTGTTTGATATTTTATATTGCCATCTAAATTTGTTCTTACCGTGGTTAAATTTAGTATCTGCATAAGTCTAATACGCATACTTTATACTACAGTCAGATCAATTGATTACACAAAAGTAATAGATTGTAGATCACTCGTCGTTTTATAAGAAAAATAACTAGACTCGTATAATATATGTATCAGTTTGCCACAACAGCGTAATCCTAATAGTAACGACTGACATATATACCTATTAAAGGTTAGATAATAATATATAATATACATATATATATATATTACATACAGTATACAGTATATACTATATATATTACATACAGTATACAGTATATACTATATATACACATAATACATAAAATGTCTGTTTATAAAGGTGCGTGTTATTTATTTTTTCACAATTATTAATAACTTCGATAATATTTTATGTCAGCTCTATATAATATTCATCAATCTTAATTCGAACGAAATGTTCCCATTTTGTTCCACTCGCATCGCACGTAAAATATCGTCAAACACATATCCTTTTCGTCTTAATAATAATGATAATAATAAAAATTTTCTTTTCATCACAAACCTAGTGTTTTTTTTTTTTTTTTACCCCGATGGTGGCGACAGATGACTCCTCTATTACGAATAGACTACCTCTATTATCTATTTTACACGGTTGCATAATACAATGAATGATACGTCATTATCATCGCCGTCATCATCAAAGGTTTCTATTTTCATGATTTCGACGTATATACTTGTAAAATAATATTTGAATATTCGGGTGGTATAACTCATTTATTATCATCACGCACGTGGACAATTAACAAGTTTCCGATAGTTATTACTGCAGTGAGTGGTGAATACTGATATTTTTTCTTTTCCAAAATGCATTCCCGTGTATATATTTATATTTTTACACTGTTCGATATTCATAAATATTAAATACGTGTGAAGTAAAGAATTAAAAATTAGTTTTAATCAACAAGTAGGTACAACATGCATTATATTCTACTGTGCAGAGTTAAAGATATTTCAGTTAATAAACTATATTTCTTGTATCTAACAATTAAATTATTATTTTATAATATATTATTAAGTTGAAAAATCAGTAATTAATTTTTTACCATACTTATTAATGAATTACTAATAAAAACTATTAGTTCTATATAAACACAATACGTGCTGATTAAAGTCTTATGTTTTGAAAATAGTTTCTCAAATACTTATTTTTTACGAAAAGTATTTATTGATGAATAATTTGAAATATGTGCCTATATAATATGCTTATGAGCGAATTTACGTTAATTTATGATCGCGGCAGGAATCATTTAATCAAAAGTTTTGTATTCAAGTTTAACTGCTCTGCTCTAAACACATTATTAGTAGGTATCTGAAAGCAGTGTGGTAGGTTTCTTGGGGAGAGGAAATGGAGAAAAAGCCTCAGGGAATTGGTGGAATACATTCAACTAAGGCCGCCAAACGTCAAACGATTATTTCATATCAATCTTAATTATTATTAATAAGTTATAACCAACAGTGGCCATAGAGAATACATGGAAGTGAATATTTGAAATATAATTATTATAAGATACATTTGAATCAAAATTGAAGTTTTTTAGCTTGCTATTATAACGATACAACTGTCTGTTGATAGATTAAGTAATTATAACAATAATATAATATTTAAAATTCCTGTAAACAAATACATCGAAATGCAAATAATATGAGTTTATTGAAGAATTTTATTACAAATACTTGATATTTTTGGTAATTAATATTTGGCCGAATTGTTGTTTTCTGTAAATGACAGAAAGTTAAAAACATTTGTGTAGATTATATTGAAGACATTAATAGTTATATTTAAGGTCAAGATTTCAATAAAATGTCGAAATTGGTTTTGAAATATTTACGCACAACATTTATGTCAAGTTAAAATTAAACCAGAGATAGATCATTTTCTAAATGTCTTAAAAGTAGTAGGAAAACCTTGAACCTTCATCATTATCAAATGAAAAACGTCGGTATTAACTTTTTTCTAATGTACTGAAGATGAAATTGCACAGAACAAGATGATTCAATACTCTGCCAGAGTTAGTTAAAAACATATTTTGGGTATGCTATTATTTAATTCCAACTAACACTATATAAAATATGTTTGTTACTTAAAAGAATCGTACTTTTCGTTTTTATGTTATTAAGCGTTTAACCTAACCTAACCTTATAAATAATTACTTATGAGTAGAAATAACGTAGATATATAAATAAATAATCTTGAATGTAAGTTTGCCTTATGTTATTTTAACTTTTGAACTTCTTTAATTAATAAAACATTATAAAATCGAAACTGAAAATAGATTATATTGTATTCAATAATATATTATACCATTTATACTACAGGGTAATAGAGTCTTAAAAGAACTTCCAAGTATTCATTTATAAAATTGTAATTAGGTTGCAGTTGGAATTAACCTACTATGATAATATTCAATAATATGCGTATTATAATATATTATTAATAATAATAAATGTACACATAATATAATATTTTTAAAATCCCTATAACTTTAAATGTTATGATTCTTATTGATAATATATATTATTGTTAACACCCCTTCTCTTAATCTATGTATATTTTATCATTTCGATTGTGGTCAGTGAATTTCTGTTGCCAGTTGGCTGTAGATCTTCGTTGGATGAACGGGGTTATACTTAGTAGTGTGTTGTATTGACAATTGGGATCGCATGAAAGTTCGTTTTTGGTCATTTTAATAAAATAATAATTATGTATATTTTTATCTGTTTAAATATTAAATAGTTGACTAAGGTTTGTAATAATTATAGTTAATTATACCCATTTAATAATTCCATTGATTGCAAACAATATTTTTCGATGTAATATGAATGTCCATATTCCCGTAGACATCTAACTAAAATATTATATAAAACACAAAATATTCTTATCACGACCGTCCAAGATGTATTTAAAGTTTTTTTTTGTCTTAATATTGTGCCAACGTGCACTAAATCATAACTAGGTTACGTATTTTTTTTTTTGCATTGTGATATCTAACTATTCTTAAAACTCGTACAAAATAATTGGTTACCAAAAATATAAGAAAAAAAAGAATAGAGTCTTTTCTCATGTTATTATTTCTAATTTTACACCATTTTGAGTTTTAATAATATTCCGAATTTTACCCCGAAGAAAGATATTCATCATTATTATAGTTATTATTATTATATTTTAAATATATATACATAAATTATTGTCATTGTGAACAATGTCTATTTACGGTCGTCGCATTTATTTCTTCGACAGTAATTACCGGCCATTTAAACGGGAAAAAAATGCTCAATAATAATGTTAATGAATTGGAAGTCTAACAAATAAGTTATTTAAGGATTTGTGTTAGAGAACTGTTAGAAGGTATTTAAAATACGTTTAATATCACAGAGTTGAACGACTATACTATTGTAATATAGTATTGATATCTGACAAAATATGTGAGTAGTGTGACACAAATACAAAGGTCTTAATTTATACAAAACAGCCACAATAAGCGTTATTTTAATTGAAAAAATTGTAAAATTTTGGTGGATAAATTTTTTTTGAAAAGAGATTCTTTAATATGTATCATAAAATATATTGTATACACAAAAATTATAAGAATTATAGTAGATGTTAAAACTTTGATTATTCAAGAAAATATTAAGTATAAATTATGTTACATTATTCTTGAGAAAGAAAAAAAACAAAATAGCAGGAGTTTAATCAACAAGTTAATGTTGGAGGAGCGTGTATAATATAATTTTAGGTATCCAACAAAAATGTTCAACAGATTTTAAGAAGAAAAAAATAAATTTAATATCGTCGAAATAAATGACGTCGGCGTAGCTGAAGCATACTGGGAGGTGGTTTTATCATTCGAAACGTCAGGTCGTCTTCGAACAATCGCGCGATACGGATCGTTTAAGTTTAGCTGCCACAAAACTGTTATTGTTAACATAAATCTTGAAAACGACACGAGTTGCGTTATACGTGCACGGAAAACTTAACTGTGTAGCAATATTGTACGTATTGTACCGGTACCGCGCAGAGTTCTGCGTTATTAGGTAAGCGTTATCGTCGTCGTCGTCGTCATTACGAAAAATCCGTTCGCCCCGTAAAGTTAAATAGTCGTGACGAGTATATATTGTGGCCTGCGAGTATAATATAGTCAGAGTTAGACGGTCTTAGCTATTAAAATACGTTTATCTGTCATTAAGTTTTTTTTTTAACTTGAAATAAAAAACTAAGTAAACGAAATATAAATATAAAAAAAAAAACTCGAAACATGGCGGCAGTGTAGACGGCCTCGTAAATAAACGATAACGATGAGACAGTGTAAATTTTGATAAGCTAGATTCGACCGCGTAAAAAATATAATAACTTGTTTTAACTTTCTCAGTTCCATAACTATTGTAGAACTGTAGCTATCAAATAATCGTCTCACTAACTGCGACTAGGTCACCTTAAATCATTTTACCGATATATTATTTTATATTTGAACACATATTATACATATTATATTTTATAAAAATGCAACACACGAGTAGGTACACGTGTTAAACACTTCATAATAGTTATTTTCTCAGTAAGAATATTTTTTTTCATACATTTTAATTAGATTTAAATATATTATATATTTTTTAATGTTTATTTATGTGGGGAGACGAAGGCTCAAATACTCGTCTGACGAGCCGCCATCCAAGGGGGTGGCTAACGGGCTTTAGCCCCCCCCCAAAAATGGGCAGCCCCAAAAATTTTGATAATTTGATTAGGTATATTGACTTTAAATTTTTATATAAAAAAATTGTCAATTAACGAAATTGAAACATTGAATATAACATAATATTATATATTTTTACCTGTCATTCTGGGCCCCGGAAGAGACCTCTGTTTATATTATTATAAATATTAACTATTATAAATACTATTAATATTTAAAAATGATTTGAATTTAGCCCCCCTCCAAAAAAAAATATCCTGTGTGCGCCCCTGCCGCCACCACTGTACTGTGTGTAACGTTGTTGGTGACGGACGGGGAAGGCAGTGAGCGATGTATTGTTCTTTTCCTCATCATGATTTGTTTCTCAGTAGTCATACAAATTGCGAGCCATCGGAGAACATAAAGAAATAAAAAAATAATAATAAACGAAGGTAATTATTTTCTCGACGTAAATCCGCTACAGTAACAATTTGAAAAACCTAATGAATTACAATATGGTATGCGAGTAATGCGATAAAAATAACCGAAAGACAGAACGGACTGTGGCGTTAATTAGTACAGTCTTCAGTAGGTAAAAAAAAAATAATTTGTGAACGATTACCGTATCAAGAAAACGATTTTAGGTGGATCACGACAAACAAGATTTAGTCGACCAAGTTTGCTTACTTCTTGACTTCGATTATTTATTAGTTTTTTTTTTGTTTTTGTTTTGTTCAACTATACATTTTTACAAATAACAGTGAACGGATATGTCAGCAAACATAATATTAAGGTTATCTATATATGTATATATATATATATTAAATGCTTAAGGCTATCATTATCACTCTGACCGACAAACAGTTTACAAGAACGCAGTGCACTTGGTCAGTGTTTCCGATCGCAATATCCTATATATAATATAATAATATAACATCAACTTAATCGTATACACACACACCACACACACACACACACACACACACACACACACATAAGTTCTATATACAATGTATTATATTATTATTATAAAGACGTCTTATGGAAATATGCGCAGGTTTATTCGCACATCGTTCATATCCAAAATGTATACACTTTTGTCGGGAAGTCCCTTAGACTTAGAATACGTCAGAAAAGCTTAAACATCTTGAATATCTGGCGTATACCGCATAGTATACTATGAACAACACACGTACATAAATAACTGGGGTGCCACACATGCTGTTCAATGGATTCCGTTGAATAGTAATTTTCTGAAAGCTTTTCGTCAGAATTATAATAAGTGATGCTATGATTTTTTTCATAAGTACATATATTTTTTGAAAGAATAAATTTAGTTCAAGGTCGGCATACATTCGATTTTGTATTTGTATTGAGATTATTATACAAGTATATGTTCACTCGTACTTTTTCTTTTCAAAATGAGTTTATTTAAATTTTATTTTTAGAAATTTTAAATATATTTAAAGGACCATATATTTTTAAATATGTAGTTTTTTATGCCATTTAATTAGTGTCATGTAGTGATACTAATTTAGTTTTTTCAACGATAATTGCTTTTTTCTCTAAATTATTAAAACAGATGACCGTTTAAAAATTGTCTATAAAATTGTATTTAATACTTTTTAATTTTTTCAAAATTATATTTATTGATTATTATTCTTGAAATACACTTAAAGTAATTTATATTAATTACTCAGTAATTAGTCCATTATATATTTATTAATATTTATCAAAATTTTCAAATAAATCATCTGTATAGCTATTTTTAATAATATAAAAAGTATCGTTTCTCATTACATGACACTCTTTAAATGATTTACAAAAATCAAAGTATTTTAAAATAAATACTTCTTAATTAAAATAAAAAATTCCAAAAAATGAATTTGAATAAATTAATAATTAAAAGAAAAATAAGGGTGAACACCTTAGTTAATCACCTTGTACCTAATGATATATAATACTTATTTTTATTTTCACTTGGGCGCTATAGGTTTTGTATAATAAGGAAATAATATGGATTAATATATTGGCGAATAATTTATAGGCTATAGAAGACAACTTATTACATTATAACTAGCGACAAGCTTTATAACGATTGTTATGACGATTTCTTAGTACAAATTCAGTCGAAATTTCTTGTAATTGAAAATAATACAAGCGAACCAAGGTTTAATGTAAAATAATAAAAAATTACATTTAGAATGCTGATATTGTTAAATGCAATAAATAATAATGATAATATAGTAAAGAATATAGTGGACAACTGTCCGAGATGAAGTTGTAAAATTGAGGGCAACATATTAAAGTTGTATGGCCGTAACGATGGTAGTGGTCGTCGAAATGTGTTTAACCTACTTTCGTATATCGGTATATCGAATAACAATCGACGTTTACTAATAACACATACCTATACGTTAGTCGTGTTTAAATTTAGAATACGAAGTAAAATAACAAATATTTGTATGAATTGTTATGCGGAACTCAATCTGTATATTACCAAAAAAAAAAAAAAACCTAAGGCAATACCGCTGATGAAGTAATTTATTCATTAGAAAGCCGGTATTTTCCTTTTGATTTGAAAGCTGGCAAATAATAAAGAACATTTTTTTTAAATAAGTTTATAAAAATTATAAAATATTGTACGGTTACAATAAAATAAAATAATAATAAGCTGTTTTTAACAAATTGAAATAATTAATTTTTTAATGAATTAAACATTTTTTATTTTGTTGGAATTACTCCATAGTGAATATTAAAAATCCGGTATTCAATTGAGGTTAAATTTTAGTCGACTTTAAAGTTTAAGAGTACTGTGACACCAGTGTATTAAGGTTATTATATCAGTTTGAATATAAAAATGAAAGTAATGCGTTATTAGTTCAAACAATTAAAACTTTCAAAGAATAATTTTTGACTTCTATGAGTATAATCGAAGGTAGTCCGTAATCCTACAAGCTACAATCAATCAAAGGTCGATTTTAACGTCAAATTTGAAAACTCACAGTCTATAAAATTACTGCTTTAAAATTATGCACCAGAAGGTTTCCACATTGGTGGTCCTCGTTTTCCAGGTTAGGTATTTGAGTTGTTATATTTTACTACAAAATGGACATATTGTGTATACATTTTAGAGATTGTAAATATTATTTTGTTTAAATAAAATAAAAAAAGTTAATAATAATAAAAAAAAAAATTAAATTGGGTAAACATTTGTTTTATTTTTTAGTTTCTTCGAATTTCTATGAAATATATATTGTTTTGATTTTTCAATGATTTTGTAGCACGATTCATAGAAGACAAATCATTTTACCTTAAACTTTGAAGGTGGTTTCTGATAAAAAAAAACTTGATATGATTGGTACTTTTTTCCGCTTTAATGGTTTTTTTTTTTTAATTGTAGATTTCAGTCAGGTCATACTGCGTGCATACCGTTGTATAAATGTCGACTCTAGACGTCGGAAACACGAGTGTTGGCCGCTAAATAGAAATAATTCCGTGCGTATAATGTCGAAACGACAAAAAGTCAATAAACGGCCCTTTGCAGAACGTCTCATTAAACGTGCCCCACATTTTTGTCTTAACCATTCTATTTCTACCTGCATTACTGTAACTACCTTCATAATATATTGTCCGTTTAATATAGCCGTTGTTATAATAATATAACAAATCACAAAATATTATTATGTGTAAAACGTGTTACGTATAGTATCATTTTCGCGGAAATCGCGCCAGTCACACTGCAATCAAACGTCATGCTTATTGTATCCAAACACTTGCACAGTTTTTAAATTAATTATTGCTGTTAATAATGTGATAAACTATAATCGGCGGTTCCACGATAATGATGAGTACATACTACGTTGTAGCAGTGGCCTAATTTGATTATGCTACGTAATACTTTTGTACACGAATATTACCTATGATATGTATTTGTATGTGTTTCAATCATCTTTCAGTGCAATTATTGTATGCATGTGTGATGTGTACAATGCACTTATGAATACAATATGTAAACATTAAATTACATATTATTTAAATGATAAAATAACACCGATCACGACAGCATGAGGCAATACGAATTGAAAACCGTAGTTGTTACAATCGCTAAGCACAGTGTAGTTTACTATTATCTATTATCTTGATACAAGTATACCTAAATATATCAAAAATAGCTTATACTATGAAGTAGGTAACATTATTTTGGTTATTAGTTGTGATTATTTCTTATTATAGTTATTAATTTGATTTTTATAATTATTCTTAGAAATTAAATTACTATATTTGCTATTATATGTCATATTATTATTTTAATAGCTAATTTTGGTGTACTGATGTGGTCTCGGGGATGATATTATCACCGATATTTCCCTCTACCCCTCCTAATTACAACACTGAGAGTATTAATTAATGTGTGACATATGCCCAGTTTTTAAACTAGTAACCAAAGTACATTGACTCCATTTCACAATTTTATTCTTAATGACTATATTATGATACGTCTATAAATTCACTACCTACGTGTATTATACATATTTTTCAAAGGTAAGACCGTTTTAGTAATGACGACGCGCTTATCACATTTTAACAATGAAAAATAATAATATTATAATAAAGGTATATTCTTTTGTTAAAAATAATTTTTAAAAAGCAAGATAAAAAATAGGTTAACTTCAAAAGAATAAAAATAATTTCACTGTATTTTAATACAAGAATAATAAATTTTATGATTACGGCCAGATACTTAAACCATCGCGTAGGCCACCTCTTGAGCGGTTTAGGAATTGTGAGTGGAATGAATAAAAAAGACACAAATAATAAATAGAAAATCAGGCATATATGCTGAAAAATGTATATAAAAATGAGATCAGTACTAGGAAGGTTTATTATTTACTTTGATACAGGTGCAGCGAAGGGTAACAAATAGCATATTTTTCTATTTTCGCTTAGCTAAAACTCTTCTGTCACATTAAAAAAAAAAATTCTTTTCCCAAATCATTTTCTCTCAAAATATAAAGGCCTGGGATTGGTCATAGTGTGGCAGATGAGAAAAGTTTACGGTCTTTTTTTTTCTTGATGGAAAATCAAAATTACATCTCCCCGCCTGCGTACAATATATGGCATGGCTGAAAGAACGTAAAATTTAACGACCTTTTATGGTTATACACTGCAGAGCACAGCGGGAGCGACATGGGTGTCCACGGGTTTTTATCGGTAACAACGAAAACGGCGATTCCCAGTCCTTTCATTATGACGTGTTATACCACATTGCACTTATTATTATTACTATTATTATTATTATCGCTACTGTCCAAAAAAAAAAAAATCGGTTTGTCATAGTTACGTGTCGCTGTGCTTTTATATATAATATAATATAGAGTGTATAGAACGGGTGTGAAATAAGAGGAGGTCGAAACGAATCGGCGGCGTGTGGTTTTTACGATCCGCGTGAACGTATACAATAGCTTGCGGAGAGAACGGCCAAAAAGAGGAGTCCAGTGATTTGTTTTGTACTCGAATATTATTATTAACATCAATGTACGGCGGTAAAGATATAATCTCTATAAACACGAAGAGCGACAGAAATCCGGAGCGAACAAACACATATATAATAGTTTAACCGCACAGATATGAGATATAAAATAATAATATATAAGAACCGACTTAGAGATAGCATTAAAGCCGATAAAATAGTCGTCTTGTATCGTCTAAGAGGTAAATATTTACATTTACATTGCACTGATAAAGAATTTTAAAAACGATTTATAATAAATTCATAAGAATAAATGCTTACGTAAAAAAATAAACATCAATATTATGTACAACCTTTTTACTGTTGCATTGACAAACACCTTACTATAACAAGGTCAAATTGATAGTGTAGGTACATATAAAATATAAAATACAAGGTTTTTATGAACATATTATACATTTTCATTTCTTTTTAGCTATTGTGAAATGTTAATACCTTATTTAAAACAAATGCACAAACATTTAAAATAGTTTTATTTAATAAACCTAAAGGCCAAATTATATTTGTCAAAAATGAAACCAAGCAAATTAACTATTTTTTTAAATCGTAAAAAATGGCACGATTTTGTACATCGTTAGAAATGGCACCACGTAACCCACTGATTACGTCTAACCATGGAATATATAGTGTGATATTTAAAACATTAACATTTTTAATTTTTGTAGAAATTTAGCAGTGTATAACAATATCATTTTAGGTGATTTGAAGCCTCAAAACAAACATTTTTGAAGTCTTTATTTTTTTGAATGGTATAGCAGCATAGATTACAACGTACATACAATTATTACTGCTATATTCGTACATTTAAAAACCATAGATATGATTAGTTTTAAATCGAATAATTGAATACAGTATAATTAAATAGGCATGCCGTATGTGTATTAAATATTAATTATGTATTGAAATGTGTGACAACAGTTTAAGAGGTTAAGTCGTTTGTTTTACTCTCGATTTCACTCGCTGCGCTCAATTTACACTACTGTTGTAAATTATTTTGTATGTTTAAGGAATTAAAATATTTATCAAGTACTTACTTATATTACGAATTCACCACATAGGGTCAAGTATACAAGGTCGTTTAATAAAATATAAAAATATAAATTTTTTCATAATTAAATAACATACATCGATGCAAACTCAAAACGGTAAACGTGATAATCATATGACGTGAACATATATAACATATAATTATAAGTATGTCAAACGAAATATTGTAAATAAAAGCGACAAGCATTAGCATTGTTTAATCAATAATCCATTTGGGATATGAGGCGTCGGTTTTGTAATTTGAATGTAAAAAAAATTTCTATTTCATTTTTATATTAGTCTACGATCTCTTTAAGTACATATATGCATAGCAGTTTTTATACAATATTGTTTATTTATTGATATGTAGTTGGCAGTCTACTAATTATATAATTTCCTAGTAATTGTGGTACGCGCTATTTTAGAATATAATCAATTTGCATTCTGAATTAATAAAAAATATATTTTTTGATAAAGTTGTCAGAATGCAAAACGTTCTTGTTTTTATACATAATAACTTTTTTTTTTTTTGAAGTGTTGATAGCACTGAACATTTAGGTATAATAAGTATACTATAGTTTGTATATTGTTTATTAAATCTTTTTTTTTAACAATTTTTTTATTCAATTTTCATAACATTATCGTAAAATGAAATTACATTCCACACTTTGCAAACAATATATGATGAAATTTTAACATATACCTACTTAAGAGTTATATTGTTATTTAATATTGCGAGCTAAACAGTATCTGTACAATATTATTTATCATCTTATTTATGTTTGTACACCTGTCTAGGTCACGAGTGTAAATTTACATTTGAGCGCGTATAAGTAATTATCATAGGTAAACCTCTTTTTTATTAATTAATATAAAAAGCTTGACCTATGTAAATAATAGTTAACGCATACACAAAATACATTTTAATCGATAAACCACGCACAAATATTTTTATTAAAATAGTAAAAATAAATTTAACCACAATATCATATCAAAAATTATATTGCGATTTGTAGATACAACGATAATACATTTATTCGAGTTGTTGACAAATTTTAGATATCTTGCAGTATATAAAATACATTTTAAGTATCGATAATATACACATGAAAAAATTGATTCAACGAAGTGGACAAGAAATGGAAAAGTTTTTTTCCTAGTCACAGCCAGTACAAGTGGTAAGTATTGCAGCACAAATATAAGACGTTTAATAAAAAAATATATATATTATTGCTTTTGGTCCAGGTCGTCTCTATTATAATTTATTGTGATGATGATAACCGGTATACACGTTCGTATTATATTATTACCGTTTTTGTTTTCTCTCGCAACTTGATTGTCACCGCCTATAATAGATTTGCGTCAAAATTGTATACGCCCAATGTACCGTATCTCGTCCATACATCGTTTTTAAAATATCAGATTTCTGGCTACAATACACCTACTATTATAATAATATACACCTATAGATGTACATCATATTATATAGACGCTGTTTTCGTCTGCAAAAGACGAATGCATCGCGCGCGCCAGTCGAGTTCAATATCGATCAAACGACCGCCGCCGCAGTCGGAGGTAATTTTCTTGTGAAGCTCGATTTATTTTCCACCTCCACTCACCACTCGTTAACTGTGCACATACACAAACGCATGCGCTTGCACCCCATATACATCACACGTGCACATGATATATATATATATTATACTGTTTCGGTCGTATATGCACAGTGTACACGCATTAATTGTGGTGGACACGAAAGAAAAAGCACCAGTACCGATACAAAAAAGTATGTGTGTGTGTGTGTGTGTGAGAGAGAGAGAGAGAGAGAGAGAGAAAAGAGATGAAGTGACAAAAAAAAAACAATCCCATTAGACAAATTTTGTGTTTACGATATACTATGCACGACTCTCGTTGGGGTAAAAAAAAAACACTTATCACACAATGTAGCGGTCGACAGTGGTGGTATACGTGATGCGAATGCGTGTCGGTAATATATTAACTCGGAACAAACTTTTGACCGATTGAGTACAGCAGTATTAAGAACGTATATTGTGTGCTGTGAATTCGTATGGCATGTGTCGTGTACATACGTGGGTGTTATGATACGCGCTAAACGAAATCGTTATTTGGGGCCGACGTCCCCCCCTCCAAAAAAAACCTGGCACGTGATATGACGTGTGATACTATAAGTGATTTGTTAGTAAAAAGTCATTCGTGAAATTCAATTTATAATTATATTATATTGAAAATCTCATTATTGTTCTCACTATGTAACACATCAGATTATGTGTTATTTGTCACCGTGAATAGTACTGAATTATTGTACTTTTAATTTTAGCACTATATATAGTAAGTTTCATCTAAATACTTTTATAATATATTATATTGTTATCGCTAATACGTTCTAAATGGAATGCTACTCAAAACAGAATAATTGTAGATAAAACAGCACTAACGACTTATTTTATTTATTAATAATTGTGTTCTGTTTTTATAAAACTTGCAGTACACGACCACATTATGCACTCGTATAGGTCTAGCCACGGGTACGAAATCGCAACAGCGAACGTCACATAAAACAATCCGCATGATTATTTTTAAGTATACATATTGGACATTGGTACGCACTACTTTATTTTTATTTCCACTCTACTAATTAGATCTTTTTTTTTTTTTACCAGAAACGACTTTTTTTTAAAATTGTTATACTTTAAAAGGTATCCATATTAAATACAACGGTTTAAAAAATACTTATATCAAATACGTAGTATAACAAATATCTGTATTCAATATTATCATCACTTCACACGTCATGCCACAATAGGTCATTTATATAGTTTTATCTATACTACTATTACTACTATTGCTCAAGGCCATAACTGAAAAAAATTTCGGAGGGGGGTCTATCATTTTTTTAAAATATAAATGCTGAAAGTTTTTAGTCTATACACTATGTAAACCATATTCACCACTAAAATATTTCTACTTTTAAAAATGAAGGAGGGGTGTCCGGACCCCTTGGACCCCCCTCAGATACGGCCTTGCTATTAATTGCTGATTATACTGATTGTTCCTTTTGTTATATCTCTTTTACTACGAATACTATACATCATTATTATTTATCTTCTATTAGGAACGAAACAAATACGGCTTTTTGTAGTTCGTATATGCACAGTCAACACGTTTGGACTCTCCCCCATGTATATTATATTATTATGTATAGGTACAGCTGGTCGTATTATATACCTATATAGTAATGCATCAAGAGCACCCACTTAAATATTAAATATGACCCGCGCGCATCCGAAATACACGACACTCAACGTCCGTTTATAAATCACATAGGGCCCACCATTCATTGGCGTTATTCATTATGCCTGCTCTTGTGCAGCAGTAACAGCTGATGTATCGCACAAAAACATTTCCGTCCGAAACGTACGCCATTCGTCATATCGTTATAATTTCCAATGTCCTCGTCTGTCGCACGATAAATTACTGTTATTACGACGACCACACGAATTATTTTGACCGCATCACAGCATCCGACGCTTGAAAATCATATCAAATTACACTATTGTACATAACATACAGATAATATATACTGTTGTAGCGTATCTCGTCACTCAATTCGTGGTCACGTTATAATACGTGATTACATCCGGTACTGTTTACTGTGTATAGTGATTTATTATGTTTTTTCAACAAATTGTGTGTGTGTGTGAAAGATATAGAAAAGGCCATACGGTTGTGGTATTATGACGTGAGAGAATATCATAAGAGATCGCAACGTGTTTTAAAAAATAAATAAATTCGCACGTTATCGACGTACACCGTGTTGTGTTTGAACATCGTTAAGACACAAATTAGCTGCAGTTACTGATGAGCAGTGGGTTATTGAAATTGCGGTCGGATGATTGATTGTAACGATACATCACGTAAAATTGCGTCAATGGGGATTTTACGAAACTAGTGGTATGAAAATAGTTTGCGCGTATCATCGAATTTCTTAAAACTTCGATGAAATTATTATTTTTGAATACACGACTATACACCTACATAATATATAATCAGCGACCCCGTGTTAAATGTTCGCGAGATTTATTCATCTGTACACTGATTTACGTGCGTATAATGTTTACTATGATACGTATAATTGACAATTGTTTATGACGTACGATTTTTATATTTTATACATAGGTACTAATACGATTTTCGTGTATGAACACCTTTTTTATTAGCACAATATTTATTGTTCGATATCGAAAATAAACTAACCGCCGTCAATGTTCTACATAATGCCGTTCTTTATTATACTTTTTAGCTCTTAACGATGTCGACAGTCTGGGCGAGACAATATCAATGTGTTTTACTACCTTAACTACACATTTTTGTTTTTTGTTGTCTTTGTATTATAAAGGGGTAGGAAGACTTCTAGAACTCCAATAAAATGAATTGTAAGCAAACACGAAAGCCCGAAAGACCTTATGGGATATGAACGAGGTGAGCGTTGTGGTATAAGTGAGGGTATGTATAAATAAATAAAAAAAAACGACATGATACAAAATATTCGAAAGGTCATTTGATTACATAGAAAAAGGTCTGCGTCCAAACTGGTCGATATAGAATCGTATGCTCGAAGGGTCGTTATTGCCAATATAATCTATTTCACTTTGAAAACTCGTAAAGAAAGAAAAATATAATATATATTTTTATTTCTCGTAAACGCATTTTAGCTGCATCTTATTATTAATTCAAAAACGTGTATTACATTAAAAAAAACTATCAAAATAAAATCATTTTCATTTTTTATGTACATTGGTATAATATAATATTAATACCGTCGTACAATTTGTTTTTGACTTTTTACCTGTGTACGATCCATACACATTTTATAAGACGTAAAACAATGGTTATAATAATTATGAACTAGCCATGAAAAATAAAATTTACTCATTAAAAACTTTTATTGTTTAACTATATAAAAACCAAATTTCGTTGAATAGTAAAGTTATAAAAATACGTAATCGATAATAATTATTTTTACGAACTGAAGCTATGGTGACTCATATTACACAATAATTAGAAATAATTTAATTGAATCAAACATAGGCATGTAGTTCAACATATTATTATTATATTATATCATTTTACTATTTAATTTACTATGGCAACTTTAAAAATTACCATAAGAGAGAAAAAATGAATTATTGTTCACAATATTATAATATCATGCACAAAAACGATAGAGTGAATATTATATATATTTTTTAACGAAACGAAGAAGACAGTATGATAAAATATGTACAACAATTTTGAACACTATGTCATACTTTAATATAATAATTAATAATGTACCTAAGCACTTAATTACAAAATATATGATTAAACATGCAGAAGTACAAACACGAAAACGACCAGGGAAATTAAAAAATATATACTTAATAATAATAATAATTAATAAACATTCTTTCAGTAAAGATAATGCAGTTTGTTTTATCGTAGTAAATTTAATTAATGGGACAGAAATACAGAAATTCCCCTTGATATTATTTAAGGAAGTAGAACGATTCTTTTTCTCTCATACCATAAAACAAGGTATGATATTTGGGGGTAGGCGGTAAAAAAAGAAAATAATGGATTATGACTTTACCTATATCACAATTTACTTTATTGTATTTTATCAATTCGTATTCCTATTTTTAAAATATTTAATTTGTATGTAAAATAAGATATTGAAATTCAAATTTGTTTGAATCAGAATGTGATCAAAAAGTTTAATAAAAGAGTTTATTAGTGATATGTATTAATTTATGCGCGATGAAGATTTTTAATAACTTTATATAAATAGAGTTAGATCTTATTTTTTTGCAATTTAAATTTATATACAATTTATGATTGGAATTTTATTAGCATTAAAACGTTGTTTAGGTTTGACTCTTTTAGGCTAAAGTTAGAATATTTTTGTGGTTTTATTATTTTACTGTCAATCAATGTATACATTTTTAACTTTTACAGTCTTACAGATTTGCTTTGCTCCCTACCCCACCACTAACTTTATAAACTATACATTGCATTTTAGTTATAGAATCTAAAAGTTTCAAGTGTTACCTATAAGAGAAGGCAAGGTACTCATTGACATCACCCATAGAAAATATGAATTTAAGTGTCCAACGCCGTATTATCAAAACTTCGTTATTATGTTGAACTGCAACCTCTATACTATGAATCTGAAAATATTTGACGATAAACTTTTTTTCGTTCGAAAATTCATGCGCAGTAAAATCAAAAACAAACTATAGATCATTTCAAACACGCATTTTTGTATGGTTCATAAATCAAAAATACGATATTTTTCTAGCACGACAAACCTTAAACCACTTATCTATTATGCCTGTCGTCCCACTCGATAATATATCACCCCGGAATGAACCTATCTTCAATAATTATTGCATACTACATGTGGCTCATTTTCTATAATTTATAGTAGATAATTATAGACGTACCTATAACCTTAATAATATCGTGTGTAGTCTAGACGGTTAGTCAACGGCAGTGTTCTTTAAAAGCCGACAAGACTTAATCGTTTCGACGGATATGAGTGCGGTGCTACGTGAAAACGAGATCTAATGTTCTATACAAACGTAATTGAGAGGTAAAACGTGTAGACACACACGAATCTTACACACACGCACACACACACACATGGTTTTGCTACAATAAGTATACCTACACGTTGTGTATAATACGTATACGTTTTCCGCTGTTAATCGATGTCGGTGTTCACCTTTACGCGGCACAGTGCATTTACTTTGGACTCGATTGGCTCGAAATTCGCTGATAATGCAGTAGGTAGGGAAAAAAACCCATTGGCATTTAGAAAACTTCAGGTTCACTTGTATACGTGTGGCGCAACAATGACCACGAAAATCCGAGACCTTTTTATTTGGCACTCTAGTCGCTGTGGTGTGTGGTGCAATGAGCGTATTACATGAAACAACTCCCATCGCAGAAATTAGTTTTGTATTTTTTTCCTCTCCTCATGTCGTCGTTACCCTGGTGCCCCCCCACCCACTCATCACTTATGCGTATTTCGTGTATACAAGCGTGTAAGTATCTATATATAACACGTCGGAAAACAAGAAATAATTGTGGGACATTCCTCGTATGGATGTGTGTGTGTAATAAAACGTACCACCTATATTATTATGTATTATTCTCGTTCGCATTAACCGCGAAAATCGAAACAAATAAACATTTCTTTCCTATTTTTTCACCATTAGATACTTCCTAACCGGGTCGTTACTCGTAAAATATATTCAGTGTGATTCGTCGAGCATGCACACTCCTATTTTTTCATTTAATAATACAATTATTAATACATTAATTTAATTATGATTTTCAAAATGTTTGAATATACTTTAAGACCATATCATTGTACATTGTTTAAGATTTTTTCTTGTACTAATTAAGGAGTATATCCTGCTGTTACGATACAACTTCTGTTTTTCAAACTATTATTCGTTCGTATTTACATTTTGATACGTCAACATTTTCAAAAAAATTAACCAATGATTAATTGTCATAGAATGTAATTTTCAAAACAGAAGATGCATACCATCACTAGAAACTCCTTAAGTTGAACTAACCAACTCAGACATTGTCAGATTTTGAATAACTGTATTATTGAAGAACAAGAAAAAAGGAGAAGGGTAAGCAATAAGCGTGCTTGGCGAATCGACTTGTAGATGTAATATGAATATAAAGTACATAATATAATATATATTATATTATGTGTATGTGTGTGTGTGTGAGTACGCGGACTGACTGCCGCAACAATCGTGACGACGGGCAAAATCAACAGACAGATAACAAGCCATTTGTACAGCAACGTGTGGCGTTGCCGAAACGCGCCCTAATTATTATACAACTGGCATGTAATAATCATGTCAGTTTTCCATGAATACGCTTAGGTCTGTGTGTGAATCATTTGGACGTGTGTGTTAGAGGTATATTGTTACGTTTGAAATGATGTGGTTAAGTAATATATATACATATAATACTATATTGTACCGACTGTATCTCCACGGAAACGGAGTTTTCTTCGCAATACAATAATAGTAATAACAATAATAATAATGTGTATAGTCGCCGTATGTGTTTGTTTGTACTAGCTGTTAACGATTTATTTTTGTTTACTTTTTGAATTAATTCAATTCGTCAAATATATCAAAAATATTATACTGCGGTGGCAATAATTGACGAGACAATAATCGTCATGTGACATTGATTATGCTTTCACTGATATTTATTTTAGAAGGCACAGAAAATATGGAAAATAAAAATATTGCATATTTATGATAAAATTTGTAATGAAATAATTAAATTACTTAAAATTTGTTTTTATTTAATTATTTAGAATACGTATATAAACAATAAAATATTAATAGAACAAAAAAATGCTGGTATTACCCTAAAATGGCTAAAATTATCTTTATTTTAAAATAATTACTATTATAATATAGACTATCAAAAACAGACAACCATTTCTACCACAGTGGGTGGTTTTTTTTCATAAATACTGTAAACTATATAAAGTATAAATATTGAAAAGACTTTACTAAAAATTATAATATATTATTATACACGTTATTAAATCATTAGAATACTGCATCGCTTAAAAAATCAAATAGAAACGCTTAGTTGATTCATTTCACATTCATGTGTAAAAAATGTGTACTATTTCTTCTAAATATTGAATTGTAGTCATTTTTAATAGTTTTACATTCAAAATTACAAACCAACGCATATTTATTTACCTTCGATGTTATGACGTATGCACTGAAGGAAAGCAATGATATATAATAATATATATTGTAGAAATATAAAAAAAAAATGTAAATGCTACAGTAATTAATGTAATGTGATTGAGTAAACAGTATAGCAGAAACCTAACTTTGTTCTGAATTATCAAAAAAGATTACATTTAATGTTGGTGTGGTATCCGTTCCATACAATAAAGTTGTACGAGTATAATCACTTTAAACCCTCAAATAATACCCTAAACTAAAGCATTATCAAACATAGTTTATTATATTATATTACTCGTGAGAGACTAAGTCATTAAATTCAAATAAAACCTAGTACATTGAAAAAGCTTTGACTAATTTTTTTATTGAAAATAAAAAAAAACAAATAATATACATATATATATATATATATATATTTTATAAAAATATCTGATGTAAAAGAAAAAAAAAATAAGACATAGTAGCACAATAGAAGGAAACATCAGAATTTAGTTGCTTTTAATATGCCTAAAATTAGAGATTAGAAATAGAACAATGTATTTTTACGCATATAATGTACATAATTTTAATAAGGTAATGATTTTATTTGTTTGAATTGAATCGGTTGTATGGCACTATGTAAGGTCACCTAGAAAAAATTAAAAACCGTGGACAGCTTGAAGTATTTTAGGTTGTAACAATAATCAATATGCCGGACAGTTTGTTTTATTTCAGGTAGAACAAACGTTATACATATCACATAATTTGTTAATACAAAACACAGTTAGTTCACGCAGACAAAAATAATAATAATAGTTATGATAATAAACTCGAGATTTGTATAGGATACGAGAATTTTTTAAAACACTCACTGTCAATTATAAGTCATAACTCATATTATATAAATTTAAAAATTTAAAGTGTTGCAAATTATTTCTAGTAATTGTGTATTTGTTATTATTTTATTTTCAAATTGTGTACAGGCTTTGTAAATTGTTTTTTGTGTATTTCAGTTTTTTTTTCTTATATTTTTGTTTAAATGACTAGCACATTTATCCAATTGTAAAGATCACAAAACACTTTAGAAACTTGGATTAGCTGATCCAATCAATTTGTTGTATGAACTGTTCTATCGTTCGTTAAAATTATATTTCCTGAGTGAATTTTTAATCTTTGTTGTCTGACATTCATAATTTGAAGAGAGAATCTATACTGAGAGAGTGTAAGTCGGCTGCGCATCCAAATGAAGTTGTTCCGCGGTTTTGAGATGTAATTTCTCTCACCAGGTGGACTTGTCGTACGACGAGTTTTGGTCGCCGCCGACTTGCGCTCTCTCAGCGCACTCAGTATTATAGGTGTACCATTCTTTCCGCTAATACATGTTGAATCAAAATAAGATATTAATGGAAATAGTTCTTGAGTAAAAGTTAAATTCATATAAACTATTTTATTAGGTATTTCTTCAACTGGTAAAAACGCTAAAGATGTTATCATTTTACATTATTTTGCAATTTGTTCGTTATCATTATACATTTTGGATAATCCTAAACATTTTTGGATTTAGTTTTATAGTTTGATTTTGGTTCATAGTGTATTTTAGAGTGTATAGGTTATGTGTTATGTTCTACCGTGTCACCAAACTCATGTCTCATACTGTTTGTGATTATGATTCGCGATCTAAAGTTTTGAACAATTTTATTTTATTTTATCTTGTAAAATATATTTACCGGCTTATTAATACCGTACAAAGTGTCCGTGATATGCAACTCAAACAATAGAAATTTCTAAGTGTCCGTTTACCATTGAATAAAATTATTGTGAATTAATTAATAAAAATATAATATAATATTATAATATTATACGACATTATGTGTGTAAGTATATGTAACTCATCATTTTGATGTGAATAATTAGTTTTCTTTCCATACGCCTAATATGAGTATGCCTTCATTTCAAAACTTTTTTATTTTCATAATTAATTTAATTTTTTTTTCTATTAATAATACTCGTATGGTTGATGGAGAAATAATACGAGAAACAAGTATTTTTAAAAATATTGACATGACAGTTTTTCATTTTTAAGGTGTCTGCAGTACCTATAGTTATTGTTTGTGTGGATTATTGAAATCGCGAAACCTTGGTGATAATCGATTATACACATTTTACAAATATCTAGTTAAATTGTAAACAAAAACAAAATGGCATGTTCTGTGGCCAATGTTAAAATAATAAGAAAAATAGGTACAATAACATGCGCTTTTAATACCCCAGTTGCAGTATACGAGTATAGCAATGAAATAATATATCATAGCATTATTAATGTTCGTAAAGTTTTTAATTTTCATAAATAAATATCAAAACATATTAACGCAAATCTATGGACTATGATTACATGCAGTAATAAGACTATATGCTAAATATATGCATATTGCATGTATAATATACTATTATACACGTGAATTATTTACTACTGCAGCGACGTCGTTTCGTAGTCAATAATATAATTTCGTTTTATTGAACTCGAATAGCTCGTAAATAGTAGGTAATAACATGTAGGTACCTAAAACGTTTATAGACACGCTAATCATACAAATAATATTATTCAAAATACATTGCTCGATATTATATCCATTGTATACGCACATCAACATCTCCATGATCGCATCCCACATTAAATACTCGAGATTGTTATGTAAATGATCGTATTCGATGGGGTTTAAATTGAAACCTCAAATATGAGAGAATGATAAGAGTAAATCACCCTCGCCTCGCCATCATCTTACACCTGACACATTTCTTATTATATAATTTATATATACATTCATACATAAATACATACATATATACATACATACGGTACATACGGTACATATTCTCTACCATCGGTCGGAAATTTAAGTGAAATGATGAGAAGTTCTAATTCTCTATATATACAGCGCACGCATGTACACCGTCACTGTACCATAATATTATCACCTTATTCGTCTTTCTACATTACTATCCTACATATAGATGACACCGACCTTCCCTCCCATATCATCCCCGTTCTATAGTTTATAATATATATATATGTGTCTATGTATGAATACACACACACACACTACGTACTCACGAATGTATATCAACCATTTCTACCTGATCCTACTTCATGCTGTACTCTATCGACCTGCAAGAGACTGCTACCAGCCGCGCGTCGAACATTCGTTCGCACACATTATATAATCTACGAAATCCCTTAAACAATTTACGCGGCGCTTCCACCAAATATGTGTTAATAATTAACCGTTTCAAACCCAATCCCGGGTATATATATAAACGACGTTATTTCGAAATAATGGTTAATACCGGGATTATTGTCGACAAATATACAAGTATATATACATTATACACATCATATGAAAATCACGTGCGTGTGCATACAGAAATACTGTATGCTATACAATGGTACTCCATTGGCGGTACGCTGCATTTCATAACACCCACTACCCACCCCGAAGAGGTCTTGTCTTTTGAAAGTTCTACGAGTACGCGTCAATTATAATCGTTGTCGCGTTGATCCATCAAACGAGCTGAGATTAGAAGACAAAGATGCGTGAAATTTTCGATGGAAATTTTCACCGAGCTTAGAAATCAAATACTTTGAGTGCAACGTGCCGTTTTCTACGGTGAAGAATCTACGTCACGGCCTGTTCGATCAACACATTCGAGCATATACCTATTGTACGTAGCTCGTAATATAAATACATAATATTGGACCAAGACAAAAACCTTATCTCGGGTGTAAGGACTTACGATTTATAGGTATTTATTTGATTTTGATTTTTGCATCGTTTATAGTTTCATTCGCCGAGCGTTTATTGTTTTAGAACCGAATAAAACACAAAGCAAACCACAGTATAAAAAAGCATCTTTGGCCGAGTATTTCTGGAATTTTTAGTGACAAATCTCAAACTGGACGATTATGCACATACATTTTACTAGACATATATACATGCATTTCTAGATTGAATTTATATCTTGGTTTAATGGCTTGGGCTGACTGAGAGTCAAGCCGGTGTTCCTCTTTTACGACTGCCAGCACATAAAACTTAGAATGTAAAACGCCGTCACAACTCTGTTTCCTTTGTCTTTCTCTGGTAGGTTTACCCTCTCCATCCATTGAATTCATTTATAAGCCCGAAAGTAGTAACAAAATTCCTCACAAACCGCAGATGTCTAGTTTCATGCTAATTAACGGCCACCTCAATAAAACGCGAGACAATAAACCAAACCAAGTAAAACGAAGAACTAATTCAGATTTTGATGCAATTTATACACCTGAACTATATTGTTTAATATTGAAATATCGAGATTACTCTTACAATAATAATTAAAGTTGAGTTACTGTTACTGAAATAGAAATTAGGAAATTAATGAATCGACTCCGAGAAGATTTAAAATAAATTGTAATATGTATACTCGTATTGTATAATATAAACATGATAGTATAAGAATATTTTCAACGACCCATTCCATTTTGACTATATGAATAGCTACAATAATACTAAAAAATTATAGAGTTAAATATATATTTAACTTTTTTTTTCTCTATTATAACGACTTCATCAGATTTTTTACGTGAAAAAAAATTTTGAATTCAATGTTTAAGTTTGTAGTTTATTATACGAAAATTTAAAAAAAGATAGACTGGGTAGAATGGCATTATTACTGTCTATGTAAATAATTGACCGTCATTCCAATCAATAAATTGTATTGACTTAGCTAATGTATTCTGACGATTTATTATTATTTTATATATATATATATAAACAGCCATTACATTCTAACGTAAAAATATTCTGATTTAATTATGTATATTGTCTATATACAGAGTGATTTACCAAGGACACCCACTCCCTCCTTTTCTTTAAAAATTATGGTATTCAAATTCTAATTTTTGGAAATTTTAAAGACACTTGAAAGTAGATATATATAAATATCTTGTAGCGATATAAACTCTTTTTTTTCTAATGAGAACTTTAATTTGTTTCCATAACTTAGAAAGGGTACTCAGAAGTATATATATATATATATATTTTTTAAATGTTAGTATATCTAAATCAAAATTCGAACAAGTGGTTTCTGAGTTATTAGATTTGAGTATAGAGGATAATGTTCCGTGCCTATAGCTCCATCGCCAAAAATTGATACATTGTTTGTATTTACAGTTAAAATTTTCATTTAGACACATAAAAATGTTTAAATAATTTCTAAAATAAAAATGAGGGGTAACCTTATAAGAAGCTTAAATCGCCACAGGTCCATCGTTAAGTGGTGCAAAAATCTTAAATATACGAAAAAAAATGTAGTTGTTATTATATACATTTAAAAATTCCAAAACTAAAATTTTGAATAATTCTTTTATAAAGGCATGTATACCATACATATTTTTTTTTAAAGTGTACTATTCCTCGTATAAATGTATGTATAGTAATATCGTCATAGTATAAAAGTTAACAATAAAAAAAATAATAAAATGTTTGTATATTGTGCACACATTTTAAATATTTTTACAGTAATTAAAATTTTATATTTATAACATATAAATAGCTAGTGAATCAATATTTCGCTCCTTATTCTACTCCGTTTTACCATACATCGTATATAAATTTAAATGTTTATTAAGTACAATTGTATTTTTATGTGGTTTGATTTTTGGTATACCAATTTTATATACCAAAATATTCTATTTTGTACCTAATAGGAAATTAAAAATGTACGTTTTCATTTAGAAGACCTTATAGATTGTTGATAAAGAGTTATAAAAATATTAATTTTTTTTCAAAATAACTTTTATACAAGTGATAAAAGAATCACTTGCATATATATACTATGCATTATAATACATTATATTATTATGAACATTGAGTAGATATATTATTTATCCATTGTACAGGATTATGCGTTATGAAAATAAGGCAAAACAAAACATAACACGTAGGTACGAAAAAATTGTTTTAATGAGTTGATGAATATTTTTTTTAATCCGTCGAATTGCATACGTACTTTTGTGTAATTTGTGTGCGTCTAGTGAAACAGCGCGTTGAGTGTGATTGTACGGAAACAAAAACAAAAAATGTATAATATATATTCCTAGAAAACTCATTAAGTCCTCATTCTGTGACATTTTGTTTTAAATATACATAACTTTATAATATGTAGTGCCGAGTGGCCCTAGAAATCTTATGAAAAACAAGCACTTTAATACGAGACTTTTCACATCGCCTTCATTATTGTACACGTATATATGTTTATACATATTGACGAGTTTCTAATATATATAAATGTATGTACGTATGTATGTATGTATGTATGTATGTATGTATGTATGTATGTATGTATGTATGTATGTATGTATGTATGTATGTATGTATGTATGTATGTATGTATGTATGTATGTATGTGTGTGTGTGTGTATCTGAGCAATGAATAAGTGCATAGGCTATGCACATAGGTCGTGAAAACTTTTAAAAATAATGACTAGCTACCAATTAAAAGTTCTCTGTTCTCAATTTTTATTCTTACGCAATGTGTAATAAATTGTAACTATGTATTGCAATTTTTAGCAGATCACTTAAAAAAAGATACTCTAACTGGACTGTCTGTATTCCGACGGTGATATTATGTACATCCCTTCAAATACGTTTATACATTGGTATACTTACTATAATAGTAATGTAAAATGTTATAATTTGTTATCGTGTACTTTTAATGATGGAATTTCTTTTAGTTGTATACTTGTATGTATGTCAAGAAACGTGATAAACCGAAAAAAAGTGCCTCAAAAGTTTCTCTACCAAACCAAAGCGTTATTATATTATTATCATTATTTTCAATGATTGTTTTTAAGTTCGAAATCGGTGTATTTTTACACACACACACACAAATATATATATATATATATATTATATAATATTTCGTCCAACGACAAACCGAGTTAAATTCAATAAACTCGTATTCCAACACATACACACACATGCTATAAACGCCTCATATACACGATGTAATTTACACGTTCCCAAAATCAAGTCCCAACAGTGCTATAATGTTTCTCTGGTTTATGTTTAGGAGTTCATAGAGGGGCTATATATATGCATTGCTCTGTCAGTTTAACAAACGTAGGTGTGCAGTTTATGTGGCCTATATAATCCGTGTTCTAAATAATGTTATTAAATTAAAAATTGATTCATATTATCATACAATAATAATTCATGATCGCGTTCGTCACTGTGGTACACAAAAAGTGTTTTATTGAACAAAATATAATATAATATACGTCGTGTTAGTTACACAATATGTATCGGCCAGACTTACGGTCTTACTCGATAATGTAAAATGTCGGGCAATACGATTGTTTAAATCGTTATATTGATATTTTCTTGGAGAATGTCCTTGTATGATTAATTACTAGTATAGGTTTGAAATGTTTCTTGAATTAAAAAATTTCGTATTCTGTATACTATATATATACCGAAATCGAATTTTGAATATTTATTATAATGTAATCCGTATTTAAAAATTGTAACACATGGAAGACAAAAATAATACTTCATCGCTCGTAAGTAGAATATTTATATACAATATACGTCAAGGGAAAATTTGTGTATATATTATATAATTAATTAGTAAATATTCCCAAATATTTAAAAATAATTATTTTTGTATCTATTTATTATAAATAATGATAAAATACTGAACACTTACTGTGAAAAATAGTTAGCTATTAATAATTACTAGTTCTAAAAATAATTTATACAATTTATACAATTATCAACATAATAACACAAATATTTAAATATTTAAATAAAATGTGTTTAAATATTATAATCCATTGGCATTAATATAATTTAACCTTTTTTTTTGTAAATTAGAAACAAGTAAAATTTTTAAATGTTCACTTAGGTTAGAATACAATAAATATAATAATATATGTTATAAATGATCAAAAAGTTTATTAAATTCGCTTATTGTAGAAAAATGTAATAAAATATGAAATTCTGGATAATATATATGTATATATATTATTATGAAGTGTTATACATTTAGACACATGAAAATAATATATTAGAAACATTGATATATATATATATTAAAAACGAGCATTGTATTATAATATTCTATTAAAAAATACAGACATTGTTAAACTGTGATTTTTACTATGGGAAAAATATTTTTTACTCCTAGAGAATTTCGTCAATATCAATATAATAATTGTATGTACATTAAAATTAATGTTGCTAAGCCATGTTAAAAAAGGTTGGCAAGTGGATACCGTTTTGCTGTACATACGGTGTCGAGTGGATCACTATTATGAGTGTGTTAAATTGAATTCAATACGAAAAACGATTCTGAGTGGAAACGGTCTGTTAGCCTATAATATCATTAAGTATATTTTGTGATATGTTTTTTTTTATATATAAATATTAGAGCTATTGATTTTACTTTTAGTATTTTAGTAGGTTGATATAAATTTTCTTGGACATTGTAGTATTTAATTATAATAATAATAAACATTTAAGTCCTATTATAAAAATGCATATAAGATAAACTATTGAATTTCTATAAATACTGTAAAATGGAAAAAATAGATATTATCTTAAAATAAATCAAAAATGTCATTGCGTATAGTAAAATTCAAAATAATATATAATACGTAAACGTTTTAAGTTTCATTAATAACGTTTTTAAATTGTAGCAAAATAATTAACATCGTTATTGTTTTTCGTTTAAAAAAGTAATTTCGTTCAAATTTTAGATTAAAATTTTTTAATTAATTTAATTTAATGATAATTATTGCTTTTATAAAATTTTAGATTTCATGGTTTTAGTATAAAATATTTAATGAGGAATTTCCTATTAAATTTTCAACTTAGATATAAAAAGAAAAGTTTTCAAGAAATTTTAACTATCAACTTTTGCGATTTTGACGGATTTCGTCAGATATTGCAGAAACTTTATTCTATTTTTGAGAATTTTGACTAATTGAATAACTGTTTTTTAATATTTATAAGAACTAAAAAATTGGAATGTGTATAAGCAGCCGAAAAATTTTTTTTTATTTTATCATATGATGAAAATGGTAGTATAAATATTTGATGAAAATATTAAGGATCTACTGTTATTATTATTATTATTATTATTTTTTGAAATCCGACAAAATATCAAAAATTGTTTAGGAAGAAAAAATTATTTTACGAATATCCAAAAATTGAAATATGAATATCCAATGCCATAAAAATATGAGTTTCAAATGCTCATAAAAATTGATTGGGCTATATAGTCAAATTTTTTATAAATAAATTAAAATAATTAGAAAAATCTTGAATTTAATTTTTTTTAAATCTTATAGGTAAAAACAGAACATTTATTGATGTATTATGAACTACAAAATTTCATAACTTTTGTTTTTTTTTAAGATTTAACGAATTTTCTCAAAATTTTTTGCATAAATTATAAATTAAAAATTATAAAAAAAATTGTGACTATATATTTTTTAACTGAAAATGAACCAATTATTAGGAAACCTTGTATGTTCAAGCATTTTTACTCAATAATACATAATTTATTAACATTAATAAAAAAATAAAAAATAAAATATTTCAATTAATTTATTGCTCAAGAAAGATCAATATTTTTAAAATTATACCATATACGGAGAATGATATTATAAAAACTCATTAAAAATTTCAAGTTTTTTTAATTTTTTGTTTTTGAGTTATAACAAAATAAAAAAGTCAATTTAATCAAAATTTAGTTTAGCGTAAAACTTTTAGTTTTTCGCGATTATAAAAAAAAGTACTAGGAAATTTTATTTTTATCACTCTAAAATACTAACTAGACTGAATTTATTAACCAAAACTACCTTAAAAATTATACATCAAATTATGTTATCGACAATTTATCGTGTTCACACACAAAAACAAAAGACATATCATTGTAAAATCAATACATTCATCGTTCCACTCAGAAACTAAAAATATGGTTTTTAGTTATGTGACATAAAAAGTTCAATATTTCTCAATTGTTTATATCGATTACTTTCAGTCCTTCATTTAAAACAAATGTTTAGTAATGTTTATTAAAACTAAACCATTTTGTTTAATCAAAGATTAAATAATAAATGTTTTGCCTTTTTGAGGATGGGTTATTAAAAATTACAAATAGTATAAAACATTATCTTTAACATAATAAAATCATTAACCATGAATTATTATAATCTCACCTGGTACTTTTCAGGCGTTACTTGAATAATCCATTATAATATTAATCATTTTAAATTAATAAAGTACTATTTAATAAGTGGATTTTATTGAATTAATTTATGTAACGTTATACAAATTAATCGTGTTATTAATGTTTGAAACTTTTAAATGCAATTTTTAACATTAAAATTGTGTATAGATGTTATCTTATATATCAAATATATTCGTTTTTTTATGATTAAGCAATTTAATGTAATATAATTACTTGTAGGTTAATAAATAATTTTTTAACAATGTGAAATAAGCAGTTTGTGCAGTTGATTAATGCGGTTAAAGTTTATTCAGTGTACCTACGTAGATTGTATTTTAAAGGTTATAAAGACGATTTGTAGTCGTATCGAAACAAAAAGTATAATATAGTCACAAGTCAGCCAGTTAGGTATATTTTATAAAATATAATATGATAATATTAATAAGAAATAGTAATAGTTGCTTCTAGTATAATTTTTGTATTTATATTCACACATAAAATCAATTCGATAATGCTTCTTGATATATTAAAACTATTCAAACATGTATTTAAAATACATCATGAATATATGGTGTTTAAATATTTGTATATTTTTACTATAGACAAATGTTTTATTAATATTCGATACAGTTATTAAAAAAAAAACATATGATAAACTTGTTTTATAACATATTATATTGAATATTTCGAAAATATGTTTGTTTTCTATTTTTTTGATAGATAAAATTATGAATTAATAAACTGGGTAGACAGTTAGGTGTTACTATTTTCCAAACTAAACTTTACTCTCCATGGACAATGAGACACTCTATATTTATTGAAATATTTCTTGTTGAAAAAACAAATGTAATAAAAATAAAATTAACAGCCCATGCATAAAAATGGAATGTCGAAATAACAAAGGTACTTAGTATGGCTAATATTTACATTAAATTCAATTTATTCATTTGGATAGTTTCAGAAAATCAAATAATGATATTCTTTTTATAATTACAATACTACATTTTAAATACATTTTTAAACAAATATCAGGACATAATAGTATATGATGTGAGTCAATGATATACGTCATTATTACTTAAGGTTTCATATGAAACAGATTAAGTAAACAAGACATATTATTGCAAACAGAAATTCAATCGTAGATCGAGTTTATTCACAGATTCATTTATTGATTTCATGATTTTTGTTTCATCTAAAATAATCAACAATTTTAAACGCAGCAGTTCGTTTTGAATAAAATAATTTTTTATGGAAATACTTAGCTAGTCTGAAAAATACACTGGCAATAATGCTGTGTGTGCACAGTAGACTCATCTCTATTGTAATGCTGTAGCTGTTATTGTAGTTATAAAATGATTTGTATTCATCTGCGGGCAAAATGGTTGATTGATGTGGACTATAATTAGTCAAGGTAGAACGTCAACATGACATGATGGGAAGGAAACCCGCCGACAGAAGAGTAATTTTGATGAGAAAATTTATTTTGCCAAATTTTTTTTCGTCCCTTATTCTCATTTTGCCAGTAAAAATCTCTACACAATTCTGTCCGTAGGGAAAAAATAACACACACCATTAGAAAATCATTAACACCAAAGTGAAAAATTGTACAAAATAAACATATAATTACAGCATCACGCTTACAACTAGTTAGGCCGAAACTAAACCAAAATAAACAAAACACAAGTAACATGCATTTAGTTTACAAAATTCACATTCATAAATAACTGTCCGCCTAAAACCAGGAACATCTTTTATGGACTTTCTATATTGAGTTTACTCAGCATTTACCGTGGTGCCCAAAATCAATTTATCCCATGAGGTATGTTTCCTTTATTAAGGATTACCAGTAGACTTTTTAACTGTAAGATATTATCTATACATAATATATAATATTAAGCTATGTAATTCAACTAGATTTTGATGTAATTTTTTTATAGTTAGAAATGACTTGTATCCATCTATAACGCTTTTTTTTTAGAGAAATATAATATATTAATGCACCATGTCATATTTAAAATTTAAATAATACACATAGACATGAAATGTGTGATATGTATATTATATTTTTTTGTGTACTTGTGTACTAATCAAAATAACTACATACTTTTTCTGTATTTATATTGTAATTTTAATTTTAATGTTTGAATATATTCCAGGTTTGAATGAAATGGTTACGTAAAAAGGTGAGCGAGTGTGTATTGCTAAAACGGTAAATATGACACAGACTAGAAATAAAAAACATTAAATATATTTGTTTTCTTGATTTCATCCTTAATTAATTCGATCTAAATATGTGAAGTAATTATTAATATAATATGTGAATACTGTAGTAGTTGTAATTAAACCATCTTTAATACTTATTATTGACTATTCATGACTTTTCTAATTTATGAAGAGGAAACTTGATAACAATAAATTCAGAACTATATTTAAAAGATTAATGATATTTGAAAATTTATATTATCTAAATATTGCATAGTATCGTTTAAATAGTATTATATAATCTAAACATTTTCTTCAACATTTCATTTGTTAATACATACGAAATACTAAATTGAAATTAACATAAATAACGTATAAATGATAATATTAATACATAGTCAATAAATACGTAAATATTATTATTTAAAATTCTTTGACCTTTATAATAGTTAGTTAAACTATAAGAAACAATTAATTTACAAGTTTAAAGTAAAAAAAAATATAAAAAATATTTTCAAATACTAACATATTTGTGTTGTTTTTAATTAAATTTTTTTAAGGTTCAAAAATTATATTTTAATGCGATTTATCTATATAAAATAGTTGAATTTGTTTAGGATTAACAGTGACATTCATAAAATATGAATATATGTACAATTTTCTAATGTATCTATGTTTATTTGTTTCACGAAAATTAGTTTTATATTAATTTAGTTTTTTATTTCATATAGTCTTAAGTAAATACTTTTAAGTATTAAATATTGTAATACATATAGTAAATGTGAATGATTTAAATAATAGATATTTTTTCTTGGTATAAAATAAAAACAATCATTATTAGAATAAACTCAAAGATATATCGTACGAATGTAAAAATAATTATAACGAGTACAACTTCTAAAATACTTAGTTTAAATTAATAAATAAAAATATATAACTTGTATTAGGTAGACCCCTTCCTATAAAATGAACACATTGTCAAATAGATATATATTCTATTAGTAATGATCGTACACAGTATTAGGAGTATAAGATGTACCAACATTTAATTGAAAATAATTAATGATGTATGTTTGCAATTAATTTACATATCAAAAGCCATGTGATAAATTATTCAGAATTATATTCAAACCATATTGTAGTAAAATTGCTTTGATCTACTTATAAATTTATAAATTAAAAATTAAATATCATATCTATGTTAGAATAATTTACTTAAATGAATATGAAATAAATTACAATCTATTTTTTTTCTAAATAGTTTAATTAAGAAATGCTGTATGTAAAATTTAAAATCCCAAACAAAATTGTATGTACTATAAATTAATATCAGTATTTTTTGTGATGTATTTTTAATTTTATAAATTACAAAATGTAAATAATGAATAAATAGCAGTTTAATAAGTTTTAATAAGTAACTTTCATACATGATACATTACAAAGATTATAAACATGTTACTATTTTGAAAGGAATAATTATGCGTTGGAGTGTTATCATATTAAATTAGTAACTATTGTTGCATATATAGTATACGTGTTATGAATATTATATAGTATATTATGCTGTTTTTAAAACTTTGAATATTTTGTAGAAACTTATTGGATTTAGGTATATGTTTGTAACTATAATGGTAACATTGGATCAAACTTTAAAGTCGTAAGTGTATAACAGGGTTTATCTCAATTTACTAATATTAAATAAATTTAGCATGGCATGAATTAATGGCTTCATATTTCATATATTCTAAAAATGGTATATTTTACAAATCTAACTGATTTTGAGGATACAAGTAATTTATATCATTATGGTCAATGTAATCCTATCACTAAGATCAATATCAAATAGATAATATATATATATATATCAATGATTATTATTAAACACAAATTAATTTTAGATTCCGAATAGAGAGATACGTGTATTGGTTTTACAAAAACGTGTGTGCATGTCTGTGTATACACAATTAGTGATAGGAAAAATGTTTTGATCTTAAATTTTGAGTGTGATTTATAATAGAAAATTGGATCTAAGAAAAAATGGGAGTTTTCACGTAAAACAAGTTTAAAAAAAATGATTTCGTTTTTTTTTTATGTAACTTAAAAACAAATAATCTTAGACACATACAATTTTTATCAATATATTAGCATTTATATACGTTATACAATTTTTAAACTTTTTTTTAGCTGTTTATAGACATGAAAAATGTTTTATTTTATTAGAAGTTCATTTAGTCAAGAATCTTGAAAGTTTATTACAAAATAGCTTATAAATCTTTTATATATTTTAAAAAAAATTGTGTAAAATAAAAGATATGCAAGATTTTAAAAGTACTTGTCGAGCTAACAAATGCAATTCAATTAATTTTTCTTGTTAATGCCTAAGCTATAAATGACGGATATGTATGGAATATAATAGTTGATAATGTACATTATATCATTGAAAAATTAAAATTAAGTGCTAATAACTCAATCTAAATCACAATCACATATTTAGATTTTAGAACACAATTATTTATGAAATATTTTTCGTTTTAATACTGAAAAAATATAGAATAATGTATTATAAGAGTTAATTGTAAGTTATAGTTCAAGATTTTCATATTTTTCAGATTCAATTTGTATAACGGTTATTTTTAACTACAAATATTTTATACTAACACACGGCAATATAAAATATTAATACATACAATTATCTATTTGTTAATTCAATTAAATATGACAATAAACCATGCATATAATATTATGTTCTATATTATTGATTCAATTTGCAATCAATATCTTATTAAGTCATTCACATATTATAGCTTAATGCACTCAAATGCTATCGTTGAGAATGACTGTGTACTTTTACTATTTGACAAACTATTATAAATGAATTATTAAATATGCATTATTATGATTGTTATATAGATTAATATTTAACCATTCTTAAGGAAAACAAATAATGGTATACTATGCATCAATCACTATACCACTATATTATGATATTATACAGACTCTGCTAAATAGATAAGATATCCTCCGGTAGTCCGGTTTCTGCGAACCTCTTTTATTATTATGTTTAAATTATTCGTATTCATTAGTTATTGATATTACATTGTGAACTACATGTTACTGCGGTTATGAACAAAACATTGAACCATTGGTACCGTAATGATAAACCGCAATTGGTTAGATATTATCCATTATATTTAAACTGTATAGTAGGTATTTTATTGTATGTGAATAATTTAATAAATATTATAAAAACATGATTAGGTAAGGTCTTATTATTATATTTGCATTAATTGAAAGAAAAAAGAATAAACAGTACAATATCTATATACGTCCAAATATTTTTATTTATTTATTTTTAAATAAAATTAGGACCCGTAATATCTTTTATAAACAATACACAATTCAGTTAATTGTTACATTCTGTATGTGGGAATTGTACAACATTACATTTGATGAATTTATTTTTTTATAATGCGTATTGTTTTGATCAAATTTTTGAAAACTACTGATATTTTTTAGTTTTAATAAGGATACAATAAAAACCAGTTTACGAGTTTCTGTTAAATTTATAATAAGGATTTTAAAAGAATTCTACGAAAAAATCCCCTTAGCTTTAATCTGATCTTACTTTATCTGATAAACCAGAACCATTGGATTTCATAAATAATAGTAGTCTTGACATCCAAAAGAAAAATGTTTTTTTTCCATAATTTTGTAATATGAAATTGAAAATTACAAATGAATAATGGTTAAATGCATTAAGCTATTTCATTTTAATTAGAACCACTCGAATTTAAATCCAAATTATTTCGAAATGAACAAAACAATCTTTTAAAACAAAATGTTATACATGTACTTGAGACCTATACTTAATCATTAACTCACAATTTACCTTGGTAAATTAACCTTTATAATAGTAAAACTATAATTTACCTTTTATAGACTTTAAATTAACAACAAATGATGATTGTTGGCTCGGTAACAAATAGTTTGTTAACATTTATCTTTTTTTTTTTCTAAATGAACAATAATATTGATTTTTTTATAATAAGTTATACAATAATTGATTGCCTTACATGAAATTCTATGATCAGATATTTCAATCAAATATGTATTAACTTAAATGTACTCTTAATAATGGTGCTTATGTAACGATTTTATATAATAGTAATAATAATTAATAGTTACACAATAAAAACGATAATACTGATAATACTATTGTTGTACGTACCTGGTGATTGACATAGCATATCACGACATATCATCTTACATGATTATAAAAAACGTAATAGTAATATATTAATAATGCTATCATGTCCATCACGACTTAATATAAAAAATGTCATTGTTCATTTCAAAAAAAAAGAAAAAAAAGTTAAAAACAATTTTTAACAATGCCAATAATGTTAGTTCTTGAGTAAAAATATTTTTAAACTATTATAAGAAAATAAAATATGATTCTGAATGTAACAAAAATAAATAAGTTTAAAAAAATAAACCATGTTAAGAGGGCGCTACTATCTAGTTGTGCAACATGTTGTCTCTGTCTTATAAACGAACAATATACCAAATTGTAGGCTAACAATAATTTATTTTATTTTATTATTTTTAGAATTTAAGTAAATTTATTTACTATAAAATGTAAAGGTAATGTTATTATCCAAAATATCTGAGAGGAATTTATTGATATTTTAATTCCGAAGCAGCAATTTATGATCATTTTAATACTAAACATTTTTGTACATTTTAAAAGAATCGTTACTTGCTTCATAATTAAAATATCAATTTATGTTTTTTAGATGCCTTGGATAATAATATTATCTTTATATTTTAAAATAAGCCAATTGACTCTAATTTCAAAAATAACAGAGTAAAATGAATTACTCTGAACCTAAAATTTGTTATGTTGTACAACGTAGACAACACGTCATGCGGGTGTGGCGTGCTTTTTCATCAAAGGAGATGAGTTATCAAACTGCTTTATCCCCTCCCCTCAGGGTTTAAGGGGTTGCTTTAAAGAGTTATAATTTTATATCCTTTATTAAATCATTCTCAATTATGCTACTGTTTGATATAAATTAAATTTTACTAGTTAATTACTAAACTATGCGCATAATACAAATAAAATAACAATTAATATATATATATATATACGACAACAGAAAAACAGGATTTCATTAAACTGTAACAAATAAAAAGAAATAGTATTAAACAAACGTCAAAAATTATGAAAACTTCAGTGATTTGGACATAAAAACTTTGAATTAAGTTTCAAGTAAAAAGTAAAATTGTGTTTTTGATATTCACATCATATGAATTATTTTTTTCAATCGTTTATAATGTTCTTAAAAACATAATATTAATCCAGTTCAAATAAAAATAAAAAATTCAACATAAAATATAACTCATGAAACATATATTTTATAAACTATAATCCCTTAAAGTTATAACAAAGTAAATTTATAAAATTCTGAGTTACTACATAATATTTTAAAACAATTAATTATTAATATTTGTGAATTATTTGAAATCAGTATTATATTTTAATAGTAGACTTATCATTAGTGTTATATAAGTCTATAAACTTACTAAAATAATTGACCAACGTAATATTTTATAACTATTAACAATGACTTAAGGTTTCTACCGTGGACTGAAATGTAACAATAACTCTGTATATTATAAAAATATTATTGCATAACTACACGGCTAATATCAATCGACGAATAAATGTATTTTTGACTATTACCATTTTAAAAAGATAAAATATAAACAGTTAATAGGATTATATCATTCGTTAATAATAGTGAATATCAACAAAATTTTAAACAAAAATAACATAGTTCTAATTAATTAATATTTTTACACCAAATCCTTAATAGTCGTTACATTTAATAACACTTTTTTATAAGATCATTTAAAAATAGACAGCAGTTAAGACTAGAAAGTCATATTTATTATAAACTCTACAGTTTAGTTTATGATCCAAAATAACTTATACAAAACTAAGTTTAAATTATTAGAAAATATTTTATACAAATATAAGTTAAATTACACACCGGGTGTTATGTATTTTTTAGTATGTTATTCATTTTAATTATTAGTAATGTTTGACTATTTTTAATTATATAAAACATTTTTTATTTATTTAAAAGAACATAATTCTATAACATTTTTTGTTATATATCGCATTGTTTATACGATTGCATTGAGTAAGTTTATATTGAAAGTTTAGTAAGATACTGGATATTTACATTTAAAAGTAACAAGCTAAGTTTCTTTGGAAAAGTAAAAAGACAAAAGACAAACTCTAATGTAAATAGTTTTTGTAACCCTTTAATAATTTAACGGTCAGGGTTCGTGTTTGAATTCATTAAATGCATTTTTTTCTTGTCGGATTTTAATCAATAAATATAGACGCCGTTTAAGTTTAAATCCTTAAAAACGACCAAAGTAGCTTATAAACCCCAAAAAATATATACATAAATAAACTTCAACATTAACTTAGCGGTTAATGAGAATTAAAATTTAAACATTTACTATTTTAATCATTTTATAATAATTAGACAAATATATACTCGCGTTATTCTTTGTTTGTTTCCTACAGAGTACTGGATCAATAAGGTCTCTGTAATGTTTTATGTGGTTAAGCCCTTCTCCATCATTTTACTATCTCACGACGACCATTAAACACATTTCTTGGTACATGAATCAATATATTATAATATGACGAAATCGGTTATAAACTATAATTATCGGACTCCCAATCGGCCAGTGACGACATAACTATTTATTAGCAATATGCCATGTGATGAATGGTCAAGTTGTCACGTATCTAAAGCACTATGGATAAAAGCCAAGCAGGTGTATAACTAAAGGTTAGGTCAACCGGAAGTGAAATTTTAACCCCTCTCCGCAGGGACAAACTTCTGGAATACAAAACCGTATCACCGACAAAACGTATAACAATAAGAAAATGACGGCAAAACGGAAATGGAATATGATGGCATCGAAGTATACAATCTAAAATCCTAATATAAATCTTCAATTTTTATTGACAACTTACTAACATATGGGTACTATTGCAATCAACGTACAGGTTTGAAAAAAGTTAAGTAGGTAATGCGGTCATACGATAACCACTTCATTAAATTTATAAGTAAGATTCAGTATTTATATATCAGGATGATATTTTCAAGGGTGTTTAAAATGTGTATAGATTGATTAGCTTATATTATGTAAGATGTACTATTAATACGTGTTTACATGTAAAAAAAGCTTTATAAATTTTTTTTTTTACTATTCCCATGGAGTTGGTATTTACTATGTAAAATGTACGTAATGTATGTATATATAATATACCTATTTTATAAATACTATCAATATCTACTCTAAATGATACTACTTAGATATATTTTTTAAGAGTTAATTGTTTTTAATTTGAAAATATATAATATTTTGCCATACTTATTTTTGTTTTCAATCTTTAAATGCAAAATAACCAAAAGATCAAAATGTATATATATATATATTGTACAGTTTTCGATAATGTAGGCCATAATTTTTTTAAATGTTATATTTCAAAATAGTTTAAAAATTAGCTACTTATTTTTATACGTTACGCATGGTAAAATATTAAAATATTGTTGAACTTAGCTAATACAAAATATATAGTATTCAAAATAAATATATAACACTTTGTGTTGAACTTATTATTATTACAATATACGCAATATTTTATATTGCGTCATTTTATAATATCTAAATAAATAATTAGATTTATATTTACTAAGCAGTAAACATATTGTTAGAAAATCACTGCGGCAGTGAATCGTGAATATATGTTATATGTGTTTTTGTTATTTGTACAAATTATATTACACAGTACAAAAATGTTGTGTGCGTTTAATGTTAAATACAATTTATTCATATTTTTGCGGTTAAAATAAACTACCTAATAGTAAATATTATAGCTTATAAGTATGACAATATTTGTGTTATATAAATTGATGACGTGTTGAATGAATAACCGCAGTAAATAAAAGTAGAAAGTAAAATTAAAATAATTATGATTTTAAGTCTATCAGAACATTTCATGCATTGGAAATATAATTTATTATAATTCAAAATGAACAGCGAAATATGACGGATGGGATAAAAATTATTGATAAAACTGAAAAATGTATGTGACTTGGAAAAATAAATGTATTTTTAAGCAATTCGATGTCAAATGTTAAATAACTCATCGAAACCTTTTTTAAATTACATTTAACTTGATTAATTACTTTTTTGTACGTCAATATTATAACGGTATATAATTTGAGCTACAAGTGTTAAAAAAGTGAAATATTATGATTTTAATATAGTTTTAAAAAAGCTATACAATCGTAAGAGTTTAAACTTAAGTCAAAACAATACCACACCAGATTTAAATTTTTTTATAAATATTTATACACGAGTTTAGAATAAATCACTCAACGTAATAGGGTTTAGCGCTGTAGTATGATACCGAGTTACCGGGAATTCAATCTGAGTGATTGTATAGCTTACCACCGTTCATGATGATAATCAAAATTTTTACGAGGTATCAAAGTTTTATAAAGAAGTTATTCAAGTAATGTTCGATAATTTATCATCAACGATAACATTTTTATTATTTGTGATGTGACACGTTCCTATGTATATGAGATTGTACGTGGCATCGATACCGTTTAGCAGTTTTTTTTTCTTATCAAAAATCCTGTTAATTGGCCCATAAATAATACATATAAAATGTATTTACAAAACACCTTTACACGTAACATTGCACGTTTTTTGTTTTATTTTCGGTTAAATTTAATGGTTTTGAATGTGGTTATATACCGCTGTGTCACTCCATAGATGTCAAACTCCGAATCCTCACTTTTTATGCATGCCAAAGAAGAAATGTGACAGTTCTGTTAGATTGGTGGACGTTTGACAGTTAATAGATATATTCTGTAATAACAACAATAACGCAACGGTATTATACAAGGACATCGTACGATTGCACGAAATTATCGACATTAATAATAATATGTTATTACCGTGGTATATGAGTTCAAAAAGGGTCTCGGTATCAGATTGACGAAAATCTCGCGTTTGGTAGCTATGACTGTATTTTGGGAGGGCGTAAAAGGAATTTCGGGTTGGTATGAAGAGTTGTTAAACCGTATAATTATAATATAGTGGGCATTGTAATACAATTTCGCGACAGATAACTACGGCGACAACTATAGCGTATACACGCAACAATATTACGTCCGAGAACAGTTATTATTATTATTATTAATAATAATAATCGTCTACAAAGAAGTGTCCTCTGCAGACAACCGAGAAGGTTAAATCTGCGATAGGCGGCTGGCGGTGCTCCTCTGCAATTTTTGTTAGATTAATCCAAAGTAGCTTTTATAATATCACCTCGCGCACTTGTACGGTTCCTACACACATATGCGTACTGTGTATACATGTTATTTACACACACACCACTCATGTTCAAAACATATGTCGGAAATGGACACATCAAACTGACAGGATCGCTTATTATAGCAGTAAGGCTTTCATCCTCCACTTTTCCTACAAAACAATCGTAAAAGTTTGCTCAGAAACACAAGACCAACCACCCCACCCCCCTACACGACGTGACGGGTAATATTATTTTAAAACGATGTATATAACGAATATAATATAAAAATAACAATGTAATTGTATATCCACGGTACTCTACATCTGACTTTGGGTGATCGGATAGTTTGGGCTTTTTACGTGGTCAATTTCGGGTGAACGTTGCCGTGAGAAAGACTTCACAATTATTATTACGTCATTCGTGAAACTGTCGCTACCGACCACGCCGACACTGATGGCATCACATGTAATTTAAAAGTTTTCCTGTACGACATTAAGCTCATTGTCACCACCTAAGTCCTTAAGGGACAACCGCCGAGCGTTGATGAACTGTGGTGACGTCAAAATGTTAGGGGTAGTGGCAAAGGCTGCTAGAAGTGTTGGAAATGAGAGGGGGAGGGTGATGATTTGATATCGTTCGAATAACGGAGTTTTAATTAAAATTGTATTTGAAAAATGTTTAATCGCCACCAAGCTTGTATATACTGACTAAATACTCCACCAGCCGTGATTCTTCCTTAATGAAAGTATCCAAAATTATTATAATAATAATATAATATATACCTATACATATTATAATGTATGCGAAGAACACCACCAAAAAGGTTTGGCGTGAGAACTAACGCATTTTGTCTGGTAAAGACAGGTGGCCTTTTTAAAGTTCGGAGACAAACTTTCCTTTTAAGCCAACGGAAATAGTGTAAAAAGCCGGAAACCGACCTCTTCTTGGATTTTATTATAATATATATATATATATATTATATATGTATATAAATTAATGTTTCTTTCTTACTTATTTGTTCTGTATAGACTAAAAAATTACTAGTGGTAAGTTTTCAATAAACTTTATATCAATAGATTCTTTGAGATTCAGGGAGTGTCTCTAGCTTTGTATTTTAATCCAACTATACTGTAATAGGATGGCCTATGATGAAATTTTTTAGCTCATAAAATCGAATATTTTTTTTCGGTTGTATATTATATATATTGGTTTACAATTGTACAAATAATAAAGTAGTTACTATGATTGGATACGATTTTCTTTATTGTATTATATTTTATCATTTAGCGACGAACGATGGAGAGGAATATATGAATTGAAATGCAATATTTTGTACCATTTCCACTTTTTTTTTTTTTTGTAATGAGTAAGTCCCAAGCCTTACCACAATAATTAATAGAAAATTATAACAACAGATTTTTTAATAATACTAAAACTAAATGATTTTAATAAACACTGACATCGGTAATTTTTCCGAGATATCTTATAATACTGTTATAATTAAAATATGTTAAATTTCTTATTAGTATCGCAACTATAAGGGCTGTTATAATTTTGCTATTATAATTTTAATAAAATCGAGAAATTGGCATTGTTATAAATCGATGAATGTGTAATGAATGTAACACAATTTTCTATAAACTTTTTTTTTGTCGTTTATTACGAAATTGCCCTAAGTAATCGAACAATAATAACACTTTCAAAACTTATTTTTTCATATATATACTATAATACATTATATTGAAATATAGATATCATAAAAGCCCTACAAACATCATGATCATTGTATCCATTTTTCAATGAGTACCTAATATATAATATACCAGCTATAACTCAATACTTTTATTAACTCAATTTCTTGAATAAAATTTAAACGAATAAGTATACCCAGGAAGACAAATGTATACACTAAACGAACAAAACACGTTCGATCACTTGGAAAAATGCAAATTATGAAATATTTTAATCTATAAAGGATAACTTTTTTAAAGAAAATAAAACTTTTAATTAATAATATTATTTAATTTATTAATCATATATATATATATATATATATATATAATGATTTTAATATTTTAATATGATAGTTAAACATTGAATACTTAGACATTATCGTGTGTGAGGAATCTGTTTTTTTTGTAATATTTGTATTATAACTATATACACTGAATTTTATACATACAATTGTCTGAAATCGGATCTGAATCATTTAAATAATATTGTAATAATAATAAAACAGATCATTATTATTCTTGACTTTTAATAGTGTACGGTAAATTTTCTTATTTGAAAATTTGTATAGGTTTTGTACCCACAAAAATATTTTGTTTGTAAACTAATACTATATTATACTATATTAAAAAACATAAGATTGAATTCAGGATCTTAATCAAACTATACAATTAAAAATGTATTAAATATAATGATTTTTGCACAAGCAATAAGATACCTTGTAGCTTATATGTAGCACTTTGCTCACTAATGATTTTAAATAATAAATATCATATATTTTTGCACATGATTTTGATTATAATGAGGAAAATGTAATTTAATATAATTTTTCCAAATAATTCCCAAAAATTGATCTAAATAGCTCATATTGTTTTTGTTTTTAATTAATGCATATCACAGATCAATCTCGTTAAAAAAGATACCTTATCGATCACCTAGTTCACTAAAAATCACTTGACCATAAAATACAGGTAAACAGATATTGAGTAAATAATATATTTTATTCTTATTGAATTTAGTTTTGTACGAAGTGTAGATAACATTCTCAAGACAGGTCAGCGTTGTATTGTTGGTATGGATTTGTTGATTAAATTTAATTTATATACGATAAATATACAAAAATAACCGACAAAGCGGATTCGATAACATATTAATATTACCACCAAACCATTTGGTGATACGTTAACTATTATGTTAGAATCTAACATAATAATATTTTAATTCGTTTGGAAAACCAATTATCAATTTATTCTACTGAAAATAACTTTTGAAACGTAGTATGAGATAACTATATTCTATGGACTAATTTGATTAAATTAACGACCTACTATGTTGTTTAGACTACGAGAAAATCGATTTCGTATTGAAAATGTTAAGGTCAAACACACATTTCTTGTGTTAAGCATTTATATAGTTACCTACCACGAGATCTTTTGTGACTCACGACGAATTGATTTGCTGACTGCATCTGACAATCGAAAATAAAAGCAATTTACTTAGCTTTTACGTCAGTTCATAATGAAATGTAATTCAGACAGGTTATATTTTAGAAAATTAATTTGTTTCATAGATAACTAAAATAATATTTCAAATGCAGTCAAAACTATTAGCTTAAAATAAATCTCGACATTCAATTTATTCGAAAAGTGATATAGGTACACAATAATACTACTAAGTAATAAAACAAATCATTTAGATTAAATTAATTATTAAAGCGGGCTTAATTAAAGTAATATTTAAATAATACTCTTATTTGGTAAATAAGAATATAATATTGTATAGACAAATATAGTTAATCATAATAATTGGTCAACATCAAATGTTAGTCATTTGCATATTATCACTAAACGATATAGGTTTAATTACAATTTTAATATTATTAAAATATCTCGTTAAATCTAATAAACTTATATTAAAATTAATTTGATTAGTGATATAAAATATAAAATTGTATAAATTTAATTAAATTGTGCAATTCACAAAAATATAGTATAAATATTTGTATTTTTTGTTTTTATAATTACAATAAAATGATTTTCTATTGTAATGCATCGTTTAATTTTAATTCGAATCAAAGTCCGATTTGTATGGTACATAATAAATTAATTAATAAAAAAAAATTACGGACTGTTAAATTTTTATGTATTGTATAATAATTTATTATAATAAACATACAATTACTGTAAATGCAATGCTTTTTTATTTTATAGTGAAATAAGAAAATTTTGATATATAAGTTCTGGATACTGAAGAAAAATAAAATAAATCCATGGTAGACTTTAGAATGTTAGTATAAATATTAATTTTTAAAAGTTATAACAAATATATATATAAACGACATTTTGATTAATTGGAATATAATATCTATAATAGCTCATAGTAGCCTTTTTTATATTATTTAAAAATCGAAAAAAATATAAATATTTTTTTTTTTTAAATTATGGTAAATTCAGTCTATTAGTCATAAATTAAAATAAATTATTCACATTACATCATATACTAGGGTTACTGATTTTCCAGTTAATTATAAAATACTGTCATATATATATATATATATATATAAATACGGGAAAGATAAGATATCTAGTTAAAAAGGGTGATTCACCTAGCATGCTTACCTATTTTGTCCTTTAAAAATATTATTTCAAATAATGGTTTTTAGAATTTTTAATTATAGTTACTTTACCATATTTTAAAATACTTGATACTATACTTTTTTTAAATCTGTGGAACTGCAAAAACTACAAAAATACATAACTATTATTTTCGAAGTATAAACATATCTTTTTACTCAAAATTATTAAACAAATGATTAATTGTTTTAATTATTACGAATCTAAATTTAAATTCGAGCAAGTAGTTTTTGATTTATTAAAATGTATATAGTAAGGATAATGATCCTTATTAATGGTTTTATATAAGAAAAAAAAACTAAATAAAATTAATATTAGTTTACCTAGAACTTAATTATACTCCAACAATTTTAAAAATGATAAAATATTAATAACTATAATCTTCAAATCATCATTGTCCCCATTAATAAATATATTAATAGTATTTGATAATAAAATTGGCAAAAAATAAATGATTTCATCAAAATAAATTATAATAAAACTATTGTTATCTAATTATATATAATATATAATTATTATTATTACTTATATAATTTAAATAATACTTATAGTTACAGTCCTACAGATACCGGATAAATTTTTTTTTAATAGAAAATCCATGCTGGCGATGACGCAGCAGTTGATGTAGTGGTAATGAGGGTCATGAATATATTGTGTGCGTGCGAACAGCAGGCAGCGCGCGTCGCTATGTAACTATACGAAAAACTAAATATTTTTAATACATCTTTAATTAATAACTTCAATTATTTACCTGAACTTATTTCAATAAATGGCTCATTCACACATTAAATACTTGAATTTAAAATAAAAATAACGAAAATTGGTTTGGTAGAATTTCAGATATAATTGTTCAAAGATATCGCTTCATGTTACGATAATATTACATAAAGATACTTCATAAATATTATTATAATATTAAGTTACCAGAAAAAAAATACACGACACTGATGTAGCAAAATAGCCTATTTAGGACGCCGTGCTAGGTTATTGTATTTGAAATGAGTACGTCATATCGATTGTGCGTACAATATTTAACTTTTCTAAAATATAAAATCAGTTGCGTATAAAAAAAATATTTGTATGGATTTTTGATTTTTGATTTTATTATTTTAACTGGATTTTGTTAATAGCTGATACTTTTTATTTGATTGATTCTTTAACTATATAATTCTAAATATCAAGAAATCAAATCAAAGCATGATTCATGGTCAACACGATAATTTCCAGACACAATTTTAAAAATGTCCGACATACCTATCACCTATTATCATATGCAATTAAACGTCAAAAATATAATACTATTAATATTGAATAGCCAATATTTTCAATTGCATAATTTTACTTTAATATAAAAACCATATTTACTTTCGCCTCGTGAACTCGTACGCAATAATTTATAATATAATTGGGTGCTAATAAGTCATGATTATAATATAATATATATACAATACATTAATATAATATATAAATTGTTTAAATCTAGAACTAATCAAACACGGCTTAAGTTGAAACAAAATAAAAGTGGGAAAAATAATTTTAAATTTTGTAAAGCATAAATATTACGCTCTACTTTTATGACACAATTTAGTCATATAAATTTATAATATTCCGATTATAAATAATTTTACTGACGATATATATATACATGGTCGACCTATAAAACACGCCAATATCGTATTTTTGTGTACTAAAAAAGAAACACGTAAACTATTCCATTTAAATTAATAGTATTAAAGTTGGCAACTAAAAGAATATTTGAACTAATCGGACGTTGGATGTAAATACATAATTGTTGTTGAATTAATTTATCAACGATTAATAATGCGTTATTGTTTTCGTAAACTTTACTTTTAACGAATACCAATAAAATAAAATCAACCCGAGTCATTGATTTGAACCAAGTTTAAGTCTTAATAAGAATTTGATTAGCATTGTACATAACATAATAAATGCTTGAACATTCAGATAGTTCATAACAACAATATATAAAACATTTCTCAATCGTTTATGACCAAATTTAAATTAATGATGGAACTTATCCGTCCGATAGATTCTCTTGGGTTATAGGTACTATTTTCTATCGAAAACACGAGAATTTGAATTGAACAAACTAATTCATTTAAATTAATTATCACAAAAACTTCGTTCATTTTCTTTGTTTACGATTTGATAAGATATTTTTGTATCGAATACAAATGCATTTAAAAGCGGATTTCACATCAGAAGTGTGATAAATGTTATTTGGTTGGACGGGAATTCTTTTTTTATTTCTAATATATTTTTTTAAGAATAGACGACTGAATTTATGACTACATTAGTGTACAAATAATTTCAAATCAAAAACTTCGACATAATATACGCGACACCGCTTACTATTATTACACATAAACACCACATATAAATTAATAAATTAAATGCTGGGTTTATTATTTCTCCAACGCAAACTAATATTCAAGCCGATATAACGGCTGGTATTTTTTTTTATCAAAACGATAAATGGAATCTACTCCAAAAATGACTTATTTCTAAAATAAGACAGTCGTAATTAGGGTTAAAAGTCTTGAAATGTAATTAACTAACTATTGTTATGGAAGTTTTGTTCTAATTATTACGTTATACTTTATTATTGTTAAATCGACACTTATTAAATTCATTGTAATTATTTATTTTGTACACTTTTCATGAATTCTATTAAGGACTTATATTTCATGTTTTATTTTTGTATCATTTATTTTTACAAAATATTTAGGTACTGATGATTAAAATGTAGTAATAATTTGTATGCGTTTTATGTTTTAGTTTTGCCTTTCACTGTAACAGTAAATCAGTTGTAAATAATGCTTTTCATTTTTATTTATAACCATTTTTTCTATATTATTTACTAACGCAGTACAGAATAATTGTTATGTTTATTTTTTGTATTTATATATATACCTTCAATGTGAAAATGTAGAGCACAAATAATGATGTTTTTGTAGATACTAAAAATGTAAGGAATAAAAATGGCGTGACGTATCACATTGCCTGCAAATCGTTCATTAATTGATTCGTTTGTTTTATATTTTTCAAAAATAGGTTTAGAAAATTGTAGGTGCTTAGATTCATGTACGTAATACGATTGAAATCGGAAAATTTTGTACGTGTAGGTACTAAAACGTAGTGTAGATACCAATTAATCAATGTTTAGTTGTAACTATTTAAGATAGGAAAAATCAAAATTTATAATATCGGAATGAGATATATACTACCTATGTACCTATTTATCCATATACTTGCATGTATTTAATTTTAAATTTTTCTTATTTATAAACAACTCTATATAATATATGATGTAAAATATAATATATTGGTGAGATATTTAACACAATGTGCAGCGCTAACGCACAGTCGTACTTACACAGCGAAGTGGTAAATGAAGCAGATCCATCCGCACGGGTGTTCGAGGAACACGTAGACCTTCTCCTGGAAAGTTTTGCCCTTCCGCTGGTGGAACACGTACTTGGCCTTGAACGCTTGGTCAATGGGCAGGTAAATGGGGTAGTACGGGTCGGGTACGCCGGGCGGCGCGGGTGGTTTGGCATCACCGCCGGCGGTGACCACCTCGACAATGGCCGCGTCGTCGGCGTCGCTGCTCGGCGTCGGCGGGTCAGCGAAGTCCTCGCGTGGCTGTCGGCGCTTCTTGAGCGGCGTGGGCACCCGCCGATGATGCGCCTCGCCGAACCTGGGCATCCGTCTGTGGTGGTGCGGCGGCCGGACCTGTTGGTCCGGTACGGCTTCCTGTTTGCCACCGTCAAACCGCTGCTGCTGCCGGCGCCGCTCGTCGTTGGTGCCGCAGTCCCCTTCCGATTGGCCGCCGCCGCCGCCGCCACCACCGCAGGCTCCGCCGACGTTGCCGCCCGCACATCCGAGGCGCGACCGTTGCTGTTGCTGCTGTTGCTGTTGCTGTTTCAGTTCAGTGGACGCGATCCTGTCGATGACGGGCGACCCGCTCGCCCCGCCGTTGCCTGTTCCACTGCCGTTGCTTCTCAGCGAGACTTCCCTGGACTTGCGAAACAGCTGAACCTCTTCGGCGCGGTTCATGTCGACACAAAACGGCCACGCCAACATCCGGTGGCCGCCGTGCACATGGCTTTCCGAGCTCGGTACGCCGGCTGGCACACTCACGATCCGCGGAAAGCGTTGCGCGACGTCATGTCGGCTTCAGTGTCGGTGGCGGTATCGGCGTCGGCGGCGGCCGAGGTGCGAGTCGCCACTGCGAAATCGTCAGAGTACGACCATGGGTGTGTCCACGCGGTCTCCGGGACGCGCGTCGTAAATGCAGTTATAAGTCTGTTCTTCGTCAAACAACCTATCACCAACACCTATACGTTACCGTCAACATACTATATGATGTGAGTCTCGCTCCGGTATACCACGACTGCAAACCGAAATACTGTGTATACCTAACTGGTATCCAAAGGGGAACATTAACGTGTTAAAAAGATATTTATTTTTCACATTAAAAATTAATTAAACCGTTTTCTGAGTAATCACGTAATGTACGTAATGGCTATTAGTTAGAAATCATCAAATAAATATTTCTTGAATTTATGATTTAGAAGCTACAAACGTGTGATTTCACAAACCGTTACTAACTAAAGAGCTGTATATTGTTCTCTAAAAAGAGTACGTTTATAACAAAATAATGATTTACTACTTATTAAAATTAAAGGTTACATCATATCTATGTTTCATGGCTAGCTGTGACAATTAAAAAAAAATTAACTCGCTTCTTTTAATCGAAATTAGTTAATATTTAATATTTTTTTTCTTTTTATTTGATTTCAATTATTTACATTATTTTTGTACCCTTATTTATAACTTAACGTTGACTCGACTTAACAAAATCTAATTAACTAATTATCTTTCACCTATCGGTTTGCTATCGGGGCATGCCGGCCGGCCGGCCCGATACGATTTCCTTTTTTTTTGTTTTTTGACAACACATTTATACTGTACAACTTTTACTGGTATATAACATTGGTCGGAAAAAGGTTTTCCGACTCTTAATGTTCACTTTTCATACATTATTTTACACGTTAACGGTACCATTTCTGTGAGCATAATATCTACCAAGGTGGACGGACAAGTAACTTTACGTAACATTCACTTCACCATATTTTTTATTGCGCCCGGTCCAGACTGTATTGTTTTATTATCCTGTAAGATAATATATAACATGGATATGATATCAGTGTCATAGTCTATGTTCGTGTTAAATTCAGAACATTTCGAATGTAGATAGTAAATCGGTGTCCCGTATCACATATAGAGTGGATGAAACTTGTACTCCGCTAACAATAATTTTGCTGACCACTTTCGAATATTCAACCGAAGAAAAATGTTCAGGAACGTTTAACTGCGTTATGCGCGTGAGAGCTAGTTTAATAGAATATTTCCGGAATGGAATTCGGCGTGTGTGACCTAGGCTGTATAGACAAATCAAACAGTTAAATATTACCAAGTATTCAAATTACTCTCGGTCCAAATAAGCCACAGAACGGTGTATTATTTCCAATGTGAATATTTTCACAAACAATAAGTGTGTGAGCTTTAAGTAATTATTAATGTACTTATAAACGCTTATTATTTCTAACAATAGCAGGAGTCATACGTAATATACATTTTAATGCACCTAATATGTCAGGAATATATTTTTTATACATATTTAAATCCAATGATGTCGCTGGACACTCCCTTTTATTAAGTTTATATGTCTATACAATACTTTTATAAAATGTTCTTATTGTATTAGTAATGCATACAATATACATATTGTAAATATTTTTTAAATAAATAAAAAAAAATATTTAAATATTTTGGAATAATACATAAATTAAAATTTTAATTTAAAATGTAATTATCTGGACATAGAATTATTGTATAAACTCTAACTATTTAATTATATTATGTACACACTTGAAAAATAATTTTTATTGGCTGAAAATATTTTATTTTAGTCAAATCATTGGTTTTGGAATAGTACTTGTTGTAGGATATAGATTTAAGAAACCATGTTTAATACATAGTTAACATTATATATGTATTTATATGCACGCAAAATAATTTTAATGAGCAAATAACTATAAATAAACTGCTTCTGTCAGATGTCAATATATACTACGTTAATTAAACGAAGTCGATTTATGTCCGGCTTATTTAATTAAATTAAAAATTGAAATTTAATTTAAAGAAAGCTAGTAAATTAAAAAAAAAAAACTATATTTTTAAAAACGTAACTAGTTTATCGGTTGATAAATGTGATATTTATTCTATATTTTATTCAATACAATATTGAAGTATATCTATTTTATTCTGGGGTTTCTTTCAAGTTAGGTTAAAATCATAACTATTATAAAAAAAAAAAAAATAATAATAATAATTGAAGCAGTCGAAACCATGGGTACTTAACATTCATTGTGCGAGCCATAAACTTCAAAAGCTATAATAAATCGCCGTATTCCGACAGCCATATTATTACAGTACAATATTACAATTTTAACATAACGACTTAATAATCTATTTAATTTCCCTGCATCATAATAGCTGAAAAGGGAATTGTTGATATTGTTCCTTTAATTCTCATTAAAGTATTACATAATTGCTATTCGTATACGAAGTAATAACAACGTCACTACTCACTAATAACTATTATACAATACGAGAATCTTGATTTAAATAATTATTTAATAAATATAGTGGTCTTACAATACTGGATTGGCCAGTAAAAATGAAAACTATATACCATCTTATATTTACCTATATATTATTATACTTTTCTATAGATTCAGTTATCTGAAAACGCATATTATATTTGAATATATTTATTAAAACCCGCTGATTACCGTAAAATTAACAAATTTCAACTAAAGATTTGATCTTGGAATGCAAAAACACAGATTATTTGATTATGTAAATTGTTTGAGATATCTTTTTGCATCATCTATAGAATAATATAACTAAGATAGAACTATGGCTGTGTTGAATTAATGTATATAAAACTAACTCATTTCACTTCTACTTATAATACCTATAAGTGAATAATAATATGGAGTATGGAGTCTATCAATATTTTAACTAATAAAACGTTTTATTACAGCTTTATGATATCTCAACAAAAAAAAAAAAAATACGTTCCCCGAAAGAGATTTTTTTATACCTTTAGAAAATTATATTTCAAAGAAAACTCGAAACACTGACAAAGGCCATTATAGTTATATGTTGAGTCAAAAGTTTTTTTTTTTATCTTTTTCAATTTTGTTTTCATTTAGTGTTGCTATCGCGTAGCGCTGGTTAAGCTGAATAACGCTTTAAATAAATAAAATATGGCCCATGGTTATGACTATCACAAGTACACGTTGAATATTCAATAGACATTGTTTGAACTTTTATGTTTTTAATTGTTAAAAATACACAATGACCAAAATTAATAACGTTTCGTTATTTATCATCAATAGGATTACTCGCAATTTTAAAACTAGTAAAGATACGAACAAATTATTATTTGAAATAAAAAATATATGAATTTACTTTTATATTATAATTTATATGTTCGATTAATATAAAATTACTTAAAATGTATTATTGAAATAAAAGCCAATCATTGTGTGTTGCTTAATAGTCAAGTAACAATTACATACGAAATACACTGAAAATTATTTATTTGATAAATCTGTTAATAATAAAGTTTAGTAATGTAATTAATTTTATACATGATTTATATTAAACTTTGAAGTAAAATTAAAGATATCAGAAATAAGTTTTAAAAAAATAATTTAAAGCATTTATGTTGTCTTAAAACGGTGTTAAGGCAAATATTCAATTAGTAATTAGTTAATATTGCTATTAATCATGTTTTCTAAACATATGTATTACAACCATAGTTTTCTTTTTTAATTTCTGTGGTCAGTTATTTCTTACTATATTAATCTTTATATTCAATAATATTCTACACAACACTAATATCTTCTATATTTAAATCATATCGATTATACTTTGTTTATATATTAAATTTATGTGTTTGTGTAAATGGAAAACTTCAAATGACTTCTAAAGTATCTAAGGCTAAACGCTTCTTAATATATATATATTATCAAGTATTAACACATATCAATGCCTATATAATATATATATATTACGATTCTTTATATATATATAAATATTGTTTTTTATATTATCTAAATTTGAAGCGTGTTCATCAAATATGTTGACATATAAAATTTATTTCATATCATACTGTGGTAGTATGATACTTTTATTTTTTTCAGTTTTCACCCTTTCACAGATATATTCAAATGCACAAAAAAATTATTTACAACATGTTTAATATAATATAACTACAATTTTGCACTTAAAATAATTTGTTGGACTTTCTGAATGTTATGATGGTTAAATAATTCAAACTAATACTGGTCTATATACTTTTCTTTTATTATTATTTATTATCCACAAATATGATTCAATGCATAATAAAAATTTAAATAAAGGTGAATTAATTTTCAAGAATTTTAATGAAGGCACATTATTTATACTTATAATTATAAAAATTTCCTTTTACTATAATATTCTTATTATAATAATTATTTGTCTTGTTGTATGTATTTATGATTTTAAGTATCAATGTTATTTTTGTTCGTGTATTCTTAAATGATTTATACATACTCGTATGAAACATTTAGTTTATATGTATTTATATTTGAAATTTTATTAATATAATAAATTCTGCAAAAGCTTAATTTTATTAGTATTAAAATAAGATTCTATAGATACAAGAAAAAGTTTGTTTATTATTATTATTTTTAATGGATATCTGGATAAAATGATATTTTTATATAATGATTAATTTATTAAAGTACTAGTAGAAAATAAGAAAATAAATAAACGAGATAAAATATAAATATGAGAAACCCGTACAATGATTTAAAAGAGATTCTAATGGTATATTCTAACATAATTTTAAAAATCAGTCTATTTCTTTGTTAATGTATTTTACACAATATAGCTTATACATTGTTCACAAACAATACATAATATTTATCATAATGTACACGAGACAATTAAGTTGTTATATACTTAATATTAAAGATATATTTGAATAGTAAAATAACTTTTACATATTTAAGGAAATATTTAAAATATACCGTTTTAAATGTCTTCAATGTACATAATAAGAAAAATTGGAAACAAAAATGTATTTTAAATACAACATATCTAACGATATGTTAGTAAAAATGCTAAGCGTTTATAGCATTTATTCTTCTACAAGGTTTAAACAAGCATTAAGAATTAGTATAAGTTTTGTGCATTTAATTTTAAATTACAATAATATTTACTCTTGAACTAGAAAAATGTATGGATTAATAAATTAAATTCTTACAATATATATATATATATATATATATATATTAACTCTAAATAATTTAAATGTTTTTTTTTTTATTATTATTTTTGTGTACATAGGTGCAAATAGGGATTATATACTTATAAAAATGGCACTAGAGATACTTCATTATTTTGAGTATAAAAATAAAAGCTTAAATACACTCCAAATAAAACCGTACATAAATGCAATTGAATGTTTTATAGTGTATGTATACAACGAATGATAATAAAATAACCTTTAAACTATAATTCTCTAATTTTATTAATAATTATACTATACTAAATCGGTTTTATCCAGGCATAGTATAATTAATTTTTATTCATTTATTTATATATATATATATATTATAATAAATTGTTTCTATTAAATTATAATAATTTTAATAAAAATATTATTCACAGTTTTTCTAAACATCTAATAGGCAAATAAATACAGTAATTTTATAATTCAGACGTTATCAATAAATTAAATAATATTCTGTACCTAAGTTAAGTACAATATTCTTAGTTGAGTGTTTCAAGTGCACATAAAATGACATTTATTTTAGGTGAATGATAGAATCAAATGGACGCTAAGTTGAGCAGGGTCGATTAATGTGACGCTCTGAAACATTAATTACACTAAAGAAAACCAGAGAACTTCTGAGGTACCATAGGCCGGTAATAAATAGCCTAGTCTTCATTAGATATTTATGAATAATGTTCTCCTAAACCTAGAACACACATTTAAATATGTTGTAGGCTGGTTAATATTTTGAGTAATATCTGTCTAATGATTCTATAACTATTTCCGTATCACAGTAACAAACGTAAAAAAAAAACAAATTTTTAGAAAAAACAAAAATGTATAAATTCGTTTTACATGCATAGATAATAATTTATACAACGTTATCACGATCAATAAAAATAAAACATATTTTACTTATATTTAATGGGTAAAGGAAGTCGAATAAAATTATATTTAAATAAGTTTAAGTTGTAAATATTATATTATATTACATTAATTACTTTAAAATTAAGAAAAAATCAATTGTATATAATTGTTATATAATTATATATAATTTATATATATTTATATATATAATATTATTAATTAACTATATTGTAATAACTATCTCTCACATAAACCTAAATTTAAAAAACTTCTTTATTCTCTGTCCAAACTTTTCATATTATATTAATTCTCTCTACTCCAATAATGAATCATAATAATACCCTCTATTATAAACTTCATATTTGTTTCAAAATTAAAAATATATAAGCTTTACATTTTATCTGGTGTTTTCATTGTTTAATTATTAATTATATTATTATAATAATTGGGATATAATAATTCAGTCGATCGGATGATGAGACCAGCATAACGAGTACACTACATGTATTATTTAAATAATAAGAAATAAATTATAAGTATTGAATCATACACGTTTATATTTATAAATTGTACATAACATAAAGTAGTTAGATAGTTACTTAATACATTTTTCACCAAATTGATAGGTAAATGGGTTACGGAATATTTTTTTATGTAACTATGAATAGAACATAAACTACTTTGAAAAATCTTTGAACATTAAAAACGTTGGTTTCGATAACGCGAGATTCGATATCAACGGTGAAACAATTTAATTTGTGTAATTATATTGCATATTCTGTTTTGCAAACAATATTACAATAAATTCTAGGTATAATATAACGCGTGTAATATGTATATTTTATTTTATACTAACCGAAAGTACACAAGTCAACATATTGCTACGACATAATAAGCAGTCAATTTAGTTTACATTTTACATCATTAATAACCGTTTAATCACTTATCAAAGTTGGTTAGAATTAAAGAATGTGATTACAACTTTGTATTCAATATCATACTGAAAAACAATTGAATAAGTCAAAAACTAAAGGGCAGTCAACAGACTAGTTGCGCCAATAAGAATATATTATTAATTATTATAAGGTATTTTTTAACTAGCAAAACACAAAGACATGCAATTTTACACACTTCATGAGATAAATAAATCAAAGTACAAAAAAATAAATAAATACATTTTAAATGTATTATTAATGAACCTCAAAAAATTTATAAAAATTATAACTCATTATTAGATTTTATTCGATTCAGGGACAAACATAATATCAAATACAAACACTATCATCTACGATATTTTTAATTAATTTATTAATTTAAATGTCAAAATAATTACTAATAACACTTAATTTTATTAAATAAATATTTTAGGGCGTTGTGTATTAGTGCGCTATATACCTGACAATAATATTTAGTATGAATTAAAGAACAAAATGTGTTGTTGTTAGAAATGTAATATTATCATACTATTCCTCCACATACCTACTGTACAAAATAAAAACCAAGAATATGAATGTTCTTAAATAAAAAAATCACTCTGGAGAATTACGTTACATTATATTTTGTCACTATATTATAATACGGTATATTTTAATATAGTACCAAATTTTATTTTTCTAAAGAAGCAGTTGTAGTGATAAGGATGTTTTTATTTTTGGAATTTATTTAATATATTACGATGACTACAGAGCAGTGAAAAATGTTTAGTATAATTATAAATAGGCATTGGAAAGTACTCGATGAAGTAAAATGGCTTCTTAAACGAATATTAAATATCAAATTCTGGAATTTATGCTAATAACAGTTAATAATTATTAGGAAACTTGGTAACAATGTATGAAAATATTAGCACGTAAAGGAGTTAGTAATAATTTAAGTGTCCATGATAATTAATAATAATGTAAATGAGTTGAATACAAATTTATATTTTTTTTTAATTGAATAATTAACTTTAAATAAAAATGGGGTGAAAAATATTTAAACATTTTTTACTTTTTACGTGGTCATATTATATTCTGCATTATAAAGTTTTTATACCAGTGTTACACATAATAGTTCATTATGAAAATGTTTTCATTGTCATAATATTAAACCACATCGTTATCGTTGCACGATTAGTCAGCTACAGTGAATATTAACAATTGTATTTTCATTCACAACTTCAATAGTATCAACTGTATATGTGCATTATTCACGATAATACGTAAAATATGTAATTAAATCTACCGTTGCTAAGTTAATTTGTATGGCAAAAAATGTCGATTTTGAATGTATATTAGTACCGAAGAAGAGGTACGAAAGAGTGTTATATCAATATACCACGAAAACCCGTCAATCGATATAAACACATACATTTTCAGGAATTTCAAAAAAACGTTCACTAAGTGTATAACGTTTAGATGACAAAACAATTTGTCTAGGTAATTGAAAAAAAAACTACTAATCGAATATTAATAGACCAATGAATAATAATGACGATAACTTACGAAAAGAGCGCTGTCGAAGAACTTGGACGTAGTGCATCTCGCCATTAAGTATACCTATCTAATAATTATTATCGCGTCAAAGGCATATACGCTTAAGTGTATGAGTACTCGAGAACGTTACATTATTATCTATATACATTAGAGTATACTACGAGTAATGTCTAAGCAAAATTTGACTTCGTCACCATGTCGTGTGCAATACCTAGGTATCTAGGGAATTTTTCATCTATAATACTACATACTACCGAATCGATCATATTATTGTTGTCTGTATGATACGATAAGGGTCATATTAGATAACGTGGTAATAATAATAATAATAATTATCCATTACGTTGTACAGTAAAACGTCGTCAAAGGGAAAGTATCGCGATCGAGCCGTCGTGACGCAACATCTACACATCGACAACACTGCGTGCCGATCAAAAAATATAACAATATACCAATAACAACGACGAATGCGTGTGAGTCGTAGTGAGCAATCAGACGTCACGTCGGGTTCAGTGAAAATTCGGCATTATCCGGTTCACGTACACGGCGACAACAACCGCGGTCGGAGTCGTCGTTGTAGCTTCGGAAGTCGTCTCACCGGTCGCCGATTGCATCATCGTGGCGTCATGGAATTGTGTCGATGAGGTCCGTCTTGCGCGTGATTTATATAAAAAATATTTACGAACAAGTTGCGCACTGGTAAATTCGCGCACTCGCGTAGAGACGACCACGCGAACCCGACGGCTGCAGCGAGATGACGATCGAAGAGAAGTAAAATTCGGACACAATGAAAACGATGAAGAGCGTCGGCGAGTACTAGAGATTTTATTTTAAATTAAATAATTCACGGGCGATAAGATTTTCACTCTGACGAGATCGTTTAGTACGACTTTAGCGATCGTATGCTGCGGGGGAGGGGCGCGAACAGCGTGGTCGGTCGAGCAACAGTTGTGCGACTGAATGGCATGGACAAGATGGACTCGGTCGGCCGGTGGTGTATGTACGCGCGGATAGTGGCAGTGTGTGTAGTCGCTCAAAGGAACGCGCACGGCGCGACGGCGGCGCACTTATACGCCGTCGCGCCGCCGGCCCGTCCCTTCAAAAACCCACCACCCCCTTTCTCCAAAAACCTCCCCTCCACCACAAATACCACCTCATCGCCGCAAAACGCCATCCACCACCACAAACAGCAACCCCGCCGTTGCAGTGCACTCTGTATACATACGCAATATATCATTATTTTAGCCGACCCCCCTGCAACCCGTTACGATTTTGGTAAAAACCCGACAACCGATTAGACGATTAGAAGACACGAATAGGATAAAAAAAAATGCTAAGTCCTGATCTAATATCAATTATCTTACCATTTTTATAATATTTTGAACGCGCTCACGAGACGGCCGAAGACTCAATAAGTTTTTATTCGCTCCCGCAATCGAATAATATTTACGTATTATGTACTCATTTGTACTTGATGTGTGTAAAAAAATGTGCAAAATTAAATTTTATTATAATGAACGCTAAAATTTATTGAAAAACTGATTTAAAAGCTAGTGTTCCCGAATACACTATACAGTAGGTTTTTGATATCTATACCATTCTCAGAGAAACATAAATGGTTTTTTTCACACCGATGTGCAATCGCTTTTATCATCACAGTTTTTGACCATAACGGAAGAAAATTCCAACAAGAGTTACTAACATTAAGAGGACGTCATGCTCTCATATGTCTAATATGCGCGTACCATAATGAGTCTATACGTATCGGGTTCTTTCTATACTTAATTTACAGTTAATATTAGAATATATTTACTTATAATAGAATTTGTAGGTATAATAAATTAAACTTTGTCCGAGAGATGAGTTATTCTTATTTTTATTTTTAATTGATTAATACTTATTACTCGTTTTAAATAGAAAATTAGAAATATTACCTATGAATAAACTAACTGTAATAAGAAATTGATACATAGATTTTTTGTTGCGTGTTTATAAGATAAAGACATCTAGTTGGTACTTTAGGGGGTCAAAAGTGAAAAATTACCAGTAATTTTCAATAGCGTCGGGAAAAACACTGAAAAAATAACGGAAAAACAGGAATTTTTACGCATAACCACTTTTTGACAAAATCGATTTTTTAAATTTTGCTGCAACTTAAAAATGAATCATTGTAAATATTTGAAATTTTCACCAAATGTTTATATTATGGTTATCTATTTACGATTAAATTTTCAAAATATTTTGACCTTTTTAAAGCTACTTATAGACAATTGAAATTTTCGACTTTTTTAAGTTTTTTTTCTTAAAATGCCGATAAAAAAAATTTGGCTATCCAAAAAATCTTTAAAATTTAATACAAGGTTTATTATAAGTTGTACTTATCGTAGTAAAAAATAATCAAAAATCATTAGTCACAATTTTTGTTTATAAACATTTAAAGTTCAAATATTTACAAAATATATCAAAATCGCGAAAATTTGCAAGGAATTTTTAAGTTGAAAATTCATAAAATATTTGTGATTTATACCTAAGGTTAAAAAACCCAATAAAAGGTTATCCATAAGTTCTTCTTCAAGTAACTGTAAAAAAAAAGGCCAATGTCAATATAGAAAAAATGTTATGAGCGTATGAAATGAAAATTTTTTTCGAAACCATGAAAAATAATGATATATTACAATTTAAATTTAGATAATAATATAATATATCCTAGTATCCTACTAATTATCATTGACTGACACATCATCTCCGTTCAGAATCGTTTTTCGTATACAATGATACCTGTCATTGCATTCAAATTTAACACATCCATTATAGTGACTAGTGACCTACTCTCCATCTCTACGATACAGCAGGGCGATACCGACTTGCCCACTTTTTAAAAATAATATTAATGGACGTGTATTAGCATTATAATGATTTATAATTAGTGAATGATAACTTGATATTAGCGTGTAGTTAACTATCTCAATAGAGTACTTCAGTCGCATATTTTACAGGTTCTTTTATACTAATCCAACGATAAATTGTATTGCGTGAAAATTTAGCAACAGAGATTATTTGATTCAAAAACGAGATTGACATTCAATCGCACTTCGTTGTGATCTAATTATATACGCAACACGAAAATCCAAATTGAAAATTATCGATTCAGAGCTTGGTAAATGTACCCTAGTACGCATGACCTTAAAGCCATATGGTGTGACTATTAATTTTAATGCAAGTACGATATTTTAGTTTTATGTTTTTAATACTTTTATGGACAGCAAACTGGAATAAATTGATAGCTTAATTCGATCTCTCAAGTCTTACCATAATTGAATATCACCCTTTTTTACCTAGTTAAATTGTCTATATTTACATATTTTAAAATATGCAATTTTATGTTTCACTGCAAAATATTATTATATTATAAACGAATATTTAATATGAATAATTAAGTCTTATTTTCGTTTGGATAATAATTTTGGAATCAAATTTCAGATAAACCTATCACGGGTAATAATAACCATATTATTTTGTAATAATAATGTATACTGAGCATTGTGCTTATCTTAATATTTAATTCTACGGTAAATAATGTACCCCAAATATAATACCTATTACACATATTTTATACTCAACTGAAAAGGATATGTATCCTTCAAAATGTTCTTGATATTTTTAAATTGTAATATTTAATCCAAACAATCAAATAATTAAATTGATTTAACACATAAATGCATTATTTTTTATCTAATATATTATTTTTCTTATTAAACTTAATATTTGTTAAATTGTCAAAGCATGTTTTAGATAAAATTATAGAAAACAATAAATAATAAATACAATAATGCTTACAATTTACTTTTATCTATACATCATGGCTTAAAATAATTTCCCATTAATATTTTACAATCCGTAGACAAAAAAAAAATATATAATAAAAATACTACCCGAATAACACGAGTATCCCTAATAATATTATGTACAAATACATAGAATTTGACATGTGAAACTACAACGAGTACATCCAATATTTACCACGATGGATCATCAAAAAAATATTGCAATAAAACATACCTACGTATAGAGCTTAACTAAAAAAAAATGTGGGATGATGGACATTTGACCATTCGGTAAACTCAAACGATCAATCGTATTCCGCAGGGAAAAGATTTTTATCAAACACAGTTATGACTAAAGAATAAAATCATCAATAGTATTAAATGATGCCACTAAAAATTCGAAGAACTTTGTAGTACATTAAATTAATCCCAGTTCTTTTTTTTTTTAATTAAATACATAAAAATCTATGGATTTATTAATTTCAATAACTAAAGTTTAAAAATTAATTATAAGATCTTCATAAGTTTTCTTTATATAAACCTAAAAATTTCAAAAATACACATACATTTTAAGTTCAAATTTTGTCGAAATTGAACATTTTAACAAAACAAATAAATAATAACAATTAGTTATTAAGTTTTAATTCAAAATATATAATTTACCGATACATTTCACTTCAAAATATATTTTTGTTTACTATATACAATGATATTTTTAAAATATTTAAGTTAGTTTTAATTTATTGTTTTGACAAACCTATTTATTTATTTATTTACGGGCAAGAATCCCAAAAGATTAATAGTGATTCAATATCACACAATGCAATTACATTACAATATAGTTAATAGTAACACCGTTCTATATAGTACGACGTCTATGTTGTCTTTTTACATTCATTAAGGCTTGTGATTTTTAAGATAATTTACGATTCGTTGCTAAAAAAAATTAATTCAATCTACCGTATAAGTATAACTAAAATAAATAACTTATAGTAATAATAATAAATACAAAAATATTTTTTTATAAATATAGGCGACAACTCATGCTCGGAAGCTTTTTTCTTTTTTAAATGATGTATAACTAAATTTAAATAAATCTAAAGTGAAAAATTATAAAAAAAAAAATCATAAATTGCAACAACTTAGAAAATTGTAGAATTAAAACGTCTATTATTTTTGTCCAAAAACAAAATATGTTCAGCTCACTCGTTTGATACCTTCTAGTCATTCATAAAAACATCCAAATGCTTGTACCTAAACATACCCTCTATAGACAATAACCGTATTTTGGTGTGTTTATTAATTATTTCTGTAGGTTGTACACAAAATCCGGTCAAAGTACACATTTTTCCAAATTCGAACACTGTAATTTGAAATTATACACAATAGCGGCTGTTGGATCACTATTATACGTCTATTATATATTGCATAATGACTGATTTCATAATTTGACTACCTAGGCTATAACGCCTATAACAAACATATTATATATATTTCAGTGAACACGTAGTTTAGGTGTTAACATATTGGTATATAGCGTAGGTATTAATGATAATGCATTCACATAAATATATACGATTTTAACTTTTGAACCGAAAAAAATTATAAAATTCAATGCAATTTTATCAGACATCAATAAAAATTAAAAATTAATGCCAATCAAGTCGTTTAAGCCGTTAATCTTTAACAATTACGTATTGTTCTGTTTATGAAAAATATAATTTTTGTTCTTGTAAACTACAATCAATTTTCTAATCGAATAATCTAAATCTCCGTGATTTAAAAAAAAAAAAACGTCCATAGTTACTTACATATGATATTGAGATCATCACCTCCATCACACGACTTTTCTAGAATATAACTGGTAAATTATTCCTGTCTTATATCATATCTCCAGCGTTCGTTCGTGGTTTTTGTGCGCTTTATTATTTGTTTCGACATCTGTAAGAATGACGACCAAGATACTTACGGTACACGCCCGCACGCATCACTCAGTAGAATAAATTCGTCATGTGCGTTTGTATATGGATTAGCGTGCATTTGTTTGATAATAATGATAGATGATCGAACGAATAAACAAGACGCGATGCACAATATATAAGTACATATAGTTATACACTATACACGGTGTGATTCTAAAATGGTTAGTGATCGATTATACATTCTCTAGATAGGTACGCCTTGCGTATATAATACATATATATATATATATATTGTATAGTACAGTTTCTCGGCCCACGTCACGGCGACGTGTTTTAGTTGTTCCCCTATTTCTCGCCTAAAGTTCAAAAGTTTCAACTACTGTCCTTTGCCATCAAACGCAGACACGTCTAGACGTTGAAAACCGTCAGTGCCTATACGCATATATTAGATATAATATATATATATGCGTATGTGTGAGCGTGTGTGTACTTTAGGCGCATAAGATTAGAAGCGACGGGACAAATCAGGTCGTCGAAATTGACTCGAACCCAGCCAGCGAGGCGCCCGACATCAAAGGGACGGCGAAAATCGTGTGCCTATACATCGCATTCGTAAAACGAAATTATTTTAAACCGTCTGCCGAATTTATAGTGTATGTACAACATGGAATGCTTTAAAAACAAAAATTATTATACATATATTATAATATGTGGATACACTCTCGGTAATGGTGATTGAACATTTTTAGGAGCACGCACTGATGTCTAGGGCAGTGTCGTAGAAATATCGACAGTGGTCTACGACAAATAATATAAAAATACATGAGAGTAAAAATGTCTTAATGTGACACGTGTATTGATATGCATTAACTTAAGATTCAAATTCCCCACAAAAAAAATGTATAACTCGATGGATCAGTGCATGTTGTCATTATATAAAATGTGTTAAAATCATATCTACCTCTTCATTTACAAATTATCTTGAAGCTAAATGATGAATTAAGTCATAGTTTGACTTTAAAAGGTGGCGAGTGCATATCGAATACAAAATGGTAATACGCATATTATTATTATTTTATTGGTTGTATTCCGCAAGTGAGATCTCGGAAATTGTCCAGAGTATGAATTTATGATGTTAATATTTCATAAGTTTTAAACTGTAACGAGGCTATTTACCTGAGATAAAGGGATCTACAGATATTTTACCGTCAGTTCATTACAGATACAAGCAGCATCATTTCATTCGTCACATTAATATTGGAGTTGTTCGTATTATATGGTGCGTAATGAAGTTTATTGCACAAAGAACTCGTAGAGCGTTAAAAATGTTTGACGAATAAGAAAGATACATAATAATATAATATCTATGATTTGTTCGAAATCAATGATTATAAGACTAAAATATTTATATAGGTATAGTATAGGAACACAAGATAAGATACACAATTTTTCGGCTCATGAGTTTTAAATTAAGTAAGGGTATATCAAAAAATTTCAAAAATAACGATTTGTTTAACGATTATTTTTTTTCATCTGTTGTCTTTGAATTGATTTATTTTACTACATATTTAAGAAGTTAGCAAAAATAAAAGATTTTATATAACCATATGATATACAGTCAAATTCAAACACTATATTATTAGATACATGAATAAACAATTTTATTTTCAATTTATAGTTAAAATAAAAATTATATTTTATAAAACAAATAGTTATTGAAAAACAAAGTGTTCTCTGTAATATAAGCGTATGCAATTATATAATAAGTTTCGTGCATGATAATATTTGTGATTTTTGGCACACTTCACGTTCACGCGTAAAATGACTGCCAATATAGAAAAAAAATCAAAATGGTTGAAATATTAGGAAATATATTTTCATTTATATTTACATAATTCTAAATATATACGTAAACAGTTTTTTATTTTTATTTTTAGCCGACTAACACTGAAAATAATGTTTGAAATATCTGTTAAAAGTACAAATAATTAATTAATTTGAAATCAATATTTTATATCGATCGAACGTCTTGTTTTTTAAAAGAGAAAATTGAAACAAAAAGTGCTATTGATAATTGGTACAACCTTTTATTTCCAGACTAGGAATTTTAAAGTTATTTAATATTTTGAGTACTTAAAAGCATTTTTTTTTTCATAATACCTAAAATTAAATTGATGGAATGGAACTTTGTGAATTTTTTGATGCTAACAATTTAAATATCGCTTTGGTGGAAGTACATTTTTTTAATTTTTAAAGCATAAAAACACTCAACTGAACAATGCTGATGTTTTTGCATAGAATTCTTTGATTCCAAGCGTGCTTTCATATACCTATACAGGTTAATGTGCTGTTGTGGTTAGGATTTGAATTCATCATAAACAACGAAAAGAGCAGTAAAATATTAGATAAGGTATACACTATAGTAAAGTTCAAATGTGTGATTATAATATTACGCAATAATAATAAATAGGTAATATGAAAAATAAACGAGCACGCGTGTGTGTATGTATGCGTGTCTATTCGTGTTCGATATACACACAATATTATCGTTGAAACGTCTCCGCTTTGTGCACGATATATTTTTGTGTTTATGACTTGTAAACTGTTTGCTCAATACGAACCGTACCACTGTAATAAACATGTATTTGCATGGTGTTTATAATGTTAAATGTTCTATTGTAAATTGTTATTATATCATTCTGTTACACAGCCCATCCGCAGTACACCTATTACGCGCGTGAGCCAGGCACATCGCTCGCAACTATATTACGTATACTGCAAAGGGGTTCGACGTGACGTCGACTACGACGATTAGATATTATGATTGAAGTTGGCATTGAACCGGCTGGAACCAAAATTTTCACGTTTCTTAAAATTATACAGGTGAAACAGAAAAATTAAACTACTCCGATTACTAATTGGATCAAACACGTCCCTGAAAAACGGCAGTAATTTCGTCTTGTAGAACGTGCAATTTACGTGGAGTTCTTACATAGCGGACACAGTAATAATATATTAAATGCGTAATATACGTATAAAATCGATGTACCCTGTATAGGTACAATAAATAAATTAGTTAATTTAACGAAAACCAATTTACTCAAACCATTTTTCCGTACACGCGTGTATCAAATAAATATCACGATACACTATTATATATACAATATACTACAAGTACCATAACCGTATTAGCCCATTTTAAAATTACTCGGCTAAAAATTATTAAAAATCATGGGTCACGAAAATTTAGAATGTTATTTATAAATATATATATATAACAATAATAATATAGTATAGCGTCCAATTAACCTTTCTCACACTACAGAAAATGTTAGATTTCCGTGACTTTAACCCCACAGTAATTTTTCATACAAACGTACATGCATGTATGTGATTTATTCACGTGCTGATACAAGTGTATAATATAAACTGCAAAACATGTTCCTAAAACAATTCGAGAATTATACGAATATTATATTTATACTAAGCACTGAAGCGGTTCTGTATGAAATATTTTTGTTTACATAACCGTCTGCAAATATGACTGTATAAAGATATATACGCGCAGACAATATATTATTACAATAACTAAAATATAAAATTTATTTTTATTAAAATAAACTAACAGAAACATTTCAAAATACATAATAATATGTATCATTAGTGCAACTTAATTTAATATATTATTATGCAGTGAACAGTCAAACTGTGCTAATTAAATAAATATTATGAGCAATTGATTTATCAGTTCCAATAGGTTATGGTGGTTATGGTTATTAGGTATTTATAATTTGATTATAATATTACAAATAAAACTTTCACTAATAAAACTTGAAACAAACCAATTTATCAGGCATATTATAAAAAAAAGTATGATTGTATTATTGTATATTATATGAATTGGTAATTTATTATAAAGTTAGTAAAAAAAAAATTCGTTTATATAAATAATTTGGTACTTTGTTATTGAATAAAATTCAAAAGCAATATTTTTTACATTCAATCGCAATATGAAAATGTTATAATTTGTAAATTTTTCCAGATTTCTTTCGTAACAAGCAAGTGTACAATAATACAATTCGGAGAATGCTATTATTAAAAACAAAACATTGTACTTTAATATCCGGCACTGTCCGTGTCTCAAAGTAATAGATTTCCGATTAAAACGGAATTATAGTAATTGGGTGTTCGTTCGACCACCACGGCGTTCGTTTTCTTAATAATTTCCTTTTTATTCATATGGTTCGTATTGATTTTCTTGGAGAAAAGTTTAAAAAAATAATGGTTTTTTTTTTTAATGTTTTCTTGAATTAATTTACAACAAAATAATAAAAGATATTGTACATTTGCTTGCAAGATATTATACAGTTGTTAGTAACATGAAACCCATTTGTGATGCATTAATTGAATGTGTTTATATACATCATTTCTATTCATGGATTGTTAAACATTTCTTAACGTTCTTATAAAAAAACAACAACAACTTCCGTGGTAAATCTGCCATGGCTGAAAACTTATAGTATATTATACTCTAAGAACATATGAGTTTATTTAGTAGTATACCTCGTTCACTCAGCGAATAAAATACATTACAATTAAAAACTTTAGAAGAACTTTATATTACTTATATTATATTATATAGTACAAATAAGCCGTTAATTGGATGTACATAAAAATAAAAATAAAAACACACACCGCACAAGAACAATATATTATTATACAATGTTATAATAACAACTTATGAGATTTTTCGGTTTTTGTCTTTACTATTAAATATGTACCTATTATTTATACACATTGTTACGGATAGGTTTAGATGGCCCTAGTAAATATAATTAATATTATTTCATTTTTCGGATAAAAATTTTTCAAAACATTGTTTAAGGTACATAAAATATCAAACGTAACACATTAAAATCATTTATTTGTGTTTTCTACTCAAGAAACGAAGAACATTATTTCAATTAAAAATATCAATTACAGTTTTTGTTTGCATACACAAAATTATAACGTCATATCAGGATTTACTGTTTGTTATTATTAGACGGGCGTTGAATAAACGTCATAAAACTTAATTTCTTCTTAAACATTATGGATGTAATATAAGTAGTCAATTTCACCAGTATATATAAATTACAAATAATTATACGTCCTGAACATGTTGCATAATAAGAGTTCGTATATATGACTTTTAAAATCAATATTCACGACTCTTATTCTTGCAGTTTTACGGTAATACACGTTGCACATTTGCACAGAAAATTATTATTTTTTTTTTATTTTACCGAATTCATAATAAATACATTTTATATATTATACGGATATACGGAGTGATCCATTTAACGTAAAACATTCATTATATAAGAAAATATTTTTGAATATTTCTTTTAAATAATATTAAGTCATTACAAACCAACATTTTTGGGGAACAAATTACGATTTTACAATATTTTAAGTTTTTACTTTTTTGAATGAAAACATACATTTTAAATTTCATATTCCAATTCAGAATATTAATTGAAGTGTTTCGATCTATATAAAAATAAAATTTCGAATAAGTAGTTTATTATAGTAATAGTTATATAATTTAAAATAAGTATTTATAAATCATAAGCTGCTCTCCAATATTCGACTTTTATACGCCGAAGTACTCTAAAAAATATTCTACTTTTGAATGAAAAAAAAAATATATATTGCCATTAAAAAAGTAGAAACACTAGAAACATTAAAAATTGATAATATTAAAAAAAAGAAAAAAATATAATTTTTTTTTTTTCAAAAACGTTCTTTTGGACCTTAAAATTATGTAAAAGAAATATTTTCGAAAACTTTAGGGTATTCTAAAACTATGAGTATTTACTATTCTATACGTTAAATGGAACATTCGGTATTATATATTCAATATTATGCTATTAATATCGAAATGGTCCTCGGTTTTGTATAATATGCACGTGCGTGTAACTATGAGATCTGGCTTCTTGAATTTATTACGAAATATAACAATGAGTAATGCTTAATGACCCTATGATTAAGGCATTAATGATATTTTGATTATCCCATGTATATATTTAAGTATCAGAGGTAAAAGTTATTGATGTCTTATCGACAAATAGTCAACGTTACACCATCAGAAGATGAGACTTACCTGAATATATCATATATGTGTAGAAAAAGAAATAATCAGCTGTTAAAATCTAACTCTATCATAGATGTTTGTATTATATTATTCATGCAAGACAGAATTATATTTACTAAACTTATAGCAGCTGCAGTAATCAGAACTCGCGAGTGTTGTATGTGGTGCACAGGGGGGGGGGGGGTACTACATCCTATGATCCCATTAATAAATATTAATGTTAATTATTAGCATATTGAATATAACTTTTGAACTTGAAGCGATCGTGTAAACATTGAAGAAACGTAGGGGCGAGGTAATTGATTAAATACCTCATGTCTTGTACATAAAATAATAATATAGAGTCAAACACACTTGATATTGATTTGTACTTTTTACGGATATGTTATTTGCTCTAAAAAAAATCTAATACAATATAATATACATCTCATGGATTAAATTTTTATAATTAAAACAAGTAGGTATGTGTATAATCGTATATGACGAAACTATAGACGAATCGTCAGGTCAACTGAAAATAATAACAGTACACGTTAGATTAGGTATGTATGTACCTGTACGGTTATTATACCTACATAAATAATAAACAACACTAATACACTACCTATGTATATATATATATATATATATTATCGTGTGTCGTAAATGAAACGCGGAAGTGTACTGGGCTATACGATTACACACCTATCTACTCATTTATATACATATACAATATGCATAAGTATATTATATAATATATACCTATACATATGCATGTTTATTTCAAATAAATATACATATGTGTGTGTGTGTGTGTGTGTGTGTGTGTATGTGTATGCATTTATATTCGATGTCTCGATGTTTCATACACGCCAGTACTCTGTGTGGTGGTTCTATATTGCAAATGTAAATCAATATTATCGCTGTCCCTGGCACCCCGTCCTATCCACGTTATCCCTTCACCATCAGCCCTCGGACGTCTTCCGGCCCGTGCGTCGAGTATAAGGAAACGGTCGAGCGTGTTCGCATAATATATTTAGTTATATATAGGTACCTATATTATACTTATACACACACACACGTGCGCGCGCGCGCGCGCACGCTCTTCTATAATATTATAATATACACGTATGCGGAAACGTATTAATCGTCCACCGCGCTGACACCTGTGCGAAAAATCATCAGTATATTTTCTTCAATCGGTCGTAACGCGCTTGTTTTGTTCAACATTTAATTGACGTGCATTTACGTGTATTATAAAATATAATATAGTATTGACATAATGATGATCGCCTTCGATACATATAGTATGTGCTAGCGTTCAAGTATACATGTGGGTGTAGGTTTGCATGGTGTCGATATACTGTTTTTGCAACACGCGTTTTAAAATAATATTACATTCTAAAATATATTGATCTAAAACATTTAAGTATCTATACGTAATTTTCGTTTATTTAGTTTAAGATGATCTCGTTGTACTATTTGTTTACTCTATTTGACCCACACACAACATACAGAAAATTTGCATTCATCAGAACCAATATTGTGTTATTATCGATAATATTAATATTAGAATTAATTGATTTACAATTAAATATTCAGTTAAAATATATCCCATGCCTGTATGTTAAATTTTGTTTAAATTTTGAAAATTTTTAATTTGTAATATTTTACATGCCTATAACTTGCATAACAATTTCAATACCATGCTAGAACACAAATAACGTTCTTAAATTTCAGTATGATGAATAGTCAATACACTGTAATACCAAAGTTAAGAACACGAGGATTTTAGTTATGCAAAACGTAAATTTTCTATGTAGTTGCGTCCATATACGCGGGTCGTCCATTATTCTATCTACATATTTATTTTGTACAAGTGTATAACTATAATACGTGGGGAGATGGTAACTGAGACAAAATTACACCTTTTCTAAAAGCCGATATGTATAAACTGCGCCAAACAAAAAAAATGAACATTATACAATCTGCGAAAAATTAATAATGCAAACTGCGACAATTTATTTATATAATAAATAAAGATACTATGTACATAACCGATACGATAACACATATACGTTAATCATTTAATTAGATATATATGTTATGGTATAGCTATAGATTATGTACCAATAAATTATTTTTCATGTAGAATAATATTTTCGTTGTTTAAGACCAATTTGTCTCTGCATGTTTTCTTTGAGCATTGAGAAAATCCATGTTGAATAACCGCTTATTTTGGAATTATATTTAAATTTAAAATTGTTTACCACCAATAATTGTTTACCGTTTTGGCTAGACATTTTTGTAAGTTCCATTTTAAATACAATATTACACGACACAGTACGTACTAACCTAACTTGTAATAATCTTGTACTTGTGAAGGAGCCGATATTTAGTATATTGTATTAAAACTTAAAAACAAATTTGGATTTTCCTTACAAATTTGTTTCCAACATAGCATATTAATTAAATGATATATGTACATAATAACACATAGGTATATAATACGATGCGTGTAACTATATACCTATTATATATTTTATAGTATCAGTATGTACATAGTATCTATTTATTATATTATATTTATAAAGTTAATTGTCGCAGATTTTATAAAATTAATTTATTTTTTGTCGCAGTTTACATACAGCCAATACATGAAGTCAGTTTTAATGTCTCAATCTTCTATCACTAAAATAAATGTTACTAACATTTTGCGTAATCAGCAAAAATACTAACGCAGCTATAAATAAAAACGTTGTTTGTAATCCATGTATCTATAGATATCATGTATCTATGTTATACATTTACCTATAAAAAATCATTTACGTTTAGTACAGGAATTAAAATCTACTACTTAGGTACATTTATTTAATTTTTGTTAATTTATTGAATAGTCTATAGCCTATAGATAAGAACCTATTGAAAATAAAACTTAAATTATTTATTATAATTTATAGTTTTAACAATTGAATTTGATTAGAAGTATTATTTAAATCAATAAATGGATGATTATATTTTCGAAACACTTATCTATACTAGTCGCTAGGTTAGGTATATGTTAAATACCCAAGTTAAGTAATGTAACTATTTTATCATCAATAATATATTATGTTATCAGCTGTCGTATTTTTTTAAATGGACATTGTGACTTATATCTTTAACAAAACAAATTTAAGACATCTACAATAAAAAAATGTATTGACATAAAATACAATTCTAACATTGACACGTATCTAATGACATAATATGTAACTGAGATTCTGTTCGACCTTGGTTTTATAATATGATGAATAAATGTACATACTCAAGTAAACAGCTAAATGGTAAATAAATACATTTTCAATAGAAAAATTTACAATATATTACTTACCATCGTGTTTCGGTTCTAGACATAGTAACTAATATGTATAGTTGGATGAGCGATGTGCGGCCTTGGACTTTTAAAAGTGGACGCAGTCCGTCGTCCCGGAGCGTTCAAAAAGTTACACTGATAGAATCAAAGTTTTCACCACATGTCACAACTTCCGAACATGAACGACTAGCAGTTTCGACGGATATAACTCAGTGCACGCGTGGTATTCCGGATGATGAACTCCACCACAGCGAAGACACGTTACAATATACGATATAAATATATGTGTATAAGAATCACATAATACGTAGAGCATTGACAGCGTTTCGTTCACAGTACATAATATATATACTATCATTTAAACGGCAAAATCACCAACTCTTCTAGCAGTCCCTCAGGCGGGACCATCGACATATTTATGTGAACTCTCCCATGCAGCACTTAGATGAACTAATAAAAATGACGATTTAAAATAATATTATTAACACTATTCAAATCTAGAGCAAACGACCGCTACAACGAAATTTTTTTCGGACAATGCACACGCGGTAGAGTGATTTGAAGAGCATACTTAATTAGTTTCTATAATTTCATTCACTTTCAATCCTTAAATTAGTTAGATTATGTGTTCATTTGAATTTTGATTTTTTGAACTTTTAAGTTTTTTTTAATACTTCTATATTTTCTAATACGAATACATAGATTTTTATTAATACAATACTTAAATAGTCTTGTGGCAATAAAAATTCTTTTTAAAATCAGTAATACCTTTTTTTACCGTGATTTTTTTAAGAAACAACTGTTTAGGAGACGATGTTTTCGTTGCAAATATTGATGTATTTAAATTGAGTTATCCAAGTTACAGAACTGTGTTAGTTCTAAAAATAATTTGATAATCAATGGTTATAGGTTTAGAATATATAGGGATAGTGATTATATACATAAAATATAAAGTAGCTGATTACACTCAGATAATTTTTAGAAATTATAAAATGCTCGTCGACATAGCTGTACGCAAGTGAGAGTTTGTAGGTATTTAACCTACAAACGCCTTGCTTTGCATCGAGTTCATTAACAACTATTGGTTTTATTGAATTAAAAGGAAGTTTACTTCTGCAAAACACCTTGATCAACTTTTAACGCCCATCGTCAATATTATGTAGTATGTAAAACACTCAGTTCTCCGTGATCATCAACATTCGCCATATAATAAAAGACTCCGTATTACTATGACACAACTACCTACTAATAAAAAAAAGACATATTATTCGACTAATTGCGTAAATATTATTTTTTGTTAATTATTAGTAAATAGTAGGCAATAAAGTTTTGACTGAAAATAAGCCCTGAAGTTATTTAAATTAATATAAAATCCTTTTATATCCTAGATACAATAAACATATCTATAAGATTTAACTGTTTTTTTCTGGATATCTTATATCTTATAGGTCACTTATTTACCATGTTGTAAAAATATTATAAAAACTCGTAATTTGTATTAATGCAAGTTAAATCATAAATGATAAAACAGGGAATCACCATATTGTATAGCTGTGTAACACTCGCAGAAATTAAGTTTTTATACTTAATAATTTCACCCCATCCTTGGATTATTAGGTGAACATGTTAACTATACAATAATATCTTATTTTAAATATCATACCTATTCATGGTAGCATTCAAATGAATGTCGAAGATGTAAAAATTAAAAAGAAGTATTTTATAAACATATAATATTATACTATTATATCATTCTCGATACTAATTAATTAATTAAAAGTATAAATTGGTAGTGAAGTTGTTTGTGTTACATTTGAGTAGAACTTTCAGTTGTCTTTTGTTGTATTATTACCGGAGTACCAACTTTTATATCTCCGTGGACCATAAAAGTGTATATATCTAATACGTGTAGTTTTATTCCATTTTTGAAAATCATATTTACTACATTATTATATTTCCTTTTGCATATTTAATGTGATTTACTCGTCCTATAACATTTTAATTTTTCGACTATCCGCGATTGTTTTGATTTCCCTGGAGCTAATTTTTTTCTTACTATTCCTTATATTCATATCTTTAAGTTACAAATAAGTTATGCACTTTTTATGCCATTTATTTTTACATTCAATTTTTCATTGTTTTTACTAATGCTTTTTATTTCCATACACTCAATGTCGAGTTGAATAAGAACATTAAAATCAAAAAAGTATTCAATATATTGAAGTTAAGATGTTTAAATGTATTAAAATATAATTTAACATAAACTATATAGCCATGTTAAAGGAAACTTATACCATTTAAAAAAAGCTTTTGTCAAAATAACATTGTTATCTGTGTTTTTCTATAAAATATAATTTTAACCATTTTGAATACTTTTTATTTTAAAATGTAGAACATTAATCAAGTATACTATTGGCGATTTCGCGTTATGAGCAACGGTCGGAGATAGTAGTCAGAGGGGCTGATTACTCTCGCCGACCGCGGATGGTAAACCTCATTGCTCATAATGCGAAATTGCCAATAGTCTAAAAGACAGATATCACTATTTTTTTCAATTTTAATAAATTGTATTCTATTTTTCTTGTTAAAATAAAATTTCTAAATCTTAAATTTTAACAAATATATATTCTCAGGCAAAAAACATTTTGATTATCAGAAAATCTTATTAAAATATTTTATCATAGCTGTTATTTTGTATTTTTCAAATAGTTTGTTTGTAAATAACAATTACATTTGATTATTGAAGTCGAAATAATATTTTTTCAGCTGTAAATCCTGAGGAATAGAACATCATAAAAGGCAGAAATTAGATAAACTTCTAAGAAATAAAGAATACAAATTCAGTGAAGTAAGATAGAATTTCACACTCGAATAATGTAGAAAAGTTTTCGAACTAACACACACGTATACGAGTTTAAACATTTTTCAAGATTTATAAATATTTGAATAGGTACACGTTTTCGTTCTTTGTAACAACGACTAAACTCGTTACCTCGCAAACGCTTCACTTTTTACTTTTACTATTTTATTTATTTTTTCCAAACTCTTTTTTATTGTTCTATATTTTTATCATATCTTGCGTGATATTCCACTGTTATTTTCTCATTTTTTTTTTTTTTTTATAACACATTTCTTGTCTAATTTACTTGTTATTACTTATATAATTGTATATTTGAAGTTCCGTACATCACTATATTATGCGTCTTTCTTCAACATGTAATGAAAATAAAATTAGTTTGTGTGTTCACGCATTTTAAAGGAACACAATTTATTGTTTCGCTTACACTGAATACTATTGAATTAAAAATAATCCAACTTGTAAATAATAAACGCCTACTGATATTATTTATAGGTATGGGTATTCCTAAAACATATTTCCTTAGCTGTTAATATATTATCCAGTTAGTATCAAAGAATGTTGAGTAGGTCTATGCAAATGTCTTAATGTGTTAAACAAAATATTGTTGTTATTTGCACATTTACGTACGACTATTATTTCATATTATATTTAATATGATATTATGCAAAATGATTGTGTAGCACAGGGTGCACTTCAAACATTACTAACAGTGTAATTTTAGATTTTATTACTGCATAAAAGCGCTTTTAATTTTAAAACAATTTACATACCTATATACTTTTATATATTCACGAATACTTTTTCGTATTATCCCCATTCTTTTGTCTTTCATATAAAATATTAAAATATGCCCATAACACATTTTCCCTCCGCTCACTTACCTACTCAGTAAAAATTAATATGTAAGTATATACTATCTATACATTATACAATTTTGATATGTTTTTATATTCGTTCATATATTTGTTTAAATGTTTACTATAAAACCTTGTAAAATAACATAATAAAATGTGTTTAAGTATAAAATTCACAATGCTTATATTTACCATATAAAAAAAAAATTGAATTAAAATGTATTTAAAGTTGTTTTATCTAATGTGCAGTCTAGAAGTCTAGAGTTAAATATGTATTTATAAATACATATTATACTCTGTATAATATGTATTATACTATCATACTCTGTTTAAATATAGCAGGTAGTAGGGATTTTGTATAAGTTTTAAATCTTTTAAAATTATGTTAAAATGCACAACCTAGTCTGAGTCTGTGTGTTAAATTCGAAAGAGTGTATACACCGATCAAAATTACAAGCAGGGATGGGCAGTATTTCAAATACAATTGTATCTTGTACTTAATATTTACTGGGTGTTCTTCTAAAGTATTTTGTATCTTGTATTTAAATACCGATTTTATTTAATATATTAAGTATTTAATATTTTAAAAAACAAAATAATTCAAGTAAATACCTACTAAATGCTTTATAACAGTTGACTGTCAAGTTACAATCCTCGATCTGATTGTTATATTTATATTTCATAAAGTCTCTAAAAATTAGACTTGTAATTTACAAGTGGTTCTATCCTACGTCCAGGACAACAACCTCATTGTAGTCTGCTTCGTTTATGTACTCAATTTATACTTTTGTATACTTACATTCATCCTACATATATCCCTGTCATATCGAGGTACCCACTATGTTGCTCAATCTAAAAGTACCTCGAACTACAGGTAAGATTTCAATATATTTACTTAATTTTTGAATAGGTGATCCCAAGAACTCTCTAAACATCTGACACACACCCACATGCAATGACATACTATAAACATGGAGTGACCTATTCAACTATAAACACAATGTTTAAAGATAATATTATAATACATTAAAATCTTATATTTAAAACCAGCATTGAACGTTAAAAGTAAACCCCATCATGAAATGCAATTCAGAAACACAATATTAAAATATACTATTTGATACCTTCGATGTTGTTGCTGTTAAACTATCAAACTCTCATACCGAAATTGCATTGTACTGTCGTGAATCGATCACATCTGATTTGTGATTGTTATTTTCTGAATAAGTAATTATACTACGACAATTTACACCAACGCACCGAACGGGTTGTTATACCATCATAAGACGCTACGTCTAAAAACAAAATAATCGATCATTGTCGTCAAAAACTCGTTGGCTATACATGTATTATTGTACACGTCAAATAACACTGCCAAATACGAGTATACGACTGTAAAATTCAAAAAAAATATTTTATATCGTTTTTGCCACACGCACCGTTTAAAAAAAAAATGAGTAATCGAAATTCTCACGAAGAAAACTTAAACGGTTACTTGTGGCAAACGATAATTAACAGACAAATATTTACCGATTACCGATTGTTTCGCGTAACTACGCTTTGTCGCGGAGAGGTTCAAAAATTTCGTTCGAATAATCTTATTACACTAAAATGGCAACGATTTTTGACGTTATTTGCTTAAATAAGAAACACAGTCTAGAAACTAGATAGGTTAAGACAAACGGGTACCCGCGGGTGTTGTCTGACCACCGCCAGACGTAAACTGGTCGCCGCCGACTGTGTTTCTTATTTTGAATAGACTATAGGTAAAATTTACCAACATTTATTTAGGTACGTATTATTGATACATTTCTGTTCTAAATAAAATTAGCTAAGTTTAATAATACATATTTTGTATAAAAACATTTTTACTAGCTTTTAATGCATTTTTAATTTTTTAAATGTAAAAGCTACTAAGAAATATTGAATAAATCTACACATCGTATACTTTTTATTAGAAATTATAATTTTTCTATGATGTATATTGTATATATATTTACACATTTTGAGCTTCAAAAATATACTATTATTATATATTTATACATATACAGTGGTGAAACGAAAAAAATTATTTAGAGTTTGATGTTGGGTTAGGTTGACGACACGCGGGGGTGTGATGGAAAATGTATTATATACATCGAACGGCAATATAGTGAACACGCGAATATTTCTATAGTCACTTATACGTTTACCCGCCCCCACACGTGCACGCTCCTTCCGATCAAAACCCTCAACGATACCCACGCGCGTCGTCGTCTCGAAATATTATTTTTGTATACCTAAACACGATAAAAATCGTTCAACCACGTATTGAGCGTACGAATGGAATTTAGTTTTCGCGATTTTTATATAATACGATATGAATATAAATATATATATTATATTATGTAACACAAATTCATAAAAAATATATACATATATATTATATAATATTCTGAATATATATATTTATCAGATACACCAGGCGTAAAAGGCTAGGTTGGATGTATATAAAATATGATTTTAGAAATATCAAGACGACAAAACGCGTGAAACGATACTTTTTTATGTAGAGACTTCAATTAAATGAATCTTCCAAATACAAAAGACGCTGTTTAGTGGTATAAAACAGCAGTTACAAATAGTGTTCACATAAAAACAAATGAACCTCATTATATTGCAACTTTATTCGTGTAATCTAATGACGGTTGACAATGCCACACACGTTGTTCTTGTGATTTATTTACGTAAATATCTCAAACTTGTTGTGCACATATATGGTATACTAATATATACAACAAATATAATTCTTATTTGCTTTAAAAAATAATACGTAGCTCTAAAAAAGCTTTTAAGAAGTAAAAAATTGTATTATTTTTTTTTACGAATTTACAAGTTGTATTCCTAATTTCTATCATAAAATATAATGTCAAATCATTGTTACTACTTTAAGTTTAAATTAAAATTATTTTTATATGCATTTAAAAAAATTCTCATTAATTTTAATTCGTTTACTATACTAGTATTCTATAGTATTCTAATTTTACTACCTACTAATGAAAGAGAATGGTATATATAAAAAAAAATTCTATAGGTTTTTCTGATACAAAGTATTTACATTCATGTGGAGAAAAAAATTAAAACTTTAATCGATCATTTTTCCGAAGCCAAAAAATAAACGATATTTCAATGCGTTTTTTCTCAGATATTAAAAACATAATAAATTACAATACACTTACTTAGAGCAGAAAAAAAATGAACACACTTAAATGTATAAAATTAAAATAATAATATAACAACAAGTAATAAACAATAATATAAACGAATTAAGTGTATTATTCCAAATTCCAAAATGTTTCGAATTTCATATTATTTGCAGTAGAAATTTAGAAAAACAATTTAATAATTCTATGTCCATTGTTCATGTTATTAAGTATTTGGAATTTACTAAATTCCACACAGGTTTTAGGGTTGAATTCCTTTGATAGAAGGGAATATTCATCAAATTTAATAGAATCTTAAAATACATTACCTATTGGAAATGTTTTTAATTTATAAGTATCTAAAAAATAAAAACGAATGATATAATGGGGTAATTTTAGTTTCTTGTATTAATTACACATAATAATTATAATATATTAACAAAATAATTGGTATACACATTGTACAGTTTATTCTGATTATTTAAAGTTATGAATTGAATTGATGGTTAATCTAATATTCTCTTGAATTCTTTAAAACGTAATCGTTCATTTGTTCAAAATACACTACGAGTATAACTGTAAATTGTAACATTTAATTATTAAAAATAAAATATTAAAGAATTATTTTTTGTAACGCGTCATTATATTTTCAGTCATACTTGACCAACGAATAGGAAAATTATTATCCATTCTAAGGTCATGTAATACTGATACTATTTCATGTTTAATAATAATTAAATAATTGCATCATTATATGTTTAAAAATGCAAATTTATCTAATGTTATTTGTATAATTATCAAGTTTGAACGTTAAATAATATAATGAATATATATGAGAATTTTACACTGACAAATTATGATAATGTGGTTCATCTAGCTGTGTTGGTGGCAAAAATGCAAATTAAAATAACTATTAAGATATTTAGATTAGTTGCAATTCGTGCTTATTTCGAATAATTTCGTATAATGTATTCCATTTTAATATGCCATGTACCTACTAAAATTGCATATGAATGCGTTGTCTTATAAGCATGATTGTATTAATTATTAATTATATTATATACGAATATGATATAAAATAGCTTATTTCGGTTTTATTCGAAATTTGTTTTTTATCATTTAATTTTTCCACAAAAAAGAGAATACATTGGAAATTAAAATTAAGAACTAAGTCTCAATATAAATATTACCTAACATTTATTTATCAATGTCGTTGCATTAGTTCTTGTTCTGAAGTGTAAAATGAAGACATTTCTATTGCTGTACATTTAGCGGTCTTTCCTATACACCGAACTTACTAAGTTTACACTAACAATGATTCCCAACAATTTGTTTAAATATTTCAAATAACGACATAATGTACATCAGTGTACACATTTTCTATAAACGGATGTAATAAGAGGTTTAAAAAAAAAAAAATCATAGAATAATATGGATTTGTTATATATTGTCTGATTTTAATAATAACGACCACCATATGTCAAAATAATAAAAACAATATGAAATGTATATATTCCTATGGAATTTTGACAAAACACGTCGACCGATGATTGTCTGCAGCTGTAGCTTGAGGGCTAGTTTGTTGTTTATTTTTTGATATTTTAGTTTGGACGTGGGTTATATGATATGGATCATTCGGGAATAATAAAGAAAACTCGCGTCAAACAAAAGATAAATAAAACACGTGACGAAAACCGTTTTTTTTTTTTTTTGAGTAAATCCACATACATTCGAGCGCGCGCACAAAGTGTTTGGACGTGATAAAATACTACTACAAACGGTCGGCAATAGGTTTTTATGAACAAGCCATCAACGTCGAAATGAAAATAGGACAGAACAACATCATCGGGAACGGTGAAGGGGACGTGTACCATAGCCGCCACTGCCGCCCGCATTAAAGACGAAATGGGACGTTTTCTTAAAACCGGTGTTTCGTGGTGGAAACGTACGGGGGGAAAGAGTACGATGAGGGACGAGAGTTAAGGGTGGTGTTGGCGGCGCGCAGTTAGGGTAAAAAAGAGAAGGCTCGGGGCCATAGATATAATATAAATGGCACGCGGACGACGACGACGACGAAACGGTGTTGGAACAAAGATTGCACCGTGGGGCCGGGCCGTAAGCAACGGTGGCAGTAGAAGCCCGTTGGGAATCTGTCGGAAACTATAAAGAATCCGTTGTCACAACTCACAGTCATTTTTTATATATATATTATTTTTCTATGATTTTTTAGATAGTTTATTTTTCTTATTCTTTTTATTTTTTTTTATTTGTTACTTAACGGCTGTGACCCGAATTATTTACATCGACCATCGTAGACATTATATATTATACATGAAATTGACAAAAGAAAACTAAAATGAAAATATTAACTGTAATCGACAATCTTCATACTCACTCTAGTTGTTTTTCTAAGATACGGAATATACTGCAATGAAAATGGGACGTAATATAGTCATAAACATACTTATCTTTTTATGTAATATAAAATGTATTAAATTGGAAAGTAACGGTATTTACCGACAACCGATGATACTTGCCTGCAATATTATTCTCAATTTCTAATTGATTGCCTTAAAATTTTGCCTTTTAAAATATCTTCAAATAGTTGAGTGTGTAATTGGAGGTTTAGGGTATAATCTTATGTGATAAAAAATTAAAAATGGAACATATTCAAAATCATAACAAATTTTTGACTACAAAAACCAACATATACTAGTGAATCATTTTTATAACCTATTTATTTTACTCGTATTTTGTAATTGGAAACTATAAAAATTTTTAAAAAAGAATGAGGTCGAATCTCTTTCTTGTTATAACTTTAGATCACTGTAAAGTCATAATGATTCAGGTAAATGTTAATAAGTTAACCTTTTAATTAAAAAGACTTAATTGTTTTTTTAAAAGATCTAACAATCCTTACCATTGGGCACAACAAGACAACAAGAGTATGTGATAAGTGAGTATAAATTACATAGAACTACTTGAAGTAACTAAATATTTTAAGGCAATTTTTTATTTTTATTATTATCGATACAAAATTTAAAATTATTTCGCAGTGGTTTTAAATGTATTATAATATTTTGCAATATTGTGCATTGCTTAAGTATTAGGGTGTACACATTTTATAATCTATTATAATCGCTTAAAAGAATCAGAGTATCTAATTATTTTTTAATTATTTCTAAAAAAAAAAATCAATATAAGCCTTTTACTTTAAATTACACTGTGAAGGTTAATTCATTGTTCTCTTATTGTTGGTTAAAAGAAAGGATAGATTTAACTTTTCATGTGTAAATCCGATTCCATTTCCTCGAGAGTACTTCATTTTTTTTTAAATACCTACACAGCTACTTCAGGAAAAAACGGTACGTTTATATGTAAATTATTATTGCTAAAATAACACCAAGAGAGGCGAACGCCATTAAAAATGTATAAGCATATAAACAAAAAACAATGCTTATACTTGAAATGTTCAATTATTAACTTTAGTGTGGCGGTTATAGATATACGTAAATATTTATTAGCTTAAAGTCATGTTTAAAGATTTTAATTATAAGTTGTTTTGATACATAATACAATATAAATTATATTATATACTATTATATGATATTACGAATTGCCGGTAACTTTACAATTGCACTTATAATAATACTATATGAATATTAAATTCTCTACTAAACTAAATAATGATTTCGAGAACTTAACGAATTTCTTTGGTTAACACCTAATTGAAATTGCACGAAATTTATCGAACCTTTTGATTAACAAAAAAAAAAAAAAAAATAGTCGAATAACATAATGAAATTAATGAATTTGCATGTAACGTAATGAATAACTAAATATGTGATGTTTAATTTCCACGGCATACAAAATTTCACGCATAATTACTTTGCAGAAAAAAAGAAACAAGTAAATTAAAAACAAATATTTATAAAAATAAAAGGGGAGAGATGAAGTACTTCAGAAGTAGGTAAAAAAACCAACAACACGGATGGAATATTCAAGTTTCGTGTTCCATTTGCTTAATTACTTGGATGTAATTTTATTAATGATTTTTTTCAAACTAGCTCCAATCCTCCACGTCATATGGATTTCCTCATTATTGGTTGGGTTTATTTTTTTTCAACCGTTTTGAACTGAATACGTATACATATTATACGCAGTCGGTCAAGCATATGTTTCGTACACGTACATTTCCCCGCTACTGACACAACTATACTTGACACCACCTCCATCATTATTTTCCATCACCTCCACAACTAACACCTCCATATCGATATAATATAAAAATGTATGGTCACACTGTCCGTTACGCAACTGCAATAACAAAAAGTTTTTAGCATTTGTTTCAATGAAAAGCAAAACAACAATAAAATCCGGTGAAATTCCGCGCAAAGTATGCGAATTAATGACACTGTCCGTATGATATTATAAAACCATTTTGCCGAGAGTCGTATTTAGTATTGCGTTGGGCTTTGAAGGGAAAAGTTTTAAGTGAGCAAAACGAACTGTTTTGACTAATCCGATAATTGCGCGTGACCCCGAATAAGCGGGGAACAGGATACAAAACCTGATGCAATATTATATTCCATAACAGCAATAATATTTTTGTTAGACAAATTATCATATATATAAATATATATATATTTTTACAACGTGCCAATCTTTTATGTCAATATAGTGGAAAACCAAAATATATTATGTATGTGTGTCGTACAAATTAACTAACTATACGGATCGAGAATATTGTTTGACATTTCAGCGTATTAAATTATTTTGGGTATTAAGTGGAAAATCATGCACCACTGGTGTACACGTTATAATGATTAGTGAAACGTAAAAAAAAAATACTGAGCAATATTATACTGTTATGAATTTAATTAATGTATTATTAAGTAATGAAATGCATACAGCAGTCCTTCGTTCGTATTTACAAAATTATCCAATGATTAATGACTTTCAATAAAGGTAGGAAAAAAAAAATAAAATAAAAACAGGAACACATAAAAAAGAGAAATAGAAAATAAAATTTATTTTATAATCAATAAGTATTTGATTTTTGATAAATTTCCCAAGAACTAATAGAACCAATTGGAAAATTATAATCAACAATTTTGTAAATGCAAAATCATAGAAATTTAATTAAACTATAAGTTAAAAATAAGTATTGACGATTGGCTTGAAGTCTTAGGAAGTCCTTCTAGAATATTTTCAATATATCAGTTTCGTTATTAGTAATTGGTTCATTATATTATAAGTTTATCTTCTGGAAAAAGCCTGAAAGTCTCAATTCTAATTTTTGAAGTTATATCACGGCAATACGGCATACACCAATAAGTATAATGTTTTTCATTGACTTGATCATAAAAGAAACTTTGCTAATACAAATATTTTGATTATCTATACTAGATATAAACCAAAACATCGTTAAACAAATGACTTATTACTGTTCCTAAAAACTATGTGTGTAAACTCTATTTTTAAATTCGATTTATAACTACTTTTGGCATCACTTGAATGTATTTTGTATTAAATAGTTTAAACGGTTTTCAAAAAAGTTGTAATTGTTAAATTTCAAAATTAGTTATTTAAATCTAGTTCCAATAAATAAATGTACTTTAAAAAATGTTTTAAACATAAGATTTAAGACACGCAAAGAGTTATTTTAAGTCATGTGTGATAAACCTATAAGAAACTTTTTAAACTTTTACAAAAAAAAAAATAATATTTATTTTAGTAAAAATAATTTAAAATATTGTAATTTATACAAAAGTTATTTATAATATATGTACTTTTTTTCATTAATTCAGACATCGGCAATAATGGTTTAGTAGGTACTTATCGTATAATATTATTTTCGTTCCCGACTATAATCGTTTAAATCGATATTTTTCTAATTTTCTATACATCTATAAATATAGATCTGAACATAAAAATTGTTTTTTAATTTAAAATACAAACACATAATTATATTATTATATATTATCAAGTGGATTAGTATTCATAAGGTTAGTTGCCTTGAAATGATGTGTAACACTAAGAAATTCCTAATATTATATAATATAAACGTAATCCCTGTACAAATACAGTTTATAAATTTATAATTTATATAGTCATTTCACAACTATTTTAGGGGATTTGCGTGTTTTAGTTGAATACAAAACAACCAATGAGGGTGTTAAATAATTACAACGGTATTAAAATTAATTAATTAAGGAAATTCCACACTACCGTTTTTTGATCAAAATATACCAGGTATACGCGTTTGAACGTATAGACTTGAGTTTTACACCAATAATATTTTTAAAAATACATTTAAATTTATAATGAAGTCTATTGACAAAGAACAGAGTACCTAAGCATTATGCTCTTACATGCACCTGTTAAAAAATGCCTAAAAACAAAAATATTGTATGGTGATATGTAGTATAAATCATACATAGAACTAAGCGAGTTCCAACTTCCAACATAATAACTTGAGTTTTATACCAATAATTATTTTGAAACATATTTTATTTTAAGTCAAATTTAGATCCTAAAATATACATTTATTATTCACTATTATTTAAAAGAAATACTTAAAATTTAGAAAAAACAGGTGCGAGGAAGTAAGTAATCATTCTACTCAACAATAGATGTCGAGTAAATTTGATCATTGAAAAGTAAGTCACTGTAATATGTTAAATTTATATGCAATGATAAATCATTAAATACGAAATAAAGATTCTAAGCAGAAACAGTCTGTCAGCCTATATGACGAAATATATTTTATGGTATACCTATTTATAGTTCTATAAAAGTAATTTATAATACTATGCATTTTCGAGCATATTGAACAATCAAAACAATTTTTATTGACATTAAAAAAAAAAAAAAAAACATTTTAAATTTTAAATATGTACCTATAATTAGTTCAAATTAATCAACATATCTAGAAAATTCTAAAATGAGTAGGAAATTATTATATAAAAATTGGGGAAATGTTCAAGTATCAATGGTTTTTTTGTTTTTGGTGTAAAATAAAATATCAAAAATCGATAAGAAGGAATAGTTATTTTACGGGTGAATATCCAATGTCGTAAAAATCTTAACTTCAAAATTCATAAAAAATTAATATGACTTTCCGGTAAACCATTTATTATTATTATTATTATTATTATTATTATAAGTAGAAACATTCATGTGCAATCTTATACACAATTTTCAAATCTTGAATATTAAATAACAATTTTTATGAATTTCTAACCATAAACTGGTATACAAATTGTGAATGTTATTCACAATAGTGATTTAATGAATGTTATTAAAAATACTTATTTAAAAATATTGTAACTATAGATGGCCAATATTTTTCAATTAGTAAATAAATAAATTTTGAAGAACTACGTATTTATTATATAATTATTATATTTTCAAGAAAAATACTAAAAAAAAAATTAAAAAATTACCTTAAAAATAGAAAATTTTCTATATATAGCTCAATTTAATTTGAAAATATTATCACGAATAAAAAATTATAAGATAAGCTCCAATTTTGTAAAATATATATGACTACAGTTATTTTGAAAATTATTAGAAATTTTTACTTTTGACCTCCCACTCATAACAATAATTAAAAATAATCACATAATTTTTAAATCAATACATTAATCATTTCATTCAAAATATAAAAAAACGTAGTTTTAGAAGTTTCAATGAAACAAAACATAGATATTTTATATTTTTATAATTCTGACTCAGTGTTAAAAATAAATTTAATAATAAATTCAAATATATTTAAAATGTATTATTATTGAAGTAAAATTCAATCCAATATGTTGAAATTCATATAGATCTAGCAATTAAAAAGATAAAAAGTGGAGTAAAAGTAGCATAATTTTTGATAAATCAGTATAAGGTATATTATAGTATTGATGAAAATAAAATATATACTTGACATTTAGAGAAATGAACAAAACTTCAAGACTTTGATAACATTCTATTTAGGGTGGCTATCAATATTTAAAATGTATGTCACATCGCATGTTGGTACATTATTTGCGTGTCACAACTATAAATCAATAATAGATGTATTAACGTATTGACAATACCTACACTATCAGATATGTTTAAAATATCATACTTATTTTTACTGTAAACATAAATTAAATAATTATAATCTAATCTAATGATCAATACAAAAAACAGTAATTTTATATTTGAATAAAATAAAATGTGTGGGTTTTTTTCTAAAATTATAAGTAATGGTCGTAGTTGTCAATATTGTAATTTAAACGCTAATTAAACATATAGTGTCTGTTTATTTTCGATTTATTTGTATTTATGTGAAAACAACTTATGCGGAACCTAGTTCTAAATTGTCATGTTTTTGACTAAAAATACTATCAGCTAATCCAAAAAAAAAAATTAAGGATGATCGTTAAATGATTCTAAATTATTTAAAAACTATATTATGTTTAAGCTTTTTTTAAAAAAAATATAAGTATAATTAAAGAAAATTCCAAATACATCTACTGTCATTATTATAATTTTTTTTTTTTTAAATAAAATACAAATCTAAGATCTATTTTGTCAGAAACTGATGTTATACATAAATACTTCAGTTGTCTGTCGTTTATAAACTACATCAAATTTTCTATGAGAAACCATTCTAAATAATATTTAAAATTGAATCGTTTTTTTCTGCTTGGTGTAAAACACAACAAAAAAACTAAATTTAATTGTAAAAATTCTACACTTATTGAAACACTCAAAAATTTAAAAGAAATTAATAAATTATTAAATATACATTAATAATTTGATATTTATTTTAGTATTTATATGTTATATAGGTAAATACATTATTAAAATAAACATACCATCGAGATATTTAATTATTAATGTCCTCAAAAAATTAAAATATATTGCCTTTTAAATTATTTTTGTTAGCATTTATTTTTAATATTGAATTACAAATGAAAAAAGAAGTTTAAACATTAAAAATGATTTTGATTGTTTTATAGCAAGTATGATTATTATTATTATTAAGTATTTATATACAGATTAATATAATGTCATATTAATACGTTCAAAGATAAAAATGATCAGACATATAATTAAAGAAAAAACAATGCTGCAATCTATAGATTTCGTAATAATAAAATTTACTCGTCTGCAACGTACGTATATATAATTAATAATTATATTCATCATAAGCATGTCGTAATCGAAAGACAAAAAGCGGTTTTATATAATTATTATAGCAAACATATATGAAGCCTAAACACAAATCTAAAAACGTAACCGGGACTAAACTATAGTTTAAATATGTATGCCTACAAATAGGTATATACGAATACATGACCCATAAATAAAATAGATGGGATACAGGTACCAGGTAGTCCTGCAACTATGGGTAGACGCGCAAAAGTGAGAATCGAAGTCTATGTATAAAAATTATATTTTATTCTATTCTCGAAAAGGGGGTGGCCGCATGTGAGTTTGTTTGTGTGTATTTTTACGTAAATCCTGTAAACATCAGGATGTTCACAAGTGCATTTAGAAAGGTATAACGAAAATGTTTCCGTTTATTGTTGTTGTTATTATTAATATTTTGCCAAACAACAAAGAGGGAGAAACGTCATCGTCAAATTGCGATGGGTAGGAAAAATATTCGTTAGTCAGACCGTTTTCCGACAATCCGACAACCGGCCCATTTCTGCACCCGTCCCTTGTTTTGGTTGCACATAAAAAATAAAAAAAAAAATAAAAAAATACTCGCGAGTATATATGAACACGCAATATCTCGGTCTCATTTGCGTGCGACACGCCATAAAAATACGAACAATAATAATAGTAATAAAACGAGTTGTAATCGTCTGTACCTACGGTTTTTCCGGGACTCGTAGCAGTATTGCCCCAAATAATGTGGCCGAGCCTTCCGGGTCTTTTTTGAAGGATATACCTGCTCATACATAACACAAGAACAAGAAAATTACAGGGGATTTCCCTAGAGTATTATTTTTTGGGAGCTTCGAATATGTTGCCCCCCACAATATCAATTTATATTTAGCTTTTTTCGTTGCTGCTCTGTAAAAAAACCGTCATCTCAATTCTCAACCGCTTGCTCCACCATATTATCCGAAAAAAACTCTGTGCTCACACCGGTCGGCTACAAATCAGCCGTAGTAGAACAAATGGTTACGTTTTATTATTCTCTAGTAACGTATGAAGGTGGGAAGGAGGTAAAATTAAGATCTAGTTTTTCCCCGGGAGACCCTTGTTCCTAGGCCCAGAGTTCGATCCTCTTACAAGCACGTCTACAGACATTTAATTGAAAAATGTACCTAGAAGAAACGTGACTCATACATATTAATAGGTATATTAAAATAATATAATTCTAAAACGACGAAAAAAACACTGTAGCCAAGAAAGATATCAATATCAAAAAATATATTAATCGTGTATATTGTTAAATATTTTCAGACCCGATCAAATTATTTCGACTAAATATAGGTGGACGACGTAGACAGATATTTTCTCGCAAAAGCATTCAGTCCGAGATATTGAAAACACTACTCTGCAGACGGGCGAATGAACTAAAAAGTTTTGAAAGACGAAATAGGTATATGGTTACAAATGATGACATGTGTATGTTTAAAGCATTTAAATATAGTCTAATGTAAAAGCTGTAAACTGGGATAATTGAAAATGAAGACAATATTATAATATATTGTTAATAGTATGAGCATTTAGATATACAACAGGCATGGGTATTACAAATAAAAAATAATATCTTATTTTTTTTGTTTTATATAAGGTATTTAGTACCTACTCAAGATGTGTGGATTTAATTCTAACTTTTACTTTATGAACAATTTTTTACATTGACGCCTCTAGTAAATATGTATTTATGTATTTGACTGTTCAAAAAGGGTAAATATCTTTTGCTTCCTATTTTTCTGTACAGATGAGTTTCAACAATAACAACCTTTACATAAGTTTCCACGTGCGATTCTTTTTGCGAGTCACGTATTGGAATTCGAGTCTTTTTTCTAAAATAGCCGGACTTCCGAGTAAACTATTAACAGAGTAACTAAAATAATATATAGTTTTCAAGAGGAATTCCAAGAAATTCGGACCACAGACAGAGCTCAGCTGCAGCGGCAGTAGTGATGCTTTAATGAAACCACAGATGGTCGGCATGGCGTAATGACTGCCACCGAGAATTAATGAAGATTGACGGATGGCATTCGGACTCGGGACATTCATTAGCGTCTGTTACGATTTATAATCTAGTAAAAAAACTGGAGTTTCTGCTGTTGTAGGTATGTAATTTCAATTTGGGCAATTGAACTTATAAATATGAAAATATGTCTGAAATAATTTTATTTAAAATGCCTTAAAAACATATGTGACATTGATCTAATTTAATAAAAAAAACCAATTAATCGTAACAATGAATAAATAAATCAGTTTTTGTTTAAAAATATCAATCCACTGACTTTATAAAAATGTTATTATTTTAATTTAAAAACTATCATACGTTGAATAATTTTTTTTATAAAATGAGAAATTTACTGTGCAGTAACGGAACTCTGTAAATTTAATTAGAAACCTAATCATACAAAAATAATTATCATTTTATATTATCGAATATATTAAATAAACAAAATTATAAATATTATAGTTCAACTATGCTTAATAAAATATAATACATGTATACTATAAGTATGTACATTGCTCACAAATAATAATTCATTTTAAATGATCAACACTAGTAATGTTTTAAACAAACTGACATTTGATATGGGTTCTCAAAATTTCAATTTAAATGTTTGACGACGAATGTTCTGCAGATACATATAATAGGTTACAAGTTAACTGTAAATTGTAATATTAATATCAATACCAAACATCTTAAGTACCGTTTTAGCTAATAGTTTTAAATCAAATTTTTAACAAATTATTGTAAATATAGCCTTTTCAAATTTAACAAATTTAGATTTTGGTTTCAAAAACGTGTTTCTGTATTGAATGTTATTTTTAGTAAGCATATTATTTTTTTAATAGTAATGGCCTTCATCAATATAAAAATCAAAAATATTATTTGACGAATATTTATCATTATTAATCTGTATTTACTTATGTTTCGAATATTTAGACCGGAAAAAACTATTATTTAAAACATTAAAACACTATTTTATACATCAATCATCATAATATAGTCTTTGTATCATTTTACAACAAACGCCAATAAACATTATTTAATTATCAGCATGTTTTGCATTCAGGTAAGTAACATGTTTCAAATCATATTGAGATAAATGATTTTATGAAATACTTACATGACAATAAAAAAAACTTAAAACTTATTTAGTTATTTTCCATTTTATAAAAAATAAATACATCTTTATTTTAATGTTACTCTATAGTTGTTTATAGTCAAATTAAGTTCTATTTACAAGTTTGGATTACGAGTTATTTATGTTATTCAATATCGTATGTGGTCAAAATTGATATTACATATTATTCTGGAATATTATCACTTATTACTATGGTACGTCGTATTAATTTCAATTTATTAAAATTACCAAACATAGGTTAAAATGGTTTAAGATGCCTAACCTATGGTTTAATATGCCTTATTGCAGTTATTTAAACAATATACACGATATTTTCAAGTGTTTGATCGATGATTGAATTGTCTAAGACATAAGGTCAGTCTCATGAATATAATTTAAATAATATCCAAGTATAGTGAAATGTATTAATATTATAAAGGATCCTTTTGTTATAATTATATATTCATTACAACATTTTCGTATATGTGCAATATAAACAACCTATATAATAAGAACATCAAACCTATAAAGATATTTTTATTTAAATAGGAATTTTTAAAATTAAAACTTAAGTATTTCCATCCAAAACACTGCTTGTAATAGTTAACACATCGTTTAAAATAATTATTTACTAGTTTATTATTTCGATAAAACAAATTAATGATGATTAATTGTAAATATTTTTAGTACGCAATTTTTGACTTTATACTATAATAAATATTGGCCAAGTGGTACACGAATTTACAATAATACAATATTATTAATAAATGATTTTCTATATAAGGTGACCATTTGTGTCCTAAGTAAAAATATTAATTGGGTAGAAAGTTAACTGGGCCTTAAATCTTATAATATTCAAAAGTTCTTCAAAACAAATTGCCCAAATAAATATTTGTCAATATTTATAAATTTTATTTTATTTTTAGAATCTTTAATTTATACTATTTCGTCTCAGAATTAAAATCATTTTATCTTATTAAAAGTATACCTATTAAAAAAATTAAAAGCAATGTTGATTTATTGCAATATAACAATATTATGTTTAATTATTATTTTTCTCATTTTATAATATTTTCCTATATTATTTTTTTTTATTGCACAATAGGTATTATTTATGACAAAAAGTCTAACATATTTAAACTATCATTAGTATTATCGGTGAACGTAAAGGAATAATGATTTATTTACTACAAGATGTATTTAAAAAAATACCTCTCTAAAAATTAATCTTAATCACTCCTTGTGATCTTAAGACATATTTATCAATAAATGTTCGATGATTACTACTTAGCCACTTAACCATGAGAGTCAGAGGCGGATTATTCCGATGGGCCCCTGTCCGTACTAAATTATGGGGTCCCCAGTCTCAACACGGTATTTTATGTATTAAATGTTATTAATAATATAATAATAATAATAATATCGAACTATATACAATTTGGAAACAGTTTATTAAGTTTATTTTATTGGTAGGTATTTGGTCTATAATTAAAAATGAAATAAATACTTTTGCGTTTACGTTAATAATACATGACATTGTATATAGACATATTATAGTACGTTTTCTAGGTAGTTTACCAATTGCGCTCAAAATATTTTACAATACCTAAGGAAAATGTATTAATTAGTTATAAATTATAACTTATAATTATTATATTATTATATAATATAAATGAAAACACTAACCGATTTGTTTATGAGTATTAATACATACCTTGTACCTTATGCCCTTTATATAATAATAAGTAAAATAAATAAATAAATGTTTTTTTTTCGCATTGTACAAGTTATTTTTTAATCGTTAATTATTCAAAATTAAATACCAGTTATATTACATTATAATTTGCTTAACATAATCCCCGATACTGTTATAAAATACCCAGTCACTTAAATCAGTAATCAATTGATCAAATCAATAAATACATTTTAACTTGCGATCATTTTAGTATATACCAGCGGTTCCCAAACTGTGAGGCGCGCTTCCCAAGGGAGGCGCGAGCTTTTGGCAGGGGAGGCGCAAGCCGCGTGATAAATATTTACTGTTAACTTATATTGTCATAAAAATAAAAATATTTGTATATTTAAATACTATAAATTTGTAATTTAATTTTTTATGGGAGGCGCAATTGATTTTTTTTAATTTTTAGGGTGGCGTGAACTAAAAAAGTTTGGGAACCGCTGGTATATACTATACTGCAAGCGCAATTAGTATACTGACCAACTGACCCTAAACGAAAATTTTGTTTTAGGCGCAATTGGTCCATGCCCGTTTTCTATGTATATTATGGATAATGAATATATTACTATTACCTATTATAATGTATCGTATGTATGAATGGTGCTCAGAAAAGAGAAAATAACAAGAATGATCTTTTAATGACAAGCGCTTCTAAGTGCAATAAAATAACTAGATTTTTTCCTCTTAAGTATGTAAAAAGACATTCAATGTCACAAGATCATTTAGAAAGTTTAATGTTAATGAGTATTGGAAAAGAAATGTTAACTAAAATTAACTCTAATGATATTATTGATAAGGCGGCTGCATAGTGATGTATTAAAAAAAAAAATAAAGTATTAATAATTATGATTGAATAGTTTTATATTAAAATAAAACAATATAAGAGTAAGAATTATATAGACTTGTTTTGTAAATGTATTGCCAGCGAAACGATCAAAAAATATTTTGGTTCTTTCGTTCTGGGTCCTTGAATTCAATTCCCCGGTAATATAAAACAGTCCTATCAGTGCCTGATGGAGAGTTAAGTATAATTTTACGTTTTTTTTTTATTATGTTTTGGTGACAAAAAGTTGAACTATTTTATAAACATACTGAATTAAAATTGTTTCAGCTATTTAATATTAATATTAAAAATACATTTCAAACATGTCCCTTCAGTAAAATTTATGAATATATACTAACTACATGTGTATAGTGTGTAGCGCACTGCTTAACCATCAATGTACGTGGTCCTACAACACGTCGTTTTTGCGCAGTTTCTATTTCTGTGATGTCCTTCATGTGTGTAATATAATTTATTTTACCTACGACGCACTACGTCTAATACGCGTATAAATTATATAAATATAAATGTTTTACTCACACGGTGAAGTGGTACACGAAGCATTTCCACCCGGATGGCCTTTCTAAAAAATTGTACACCTTTCCCTGAAACGTCGCTCCGGCCCGGCGGTGTTCCTTGCATAAGTAGCGGTTTTCCCACGACGATCCCGCCCTCTCGGCAGCGACCAGCGTTCTTGGGTCCGTAACACCTAATCAAAACATATAGAAACTTTAAATATTTAAAACTGACGTTTCGCACTGTAGGTAGTTTGCGTCGATTTTACACCTTTAAAATAAAGACATATTGCTATACTTAAAACTAACACAATATTATTGTATTATGTATATAGTATATTTCTATAGCGTCTAAAGCAGCATTATATTATAGTCTACTAGTCATTAAATTATATTTACAGCACATCTAAGTAGTAATAGTATAATTCTAGGTAGTTACACGTGCCTAAATTATGGTCGCCTGCGTATACTGAACCAGACAGAAAGCTTTTGCTGATATAATATAACATAGTTATATAATTATTATACTCATGTTATGCGCGCAACAATCTTATTAACAGTATATCTATATTTGAATATTCGTACACACATCACACACACATTCACTCTATTTTAACATACATACCTAATATATATATATTATAACAAAACAAATTTTCTATCTGAGTATTATATAATTTGTTCAGAAAATATATCTTTAAACAGCAGCTATTAATAATTATAATTTATTTTGTGTAAAAAAGCTAAATACAATGTATGCAGAATTTTAATTCTCTAATTTTTAGTATTTAGTATATCTAGATGTGTGTATAAATTTTATTTTATTTTACAAACTAACTACAATAGTTTTTCATACTAACTTTAAAAATATTAAAACACTTGTGATATCTAAATTATTATAAATAGGAAAATAGCATTTGGTATAGGTACTGGTTTTAATTGTTAATAGCTGGTAGGTAGGTACGTATTCTAAGATATATTATGAGAAAATAAAATTATTATATTTTTATTTTTTTTTTTTTGTAAAAGTATTTAAATAAATCATATTTATTATATTTTTTTTCTCAATACATGTTAAAATTACATTTTTTACAATATGCACAGTAAACGTCAGTATAAATAAATATCAGCGCGATGATGTATTTATAGCAATCCAGCAATGATAATAAACATAAAAGCATAATATAAAATGTACAAAGAATTATTCAACATAATAATTCTATATAATATAGTAATTCCATACAACTATGTATATGCTTAGGTAGCTACTACACATAACAGTATATATTACAATTAAGTTTATAGCGTGATAGCAGCATATAAAATTGACAACATTACACTTACGAAATGATCTATTTAACTTAAGACGTTCATTAACTATTTCATAAGTTATTAAATTTTTGAAAACACTTATATATTATTAGCAATTTAAAATAATATAAAAAGTATATTTCCAAAAATATTATAGTTTTTGAAATAATCAATTCCTTTCGTTAAATGGATCATACATACATTATGATGTATATATATATGAATGCATAATGTATACTTATATGTATACTGTATACACCATGATTCATGACGTTTTGTTGACTATTTTATAAAAGCATTATTAAGGATGAACAAAACTTTTACTGGATAAAATGTGGTATTAAAGTTATACCTTATACGCACAATATACTCGTATTATAATAATATTTGTAATTTACTTTACCACAATCGAAAAATGCGCATACAAACTGTGTTATAGAAATACAATAACAACATTCAATTGTTGAAATTTTTAGTGGATTCTAAAGGGAATACCGTATGTGTATATACTGTACAGCAACCCAGTGGACATACTCAGACATCTCATACCAATGAGAACAATTTAGCGTGGTTTACAATTTACTCGGACCACCGACGAGACCGATAGATTTATGTTTGTTTTATTTGTATATAATAATACCTAACTTTAATAACAATATCTTTTTACATTATGTGTAATATGTAAGCGCATAAAATGCAACTCATTCGAAATATTACTTCTATTGGAATACCACTAAAATATTTTTTTATTCTATACCCATAACATAGATATGGTGTAAGTACCAAAAAAAAAAACTTTATAACAATTAAATAAAGAATAAACTTTATGGAATAATTGTAATAATAGTTAATATTTTTATAAATGTACTTAAAAAAAATAACTACATTCTCATAATATTTGAAAATCTGATTAATAAAAAGAAATAAAATAATATAAAGATAATATCTATTGTTTATGATCGTATATTATATACAAAAACTATGGTGTCTCACTGTGTTTGTCCCCACACATATCTCTTCCAACATATAAAATATAGGTACTCTCCATAACCCACTTCCTACCAAAATATTAAAACTTATACAACTATTTAAATACTAAATAGAAATTAGCTATTCAACTATTAAAATATTTACATAAATTAATTATGGCGTATAAAAGTGAGCTATCTCGAAATAAAAGTGATGACAATATATTTTTTAAATATATATTATAATGAGCTTAGACAAACCAAAAAAGCATTACGAATTTTCATAATTGTTGCTCTCTCTCACAGTAACACTATTTAAAAATCATACTTCAAAAAATCAATTAAATGAACTTGATGACCACTAGACCAAATACTTGTAAGACATCCAATAATTTGCGAATTACTAAACGTACTCATAGTACACTGGTAGTTGGTATGCTGAATAATGTGGAAATTTACTACATAAAACAACGAATCATATATAATTTCCAGATAATATGCATAGATTTGCAGAAAACAATGTATTGTGAAAGCTTATGGTAATATAGCCTGTGCTTATGTAAATCAAAATATTCAAAATCGCATGTTCTGGTAGATTACTGTTATCATGGCTGAGTAGATAAAAGGAAATTAATTTATTTGTTATCCATATTCAATTAACTAGAATTATAACGTTCTACTGATTATTTAAAATGTGTCCTTTTTTCATGCATATTACATACATGGACGAGCGTAATACGCAAGCTATAGCATTCTATTCTCGACGTAATTACATTTTTTAAATTATCTTCATGACGGTATTATATTTTAACGTGCGTGTTTTTTAGTCGTAAAACAAATTAACCAACCTGCAATGGATATTAAATATAATATTATAATTTAGTATTAAAACCGAACGTTTTCTGATTAAATAATATTGGTCTATATTTAAGTAGAGGTCGTGTTTATTATGTATTGGCATCGCGGCAATGCAAAAAACTATTTACTGACATTGATTTATCTATCACTAGTAATTAATACTTAGAAAACCTACAATAAGACTAACCTGGTACATTAATGTACATGCACATACAACAGATAGTTTAAATAATTCTAATACGCGCACTTTTGAAACTAATTTGCATGAATTTACTGATAACGATTTGTATAACTTAAATGATATTATTTTGTACTTATCGAATAATATCAAATATAATTTTATAAAATAGGATTACGTTTGTTTATAAACTTACATTTCTGTCTTCGGATCTTCGGAAGAAATGTGAGTTAAAATGTAAATAAAAATAAATCATTATTTTAAATTTTTAACGATCGTAATCGACGTGAAACTCGATAATTAAAACCATTTCTATATTATGTACTAATTATATAATAGTAATAGTAACACATCACATAACAGGCTCGTAAACAATGATATTCGAATTTCGGAATATCGTGCAAAAATCAATAATCTGCATGCACTGTACATAGTACGTATACTGCGTAAAGAGGTACAATTATACGATTTTGCGTGTCGAGTAAATCCTCGTTCTTCTGGCTAAGACGACGACGACAACAAACAATATGCGTTATCGTTCGCGTGTGACAGGAAATTGAAAGGTCCACGAAAATAAATACGGTGTGTTTCGTAGTTTCGTTTGGAGCTGGTTGATTCGTAGAATATCATATACCCTCACATCAGTCATAATTAGAGCTCGAATTTATTTATATTTATGAAACCAAAATATGTATTTACGTTAGCAAAATATGTATATAAATATGTGCTAAAAAAAATCAAAATATGTATTTTACTAATATGATTTATTTATTAATATTTAATTATATAATATATCCATATGAGTTTCTAATGAAACAAATTATATTTTAAATAGAAAAATTATTTAAAATAAAGGTGTTACGAATTATAAAATATAAATAAAAAAAGCTAAACAATTTTTAATTATTTTGATTACAATTTATGATAACAGCTATTTTTTAATTTTTTAATTCAAAAGATCTTCGATTTGATCGTAAAATTGCCTTATACCAACTAAATGATTTTTCGGCTTCCACTGATGTTATTGGATAGTACCTATTGCATTTTGACTATGTCTGAAGGAGTAAGTTATATCTACCGTAAATTAAGTTCAATAATTGGTATTATTTTGTACTTTTGGAAATATGGGAGATTGTTTGTATTGAAAAATATATGCGTATATAACTAATAGTTATTAAAAGATCATAAATGAACAAATTGTAAAAATATGTAGGAAAAAATGGGATTATTGAGAAATATGTAAAAACATGTACTTATGGCAAAATATGTAAAATAAAATATAGTTAATTTCATTGGAAATCCCTTGAAACGAATCTATCACTCACCCAAATTAATTTATCAAGTCACAGTGAAAATATGTACTTACATATAAATCCGAGCCCTAGTCATAATATATCAGCCTTTTAACGTGGTAGGCAGCATTGAAGTTTATAATGCCCTGTTCGGGGGCTGCACTGCCATACCGGTATTATAGTCGTGTTTTTACGGGAAAATATTGAAAAACAGCTGTTTATGTACTCGGGACTTTGTTTCGGTATTTTGACGATAAATACGTAAGTATTAAGTGACGATCAACGCAATAATAACTTCACACACAGAGTTTAATTATAACTAGTTTTATTACATATTATAATACGATGTAGACGTGTGAAAAATCATTCGACGTAACATGAATTATGATTATTATGGTAGATCACGTGAGTAAAACCATCAATATTATTTTCCGATAGCTTATGCAATTATTGAAAATATAGGTATTGTCACTTGAAAGTTGATTTTAAAATAAATTTATATTTATGAAGATGCTATTATAGTAATGTTGAACAATTCGAAAATATTTTGTAGTGCCATAATAAGTATAACGTGTTCTTGGAAAAAAATAGAGGAAATACTGTTATCTGTTTCTATACAACAATAATTCATTCTAAGCTTCGCTCGGAACCTTAAGTTTATGTATTACGTAACACGTAATGCATTTTAAGACGTAGCTATTGTTTATCACCACGAACTGCGCCATCTGACGAAAATGTTAAACAATATGAACTCTTGAGGTTTTCCGGTAGATTGCACCTTAATTCACAAATAAAAGTTTTTGCCATAGTATTATTTTCAGGAACCAAATAATTGACTCATCGTTCGTCTTTAATACTAAAAGATACTATACAATAATAATATTCAAGTTTGAATCATTTTAAATTGCATGGTTTAACGATATACTTTATCTATTGGTATTTAAAAATAAATTAAAAGTTTATAAATATATATATAATAATAATTCTATAGGTTTGAAAATATAAATGAAAAACCATTTTAAAGTCCAATGATTTTTTTTTATAAAAATACGCAGAGATTAATAAATTATTACAATTATTTAAAAAACATAAATATATTTTAGTTGGATTTTTATTTGAAATATTAATTGATTAGAGAATAGTTGCATATAGTTAGGTTCAATAATTCAAATTTAAACGAGATTTAATTAAATCATGTATATATGTATTGCTAAATACTAAATTACATTATTTATCTATTTAAATAATATATTTAAACTATAACTTACATAAAAAAAATTACTTCTGTTATTTATAATCAATTTTAATTATGACTTTTCAATATGATTTCAACACATTTTATTTATTAAAATATTGCTGTCTAACATACATTTAATATTAAAAACAAATTGTGTCTTAACATTAATCTTTAAAATTAAAGATTCCATAAGATATAACTAAAATTACTTCAAACCAATTGTGTACAGTTATGTGAACGTATTTTACGTTTTAAACATAGTATAAACATAAGTATTTGTATGAAGCAATGTTTATATTTTTAAACTAATAAATTTATTATCTATACTTGGGTTAATCTTTATATCACATAAAATGTGTTTTTGTAATAATGTAACATATTTAACTGAAAAAATATAAATGTAGGTATTCGTATTGACAAAAAGACATAGGTGTAATACTAAATAATACTAAAACAATATTTGTACCATTTATATTTAAAAAATGTTGAAGGATTTAATAAATGTATTGCTTTTTTAAAATTAAATTTATTCTATACATATTAATATATTATAATTTACAATGGCTATAACCAAAATTTAGAACTCTGTTTTTATAAATAATTTCTCGAATACACATTGACTTTTGATCCATCTTTGGTCAATTATCCTGAAAGCATCATCTAGTTGAATAATTTAGTGAATTTACATTTTTGTGTATTTTTCAATACATACCAATATGTGACCACTCAAAATAAGTAGTTTTTCGTTTGTATATTAATATTGCGGTGATACCTATACGATTATAATATATGTCATTATGTGCGTTATAAAATTGAAATTTTATACGTTAGAAATTGAACGTATCTACGTATCTAATATACAATGTAAGCAAGTCAAAATTTAAATAGACGATGGAAATGTTTATAATTATAATGATAGTTAGGTACGACACTAAATGTAAGGCAGTAACACGCACCTATGTGTAATTATTAAAACGGATAGGTACTGCACATTATTATGTTTTCGCGAGGATACTATTAACCTAACCGAGCCGTACAACCAAGCGAATTCGTGCAACAAAAGACAATGCGCGTAATTCGACCGCATTATGAAATCAACAATACTCTACTTACTATTAAAAAAAAAAGTCCGCGCAACGAAAATTGGCCGGTGACCGGCACTACTCTAGCAGCTATTTCCACTCAGTGGTCCTCATACTTCCAAAACTAATTGCCGTGTTTATTGTGTAAACATCGCAGTGGCGCGGCGTTGTGTAGTTTGAGGACTCACGGCTAACCACCGGTTTATGGCGGGCGGGTCGCAGGGGTCACCGACCAATTTTCGTTTCGCGGACTATGATACGGTTTAACGTGTCCCATAAAATCATCCGATAAAACGGCCCTGCTCGAATCATACAACTTCGTCGGAGTATTTATATATGCTCGAAATGCGATCACGGGTCCGGTTCGATCACGTGGTCGACATGTCTAGACGTCGGATTTCTCGTTTAATTGGTCAAAATCGTACAAGTGTATTATGCCTTGAAAATTTGTAATAATATAATAAGAACGGTATCATCTTTACTGCTGTTTTTTTATCGACCGTGAAACCTCACGAATTTCGCCGAGTTGCGACGACCACTAGCGGGTTATTAATTAATCACTAGGAGGTATATAATAGACTCAGGTATTAGAGTTTAAACGTCGGTTTCAATAACGGACAAATATTATGTTATCGTATGTTATACAGTAATAAGCGTATTTGTACGTACCTATAACTAGTGCTTCCGAATTGCATGCTAAAAATAAGTGTCCGAATTGCATTTCGTGACATGAAAATTATGGGCTAAATAATATAATAACATATTAATAAATAATCGATTCATAAATTGTAAAGTAGTATAATATTATGAATTATATCTATGTTACACTTTTATTTATTTGATACGACTTTTAATATAAAATTTGTAGAAATACAATATATAATTTATAATACCTCTAAGTTGATACTGTCCTCATTTTGTGAAAGTGAGAAGACAAATGTAAAATATTATAATTTTAACTCACTATTCATAATATACAACTGTTTAAAATATTAATAAATTTAGTAATTATTACAGGGTATATATATCGTATTTTTTTTTGTTTATTAGGTACTCATATACTTAAAACATTTTATATAATATAATAGACAATAGTTAAAATAGTTAGTAAGTATAAAATAAAGGTTAGATTAGACTTAAAAACTATAAAAAGTGATAATAAATATTTTTTATTCTCAGAAAACTTAAATCTATAAAATTGCCTTTTAAATTTTTTAAAGAAATATGTACAATAAATAAATGAAATTTAATGTACCTATATTATATCCCTATTTTCATTATTAGTGATAACTGATGACTGATGACCAATATGATGCAGATTCTTCTAAGATATGGACGATACGGTAATCGGGCGATATGGTTATATGTTAAATATATTTTTTCCTATTAATTCGGATGCAATCAACAAACTTATAGCCACAATAAAGTATAATGAATGTGGTAATCTTAACCTGAAATCCACAGATATAATAATTGTGTGACTACATTTTAATATTTCCTAAAAAATCTCTTACTTCCAAACTGCTATGATTCAAAAGGGCAATGGGTTCAGTCAGCAGACGTTTATAATCCGCTTACAGCCAATTTTCCTTTTGATTCGTTTTGCTAATTCAATTACGCCCAATTATCCGGTCGGGGATGGGGTGGAAGGCAGCAGGTGAATTATCATGAGTTTGTCATTATGATATTGCAGACAACCACCACTCCGTCAAAAATAAACGAAACAATATAAGTATCCATTTTGTCGATCGTTCGGACACAATTAAAAATAAGTACGAGGCAAAACCCGCTGTCAATGTATGGTTGATCAAAAAAGAATAGAAAGATATTGATAATATAATCGTTCGTATCTTTGGTAAAGTCTCAAATAATGCTTTGCACAAATTCTCAATTTTCCGTCAAAAATGTTCGGTACGTTAGACAAGAGACTTACATTATTACATACATTATTGTAAGTACCATAATGAAATTATAAATAATAATTTAATAATATAAAAAAATAAATGGATCACAACCCCTCATCCCTACATTAGTCTTCTATATATGCTCGTAATATGAGTTTTATATTTAAGAGAAAAACGAAAAATTCATAAATGATTATATTTATACCTAGTGTATAATTATACAGGTTAATCGATTACTTTAATTGTCTTACGTTAAAACATGAAAATACCTACTTGTATACCTACTAATAAGTATTTTTTTAGATATAATATTTTTATTTTCGTTTTATTATAAATTATTTGTTTATTAATCTTTGCGTAACAATTTCGACATAATAATTTTTTTTTATGTATATAAAAAATGTATTGAACGCCAACACAACAATATTTCAACGTAGAAATATATATCTATGCATTTAATTAATAATGTTGTATTAGTGCAAGACAGAAAACGAAGGTATCATTAAAAAAAAAACTACAATAATTTAAGAATAAATTATCTACTAAAAAAATTTAAATAATTTGATGCATATGAATAAAAAATCAATACATACTTAAAACTTTATTATGAACGTGAAAAAAAAATAGAAATCCAGAATTTCGTTAATTTAAATTTTAGATTTTCCCCCATTCAAACAGATATTATGGAAAAACAATAGAAATATAACACAATTATAGAATGTAAAAACAAATTATTATAAAAATAAAACACCAATTCGTTCTTACCAAAAGTTGTATAAATAACGTGGCAAATAAGTAAATAATCAATTATTATTTATTATATTGTTTATAGTTATTTACTACTAATCCCTTTGAACGCCAAATACGAATATAAGTTTATATCATAAACTAAAATATTAATGCAATAACATAAACAAATTAATGAGTGTTTTAATTCATATACAGTGGTTTCAAAGTTTATTATATTTCATTCAAGTAGGTAGTGGCTTTAACTTAAACCACAACAAGTTATTATAGATGTGATTAATATAAATTGAGTAAAAAAAAAAAAAATAATGTATTGGCCCAGTGCACTAGTGCACCATGATACACTTGGCCAGGCCTGATTATTAAATGTACTACATAATTAAGTGAATGTGTGTTAATTTATAGTAGGTTATTATACTATCGTAACGTGTTTGATGCATAATTAATTATTTATCGTTAAATCTAAAACAAAAATATTGTGAGTAATTTATTACATTGCATCATTACGTATTATTTATTCGGAATAAAGACAACATGAATAGACACGTTAAAATGGTGTTCATATTATAGTAATAATAAATGGGTTCATGTTTTAAAATATATTATATCAGAGTAAAGAACCTATTTAGGTTACTAATATAAACAGAATATTATTCGAAACACTGCTTAAACCTAGCAACCTAACCTGACCAGCTTATTATGGTGAATACAATTATTTTTCGTTTAATTTCGTTAATGTTTTGAAATCATATTTAATTACAGCGAATGTAAAGAATGACAGAATAGTTGAATTGTACCATAAACCTATATTGTTTATCGATAATCGTCTTAAAACTATATTATTGGCGAAAATTATAAAAAAAAAGTATGATAATTTTTATTTTAGTAGCCTAGTAACGGATTCAATTGGTGGGCTTAGTCAATTAACGAGGACACATTTTTTTTTTATTATTATTACCTATTACTTTAATGAGTACTTGTATATCCATAGTTATGTATTCAAATTGTTAATAAATCAATTATTCATATCAATAAATAAGAGAGAAATTAAAAGATCTAATATAATTATAATAAATATAATGAGAAATATAAGACGTTTTTAAAAATTGCTTATTATTAACGAATTTTACATTTCACCCACAATAAAAAATTGTCCAAATCGGTGGTCAAAGTAAAAGTAAAATCTTTTCTACTATAAAGTTATAATATAAAATTGTATTGTGTTCAGTAAGCTGAAAATATTAAAAGTGAGTTGTTTTCATCTTATAAACATAATAGCATAGCAAGTTTATGTTCAGTAGCTTAAATTGTAAATAGTAAACTACCTAGTAATATTTTATAAATTATTATAGAAAGGATTGATCTATTTTAAAATTTAAAGTTGAGAATATATCTGTTTTTACAACATTTTATTATTGAAGCAAGTTATAATAATTTTTAAATTGAGATATTTTACGTGCTATTATAACTTGATTAAAAATTAAAATTAATATTTCATAAACAATTTTTGTACGATATTATTATATTTTTTTGTCACAGAAACATTTTGTAATGTAGAAGAATTACAAGTCAATGATCAGGAATAGAGTTGTAAAATATTTTGTTTTTAACGTCATGACGTGTATAACTCGCTATCCCCTGATATGGCTAGCATGTAACGTCTAGTAATCGATAGACGCAACAGCAGCATAGATTTATGTTTTATTAGGCGTTATTAGGTTATATTATATCATGGTAGAGTAGTGTATATCAAATTGTACAACGCCGGCTGCACGATGTCGGTTAAAGTGGTCGGTGGTGTTTATTTTTATTTGCCCCCTCAGACGAATTAAATCGACATGAACCCTCCTTGAAGAAGAAAGTCTAAACGCCGTAAAAAAAAAAGAAACAACAAGATAAAAAAAGAATAACCGAAGGATTACGATTACTCCTTCCACGCGGTCGTATGAGAAATAGCTTATTTGTATTTTATTTACGGGCGAGCAATTTAAAGACGGAGCTCCGGTTTTATGATTACACTACACCGCAGCAATATATTTTCTGAAGATCAAGCCACCGACGCCTCGCGCACAACTCGCAATCACTCATTGGATGATTTGGATTATCGTAGAAATATCTACTTTGTTCGCTTTATATTGTTCGGACTCTCGTCCACAGGAATGTACAATAAAAACAATACTCTTGGTTAGAAATCAATATATCTACAGAGTATACGTCATAATATGATAATCACAAAAATTATTTTAATGACACATTGTGTATAATATAAAACTGTACTGTCCAGTCGATGCGTGTCGTGCAATATGATAGGCGGGTATCGACACCGTCACCGCTTCGACATGTACGCTCGATGAATACATAAAAAACCATTTAAGATCATATTATAATATATTACTATATGTGACCACCGCATGCAGTAAACGCACACAATACGTCATAATTTATTCGCGTGACTATTATAAAATGTATATTTTAAAGGGAACATTCCAATTATTCATCGGATTGTCGTTTCCAGGGTCAATTTCGATGCAACTGAAATAGTGGAGGATATGGTGGAAGAAAAGTAGACCACCATTTAGGTATATAATATTGTACACAACTCTGGTAATAGAAAATTATGGTGTAGCCAGTCCCAATTTAAAATTGATTTTATTTCGTTTGACTTTTTTTTTATGCGTGGGGAGTTAAGCAGTGCTTTGACATGCATACGAAGTGGAACAAAGCAACTGTTTGTCCGTGGTCAAGACTCGTCTACGGCTATTTATTTGTATTATTATTTTCATTTAATTTGCATATGATTTGTATTTTTTAATATATTAATTATTATAATAATGAATTATTTACGCAATTGTTAACTATATGAGTACAAAAAGACGATGTAAGTGAAGTTTCGAGCCAAACGCGTAGTAACGCGCTATCGAAATAATGTACACCGGCGAACGATGGAGTGCCTTTTTAATTTCTAAAAATATACAAAGTAAATATAATTAGTCGTTATCTATACTACTTGCATATGCATTATTATTATTATTATTATTACTTTTTTTTTTTAAATGATTAATTCTTACAGTGATCCATTCAATTTAATTTCCCTAATTAAAACTGTAATGTTGGTGAATGGCAAAGGACAATAGTTAATAATATCATAACTGTACAAAAATCTAGTACCATCGTCATAGTTATTTAATTTCTATGATTCGATAGTTACACATTTTATCAACTACTATATTTTAACCAAAATAACAATCGTAAGAAATTATTCTTACGATTCTGGTATTCTAACAAATAAAAATTAATATGTGTTTGAATTTTCCTCATTTTAAATTATTCCTAACCCTACTACCGCAGTATTGCAAGTATATACTCTCAAATAGTAGTATAAATAGTAATATTTATATTTATAATGTTAAATAACTATTATAATGTAGCCAAACTCAACGCAAAGTTAATAATCGTTCATAACACGTTAACTATTGAAAAAATTTCAAGTTAATATTACTAATAAAGATTGATTTAAATAACTCCTATAGTTATTAGTGTGCACTTAAATATCGATAAACGATACGTGTTTTTTATACTTTGTAATATCGTTTAAGTTTTGTTATAATATATTATACGAGCTGTTCCGTTACAGCGTTGCTCGTGTATTAGATGCGTTAATAATGTGTGAAGCTCACGTTGATCAAACGGTTTTCAAAGTGCATTCGAATAAATACGTGTTTAACCATCGCAAGATGCAATGGAAGTGAAATACATCAGACGGAAACGGCGTTATTATTAAGAATGTACTATTACATATTAGTATTATATTTATTAATTTAATAAAAAATTCTAGTCGATTCTATCCAATAGTTGAATGTATTCTTATGACTTCACACAAAGGAAAAACATATTATCATTTCTCGGTATAACTTTATCAAAAAGTTTGGCCACCCCTGGACTCAAAATTAATCTATTTACTTTTTTTTTTTAGTTATCTATTTAGTAATTCAGTCAACGCCTAGATCGAACCGCTGGGTCTAAAGACTCGAAATTGTGTACAGAGATTCCTTAAGCAATTTAAGGGTGCACTAAGAAAGGATTTTTCAAAATTCAACCTCTTAGAGTAAAAGGGAGATTTAGACGAAATAACAAAAAATTATTAAATAATTAAAAAATACATATATCTATAACTATATAAAAAAATCCCTCTTTTTACCCACTTAGAGGTAGAATTTTGAAAAATCTTTTTAGTGCGCCCTTAAATTGCTTAAAGAACCTCTGTACAAAATTTCAAGTTTCTAGACCCAGCGGTTCGCTCTGCGCGTTGATGAGTGAATAGGGGTGGTCTCCTAGATGTATATAGATATTATTTGTTTTATTTTAATAAAGTGTTTATGCACCATAATTGTGTTGTAAGTAATTAATATAGAACGCCCTACAATATACTTAACTAATCACATTTTAAAAATAATTTAATATCAAATAATATGACAAATTGATAACTAAAAATTAAAAATTAAAAATTATTAGAAAAATAAAATAACCATTTCATAATATCGTTTTATTAATAACAATATGGCTATTTATCACTTTTTGTAATGTGACTGTGACACATGGTTTCTGCTTGAATGATTTTTTTTTAAATCATATCCAACAATAATTCTATACAATGTATAGTTTATAATTATTGTGTATGATTTCCATCAATACCATCACAATTTTGTTTTTCAAAAGATATAAAATAAAAAATTGTTTTTAATCAGACAATTTTTATGTAAATATGAAATATACAACGCAAGATGAAATTATATTTTCAGAAATCGGCTTTTATGAAGAAAAAATATTTAGGATTTAAACAGTTCAGTTGAATGTTTATTTTTATAATATCATATTTATAGATGAATTCATGACTATAATATTAATACAAATCTGAAATTCAATTTTTGAGTTGGTAGTAAATACACAATTCTTAAGAAGATTAATTTTAATTTTGGATTAATATTTTAGTATATTATTAATATAATAGGTATATTATATAAGAATATTATAATATTACGTTAACGATTGTTGTAACAATAATAATCAAAATAAAAATAAACGATTTCAAAGTTACATTAAGTTTTAATAATCGAATTTCGTATTTAATCATGATCGCCGTTAGATATGAAGCTATATATGTATTATTACCATGTACTTTAATTTTCACTTATATAACTCATATAGTGGAACCTCGGTAAGTCGAAATTCAAGGGAAATACAATTTTTTCGACTTATCGAGGGTTTTCGAGTTATCAAAATGTTAGGAAAACCATTTGATTAAAAGTTTTTAAAATGTATGCACGTATATTATAATTTTTAATTATTATATAATTACAGTGCGTATTTTATTTGTTATTATTTTAAAAATGATTACTAAAAAATTATGATACGAAATGTGATTAAATAATTAATAATTTTTAAATTCGATACCGCCGTACACGTATAACCAATCAATCGCGACTAACAATACCGAATGAAAAATACAATAATTAACATAATAGACAGTAAGTTCATCAGTCATCACATTAAGATTATACAAAATGGTTATAAAAATTATCTGTCATTAACCATCTATACTCGGAACTCGGAATGTTAAAATTATCTATAGTTTTTTTTTTTTTCGAGTAATCGTGGTTTTCGTAAGAGAATGACATTTATTTTGACTTATCAAGATTTTCGAATTATCAAGATTTCACTGTACTAGCTAAATCTCGTGCACTTTGTTGCCAATCTGTGTAAAATTTGGTTCTTTAATGCTAACATTTAATGTGAAGGTAAATAGTATTTTTGATTTTTTGATTTGGTGTTTAGATGATATTTCTGACATACCAACTTTACATTACTGTCCCACTCAAAGTTGCATTTTTTTAATTGATTTACCGATTATATGTATAATTTGTTAAAAATAATTGCAAATCCCTTTAAACATAATAAATAAGTAATATTGAGGTCATTAATCGGGATAAAAACTATCCTATATACATACATTTTTTCATAGCCAGCATAGGTATATTAATTATTATCAGAATAGAACAATTAGCTGTGTTATAGCTTAACAAATATTTCTAACTAACTATAAATTTTATTTTTTTCTTATTTATCAAATCATACAAAATATAACTTGAGGTCTATGCAATTTCTCTAATATTAAATTCAACTCTAGTCACGTATAATTAAAATTATAATAATTTTTTTTGTCTTTAATATGCTTAAAATTTTTAAATTGATATACGAACATATTATATTTTTTTTTTCATTAAAATAATTCAATATAATTTAAAAAAAATAATAATTACATTTTTATAAAAAATAAAATAAAATATACGTATAGATAGGTACTTTAAAGTATACATAATATAAAAAAATATTTAAAAAAAATACAATTCGACAGAAAAAATAATGAAGCTGATTAAATGAACCAGACTGTATACATAATAATATATACATATATATTTTGTACAATTTGAAAGTTACCAAGAATCTCATTTTTCCTTTAATAACGCATTTATTCAAATCATTATTTTTAAAATTTTAAAATTTATTTAAATACCATATTTTCAGATACTCAGATTGTTTTATGTAATTTTTCTTGATTATGCACCACGATATAAATTTTTGTTTACAAATCAAAGCACTATTTTTACTATAAATTGTTTGCGCACATGCATTTTTATTTTTTTTAAATGTTGGTGCATCTTAACCAAAATTCTAACAATTAGTTTTTGATTTTTTAACTTTATGTAGTTATTATTATAATAATCCTTAATAACTATTAATTATTATACATTTAATTTGAAATAGATATATAATACTATTTGTGCAAGTATAAAATATTTATATTGTAGTAATATTAATCACTATAATTTTTTTTTATCGCATTTTTCATGTGTTTATCCTTTATTTTCTTTTTTAAATTTTTTTACGATACATGGCGATCATTAAATGGCATATAAAAAATTAAATACCTATACATGAAAAATGGTGATTAAATCAGAATTTAAATAAATGCATCGTTAATAAATGAGGGTGAGATGCTTGGAAAATCGGCAATATGTATGTATACTTAAATGTTTATGGTACACATTCTACTGTGGTAGACCAATTAGACAGATGTATTATATTATTGACGTAAAAATAAAACACATTAAACCCTACTTTAGTCGATTTGACAGAAAATTAATACTATTCACAAACAATAAAAATTTGTACTTTCATGACTGAGACATTAACAATAAATAAACTTTAGTTGTTAATCGTCTACTAACAGAACATAGAAGTACCCCTTCCTCACCATTCAACTCTTAAGTTATGATTTTTTTTCAATAGTCATCGTACCGATATACAGACACGCAGTAAAAAAATATGATATATTGATATTGACATGCAAGAACTGTAATGTACCGAGATCGTTCGTCAAATTTGACGTTAGTAGAAATATAATTACAGTGAATTTTAATCGATTAAAAATAAATTACTGATGAGTGATGATAGTTTGCGGTACGATTTAGTTTCTTCACTGATTTCCACTTACTGGCGTTCAACTTGTTTTACGCAGTCCGGTGTGAATATTATATTATAATATAAGAAAATATATCATAATTTCGCACATGTATCAACTATAATATAGTACACTCATTTTACCGAGTCACAAAATTGATGTGGTATGCCACTGGGGATGTACAGTACGTTTGTATTACAGACGTACAGGGTAATAATTTTATTTTTAACCAGGAAATATATGGATTTTTTTTTTAATTTCAACAACAAACGTTAGGATAGTTAAATGTAAAATAGTGTTTTATTCAATTACTTTTTATTGGAAGTTATTCCTTATAATATTCCCCGAGATATTACTAATAGCGTTATCCCGGCAATGAGTTGCTCGGGATAGGGGATGCCGTAACTATATTATATTATAATATAATAACTAAACTTTATCTGGAATCAAACGACATTCGACAATATAACAGTTATATACAATCTACGTAGTGGGTGGTCACGTTTTTAATTTTCTTTCCGCCGCAGTTATTTGACTGTACGCGTGAATACGCGCCGTCGAATCGCTCTGTATAACATAATAATATATTATAATGGACAGTTCGACACATCTTTTCCGTTTATTACGTCTATATCGTTCTATAGCATCTATACGAAGTATAATAGGTATATTGCGCGTTTAATGTCGATACTTTTACATGTATATACATATCTATCTATATATTTATATATATCTATATATATATTTGGGAGCTGTACATATTAATTCGCTATATGGCCGGACGATGCACTCACTGCAGGACGATTGCAACGCGTCATTAACACCACCGCTACTAGTACTGCTCTCTCTCCTCCGGCAGTGGTCCACGACGACGTCATCGCGACCCACGACCGGGTTCAGTTCCAATATGGTGACATTGTAACGTTTTCTGGCATTCTTAGGACAAATATCCCCTGTAAAACCAACCAACCTGTAGTATCGACAGTCGACACGCATACGACCGACAGAGTATATTTTCTACACTGCACAAATGCAATATATAGGTACAATTATTATTCTATATAATAAATTTACAGTGTTGTGATTTAAGGAAAGGATAATTGGATAAATCACCTCCCGACATTTTATAGTTGAATAAGAAACTAAGATAAGCTATAATTTTTTCCAATATATATTTTTAAACTATTTAAATTTAAAATAAAATACGCTATCATTTTATGAAGCCTATAATAAATTTTATCAAGTATTAGAATTTATTATCACTTTTATTCGTTTTTTTTTTTTTAAATTCTAGTCAGAAACTATTAGTTTTGTACTATTTTAGAATTCAATTGACAATAATATTATTCATACACCCCTCTCTAATAAATTAAAAATGACTATGGATAAATGCAGAACGTAGATACTTTGGAAACAGGTTAAATCGGTATCATCCATCAACATAAATGGGATATATTAATTAAACTAAAATAATAAAAATGGATTTGACTATAAACACAAATATCGCTGCGTGCGAAAGATAATTTTCCTGCTTACGGCACTGAAAAGGGTTACTTAAGAACAACAATGGACGATTGTAGCATTCTAGGTGTTCGCTACAAATGCAATATTCTATTTTTATTGTATTGAATAAATGTATTGACGAATTTCAGAATGTATAGCAAATAAAGCTGGAAATAAAAACCAGAAAACTGTCTTTCAATTTTTTAATTGTTATATAATATATTAAATTAATACCATATTTTAAAATTTGTATAAAACAGTTCTATTTTAAATAATGGTCATAAGATTTTAGTTTAAAATTAGAAATAATAATATTTTACATATTTTACTAAAAATATTGGCAAAAACTTCTAAAATATATGGTAAAAATATTATACATTATTACATTATACCAATATATAGTTGTACGTTATACATTTTAAAGTTAACTGTTAATGGTTAGTAAAGAGCTTGTATTTGCTGAATTATTAGAAATTAAGCATATTTGATAGACCATAAACAAAGAAGCATAGTTTTTTCTAAGCTTTTAGTATTTAGTTTTTTTGTAGTCATGTTAAAGTCTACTAGTATATTTTTTGTAGTTTAGTTGTTGCTAAATAAAATTAACTATGTTTATTGTTTGGGGATGAAGAAAGTGTTAATCACAAAAAAATCAAAAAAAATCATTAATTTGATGATTCTTTTTCCGTGTTTTCCTAATTACGCCACTGCAGCTTGCGCCACTTGTGGATGGACTAGCATACAATGTATCGTGAAGGTATAATATCACGAAAATCTAAACAATAATATTAATAATACCAATAAATATATATATATATATATATATATTAATTTTTACGATCACACGTCTTGAATACGTCTCTGCTGCAGCCTGCAGTACCTCAGTGTGAGTTTTTGTAAACCACTTCCGGCAACTGAATCGATCGGCACAAAACGATTCGTGTGAGTATATGTGATTTATGACCGACATAGTGATAATATTCTATGACGATCGGAAAAAATGTGATTATTCATCAGTATGAAATGTGATTTTGTTTTAATTAACATTTAAAATAAATTTATGCATTTTATATTGTTAGGGACAACGAAAGTTTAACATAACGATTTAAAAAACTTTCTAGACATGCTGCTTATGTTAGTAAAGTATTTCTCCTTTCTAATATATATTTTACCATCAACTTATTTTTATTGGGACACTAAAATAATATGAATACATATTTACAGCTTTAGTACTAGTTTTTGAAATTAATTTATAGTTAATTTATTTTAAACGGGGTTTAGCTTCTAAAATTTCAATAAAGTTTTGATAAATCAAATGTCCTACAAATGGAATGAATTTAAAGCTATTATGTCCCCTGTCGGCATAACTGTTGCGTACTGCTCGGGATTTTTCAATTAAAAAAGTTATTAAAAATAAAAAAAACGCTAGCTGATGAGGACCATCCTCTTCTTGATATAACCTAATTGACTCTAATTTAATTTGGATCAATTGTCGAAAGCACAAGTCTATTCTCCGGTAAAAAAAAATAGTCAAGAACAGTAAACACCAAACATGTCTAGTGTACCGCTGTGTACAAAGGTTAAAAAATAATAATTATAACATAAAAGGTAAATATATGTATTTTTCTTCAGAATATAATTTATTATTCTAAAAAAACAAAAACGATACAGTACGACTGCAACAGAAGGAACAAAAGCATTGTTTCCATTTTTATTGTTATTATTATCGTTTATATTTTTTTGCATTTGCATTTTAACAAAACTGTTTATAAAGATAATATGTCATTTTATCGTGTTCCGACGGCCTAAACGATTTGTCGCATTGCAGTATGCGTGTGAGTGTAAAACAATTTATATTCCAGTTCTTAACAGTGGCACCAAGACGAATAGCTAATGCGCATCAGACTTAATGAAAATGTTTCCAGCCGTGAATTAAAAAATAAAAATAGGAAAGAGAGACGGTTCGAGAGTGAGCTTGATTGTTGTATAATTTAAATCGTGATGCGAATACAAGGTATTTCCATTAAACAAAATTCGTCACCGAAATGTCGTCCACCCGAACCCATTGAATATAATTATATGCAATTTATTGCGATAAGTCTCATGTTTGTCTGTCAAACGGTGATGTTTGAAGTGCAGTGTCAAAATGTGCATTGCGATCATTACGTGTCGGACATACGTACGTATATTATAATACATGTGTATATATTTTATCATTAATGAACCAAAGCAAACACTGAAAATCCGTTACCTTTGGTCCAAGAAGCAGGCGACAAGAGCTGCTGAGCCTCTTCCAGAACGACGGGATCCATAACGACTCCATCTTTCATCGTTGGCACAGCAGTCTAAAGTCAAATCATAATTCACCAGCTGTATATAACTTCCGTCTCCGATTCATCTGCAATATAAATTTTATCACTGCATTACACAATATTTTATAGATAATATAAATTATATAGTGATTGCAAACACCGTTCATGGGTAAAATATTTTAAAAGCTATTATATTGCTGCAACGGTCATCAACGCAAGACAAATTCAAAACTCGTCAAAAACTTAACTTTTCATCAAGCTATTAAAACATACTCGATTATGTCTTATCTTAAATATTAAAAAATTAGAACTTGGGACAATAAACTCAAACGCTGTATTCATGTAATATTGCGATTTTCATTATAATGTTTTCATGTATCAAAATATCAAAACATAAAAATAGAACTATCATCTTGGATATATTTCCACCGCAGAATAAGTCATGTTTAATATAAAGAAATAATATTGACTCTCAACAGGCAAGGCCGGTCACCCATGACTAAAACTATTTTTAAATTACTCCTCACCATAAAGTATCATTGATAGTCGGTTCTCTCCCATCTATATACCCTTTTTTCTTCTTTATTTATAACAAATAGTTTCTTAATTTTTTTTATTACAAAAATTTAAAAGTTTATAAATAAATGTAATACACTTTTTGTACATAAATGTTTGTATTAAGGATACATAATACCTGTGTAAAAATATTTTTAAGGTGAAATATGAAATAAACAAAACTTGGGCCACCCTTGACCAGCCTTATCTCTTTCTGTAAGATTATAACCTTGCCTGTCAAAGGTTAAATAATACGAGGTACAAATTTAATTTAAAGCTTATTTAAAAAAATATGTCAATTTCCATCGGAATATGCGGGTTAGTGTGGTATTAATAAAATTAATAAAAACTACTTGAAAAGACTTCCAATATCCATAAAATCGATTTGATGCAAATAGTGTTATATTTATAAATATTCCAAACTCTGAAACCTAAAAATACCTATGATAAATCGTAAATGTGTACTTTTTTAATAATGAAAATTATAATTTTTTATTTTTAAAAAACTATTACTATACTTAAAATACGTTGGTATAAATTAAAACAATACATTTTTCGATTAACATTTCTAACCATGACATTTCATCAATTGTGAACCTTTGACGAAGAGATACATAACGGCGCCCGTGGAATGTAAGTCACTTCGTAATAACTGGAATTTGAGTTAATGGATCAAATGAGATAAATTGTTTACTAATTAATAATAGGTACCTATACCCATACCTATATACGTAGTGTGTGATTTCAATCATTTATGAGTTACGACGATATCTATTTTACTATAAATTAACACTTTATAAGAATCCCTATAAGCTCTGTGTGATTAAAGTCAATACGACATTATTAGTAAAAAATACTATAGAACAAGTTTAAGTTTTTTTTTTTAATTTTAATATTGAGTTACAAGAAAAACCTTCAGAAATTAAAATTATAAAACTTGTAATAAACATTATAAAATAATATTGTATTTAATAACTATTTTATTTGCAAACATTTTGTGTCATTTTGAATAAAATATGGATTTTATTTACAAATATAAAAACTTTGGCGTACACTATCAAACGATTAATAATCACGGACGTATGTAATTTGCGCCAAAAACAACTTGAAGAAAAAATATTTATGTAATTTGCGCCACTTTTTAAGGTTGTAGATTGCGCCACATAAAACTCAAAAGGACATTATATAATCTGCACCATTTTGTACCTTCAAAAATTATAATTTGCGCCGCTTTTGAATAATTAAACAATTTTTTTTACAAAATAATATATTATTGTATTTTTAATCATTCATCAACGAAGTTAATTTTAATAGTTCTACATTTCTTGAAAATTATTTAAAAAAGTATTAAATAAAGTACTTACAATGCCTGTTATTAAAAAAACCTATCAAAATCAGTCATCTAATAACTATAAATAAATATATATAAGAATAAAAAAACTAAAAAAATTATTTCTACTGATTAACATATTGTATTTTTAATTATTGATTAATCAAGTTCATTTTAATAGTTAAACATTGATAGAAAATTATTAAAAGTAATTAAAAAAGTATAATTTCAATGTATAAAATTCAGCTATATTATAATTATAAATAAATGTATATAAGTATACTTAAATTCCAACAATTGAAGTCAAAGTGTGGCGCAGATTACATATTCTATTTCGTTTTCTGTCGCGGCGTAAATTACTGAAATTAATTTTTAGATGTGGCGCAAATTACCAAATAATAAAATTGGCGCAAAATACTATCTCCTATAATAAAATATAATTATTTTAATAATCTAATAATGACTTTAATTCCATTAATTATATGATTATATAAAAGATATTACTACTTAACAACAATAATCCATTGATCCTGAAATAAATAATTTGCACAAATTTCATTCACTATTCGTTAAATTTAAAGTTATACAATACTCGTTTGACAAAGTTATTGAATTTAATGTATATCGAAACAATATTGTTCCTTAATTCGAACAAAAATGTAATACGCAATAAATATCTCATTGATAAAAATACCCTTTATGATACAAGTATTATATTATATTTATATTTATTTATGAATAAACCTAAATAACACACTAAAAAGAATTGCGTAAATAATTTTATGGTTTGAAACCATATAATGAATTAAATGTAGCTATTAAAATTATAATTATTAATTAAAAACAATAACCGGGACGGGAAATATAAGTGACAAAAGTAAGTCGATGTTAACATTAAATAACTGTATTCTAGAAATCCAACGCTCGATACGAATCATTTTTACTGAAAAACAAATATACCCATAAAGAAAAACGTTTTGTTGCTGTTTCTCATTCATTACTCTCTTGAATTCAATAAATCTACCGTATCAAAAGACCACTTTGTTATATGTATTTAGAATTTATGTACAAGATATCTACATTATAATTTATTATTTGAAGAAATATATTATTTGTTTTTAAAAGGTGCTAATGTTTTCAACTCTTTTTAGAAAAATAAATTTAAAAAAAGTGTAATCTAAATCATTATAGAATTTATATTACTTTGATATATAAATGATTAAAAGTTAATGCCACACTGATTTAAAGTGCTAATACAATTTTTTTTTCTACCTACTTACTTTGTTTTATATGTAATAATGAATAAGTATATATTTATATGCATAATAATACCTAAAAAAAAGTATAGGAATTTTAGTATTACTTTTATTTTTGTTTATTAAATATTGTACTTTTAAAGACTTATATGGGTAAATAGAAAATGTTTTCCTTTGGTTTCATTTACCAAATGGGACAACACATTATATCAAGATTTACGAGAAAAAAAATATATATTTATATGCAGACATTTTATATTTAAGCCATTTTAAAAATATTATTATTCCTCGGGTATTAAGTTACTTAAATCAAGCCCCAATGTAGTAGAAACAGGAAAAAAATCTGTGGCTACCACTCTTTGTGATAATATTTATCTATATATGGTTCTAAAAATCTTAGACATTATGTGTTAAAACATTGTAAAAATTAATATCATTAAATTAAAATAGTATATTTTGTATTTTTACTACATAATAAATATGACAAATTGTAAAACTGATATCAGTGATTTCATAGTACCTAACCTAAGGTTTATCTTTCAACACAACAGAGTACGCAAAAAAATGAAATGAAAAATAGTTTGATTTTTAATTTGATAAAGTACTTTATGTAATATCTGTTTAAAGATGTTAATAAAATTGTATAACATTATTACGAAATAATAATAACTAATAAAACTTACTTTGGTTTGGTTAATGGCAATAAATACATAATTTTTCTCAATACATAAATTCTATTTTAATTATATTGATATTTAAGATTTTAAATTAAATTTTTTAATGTATTACTCAAATTTATTCTTGGAATTTGCTATTTGTCAAAAAATGTACCTATAAGAAAATGTCACGTATTTAACACGAAGCGTTTTTAGTTAAAAAAAATCAATGTATTTTAACTCGTATACTCATAAGCGACATGTTATAGTCAATTAAAAGTTTTTTCATTAATATCAAGAATATGATAACCTAGCAATTAAGTATTATGATCAATTTATACGGGAAACTGATTAAAATCATTATCACTTAATAGCTTTTCATTATTTTGATTTGTTAAGTGACTGATAAAAAAAATATTTGTATCTTATTATTGATTTTCACGTTATTTATTCGGTTTATACCCATGATTGGTCCGGCTGACATATGCGTACCTATACCATACCTATTGCATTCCGTTTAGATCGCACGTTGTAAAAATAAAGTGTACATCTAAACGCCTTTAGGGCTTTTATTTTTCATCGGCCACGTAAAACACACAATACAAATCAAAGTATTTATAACCAATGGTCATACCTACCATTCGGATATTATTATTAATTGGATCTGAATCTAACCATTCTAACCGAACGCCTCCGCCACCGAAAACGGTCGGGTTTTTTCTGACGAGAGCGCTTACCGATCCTCAGCTATTTCGATGCGCCTTGCGAACGACATAAATCATTGCTACAGTTGAGCTCGCGGCAAAAGGCGCATTTCACGGTGCTAATAGTCGCCCGAACACTACGCCAATATCATATATAATATGTTAGTGACCAGTGATAAACGACTTGAAATCCTCGAAAAATTGGTCCCGGAGGAGTTCTAATCACGGTACATTTGTCTTTCGGTGTCCGAGGTAGAGACTGCAGCCGCAGCAGCAACGAACGAAGTGTGCGCGGGACAATGCCGTTCGGCAAATGATTAAAATTCTTTTCGGCCATCGCGTACCGAAGATGATTATCGTGATCGTTAATATCGACTAGACGCTATCAAACGATGGACAATAAAACTATGAATAATGTTTATTATTATTTGCACAAGTACGTTATTCAAATGAGACTCGCAGAGTGCAGACCGATTTCAAATGCAAACGCCTCCGCTGTGTTTAATTAGATAATAAAATACACGGTGTGCGGCTTAAAAGTCCAAATAATACTAAACGCGTAACACGTATGCTACATAAACGGACGGTATAAGACACGGCTGCTATCAGATCGATTATTAAAAAAATATATATAAGATATAATATATTATGATGTTATGTGACTGTAATACAAAAATTAACTCATGTGTTTTAATCGATACTTGCCTGTATACGGCCGTATATTGAATAATCATTACAACATCATCTAGATTTAGAACTTTCGATTTGAATACTTATAATGGAAATCAATAATTTACCTTTTAACATAGTCGTATAAATTATTGGTTTAATATATGTATATATATATTTCATATATTGTTTTTGAGTTTAATTTTTAGGGTTTACAAGAAAACAATAATACTTTGTTGTGTTTATGTAAACCAAAAATAATTATAATCGTTATTGTGATTATCTAATTCTAATAAACTGCAGAAGGTATATATATATATATATATACATGTATGTATATGTATTATTAGTATTTCAAAAATATTGTATTAACATAGAAACACCAATTAATGTCTGTGAAAAATAATCCTAAAAAATCAAAATGTCCAACAGTTAAAAATGCAATGTTAAAATTGCCAACGAATCAATAAGGTCAAAGTTCAAAAATTTTAAATAATTTATTAAAAAAAAATATATGATAATAGTTCTATTATTTAAGTCTGATTGTCAATTGTTAATTATATAATATTAACATTAAATAATAATGAAAAATAAATTTAATTAAAAAAAAATATTTAATTTTATAACTAGTAAAAAGTGTCAGAATATCATTCAAACTATTTGATCGGTACTAAACTACTAATATATTACATTTTCTATTACATTCAAAACAATTACAATATATTTTTTGTTACTCAGATACAAATCTCACGAAAAAATAGATTTAATTTCTATTAGCTCTTTAAATATTTTATTTATTCATTGTTTATCCAACGCCCCCAACCTTTGGTCACTTATTATCTATTTTTTAATTCGTATACTTTCTGTCACAGATTTTATACCCATTAATATTTTAACTTTGAAATTTTAGTTCAGAATATTTTATACATGATTTTTTTTCCCCAATATCTATCATACATATAACATAAAGTATATAAAACATTTTATCACCATACCGATTCACGTCCATAGAAACGACTTTTTTCGGTGCAACACAATTTCGCTCTATTAGTATTTTCTTTTTTTTTTCCATTTCCAATCAAAAATTGGTGTTACTATTTACACCCTCTGATGTGAGTACACAGTTCCGTCCCGAACATTAACGTGAAAACTGAACAAAATGTTTAACGGTACATTTCACTTATCAAAGGTCAACACATAAATATCCAATTGTTTTACACGAACGATTTTACAATTATGTAAACGCGTTTCCGACGATAGTACTATACATAGTAATTAAAAACTCAATTAAACGTGGTTTCACGACCAGAGTAAAGAACTTATTCGTTCGTAGTTATTGTAATACGCATCTTATTGTGCATTACTGTATTTTTTAAACGCAAATCTTTATTAAAGCGTACATTTTTTTCTACTTTTAAGCAATCTATTACGGTGTGCGCGTCGTCGATCGCGAAAAGCCCGCGCCCATGGCGTTGGACTCGCGTCTTTGACTCGACGCAAATAAATTACCTCCACCCCGACAATAGGTTTATTATTACGAACCTGCTTTGCAATACCATTGTGTATATGTATACATGTGTGTGTGTGCGTACGTAAATATGATAATTTCCATATAACGGAACCGTCACGGAAGTACAACGTATCACGCAACACTTTGAATTTCATCCGCCGAATGGAGTACATTACCTATATTATATTATTATACTTTCATATAATTTCGTGTTCCTTTCCCTCGACGTTGTTTTGCCCGCCCGGCACCCGTAACACTGGTATTATAATATAAATTATCTTTTTGTAATTATTTTAATAACGACAGCGGGCCGAGAAAAACGAAATTATTTTCAACTGCCCAGTCAGCATGCGATCCTCTCATGACGTCACGACGACCCGGCGGCGGCCACTTCGATCTGTAGGTAACTCGACTGTTGTGCGACGTTTGATTATTAAGCGTCAATTGACAACTTAGTATAAAATAATTACTATACGATAAATTATCGTCCTTAATATATTATAGTGAAATCCCACAATGATTGTATTCCAATTGTGAAATTTTTTAAATAGTATTTTTATTTTTTAGTATTCCCATCGGTCAATATATTATATTGAGAGAGATAGATATTAGATAGTGCATGATAACGGTGATGCTCATTAATTCTACACAAAATCATTTAATTTTCTGAAAAGTCAATTTGTTTTTATCCTTGTATTTGTTAGTAATTCTATTAATTCTCAATATTTTTACACAAATTTTTGCCTATTTTGTGGGTACACAATTTATGAAAGCACGAATCCGATCAATCTATATGTTCCGATTAAAAATAAACGTGTGTTTTTACGATTACTAATTACATGCCTGCACAAACAAACATAAATTGCTATATGTACTGTTGATGATTATGATAATTAAAATTACTGATAGTATTATGAAGATGATTATGATTGTAATAATATTAACCATACAAATAATTTTTGCATAGTCATTGAAAGTTATTTGACTAGTTATTACGACAGGTTGAAAATATTATTTTAAAGTAGTCAATTCATTGGTGTAACTAAAGTTTTGTTGATAAGGGTGGTGGATTCAATAAACATTTATTACTTTTATCTTTATTTGGTGACCATCTATAAGTATAGTTCACAACAAGCAGATAAATCATAACTAGAGACCGAATTTATATGCCATATACGCCTAAAATCTTGAAGATAAAACGTTTTTATAATTTAATCAAAATAATTGTTTATAAACATAAATATTCTTATTTTTGTAAAAATAAATTAAATACCGAAAAAACAAATAAAAGTAACATTTTATACAAATTATAAAATAATAAATTATTACATTAATACTAATCTTTAAAAATTATTCAAACATTCATATTTGATCTATATTATGATTATAATATATTGGAGTATATCGATTAGTTATATTTTACATGTCACATGTGTGATTGCATACTACAGTTCACAGTTACATACCTAAAATTCAGATTTATGAATTCAAATAATAATAAAAATGTTTTAATTAATGAAAATAAAATCTAATTTTATGTAAGATTAGAAACTGACAGAGGTCAAAAATATTTTTGTATTTTTTTATTAACCATTACATTTTTATTTTTATAAAATATTTAAATTAAATCTCAATATAACAATATATTCTTAAAACATATTACTTTGCATAAAATATTCTTGAACCTTTAAATATGCATTTTTATGCGATAAAAAAATGTTGTATATAAGTTCATAAAAAAATGAACAGTCGGAAAGCTTATCCAATTAGATCTGTATACTCTCAGTAAAAATATATAAAACCATAAAAATTCTGTCTCTAATAATAACCATGTTTTATACAGGTAAAAACCTAGCAAATTTATGTACATAGTGAAGATTTACTTACTTAGTAAGTAAAAGGGAAGTATTTGAGTATTTAAAATAATTTAATATTTTTAAACGGAGGGAAGGGGCGATAATCCAGACACTTCTCTTTAATACGTCCTGGGATGTTACAGTTTTGTAAGAAAATTCACATTTTATTTAGAGTATCAGAAAACAAAAACTGATAACGGATTGTTCTCTAAAAAATCTAGAATATATACGCGACAGCAGCTCAAAACAAAAAACGTATATAACGTTATAAATCATAAAGATTTGGTTGAATCGTCTCAAAAAAAAAATGTATGTGTTCAAAACAATTTATTGTGATATGCGATGGTGCTTAATAAACGCTTTTCTATCGATTTCTCATTGTAAACGAACAAATTATTAATGATGAAAAGTTATCGAGAAAAATTTAAAAATCATTTGGCGTATTAACCTCAAATGTTATCGATTTCGACATGATAATATATCGTTCTTAAATAAATAGGTAGTTATTATTGTATCACAATAAATCTTGTGCTATAAAAGGCTCACTGCACTCCCATTTAAGGTCGTTATTGTTACAGTTTATCATACGCATAGCAATATGATAGAAATCCCGTTCGTATAGCCCGAGAATATTTTTATGGTTTGATAAAATTATACAAGACAAATCAAATTGTTTGTATCTCGATTCTTGTTAATATAAAGAAAAATATCTTCGACAAAAAAAAATAGATTCATATCCTAGATACATTCAATGTGGTACTAATTAATCAAACTATTTAAAATTAAAATACAAGGGTAAATAATGGTATAGCTTAATTTTTAAAAAACTACTTTCTAACGTCAAATACTCGTATGTTGTCTGTATAGATTTTATTTTTATTTTTTAGTATAATACTACTATACAAACTAAAGTAATTGTATGAATCGGTGATGTATTTACGAGGGGAGATAAGGTAGACATATGTCTCCCCTTCACCCCCTTTTTAACTTATTTGTATATGGTTATAGTTTGTGTTTTTCCATTTATCACTCTATCAGTGAAATGTTGAGACTTTTGAATCGAAAATTTTAGTTATATTTCCTCCCCCAAAAAATCCTATATTCACCACCAGTATAAGTATAACATTGGTGTGTATATAATATGAAGTAAGACAATTCTATTTTTTAAGACAAATTAAAATTTTAATAATCATTCAAATGAGTTTTTGTGTTTCAATCATTTATTTGAAAAGTATAAATTACTATTTTAATAACATATTCATAAGCTCTAGTTTTTCAACGGTTTTCTTTGCAAGAACTAAATCAAACAAAGTTCAAAAATTATTATATCATACGAATATTAACATAAGTTTCAGTCTGTGATCATCGTGTCACTAAACGAAATATAGTACTTGTGTTTGAAACTCAAATAATGTGTGTACCAAAAACTTAAATTATAAAACACATTAAAAAGAAATAAGTATAACATTTGATTACTTATAGAAACGTATTATAAATCCGGCCGGAACATAAAAAAAAATCGTTTTCTTGTGCCACTTTCGTGTGTATAGGTAATCAAAAAATTAGATATTGTGTACAACCTACCACGAATAAACATTATTTTTTACCTACAAAGAAAAACTTATAAACAAAAAGAAATAAATTCTAAGTGTTATAATATCTGACAAAACTTAGAATTTAATAATATTTGATTCGTACTATATAATAAATGTTTTACTAACATGGAATAACAATAATTTGTTTTTTAAATTGAACTATAAAGCATACCATTTTAAGTTTGTATTAAATAAATTGGTAAGAGGTATACGTCCATATCCTTTATATATTTTTATACGACTTTTTTTTACAAATTAAAATAGTGTACATTTCCAGTGTAAATTTCAAAAATAATATACTATCTAATATATATATAAATTAGATCAATGCACAATATTATAATTTACTGAACATTATATCATATGCTTTTTTAAGGTAAGGAGTGTATGACAAAAATAATAATAATTGGTTTAACGCGGCCATCTCAGTGAAATTATTTATATCACGGTCTTGCTTCTATGTACCCGAAAGTATCACCTTAATTTATTTTTTACTACTAACACGATTGAAAAAATAAAGGAATCCAAAAATACTGATTATTATTGAAACACAAACGTAGCGCCCATCGCGAGTACATGCGAAGGTAATATATTATCATTCTCGGACCTTTGAACCCATCCTAACGTATAACAATAAGCCAATGCACCACGTAGACGTTTCGTACTTTGATTTTCCAATCGTTGGCTAGAAGGCTTGGTTGGTTACCTCTTATGCATACATATATACATATGGGTTTATAAAGGGTGCACCTGACCTATATATTTATGTATCCTCTGTCTGGTCAATTTGTTATGGTCCGCGGCCCGAATTTATCGTGTATGCCGACCGACTAACGCCACAGTCCGATGCCGCACTATCCGTCGTCTCTCTCTAAATCTTTCGCTCAGCGTGATGACAGAGAGACCGCGAATATTTCGACACTGACGACCGACCGCATGGTTATTGTACCTGACGTGCGAGTCCTCCTCAAACAATCGAGTCCTAGTCAAACGACGACCAGTTGAAGACGGTTTGCAAACAATTTTCATAATTGCAAATCGGGATAACTTCTCGCGAGCCCTGAAATTCATTTACCTCCTCCCTACTATTAACAACACTTTGTTCAGATCGTGTACAATTTTAAACTTGGGTCGTTTTCTATATTGTATAACACTCCAGTTATATAGTTTGATATCGTCATGACACATTTTTTTTCGATATTGAATTTTTAAAACGAAACAACGATTTCTGCAACTATTTACATAATATAATTATATTCATAGGATTAAAAAGTCGTACTCGAATGTCTACGTTAATTTTATTGAATGTAAGTAAAAGTATTGAATTTTTATTTTTTATATTCAGAGCAAATTTTTTTTTTTGTTTTATATTATTTTTAAATTGGTTAGTCTTCCATTTGTATTAGGACCATAATTATATAACGTAAATCTCTTATTTTAATTTTACATAATGTACCCATAATATACGTATAACAAACTAGACATCAAGCCTATACCTATCACATATTATAATTAATAAAATTATGATATTGTAGTATATCCGAATCAAAATCAATAATTCGGTAAATTGTAAGTACACTTGCCTAAAAAGGTATTGCACAGATACACAACTTTATGGTGTTTAAAATGCTACCTATTTAATTTTTATGAAGTGATCCAACAGTTTAAAATCACTTTTTCATTTATTATAAAAAATACTATTAACCTATGATTTATAAGAATGCTGAAGAAACTAAAAACATTATTCATTTTTAAATAATGAAATATTTTATAAATTATTGTATGTCTTATCACTATAGCAATATTATGGTTTACTTTTTTACATCGACTATTATAAAAAATCTATACAATATACATAAAATAATTAGCTGATTAAGAACTAGCGTTAATGATAATTAATAGTTAATGTTACATATTATTACTGTGTAACTGTATTATTATGTTATAAACAAATTTGCATCTAATTATTGATTGCTCAATATCTTAAAAATGTTTAATGAATAATTACTAAAAACCAGTAATACATCATAAGCACCATTAAGGTACACATGTTTCTGACGTATACAATGTACAAAAATCCAGATACACTTTAAACAAAAACCAAAAATAATAAATCACTTATCCATATGCTAATGTGTGTTATCTCATTTATAGTTCAGGATAATTTAGCTAGTCCGTTCGCATTCGCACTACACCCAGTCGGAAATTATTTTTAAATGTCTAACATTAGCAAATCAGTTAAAAAATAACTATACGCCACATTATTTGGAACACAGTCATGTTGACGATTAAATGCACAGATTTTTCAAACATATATCTTTTGGACAAAACTGCAGTTAAAAGTTATAAAAATTAGAATTTTTCAGTGAATACGAAAGTGTAGCAGTTAACAATACTACAAATAATGATAATTTTTTATTTAAATTACAAATATTACTTTTTCATTCAAATAACAAAAATTATCAATGTTTAGATCAAGGGTCATCAACCTTAGGCATTAGGTCACCTTTTATTTTTTAAATCTCATGGGCCGCATTTATAATTAAAACATGACACGTATTAAGTGATTAAAAGTATATACATGACACGCTTAAAATTTGTTTGCTGGTCTCAAACAGAGATATAATTAGCCGCGGGTTGAATACTACAGATTCATCCCGGATATTATGTTAACGTTTTAATCTTTAATTGTGAAACTTAACGAAACTTTTTTTTTATTATATTCAAGAATAGTATTAGTAATAATAATAAATTATTAATTATCAATTTTTAGCCTCTCGTGTACTATACTGTAGCAAATCATTTAAGCTGTCAAGTTATAATCCATTTATAAACTAAATTTTTTATTCAAAAGTAAATAAATTCCGTTTATAAACTATAATAAAATATTATGTATACTAGATAAGGTCGAAAATGAGAATAATTCAAAGAAATTAGAATTAGTAGTGAATTTTGTTTTATATAAAAACACTTCTGTGTAAATTTCTGAGATATTTCACACTTGAGATTTAGTTATACGAACTAGAAAACCAATACGGAGGTTTTGATTTGCGATTCGCTATTTCATTATTAATGATTTATGACACAGGTTTTTCGACAAAATAACGCATATATACAAAATTAATGGACTTTGAAATCGAATTTATCTCTCCTCAAAACACTAAACCATAGTTGGTAATAATTTAATGCACTTTGGGAGAGGGAAACTTCAAATAGTATAGTATATTCCTTACACTGACCATATAACACAACTTTTCATAAGTCATTACTTATATACTATAAATAATACCACTGCAGCGCTCGGTTCTAATAAAGTATTCGTAGCGTCAATCGTTTGGTTTGGTAAATTATTTTTGGTTAAGATAGGTTCTTGTGCACACTAAAACATTTTCATTTGATAATTAGAGATGGTTTGAGCACAGATGTCATAAAATCAAAACGACATAAAGTACGTATCTTTAATAAATTTCGTTACATCCAAGTTATTAACCGTTTACTACAATTTTGAAAGCTTTGTGCTAACAGAGGTGTGCACCCAGTGAAATCGTTAGAACGTGGTTCTATTTCGCAATCATTAGTGTTCACTATAAGATATAAAACCAATTATTTTGTGCTATAAAATTAAATATTTAACTATATTTTTTTTTTACCTAAAATATCACTTTATTAAAAAATTATACGCTTAAAGTTTGATTAACTCGACCTGTAAATAAACTGGCATTATTAAATATCGTATGGAAGATAGCCAAAACTTCGATATAATCAATTGTTCGTCTTTTACGCGAATATGCCGTGTCATAAAAGTACCGAGAGTTGCCAAAACAAAAAATTAAATGGCACACTACCGACATTACGGAAACTCATCAATTGTAACCAGCAATCCATATAAGCCGTCGTCGGGGAAACCTACATTTTTCAAAATGGTCACCGACTTCTCGTGCTTCGTTTTCGTGAGATATATGTTATAATATACTCATCTATCTAGACAATATAGTTACATAAATATATTTAGGTATACAGGATGATTCACCAAGCAAGCATACCTCAATTATTTCCTTTAATAATGAATTATTCTAATTCTAATATGTTTTGCTATTACAAAATTTTTAAGAATTTTAAAAACTTCTGTTTTTAGTTGAGAACCCCAATTTTTACTGTATATTAAACTTAATAAATATATATATTTTTAATCTTAATGTACGTTTAATTCAAAATTGTTTATTTTTTCAGTTATTAAAATATTTATATTAAGGATAATAGATCTTAAAAATAATTTTACAGAGATATAAAATAGATTTAATATAGAATTTATTATTTATTATACATTGACAAATTAAAAAAATTATAAATGTTGATATTGAACTACTAATATTCTCAAGAAAGTTAAATATGAATAACTGTATTGTCGAAGAAGAAAAATAAGAAGAGCATGAATGGTGAATCTCTCTGTATATAATACGTCGAAGAGTTGTTATCTGGATTACAGACGTAATATACGTGTCACGGTTTTGAAATTATGGTTTATACCTCAGCCGGATTTTGAAACGGCGTCATCGGTCGATCCGATCCAACACGAAAATTTATCAACACATGACGTAGTCTACGGGGTATATTACGCATCTATTACTATCATACATGTTGAAGATTTACGCCCGTTCGAGCAGAGTGCATAAATAATATCGCATTATTATCATTTACCGTTGTATTAAATGTATATGCAAAATCCGCCATGAGTATTATACGAAACTTTGAACTATATATTCCGCCAACTGAATTTATATTTGTGTTGGTTCGCATCACGCGCTAATTATTCTCGCGTCCGCTGATAGAAAACGTTCTAAACTTTGTCCAATATCGAATAGCTACACTTCCTATAATAATCTACACGAAAAGTGTCGTAACACATTATAATAATAGCCGGCAATCTAGAAGAATGCTCGTGTGCAAACTATCCGCTGTGATCAATTGCCACAGCCGCAATTATATACACGTCATACGACCTTTAGCGGTGTGTATTATTACTTACTTATTAAACAAGAACCGTTTGCATAACTTCAAAACTACCCAATTCGAACCGAAAACGACCCGTCGCACGCCGCCACCGTGGTAAAACAATAATCGTTGCCATGTGATTAATGCGTTGTGTGTGCTCGACCGGCGGCGGCAGAACAGCGGCTCTACCGCGGCCCTCGGCGAGACGTCACTCACATTATTATTTTAACGAGCCATTCATCACACCGAAAGGACCTCACGTCTCGCCTTCTACGGTCCCGACTAGTCGCACACAAACGTCCCGTGCGTACACCCCCGCGGATATATTGTACAGTTTATACCTTTCTCGATCGCGCTGGGCCAATAACGGTGTCCTCATTTACGCCACAGAAAAATAAATGTTTCTATTTCTGGTTACAAATTTTAACCGCTTCTAATATAATTAATCAATAAAATGCGTTTAGTTTTTTTCAAAATATTGATTTAAAAAATATTAAAAATAAAAGTTCAGGTAATTTTTCAAATCGATTGGTTTCAATAACCGATATTGTAGTGATAAGATTCCAGTCCATGTATCGCTAAATACTTTATCATCAATCCACCTCTATGAACAACACAATAAATTAATAACATTTACACGCCTTGATCGTCCATAAAACGGAAGTAGTAGGATGTAGGAGGACTTTCCTGCCGCTCGCCATAGTCAAATCGACCTGCGGGCTGTGGCGCCATTATCGTGGGTTTGAATAAGAAGAGATATAAGTATATTTATAAGTAAATAAATAGGGTGGTTGTCGGCACAGTGGAGATTTTTCTCTCGCCGCGGCAAGAAGACGATTTGCATATTACATGGATGTATGCGATTATATGTGCCGCAGGTTGTACGCGCGCGCCGAACGGTTGAGATTTAAATATGATGACACAAACGAGACACGATAATACCAAGTAATAGTGTCTCCTTGAAAGCGAAGAACGAGGATGATGCTTCGTTGGCGACGTCTCAGACATAACGTTGCTCTTTTTTCGCCTTTATATGTTTTTTTCATTTTTTTTTAAGTTTTGAACACACAATAGCTGTAGGATCACAAGACGAATTTTCAGATAAAGAAAGAAAAAAAATTAACGTATGTCTGTTTAAGAAAGCATTCTATTCGTTTGCACGGTTTCAAATAATATTAATCTTAAGTATTATTACTTTAGAATAACGATTATTTTGTTCATTTAGTTTTTTTTTTCAACAACAAAACGAGACTGTAAAATATGTTACGACCACTAAACACATAATATTATTATTGAGTAGGTAAATTAGATCAACCAGATCAACTAACCAATGTACAGTAATAAATCATAAATTAATATTATCATCTTATTATTATGATAAGCTATTTTCATTAATGTACCCACTTTAATATACTTACTAATAACATAAACAAAACCTCAGATATTATCATGTACGCGAAAATTAAAATCCAAATAGGTATATTAGTGCATAGGTTACATTAAAATTTATCAAAGTTATGAAACTAAGTAAAATTAGTTTTGATTGACTTTTTAACGAGAGGACTATTTAAAGTTTTCCAAAGTTTTTTGACGCGAAAAACATTAAATTGAATGCTTGCAAAAACTAAAACATGATTTTATACAAAAACAATATGTAATCGTATACAAATACACAAATATTTATAAGGAAACTCGGAATTTCGGCCGGTCGTTTGAATCAAAAAACAAAAATTTTTATTAGTTCAATGACAAATGAACTACAACTGAGAAATGTAAAATTAAAACTCTCGAAACTACAGCTATTTGCTAATTCTAAATGCACGTGGGGCATAATAATACAAGAGAAAAGAACAATAAAAGCTTTAATAAAATTTGACAATTTAACCCTCTAGTTAATAGGTTTGTTCATTATCAATTCGCAGCGCGTCAATATTACTGTCACGCTAATTTGAAAATAGTAACATTTGTAATAGAGTTTATAATTATTCTATATAGATCAATAAAACCCAACTAATAATAAGTGTTATATTAATAAAAACGTTATAACGATAAACCAAAAATCTCATAGTCTATATTGAAAAGTAAACTATTAAAAATAGCCATAGTTATAACACTTATAACCAAAGCCATATTAAAGGATATAGGGATGGGTTCAGTGTATAGATAATTTTTAGGGACAGTGAAATGATTAAGGTAACTGTTAGATTCCAAGTGAAGGTATGTATTGGTTTTACAATTATATCATATAGGTATAGGTATTATTTTTTTTTTTTGTGGTCTTCACTTTTTGGAGTATAACATTATGTCTTACTTCAATCTTCTATTTTAAAACGGCGATTTATAATACAGTAGATAATTGTTATTTCGAATCTCAAGTAAAACAAGAAATAAATTGAGATTTTGGAAAATTCGAAACATTGAGTTGTATTATATTTTATATAAAAATAATAAAATTATGATAAAATATTTTAATAAATCAATTTTTTTTTTTTTAAATAAAATCTGTCATTAAAGTTTGTTCTACGATATCTTCCAAACTGAATAATGCAGAAAAGCCGGCATTTTCCTCATCTGTAGTAGTCTCAAGAAAATTTCTTTATGTTTTTAAAGCATGTTTATCTTGTTAAATTACACAATTTTCTGTTAGTTTCTTAACGTAATAAAAATAATATTTGTGTACTCGAGATAATGGAAAACGATTAATTTTATTTCGAATTATTGAGAGTAAAACGGTATAGAGTGTAATGGTAGTTTTAAGGGGATTTTAATGTATCTCGAATGATAATGAAAAATTCGAGATAACGACGTTCAGCATAATAAGAATCTACTACAATAAATTTAATAATTATGTATCTACTTCCGAAGTCAAAAAAATAAAACACCTAATTTACTCAATAATCTGAATATATATAGATTACAATTATAAATAAATAACTAATAACTCTTGACGAAAATCACATCATCATGATACTATTTATTTATTTATATTATTATCAATTAAATTTGCTATATAGGTTTTAACAAATATACAAAAAACGATGTTTTAAAAAAAAAGAAAGATCATTATCAATATAAATATATCCTTCGAAATATTTACTGACAGAGCGTCTCCGTTAAAATCGTTTTTCCTGTGCAATGATTTATCGTTGAATTTAAATTTAACACAATCCATTATAGTAACCTACTTAATAACGAAGTACACTCGACGTATACTATACAACAGACCTAATTCTGTGTTTTTATTATTTATGAAATAATAAAATACGTGTGTATTCCATAAAAATGTATGCCTGCCGAGAATATATTTTTAATCGATTTTCATTCTAAAGTTATTCGATATCCACCCAATTCCCGTGGTGTGGACTTCTTTTTGATTGCAAAATAATGGAATTGTTAAATGTAAATGTGTCTATTAAATTCGTATACTACCACAGAGGCTAACGCTGAACTTAAAAAGGGATTATGATGCCTTTGGGAGAACTTTGATAAGTATGGATGAAAATATTTTAGTTAAGTATTTTTTTTTCATTTTTATTCTTCTTTAATATATTTTTTTAATGTAAAAAAACAACAAAAGAAGTTTATAGATACTATATTTTGTAAATATAGACAAAGTTAAGAGTTACATATTGCATAATGCCATATAAAGTTGTTGCAAAAAAACTTTCAACAATGTTAGCTAAATCGTAAAATCGATTTCTTTTTCTTTTTAAGCTAATACGTTTTATATCAACGGTGCAAATTGTTTAAAATATTTATTATTAGCCATTGAAATTTAAATAGAGACGATTTTATTTTTAAATTCAAAGCCGAAGAGAAATACGTGCATATATAGTTAACTTGTTTAAATTGTTCATGTTTAGGATATTGATCGCATATTTTGTACATTGCCGTTTACCTACACAATACCTCGATCGGGACTATCAATGAATTATACTTTTTTTCCCGTATTCTATACATTTATATGAATAGAAACAAATATAAAACAACGTGTATGTCTAACAATGTCAGAATTATATTATACTAAATGCGTTTTGACGTTTCGAGTCGTTTTAAGAACGTGACGATGGTTAATCGCTTTTCAAACGTAAAAATAAGGAAAATCCAGACACGCCTCGGTGACCCCTGCAGTGCCAAAATCACCGAGCGATTCCCGCGAGACAAAAATCTCAGCCGCTTTAAAACAAAAACCCGACACCGAAATCCCGTGTAAACAAATTATAATTCAATTTAAACTTTCCCAGAAAAATATGGAACATTGGAACCTATAGCATTACTATATTATGTCGTTTTGGTCATGATAATTATGCATAGTATTATAGTTTATTACGAAGAATATAATAAAAATAATATATACCAGTACTAGTAAATAGATAGAAAATCAGTGGAGTTATGAAAACTTTAATTTTTTTCTGCTCGGAAGATGTAATTTACATTAATATGGTTTATATTTCGAATAAAAAAAATTTAAATCCCAAAATTATTTCACAAAACTGTTCATTTTTGATAATAAATTACTAACTACGTCGATGATATACGATGGCCGAATTTTTAAATATTGTTATTTACATTTTACATATACTTTTACAATTTATAAATAATAGTTATAATATATTACAACAAGCGTCAAACAGTGTTGCTATTATTAGTAACATCATAAATTAGAATCATAATCAGTTGTTACTTTCTAGTGTATAGTGTGCATTATATTTTGAATAACAATAATGATGCGTATCATATATATATACTTACAGTGTTTGATCGATTGTTACGTAGTTATTTTTTGCGTTGGATTCCACTTTGAGCAGTTCAATAAACACCTGAAAATAGAATTAGAACGTACTAATATAATGAAAAAATAATCATCGCATGAAAAATATAATATTCTCTTGCAATTTTATCTTATTATTGAGCTGTAAACATTCAAAAACGTTAAAATTAAGTTTAAGACAAATGATAACATTTTTTAAATTCTAATTTAATCATAAATAAACAAATTATTTATTTTAGCTTATTTTATAAGCCGAAATCCTTTAACAATAAGTGTAACCGAAAGAAACAATATTTATAAAATTTGATAGTCGTTAAAAACAAACTTAGAATAAAAAAAAATAAAACTTATTGAAACAAAATGATTTAAAAGTACAAGCATAATTTATTTTAAAACCAAACAATTCAGAAAAATCATGATTAGACGTAAAGAAATCTAAAGAGATCGAAACCTTGTTAGCTAATTGAAGGGAAAATATAGTCTTAACTATATTTTTATCTCATAGCGAGGAATGAAAATAAACTTTTACTTCTAGAATAAAAAAGGAACTATAATATCTATTAAAGCTAATAATTGTTGATAATCGATGTTACCATTGAAGTGAGTCTAAATCGATAGAATTCTGAATACACTAAGCTTATAGAATTCATAAGTTAAATGTGTGTCTGTGAAATAAGCGAGTCTTTTTAACGATTCATGTTGAATATTGTCTATCTTTTTATTATAAATGAAGATATTTTAGAACTAAACTAAAGAAAAAATGTTGATATCAATCTAATTAGGGTACAAAACAGTGGTTTAAAGACAATATTATTTTGAAACTTTGTGTCTTTATAAAAAAAAACTGAGTACCTTGAACGATTTGTTTAACTGTGATAAATTATTAAGATTAAACGATAGATCTAATTCGTGTAGTGAATGCCCAAATATTTTATTACTTTTATCATATTTAGTCATATTAAAATCTTAGTTGACATATATTGATATTGATTGGTAATTGATTGTTCTTTATCCATGCAAAAAAATTGTTTTATTATATTTTTAATATTTCTGAATCTAAATTAGATTTAATAGTAAAAACATTATTTATGGTACTATGATAGTACCTGGAACCAGTTATTAATACAAACTAAAAAATTGATTAGATCAAGTGTGAACCTAGAGAGAATATATTACATCCATTTAATAAAAGATAAAGAAATTCAACAGTTTTAAAAAGTGTTTAAAGTAAGAGATGACACAATTTAAAAATCAGCCAAAATAATTCAATTTGTGTGTTGATGTGTTTTTTAAAATAATGGAATTTGATATTTAAAAGGATTTTTATTATAAGATACCTTTATTTTGTCATTTGTAAAATTTGTTCTGTAATAAGACTATTGACAGCTTGGTTTGTAGTGTACCGGTATAAACACTAAATAGTGTTAAAACAACTTTTTTGTAAAATAAAATTTAATTAATCATTTGTTCATAAAAAAAAAAGAAATAATAAGATCTTAATATATTATATATTATATGTAGAAAACATCGAGTCTTATAGTATGGTTTCTGCGAATTTTTTTAAATTAACCCGGTGAATGATGACTTATCTTAAGCTTAATTTATGGCAGATCTTTTAAGACACATTTGCTTCTCCCATGATAATTTACAATTATTTATTATTCTTGCATTCAAATTTCAAACGCCTAGCCATACGAAAGTCATACAATTAGTATTATAAATCACTACTTGTATAATTTTGCTACAATTTACAAAAATACTGACTATAATCTAAAATAGTATAATGGTACTATGTTATATTTAAGATTACTGGATTCAGACATTTTTAATAATAATAATGACTAACATATGAATCTGATAACTTTATAAAATGTTGATGACTATCAGACTATTACTAAAAAACTTGTGTATTAATAAACAATTACCTATTATCAATAAACTACCTACAAGGGTTTTTTTTTTTTTTTTTTTTTAAATCATTACTCAAATAAAATGGTTATAAATCAAATCAAATTTTTGATTTCCAAAATGAAACTATATACGTTTTTGAAAACAAATCAAACTATATACATATTTGAAAACAAATCAAACACGTTTGGTTAAATATACGTTGAAATTCACTACGAAGTTAAATCGAACGTTTACAAAGTAAAAGTAGCTAAAATAGAATACTTAAGCTACAAAACTTTTTTTTTTAAGTTCACAAAACAATTCAGCACAAAAAACAGTAGGTACAAGGAAACGATACATTTTTACATAATGTATTTAGTATTATTTGTGTACGGATGAAATGGTTTTTTATTCTTATTCATCTTATTATTATTATTATCATCACTAAAGTAACCTTCCCACAGTCGTCTTGTGTCAATTAATATGTGAACTCGTGACAGATCCCTGAAAATAAAAGGACTGACATCGAACAAAATTCTCGGTCAACAAACAGCCGATTAACCGCTATAACGGGCCGTCGTCATAATATAATATTTCAGCGGATGTTTTGACTTCGGTTATCTTGACAGCATTCCGCACGACATCTCGTCGTTTCGATTTTACACGGTATTTAGTTTATTAACGTTGCCAGTTTCTACTCAACGTAGTATAATATTATTGCGTTGCGTATGCAGGGTAGATACCGCATAAAATGTAGGTAAAACATTTCACCGTTGTTGCGTATAGTTTTGGGTATGCGCGTCAACACGCGATAACTAATTACCCTTATTGTCTAGCACTCTAAGCGGTCAAAACTATTTACGTACGCACGTTAAACGGTGGCTTACCGTTCGCGAGTAACAGGATACACTCGAAAACGCATCATCAATAACCGCGTTTGGATAATATATTAATACCGCATTATAACCGCGTACCTGCTAGTTAGGTACCACGCGGATGTCCAAATCTGAGCTCAAATCCTGCCGTAGACGGTACATTCCATACTTGCTTCCTACATAAACTGCGATTCTCGGCGGACGACGGCACGTGTGCGCGAAGTTACGAATGTCAGTTTGGATAATTACTTTATACAATTACATTATAAATATAAATACACTTTATAGTAATGCGCGCAACGACTGTATAAAATGCGTATCACACGTGAAATTCTAAACGTCCTCACTATTCACGCAGTGGCACTAAAATATTTTAATTCGTCAAGCATTTGCATCCCTATTTTTTCTTTAGTTATGAATTTACTCAAATCCCGATTTTCGGAATTTTTAAATGTACTTTAAGTACCATAATTTCAAATTATTGAGATATTTATACTACTTAAAGAGAGTCTTGTGGCGATACGAACTTTTGTTTTGAAAATGAAAACCCACATTTTTTACAATAAACTATTCAATCAATAATTTTATTTAAAAATTGTTAATCGATAATTTGAACGGAACGTTTTATTCATCTATTAAAACGTTTAAACTGCATGCGGTTAACTGCATTATTGAAGAAAAAATAGCGTGAGCATGCTCGGTGAACCATCCGCTATATTTATATTACTACGACGTCTACGGCATTGAGCTCGTCATTTGAGCAACAGTATTTGTGGTTTCGTATAGGGTTATAATATTATATATGTATATATATGAACGCTGGGGATTTTTTTTTATATAATCATATATCCTCTTGAAAATATTGAAAATGTTGATACCTTGACATATCCGAAATGTAATCAATTTTCGGTCGAATGATGTATGTATAGGTTGTACCACGAGCTAAACGTGAAACTTTTGAAAGATTTTAGTAGCGCTAAAATATGTTTTCCAGAAAAAACCTACAACATTTTAGAGCCGAAAAAGCTTTCCTGTTCCGTACAGAATTTGAAAGGAAACAAAATGTTATGTTATGCCTATCGCCAAATAGATTACTCTACATAACATAATATTCCTATACGCATTTTATATTGTAACATCGATTATGTGGATGCGTGCACATATTTAGGTACATATTCGCGTACAATATAATGACGTTGTATCGCCAAATCGCAATAATTTCTGAAGTCAACGTCTCGAGATGTCTCGCTCAGTCTTTATCCCGTTTACACGGGTAAAATAAAAAAAAAAATGCACATACCAGAATCGGAACACCGATTGCCAAAGTACCTTCCTATTCAAAGCGTAACTACTGAGAGTTTTTTCTTTATATTTTTTTTCCATAAACGCTCGAGCTAAAAAAATGAAATGAAAATTCGTTACCCCGTCAACCGAAAAGGTATGCTATCATAGGGGTACCATACATATATGCGAATGAGGTATGAATAGTATGATTACGATGGTCATGGTGATGATGATGATGATGATGATGATGATGATGATGATGGTGATGATAGTGATGATAATAACAGCGTCCGAAGGGAAAACGTTCGTTTGTATAGTAATATGATCATAATAGGAACACGGATCGATAGGTACACGCGTCTGTATATACAGAGTGTAACATAAAGGACCGAGTTACTTAATTTATCTAATATCCTTATTTATTGCACACAAAATAATATTATTACTTTTGATGCGATATGTGCGCGATAATTCTAAAATTGTTTTCTTCAAATAGTTGGGTATTGTCTTAAATGACACATTATCGCGGTTTCGCTGTATTATTTCAAATCACTCTATAGCGGACCATAAACCATATCCGTTTATCTCCGCTTATCATCCGAAAGTTCGCATAAGTATAAGACGAGACTGCGGAAGAATGCGCATACGAGCGGCACGCACACGCATACAACTACTCGTCGCAAATTTCAGCCGTGTTGCATTTCTCTGTAGTCATACATGTCGTCGCACTTGATCGAAAAATCAAAACAACTTAACGAGGTCTTTCGATATCCAGACGCACTATAATATGACTTAACGATTTGCCCGAACGCTTAAATGCTTATTAGCACCGTTCGAGTGAAACGAATCGTCTACCTCTGTGTGCGCCGTTTGTATTTCCACCTCATACTGTACATACGCGTTTACTATACGTATGTAATGTAATATGCATTATGCGCAAAGACCTTTTGTGTGCGCGTACGCGTATACACGATGGCATATTATTGTAATCGTAGTCGCGTCTCGAGGACGATAAAAGTGACTTCCGAAGGGTCACCGCGACGGACGGGCGACCTTGCCTCTCTCCCGACATAATATATAAACTATTATTACTGTACAGGGAAACGTATACGCGTGCGGTAGCGATATGAGAGTCGCCAACACTGGAAACCAGTAATACGTGTGTGTACGATTTTTACCGTGTTGATAATGCGCGCGTCGTTACGATAATAATTACGATGCTGATTTGTCGGACGAACGGAGACGACAATATTATAATATCATAATAATATTATTATAAATCATTTTAACGCTGTTTCGCCGACACTTTACAGCGGACCGAACATTGATGGATATTATCATTCGACTCGAGACGACCGACTAACCGTATACTGCCGTTTGCGGAAGTTGTTGTTTTTGTTGTTATTATTATAATGTATTTTAAATTTTAATACGTCCATGTTGTTATCTTTTTGTTTTAAGCCTACCGGGGTGTGAGAGTAGCGCCGTTATGCCGTAAATTGAAAAAAAAAAATCATAAACTGTGCCGACTAGTAATCGGAAGATATAGTTCAATAGTTGTAATGATGGTCAGTAATTCCGTTTAATCCACGTTAATGGATGAAACGTAATAATTATTATTATATAAACACTAAAACGAATTATTAATAGTTGTTGAAAACATGTTTGTTGAAAAAATCAGCATTGACGACGACTAGCACGTACGGCTGTAGGTTCATTTGTACATGATGTTTTTTTTTCCGTCAACATCACCCAATTAAATTAATCTTAATTTATTATGCAGTCGTATTTGACTACTAGTTGTATAATACATTTTTCGTTTACGTTAACGAATCCAAAATATTTACAAACGGTCATCCGTATTTTTTATATAGGTAACTTCAATTTTTTTTTTTTTTTTTTTATTATTATTTGCCTACTTCGAAACCTTTCAATTCAATTAGATCGTAAGTAACAAGTAACATGCTCGATCCTTTGATTTATTTATCATGTTGGTTGTAAGAAATTTTTTCTGTAGTACTATATTTTACTCTTATTACGTTATCGTATAATGTAGTGAATATTTTTCTTTACAAATGAAAAGCAAAATACAAAATTATTGAAAAAAAAAACGATAAAGTCATTCTGCTGTATAGTATAGATTTCGAGTGTACATATTCGTTGAATAGACTACTGTAGTCTGTAACGGATGTATACAATTTAAGTTACACTATAAATTATTATTTAACGCTTCTGAGTAAAGTATCGAGTAAATTATCATCCATTTATTAAAATAATTTTTCATATTGATACATTATTATTAATAAATTATCAATTTAGTGAGTTGAACTAATGATTTACAAAAATTTTACTATATATTTATTTATAGTATATATAAACCAACTTTAATAATACATATATAGTTATTGGAATAGGATCATGTTAATGTATTGTAAATAATATGGAATTATTTTAAATATTATACAAATATTATATAGTTTATAAAAAATAATAATATTCGTAAAGTTACGTTTTGCAAATAAATACTGATTAAATAAAACTGAAGGAACAATTTAGGCACTCGACAAACGATAAAAAAAAAAAATACCGTACTCAGGTCTCAGACTATAACCATGATTTTTACATCATGTTCTTCTAGAAGACTCCAAGCCAATTCAGAATTTCAGAATTTAGAATTTATATTAAAAAAAAGACAGATAAAATACAATTTATAATAAATTATAAAAAAAAGTCTTAGGATATAGTGGAAACATTAGTCTACCTCTTTTGATGTAAAGAAATATTCCTAAGACACCAAACGAAATATAATCATAATACTAAATCCCATATATACATCACAAATTATTAATTTTAATTTGAGAACGCGCTACAACTGAATGAAATATTTTTACGCTGAAATTACATTTAAATATGTAATATCTTCCAGTTGTGCCATAAATAGAAGGCGTCTATACTTACCTTGTTTTTTAAACTTATAAAATGTCTGCTCAACAACACCGATTCGAATACGAAAAATTAGATGTACACACTAATTGTATATAATAAAATTGTTTTCGAACCAATCGAATCAGACCTATCCAAACATAAAAATATGATTAAAACCTAAATATTTTATCGATAAAATAATGAAAAATATTATATTTACCATAACACTAATTAAATTTTGTTTTATATTGTTCTATATAAAATTCAGTTAAATTTGATTGATTTGATTTTTTAATCAAATTATAAATGTTTGACAGATTCAAAAATTGAACAGTTTTTAATACTACTGGTTTTTATATTTTAAACTTAGTGGTTATATATTATATGATCTACCAATAAATTATTTTTCTCGAAATGGACGAAAGACCCAAAAATCTGTAGTTCTGAGCATCATGATCCGTAAAATGCCAGTATTACAGTAAATATTCATATAAGTTTTCTAAAGCTTATAATGTTTACAACCGACGGGCATATTAATGATTGACTCTCGGGGCTATGAATTATGTGTACTAAAAACGTGTTAAATATGTAGGTACGCACTTATGCATTAAAAATTTAAAAAAATACGCATTGAAATAATGCTCTAAAAACCCCAAACTATATAAAAATACTTACTTCATTGCTAAATTATTTTTTTTTTATAATTTTAAAATAATAATAAAGTAAATGTATCATATTTTGTCAATATTTTTATACGTCTTTGTATGTCATTCACGTATACCTAATAACAATACATCAACAATTGCTCAATTTTTTAATATAACAACCATTAGCAGTATAAATACGTAATATTTTTTATCTATATTTTCATTCACCAATAAACATAATTGATATCAAGATTATAACTTGACTTAGGAAATAAAAGTAAAATCATTATTGCTATCAAAGTTCTCAAAAACCCCAAATGCAAATTACGATTATCACGATTAATCAAATAATATAAAAATATATATTTAGATACCTATTGAATACAAAAAATAATCACTTATTAGAAAAAGAATATTTGAAATAAAATATGCTCAACACCTCAAAATTGAAGACGTAAAAAAACTACAATACACTTTCGTTTGAACATTATAGAACTGTAGTACCTATACAGGTAATATTATATAGCTACATTAAAAAAATGTTCAACAAACTTAACTCCTTTTACGAAAAAGACGAAAATACATTCGAAACACATGATTTCATGATAATAACTATTAATATTTCAAATGGTATACGGTGTTAAGCACTATTACTACCAAAGCACAAACATTTATTTTAATTTTTTTTTTAAACACAAAAAAATAACCGAGGTAACCTGCTGCGATTGCCGTTAAAAGAAATCGCGTAGTATTTACGCGTATATTACTCCCGCGAGACCAAAACTGCATCTGTCGCCAATACGCCGCCAATACGATTATTACCGATTATTTGCAATCCCCGCGGGGGAAAGATTTTATTCACTCGGAACGCACGCAATTTAATGTGAATATTATTATTATTATTAAAACAATAATATAATAAACCTACGTGTAAACTTTAGGCACACAGTATTATAATGAACAAACTTATTGTTATAAATGCCGTATAGACGTATATTGTGTACATATATTGAATTCCACCCACATGTGAGACGATATGAAACGGGATTTACTCGGAAAACAAGAGTCACGATGTGTTTCCAGTAACGGCAGTAACTAACTCGCAACACGAAAATAATCATTATTATTATAATTATTAGTATTAGTAATAGTAATAATAGTAGTAGTATTAACTGTTTAAATCCTTTTGGACTAACAGGAAATTAACGTCATGAATGGCCCCACACAAGTTACGTTCAATGTGAAATCTATCGATTTAATATGGGTAAGGGTTACTGTAAATTAAGTTTCATTAATTTTTGTGTGAATTGTAGTCCGGGTATATTTTATAAATATGTAAATTGTAGCCTAAATACTACGTATATTAAGTCTCAGATAAAAATTTTTTCAATTAAAAAATGGATAATTGGAAATTATTTACTAAGAACCTAGTAAAATTAAACATTTAATATAATTTTTAAGAAATATGTGAAACCGAAATTTTAAGCCATCAACTATTTTCAACGTTTCTTTATTCTGCTTTTCATAACGTTCATATTTATTTAATTGAAAAAAAAAAATATCTAGTAAACCGTACACCGCTCACGAATTACAATGAAATGCACACTGGCTGCTAGTAATATTGCATTAGTGATTAGTGAACAAAAATAATAACATCGTTAAACCACATTCGTTTTTGACGAGAATTTCAAGATGTGGAAATTGGATATTCAAATATAATATAATCATTTCTTCCTCACACGACTGTTGTTCTTTTATAGAAATAATAAAGATATTTAATATTATATCAAAACATATTAATCATAGGAACAACAATTATTTAAATTACGTATATTATTATTTTCTTAACATTTATACAACTAGCCAGTACTCACAGTCCTACAATACTAACGTATCGGTATACAATTATAATATATAATATTATTCTATACTACTATGAGAATTTATAATATTATTACATAATATTTATTTATAATTTTTTGAGTAAGCTAAATCCATAAAATTATTAATTAGTTATTTACTAGATGTAACTAATGGACAAATAAATCAATAGTTTTAGTATAAATAAATTGTAAAAGAGAAGAAAGCAGACATCTTCGTCTCTTCTCAGAATCGTTTTTTGTATAAAATTATAAAATTAAAGTGACATAATCATTGCGGAGTTACAATTGAAATGTAACTTCACCCAATCTGGAGGGCTGCTGGATCGACTTGAAGATTTAGACAGCAATTTAGTTGTAAGAAATTCAACATTAAATTTTTTCATATAGAGCATTTTACAGAGTATAACCTAATTAAACCGCAGTAATAGCTAGGGTACGCTGACCCATTGAGCCATGTTTTAAAATATGTATTTTTGACTTACCTACTTCGAAAATACAAAATGTGAAGTATAAATAAATAATATTGTATATTTATATACGCCAGGGGTCACTAAAACGCGGTTCGTGGACAAATTCTATCCAGCCTCCAAACGATGAAAAAAAAATAATTTCTTACAATTTTATAATGATATAATTTTTAAAATATGTGCTTTGAATTGTTATGACTAGTGAAAAAATTCCAGATACTAAATATGGTCCTTCAAAAATATTAATTGCTAAGCTCTGGTAAACACTATGCAGTAAGTATACATCGCGAGAAACAAATATGAAATTAAAAAAAAAAGACAAAAAAGTTCTGCTATAAAAACAGTTTTATTTTTATAAAAATTATGATTAGCTTAGTAATATAATTGTTTTTAACGGCCATTGAACGATAAAAAATATTTTAAGGGAAATACAAAATTATTGTTGTTCTGCGTTTATGTTCACGCCATCGCATAACAAAAAGAAACTATTCTACAATAGATAATAAAACATATGCTTTTATATTAGATACACTACGACTACACTTTACCTACATATTCTATTATATTATTTCACTGTTAGCTTATACACTATGCACTGTATGCACGTGAATGGGTATGTAGGTCATTATCTCCGTTGTGTATTCAGCAGTATCATGCAAGCACACCGACTACTATTGGCCTATCGATTTATTTAAATCTTTTCGTCTTATAAATAAATATAAACATTTTTAAGGACGTACTTGTTTTACATAAATATTCATGAAAATGCACGTATATGTTTATTTATTCATTTTATATTTGTATTTAAGTATATAAAAGTATTAAATAAAAATTATTCGAATTTCACTAAATATTTACATAGACATACAGAAAAATTTAATTATCAACTAATAACTTCACAAAAGCGTTTTTTATTCAATGCAAAAATGTTGGCTTATTTTTTTATTTTATGATATTATATTTAATATCATTTAAATGTACGTTTTAATGAAATATGTATGTAAAACAAAAGCCTATTTATGAACATACATTGAATAGATTTATTCTAGAAACTATTAAGTACTAAATTATATTTTTTGTTACGTTCAAATAAAACAAGTCATAGTGAAATAGATAAAATACTCTTACAGAATACCATTTAAATTACTTATAGAGGAGATATCGATTTAAAAAAAAAAAAAGATTTTCAAGTGAAAATATGAATATAATATGTGAATTGCATAACAATCCATAATTGAATATGTCGTTTAAACATACCGAGTTTCCATCTCCATCCCTGTTAAATAAAATATGAAGTTATCCAACATATTTCAATAATTCACTACATTAGGTAGAATGTAGATCACTGAGTGTCGCTTGTACATTATGTAGTTACAAAGGTATATATGCCACAAGATAATATATAACTACCTACGTGTTTACTTGAACTAAAAAATATGATGGAAGCAAAATATCCCACTAGAATAATATTTACACGATTGATGTCTTAAAAAAATATTTTGTGTTCTGAGCGAAAAAAAAAGAAGAATATTATCTGGATAATAATTAAAAAACAGATGTAACCAAATCAAAACTGTTACCCTCATTACCATGCGAAAATCTTAAAATTGTATAAATATTATATAGGTTGTATATTTTTAAAAGACTAACCGTATATAATGGCTAAATAAACGGAGCGTATTAAATAGTTCGTTATAATCTTGGATGTACATTTTTTTTAAAAGCTAAAAAGAAAGACAATATAATATTATAAAAATACGATATATTATCTGATACCTCTTTTAACGAGAAAAATAATAAGGTCCTGGCAAAATGATAAATATTTCGTATTTTGATCTGTCTACAAGACTACTACAAATACGGACAGTAATATTTTTCCCTCAATACCTTGTTATCTTAGATAGAAATCAAATATATTGTAAACGTACCTTTATCGTGTATCGTATATTAAACATAACATGCAGCAGCGTGGAAATTATTCGGTTTAAACATTTTAGTGGCTTGTTGATTCACAAACTTGCTGAGAAATTCGAAATCGGGAATAAGTATAAGGCTGTACTTGTTTAAAAAAAAACAATAAAGAAGAACTTTGAATCGGTACAACAAAAAATTGTACTCATTCCAAAGAAATAAGCTTAGTGTGTTAATTGATAAATTCGTCTAAGAATTGTTCACCCGTGTTAGAAATAAAAATGTGACTGTATCTTGATCAATAGTTCAAGAAAAATCATTAGAAGTGGTTTAACAAATCGAATACGACAGTTTCAATGTTCCCAATAGCTAGTTAGAGTACTTCAAAAAATGGTATAAAATTATTTTTAAATTGATTTTCGAAGAACCAGCTTCTATAAATCTAACAGTCGTTATTGAGTGAAAATCAAATATTATAAAAATAGTGACATAATACAATATTCACAGGACATATTTAATTTTGACGAAACTGACCTGTTTTACCGAGCATTACCAGACAAAACTTTGTCTTACAAATAACAGACATTTTTTTGTAAAAATATAGCTAAACAACATCTAACGGTTCTTCTATGTGCGATCATGCACAGGGAAAAACTTAAGCCACTAGTCATTGGAAAATCTCTCAAGTCAATGTATTTTAAAGGAATTGACGTTAGTAAACTGGAAGTTGAACTGAAAGCGAACATTTAAGTGTACATGACTACATCTGTAATGAAGTATTTGTTTCAACGATACAACCAACAAATGAAAACTCAAAAAAAATTGTGTTGTTCCTTGACGACTATACACCACTTGCAATTATGCAAAACTAAATTTGGACAACGTTAAGCTTATTTTTATACCCAAACATAACTTAAATTTCTCTACCTTTGGATCAAGGTATAATCTAAAACGTCAAAGCTTAATACAGTAAGTTTCCATTGCAATACATTATTGAAAATTTGGACAACGCTCAAGACGCACAAGATTTAGCAAAGCAAATTTATGTTTTAAAAGCAATTATACGGGTAAAATAAAGCACAGGCAGAAGTTTCTTCGTTAACAATAACTTCAGACAAGCAGGATTTCCATCCAGTGAACCTACAGAAATGGAAAATGAAGTAGATGACAATGAGTTGACCGAACTGATGGAACCTCTCCGGTTGTCTTGAAATGACAATGTTCCTCAAGCAGATGATAAATTATCTACATAACACAACTCAAACACCTTGTATATCTGCATCAGCTATGGTTTTAGATAACTATCGTTCTGAATCAAATCCAATAGTAGCAAATTATGAGCATTTAGACAATGACCAATGAGAACATTCTAAAATTGAGACGTTTGGAAACTATTCAGAAGCTCTTAGGTAGCTATTATTCATATGAATGAATTTCATTTGAAAAAAATTGACGAAAAAGGGTTTGTTTTCACTTACTTGTGAATCAATTATGCAAACCGAACTGGAAATGACAAAAACCAACAACAATCCTATATCAATTTTTTTTTAATACAGTAATAATATGTATATGTATATTATTGGAACTAAATAGTAAATATTAAATAATAATGTATATAATATATTCTGAGTATTAAATATTAAATATTTACATAGTTAAGTATGTGAGTTTAGCCAAATGTGTACAGTCTATAACGGACACTTCCTTTTGCGCAGGTATATCAAAAACGATTTACATTGATTTTGTGCACGTTAATCGGCATTCGATCGAAAACAATATTATTTTGGCGTTAAACGTAACAAACTAGAGTGAAACAAAAAAAAGTAAACATTAATCGAAACACGTTCGGGACTCTGCGGCATATCACCGAACACACGAAGTTTTAAAAAATACATTACTCGAGAATATATAATAAACAAAAACGTGTTCAAACAATTAAACTACCGACAGATTTTCGAAACAAAAAATTTAACGACATTGCCGTTCACGTAAGTCGTCTAGGTCGGTTGTACCCACGATGTGGACTATAGGTTCTATAGATTAGTCACATTAAAATATGTGAATGTAATTCTTATATGAATAATTTCCAGCCACATGAATATCGATTGTGCGGGAAGAACATTTAGTTGAATTTGTAAGCAACGATTAATAATATGATGTATCAGATCGGTCGGTATATTATAATATGATATATTGTTTTAAACGCACGGGAATCTCGTTTGACCGACTAATAAATAATACGAATTCACGTAATCGCAACTATATTGACGTCAATTGTTCGTCGGGTCGTTTGCCGTGCATCCGGCCGATCAGTTGCGACTGCCGACGAATCGTTTTCGACCGAATGATTCGCATATAACCCAAACAATAGTTATAATTTAGGATTTCCGTGTTTGCGCGCAATACTGCAGTAATCTTATGATTGTTTATCTGACCGTCTTCGGTGACGTTCATCCCGAGCGGTTTGAAACAACTATATAATCGCAGCTGACAATATTTGGATTCGAAAACAATATTGTCTGTTCACGACGTGTGTTTTACATCAAGCCGAAGGTTATAGGTACTTTATATATTGCCGAGTGAAACTAAACGATGAGCAAAATTATTCGGGAAGTTAAAGTGATCTTGACCAACATTTTTTGTCGACAATAGATGTGTCGCGTTCGCTATTTTTGACTTAAATTCAGATCCGATGTTCTGCAAAACTTAATTTTCGATATTTTTTTTTGCCAACCGAAGATCTCTTTTCCCGGGTTCTTTTTTCATTTACATTGTAAGATTAAAATGTATTGTTAAAAAAAAAAAGGTTAAAATAGCGATCATAAAGAACTTCTTACAATAGCACTATTTTTTATTTAGACACACTCGTTTATTTTATTATTGATTTGTAAATTTTTAAATCGAAGCGAAATATTATTTATATATGTTTAATAATTAGATTTAAAACAAATCTGTTGGTATTATATTTAACCATCAAGACTCGAGTAATCGTTTATAAATATAATAATAAACATTAAAAGATATCCGTAAAATGAATAACAGTTCGTTTAAATAATATATCACATTGTCATATGATACGTCCACAGGCATTACAAACTCAACAACCTGATCTAGTCTGTGATGGTTCTTATAATTATAATTTTATAAAAATTTGTATTTCAAAATGTACACACGTAAATCCAATACGACCATTTCCGTTAAATTTATTATATTGTTTATCCAAAGATACATATATAAGTATTCATCTGATATTGAGAAAATGGAAATTTTAGTTTGGTCTTATTCTAATCATTTGTGGTTCACAAATTCGACGACCAAAAACGTTTTATTTTTTTTATCAATTCCCAGTGGAACATAATATATATAATGTATTTTCAGCCCTTTATATACCAGTATTTATTTAAATAAATCCATTTGTATTCCAGACGCATGTGTTTATTTTTTCCCCTATCCTATAAAGCCCGTATAATATTATCGACCTACCTATTACACTAACAATTGTTACCTAACCACATTAGAAAAATATCGTATGTTTTATAATCAATAATTTTTATGGCCGGCCGTGTCCTTTTCCAAAGGTTACAGGTATTATAGTTGCAACGAAACAATAATAATAGCCGTGGATCACCAACCTCAAAATAAGGTTCAAATTTAATACTGCTGAGTAGTGATCACATTAACTACTGTAAAAAAAGGTTAGGTGTCGTGGTACTTAATAAAAAAAAAAAAAAAAACAAATGTAAAATAAAATAGGGAAGTAACTATATTATTGTAAAAAACGTGATAATATATGAAGATTGATCCATCCCGAAACTATGCGATTATTATTTACACAGTTATATGTATGGCTCATTTCAAGAATAAAAATTAAAATAATATTGACAAGTTGCAACATCAGGATACGTAGTAGTTACTGCTATCAATAAGTATATGCGTGTTATAGAAAATAACAAAGGATTGAAGTCAAAAATCACAAGAACACAAAATAATACATATACATTATTTATAACGGGACCCATTAAATTGTACATTATGAAGAACACAAAGGTGGGATTAAATAAAATTTAATAATGAATATTATTATACACAATAATATAATCCACGGTAGATTTGTCACGTACACGGTATGAATGATTAGGTACGTCATTTTATATTTACGTGTATATAATGTGTGTATGACGTATATACGGCGGTGAACTTAAAAATGTCCAAAGGCAAGCATTTTATTCATCCATTATAACCCAATATACCTTCTCTTACCCTTTATCTGAATTAAAAATTGTTATTAATGGAATTTTGTTTACGACAAATATCCGACCGCGTAAACCATCACCGACCGCCTTTTTAAAAACGCACGAGTGGCTAAAAAACGTGAACCGTGTGTGCATTTTAAGGGCAGGTTGCACAAAACATTGAGAGTTATACTCAATACACCTTTCTAACGTCATTTAGTTGCAATCGACTATTACGGATCGACCGCATAATATTAAAACATATTATTATTAATCATACATTCATATATTAACCATTATAAATCATCGCTGTATAGAAATATACTACCCACTCTCATATACATTGATGTGGATATCCTACAAAAACAAAATCACTAAAAACCTCCTTTACATGGGTTTCTTCTATTCCTTGTTATATGTTTCGTAAAAAGAAATCAATAAGTTTTTAATTATTTTAACAAAAACTATCATTATTTGGTTTTCGTAAATTGTTGCACCCTGCAATCCCAGGAAAATTTATGTGAGACGTTGGGAACCTATAGACATTTTTACATTTACTGTGGTGATTCTGTACAAAGTTATAACTTCAAACCGTATGCGAATGATGTGGTCCACGGGGGTGGGTAACACGCTGCAGACGTTTTTTCGGGTTGTAAACCGAAATCGAAATGAATACGGGTGACAATCGGTTTTTCGTACGTTGGCCCAGATCCAAGGACCGCTATAAAACATTACAAAGACTTTTGTGGCCATGAATTTCCTTGACATATTTTCACCTGGTGCACAATACGTCGACTCTCACCAAAGACATTACAATTTAAAACTTGTACGTGACAAAAAAAAAACCTCTCTTAACGTGTATCGTAAACTTTTTTTCTTAAACTATACAAGTATTATGTATAGTATATAATAAGAAGTAAACGCGTTTTGGTCATGTCATACATATTAAAGACTCATTCGTGCAGTAATGTGAATACGACATTTTATTACCAAATTTAATAAATGCAATTTAACATGCACATCAGCTCGGCAAGGTAATAATATATAATATTTAAAATTCAAATATAATGACTAATCGTTCAAAGCAAAAAATAATTTAATATCAAATATTTGGAAAATTATTTCAGATAATAATAATATATTATTATCACATTCAATAACAAAAAAATAGAAATATATTATATATTTATGAAAGTTGAAGTAATATAGGTACACGTGTATAAATTGTGCATGTTGAATTTATGTTTGGCTATTATTTTACAGAATTAAAGAAACTACAATTATTAATCGTCATTTGAAATCAACAATTTTTAATCGATTAGTATAATATTATATCATGTGCTGTTATTTTTCAATGTAATATTCAATAATTTTATTTAAGTCTATTATACAAACGATAATTTGTATGTATAAGCCAAAGGTGGTATTAACAACTCAATAGTCAAGAAAATGTTATTGACTATATTTTAATAAAATCAAGTACTACAAAAAGCTTATGACATCAACAAATAATATATAATAATATAATAATAACAAATAGGTATTGTAAAAATTTAAAATATCAAAATTTTAATTTTTGATATACCTACTGTTTACCGGATATGTAGTATTGGCAACTGCACTTGTATAGTGTATTTTGCACTTGCACACATCGTGCTAAGTCATGAAGTAACTATGTAAGAATATGATTTTACTTCGTACAATATTATCTATACTTAATGGTCTTTAGGGGTATAAACGGAAATTCCGTACGTGCATAATTTATACGTACTGATGACATATTTTCGCCGACGAATAAATTACACTAATTAGGAATAACCGCATTCGACGTTAATTAAGTAATGTATATAATTATGTCATGACACACACGACGTTTCGTACCAAATTTTGTACACTTTGACATTGCAGTTTTCGTCTATTAGGTGAAATAAGTTTCATTATACCCACCACCAGTGTGAAACTCTCTTTAAATAAATAATATACAATTCGATATATCGTCAAACTGTTTAAAAATAACAATTCAGTTGTCATAGTACCTATTATATTATTAATTTTAAATGCAAAATAATATCATAAAAGCATATTATAAAAATAGAAGCCGGTCGAAACGCCAATAGTCAAAATGACGACAGTTAAAATATCGAAAAACCAAAGTATATTATTACCAAAGTAAATATTGGCAAATTCAAATGTTTATGATCATTTTTCCTTTTAAACACCGTGATCAAAATTAGTATTATTGAAGTTAAAAGTAATTCACAGCCTATTTATGAATTTTATTTTATTATTACATATTAATATATTATGCGGTTATTTAATTAAAAACGTGTATTTTTTCACATAAAATTCTAAATTTTTATAATTTTTCTATCTTATATTTATGCTATTGATACATCATACTTTTTGATATTTTAACTATCTCAATTTTAATCTATCGATTTTTTGTTGTCAATATTTCGTACCACGCCAATAAAAAATAGTAGAAAACTTGTGGCGGCTAATCAAATCATAATTTTTTATTAATTTGAATATTATATTATATTATTATAGGTATAATACATTTTTATAAAAGTATTTTGCTTCAGATTATAAAATTGAAGAGAACACTTAAAGTTACCATTTTTAAGTTAAACGTTTATAGTAGTTTCACCAAAAACACGAGGGTAAAAAATATTAATGCAATATAAAATGTTATAATTACATATATCTAAATTGTAGTACATTTATAAATTTTGAGTGTTCATAGGTAAAAAATTCATCCCGATTAAAATTGGAAACTGTTGTGTTACTATACTATAAATAAATGGCTTGTATAATACATATTTATTGTAAAGTAAATATTTTGATTATAAGAATTAATTCCTCGAGAAAAATTTAAATTATTGTTTTAAAATATGTATGAATATATATTTAAACACAATTTGTATTCATATTTATCAAAAAATAAAATTAAAATAAACAATCTATGATTTTGTAATGGGAAACTCTATATCTATTCGTTTCAGTCGTTTCCGATTCTGGTACAAGCAGTTTTATACAAATGTATAAATCAATTTTCATTTTGAAACTTCTGAGAGAAACCCACTTCTGGTAAATATGTCAAGGAACAAAAAAAGTTTACAACCGTGGTTTAAAATACAAATTAAATCAATATAATCATTAACACGGAATAAAATTATTATATTACGATTGTCTCGCAAAAAATTCCACCCTGTACGTTCAATAATCTCCAGTGAAACAAACGCATCACTTTTCATTCATACACAAACGAAACATAATATATATGGCTTCAACTCCGGCATTTACAAAACATGGTCTTCGATCGATAATTTAAAATATACATATATACATCAGATATAAATTATAATGTGCAGCATGTAGATAGCAGATAGTTGCACTAATACAGCGTTCCATAGTCAATACTTTTTACATTATATTCAGTAATAATAGTAATAGTAATAGTTTATTTATATTATGATTCACTTATTAGTTATTACTCATTATATACTAACACGTCGTACTAGTTGTGGCAGTACATTGATTTTTATGTATCCGTTACTGACATTTAATTAGATTGAAAATTAATATTTAATGTTAAATAAGTATAGTATAATATTAATTATTTATTTATATATATGTATATAATTTTTAAATCGTATCAGGGTAAACAAGTATTAACTAAATGCACAGCGTAAGCAGTAAGTATAAATTTATTATTTAGTAACATAACACACGACACACGGCACACCATAAAATATTTAAAAGTCAATTCTTATAAGCGAACGGATTTATAAAGGTAAATTCAAGGCATATTTTGGTTCGTGACTAGTATTTTATAGATTTCAACTATCTTACGAATGTACGTGGCAAAAATATTGTGCGAATGATGTTAATGTGTCATATGCTCATATTTTAAAAGATTTTACACAATAGTTTATTTGTTTCAGTCAGTAAAATTGACTCTCAGGTATAATGTGATATTATAATTTAATTACCTATTAAATTGATTAAAATTTTAAAATAGACGTTTTAGTTAATTTGTGGTTACTATGGTAATAATTTGATAATATTTATGCTTAAAAGACATGTGGTTACCAATCATTTATTTTTTCTATAAACAAACTAAAACTTTTAATGTTACTGAATAAGTACCAATATAAATAATATGTACATTGTATAATATATGTGGTTTAAATCACATGTGTTTAGCTACTATAAAACCAAGAAATATATATTTAGTATAATCAATCTTTCTAACAATCACCCAAACGATTTTTGTCTTTTCGTAAATTAGACCCGTCCGCAGACAATTCGTCATTCTTTTTGAGGTTTTAATGGTCTTTTAATTCAAGGAAACTACAGAACGTTATAAATCATTAGGACAGCTACTGTATACGTTAAATATCCTTGACTATTGGCTATTTACTATTATACCCAAAAATCCAATGAAAATAATTAATATATCATTTGATGCGTAAAATGTATTATTCTATTTTCTGTTTATTGCGGTTTAATATTAATAATAATAATTATAATAATAGTATATATAGTGTAATAACTAACTAAAATAACTAAAAGATATGCCAAGAAGTAATTTTCTAGTCACCACTATATTACAAATGATTTTTGATGTTTAAATTTAAAAATATTTAAATAGTTATGCTTCGATGATGTGGAACAATAAAAAACGACGTCGCAAAAGAGTAAATTCATTTCTCACCAGTCTTTGCTGACGATAATAATATTTCTCCTTATCGTAAAGTACCTACTTCTTTATTGTCACGAAAGGTGTATTATATATATATATATATATAGTACCATTAATGGTGTTTTTAATTACTTACGGACAGTTTTGTGAGACTTCTCCTCCGTCGAGGTTACAATATATATTATGTTTTATTGTTATCATATTGAAGCCTATGTGGTACTTTTATCTCCGTTAGCTTTCGATCACAAAAGAACTTCCTTTATCGTATTATTCTCATGCAGACACAATTATTGCATAAATGTTTTGCCGATAACGACAACTTATTATAGTACGATGAACAATTTCACAATTTCTACTTCACGTATAAAAGTAAATGACATGTATAAATTTGTGATAACGATTTAGGTAATATCTAGTAACAATAATTTATATCAAAACAACGTTACGTTAAAATTAACATAAAATAATTTTAACGTTATAGTTTTAATATAATTTTTTATTAATTTAAAATAATTTTGGTATCACTGAAATGCTTGGTTTTGAATTTTAAATTTACCCTCATTCGCATAAGAAAAACACAAAAACTGACTACGTTTCAAAGGCCTCTCTGCGTTACGTAACTTAAAGGTAAAAATCTTGTGTTATGTTATATTTCAGTATACGCAACTAGATAACAAATCTTAAGTAAGCATTCAAGCTAGTTTTTGGATTCTGGATCACAAAACTAAGCGTATCGCCGAAATGGCAAACGAACGAACTTACCCATGTGATGTCAATAAAATTTAAAATACTGGAAAAGAAGACTTTACAAATGATGACGTTAGTAGGTGATATATGTCGAATGTGGTTAGTCAGCCGTTGGCAAATAGTGTATGCAAATAGGTGCGATTTACCTACTTTAGTATCGGAATGGATATTTGACAGCGTAGCGTTCAATCTTAATAGTTGGCACATAGATGAAGGGATGGATCATAGAGTACACCGAAATAAAGTGCCAGCCTCGATCCTAAAGTGAATACACAAAACACAAATCTACATCAAATTCCGTAATCACAATGACATAATGGTACTGTATTGTTCGTTTTAACTATCACCTTATAAGTATGAATTCCGTTATACCATAATAAAATAAAATTTTATAGTTCTATGACAACTTTAAGGTTTTCTCAACTAAGTGAATTTTTGCTAACAAAAAATATGGGAAGTAAGGTATAAGTACAAGAAATAAATACCAAATAATTTAAAAGGTTCAACTTTATTACAAAAAAAAAAAAATTTTAATTGTGAATTAATATTTAATTGCATTAATTTATTATAACATCAAACAATAAATTGAATAACAGTTTCTTACATTTTAATGACGCTCATGTATTTATTATTTTAGTTGATATTAAGCCTGAGCTTAAAATTTAAATTATCTGATACCTGAATATGAAAAAAAGTTAATCTTAAGATAAAAATACGATCATCTTTACATTATAAAATTCCATTTATATACTTAGATGATGTCAATGATATTCCAAGGAAATTTAAAAGTGAAGAAATGAAATATCAAAAAACTGATAGTATGCAGTTTCAAGTAAAGTACCTGAGTGAAACGTCAACAAAACTTAATCATTTATCATTCTAATGGCGAATAATAATAATATCGTTTAAAAAATAATGAAGAATGAAATTGAAAAGCAAAATATAACAACATATTATATCAACAAGATTGAATTGAGTATACTCTTGAAGATAATACAATTATGACGATATTTATTGTAAATGTATTTCTAAATTTTATGGGTTATAAGTTTATAAACTATTAACATTTGTTACAAACGTTAATTTTATCATTTTTATTAGTTTATAGTACATATTTTATATTATTCTGTGACAACCGATGTTAAGTAAAACAAAACAATTTTAATAGTTGTCAATATATATAAATATTGTACCGTTTTGTAAATCAATCGATATAAAATAGAAATTATTTATACACTTGCAAGGAAGTAATTCCATTACATTCTTTGTTTTAATTAAATTTTTTTAAGGTAAATCATTATTTATTTTTATTTTTTAATGATAGCTTGCTTACATTTACTTACTCACGTTTTTACAATATAAGGACTTTATAACATTTTCGTGATAAAAGCCATTGTAATTACTAATTTATAATTATAAATATATTGTGGGAAATAATTTAATGTTATGCAGTTAACTTTATTTTGTTTAAATAATCAATATTACAATTACATTTTTCGTTGACTATCATGTTTAACTTCAATTGTAATATAAAGTATTCGTGTCTACAAATAAATAAAAATACGAATTATATTTTCACGAATATAAATGCTTTTATTAAAGTGATAACTATGGTAAGGTTTGATTAATTTATAGTATATCTAAAATATAACAAACTAAATTACTGTCGATTATAACAATGTATTATTTATTTCTAGCTCAAATGAATAATTTTGAAATGTATCCGGCCATCGTATCATTATAAGTCATTGAAATTATCCCAAGCTATTGCCTATAATACCCATAAATGACCATAAGTTTTTTCTTTCACATGTATAATATAACTTATGTGCTTATTATAAAGGTATGATGAAAAATTCAGCAAAAATAAAAATGTTTCAAAGCCGTCTACCTATCTGGGCGCATTAATTACATTAGATTTTTTGCCTGTAAGAAAATTCTGTAATTATTTATTTTAAAAAACCCTTTGAATAAAAAAAATCCCATTAAAAGTTAATAGTTTACATTTTAATTTAGAAATTTTAACGAATTGAATACTTTACAGAGGAAATGCACTTTGAAAAATACCATATTAAATACAAATACCATACAAATATATTATTTAGAACGTTCTAACAATATTCCCTGCATACATAATTTATATCGAATTTAACTTGAAAATGAATGTCTTGAAATTTATACAATTTTAAAATTTTTATAAAGTAAATAAATATTTCTAAAATATTGTTTTTTTTTTAATTTTATATATATTACACACATTATTCTAACTTTAACTTTGTATTTCAACAAATAATCGTTATATAACCCAATAAGATATTTTTTTAATTTTAAATAGAGCGTGAAAACTGTTTAATTTTCAAACTTGTCTTGTATTTTTTAAAAGAAAACTTTTGATGTAAGTACAGAAAAACCTATACGTTGATCATATTTACTTTATCTCATTCTAAAGACAAAACTTTCTAACCACATAAAGATTGGTCCATACAAATCATATATACAACTAAATTAATCACGAGGTACGTATGATATAATAAATTTGTGGTTTTGCTAAACCGTCCCAAAACTGTAATCATTCAAAAATATTCAAGTCTTTTATCGTCATGTTATTCTAGTATCTAGTACATAATATATTAATATTATCCCCAGTAAGTATCAGATAATTTACTTCATAACGATATAACAGCATACATTTTTAATCAAATTTGCATAGACCATAACATAAACTCTAATTATATCTGATTCATCTATAGTTTATGTCGTTTTCTATTTAAGTATTCATCCGGCAATAACCTGCAGCCCACTTTCGGAATTAAATATGATATTGATAATTTCTATTTTTATTGCATTAATATATATTATTATATCGTATAATTATGATTCAATCCAAATAATTTAATAACAAATTAATTCATGGTAATTTAACGCCACTGAATAAGCCTCCAATGTAATGGGATTAATACTAAATTTACTAAAATGTTTAAAATATCACGGTATCTTTCAAATCCATTATCATGAAGTATTATTCTTAGTAAACAAAGTTAAATAAATCAAAAACTTCTTGTTCATTCGAATTTTAATTTTGATATGTACATTATCGGTAAATGTATCTGATAAATACTTTATTGTTTAAAATCCACTCTTTTTATTTGAAAAAAATAAGTTTATTTCTCCACTAAATATTCTATAAGAGTATATAAAATATAAAGAATTTGAAAACACGATCTTTAAGTATATTTAAAATCTCTAAATTTCAGATTTTGAATAACTAAATTATAGAAGAAAGAAGAAAGAAAAGACGAATCATCCTAAACATATTATGTAGACCATGGCACTTAGGCTTGCTAAGCGACTACGCAGGGCAGCCAGAAATTGTTTGAGGGCATGGAATTACATAATATGATTAATGTGAAATGTATATTCCATATCAGTGGTGGCTTGTAGTAATTTAACTTTGTAATAATGTAACCTTGTAGTAACCTCCTTCTTCCAAAAACGCAAAAAAATAAATTATACAAAATCATTTGCTTAACGAGAACTCACTGACAGCGTATAAGATTAATATGTTACTTGATGAATTTAAAGTCATGATAAATATGCGAATATGTTTCTTTATATTTTATAAATAGAATATAATGTATAATTACGTATTTATAATATTGTTTCGTGTATTTAGTTATTATACTAGGTTTTGTAAATTGTAGTCCAATATTATGTATTTTTGTTTCTTAAACATAATATGGTTATATAAAAATTAAACTGTTTACATATTTTGTTTGGTCTCAACAACATATTTTATGTAATAGGCGTATACAAAAAAAAATGTATTTTATTTATAGGTCAATACAGTTTTAAATTTGTTAGTAAACTTCATGTTGATGTATAAGACAAATGAATGAGATACTATCCAAGTATTGATGCATTAGTTCTCCCAGGCTCGACCAGAAATTGGAATTTTCGCATGTCTATACGATATAGACAAAACGCACTGTGTTCTGACTCGACTGCGCGTTTAACAAAGTCTTGTTGAAGTTTATTTCGTACAGTTCATGTCTTCGTTATGATGGAAATTAAATAAATGTTTGAAACTATCATTTAAAAGTGTGTTGCGTAACTGAAGGGAAGTTCTCCACAGGTTGCTAATATACTAGTGTGATTTAATAGCAGTAGATATAGGTAAAGTAGGTACCTATACTTATAAAATATACCAAACAAACGTCAGCATTGTTGTCTATGTTTTTCCATTGTCTCAACGCCTCCGTATTTACAACAAGTGCAAAAGTTCACAGTTCAATTTACTGCGTGAAAGTCATAAACGGATAGAAAAAAATTACGTATAATATACATCATAAATCAATCTTATATATATATATGTATAAACAGTTTTATAAACAAGAATATGCGTTGGTTGCTATTTGAATAACACGAGTGCGGTAATCTGTGTTAAATGTAATTATGTTATTGCCACAACGAAATCAATTTTAAGACTGTTAATGAGTCAAAAAGGAAATCGGAAAAGCGATAAAACTTAAAATTCGATTCTCTCGATCAAAGTCATACATCATGTACAGACTAACGTGGTATATTGAGTGCACAGCGCTATATCACAAAAACGTTTGTTTTATTAACAAGCTAACTATATTTTTGTATAAATAATAATTTTTAACTACTTTTTTCAATGTAACTATAATTATCAGTTGACTCGAGCGAATGGACATATTATAATAGTTCCAAAAGACATTATGATGAATATATCACGTCCGGAAGGCGGTAACGTGTCATGGCGGTGTTATTTTTGTAGTAGGTATCCATAGTTGTTTTGTTGAAATTAATTATATGTTCGACTGTATTATTTAACCACGCCTCCTCCACGCTGAAGGATAAATGGTATTATTTGCGTTTACACGCGTGTTTCAGCATTTCGTGAACGTCTTATTTTATACCGTTGTCATACTACATGTCTTTTCTAGTACCCATTTAATATTTACTCGTAATATACACAGCGTTCATAAAAATATGACTTATAGATCTAATTTTGTTAACCATTTCGTTAGGTAATAATTTAATATTATTATTCAATAAATTGCTCTATATAAAAACGATACAGCTAGGTTATACCAGAACGTTAGCGTTATATTAATATGTCTGTATGTGTACCTACATGGCTACATATAGTGTGTAAAAGGTTAGATTATGTAATTTTTTTTCATAATCATGCTTTTGACCATCTCATTTAACTTCCAAATGTTCCAACTTCATATACTTTATGAATAAAAGTTTACTTTATAAATCCAATCCAAGTTAAACAATTTGTATTATAATTTTATTACCTTTATTTGATTTTTAAAATTATAATTAAATTGTTTAATTTAGCTTAAAAAGGCGATAACTGTCTGGTTTCGTCATTTTCAAGATAATATTAAAATAAAATATATTACCATGGACTCAATTCAAATATTGTCAAAAACATCACAGACCTCGTGATTAACCAAAGCAATCAAATATCCCAGAATCCAACTCATATTTTCCTAAAAAGAATTTTTAGATAAAACATCCGACAGGTTGGTAGCATTTTGTAAGATTTTCATGTGTATAGCATACAATTATATGATATACCAAAAAAATGTATCCTGATTAATATTTTTATTTAATTTTTTTGCGTTTTAAATTATAAAAATATTAAACCTTATTTAAACCCACATAACTGTGATAGTTTTATCAGAATCCGATAAAAAAACTCTACCATTCAGATTATTTGTTTAAAATAAAAATCTATTATTTTCTAAAGATTGAGTATTACGTTATTACATTAATTATTATTTTGTTAATTATGTTGTACAGACATTTTAAAAACGTTTTGATAATTAATCAGAGACGGGTAAAATAAACGAAAGGATAAGAGAAAACACACTTCTCCCTTTGGGAATTTTCTTCTAACATTTCTTGTAATTGAAACGTTAGATCACTGTGATGAGTTTTTTTTACAAAAATAAAAACGTTATCACAAATCTTATCGCAAACTATAGTCCTTGTCAAAAATGACGCACGATTGGCCAAAATCATTTTTAATGGATTAGCCCCAGGCCCATACTATACATAATCTATTAAAAGACAATATACTAGTTGGTATATATCGAAAATATAATTTTCACAAATATTGAGAAAAATTAAATCAGATTATTTCCCGTTTAATCGATGTATTTATATTAATATTATTTCACGCTCGCAGTGTAATATATAAAGTTTGTACATCTGTACTTACTTTTAAATATACATCTGTGTAATAAATTATGTTATTTTTATTTTTTTATTTTTCATACAACCGTAGGTATACGTTTAAAATGATTTATCATGTCTAGCAACTCATTTTTTTTTAATTTCTGGATCAGAGAGCCTGTAATTAATTTACATGCTCCAATTTATTATTATTGCAATACGAAATAAATAAATGTTACTCTACAACATAAAAGTAGATACCAGTATTTATAGTATGTATCGAACGCGTTACGATTTAATAATCGTGATTAAGCGCACCGTGTATATGTGTGTATAAAACTGTGTACTAATAATCCACGATAAACGATTAATTTAATTATGTTACATATTGAATGTAATCGAACAAATATGTTCGATCGTTATTATTTGTTTAGTAAAAATACAATCAAAAATCATAAAATTCATATTAAATAATATTATATTCTGAACCTAACACATAAAATAAAATATTTATTATATGTTTCGCCCAAATTTCTAATTAAATAAAATATTTTATAATATTTACACAATAATTTACTATTTATTGTAACACACAAACAGGCTCTCACAAAATACATTATTTAAATTAAAATACTTAAGTGCAACTAACGTATGAAAAAATATGATTGTACAAAATACTATAGTAATTCTATTTACTTTCTTTAGCTTAATAACCTAACCATTAGCAATAATTGAATAATTATTTTATTAAGAAAAAAAAACAATTTTTATTTAACTACCCAAACTTAATTTTTAAGAAGCATAAGAAATTAATAATACATAGTTTACGCAGTGAGTTTTCCAATCGGTATGTATTTTTATAATATTGGTGTAACGCTGCTATTAATAGCGTACACAGGACGAGATTTACGAGAAATATATAATTATATTGGCGGATCGGGTCTACGTAAGTGTATTACCCTGTTACTTGTGGTAGTTAAGTGGCTAACCCTGATCATTTAAACGCTTGCAACTGTGTGTACCCTAAATAAAATAAATCCACTTATTTTACCTTTTTTCAAAAAAAAAAAAGTTTACTGTTTATTTATTTATAGTTCGTAATATATGAAGTCTATCTTGACTAAAGTTAAGAGTGGAGTTAAAACGGTGTAACGTTTACAACGTGATATTTTTAAATAAAATAATAATTATAATTTTTTTATGTACACAATTATCTATATGAATTACATAATATTTAAAAAAAAAAGTGTTTTGATCAATCATGTCATAAACACTGAGTAAAAAGTTTCTACAAATTAAATGTTAATAAAAGTTATATTACTTAACTATTTTTTTTTTCGTAAAATTACATATATTTTATTATCTCATACTTCTATTATACATATTATTATAATCATACATTGACATTTATTTTGTTAAGTATCAAAAGTAAAGCTGATGCAATATAATATCAAATTAGCAGTTAATGGTAAAAAAAATATGATTTAAAATCAATTTATCTCTTCAAAAATAGTCGCCTTACATATTTTAACTGCAAAAATTGAAAATTGTGTAAGAACACTAAATTACTATAGCCAATGGAGTTATATTGAAAATTAATTCTAATCGATAATTTCTTGCTTGTTCTTCCGTCATTAATCAAAGCTCAAATTTTATATATATTTCTTTTTTCTATAAATTTTCCTTAAACGTCATTAACCATAGTTACAAAAAAAGTTTATAGTGTTATGTAAAATAATACAAATTTAAACATTTTACAATCCCAAAAATGCTATTTTGCTTATCTATAGTTGCGTTACTTTATATTAAATTAACTTATTATTTAAATCAGTTTATGTATAAAATATTTCAATAATTTATTATTTTTTTTGAACGTGCAGGCACATATCCATATCATAAAAACTATAGGGACTCGTATCGTACGATACATCTATAATATTTATACTTATAACCATATTAACAAATAATATTAGCAAGAAAATCATCGATATAAATAAAATTCTGATCATTATTAACCTATGTATTATTATGAGCTTAAATTTTTGCCAAACTAAAATTAGATTTGTATTATAATGAATGTATTTGCATTATTTGTATTATTTTGTACCTAATAATTTTATTGACATTTTAATATATTTATTTAAATAAATGATACACTAAAAATAACCATATTTTTCATAAAACAATGAAATAAAAACAGTTATAGTGTAAATTCATGATGTCATTCCTGAACAACAATCAACTTTATAAGCTTACAATTCATCAGTTTAAGTTCGTAATTTTTAACATTTTCTCATGTTATTTAAACTCTAAGAAACATAAAAAAATTATTGCCAAGAAAAAAAAATCATGCATTGTAAGTTATAACAATATAAAACTATATTTACAAAAATTAACTATGCCTACCGTGTATTTTGTATCACGTATACTCAATTCCAAAAAAAATAATGTTTTGTCTCACGACCAGTTCTTGTTTGATAACCTAACCTAACTGAGAATATTCAACAGAATTGTCCAGAAAAGTAAGCTTCGGATTAGATATAAATTATAGAAGTCGGAGTTCAGCACCATCAGTTAACATGGGCGTAAACTTATTCACTCACGGAATTTTCATTCAACATTTCTGCCAGTACACAGATTGTATAAAATTATATAATAAATATATATATATTTCATATAATTTACCAGAATTATATTAAAAACACATTTTTTTAACGAATCACTCGCACTACTCACTCGTTCACAATTTAGGTACTATACAGTTCTATACAATTTAGATTAATTAATTTCAAACAACAATTATTTAATTAATCAAGTAAATAAATATCTTAAAACTATTTCTAAATTATAATATTATTTAAAATTGAAAAAAAATATTGGACCCATGGAACTCAAAGCCGTGAGTTTAATCTTGGGCCACTACTGTTCATAAATAAGTAGAAAGGCATATTTTTTATAAGCCATATCGGTGTGTGCGACTTTCGTGATGAATAAATTACTACACTTGAGTTATTTGTTAGCTCATCAACACAAAAACGCTACTAACGCCACCAGTCGATCATTATATTATACGTACCTATATTATTCATTACTACAACTTCGGCGAGAGCGTTGTTTTTTTATCAAACCCTGGTCGAGTCGGATATCTATATTAGTACTAGCCGCTTCTTAGATATGTGGATGACTAAACCGCGCACGTCTATTATTAAAGTAATAACATCAATACAAAATACTACTTACTCTGCGTGCGACACTTCAGACTGTACGATATTTACATACTATTTAGTATTTAAGATTTAGACTAACCCTACCCCCCTCTTCGCCACAAAGGGGCCACTCGGTATTAATAGTGAGTTATATCAAGTAAACTGATTAGATAAATAAAAAGTATTATGATTTGTAAATCAAATAAAGAAATCGCACTGATACGCGATCGACGAAAGCACCATCCAATGCCGCGGAATTGTGATGTTATAAATTATAACCTCTATCCACAAATTTCGGATCAACAAGCGTACTCCATTATAGTTAAGAAGAAAAGTAACCGTATTAACACTCTTGTCGTTGCTATTTTCAATTTTTTCTCATTTATTAATTTGATACCTTTATCTTGAAATTATTTTATTATTAGTAGTCCTTTTCTAATTTTTGGAAAATATGTTAAATACAATTATATATTTATAGAATAAATAAATATTAAACGATCTATTGATTTTTTTATCTTTATCAATTACTTGCATACAAGTGAGTTTTTTATATTCTTTGATTTATCATTCAAAACTTTAAATAGATTAAACTTTAGGTATTTTGTGTACGACAAAAATATAAAAAAAACTTTTACAATATTATATATCAAGCTTTGGCGAATGAGTAGGTACATTAACTAATATTTGTATATGTGTATTACATTTTTACATATATACATAGTGAACATCATTAAAAATTGATTTTTTTTAAACTTGTATTTCAATACACATCTTTTGAGTAAAAAAATTGAAATTTATCAAGCCATGACATTGTTATAATACGAAAAAATTATTATAAGTAACTTTAAAATACAACGTAATATATTTGATGTGAAACCCATGTATTTGCTTATAAGGTCTAACGCATACTTTTGACGTAAACATGTAGTACGCAACGTAATTATTATCAGATTTAAATAAATAATAATATGTTTAAATATATCAAAGTGGCCTCAAAGTGTCTTTTTCACGGAATATTTGAGTACTTATTAACTATTAATCTTACTGTTAATCTACGATTTCATGATTTCATTTTAACCGTTTATTATTATGTAATAAAACCATTAATATTGCATGTTTGATATGATTTATTTTTCAATAGTTTTATACTTAACTAACAAATCAAAAAAAAAAAAAATTTTTTATTCACACCTCTGCATCACTGTAGAACATAATAATATATCGATACATGGTATAAATGTTATCCTCCTTTTCTTATCAATACTAAAAATATAATTTAATATTAACGTATTAAGAAATACATAATATTACGAAAGTAATATTTAATTTCACTAGAAGATTGAGAATAAAATTAATAGTGACATTTTTCGACGGTGCAGTAAGCGATGTTCATTATATAACAAATTTTCAAAGGTATATTTTACAACTATTTTAATGGTGCCATTTTTTTTTTAACGTCAAAATTGAGTAGCTAGCAAAATAAACAAATATCACATCAATGAAAATCCTATACATACATTGCCACATCTCCCCTGTTTATCGACTGCCTTTAGAACTACAATCAAAATCACCGATGAAGACCGAATAAAATTATTAGTTGAATACCAACGGCGGGTCAAGACAATAATACGTCAAAAATAATATATAACACATCCGTTCCGTGCACAATAAAGTATATAATATAGCTATGATTTATAAAGAATCTTGCAATCATTTAAACAATTTTTTTTCTCAAAACATATACTTCCAAAATCAGATTGCAATATTTGCATATACTTACCCAACTTGAATAAAAAAAAAAAAATTATAAGGATCAAATTAACGTATTAGACGAACTGAACATTGCGACACAGCTAAAATACTAAACATAACTGAAATAGTATTATACGATTAACATTAATAATTTGAACTATAGAGTTTGCATTAAAAAAAAAATTGGTTTCACGTTATTTATAATCAAAAAATTATACAACATTTACGTTTATCGTTTTTAAGACGTTACATTTAACAGACGTTATACCCGCATGTGTCGTTTCCGTCTTACTAACGCATAAAATAACAAATTGTACGTTAATTAAATTCCGTTTTACTCTGTTTAATCGTTTTTTGTCATGCGTATCGTTATAATTATAACATTATTATAACGTTTGAAAACCTTAAATTGAAGTTTGTAAAATAGATATCATATTGTCTGCGTCCATTGATAATTATAACTGAATTACCAGATTATCATTGTTAAATAAAAAGTATTTAAGTTGGTATTAAATAAAATCAATAAAAGATCAACTATTCCCGACTTTCATCAATTAATTTTTAAAATGTTACTTTGCCAAAATAGTTTTTAAATACAACTTTTATGCACAGAAATAATACTGTATAGAGTTTCTGTTAAATATTTACCCAGAAAAACATGTTCAATTGTTTAGAATAAAACATATTAAATTAAGTTAAACGACCGTACTTAAAATCTATGCTCTAACAATAAAAAAATAACCAGTATCAATTATACAACTTTATTCATTAACTTTATATATTTTATCTAGAGAACTTTATCAAAATGTAATCCAAAGCCCATACAATAATTAACTAAAGTTTATACATAGAAACGAAATATAATACAATTACTACAACTTCAGTTTTGCTGAATAATAAACGTAATAGACAATTATTATTTTCTTTCTTAACACTATAACATATCAGGCAAAAAAATGGTAGTTTTTATGGAGCCCGACACGACGAAACTTTTTCAAGATCAAATATGTTTTTATAATTAAAAACTATAATGAACGCTTCGTGATATTTTCCACCCCCACGTCTAATTCAGATCCAACAGAGTTTAAGCTCTGAACGCTATAACACTATGAACAGTAGTTTATTTTATGGAAATATGACGACTGACAAGTAATCCACACCCAATGTCAAAGATCAACATTCTGCAGCTCTCGAGCGGTCTATAGCTTTTAGTTTATTATAGTCTATGGTTTAAAGTAATACTAACTATAACTTTAATAGTTTGATAACTTGATGACAGTTTCCTTAAATGTCGTCTCACTATAATAACAGCAATAAGTAATTATCACCAAACAAAGAAAATCAAAATATGGAAAGAAATAGCAGAAAAAGTGTAGGTATCTACAAGCATTTTCACTTATAAAGTTATAAATAATCATTCCAGCATAATGTAATATTAATACATCTATTATATTATTTTATAATATAATTTTTAGTATGGATAAAAATATAGAGAGAAAAATTTCAAACAATAAACACTAGTATAATTCAAAATAATAGTAAGTGTTTTTTTTTATTTTCCAATCAACAAACTTATTATTTTTTAAATTATAAATTTGATGAAACATCACTTTATTGTTATATCAGTAGTAATAAAAATTGTTTATATACAATTATGTATTCATATTTTAAATATTATATTCCCTATTTAGATTTAAAAATAATAATAATTGGGTGATTTACATAATATATTATAATAAGACAACAATTGTTTTCATTCAATTATTAGATGAATATAAGCAAATAAATGTTATGATTTTTAAATTGCTGATATTTACTATGATAAAGAAAATACAAAGAAAATAAGAATTCTACATAATTTATAGTGTAGGTGCAATAGAAACTAAATTAAAGTTATGAATAATCTGGGTTAGCTGTATAAATTGAATCAAATGATAAAATCGAAGAATTAATAAAAAACAAATCAGATCCTATTAATATAAAATACCTTGCAATGTTAGATAACAAATGTTTAATAACATACTACTCACATTAGTAATCTAAGTAAGTAAAAACTTTTAATTTGTATAGTTTTTTAAGCCAATAGTACGTAATTTAGTTTTTTTCAGTTTTAAAATGAATTATTGGCCATTTTGTTTGGAATACTAATTTTCACATGTAATTAATCAGAGTTTAAAATAAAAACTAATAAAGAAGAAATACATTTATAAATATTGAACTATTATCCGACTATACTCTATATTATTATGCCTTATTGTTAATGTTATTAATATTATAATATAGTATATTATATTATTGTTTTCATGGATTTTTCTGAGTAAACATTAGAATCTACATGTATTATATTATTTATATTGAAGTGTTTTATTTATTATATTTATCGAATTATTCAACCAAGCCAAGTTTCTAACTAATATATTGTAATGACTAATGGTTAAAAATAAAAACATCTTTCCAATTTTAAGTTATGACTTTTGAACTCAATTACTAATAATTACTAACTAATCCATACAAATAAAATATAAATCAAACTAAACAAATCCTCACAAAGTGTATATATTATACCTAGTTACATAGAGATATTAAAAATTATCCATAAAATAGTTTTTTTTTTCAATACAAATCCAGAATTGATATTACCTTTAATTTTTTTTATATTATTATACAATGATGTTATATAACTTTAAAATTTACTATTTTTTATGAATTATTAAACAAAAATAAGATATCTTACTTAATCAAATAACAGTTTTCTTCATTAAATTATTTATTATTATAAAATTTTTTTTTATGAATATTGAATATGTATTTATCTAAGTCTTATGTTTAATAACGACGACTGGGTTATACACATTTTGAAGTAAGAGATTTAAATGAGCTGCTCTCGAATACACACAAAAAAAATACTCTATTGTTATTTGTTTGAAGTCGATGTATTAAATATATTTCATCTCCTAATATGTATGAATATTTTTCTTAAAATTAGGTGCAGATATACTCACGCATGCTTAATATTCGTAATCGTAATTAACTTCTTATTTATATCCAACAGTATTACGTTTTAGGAAACCCTGTCTGTACGCCCATCGATCGAGCAGTGACCGATAAACCAGCTATATACCTATATGGAATGGCATAATAACCTACCAGCTGTTGATGCACCTGGCACAAAATTAATGCAGTAAATTGAAAATGCATAATTGAACGTATCGAAATAAATATAAAGTACGCCTATGAGTATACATGTTTTCTGATATATTAAAATACACTCAACATTGCATTTATTTTACTTAGAATTATTTATGCATTTCAATTTTAAACTCGCTTATACAACCACAAATCTAATATATCGTTTGTTCTTTTTAATCGGTGAGCCACAAAAGCACTCAAACTATACTGTACATATCTTCACCTTTTTCTATACAACAATTTCAAAACACAAGGCCAACGTTTATAATAATCACATGACATCCGTTGTAAAGGTCAGCCATCATTGATTTTATATACTTCCTATCTCGATATAAATAATAGTAACTGTTTTTTAAATTCAATTATTTCGTTTTGGATACCATAAATATCGTTTTCAATCAGGAACGAAAGCCGAACCAAGATTTATGTAAAATAAAATATATCAAAACCTAAAACAACTCAAGACGCAAATTAATTATTCAGGTATTCTAAAAAATACTGAAAAGACAGTGTATCCAAAATTTTTCTTTATTCTTAATTAATATATAATAATATGTTATTAGTGTTATTTTAATAACGTGTAAATTTCTAGGAATATTTCAAAGGCAGGGAATTTATCGAGAATATTATAATTTTTAAGTATATTTCAAACGTTTAAACATTAAATTTTTAATAAATGTATCATCATTTTTGTGGCATTTTCAAAAAAGTATTTCAATTTTTAAAACATTAATTCAATATATAAAACCAACACGTCAATTTTTTATTACCAACAAGCATATTTTAGTAGACAATTTTATTAGAATTATCTATAAATCTGTAAAATATGAAGAATAAACATAAAACTTTTTATTATGTAAAATATAATAACGAATAAAGATAATTCTAGTTCTATAATCTAATATATTGCTAATCAATATTATGTTTGTCAACAAAGATATTTAGCCAATTGAAGTGAAATAAAATACATTAATCAAATATTTACACTTGTACATGCATAATTTATTTATTTATTTTTTTTTAAGAAAACCTTCCCGACAGGTAAGGGAATATTCCTATTGGTACATTACTACGTGTTGTTACTTATTCGTACTTCCCAGCATCGCGAATTATTCGTCAGATACTGGTATTCTGATTCTATTTTGAAAACGTTGAACTATCTACTTTATTGTGATGAACTGACACTAGATATTCATGTATAGAAATTACGAAATAGTCAAGTCTGTTAAGGTAGAATGATAGAGCATTTTCTAAAGACTTCAGAACTCTTATTCTACATACAACGCTACACACCGATTGTCCTAAAAATACCTATTATTAGATGTTTACATAGTGTTAAGCCAATAAATCAAAATTGAACCGTACTCGATCAAAATATTAATATGAAAATAAAGAACACGGTATTTCAATAAAAATGACCGATAGTTATAATCAAGTTTTTAAATTTAATATGAATTTAAATTTTTTAACGGTTAGGTTGAAAACTGCCGCATTCAAAAGTAATAGCTTGCTATTAAACGGGTGTTTAAAAAAATGTATTTCTCTAAAAACCATACTTAAAATACTTAACATAAGTTAAAATATAGGTATATGAGCAAAAGACTACTTTTTTTATCTTATGATCAATTTTTGTATAGCAATTTTATAAGCAGATTAAAAATAAATAAATAAATACTGCAATTAAATTTAAGCTAGAATTATATCTTATGCATTGATTTAGGAGAAAATTACAAGAGAACATTTAAAATTTCAACTAGGTACTAACCAAAACAAATTTCAAAGATTACATACAATCAAACTAAGTTTATATCGAATTTCTTATAAAATACTCGTATTAAAAAATATATTATTTTATACATTAAAAAAAAAAAAACATAACCTTGTTTTATTAATATTTTAAATTATGCCAAATACATTATTTATTAACATTGATATCAGAATCCACAACTCAAACAGATATTTCTCAAAAAGTATACAAATTTAAAAGTATTGAACATTGATTATGTAAGTTAAAACTTTTCAACGATAGTTTTAAAGACTTTTCAATTTTATATGAATGTCTTACACATGTTCAACAATATTGGGATTGAATGTATATCGTCGTACGACTTTTATTGAGTAGAACATACGCATATATGTCATTATTTGGACGTCTAAATATATTTTGTTCGATATATCTATATAAGTCTAACAAGTCATGTTAAAAAGTATAAATACACCAGGATAAAAATAAAATTGATCTTATATAGCTTTCTAGATAGCCTTAGTCATATCAAACGTATGAACGACCATTTTTTTAAAATTTATTTCACTTACAATATTTTGAAAACTTATATATTTTAAATTAAACTAACCTATAATTTTCATAAATCAATGTTTGTACGAGGACCTAATAAATTTAATCACTATAAATTACTAGGTTATTATACACTTAAACCCCAACACTGGTGTAACAATAATACAATATACATAAACATTTTATAATATGTAACGTAATATAATTAAATTCAAATCTATTACTGTGCAAAATAACTGCGTGTACAATGAGAGCAAAGAAGAGTTCAATCATAAACCAAAACAATGGCAATTATAAAAATCCAATTTCTATTATACTTTTTTTTTGTAATAACATAGTCAGATTTATGTACTTGTCGTATTAGTTAGTAAGCATGTTTCTAAATAATTATAATGGTTTGATAATTCAGCACAATATATGTCTTAATATTATGCATATTAAAGTAAAAATGCCATGGTAAAGGATTTCAACAAAAGTCCAAACAACAAAGAGAAATCAACAAATATTCAACTATTAACAAAAAGTACATTGATAAAGAATAGTGGTATACAACTAATTAGAAAAACGGGTGAGGGTAAAACGATAAAAAATCAAAGAAAGATCAAACGTAAATTAAATTGTTAACTACCTAAGAAAAATTATGAATAGACAGATAGTAACAAGGAAGTAATGGAAAGTAATTACCTTTCAATTCCGTCCTTTGTCAAGCTAAAGAATAATAGATATAATTATATGTTTGCCAATAAAAATTCCGTACTGAGTATATGAATGTAAAAATAATTTAAGATAAATAATACAACAAGTTACGATAATTTTAAATTACTTATTTCATTTTTACTTAAAATTCACGTATTGCGAATAAATAAAAGTATATTCCAAAATATCTAATAAAAATAATAAATTATTAATTTGTGATATTATGCTAATTTATTGTATTTTACAACTGTATACATTTTAGAGTTTGTAAGAATTAATTTAATAAATAAGAAAGTGAAAGAAATTCCACAAGCTTCTGTATTATTTCTGCCTGAGATTTAGGAGTGTAAAATAGCAATTTAATAAATACCAAAAAAAGGCAATTTTAATGTATTTCCATACAAATGATAAAAAAAATATATCAGTCTAAATCTAACATCTGAAGCACATCTTCTATTAAAAATAAAAAAAATAACATAAATCACAAAAAATACAAATAATTGATTATGTACAGTTCCCGTTCGACCCATTCTTAAAAATACTTGATAAATGATAATCAAAGCATATTTCAAAGAACAAAATTGAATCATTAATAAGATTTTTTAATGTATCAATATTAATAGGTACTATCAAGTTTTACTTTTCAAAAAGGTATACAGAATTTTAAACCTCTTTCCCGTACTATTACAAACATACGTACTGCACGAGCAACCGTATTATATATCCACGACCAAAGCACGACGTGTAAACATTACATCCTGAACAAATAATAGCCAATAGCCATATAGAAATAGCTCACGGCACCAATACATTTACTCCAATAATAGTATAGAAGTATTTATACTTTCGTATCATCATCAAAATAAACAAAACACAGATTTCTTTCCTTCTTTTTTCTTCTAATCTAATTAAATATGCGAGACTTTAGAAAGCTTATATTTATGTACATCTAAATTGAACGCGATGTTAGCATATTTAAAAATTTATACTTATGCTGATTATACTTAAAAGATTATTTTATTATTACTTAACAGTGATAATAATTAATAAAATCAACGAAAAGGACCGTAAGTCGTATAATTACTTATAAATAATGTAACAAATAACAATGCGTTTTAACTTGAAAACCAATTTTATTGCCCATAATTAATGTAATGTCTTATAATATTACCAAATAAACCATATATAAATGTAAAGATTTATTTTATAAGCTTATTCTTATTATTATCGATTTGTTAAAGGCTTCAATTTCATTAAATTATTATGTTTGACTATAATATGTAATGCATTATTATCAGTATGTACCAAGTATTTGTGCAATTACGTACAGTTGCATGTCACGTTATTATTGATAAAAGTATCTAATTTTTAATTTAATAAACTAGATTATCTACATTTTCGTATCATTGTGTCATATTTTAAAAATTGTTTTAAGACTATATAACTAAATACATATGATTATTCGCGTATCTGCATTCTATATAATTAAATTGACTGAATGCCAATTTGATCAATAAATATATTATAATATTTGCCGTAGTTAAATTAAACAAGTTACCAAATAGTTGTACAATTTAACACAGAGTATGGTATTAATAACAAAATTAAATTAATAAAATTTTCACAAACAAATGTTAACAATAAATTAATAAATACTGAAACTGATTATTTATTAAAACTATTAAACTGACTTATTCGGAAATAATACATACATATTATATTTTGATAATATTAATTTCATAGGATATAGCAATTGAATGTTTAGAAACTGTCTCCCATAATCTTTTAGCTAAGCGTATGTATGTATGTATTATTTTATTATTATAATAAATTTGAATACCATTATGACTATCTCAAAAATGTATATCTGCATTTATTTCAATTTAAATTTCAAAAACTGTAAGTTTAAATTTTAACAATGAAAATTTAGTACGTAGCATGAGTGAAAAAATATTCCCTTGATTGTCAAATGCTATCAAAATCAATATTAAAGTACTATAATTATTACTTACTTGTCTGCTAAGCTTCTAAATCGCACATAGTAATGTATTTATATAATAAACATCGTTGCTATCCATAACAATTAACGTTTAATGAAATTGTAATATTTTAAAATTAAAGCTAAATTCAAACAGAAACATTTTTGTTTAAACGTTGTCATATCTAAATGTGGATCGGGCACGGACACATTAATAACAGCAATAGTAATTATAAATAAATTATTCAAAATTAATAATACTGCACCGTTTGCTTTCAATTGGGTTGTGAATATTCATAAATAATCAGCCAAAAACACCACGTGAAGTCACTATGTTGTATCCATCAATTAATCAGATTAATATAAAATCATTTCAGTCTAATCACGGAAAATCGTCAGTAGATGATTTTATCATTAATTTCTAAAAATATATTTAAAGTTGAAATATTTTAAGTTTTAAGTTTATTATTATATATGATGTAAATAAAATGCATACGATATATACAAAAGTAATAAAATAAAATCGATATTAGACTAAATTTTGTTTTACTTATATATGATACAATATAATTACGGAATCCAATAACTCATTGAGATAAAAAATTTTCACGTCTATAATATGAATTATATTTACTTTATAATTTTATATCACTCGTTACCTCCTTCTGTATTATATCACACACCCGTTAAATTCATACTAGTTACATATTTAATTCTACCCCACACATGTTCATCGTGATTGCCTTTATAAATATTCGTTAAATTAAAAATTATTGTTAGTTTATTACTAAACACTATACTATACTATAAACATGGCAATAATGACTAAACAATTTCGCAGAATTGTCAGCATATAGACCATCATACAATATATCCACTTCATATTGAATTTATGTGGTCATATGTACGACTAGCAACTAGATGGTCATTAGGAAAACTCTAGCATTGTTAAATCAAAATCTCAATTATATTTATAAATGTTATTATGCAATTAATAGTTGTATAAATAATATTATAAAAATAAAATAAAATGAAACAAAACTATGGCAAAGTGATGTAGCTAAATTGCCTAGCTAAACCGCCGTGTGTGGTCGTAATAATGTTATTATTGAAATGTATTAGAAACAATTTAAACTGATACATTTTTTATGTATATAACCCAACGATTATGCCAGACTAGAACAAATAAGGGATATTTGTGCTAAAAACATTATATATATAATAGATATTAGGTTTGTGTGTATATCATATTATACTATATTATGTAATAGTAATGGTTGACCTACGTTACGTTATAGCAGTTTGGGGTCATATTATATAAATTTACGCGAACACAAAAATACATGCTATACAGTCGTATATACAACCTATACCTATTATTCTACACTTACTCCGTAGTGCTCATATCAGACCATGTGTAATGTGTCTTTATCGAAACCGAGCCCGAGTCTATATAATATTGATTAACAGACGACGCGAACCATTGCACTGCCGAGAAAGCTCGAGATTATTCGGGCAAGTGTAATGAAGTTCGAGAAGCGCATTACGTGGCGCGGGGGGCACTGTGCGATAATATACACAATGCACGTGATAGTAGGTTAATATATGATTCAGAATATCATACAGGAGGGTTAAAGGGATGGGAACAAATGAAAAAAAAAGATAGGAGATAAAATAAAACAAAAAAAATGGCAATGTTCAAACGAGTCCTGTGACGGATGAGAGGTCAACGCGCGGACGGTTTTTTTCTATTTGGTACCACCATGAACAGTTCGTATAGTAATAATAATAATAATAATAATAATAAAGATGCATGTGATCTATTCTGGGCCTGTGAAGCTGCGTGGCAAAGATTAGTCAACGGACGGCGATGGCACACACTGTACACACACCCACTGCCGTCAAGAGCAAACGACGATCGTTTCGCTTCCGCGATTGACGTTTTTCTGTGTTTTTTTCCCATTCTCGTTCTATTCGCATTCTTTTATTTTTTTCTTCTTCTCTTTCCGACCACCCACCGTTACCGATAGATTCTGTTTTCCCGAAGAATTATTCGTCTTGTCAAACGCAGCGTGTATAATATAGCGTATAGCCCGAAGTCTGTGCAGTTTATACAATATATATATGGCCATGGTAAAAGTGTGAAGAGATCGAAACTGTATACACACTCACACATACACACACATATATATATATACTTAAAGACCAAAAGTCTATATTGTCTATGTATATATACTGTAGTACAGACAATCAGTTGTAAAACGACGACTAAGTGTATTATTATATAGACAAAAACGTCTACTCCAAACCGATTTCCAAGTAACTTAAGTGTGAGTGTGCGTGCGTGTAGCCACCCTTGACCCCTGCCTCCCGGCCACTGACAAATGAAAACTAATACATCTGATATACGCCAAACTAAACTTCTGGCGTAACCAAGAAACGGACTGAAACAAATGGTCAAAGTTGGTTCGCAGACACGCGTCTGCAATCGTCTAACTTGCAACACACGTATTATTAATAAACACTAGCTCTGCGGGTGACTTTTTTTTCCTTAAAATTAAAACTAAAATAATACTCGTTTGACAGATTTACAAATTTTAATTTTTAATCTTTTTGTAGCTTTTTGAATGAAAAAAAATTTTTCATGGTAGCATACATTAACGGACACGTTACCATAATTAACAAAAATAAATATTATTTTTGACTCAAAAGTGATTAAGGTGAGTAGAGACCAATTTAAAAGTTCTTATTACTTTTTTTAAAATTTAAAACCAGTTATTTTAGCTATAAAAGTAATATATAAAGAATAACAAAAACCATACATTTTGAAAGAAGATATTATTTAAATTTTCTTCTTTCTCTTCGCCTTTCATTTTCAAATATATAAGGTTAGTCACTTTTGTCCTACACCTTCATAGGACTTAGTTCCCTGTCCTCTTCTTCTTTGTAAACATAAAAATTATAAAATAAAATCTGACTTAATATTTTACTACTAATATACCCCTATATATACAGTTATCTATCGAACATTTCTAAATTCCCAATTTTTGAATATTATAAATGAATATAATATCATGTTTCAAAGATATGCTGAAGTATGCACATAAATTACACGCATTAGCTACATTGATTTTATAATAACCTTTACTTAAACAAATATTTTTATGTATCACATATTTATTAAACGAGGTCATTGACTTTTAATATTGGCAGTGCTGTGTGGACAAAGTTTGTATACTGCCATGAGTAATAAAGTTAAGATTATATTTTCTTATATTCATCTTTTGATATAAAAAAAAGTTTTTGTGCCACTATTTATACATCATCTTAGTTTTATTTATAGTTTAAAAATATAAATTTTCAATTTACTGTTTTGCAAAATGCATATACTAAAAACCGATTAAGTCACTTTGCTTTATAGACTGTGTTGAGTATACCTTATCATTGGATATTGGATATAGTGAATGTGTTCAATTTGAATTCAATGATAAATGATAACATATAAAATACGATACAAAGCAGAAACTGTACGTCAGATTATATCTCTGAGGATATTTTATTAAATTATTATATTGCAATTTATAATTTATATTTGCATTGGTAATTCAACTATATGTCTATACGGAAGTTTAAACTATGATTATTGTCAATAAAAAATCGTACAAATTATATAATATTTATTTTAAGATTATTTAAGATTACATTACTTGTAGATATTAACAAAGTCAATACTGGCATACTGATAAAGTTATGAATAGGTTTGTCGCATAAATAGTTAAAATTAGTTAAGTTAAGTTAAGTATAGTTAAGTTTAAATTAATGTGAATGTTTAAAAATTTTATTTTTTAAGTACGCATAATAAATTATACCAAGTGGCAATAAATTTCAAATTCCTGTAAATAATTACAAATATTACAACGAAAAATAACCAAAATCTGTATTTTAATTTTATCAATATTTTAACATTAAATATGAAAAATAAAATGCGTGTTGTGTATTTTTTAAATGTGTAGCATTTGTACGCCAGAATATAAAATAATAATATATAATATATAAAATATGTACTTGTACTGTGTACACGATAAGTAGTCCATAAAATACTTCATTATTCAACTTTAAAGGTGATTTTGGATAGCAAATTGAATCTAATTTAAATAGGTCAAACATAAAAATTCTCAGTACTTTTTTTATAGTACAGAATACCTACCTCCAAATGAAATTCAAGAAAAACAAGCACTTTTACACAAATCCATTATTCAATAAAATCATTTTTGTTTTATTGGTGTAGTAATAACCAAAAATACTTGACATTTTTACCAAATTTTTATATTATCATTTTATAATTTATTAAAGTATTTTGACCATTTTTGAGCTATTTAAAGGTATGAGAAATTTTTAATTTTTTAAATTTTTTTTTTTATAAATGTCCATAAAAAATTTTTCTCTAAGTCGAAGTTCTTGAAAATTTATCAAAATATCTAACATAAGCTGTTCTTATATTTATATAAAAATATTAAAAACACATATGCACGATTCTTTTTTATAAGTGGTTAAAATTATAATTTTACCTATATTATATTATTATAAATTTTATATATACAATGACATTTTTTTTTTATTTTAAGATAATATTATCTATTTATACTATAAATCTATTTTACTATTAAATGGTACTTACATAAGGATATTATTATATGTTGAGTTACGTAAGGTGATATAACCTATGGTATAAAATATAAATATATATTATTATAACAATTAAATACTAATAATAAAATAAATGTACTTAATATTTTCGGAAAAATTTATATCAGTCTACCGTCATATTAATTTTTTTATTATTATTATTCCTGGTACATATAGCTGCAATATATAATATTAATGCTACTATATAATGTTGAATACAATGGTTTTTATAGATTAAGTTGTATTATTGATCATAGAAGCATAGAACAGGCTATATATATATATATATATATATATATAGTCTATAACTTATAAGATAGTATACAAATTTAGTTCAAAGTTCAAATGTATATTATTTGTTTTTGAGTTACACCAAAAAAAAAAAAAAAAAAACAACAAAAGTCATTTTGTCAAATACTGGTTTTGCGTAAAAATCGTTGTTTTTTCTTAACTTTTTGTTTGTTTTTTGATTATTTTGAAAATTACTGAGAATTAAGATTGTAGCTACAGTTTTATAATACTTTAATCTTCAAGGCTGATAGAAAACTGAAAGATTAAAAAAAAAACACACATCATTTTAAAGTCAATACATTCATCGCTCCGCTCAGAATCTTAAAAACTCCACTCGTAACGTAAAAAAAGTTTCTTGAATCCTCTCTAACAACCACGTATGAAATATGAAAAAATAAGGAAAATATATAATAAAACCCACATTTTATGGAACATAAAATTATCTCTATTTTAAGTTTGTTAAGAGTTATAAATATGTAAGTATAAAAAAACATTTGAAATGATTTTAAAATGAATCATAAAATTATAGTTGAAACTATGATAACATAATAATTCACTAAGTAGTAATGATAATAATAATATATAATAATGGTATTGTGCGTTTGTATATCTATATATTATGAATATGTATTGTGCATGGATGAGTGGTAATCATTATAAAATGTACTCGTGTAGTGATGTGTACATCGTATTACACAGTAACACAGAATGGAATTCAATAGCAGACGAGAGGGGAGGTGTCGAGGATATGAACCTTAGAGACTTCCCAGGTCAATTATCATAATGAATTGTATCACTTACACCTTCTCCCCCTTTTAACACAATATCATAAAGCAACTTACGGTAATAATTGGGAAAACAACGTTGTTTTTGTTATTATTCTCTGTGTGATTTTAACGGTATGTGATAAAATATTTATACAAAATTGTCTCCTTCAAAATAAAACGTCATTTATTTCATATGGTTCCGTATTAGTTAAAAAATCGTATTTAATGTTTTAAATTGGAAAATCACTACAGAATATACAAAATAGCATTTAGAAAGATTTTACACGAAACCTTAGCGATAAAGATAAAAATTACAATAACTGGCTCCATACTCACATATTTGGTTTTAAGTTATTGAAGGTAGTCTCATTATCTAATTTAATACAATTCCAGATACTTGAGAATCCATAGACAGAACTACAATTTCTAGTAAGTAAAATTTTAACGCACTGTAATACGCACATAAACTTTGTAGTAATATATAGTCATGTATATATATATAGGTACAAATTTATATTGTACATTTATGTCAATTTAATTAATACATTACATAAACCGTATGATCGATAAATAATCAATGATTAAATTAATCAGGTATTAATTGAGATAAGTTAAAACATAATATCTATTTTTAATTACGCACTCATTATTTCAACAAATATTTTGATAAATAGATTTGAATTTCGTGAGGATTAAGTTTCTGTACATTTCTTGACCATAGTCGATAATTGTTGTAAAAAAATAAGATAATTGTAAGAAAATGTCTAGTTTTTATCAGAACCATACTAACAGCTTTGTACAGACTACATGACGTTTAACGACTAAAGATAATCCTACAATATGCGAGACTAGTCACGAAAACTAACTGATAATGATAATATCAAAGAATGATTAAAATGCACATACCACAGAATGCATCTTAACAGTATCACAATTATCTGAATTATCTTATCAAATACCTTTCAAGTAATAAATAATTAAACAAAAATGCACATAGGTATTTAATGCTATATCGTATTAAAACTAATTTATGGGTTAATTACAATAAACTCAATATTTACTAAGGCTTATATACAAATTGGTCGTGAACTTTCAAAATCTATATTATGTGCAACCACTAAAGTTAAAATCACTTTTAAATTAAATTAGAATAATAAAGTACTATATAATAAATAGCAATTTTAAATTAAACCTATTAAATATTTAAACTACTAAAAGAAGTTTAATATTTTAAATGTATTAAATAAATAAATTATAAATAATTAATTTAATATTAAATTTCATAAAAAAAAGTTATTAATACAATTATCATTAGATACTACTTTTTAATTATTACAGTCAAATGTATGTAATTTTTGACTAAAATTAAACTAATATTTTGGACCGTTCGATACGGTAACTAGTTACTATACTTAATCAATCTATTACATTACAAATATTATTTTCACTTCGAAAATAATAATAGTTAATAAATCATCTTTATCATTACACCTATTATATTAGAATATGATCGTAACACAAGAAGCGATTTGGAAATAATTTGTTGTCAACAAACGGATAAAAAAAATAATTTAAAAAGAAAAAAGCCATTACAATTATTTACAATAATTATCGATTTTAAGTATCTGAAAAAACCCATTATTAAAATATAATTTGTCTATTTTTGAGAAAGTGCATTGGATATTATCTAAATAAGTGCCTATTCTTTATTTACATATATATTTTATTTTAATTTATGATTAAACCCATTTATTTTAACTTCATTTCAAATATTTGTATTTTCGCAGCCAATAGTTATAGTACATATCACACTATTTACTTACTTAATAAAATTAACCGTATTAAATAAAAAAATTCTTAATACAATATTATGAACTTTATTACTGAATTTATTTGTATTGCAATTATTATACACTGGATCGCCGAGGAAAACTTGAAAAAAATGCATGACAATACTCCCCTATGATATTTTGGCTAATCCATGTGTATATTAAACATTAGTACTATCGAGACATACGCAGCAGTGTTTTATCTACACGTCGACATAATGTATAATAAGTAAACTCGCGTATTGTTTACGAGACACGCCGATGCGGGATAAACTTTTCCGTTGTCATACGCCCATACGTAGGTAGGTATATATAATATAGTATTTGACTATAAACTTTAAGAAATGAGTCCGTTTTCCACCGTGCCTCACACAAAAATTGAATCTCATCGGTTATCCGCACCGTGCGACTTGCCTGGAACTTTAATAATTATAATAATATGGCTTACGCGACAACGTTTTATATTTGCCAAGCGACATGCAGTTGGCAAACTATACCACAACGATTTAATGTAAGTAAACATAATACATATAAGAGTAACTGACAGAAAACAAATTACAATAAGGGATGACTATATCCAATGATAGAACACTGTATTAACAAAAGTTATTCATTATTTAAGTAAATTTTTCAAGAGATCACTGGGTACGCGTTATCAAATTCAATGTATCTTTAAATGTTGGACTGGTTTGTCTGATATAGTGATATTGTTGATGTTCAGAAATGTTTAATTATTGAGTTTGGGTGAATTTTCAATGAAAATTAATATAAGTATACGTTAAAATTCCGACAGTCTACAAATTATTTTTCACAATATATACCACTCACTATAAAATTATAAATTATATTGCCTATTATTTTGGTTATTTTTTATATATATATAATATTTATTAAATTATTAATTTTTACAAAATAAAATTAACTTAACATGACTATAAAATAAATTATAACTACATAATGTCGTCGGTAATAATTTAACTCATTATTATGTTAAAAGTTACTTTAAAAAAAAAAATCGAAATATACTCTACATATAGAAAATAATTAATCAAATATCAAACATTTTTATGACTATGCACTACATCAGTATTTTTCACTTACTACATTTTGATAGTAATATGTTTAAATTAAACTAAAATAAGCACTACGAGTATTTATATTAGTTTGTGAACTAGATTATTAAATTATTTTTAGTAAAAATATATTATTTGATAACGCAAAACACAGTTAATAATTGAATAGGAAAACTATTCAGTACAACGAAAAGTTGTACCACTTAATATGAAATTATAAACTCTGTGTTGGCTGAATACAGTTATTAATCAACTTTTGATTACAATAAAAGAAAATGGTTCTAAGTATTCGGAGAAAACCCGTCATAAAAATATTGTTTTTTTTTTCTAGAAAATTCATTGAATATTATCAAAATAAATGCCTATTGTTTAAGTTACATATATTTTTCTTTAAATTTATGATTGAAATCATTTATTTAACTTCGTTTAAAATTGTTGTATTCTCACAGTCATGGTAGGTCACTATATACTAATCAAAATTAATTGCTTATTAAAAAAAAATCATTAAACAATATTGTGAAGTATAATATTACTGATTTAGTTTTTATTTATAATGATTTCCCACACAATACGCATTGATAAAGAAATAATAATAAATTTATTCAATTGATATTCATGCCAAGAAATATCATAGTTTATTTTTTCAAGTATTTCATGTAATAAATGCAGTTTAGTAATAATAAATCTTTTAAAATATAATACAATTATGTAATCTAGAACACTGTAGGCATATAGTACTTATTTATAAAAATTATATTTTATCTAATTTCTTTTATGAGTGTTTGTCAAATATTATTTAGAATTTAAGTATCGGTTATTCATTTATCACTGTTATCAGTCATATGAATCTGCTAAAAAAATAAAGTCACATAAGTTAGGGAGCTTAAGTTATAAGTATGGTTTTCTAAGTTATATCCATTACATATTTTTGTGACATTGTTTCTAGTAAATATTGAATATCAAAGTCCAGCGACAACCATTATTTTTCACGTCGTTTTATTTGAAAAACAATAACATGAAGAATCGAATTTGTGTGCTATGTTACGGAAAATGAGACCATATTGAAGTATTTCCGTTGTTTTGTAACCCTCAGACAACAAAATACAACCCACTTTGTACGCATCACCTTTGTCATTATAGCCAGAAATGTCTGTAAATGTGCTCTAGTACGAATATGTATATTATGCTATTTTCAATCCAAAACTTTTGCATAAGTCGAAATCGTGGAGATCAGAAAGTTTTTGCCCATACAAGAGACTGAAAAACTTACCCGATTTGTTGAAATATGTTCTAATATATGAATAAGTCGTTTTGTATTATACACGATTTCGAGGGTAAAGGTAATATGATGAAAGTTTTTTTGCAATAAATAAAAACTACTGTAGGTAATTCCATCGAAAAAATATCGGACATTTCTCATTTTTTCGACTATGTTATAGAATAGAGACTACGCTAAGTAATTTAAAATCAACTTCCAAATGAAAAAAAAACTTGAATTTTATGAATTTATTTATGTATATTGTAAACTGTGTACGAAATATTGTTCAAATATAATCAAGGTGGTAAATACATAGGGAAAAAACGGAAACAAATAAAAAAATGCTCTTGTTCATACATGTTCTTTATTCTCTCGTTTTCAATAGAATTGAACCAGAAAGCACAATATTTTGAGGTCTCTCAACAATGGTACATTTTTACAACTCTATTATTTTATAATAATATATTGGATGAATACTAACGATATACTAAAGATATATTTTTTTAAATGGACAATCGAGAAGACAGAATTTGTTCCTGAAACCTGTATTTTTATAACTAGATATTTGAATAATTATTATTGTTATGTTTAAATTTTATACTACAGTATATATAGTACTTTGAAAATTATTTCGTAATTCCTGACAAGGAATACTAACCGTCACTACTTTTGACTAAAATCCCAAATTGGCATTTGTACAAAATTGTTTTTTAAATATTACGTATCCAATATAAGTACTCAAATTATGACAAATGTCTAAACTAGATATCTACAACAATAAGAAAGGGTTGACAGAATGACATCCATCGTTTAAAAATATATGAATGTTATTTGTAAGAGTGATTTTACTGCCACTTCTGTTCAACTTCAACTAAATATTAAATTCTAATGAAGCGTTTCAAAAAATATTTATCAATAAGTTATATATTTTTTAGATTGTTACGTATTAAAAATATAAAATTTATTAGTACTTACAATTTTCACTTTTCAATTTTTAATAGTCGAAAAATAACTGAATTATAATCTAAATAATATTTTGGTTCTATTTTGAATTGTAGGTTATTATATAACAATATACTGACATACCAATAACATATTTATATAAGGATACATTTGTATTTGATAAAATAGTAAAAAATTACTTATATTAAAAAATAATTAAATATTCTGATTAATTATGTAATTTTATAAAAATGTAAACTAGGCTCAAATGATGACAATATTTGTATTTAATTTTATTTATTTGTTTAATGTTTTAACATAATTAAATCTCGAATACAGAATCATATACATTAGGTAGTTATGCTTTTTCAAACAATTCAACTAATGAAGTAGTAAATTAAGAATTTTTTCATGCAGGGTTAAAATAAATGACATCTTTACAAATAAAAAATATATATACTTAAGCCATATTAAATTCATTTTAAAAATACATTTTTTGCATCAATATTATAATTTTTTTCATACATATTTTATGCTTGAGTGAATATCAAATTATGTATTTTTTTAGAATATATGTTAGAAAATGTCATATAGCCCTAATGTGGATTAAAAATTAAACACAAAACTGGCATGTGACGAAATGAGCAAAACGTTACGAGCACCTAACTACCCATACTCTGTATTCTATCAAACATTTTTAATAAATTATAACTGTCATTATAAAATATTTATATTCTTGGGTTTTTTAAGTTATTCAAACTTTTTTTAAATAAATTTTAAAACTTTGTACATCTGAAAATAGTATATATTTCCAAAATTAAATTATATAGTTACGGTATGGTAGATATTATGTTAATTCTAACATATATAAATCTTGTTTAATTTAAAATCTCGATCGACAAAAATTCAATATAATTAAAACATACGGAAAATAATAAATTCAAACTAAAAGTATAAATATTAGGAGTGTTGTGTCACTTACTTCAATTTTAAATTAAATATTCATTTTTTTTAAATTTCATTAATATGAATTCCAATTTAAAACAATAACCGCAATATAATATAATTATAACACGCGTGCTGAAACACAAATAAAACCAATAAAATTCTTGCTCATTTATTAAAATAATTATTTCCCAATTCTTCGACTTTATTATTATTTAATATGTGCACTATAAATCACATTTAAATAAGTGAAATCGATTTAAGAACCTACCTAACTTACAATTCCTTAAAACCCTATGATATGTAATTCATTTGTGTTTTAATAAGATTTAGGCACGGATAATACATATACACACTGCTGGTATACTATTCCAAAACCAAGTTTAAAAATTTGAAAAATTTGGATATCCAACATAAACAATAATACAATAATAGGGATAGTTACTATATTAATGGCTGCATTTCAATTTCTAAGAAGAACCACTGTATTGAATTTAAATTTTCTATTTAATAGATTGTATTTTATGAACACCTATTTTAAATAACTCACTCTTGTTGTATTTAAAACTTAATTCTCAATTTTTTAAATAGCTTTTAACTAAAACTTATTCAGTAGTCATTATTTTAAATTTAGTATTATACAATGATACACTTTTATGTGATTATTAAAAAAACATTTTTGTTAAGAAGATTGTAAAACTAAAAAAGTTTATAAAAACCTACTTTTGGTTTAAATATTATTATTCACTATTATTATCCCTTGTTTAACTTAAATACAAAAATTCTGAATACATAATGCAATTTTAAACATTATTTTATATGTATATTTTAATATTTATATATTATACATAGTACTATCTATAATATTATCATTGTATATCAGTATAATACAATAATAGGGTTGTTCTAACTAGAATTTATAATTTAAAGTAATTAATAAATTAGATTCACTAGCTTATTAATTTAGCCTTCTTGAATTGTAGAACAATCGTAGTATAAAATATTAATGTAATACATTTGTTTGTATATAGCTATATTCATTCATATAAAATATTTTTGTAATTTAAGAATTAAAATAGTCCGATGTCATTAGTAACTCAATAAATATTTAAAAAAAGCTATAAACAGTAATTGCATGTTAACAATACATAGTATATAAATGAGCATAACTTTTAAATGTGGTAAATTATCATTGATTTCAAAGCTGGACTGTAACTAGTTTTAAAGTTACAGAAATCAAAAACTTTGTAACTACCAAGTGAGTTTCTTTCTTGAAAGTTTATAACTTACTCGGTTACAATTTTGAATTCTTTATTAGTAACTTAACTATCCTTATAAATTATATTTATAAGTATTATATTTATATAGTTACCTTACATAACTTAATGTAGTCATATAAATTTTAAGTATAACAAGATTTAAAATTGAATAACTCATACAGATTATTCTGCTTTTAAAAATATAATAATTATAATAGAATATATCTTGTAAATTATAACACTGACTTGTTCCACGTTGAGCCTAAATGTTTATTATTTCTCTGTACTGTTTCTGTGTTTTTTTTCTTTTTGTACATTCAAATAAAGAAAATAACTATATAGGTACTATTTAAACTATTCACTGATTATCAACCATTATAAAACTATGTAAAATAGTTAACAATATTTTTTGGGAAAAAAAAACAATGATTTAAATTAAAACTGTATAAAATAATAAATGTATACAACATTCAAATAATCATGGCTATCATAAATATAAATACATCTTGTTTAAATATACATTATAAAACCCTAATCTCAATACAGTAGTTAAATTTTAATGGCAATTATATTTTCTTCGTCTTTCTATATTTGAGCATGTATTATGACAAATATTGAAACATTCAGCCAACCTTTAAATACCTACCTTGCATTTGTTATTTAACGATTTCTCTTTTAGCCCAAACTGGTACCCATCTACAAACACAATTTTTTGGTTCACGAGAATAAGAAAATGTAATTTCCGTTAAAAGTGGAATGTTGATGAGCCTTTCATAAGATATGGCAATTTAAAAATATTTTATAAGGAAATGTTCATTTCAAATCAAACCATACTTCAAATTTGTAACTAGAACAAATAAATAACAAATAGTGCCTAAAAACAAAATATAATACGATTATTAATTACACTGGTAAAAAAATATTTAACTTTTCCGGAAAAATCACTAACAGAATTTGTGACTTTGACGTTGAATTTAAAGTGTAGTATTTTTATAATTAATTACTGTTAAAAATATAAACAACCTTTCTACTTATTACTCAATTAAGCATTTATAGTCCGCGGTCAGTACGTAGTAGGTAAATATGTACTTTTTATGTTATTATATGGTTATAAATAAATTCAATAATGATTTATAATCTATAATCATCTACAATGTATAAAAAACAAACATTTACCTACATTTAAATTAAAATTATTTGAAAACAACATGCAATTGTTTATACTTGAGTGTAAAAATACCTATTTAAAAAATGTATACCTGCTTATTATTGTTATACCATCGAATTTTATTTAACTAGATTTTTTTTAATTTGTATGTTTTCAAAATTACTAAATTAAACAACAGAAATGTATTGATGGTTTCACAAAACATGAAGTTTCATATAACATTTTAAATACATATTATTATATTAATGTGTAGTTTAATATCAAAATGTAATAAAATATTACGTAATTACTTATTTAGTAAATTATAAAAATTAATTTCTAATGATGAATTGATAATTATATATACACACTATAAGTACTTATAAATATATTTATAAAAAATATAGTTATTGAAATGTTGTGTTGCAATATTAAAATACATATTAATTTAATATATTATAGAAAATTGTATTAAACATAATAAATGATTGTCCGAGGAACAATGGTTTGCTTTTAATATTATATCTTGCTGAAAGGAAACTGATTATTTGGTCAACAAACCCAAGAAATTATTGATATATCCATTCAAAACCAAATATAAAATATCTTATTAATAAATAATATAAATTATTATTTTGATTTCTATAGTCAATTATTATTTATTATTCAAAGTATATTTGAATATTATAAAATGTATTATACGTAATATTGATAGTTGTACAACATGTAACAATTATTTACCAAGTGCTCCAAAATATGAATATCTTAAACTCAAGCTGGTATACAACATAAACATAACCATTAACCAACTACTAGCTGTTATTTTGTTTATAGAAATAAATGCGAATTCTCGGTTGCTATTATTCTTATTATTTATAACAATCTTACGCGGTCAAATTATGGATATGAAGTACACGAACAATAATCTGTTAAAATGTATAGCCACTAAATTTAAATAATTTATATTTAATAATATTACAACGAAAATGACAATATAAACTAAAATAATAAACTCTACCTAAATAAGACTAGGTATATATTTACCTCATATAAATATTTATTTTATTAAAAGTACTACACGCCAATTAAAAATCATTACAATACTGTTAATACTATAAAATACAATAAAGAAACTTAAACAAAGAAAATGAGTAAACCGCCATCGATTAAAACAAATGTTAAAACCTAACTAGATTAGATTGTGAGGAATTACATCTCATAGTTAAAAAAACATAAAATCAATAACTTGAAAGGCTGAAACTATTTTTCACTACGCAATAATTATTATCAAATTAATATTTTAAAGTAATATAATTGAGCAATGAGGTAAGTCGCGCGCACTTTTTAAATAATAAATATAAACGTACTATTAAATTTTTATATACCAACTTTATTTGATTCTTCAATGATCTACTGATTATCTATTTATTGAATACATTTTATAAATTCTGACTTAATAGGTTGACCTTTATAAAAACAAATAGTACTAAACAATAAATATTAATCATCATATTTCATATATACTTAAATATACTCATATATATATATCGCTATATATGTACTTTACTCCATGTCAAATAAATAATAGAAAAATTATTTGCTTTCGTCAAAATATTGGATATTAATGCTTAATTAAAACAAAAAACAAACTTCAATAAACTTATTGAACACAAAATTATGTGCAATCGTGTTAATTTAAAAATAAAACATTCTAGGTTAATATAAAATAGGACTCATTATTAACACAATTACAATAAGGTTTTGGTTTACCATTTTTTATTACAGATTTTTATGAATATCGGGCAGCCGGATTAAAAAATAATATAAACTGGAACCTACATATTATTAATTTTCAATCAGTGAGTTGGTTCACAATATCATCTTTTTATTTTGGTTATCGACCAGTGATAACTAAATTGATTAGGTCACTAATAAAATACAATTTCTAAATTTCTAAATCTTTAATATTTTTTAAATTCTGAGTGGAATTATTAAAGTATTTATTTTACAATGATGAATGTTGAACATTTTTGTGTCTGTCGTCCCTTTCTATTTTAGAATTATATAGTATTGGTGTTTTGACTTACATCTTTGAAGATGGTTTCTGGAACAATATTGTATCTAATAAGTAGCTTATGAAATTATAATTAAACAATTATTGGTATTTTTCATAAAAACCAAATATAAAAAAAAAAAAATAAGGATATTTACGCAAAATATTATATCTTTTTTTTATTGTAACAGTAAATATTTGAAATTCTCATCAGACATTTATTTTAGTATATTCGATACATAACAAAATATTCAAAATATTTTTACTTTTTAAACTATTTATAGACATTTCATTTTTTTTAGTTATTTTGTATAAATGTCTATAAACAATTTATCGCTGAGTCAAAAAGCTTAAAAATTTAATACCAAGTATAAGTAGTTACTGTAATAGCTTTTTAAAAAAATTAAGGATACATTGACACGATTTTTATTTATAAGCATTTGAAGTTGAAATTTTAATAAAATCACGAAAATTTGCAAACAATTTTACAGTTAGAAATGTACAAAGTGGCCAATTTTGATAGCTGAAATTGAAAATTTAAAATAATGCTTTTCTTAAATAATTCATACTGTAATCAAAAAGCCTTAAAAATATATAAACACAGGTTTTTTTAGACATCTTAACTTCAATATTGACAAAATCAGATAGTTAGACAAAAAAAACCATTTACCTTTTTTTTTTGTACTTAATTTAAAAATATTATATGTGACTTCGTGAGTACTTAAAACATTTAACGTATATTATATTCGATACACAGTATCTACGTATGACAAAACTATAGAAATCACTTAAATGTACAATACCTTCTGGCTATTCACCACTGTACCACTGCATTACTATATGAGTTATGCCTACATATGTGACATAGTATTTTATTTAACAGAATTGGATTAATTTAAATCAGTAAAGTAGAATAGTACGCGTAACGTAGGTAAATTGTTTCATAAATTTCTACATCACGACTTTTTTCTATCTAAAGCCGTGGTCTACATCAAATAATAAAAACGATTATACTCATAGTAATCAACGGCGTACTATTTGTTTTAATGTATAACCATTACAAGTAATTTGAAACAGTTAGGTAGGTACAAATTTTAAACACTATTAATATAAATAATGATAATAGCTAAACAATCCCATGCATTTAGATGCTCTTAATCCGAAAAATGGCTAGAACAGCAACGTTTCAAATCGTATAGACTAATTTATGCGTAGGTACAATGGATATTTACGTACCTACTGCATAATTTTGAATGATCTTTAAACGCATACTATTATATTAATATTTTGGTAATAATTAATTATTGTTATAATAATTTTGAGTTTTCATCAAGTAATTTTATTAATGTGACGATTTATAATTTTATTTAGGTATATAAAATTTATTTTTATCCTACCTATCACTATTAAAATTCATTTCAATTTAAAACAAAAAAATAATTTTAATGTTTTTTTATGATACATGAACTTTCAAGATTTAATGTTAACAACATGTTACATAACAACATAATCTTTTTAAACGTCTAACATACCGAATGTCATTACATTAAAAGAAAAACCGTACTAATTTATATTTTTTTTCCACCGAGTTGAACTCGTATTGGCTAATTAATGATTATTATGTATTTCACCAACACCCATAAGATGCTGTATTCTAGTTTTCTACTACTACTTTTTTTCTATATTCTACGATGACCTAGAACCTGGACGTGTTTTACCTGTACGTCCTTAAACGGCCGCCACGTGGAGGACGCGCGGAACTCGTGACAATGGCACAAATATGATAACAAGAACCAAAACACTCCGACTGCGACGGTGGTGGCAGCGTACACTCGTCCAAAAGATAAAATATTTAAATACGTTTTATCGCAAACCAGACGATTGGCTGAAATTGCAGTTCGAAAGAATATATAATTTGTATAATACATAAATTATATATTATACGACGAAGTTATTATTTGTATTCCGAACCATGAGGATTTGAATGACGAAAAAAATATTTACGAAAACCGCGAAAAAACGTACGCGCGCACGTTGAACGAGAAACACCGGGACAACGCTGCAACGACGACACCACAGCACCGGCGCCGACCACGGACCGACGCTGTTAACATAACAGCGTACCGTCGCGCGCGAATACCGCCGAACCCGCCGCCGACGATTTTCCCGCGACGCTCCAACCGGTGACGACGTTCACGCGATAGTCTGGCTTTGCCTACACAATTATTTTTCATTTTTGTTTTTACTCACATGGTGTTTATTACATTGTCATGACTTGAAAAAATAAATAGAGGGTGCTGAAATCATATAACTATTATAGAAGTTTATTTACAGGCATCAGGGCCCCGATTTTTAAATTATATAGGTACACGTAAATTAAGTAGTCCAAAAAACGTTTTTATTTTTATAAATTATTCATTATCCAGAGGAAATGACCACAGTGAAGGGTTAACGGTCCGCATTGATGGTATCATTTAGAAATTTTGTTATTTTGTTAAAATTTTGTTGTACCTATGTTTTTCTTATTATTACAAAATAATAGTAATTTAATTAGTAAGTTTTAATAAAATTACAAATTTATTTATTTTTAAATTATTAGCCATGTAGATTTTTCGTATAGATATTCACATAATATTAATAGCTAAATGAGCAAGTCAAGGAAAGTTATTTTATGATTGTAAAAAATTAAATAATAGGCATAATTTTTATGAAGCTTTTTATCCAATATTTTAACTATCGAAACTTATTTTCAAAAAATGTTTAAATAAAAAAAAAACCTTTTTAATTATTTTGATCACGATCAAGAAACTGTTGGCCTGTTACTTTAGTTACTTGTTAAAATATTGCGTGCACTTGGCAGCAATAATTATTAATTAACTATACCTATATAAGTTAATACATTATAAAAATGGCACCCCCATATGATATATATATTTACATTCAATCATTAAAACGGCGTTTTCAATAGATAAACAACAATAGTATAATTTAAAATTAAATATAATCTGAATGATATATACCTACCTAAATTAGGTAAAAATAATAATATCCGGAATAAATTCAAAATATAATTTTGTCTAGCTCGGACGAAAAAGTATAATTCTAGCCAAACATAAAACAGCACAGAATTTGGAGTAAGAAAAAAATTAATTTTTCAAAGACGTATGGATGGAATTAAATAAGTATAGGATGCTATGAGTGGAGACGTCAGGCAATTTCAATACTGAAAATCACACATTCTCCGTCCGCTATCTGTCGGCCAAAACCGTATTGCCGTCGTAACGCTGCGCGCCGAGAACCCACCACACGAACGTGTACAATTTAAATATAGATTTATTTATTTGAAATGAACCGTATACGTTTATTGTAATTTACGTTTTAATTTAAATGTATACGTGTATTTAGGTTCATCATCACAATACTTATATTTTATTGGAATCCGTTAATATCTATGTACGTAAACCTAATTAATTCAATAAAACATTCCGATTTACAATACACTTCATAGTTATTCATGTACCAAAAACCATTTTAGAATTAATTATAGTTACTTCTTAAATCTATATAAGCACTACCAGGAGGATGCTATGAGGTCATCAAAAGTTCGAATTCGGCGTCCCTAAAAGTTAAATTGTATGATTAGTTATTTTACGGCCAATTGTCATGTTTACATCAATCGAATAATTGTTTTAATAACTTAAATCTTGTATAAAAATCATATAGTTTTGTGTACGATTATTATTATTTTACATAAAATAATAATTTATCTGAGGTTACAATCAAAACTTTATTTTAGTTAGGACTTATAACATCTGTTTTTTTTTTTTTTTTTAAAGCACCCCAGATAATAGGTTAATAAATATAAAAATAATCATTTATTATAATGATTACATACTATATATTATTATTTATTATAATCATTATTTTTAAGAACCTGTGTTAAGTTCTAACACTTTATCTTAGATATTTAAATAGAAAATATCTTTTGCGTGTTTTCATTGAGTTCAATCCCACGTTGTATGCAATTTATGTTTTAAACTACACAATATTAAAACTCGTAAATCAGCCCGCACATTACCAGCAATTAAACTGACCTCGTGCTGCATTTTCACCTGAAAATGTACACTATGCATTTATGTGCGAAACATGCATTGGCCAATGAATAAATATAAAATCATGCTTTGAATACTTCGAGATTTTACTCCTTAAATGTTGATGCCATAAATCATAATAATATGTAAATGTGATAATAATTGGTATGAAACCTAACTTAATGTCAATAATATAGAATATAGTAATGCAGAATACTATTATTTATTAGCAATATCAAAAACTTAATAATATAATCCAGCCTATTATTTCTTAATACACCTATGATTATCTACTGGCTAATATAATGTTATACATTTTAATATTATTATGTACCTTCGTAAATAATATAAAACCAATTTATGCAAAAAATAATTTAAAATAAAATACATAGTAATATTTTACGTATACCTAGCTAACCTAACTATCAACTAATTATTCCACATAATTACTTATTATTCCTCTCCAATTTAGATTAATTCACATGATTTAAATATCTAAATTAATTTCAATTAAATATAATAAAATTTTATTATTTATAACTAATAGAATATAGTAATTATATCCATATAATTATTATGTTTACACGTACCTAATATTAAATAATTTATGATTTCTATAGACTTTTTTAACACTTGTTTAACAAACCAATTAAAGTAAGATTATAATCACAAAGTACTTATGTTGCTTTTCTGCATGATTATTCTTTATGTATATATATATAAGGTTGCTACTTTTTTTTACCACTTTCACTTTTAATTTCTATCTTGCAGACACTACAGATAATGAAATTCTCGCGTTCAAACAAAATAAAAGACATATTTTTTTTCATTACATAGTATACATAACTTAAGTGTCATTAGAATAATTCCATGAAAAATAATAAGCATAGGAATAGTTATAATGCAGGTAGACCTTAAAAATGAAAATAGTTAATAACAGAAGAAAGAGTAATAATTAAAATGTATTACCAAATGCGTACAAATATATGTTACACTCACATTCATGTCAACTATATAACCTATTACATATTATATAATATACGGTAACCACCACCTACACTGTGAGCACTGTGTACATATATACCAGAATAAGCAATTTAAAAATTTGAATACAGTAATTTTTATTTTACTATAGTCTGTAATTAGCATTCTGTAAACAATTTAGTAAGAACCAATACTACTTATTTACTTGTCACAAGAACTATAACAACTTTCCATCAATAGACCATTTCGTCTATGAGTGGGTAATAATATAATAGGTATATTATATGTACCTAATTAGTATTTAACACTGATAATATTAAACTAAATTAACATAGAATAATAACAAATAATTAAAAAACAATATTATGACAAATAATATTATCGTTATTACAATAACAATAACAAATGTATAATGTTGAAATTAATTGAACACAAATTTGTTAAATTCATAATTATTAAATTTGACATATTATTGGAGATAGATACAGGGGTTTTTTCATTATAAACTGTATCCATAACGACATATAAATATTATTTTGTAACTGGAAGTCTCTTCGATCACAATATACTGCATATAATTAAGTATAGGGATGTCTTATCTATGTTTATATTACATTTATAATTGTGTATGGAAATACTATATATTATAACTATGTATATTGTATATATATTAATACATACACATTAAATGATGACATGATCATTACTTTTTGTATTCGTGTGACTATATACTTTTAAAATTATTTTCTTAAATTTAAACAATATCTCAAAATAGTAGATAAAACAAAATTGATTTTTATAATAATTTTGTTCATCTACGCATATAATCCACATCAAAATAATAATAATTTTTCACTCTAACAATTTCCTATCTGTTTTCTACTTTATATTATAATTTACACACACACAAGCAAATACTTTTCATATAATTAACAAAAAAACAGGATATTTTAGAAAGATGGATTAAAATGTTCTTTCAATGTACACTGAGTTGAAAAATAAATTGATAGATATCATATTTGGTGTAATCTAGAAATTCATTAAATTCTCGATAATATTGTTTTATAATGATCAATAATAATAATTAGATCAGAGATATATGTAGGAAGCATTTGCACGGTAGTTGAAATGTCGAGGAAAATTTCGCCACAATTATTGACCTGTAAATAAAACCTCGCCCATAGAATTCCTGCGCCATGGGCAAAGTACTACATACTAAACGTAGTGTCGAATGCGTTCTTAAAACCGGATGCTGTAGAAGAATAGGAATCGCGTGGGCTTTGGGAGTGTTCCATCACCGCGATACCATAAATGGCATTAAAAAAAAAATAAATAACCAACCCCCACGCAATGTTGGGCGACTCGTTTTTGCCGCAAACTTATTTCGTTTAACTCGACAGCAAATCTCATATATATATATAAATTATATAAATGACTAGACTACGGTTTCGGTTAAGCGGTAACTTACAACATTAAACTCTAATCATATTTACTGGTTCGCAACTAACTAGTTGCAGAAATATTTTTATGAATTCATATATTACTACCCACTGCAAACTCATTATGTATTTATTTTGTATATTGTACCCATACATGGTCTAAAATCAAATCGTAGATAAGGGCAGTGGCTATCCAGAATTGTAAATAATTATGATCCCCCTCTACCGACAAATTTTAAAAAATAAGTACTTATTGGTTAATTTGAAATGAAAATATATTATAGCCGGTGAGAGTGATACGAAAACTGGCACAACGTGGTCAACTTACAGTTTAAAAACGAACTTCTACATCAAGAGTGATTGCAAAACACTTTATTATGAACAGCCCCTCAATAAAAATAAAATCTGAATATTATTCCATTTCATAGGTTTCTTTAATTTTCACTTAAAAATACACGTAATACGTAGTAGTTTGATTAGGTTACATTTATTGTATTTTAAAGTTATTGCAGTACTGAAATTACCTATTCTTGAATTTATAAAATGTATAATACTTAATACTCATCCTTTTAAAACATTGAACATTGCGTATTTGCATTTTATATAATCTGGAAAATAGTTTTTAAATTGTTAGTAAAACTTGAATGATAAAATTCATATTTTTAGCTATTACCCCTATGTCATTAAATTGATATTCTTTTTATTCATTATTATATACGAATTTTCAGCAGTTATTTATTTGTATTTAGTCAAAATGGAACATGAATAAATATAAATGTCTTGTATGTGGTAACCGGGTGTAAATTTATTTATCAATGATAACTAGACTTAAATTCTAAGTGAAGCGATGAATGTATTGATTTTGAAATGATATGTGTTCTTATCTAAATTATTTTTTCGTCTGAGCAATTTTTGTAAAAGAAAAATACTTCAACTTTGAGCGTAATTACTGAAAGAAAATTGGATCTATTTGGTACTTAACAAATCGTCTCCGCTCAGAATAGTCTTTTTTATATAATAATTTATCATTAAATTCTTCATTACAGACTACAGTGATCAACTCAATGACAAACTACATTCAACTCCTATACTGTACGTTAGTACAGCAGAGCGGTTACTTAATTGCACACTTTTTTTATTATTGTTGTTTACTTTATAACAAAGCAGATAATTGACTTAATTAATAGTAATATTGACAACTTAACTTAAATATGTGAGTAAATCTAAAATGAAGTATAATATTATAATATTCCACGATAAAATTAACGATATTTTCTTTTTTTGAATACGTCATATTCTTAAAATAAAAATATTAAATTTATTATCTTTATACAAAAGTATACTCAAGACTCAATCTTACTCTACTAAATTTTTGCACACACTGAAGTGTTTTAAAGTGAAAAAGTATATTATTTTATATAAATATTTATTTAATATTTCTGAACCACAATGAAAACATCTTTGTCTATTCAATAATTTCCCATCATAAAGAAAGTGACTTGTTTTCGTATAATTTGTAAATTAAATTGATAATGGTAAATTATATTCATTTTTAATCAGTCTGTTTAATTAAGTATTTATTGTAACCTTATCTTAACTGTATTTGAGCCTCATAGGTGTTTATATCAAAAAATAAATAAGTAAATAAATTTCTGATACTAAAAGTAATTACCTACTATACAAACATATTATAACTATCTTAACCAAAAATTGTAATTTCATATATAATTATAATACTTTATAATATTAATATATACCATTATAACTGTAACCATATTATATATCTAGATACATGTCATGCAATGCCACTATCGGGATTTTTAATGAATAGAAAATTTGATTGAAAATTTTACTACGTGGTTGCATACCCCTAGCCTTTTCACTTCAATAACAATAGAATATACATTACAACTTCATAAATACCAGTTATAATATTATATAGAGTTATTAAAAATAATTAAATTGAGGGTTCTGTATAGTGTTTTACTATAGATAGGCGTTGCTTTGATATGGCGTATAATTCAGCAGTAGGTAAACTAATTTAATTAAATTGGATTATCAGCGTGATATCACAAAACATCTTTTATTCATATAATCATATATCATTCAAATCAAACTAAAAAGTGACGATCAACTTATTATACAAAAAAACTTGTTAAGCATAGTCTACAAAATTGAATAATACATTCATTTAAATTCTGATATTTGGAATTTTTTAAGTGTACTTATAGTTCATATTTTCTAATACTTATATTTGTATACTATTGTCCTCTAGCAATAAAAGTTTTTTTTAAATAAGAAATGCGCTTTTTTATTTTAAATTATTAAACGGGTTATTATTTTGAAAATGTTGATTATATACCTTTAAATTATAATTCAAAAGAGTAATTTATAAATTATTAAACTTAGAATAATAATTTTAATAGCCCTTAATAATGGTTTTACATCAAATATTAAATATATATAATACTTGCGGTATTAATTATCTTATTATTCCCTTACAAATTTTACATGATTATAAATTTTTATGGATTACTTACCATCATTTTCAAATCATCATAGATCCTGAATTTTCCAAATCTGCAGCTATTATCATAAATCGGTATTCTTAGTACATATAATTTAATCACTCTAAAACTACTCTTTTTGAATTAAATTTAAATATATATCAAATATATCAAATATTTCAAAACAAAAACATTTTCTTAATATTTTACAATAAAAATGAGTTATACTTAATTATTGTATGATAAAAGAAGGTGGTTAATATTACATGGTACTTTTTAAATGCCATACAGAATCAAAGTGTTATTTAAAAATATAGTCAAAAATATAATATTAACATATTCTTGTCTTTGGTTTGTTAATTTGTTGCTTACTTGTATTGATCGCCTATTTTTTTTTTTTAATTATATATACCTAAATTAAACATTTTATAATTTATAATATTTTAATATTATTTTTGTACTACTGTTAAGTAAACTAAATATATTTTAAATTTCTGACAAAAATATATTATAATTTAAATTATACTACCACTATCGAACAGAAATATTTGTATGAATTCTAACCATATAAAACTTTTTGACAAACACCATATTTTCTTAAACAAAACGAACAATTTAAATAATTTAGATACGTAATGTGTGACTTAGCGTTGAATTTTTCTACAAGTAATAATAAAAAAAAATTATTTAAAATAAAAATATAACCAATTTTTCTCATGGACATAAAGTATTATAACGTATATATTATTATGTGTGAATGGTTAACTACTTTTTAGTTCTTACCGTTATTATTTACATGATCGTATTTCAATAAAACATATAATTTTATACCTTTTAAAGTTGTATTATTCCTAGATATATATACTTAAAATTACTATTATGGACAATAAAACTATACGTACAATTGGCTTAATGTCAAAATTACACATTGAAAACAAAAATTACATCAATAGAACAAGTCGTTTGCATGGGAATTGCAGCGAAATTTTCGCCCACCAAACGGCTTAATTCATTGCTTTAGACACTATGTGTGAACCATTACTCCGGTCGTTAGCCTGGTAAGTAGTTTAAAATTAAGATTAAGATACTGCACGACGACACATACCGATTTAATTGAAAATGTTCTCTGGTTTAAAACGGCAGCTTACCAGTGACTATTTGTAAACAATTGCATTAATATTTCGTGCATAAAAGTAAAAAATTACTATATTAAAGTTAAATATTCTCAAAGAACACTATTGTGGATGGGCACTGGTTTCAGGAAACTTACTTATAGAGAATAGGCGCAAAATGGTGTGAAATTATTATTCGTTATGTTTATTGTTTAATTTTAATGCAATGACCAACTAACAAATTAAAAATAAGAAAATTTTAAGCCAAACTCTGTTTATTAATATTTATACATGTTAAGTAACTCACGAAAATAATTAATGGTTAAAGTATTCATTGAAATATTTATTAAAGTAATATTAATGTATGAACAACCTTATATTATCCTTTCAGGTCATGAAGATAAATATTTCATATGACTGAAAAAAAACATCAATTCCCTAACTATAATAATAGGTACCATAAAATATTTCTTTGTTCTTTCTTGCGTTTATAAAATATTATTAAAACATCAAATAAATTATATTTTTAATAAATCAAAAAATTACAATAATAATTTATCGTTTGATAAAGCCACTTTTTTTATGCAGCATTATATTTCAAAAAATAGTAATAAACAAAACTAACTAAAAAAATTTTGTACATTGATATAGAACTTAATTTGTATTATATAATTATTATAAGACGGATGCCAATCTTCCAAAATTAATAAACTTAATAAAAACAACAACCATGTTAATAATTATCATGATAACTATTGTTTTATAATGTTTTATAGGTAGGTCAAATACTAAACATAATCGTAGGTGTGTAAGATCCATGGTATTGCGATGATTGACCCAGATGTTGTTTATGTGTGGGCGCTATATCAACTTGTATGTTATGCGTTATGTTGGGGATATATTTTTAATCATTTCATTATTCTTTACAACGTTTACGCAAGACAATAAAACAAAAGTAATAAGTATATTTAATTATCGTATATTAACGACGCCACGTTAAGTATAATAGCAATAGGTATCATTATAATATTGATCGTGTCAAAACATATTTTTTTCCTTGGATTATAATTTTATGAAAATATCCTTATAAATTATAATTAAAAATAATATTATATGATACTATATGATTTTTCCCATTTTTTACTTAACTGACACAGGAGAACTGTAAATTATGATAATGCCTTCGTAAATAATATGTAGGAACCGATTCTAATTACATTTGTTATAATAAACATAATATTATGTATATACAATTATATCAATACAATAATACCATGAAATTATTTTGAGTCGAATATGAATATTTTCACAAAATAGCGATACAATAATATTATAAGTTTAAATGGCCGAGGAGAATAATGTTAACTTAATGCAGTAATTATTTGTTTCGTGATTTTTTTCAACTCGTAATGTTGTCACTATTTTAAACCGTACAAAATAGTGAAACTCGCACATAAGCTTACCAAATTGTTAATATAAATAGAATATTATTAGCAGTGAAGTTATTTTGAACTTTTAGTGCGCTTTTATAATAATTTAAGACTCTTCTTTGACGAATGCTTTAAATGTTTTCATAAAACTACGTTCTTAGTGAAGTTAAAAGTATTTCTTTTTTTAAAACTAAAAATTTTTAATTAGATTACCTACTAATATAATATATAATTATTACAGATCAGTTAGGACAAATAACCAAATAACAAAAATATTAAATAATATTGCAAATAACTGTATAAATTAAGTAACCCTGGTGCATTGAAACGAACAACTCATTATTAATAGATCATGTTTTTATTTCAACACTTATTTTAAACTTAGAAATTTATATAATTTTTTTTCTTATTTAAAAAAGAAAAATTACAAGATTTATTTTTAAAATATCGTGTGACATTTAATAAAAAAAGGTTTACAATTCAACAAGTTTATTTAATTTTTAAAAATAATAATAATAACAACAATTACCTAGTTTTAAATGTTATAATAATCTCACATATATTCAGATCTATTCCTTACAACATTAAATGATATTTTTTTTTCTTAATTAGTATTGGGTATTCGAAGGACGGCCGTATGAAATGCTATACGAATGTAATTTCTATTAGGTATTGATGAACCTAATATGACACACGTGTCATTTCAATTAAACAAATTGCTTTTTCCCATTACAACAGGATATCCGTCATTGGTTTATTTTATTATTTAATGATGAATACAGTTATCAAATTGAAATATTATTAATTATTTACAATTTATTCATATTACATTTGTGTAAAATATTGTGTATCATGTAGAATCGTTGTCCATATATGGGTCGAGAGCCAAAGTCCAAATGAAACCGAAACTATACGGAATCTAAATATAAATTCTACGATGGTGCTTCTATTTTTTTTTCGTTTTATTTAACGCCCCACCCCGAAAATGGACCGAAGATATATACCCAAGGCGACTTTATAAATAAAAAAATGCCTTACCATAACCAGAGCTCGGGTTCTATCGGACAGTCTTATTCTACGCGCGTCCGGTGTAATAGTGGGGGTGAGAGAGATGGAACGAGAATAGGAGTGGTTATAAGGGGAAGGTGGGTGTTTTAAATATAGTACCATCGGTTTCAAACGGACGCCAAATACGGTGCAATCTCGAATTTCGTAGGAGTCGCTGTTCCGCGGGTAACCGCCGAGCCCGAAACGAAACGTTCAGTGCGTTAGGCAGCCGGAATTGTACACATTATTGCTAATATGTGTGCACGAAAAGATAACTTAATATTATTTCAATTCAATTAATCTTAAATATTTTGTAAACTATCTAGTCAGTTGTTTTTAACTTTTATTGTTGATGTTTAATAATTATTAATATTATTTTTATTTTTATTTATACATATATTTTTAAGTGTTGATTTTACAATTTTTTTGGATTTAAGTACACTATTTTAAGGTATTTATTTATTTTTGTAAATTGATTATTATTTATCACACGTCATCGAACACTATATACTATACTTGAGTAATTAACTTAAAATTAATAGAAATAAATGAATTTACAATACCTATAGGTAATATAGTTTCGTTATGTGTATATAAACATACTTGTAAAAAACAATAATATCAAAATCTTTTTATAATTTTTGTGTAAAAGCGGTACTACATATTCAAATTCAATATTCAATATTAATTGATCATAATTAAATAGATCAGAATATTATTATTCAGCCTATCTATAGCATGTACATAATAAAAACCAATTGTATTTTTTTCGCTTATATATTAAGTATTAAACAAAATATATTTAATATAAATTATTAACATACAATGGTAATTATGTAAGTGGTTTAACTAATAATTTGCGTAATAATGAATTGGTGTTTAAATTCAATAATTATATTTAAAATGTAGGTACATTTTAATAATAAAATAATAAAATCTACCTGATCAAATTAAATTAGATTTTTATTAATTTTAATTCGTGTAAATACTTCTATACTTCTATTATATATTTTATGTAGTATAAATATATTTAACTGTGCTAATTAGTTTTTATTAAAAACAATCTTAATGTCAAATAAAAAATTTGACTTTGCATATGATATAATCTACAAGATATATACGTATACTCACTACTTTTTAATAAAATATACTGTTATACTTAATTAAAATTTTGGCTATAAGCCGGCATCTTTTATTCATCTAAATATAAAAGTAATACAAGCATCTGATTAAAGATATTATGCTTAATAATCAGAACAAAGTTTTACTTTTGTATAACATAATATATCATTCTATGCCAAGTTTATTTATACATAATCAAAATTCTGTATGCATAACAATCACACATACTGGTTGTAATGTATCATGTATGAAGAATGAGTAAATACTTGAAATAAAAATAGTTTATGGCCAAAAATGAACTAAAGTATAACCAGATAAGGTATCAAAAACGATTAAAATGTAAGCGTTATTATTTATTATTATATTTTAATACGCATAAATAGATACTCACTTATTAAAATAAGTTAGGTTCATTCGTGAATTGAATACGAAAGAGAATAATATAATATCTGAAATACGAATAACAATGATTTAATTTTACTATCATTCAAATAAATAATAGCAATGTAATGTAGCTACATAATATAAAATGTTTATTTATTTTATAATAATATATTTATTTTGTGTGCATTTTACAATTAAATTAAAAAAATATCTACAATATCTATCAACTGATGTAATCATATTTGAAAATGTTTTCTATAGTATCAAACTATTAAAATTTCAACTATTTTATTTTTAAAAAACCTTAATAATTAAATTTTGTTTACTTTTTTTGTAAAGATAGTATTTTTATCTTTTCAAATACTTTAATATTATCGACCAATAAATACATTTTAAAAAAACTTTATTTTAAAAATCAATTTAATTAAGTTTTCTTTTTATATGTGTTTTTTTTTTGCCCCAAACCAAATAATATGAAGATCTACATTTATTTTTATTTTAAATCAAATTATTAATAGGGTATTATTAGAATCGTTAAAGAACACCCAAATGGCCAAATATACACTAATTACTGTTATCCTTATCAGTCATTGTACTTGTATATTTAATCAAAACATAATTTACATCACACTGACACTAAATATTATAAATAATCAATTACTTATTATATAGTATGTAATATTATTATTTAATAAATATACATGTATAACAAATTTAAACAAACATTTAAATTCATACTTTTATTTAACATTAAGCACCAACTAAAATAGTTAAATACTAAGCATTGGTGAATAAAATACAATATAATACATATTGTTATTACAACAAAGTATGGTTTTAAATGTATTAATATAAATATTTTAAAGGGTGTTTATGTAATTTATTACCGGGTACATTAATTTATTTTAAATTATTTCTATTGTTATACCTATTACACAAATTAATACTTTTTTAAAATCCATTTCTAAACTTTCTTTATAAATCTAAAAAATAAAGTTTCTAATAGAAGCACTTTTTAAGAATGTAATTTATTGAATTGTGTAAATATAATAAACATAATATAACTATGACAATAACATAATTCACCGATCATTAAAAGATTTATGTAACCATTATATTTCACCCGACTTCAAAATTTCATGTACAAAATATATGGTAGGTATAAACAATATTTAAACCAATTATTACAATTGATTTCGCTTAATAAAGACACCGGTTAATAAAGACAACCACTTAAACGGAACAATTCTTCAATTACGAAAACAATTAATGTATATTTGTAGGGTAAACGTTCATCGCTTATATGGAAATCTGGACCACGAATCCGGATAATTAGGACATTTTTATCGAGTATGTCTGTATTATAAATAATTACGGTATAATATCATGTTTTTTTCTTTTTGTATTATTAAATATTTTATACAATTGTATGTAATTTGTAATAATAAAAATTGTATAAAAAATCAGTTTTTCAACAAATTTATAAATGTTCGTTTTTTTATTTCGGATTATTGGGACAACCGCTTTATAGGAACAAAATAACACGCAACAGATGTGTTCCAATAAAGCGGAGTTGACTATACTAATATAATTTTATAATTTGTTGTATATTATTTTAGTTAGTATAGTATAATGAGAGAAACAATATATTTATTAATAATAATTAATAAGAAAAAACAATATAATATCAAACTATGCTATGCCTTTTTTATAAGCACAATAAAACATTTTAACGACTTTCAATACCAAAATAATCGCTTAATTATTTATTTTTACTAGAATTTCAATCATAATTTATGATCACTTTTATAGTTTTATTTGCTTCTTGCTATCCTGAGGCTTCGTGAAATAAGAATTAATGTATGTATTTATGCATACGGTAAATACATTATAATATTACATACATAAGTATAGCAATAAAGGCAATAAGACATTTTGTAGGTATTATAATAAACCACCATTAACACCGTCCTCGTGGGTGTAACTTGCTCAAACCGACAGCAATTCATTTAAGTAAGAAATATTAATCTCAATAGTATCAATACAAATCTATTACAATAAAGCTGTTTAAAAATGACAACATTTTTTTACGTGTTAAAAACAAAACGCATTTATACTGTTAAACTGTTATACTTGTTAGATGTTTAATTACCATTATATGCTTAAAAGATATTTATATTAAAATATTAACATTACATATGGTACCATATTATGTCATAATGTGTTGGCCACGTGATTTTCTAAATTTAAATACTTAACACATGATAACATTAGAAAATAAACAATAATTATTCTACGTTATAAACTTAAAACATTGTAATAATATTATGCGTACATGCAGTCATCGCAGGTAAGTTATTGTTAATTTCAAAGCAATGTATAATATTATTAGAAAACCTCAATTTGAACATAAAATTTTAAAAATATCGTCCATAATAGTATTTGCGAATAACGTAGGACAGTAGCCGGTAGGCGGTTGATTACGCCTATTTATAGATCATAATAATATCTGTGATCGTAGAAAGGATATAAATTTATTAAGTTATTAGTTATAAACTTATAACATTTCAAACTCTAACAATTTGAAATATTAAACGACAATAATAGGTCAACAGTCACTCGACTGCATAGTTTTCCTACTTTATTTTGCGTAAGCTTTCAGGCAAATCGCTTTGTCGCCTGTATACATCGTATATTCGTATATCTGTATACGTCGTATATTCGTATATTTGTATACCTGTATACGTCATATGCATAATGTAATATATTTCGCTATAACATCCGTCAATGTTATTAGTGGCGGAGAAAAAAATCAGCCGAGAGCGATATAATAGTGTCGTAGGTGTTTCCCGCGCATGTATGCGTACCATTCACTGACCGGTTCTCGTTTTGTATGAATGAGAAATGTCGGTAAACAACAATATTGAAATAATTATTTATATTATTCATTCTCAAATAATCCACGAGCAGTAAAAGGTACACGCTGTTGCACGACGATCATATAGGTGTGTATACCAAAATAAAACCTGTTTCCGAGCACCTGAGATATTGTTCCGTGACACATGGACAACAACGATGAAGTCATAAAAATTATTATTATGCACCAATTATATTAATATTATCACTACGAGACTTACACCGAGAATTTTATTTAAAATTATAAACACTACAGTAAACGTTGAAATGGTTATAGGTTATATTAGGTACGGTACATTGAGGTCCTTCAGGCTTCAGGGTGTGAATTATTTTTATAAATTATAAAAATAATAATACTTAATAATAATAATAATCGTTATTATATACTCTTTTATTTGAACAATCGTTATCGTTATCACATATATATATATTCTAATATTGATATTATTCTACCTACCTTCGACTACGCATAAGGCACGATCTGCATCGCCAAAATAATGATAAGTCAGTTTTTTTTAATTCGTTCCATTCACACGGTTTGTTGTGTACATATTATTATATATAATGAAAATATAAACATGTCCAACATCTTTACTGTTAAGTGTTAACAAATTATCATATACGACTTTAAACATTTTAGAAGAGTTTAAAATAACGAGTAAATGATGATCTATCATATTATGACGGATACCTATCGACACATTAAATACTCACTTTAAACTTATAAATGAATATACCTATATCGAAAAATCTATTTTTTATTCAACATTTGATATTATATAATTCATAAATTGTAAACGCTTTTGAGTTTTCTCTATATTTTATAAACAGTATTAAATTATGACATTTTTATATATTTTTTTCTTTGTGTTATGAAGTAATGATATAATAGTGAATATTGAATCATGTATGAAATCAAGAACTAAATCAAAATGTATGTGTATAATATTATACATTATAAGTATACAACATAATATAGTATATATCTATAGAAAAACGAGAATTAAATTAATTTAAAGTAAAATGAATTTTAAAATTTAAACTTCAATTTGGTGTATTTTTTATTTACTTAAGCATGATTATAGACTTAACTCAATTATTATTTATAATAATAATATTTTTTTTTTTTTTACAATAGAAGTTTTAATATGTAAGTCATAACATTAAGTATAATGTAGATATAATAAATACAAATCAACTTGAATATTATATAACATTGTACTACAACTCCTATGAGTGAAAATATACATGTGCATAATATACTATAATATATACGTTAATAAAAAATCTAAATAACTATAGTGACGAATTCAAGAGATAAACTTTGTAAACAAACGTTCTAACGTTCTAACGTGTCTACAGCTCACTTTCCTTTCTTAACATTTTGATTTATTTTTTTATAGTACGTAGATTTAAAAACTTAAATATTTTTTCCAAAACTTTGTTTTATAAATATTTAAAAATCTGTATGCCATAACCACACATAACTATACATAATTACTATATTACTAGTATCCATTATACATTAATTATATAGCTATAATTGTATAATAATATTATATTAAATAGATTATATACAATTACATACATATATAAACTAAATTACTAGAATCTATGAAGAATTTAAAATTTAATGTATTAAAATTTTAAATTTTAAATATTTTTAGATTTTAATATAATTATTAATTTTAACAAAAATAAAATAAAACTCGTGACTCTACAATAACATATTTATTTGTTATTTATATGGATTGAATCACTCAACCAATCAATATACATAACTATAAATTGGATAAGCATAAATGCAATAATTAAATGATATAAATAACATAATATTTAAGATAAGTTTAAAATTAGTGTACATAACAATTAGATAGCAATAAATGTTAAGGTTGTCTTTAAGAAACATCTATATTTTCTATAATATTCAAAACTGAGGTAATGTTATCCATATTTTAAAAAGATTTTAGTAATTTATGTCTAATGTGTACAGCACATAATATCAAAATATAATTGCAATAAAAAAAGTAACAAAAGTCAATCAATTTTTGAATGAAACAATTATTATAACATAAAATATAAATTACTAAACATTTAGCCCTTATGGCTATAATAATAGTGTAATGTTAATAATTTTATTTTCAGATGCAGGGTATTGGTATTAAGACACAAGACAATGGAATTTTACCAGCAAGCAAAGACATTGGAAAGTAAGTCATTTAAAACTTTAAAACTGTATAATGTACCAATATTAGGTACAAGAAAATATTTGAACTTAGTAACTTACAAAAATAAATTTATCTGTGATACGACTGATACGTATTCTAAAAAGTCTTTAGAATATATAAGCCATTCAAAGATACTTTAATGCACAAAAAACTGATAAATAAGCATGAAACAAATGCAGTTTATTTCCCACACGATTTTTTCAATTTTTTTCTTCCCAAAATATATTTTTTAAAGCACTGAATATAAAAGTCTAATTCAAAAATTCTCGCAAATCATTATTTTGGAAATTATATCTTTCCAAAGCTTACGATTTTACGCATTTACGCATGCATGCGCGAAACGCTGTATACCTTCAGCTTTCTACTTTGAAGAAAAAATCGAGTGGGAACTAAACTGCATTTATACCCACCAATAAAATATAATAATAGCCAAATAATAGTTTTAACGGTATTTTTTATTCATCGAAATATCCATAACAATCTCATATTGACTCAAAATAATTATTATGATATTTTCTTAAGAATTTACGGTATACGCAATTCAATCGCAAAATTATATTCGAAATATAACCGTGTTATATCACATAACATTGAGGATAGGAAATTTGAAATACAACTGTTGACTATCTTAGTACCAGGAGCGTACAAGAAGTTGAGAACCAACATTACCCACGGTGATTCATAAGTAAATACTGTATAAACATTATAAACGAAGGGACAGTAATGCACAATAATATTTCATATCTTGTTCTAAGAATCACCATACACCACGGTGTATAAATATTCCAATTTTTAGCAAGGTTTAATTTGAATTTTATAATTTTATCTAGATACATAATCACACGCATATGACGTATATTAATTTATTATAACATGTAAATATAATAACACCAATAAAATGAGCACATGTCGTAAAAACATAAGAACTACTGTCAACCCTTAGTCTTTATATGAAACCTGTGAATTATATAGGTGACATAATATGCCATACCTGTGAACCTGTGTCTTACCTCAAAGTGCCATTATCGAGTGCTCGTGATCCTCGGAAACAAATGACACGTCTCGTCGGATAAAAAATTATAACTAATGAAACTTGCAAATAACTCATATAAATATTTTCACATTGATAATACGCACTCGAGGATAAAAACTTGAAAACGGTTTGATCGAGAATCGTTAAAAATCGTAGTAGCGTGATAGACGTGGATATCGGGATGGCCACTTGAGACGATGACATAAAACATCATGGTTGTCTATTCACGAACATACCTATATGCAACACGATTATTTAATTTAAACCATGGTATGATCGAGGATGCTGGCGTTATACCACGGTCCACGACTACCATCCGCTTGGTTAACATTAATCCAGGTTTTCCACTACAAAAAGTCGAGTATAGTTAAATATATTCAAATTTTAGGTAACGTGATGTGATCAACATTTTGTTAACTACGTATTAAATACATGGAACATGACATGACATGATGAAGTGGAAACTCGGTTAGATACGTAAACAATATGGATTAAGCCAATGGCGGTCGCGATGTAAAGTTTGATTCCTCAACCGTGGTTTAAATTCAGTTAACACGTTTCATAACCGAATATTATATTCGTGAACAGGTAACCATAATATTTTATGTCACCAGGTTGGATATTTATTCACAAGTGGGTGACCATAATATTTTCGGTTGGTCTTAGCAATTTCTTTGCCGTACGCCACATTGTGACGTTGTTTGGTTCTCAATAATTATCTATCAAATCATCACTCATCGTTTGCAGGTGCGTAAAAATTGTGCTCAATGCAAATATACGACTATACGGTGAGATTTAGACGAAACAAGTTTTGTGTACGTATCATAACAATAAATCAATCCACCGAGAAGATTAAAAAAAAAAAATATGAAGAGGCCTCCTTGAATAAATTCTCACCCCCTCCCTTCCCACACACCCACAAAAATCCTACCTACATCACGCAATTCATGTACTTGTATTTAAATATTTAATTATTATTACTTGTTATGCATATTATTATATAGTTGTAAATTCATTTTCACATATAAATAAAAAAGGTACGTGTATATACCTACTTGTAAACCTTTTAACTTCCGTTCTGACAAAATGTTTCGTTTGTTTCCCAAATATACGAACAGAGTTCGATGAATCAAGGTAAGATGCATATTGCACATCTGCCTCCAATATATATATATATTATTCACAGGTACCTTGTACACGGGATTCCTATGTGACTGTTATTTATTTTTGGCTAAAGTTTCTTTCACCACATTCTTAGAGAAATTAATAAAAAATTAATCAGAATTTACGTATTTCACAGAATTAGCGATTATGCAATAATAAATTGTCACTCAAACTTCACTTTGAAGTTATAGACATTTAAAGTTTATCAATTTATCATTTATCACACTATCACCATTACGGCTGTCGACAAGTGTTCACAGTTGTGTTGCGTATGCAGATTACAGATTGCTAAAGTCATAATATTGATAAGTAGCTAGTACATCATAATCATAGAGCTGTCCAAATCCGATAGATTATTACCATCATTATGTACTAATGCAATTTCTGATTACTGTAGAAGATTATACATATAACCAGCAAATGTACGTATATATGGATGAAGTGGGCGTAGAGCACTAAGAAGTAAAAATTCTGAATATAGTCTTAATATAAGTTCAGAATAATATAGCATTATATCAAAGTTCAAAACATAATAAATTAATAAACTCTACATACTAATTTATATAAATATTATAATAAAAACTTTGATATTTTTAATTTAATCGTGAAATTGTTTTACACTTAAAACCATTGATAAATACTATAATAATGTACTCGTAATAACAATATTGTTCAAAATGTCGAACCCTATTTTTTTTGTATATATATATAAATCGTTTCGTGTACTCGGTTTTTTTAATACATTAAACTTGATACAATGGATTAATAACTTAAATAAAACATTATAACCATGTCGGTATAATACCCGAAATGTAAAAAAAATTAAATACCAGACGGTAGACACAAAACATATATAGCAGCGCTATCTAGTGAGAAAATCAATTCATTCGCTCGTCTGCACTCATAAATGGTTTTTGTTCAAAACAATGATCACAGATAGCGCTGCTATTACCAATAAGACTTATTGACTGAATAACTATATTAACAATACAAAAACGATAATGACATGTATCATTTCGAACTGACACGAAAGTCTGTCGTTCCATCGGAAAGCAGAAAGTCTAAACCTTTAGGGTTTAAAATAAAATATTATTACTAAATTATCACCAGTATCAGGACTTCTTTTTAACAAAAATTCAATTAATGATGACTATAGTATAAATAATAGCTAATTAATATATACTAGATACAAGTAGTAATGAGTGATTATTAATACGATTTTTAAGTGATAAGATTAGAAACTTCGTAAATTAAAAATAAAAACATTGATTTTGATATTTTAATCCTGAAGCACCGTAAATCAGGTTCATTCATGACAGTATCAATTTAATAATATTATATAAATGTGAATAGTAAAAATATATCTACCCATATTTAAAAATATGCAATCTTACAAATACAAGAATAAAACAAAATTATATAAACAACAGTTTATAGATTTTACGACTTGAAGTTACGAACATTTCTCGTAGGTAACTTTTAAACTTTTAACTTTTCGTTTTCAAGTGTTAAATATGTCGATTTTCCGCATGATACCCTAATATTTGTCAAAACTAATAATACTCGTTAAGAACAAAATAAAAAATTGTACATTGTATAAAGAAAAACCTATTAATTATTAATCATCATAACATTTTCGTGATCGCTAGCTGTTAATCACTGTCGTGTGCAACTATAGGTATAATGTGTACACTACTTATATAGCTATTTATCATGTTATTGATAATGAGTAATGACAAATATTTCAACCACGGACTAAGATATATCCAATTTAATCTATTCTGTGATATATCTTAGTCCGTGATTTCTACTGTCAATCGTGTAATGACGTAAATACTGTTTACCCACACAAACAAATCGAAAAATATTTATATATCATAATAGCCCGATCACCGGGTGTACAATTAAATCCCATATGTATTATTATATTATTGAATTAATTGCTAGAAATAGGTTCTAAGTTCTACACTCTGAGCGTCTGAGCAACGGCCGTGTTGTTTTTGTTTATGGTTTACAACTTTCTATAAATGTAAACAAAAAAAATTAATGTTATCGTTTATTATATCCAAATGGAATTTCAAATATAATATGTATTTTTTTTTACGGTAAAGGTCAGGGAAATGAAAAAATTACGCCACTATTACACATTTTAAACTCTCGTCTATTTTATAACGGACTTTTATCACTATCCCTTTGAAGTTAACCTATTGGAACTACGAAATAATTCAAAAATGGTGTTGGCTTAAAATGGTGATTACTGGTTACTTTTTTAAAATTCGCATCGTTAATAAATTTTTCTTTTTTCTTAATTATTACCTTTACGGCTTTACTGAACTCATTGAAAAAAATCTTCAGAAATATGAAAACTAGTTTTATTTTTATTTATTACGATTTTGTCAAAACCAACAATTTTTCTCTATCTAAATTATTTAAAAACTTTTTAAACATTAATCTTGTATAGTTGTATCTCGTATAAAAATGTCGACTCCCTTTATGATTTCCAATACTACTAAAAACAGAAAAATATTTCAATTACACGTGTTTTTATTTTTATTTTCATAATATACCTACGTTATCCGACACTAGTATAAATTATGTACCGTCGATTAAAAGCAAATATAACCCTAATTTAAATTATAATAATTATTAACAATGCGTATTTTTTTTTCTACTGTTTTTTATACCAATGAAGAAATCTCAATAATCTTTGGTTCTTACAATATTCAAATTGTAAAATTTTTCCAAAATGTATAATAAGGTATAATCAACGTATAAAAAAAATATTCAATGTTATTTACTATTACAATATTAGACATGTGCACGCTTGTATATAAATAAAAAGTACCCATATAATAGGTAGACTATACATTATTATGATTTATGAGTTATAGATGTATTTATTTATACATTATTATTATTAAAGTTATAGAATATAATATTATTATTAATTAATATATTAATACGAATTCCGAAGACGGCAAAATATTTCAGTGCAGGTCATCGACACTGTCTAACGGCTATAGGATTTCCCCCGTATTTCGACAGTACGCCTAAATCGTTTGCTCTTTTATGTATATAAATACTTTTATAAAATCATACATATTTATTTATAAGTGTATACCATATCGTCTATATCTGAGTACACTGCACACGTAATGACTATAGTGTGTTAATTAATATTATTGTTATATAATATTGTATGGATAGAAATTGTTTTCGTAAAATTATTAAATCGTGGAAAGATGTACAATGTACATAATGCACTAAAGCCTTTATTAATAAATTGATATGTATGAAAATATTATCGGATCTAAATATCAGATGCTTGGTTGCACCAAAGGATAAAGCCGCTTATGTATATTATAAACGACGAACCAACTCAGATAGTACCATAATTAGGTCAGGTATATTATTGGAATAAATACAATTTCAGATTTCGTAACACAATGTGGACGATATCTTAAAAATAATTTCACAAAACAACATATTTCTATTTTTGAGACCTCTTACTGGTCAAACATAATAAACTAAAACTTTAGTGTTTGTTGTTTTCATTAAAATTTTTATTTAATTGTCTCTTACAAAAATGCGAGACTTTCGCATAAGAATATGAGCTCAAATTATATTGTTGTAATAAGCAATAATGCCAATAACAGTAGTTTTTTAAAACCATTTGTGATGTACATTATTTTTCACTATATAAATCATTTTCAATAGACCATAATAAATCAATACAAGATTGCTTGTTCGTTTTTGTTATCCCTGCGATAAAAAGTTTTTATATGAGCACATACATAGTATATATCTATTTACCATATACACAATAATATAATATGTTTTAATGATTCAATGACCGTCTAGTCTGAAAACACTTTTCACTCATCAAATCTTCTGTATTTATTTCTGTCTTCTGAATACCTAAGTATTATATTACAACTTTTATTAACAATTCCCTACCTGTCTGTTTGAACCGGAAGCAGAGTCGAATACGGGTGATATTCCAACGGTCATTTAGCTCTTATAATACTACAATGGTTATACATAATATGGGCTACAGTTTCTTTATTTTATGTTCCACACGCATTTCTAGGATACACCATTATTTGACAATGTGTCTTTTAACAGAACATTGATAAAACGTAATAGGTATTATTTTGTATAAAGAAAATAATTCGTAACAAAAGTTGAATAGCTGTGAATCATCGATGAGTGCGGCGTGTATACACATGGACTGGCCGGTCCATAGATCAATATTTCTATTTTATTTTATTATATATAACAGTATAATACTAGTCTGGTATATTGTATCTAAAGACATGATTATACTTTTGTATAACTGTTTTAGAAAATCATTAAATAAAAATGTATCTTGCTGTATTTTTTTGTTTATAGAATCCACAATTTCTTTTACGTTATAATATTTAAATATATTTAGTAGTAAACAATGAATATTATTGACAAATTTAACATAATTATTAATTTTACATTTTTATTTATAACATATTATTATATCTAGAATACTTGGACTCTATATTTTGTCTGAAAATAATTTGTACGAACGAAACATTTTTTGAAATGAATTATTTTCATGATATAATATTACAAATAACAATTACTTGATAAACTGAACAAAACAGATTTGAATAAATAACAGTTAACACCAATCGCTAATGACGTCATTATAATTCAATATTTGTAATATTTTGTCAATATAACATTTTTTTTTTTTTAATGTATTAATTTAATTAAAATAATTAGCTGTAAAAGCAATAACAATAATCTTATCCAGCCAATATGTTAAAAAAAACTAGAATAATACGTTAAAATATAAAATAAATTATTAATAATCATTAATATAATCTAAATTACTTACTTACTTACTATAAGCAATAAATACAATTTTATAATTTCAATAATTTAATAAGTAAATTAATTGTTATTAGAGTAATATTGAATAGATAAAAATGCAATAAAAAATATATTATACAGTATACAACTAGTAATATTGAAGTTAATAATATGAATATACTAGTCATAAATTAATAAGAATTAAATATTATTACCAACATATTACAATATTATCACAATTTAAAATTTTTAAAGCTATATAAATTATACATTAATGCTAAAACGACATTTTTCTTAATTGTATAAATATACAAAATATAACACGTTGGTCATTGACTTAAAATTTTAATTAATACAGTTTGAAATAATTATAGTCAACATAATGTACCTACTATCTTCAATTAACCAATAAGTAATGCCAAATATAATAGGTATATTAATTATATTATTATGTTAGTTCTCTTCTACTTACTTGTTAGGTCTTTGAATAAGATTTATTTATTAGTCAATTAGTCAAATACAATTTAGCTATTAGTGTTATAGTGATTCTATGTAAAAATTACACTTAGATATAATTGTCTCAAACACAATACAGTTGACTTAGTGTACTAAAATTATTTATCAAATAATGACTCAATTCGACTTGAAAAATAAAGATTTACGAAGTACAACATAGTTATTAATTTATTACTTATGTCTTATTACTTATTAGATATAACCTTTTTTCAAAACTTTTATATTAGCTATAATTATTTTGATGAAGTGAAAAATATATTATTAAACAAATATCAGTAATAATTTTATTCAAATAAATTATTATCACTTTAAAATATTTATAAAAGCCCAACAATGTTGTAGCAATGACTGTAAAATTCTATTACTTTGGCCCACTATTTGGTAGCAATAATTTGTGATCGAAATTCAAAATACATTTACCGATACCACCATATCGCTGTGTCGCCGCCACAGTATGTAGGTACCATAGGTACTGCTTGACACATTTTTGAATGACAAAAAATATTTTTATATTGTACCTAAAAATAATAATGAATAGAAAAATAGTAATAAACTATGAACTATCACTACAAAAGTAATTAAGAACTTAAATATTGAACTCTACAAACATGTATTAATAATTGGATAATTGTTTTTTTTATTTATAAAAAGTGAACATTTAAATTGTTTTTATAGAAATCGCAGAAAATCTCGATGGAAGCTTAAATTTCATCATCAAGCATTACCTCCAGAGTATTTGAACCATTATGAAGCATCCATGATGTCTCCTCAACCATCTTCAGGAATTTCATCATCTCCTACACCTATCCTTTTCACGGGAAATGTCAAATCAAAACTACCACCAGAAGCTCAAACTAGTGTCCGTTTTGATGATCTACCATACATGGGAGAGATGACATTAGATAATGCAAAACCACGGAGAGGACGCAAACCAAAAAAGGTAAAAATTATCCATATTCTGATGTTGAAATAAACTAAGTTACAAGTGATTACAAACATTTTTTTATGCATACATTTAAAATTTCATAGACTGAAGCAAAATATTTCTAATAATGCCATTGTAAAAAAATATCAAATTTTGAATCAGTATAAATATTTTAAGTTTTGATGAATAGATTAAAGTGGTATAAGGCTAAACCGCAAAATTTTGGTTCACTACTCCGCTTATCTAAACTTTAAATACATTATATACTTAAACGCCTTAAACCTTAAAACTACCTGTCGTAAATTTTGTAATTTGGTTTTATCCATCAAAATTCCTACTCAGCAAAATAATATGATACAGATTTTAAAAATTCAAATCTTTCTTTTTTCCCTTTTTTATATTTTTTAATTTCATTAAGATATCTTTATTTTAAATTAAAGTTTGTTTTTTGGCTTTTAATGTTCCTGCGCTTCTAATTTTAATATATAAACATCTGATTGAACTCTCAATAAAACTTATATTAAATATTATTTTATAAAAATTTAAAATTTAAAAGTGGCCTAATTACCGTACATACCGTTTTGAAGAAAGGTTAATTGTGGTCAAATTCCCGGGAGCCCAAAAATGTATGTTTATTCAAAAAAGTGAAAACTTAAAAATAATATAGTTAAAAAGTATTTAATGTATAATAAATTATTTTTCAAAAATGGTGTTTTACAATGACCATAAAATATAAATTAAAAAAAAAATTTCCAAAACTGTCAATACTCGTGTATTTAAAAATAGTATTAATGTTAAAAGAATCATCCAATATATTGTATATATGTGAACAATAGTCAATAAGCAATTAACAAATCCATACGTTTAATTTTACTATTACTATCTGAATATTGCCTACAGAATTACATAAATATTATTTTTATCTTCTTAAAAACATATGCAAGTAATCTTGTCAAACTACACTAAACACTATCAAATCAAAAATATTTTAAGTATAAACACGTTAACATAATATAATCAGTGTTATAAAACACCTTATATACACAAAACTTTATAATTAATTAGTTCACTTTTATGTTTAAATACTATATTGCAGATTTATAAAAAATGTTATCAGTATAATTTGACGTTAACGTGATAATAACTAAACACCTAATAAATCAAAAGAATTTAAATGCATTCCGCAAACTTATGAATAGTAGGTTCCTATCAAATAAACAATATACGATTTAATATAACAATTAATAATAATAATAGAACAACGAATTATTAAACAATTTATCTGTATTTTCTAATTAGATATTTTCATTGCATTGTAGGCTGATATATGTCACTTGATATATAAAAACTACGGTACAACCGTTGTAGAAGAACCGTTGAACCTATGCGTCAGGGACCAGATATCATCAATAAATGATTTTCAACTACCTGGTTCTGCCAGTCTCCAGGAAACGCTGAATATTCAATCAAAAGACTCTAAACGTAAGAGCAAAAAGTCACTGGCTCGAGAGCGTTTGGAAAAAACATTTAAAGAAAAAGGTTTCTTAATACAGACGCAACAACTGGAATCCGCCCAAGGAGCCACATACTGTAAATTTAGACAGTTAAGAAAGTTTACACGGTATCTGTTTAGAAGTTGGAAACATCATTTACCTGGTGATGTCGTAGACAACGGTGTCAATAGTCAGATTACTTGAATTGTCAACTAATTAAATGATATGATTTATAAGTGTTCTTTCTATGAGTGAATTATATATATAATAATTCTTAGAACTCAATACACAGACGAGTGTAAATTACGAATATCTAAGTATTTAGAAACGAAATTAAAACCAATGTGTTAAAAACACAATTTAATAATTTATTGGAGACAAAGAAGTTTTGTTGGTGAGTGTTATTATACAATTTTGAAAAAGAAAAACGTATTTGCTGAAGAAAAACATCGAATTTAAATGTCTAAATGACGTAAAATTATAAACAACACATGAGCTTGATGCAAAGTGAACTTGACGTTTGTTTTATGAAATCTTTCATTTGTACAATTGGTACTGCATTTAATACTTAATTGGAATTATTAAATTCGTGTACCTATTTGAATTTACACCAATACCATCGTTATTCAAAAAAAGTAAATATTTAATCATTTGGTAACAATAAAATAATTGTAATGAGAAAGATACTATTCATCATTAAATTAAATTTTACTTTTTTAAAATTATTTTATGATTTCTAAAACTTGGGATCGATTAAAATGAAGATTTTCAATGAATTCGTTTACTTCCTTAAACACATTTATGTATGGGGGAATAAGCCGATTGGAGACCTTGACATATGTAATAAGTTATAACGTTTCACAATATAATTTTAAAAACTATTTTTAGTATAAACGTGAACTTTAAAATGTATTATAAGGAATGACGAAATATGAATAATATAATTATATTGGTCTACAAATTCGTAAATTATATTATTATAATTTTATTTCTCTTTTTAGTATGACTTTGTGAGATTCAATTTTCATAATTATTTATATTAACACTGTTTCCAAAATTATTGGTCACGTCCATAATATTCTGTTGTCTTGTGTCATATTATACAATAATATGTAATAGTACGTACTTATTATGTTTGTATCATATTTCTTAAATAAAACGTGCAAAAAAATATAAACCAACCGTCAATCGTCATAACACATAACAGAAATATATATATATATATATATATATATATTTATATTAAACATATAGATAAGATAAATTCACACAAACACACATTTATATATTATATGGTATGATATAAGTTTTCAAAATTGTGACCGAGGTACCTTTGTTATTTATTATATTTCAATTAATTTTGTTTTTAATGTATTAATTTTTAAAATAATTTATGAACATTTTAAAAAAAACGCTCGTAGGTATATATTATATAATCTAATAATATTTTATAAATATTTATAATATCTCTTTTTTTCGATGTATAAAAATCATACACACAAACACATCATATTTGTCAATGTATAGATCATTTTTTTAGTTTTTTTTTTTCAAAATCGTGAATTTGAATATCAAACTATTTGTATACAATACATTTTTCAGCATTATAAAAATGTTTACGTATAAATATTTAAATAGATTCTTGAAAAAGAATACTCGGTTTATTTATGAATTATATTAAATTATATGATCACAGATGGTTAACTATCAATGAATGATTAATAATTATCAATGATCGCAATAAAATGAAAGCAACATTTTATCCCTTTCTCGATATCTATAATAATGATGTAAAGAAAAAAATGAAGAAAAAAATACATTTAAAATCAATATAAAAATTACTTTATTCTGTATTTGCTAGGTTCGAAAATGTATCAATAAATCAAATCAGTTAAGTATTTAAATATATTTTAATAGTTTTAATGTATTTTACAAATATAAAATATTATATATTGATGAACTAACAAATTATTTATTTATCTGTAGACTGTGATAAATAAGGTGCTATTGGTGCTAAACCACCTATAAAAATGTTATATAATATGTTGACAAGTATTTTAGTACCTAGTACCTATTATACCTAGTGTATATGAACACTGATCTTTTTGTTTTTTACTTGTTTTTACTTTGTTTAGTAATAATATTTATTTGTGGTTAAAATATTGTTACCAACACCATAAGCCAAGCTAATTTGTTGAATTATTTTTAATTTTGAAGAATAACTACAAATGTATTATTACTATAATTATATGTTTTTATTAAAAAAAAAAATGTGTCAATATGTATTAATTTTTTTTAAATGTATTTTTCATAATATCAATAATATCGTGGATAATACAATTTGGAAATGTAACCTTTTAAGTAGTAAATAATAAACATTCAAGAGAATTCAAGCTTTAAATTAGGTATACTTTTTTTGTATACAAACTTATTTACAGATTTATAATTATTTTATAATTATTTATATATATTAATATTACGTATCTAACTATTGAAAAACATTATAAATAACAGTATAATATTATAATATCAAGCATGCTGATCCAATTTTTTTTTCAATAATGAATTTATTAAATTTCTGATTTACGGAATTATTAAAATACATACTCTTTATTTTCAAATTCTTTAATTGTTTTGTACTATTTGAGAAATGTCTTGTGGTAATACAAATTACTGTTTTCCGAATGAGAACTTAATTTTTTTATTATAATATATTAAATGGATAATTATTTTTAAAAATGTTGATTTACCTAATTCAAAATTCGAAAGAGTATTTTCTCAGTTAAAGATTACTTTCCGTGAAATGTTTGTTCTCGTTTGAAAAACAGAAATTTGTATTTCCGCAGAATGCTCTTAGGCCTTAAGTAGTAGGTTTAACCAATCTCAAGAATATTATCTTTAAGAATATTTAAAAATTCTAAAACTCAGATTCTTAATAACTTCATTAATGCATTATTAAAGAAAAAAGGGGGTGCACATATTTAGTAAGCCACTCTGTATAAAATTATAAAATTATTCACAGTTTATCAAAATTAAAAATGTTTACATAATATAATATATTAAGACTATTTAAATATTCGTAATAGGTACTTACTTTTGTTAGATAAGATACAAGATTATAATTACCACTAAGGATGCCTCCTGATTACCTTGTGTTTGTCATTACCTTTAAGCAGTAAAAATAATATAATCTTCCAGTTTGGAAAAAGTTAAAAATAAAAATAGGCAGTACTTTTTAAAATAATTAGGAAAACGACAAAAAAAAATAGGAAAAAAAAATGCTTAAGCAACAGTGTAAAATAATAATAAAAACATTTTTTAATCGTAAGCATATAGATACGTACTTTAATCACTTAATATTACTATTTTTTTTATGTAATCTTAAAACTATTTTGATTAGTTTTATACTATTTACCACGATTATATTCACACCAATTGAATGCACTAAAGCAGGGATCACCAACTAGTAGACCGCATGGCCAGCATGGTAAGTTTCAAAACGGACCTCCTTAGAAATATTAGTTGGTGACCCCTGTACTAAAGTATTAACTTATAAATAATAACAATAATATATCTGCAAAAATTAGTTCAGCACATCGTATTAATAATAAAAGAATGAATTATCAATAGGCAATAATAATATAAATAAATTATTAAATTATAAAAAAATCCTAGAATAGAGATTGACCACTGACATACATCATAGTCTCTGCTTTGAATAGTTTTTCCTATGCAATTATTTATTATTGAACCTATAACAGTAGAACAATTTTTATGATTTTTCTTATAAATACATTTCATAAGATGATATTACATACCCATAATAATATGAAATTGTAACATATTAATGCATTCAATATTTCAATAACAATAATAAGTTATTTTTTAAATAAATGAAGGTCATAGTCTGTCGAATCTGACTCGTACGATAGTTTCTTTGTCGCTTAAGAATTAACTTTTTATCGACAATATCGACAGTTGTATAGTTGTGGTGAAAACTAATGACATCTAGATTCTAAATGGTACGACTAATATGGATATATCCACCTGGGTACGACGAAATGAAAAGCAGTGTTCCTAACCGAACATGACGTGTATGTTCGTTAATCACGGTTAACTAATCGCATAACATACGTTTACGATTTGTATATATCTTTGAGTTAATATAACTCAGGATATGTAACAGTTTTTTTTTTAAATTATAACCAATTTGTTTTTTATCGCGATTTTTATTATGTACCCACCTAATTTTTTATAATTATAATATGCGTTTTCAAAAACAAAATACAAAATTAGCTGCATATTTTTAAACACATTTTGATGATTATGATTGCATATTTCGATAATTTTGTGCAACAAATCCCAAACCCTAATAATAACTAATTCGTTTTGAAATCTTTTAAAATAAATTATAATATTTATTATTCATGGTAGGTTATGGTATAGCTTATTTTAATATATGAATGTTAATTGTTAATTTAAACGTTAAAGTTTACTATTTAAGATTTTTGTTGCAAATTGTATGGACCATTCAAAATTAAAATAATTTTTAAATATTCTTAATATTTCAGTAGGTATGCTACGCCACTGTGCTATTTTAAAACACAGTTTGTATTCTGATGATTGACATGAATTTATGAAATTTAGTCTCATATAAATATTCATATACAAAATAAATCTATACGCAATTCAATATGATCAAAAGAAAATAACAAAAATATAGAATATTAACATAATTATTTCATCTTTATAAACATTTAAAACATTTCAGGGTTATACAATTTTTATATATTTTATTTCTACGCTGGTCTGTTAATAAATTCCTTTTAATAATTAATAAAAAAGGATAATGTTTTAAAAAAAAAATTTAATTCTGTTTATATTTGTTTTTTTATAAATTAAGTTATTACTTGTAACATAATTTTATTGTAAACAAATAATTATAATTTATGAATTTATTATATTAATTATTATAGAATAATTTAGGTACCTAATATTTTATCCTATATTACTACCTATGTAATGTAATTTGTATCTAAACCACAATTATTTGATTATGTTCCTATACGTATTTAATTTAACAAATGTTTTATATTTTATTACATGCATTATTCTATTAATATTAAGCCTATAGGCTATCTATGTTTTGATAAATAAATGTTATTTGCAAGTAGTTATAATAGTTACATATTAGAATAGTAGATGGGTTTTGCTTAAATTTTATTTTTTAATAGGTTTTCGTAGTGAAGAAGTATGAATGTTATAAGCTGGATATATCATTTAAATTTAAAATCTATTTAAACTATAAAGGTAGAACTTATGGATACCTATGAAAATAGTTAATATAATATTATATAGGTGTTAAGTGCTATTAACATTAAAACATTTATTAATAACTCATTTTACTATTATTCATAAATCAATTGAATTATTACATATTACATTGGATATATAAATAGAAAAACATTAAAACTCGAACAATAAAATCATGATATTGTGTATTTATTGAGTTTCTATAAAATTGACCTTTAATCATTTTAAATAAATAACTATCATTTTAAACTACCCAACTGTATATTATATCATAATACTAATAACAAATAATTATTTTTTAATATTCTTCTCAATTTAACACTTATCTATTTAACTATTTAATATTTTTTTAGTTTAAATTCTACGTTCTCTTGACTCAGTTAACTCTTAATCATGTGGCATCGTTGATATCACTGTTAATAATCAAATAATCTAGGTACCTTAATACTTTTGCAGTTTTAAATAACTATAATAGGTGTATAAATATACATATATATTATATTGTCCGTAGAATGACGAATATTTACGGTTATTAAGTAACTAAGTAGTTCACATAATTGACCTCTATGGAGCTTATACTTATAAATCGACATCATATAAAATTCAGACATGTAATTTATAGCTTTTTTTAAAAAATAAAACCCATTAAATTATAAGTAACTATATATTTTCATCATTTGGCTTGGCATTTATAAGATATATATTTTAATAGTTCAATGCTCGGAGAACTATCAATAAATATAATTCGACTATTTGAAGTAAGTCCATTGGAAGTATATCAATAATCGATACATTTATGTATAACATAAACTCCATACCTTCAATTTTGACAACTAGAAAAATTTAAATGTAATAAGTAATTTACACTAATACTTTAGTTTATGTAACTTTAAAACCTATGTTAGGTATATTCTTCAAAAGTTTAAATACATTTATGATTTCTTAATTTTCAATCAACTTCAATTCTTCATATTTTTACTCATTAATAAAATATTAGTTGATTAACTATTTTATTAATAATTTATTAACTTGAACTTACTGTTAATATTATGATTTCTAAACACAAAATATATATTATTGGAAGCAACTGTAAAATATGAAACGACGCTAATTTCAACATTTTGTGTATGCTGTTATGTTTTAAAAGCTATTAGTTTGACTATGAAAGAATAAACAGAATGATATATAAAAAAATGTTTATCATTATTATATTTAGATAATAAAAACTTTACTCGATGAGAATATGCATGTATCATTGTACAATATAAAATATGTCATATTACATTCATATGTGTTTAAAATGAAGCAGATGTCCACTAACTTCGCTATACCATATTGTCATATTGATTATATAATCATTGGTTATACTCATTACTCACTAAAGTCTACATAAAAATGTAATTCTATACAGAGAGGCGCATATACTAGTTGTATAATCTTATTCAGCATATATATTTAAAAAATAATTTATATAATTATCTAGCATACTGTAAAAAACTATAGATATTTTTAAAAAAAATTACTACAGAACAATTTTTGAAGAACATTGTTAAATAATTTCAGTTTTTTAGTTCAGACCAAGAACTAAAAATATTATCAAATATAAACCAAGAAAAAACTTGATCGAAAAAATATTGAAATTCCTTTAAATACATTAGAAATGATCTTAATACTTTGAAAATTTTACTATTTGATAAATGATAATAGTAAAAGTTTCAAAGTCTACGATTTCTATTATTTTTATTAAAACAAAAATATATTTAGGAAAATCAGTTTTTTTTCGTTTATATAACATCTAATGTAGTCAACATTTGAACTTTAATATTATGACTATATATTTTCGATATTTTTAATTGGTATCAGAACAACCTAAGAAAGACTGCATTATATTTTCAAGATTTGGTATACAAAAAACAATTTTATACCAATCAATCTAAAAACAAATACGAAAAGTCAATAATATCAAACATTAAAACATCTATAAATAACACAAAAAAGATAAAATATATTGAAAATGATTTTTTATCTAGAAAAAGCTAACATAAATATTTGGCAAAAATTGTAAATCAAGTTTATTCATTTTGTGATTATTTCAAAAAAAACAAAATCTATTTTGTCAAATACTGGCTTGTCTGGCTTGGCATAAATATTTCCGTTTTTCGATCATTTATTTTTGGTTTTTGGTTATTTTCGATTAAGTTAAAAAGTTCTGAAAATGTTTTTAACTCTCCAAAGTACCAAATAGATCAAATTTGGTATCTAACCCTTTAATGTGAATAATGTTACAAATGCGATAACTAGCATGAAAAAAATCATACATAATTTCTTAAAATATTTTCATCACACCATTTAAAATTTAAAGTAAGATATTAAAAACGTTATTGAATTTAACATAATATGTGGTTATAACTTATAGGTATGTCTACCTAACTTATAGGATATTTAGTCAGCCCACTAGGTATATCAAATATTAATACACTACTCCCAGAGATTTGCCGCCTGTAACTTTTAACTGATGACCGTTTTATTGGGTTCCTGTAAATATTTTTGGATTTCTTAATAGCTTTATATACCTACCAGTATACCACTATAAAATTTATAGAATTATCAATATGAATGTTAATATGTTATGATAACAGAAATATCAAGAGCGAGTGAGTGACTGATTGATATACATTAGCGTATAGTTAATACTCAATTATTTGTATTTAATAAACTAACCTATATATTATTATATTATCTATTAAATTAGTCTTATATTTATAATCAAATAGTTCAATATTTATTATTAGTTATTGTTATTACTTATTACTTATTATATTATAGCAATATAATGACTGATAGAAATCAAATTTAAATTGTCAATAAATTAATATAATTGAAGATAATAAGTATATAATCGATATATTTTGATTATAATAATGAAAACGTCTCGAAAAATGCCGCGTGACTTAGTATATTTAGATTCAATAAAATATTGATATAAAATAATATTACATAGATTGCAGAATAAAATCTTGTAGGTTGTAGGTATATACACGTGATTAAACTGTTGTCCCAAAACTAATCGTACTATTGACAATTTATTACGCAATATATTGTATATTTGTATAGTTTTTGATGGTTACAAACTGTCAAACTAGTTACAAATATTAAATGACTTAGTTCTAAATGTGTAACGATTAGGATTATATGCTATATATATTTCAATATTTGCATAGAGATGGATACATCGTACATACCAATATGGCAATATACCATATTAGCTAATCATATCAATATCAGTTTTCAGTTTTTTTATTACCTTTTCTATAAACGCTTTTTCAAACATGAGTATTTAAAAAAATTAACTCGTTACCTTTAAGAATTATAAATTGGGTCTAAATGGTATTTTATGTTTTTATTAGTTCATTTAAAAATAAATATATCTAATTAACCTATCAACCGTTGAAATATCTACGCGTTTATAAGCGTTTTATAATATATGAAGATTGTACAAAATACAAAATACAAAATACAAAATATAAGAATATATTTAATATATTTTAACGTATGTTTACACACAAATAAACAATAAGTAAATCAACTAAATTTTTATTAATTTTTAGTTTTTTTTAAAGGTTTTTTTTTTTTTTTAAAAAATAACGTCTATTTGAAAATTTACAATCTATTCTATATGCATAATGAGTAGAAGAGGTTTCTATAAAGGGAAAGGAGCCAAAAGTTTTGAGCAACTCCTTAAGATTACTCACTTTTCCTGACATCACAACTCTTCAAGAGTTTTTGCCGTCACCAACATTTCGTTCTATTCTTCTCGATTTTGTATTTTTTCTTCCCAAGTTGGTATCCCTAATTTCCTAACCTTAACGTCACGTAACCGCAAAAACAACTCGCTGAGTTCGCAACTTAATCAGTACTTACTTCAATGGCTTGTATTTTTTTTATATAGGAAAGGTTAATAACTACAGAAATGTACAGCATTATATAAAGACTAATTACATTATTGCAAAAATTATGTTTATTCGCTATTTGAAACTAGCTGAGAGGTTTAATATTATTTTCTAAAACATAGTACACTACCTATATTTTATTAAATTGTATACAATGCACAATTTAACATCTATAACACAAAATCCAACTTCCTATTTATTATAAAAATAATAACAACAGTTAACAACCGTGTACAACGCCACCATAGAGGACATTTGGTTGAATTTTTAGGAGGGGGCTATTATAATCCAATGTAAAGTAACCCGCAGGGGCTTCTCTCTCATATTCCCTTTCTATACACAGCATAACACATTGCTTTTTATTTTGAAGTGGCTAAACCCTCCCTAAGTCCTCCCCCAAATTGTCTACATATGAACGCCACACGATACTACTAGGTATAGTTGTAAAATCGCCTTTACCTCTACCTTTATTACTCATTTTTATATGACAATATGATAGTTATTTATTAATTTTTATATATTATATAGTACAGCACATTATGTATACATATAAAATATTTTTTGTTTATTTTTTCAGAGTAAACATTGGGCAGCATTTGAGCATTAATTATTATTGTTATTTTATGTACTCACTACTCGTCGTACATTTTCAAAACATTTGAACTGCTACATACACTAACTATCCCAACTATAACAGACAAGTGATTTTTCTGTTTTTTAAAAATGCGTATTATAGATATCATCCTTTATATTGTTGGAAATCTATTATTTACTATTTAGTCAAGTGTCCTGTCTGCCCCGAGTATTTAATTTTTATGTATCATATAATATACTATAAATCTGTCATAATATTATCATTATTTTGTTTTCTATCATAATTATAATTATTGTAGACATAATTATTTTTCTAGTTGTAAAAGTACAAAATTTAACACGGTTGTTATGAATATTAATAGGTATTTAAACTTTAAACCCGCAACGAAGTCCCCACCCATTATACAACACTGAATACTGATACCGATGACTAATTTTGATTAACAGATCATTAGTGTATATAAACTGCACGCTTTGAGCTTTCGGCGATAATATCCTGATATTATTTATTGATACGTGCATAAATTTGTCCATCGGTGAACTTCATCATAAAATACGTATCTGCTGCGCGTTAGCTACATAACTATTTTATAGAAAGTAATGATGTTATACGCGCATTATATGCAAATACGATAACGTCATAATATTATTCTAAATGACCGTCGTATAGATGCGACTAATAATATTGTTTATTATTCTTACTTTCTTACTTAGGTGGCACTGTAAACCTGTGAATAATATATAGGTAACTGATGTGTGTCTTACCTCGGCGCATTTAACCACACAAAACCGGTAACGTATTTCGTGAGACCCGAAAGTCCGGGATGCAGCTGCAGATGAGACTCACGGGCATATAAAACTTTTTTTTACAATAGACACTTCGTTGTACCGAACACAGTGCTCGAGTTTGGGCTGATGGGTGCGATAAGAAAACGGCCGGTGACTATAATTAATAGTCTATACAATTCAAGGTATTTTATTATAAATTATATTAGTAACCGATGAAAAATGTCGTGAACTGCATAATATTATACCACGTTCGTAACCGTGATCGCGTCTTTGGCCGGATTTCAACCACAGTTGTCAGCGTCACGCCGCGACAAACTTGACTGTGTTCAGCATGTCCATATTTTACTTGTGAGTCGCGAATAAATAAACTGCATCACCGGAGTGTTTTATTTTGGTCTGTCTTAGGAAAACAGTTGTTTCTCCAATGATTTTTCCACAACCATTGCGACTGTCATTTCACTCATGTCGTCCGAATTCCGATTTCCGATAAATTTGTTTTTCTATCGCACTGTCCTCGAATGCGTACACAGTTATTAATGTTATTATAAGTGGTGTTTATACTTTATTTTATATATAACAAAACGAAACGAGTCTTGCTCCGAGTTGTTTACTTCCGATTCATCAAAACGTGTCTCCCGGTGTCGGTGTCTGAGAATTATACAGAATTATACACCGGATGTTAAGGTATTCTTAAAATTTCCTAGAAACATAGGACATTTTTATACACAATCGTTATTTGGTTAATTCGTTAAATTCACTTATTACAATAATTAATAATATAATATTTGTGTGTTTGTATATATAAATATATATATATATATAAGATAAATATACATAACATTGGTAAATATAATTAAAATAAAATAATTAATTTTAATAGGTTATAAAGTCTAGTTATGTGTCGTTCGATACTTCTTATTTCTTAGTATAATATACATAAATATGATGTACTTATAACTTATTATTGTACACTATGGTCGGTTTGTGTAGTTCGTCATAATATTAAAATAGTATAAATAACGTATATGCTAATTAGTAGATCTATAGTGAAATAGACTATTATATGTTGTAACAGCCCACATAAATACTACAATAATTGATATCAGTTAAAATATGAAAATATTCTTAATAAATGCAAGGGCGCATACGGCCCCGTTTTCAGGGCGATGGAGATTTTCGAATGATTATATATATATATAGGTTTAGATAAATTGTGAGTACCTAAATGTGGTAACGCGATTAGGGAAAATAACTAATAAATATACACGCAAACTATGAATCACAACGTTTTAAAATCAAAACATAATAATAGAGGTTCTGCAGATGTCAGACACCAGTTCCAATAACGTATTGATCTATTCGTTAAGTTTTTCATAGATTTTTATAAAAATTCGTCTACTGTAGTGTATATTATATCATGAGGTATCTCGCTTAACAATAATCATTGCCTGCGGCCTTTCGGTGAGTGGCGAGGAGGGAAAGGATGGTAAAGCGGGAACTCCTGCGTCGGCGGAGGAGGCTGCGACGGTGGCGGAGAGCGCTTATGCGAATGGACCAGTGACGGAAAAGTGGGCAGTCCCGGACGCCTGCACGCGGTCCGGCCGCCGCGGTAGGCGGCCGGGCGAGTTTCCGCGTCGAAGCGCCTGGGCCGCCGCGCGCCTCATCCTAGAACCGGTTCATTTTTCCGAGATCGATCGCGCGCCCGTCGCCCATTCGAACTCCGTCGCCGTCGTCGTCGTGCGCGCACCGCGCACCGCAAAACAAATAAACCGTCATTATCGTCGCTGCTCACTTGCGAGTTTGTCGTGCACGTCTCCCGAGACGCATAATGTTTGTGCATGTTTTCTTTTAGTTAAATTGTTGTCATTTAAAACGAAAAAAAATAACAAAATCGCCGCAATCAACGCGACTTGTTTACACAGCGTGTCGTCCGAAACACGACACGCGCGCGCACCGAACGCGAGACCCGGACGCACGCACGCACGAAGCGATAGTCTCGGTAATTCCGTTTCTGGTGGGGGACCAGCGACCGACCGACTCATCAACCGTAAATCGTAATAATAGTAATAATAATAATAATAATAATACATTGCATACTTTGTCGCGCCCGATCATCGTGCCGACCGACGCGTACCACCGGTTGCGGTCGTCGTCCAACAGCCGTGGCCAGCGCCTGCGCAGTACAACACTTACGGCACAAAAAAAATCACCATCCATCGCCACCGTTATCTTCACAATATACGTGTATATTTATAGTATACAGAGTATTTACTAAAAAATAGACAAGTATAATATTTTGTTTAATTGATTTTCGCGTGGATCCTATTTTTCGGCTTTCCTCCTCTGCGCCGCCCGCTCGTCCGTTCGTAGTAGGTACCTACGACCGCGGTGTACTTCGTGCTCTCCCGACTCTCTCGGCTCACCGACGACTGCACCGCAGCGGCATTCACGCACCGCACGTCCGTACTACGCACACACCACCACTGACCGTTCCGCGGGCGCAGCGTGACGTGTTTTTATCGAAAGTTTTCACCCATTAAACCGCCAACGTTTGATTATAATAGTAATAATATGTACGATAATAGTAAAAACGATAACTGAGTATTATTATTATTATTTATTTGTTTTTTTTTAATACGCGCTTTTCTGTCTTATCTCCTCCCGCGTCGTTTGACCGGCGTTATCTGCACCGCGGGACGATACCACGACGACATGCCGGCCAGCAACAATAATGCCACTTACTTGAGAGCTTTTGGTAAGTACACAGACATAGTTTTTATATTCACTATAATATACAGACATGTTGATATTATTGTTAAATTCTTGTCTTATGTGACGTTAGACGAATAACATTTTTTTTCTTGTAAAATTTACTGCCATTCCTATTTATAATTAGTTTTTTACCGAAACGCTCGGTTCTGGGACGGACAATAGAAATTGTACAACCGTTTTACTAAACATACATTAAATAATAAATTTAAAAAATATTAAAAATAATAATTAATATTTTTAAATACGTCACATACCTAGTGGCGATTGAATGTTGTGTATCGGAATTTTTTTGGCTTTAAGGACTGATTACTGTTTGCCTTTAATTTACCAATGGTTAATGTCATTAAAACATAATACCACCTATAGATAGATACTAGCATTTTTTTATTTCATCACTTTATTAATTCCCACGATTTTGTCATTTTACACGGATCAATGTTAAACTAATATTTAAAACTTCAAAATATAAGGATTTTCCAAATCGCACAAGAATAGTTTGTAGATAAATTTAAACAAAATATTGTTTGTTCTAAAAGCATTCACAATTTCACAGAAAATAATAAACGCAGTTTTTTACTTGATCAGATGATTATATTTGGATAAGAGAGAAAATGATAATTAATGTTGTATATTATTTAAACACGACAGCATGTTTATATTATTATTTATAACAAATATTTGTATTTGTTAAAAATCGTAAGATTATTATCGTCCAATAGTAGCAAAAATATAGCTTTAAAAGTTTAAAGAAAGTTATTAAATTTTACTAGTTATTTAATTGTTTTTAAATATATAAACAAATCTAATACAAATGTTAATGAAATGTAATTTAAAAAATATTTTTCAATGTTTGTTAACTGTTTTAATGTTGTGTATACACCCTGTCGCTATGGATTTATATTCTCATTATTACATAATATTATTCCATAATCTATTCGTTTCATATTGTGTTTTATAATCTGTCCCAATGAGAGGCCCCGTGGTATTTATACAATTAATGAATTAACCGAGTATATAATTTTATTTCAGCCTTCATATAATAAAATTTTTTTTTACGTCAGTAAGGATTTGTGAAGAATTCTAAATCTGATTAATGTAAATTATAATGTATTTAAAGTAACCAACCTATTTTAAGTACATATTACTTAATTTTTTGTAATTTAGTTGAATTTAATACCTACATTTATGGAAACATAAAACTTGGTTTGTATTTAGGGTAGTTTACGTTAGATAATTTTCGTTTCTTACACTGTAAATATTAAACTATGGTTTTAAATACTTAGTCGAGTTGACCGATTTCAAATTCAAGGTTGGCCATTAGAGGGAATGTCTGTCTTAATGACTTTTGTTAATTTCCTCAAGATTCCATCTTAACAAGTTCACTGACCACTGACCGGGTTCAAGCAAAACTTAAGTGACCGACCGTTTGGTGACGATGTTTTGGCCACAGACCTTAGCATTGGTGTGTTATCATCAACTTGATAGCGTGTAATCATAACGTTCCATATGCGTCGTCGTATCAGTCGGAGCCGCCCATAATATATTAATATAAAAAAGAACCTTATCCTCCGACACGCATGCACTCAACGATAAGATAAATAATAACGTGTGTTATTTGGTTCATATATTTTGTAGAACAAAAAGTCGTATTAGTACACTTTGCTCATTCGGTTTTGCCGCGTGTATTGTGGTTTTCGCGTAAATACATCAACAATTTTTTTCCTCTGTCTGTAATTTTCTATCAAGGGTTCGCCATGTGGTAAAGACAAAGGCAAGTTTTATCGAAGTTATTATTTATTTATTTTTTACGTATAAATATATTTGTGTGTATTAAATTCTTAATTTTTTTCTTGGATAATTCAATACTCACGTTGAGTGACGTTTTGTTTATCTGAACGATGAAGCAATTCAATGGATTTTTAACGAGCTTCGAGATAGCCGTGTCAAAGGTTCACGTAGGCCTTCATAGATAAGAGAGGTTTTTTCGTTTCATTTGAGTCTCATAAATGCTGAGCAGCCTCGTATATGCAGTAGTGTTTAGTCGCGAGTTAGCTTATCGCCGTCTCGGTGCAAAGTTCATGGAACGTTTCTAGTGAGAGAAGGAAAGAAAAAATATAATACATATTAATAAAAACAAAATTCGTTATTGACTATATGCTTGGAGGGCAAATTATTTTTTTTTTGTGATCAAATATTTTATTTTAGTTCAATTTTTAAATTAATATAGATTTAGTGAAAATATTATTTTAAGTAATTTAGTACTATGTACTTTAGATTATGTATTTTTATGAAGCATAAATCCCATGTTTGTTTATAAGTTACTGTAAAATTGACAAAGATAACATTTACATTTCATTCAATGAAAAGAAAATACGTAGTTTTATGTTTTAGAACGATGTTCGATGCAGGCATATTTGTCACAATTTCGATAGGTTCTTAATAATTGTTATAACTTAAGTGTAATGATATTCTTAGTGATGTGTCACTATATACCAGTAATTAATTTACTTATTTAGCTGTTCAAGAATTTTTTAAATCGTTTAATCCTACTCCAATTGGAGTTTTATAAGAATTTAAATATGTAAATAATAAAATATTAGGTTTATTAATGTGTGTCCTTTTCTCATTGAATTATATGATTATGCGGTATACCTATTTATAATATTTACACATGAAGTGATACATGAAAAAATAAAACGATGACGTCAGAAAATTGAACATGGGCCGTCATTATAGATAAGAGAGTTCAAATGTTCAGGCACGATTACAAATAAAAGTGGCATTTATAATAACAGAACTGCATATATGATGGTAAATCTAACCATTAAAGCTAATTGTTTGAACATTTTAAACTGATTGTATTATAACAAAAATATGTGAACATTAAACACAGCGTACAGCGTACAGTTTAAATATTCAAATTATATTTGTATTTAAAACTGTTTTAAAAGAAATGTCAAAAACAATTGATTATTAAAAACATATTATACATTAATATAAATAATATAATATTAACAAATGCAATAAAAACCGAATGTCTTAGTGACAAAGTTTCAAAAATAAGCCCAGTATTATTTTTTCTTCACTAATAAAACTCAATTAATTATAAAATGTAAGTTTAATATTATTATTGCTTATTAAAATTGTCTATGTATCATTTTGGCTTCTTTTTAAGTTTCTTTTCTTTTCTGTTTACATTTTTGATTTAAAATAATATAGCATGGACATTAAAACAAAATACTCTGTTTTTTATAAAATCGCAGAAAAAATAAGAAATGTAGCATTTGTGTTATAGGTATTATATTTATAGTTTATACTATAGCTAATAGCTAACTCTAACTATGACTATTTTTAATATGTTATACAGACATACAGTACATACAAATAATATGTAACTATGTAAGACAATCAGTGGCATATACAAGGGGGTATGTGGGGATCAGATCCTTCGATGGCTTTTTTTTATGACGTTTTAGAAAAAAAAAGTTTTTTAAAAAAAGCTTAACAATATTCTAAAATTGTTCATATAATCATATTCGAAAGAAAGGTATTTATTTCGTTATAAGACATATTTCACATATTAAATAGATATATAGTGATAATATACAAACTTGATTTATTCTGATATAATCTATATATATATATATATATATATATATATTAGGTATAGGCACTATATATATAATATTAATGTATTATACACAAGATACAGAAAATATATTTAATTTCCAATTTCTTAATCACTTGTTCAGGGTGTTAATATTGAATACTGATCATTTTCAGCGTTAAGAATATGGCTATGTGAAACAAACAATACATCATTTAAAAGTGGTTTTAGAGTAAAAAATTGGTGTATAATTAAAACAATATTTATCAGACAACCTCTTTAAAAATGTAAAAAAGGTTTTTGTACCATCTATAATGAGCGTATATTTAGAATACTATGAAATCTTAAAATACTGCTCTCTACAAATTTCATAATAAGTGTTTTTACTCCAAAACTAATTTTTAAGGCGTTTTCTTTTGTTTTCCATAATAATATTTACGTTGTTAGATTAAATTTATTATTGCAATCATGTGTTGGTTGTCCACATGATAATAGTAAAATGTGATAGTTACAATCGCGAAAGCTTACATCATAAACCGTGATATCTATAGTATATAACTGTTGGTATAATATAAACGTTCTGGCACTATACATTTGGAGGGCTTGAGTCTCACTTACATTTTTTTTTTCATACACTTATGACCTTTTTTTGAAACGCCTATTTTTTGGACATTTATTATGTTTTATCTACTTACACCATTTTCGTAACATAAAATATTTGTATATATATATTCAATGATATAATATAACTTTTATACGTGGCAGGTATAATGTTAATATTTATAATTTATAAAGAGTAAATTAGGTAAGATCACACGATTTAAATCACATTACAAATAAAAATACTATTACAATAAAAAAATATTTTTTCCAATCAATATTGATGTCTTTACCATCAAATATTTAAAATAATCAATATCTATATACAATGTGTAAAATTATACTGATTATACCGATAAAGCTACATAAACTAATTTGTTATAAATGTACTAGTCTTTTACAGGTGTAAAAATGATAAAATTACGAATATCCGATGTTATTTAAAGTAATAAAATTAATTTAAAAAAAGGTTATTTATTTATGTAGATATTACAATAATGTTAATCAATATACATTTATTTGTTTAATATAATCAGTAAAAAATTGAATAGTAGTAAGATATGTACTAATATAAATTGACTTATGAATTATTATTTATCATATTTTTTTTTCAATATTGAACTTCATATTGTTTTACTTTATTAGTTTTATTGACTTAAAATACAACTGTATTGTACAGTATTATTTTGTTTGTTTTATTTTTAATTCATGAATTGTTGATTGTAATTTTGATTTATTTTTTCACTGAGTTTTTCATTTATTTAAATTATTTTTTTTAATTTAATCGTTTATGATGTCTAAATAAGTTGTAACTTAACTTTTTGTTGAAAACTTAAAAATAAATATTAAAAAAGCTATTACTCATAGCCCGTCATAGGAGTGGTGTATATTGTGTTTATTAGTTCTGTTTCCCTTTTAACTTTTTAGTTCACTTTTTTTAAACTTATTATTTACCATAATCTAAAAATAAATATTAAATTTATTCTTGTGTTTCGAGTTTTAACTGTTGTAGATAGTATAAGTCTTACAATATCTGTAGTATTTATTTTATTTTCTAAATCTTTTAGTAACTCAATAAAACTGATAAAAGTATTATGTTTGCACTTATCCTGTTAGTTGTTTATATGTTCTACTGTTTTAAGAATTGCTATATAAAAGAAAGACATTTTTTATAAGGTTCAGTGGCGTAATTATTGTGGATGGGAATACGGATAAATCGCCTAGATCAAATTTTTTCTAATGAATATAAAATATAACTATTAATATAATTTATAACAGAATCTTTTCTTTTTCTTTTATTTTCCTGCATAACCGGCAGTTTCAAGGGAAATGTTTAGCATTAATGCTATTACAAAATCACATTTATTTATGCAATACATCATAATATAAAATTAAATCTCGATGAATTAATTGATATTTTAGCATAGAAGCCAAGACAAATGGAATTTATATTATAATTTTTAAAAATAAATATTAAATATCAAAAATAATTTAATTATTATTGTTTATTTATTAATTTATTAATTATTTATAAAAACCATTACCTAACGTATTTTATAATAATAGACGAATTGAAAAATTAGATGAGTAAAAAGGGAGTTGTAGAGAGCGGAGTTTTCACTTACCGTGATCATAAAAATTATATCCCTCCCCCCCCCCTAGAAAAATCCTAATTATGCCACTGTACGGTTAAAAGATTTTTGTGGATAATTACGATTCCTACTTTTCGTTTTAACTTAAAAACGTCTTTGCAGAATATTATATTGTTTGAAGTATATTTTCTCGAAGGTGGATTTTATATAACATGGATTTGCATTCAAAATAATATTTCAAACTTTGTTATCTCGAGAATGTGAAGTTTGGTGTTTGATGGGTATGGGGAAATTATATGGTGGTCTAATTGTATTAATATGAGTTAAACCTAATATTTTTGTCTAAAGCGTTAATTTGATAAATATACCTTTTAGTTTTGATATTATTTGTTTAATTAATTGTTTAAATACTTTAAATTATTAATAAATCTATTATATGTAATACAATTAAGAAGATACAATAATTTATTATTGAGACAAATATTTTAATAATATATAAAATTATTTACATTTATCTTATATCCTTTCTTTGGCAAGAGTTATAAAATTAAATTATGATTTATAACTATTTTCAATTTGCATATTTAATTATAGTCTTGTTAACATGTCGTACCTATAATATAATTTTATATTATATATGAATTACATACATTTTTATTATACACATCTTTTTAAAAATATTTTCATGTTTATTTAAATATAAATTATTACGCTACGTGTATGTTTTATTAACTCTCCAATCTGTATTGTAGGTACACGTTGGTATAGTGGGTTATCAGTTAAAAAAGATTCATTTTAGTACCTATAATTACGTAATTTTATTTTAAATTAACATTAACTAGTGTAGAGTAAAAGTAATAATTGACCTATGAGAAAAACATAGATCTTGCGGATTTTCTTGATACAATAATGTATATATTGTTAAAGCTCAGCATTAAGTTCAAATATAATTTTAGGAGTAGTGTATATATTTGCTATTATTATTAAATTAAAATTAGTTCACTTTAGATAAGAAGTCAATTAAAAATATATATATGAATATACGTGCGTTTTTAATGAATGCGGTTTGTCTGGGATCTATTGCTGGGTTTCATGATAGTCATTATTATAAGTACAAAATCTCGGCTTATCAGTTATTTTTAATTGGATTGAAAATTATAATTTTGTGCTGTGTACAAAGAAAATAAAATAAAAATCAGAACTATTTACTGTCGATCTAATTACATAAAATCTATTTGGGCGTCATCTTTAATGTGTTGCGTGATGAATGAGAGGGACGATCTTTGATCTTTTGTCTTAAACACATATGCACGGACTAGAAGTAGAAACATGAATAGAGTTCTAAACTATTAGACTTCGGATTATGTTAGCCATCATAAAGAATATAAATGGATATTTACAAGAAAATTATAATATTTTTTTAACCTCAAAAACTTATGGATTAATTATTAATTTGTTTCTGTAATGTATGTAAAAACACTCGATAGTATTCAATTTAAATAATATATAATAATCTAGCAATTTACCTAGATAGAAAAACCCAATATATAACCAACAAATTATACATATATTTATATAAATTATAATAATAATATGAATATACTATTAAAATGTAGTTATAACTTATAATTTATATAATAAAAAAAATAGTTATCATATAGGTAGGTAGGTATAGCAAAAGAAAATTTAAAACAATTTTTGTTTTTAATTATTTACATTTGTATAAAAGTATACTGCTATAATTAGTTTTATTTAGTATAAACTTAAAGCAAAAAAATATAAATGTAATTTAAATAGACTGTTTAACATTTTATATTTTAATTTTTAATAAGTTTTATTACATTTGTTCAATACCTAGTTATTTTATATCGTATATTAAGTGTCTTTTTTTTCATTAAATTGTAGCTTTATATTTAGTTTGTATTCAACACATATATATTGCTGTATTGTATAAATGCTCAGTATTTATTAATTCTTTAATTATGAATTTAGTTTATAAGTAAACAGAACTTAGTTGAAAAATATTTGCATTATAAATTAATTTAAAATATTAATAATAATAAGTACGCTGTATACTATCTTGTGCCAAAACTAGTTCATGATACATCGTACTGTCTAATACCCCTTTGTGTGCTGTATACTTTTATTAAACTATCATTTTATAAAATGTTAATAATCTACTAAAATACTCTTTCAATATAATCCATTTTTGGAATACAAACAGTTCTGAACTAAGACTTTTTCTTGTAATCAGAGCCTAACTTAGGAATTTTGGGGCCCGGGTCTAATTTTTTTTATGAAGCCCCAAAATTAATTATTATCTAAATTCTAAATTATCAACTTAAATTATTATAAATGCAGTCTTTTTGCTATATGAATTTTTTATATTCAATTTATTTTATAAGATTATAAATAAATTATACTACCGCATAAGTCTATAAGTAATTATTTAATGATGATTAATATAAATAAAACGATGAAATTAAAATTATAAATATAAGTAAAGAATTTTAGGTACAGTTTTAATTAAAACAAATGTTTACTGATATACATTATGTGCATTGTACACAAAGTCAAAGTGGTAATGCATTTTTCAGCACTATTCAATGTAAATAATAAAAAATTTACATGATTTAGAATTTAAGACAACGGTTTTTTTTTCTAGATTTTAGTTCACTAAACTTTTGAATTATATCTGAAAAATCAAGTGTGTTAGTTACTTCGTTTGCACTCTTAATAGTTTTAAAAAAATTCGTTAATTTAGGTAATTTGCTTACTGCGTCTTCAGCCTCCTTCTTTAATTTTTGTTTTGTATAACTACTGAGATAAATGCTTTTTTTCTCTGACATTTTCAAATTTTAATGGTTTTTGGCACGCACTAGTAACGATCAAAACTCACAAACTTGACTAAAAACTAATTTAATAATTTAACATTACTATGACAGTCGACAGAATACTAACAACTATAATGTACCAATTGTACTAATGATGCGAAACTGACCAACAAAACGTATGTAAAGATAAACTGTAGACTGAAAGGTAAACTACGTAAACAATAATATCATACAATTTCACAGTGCCACTTTAATAATAAAATATCGACAGGGGCCTGGGGCCCCAAATAATATCAGGGTCGGGGCTGCAGCCCCCCTAGCCTCCCTCTAAGTTGGACTCTGCTTGTAATACACAAGAAATAATTAACAGAACGTAAAAGATACTGTATTTATTAAGTTAATAAACTTAATAACTTGTTATGTTTATTAACTTCCAAATTTAGTGTGATAAAAATTGTGTGAATTACGATAAGTTTTTATACAAACCAACGATTTTTTCATTTTAAATTTTAAAGTAGTAATATATGTATACATCAGTATTAAATAGAATATTACAATTAGGTAAAGGTTATTAGTAATTATTACTTATCATATTCATACATTATTTGTTTTACATTATGTTTTTATACTGATAATAATGTATACAAATAAAAGTATCTACTACTTTTCCTTTTCGATTTAAACTGATAACCTAATCTTAATAGTTTCTATAAGCTTATAGTTTTATTATTATTCTTGATATGGAAAATTATAATTTGGTTAACAGATTTCATTTTAAATATAAACTTTAAATGGATGTGATATTATAGTATAAATAACGAAACTTTTTTATCAACAAAATAAAAATATTAATTGTGAGTTATGACATACAGAATACTAGGTGGATGATGCATATTTAATAATAATCTCAAAAAGTAGGTGCTTATTAAAGTTTTTTAAATAGTTACCTACATTTTTTTTTATATTTTTCCGAGTATAAGTATAATTTAGGAAATTAAAAATAGAATTTCGAACGATTAATTAACCATTTATAACTCATAAAGTCATTTAAAGTTTTATTTAATTAAGTTTTAATGTTTAAAGTTTATATAGAGTGGAGTAGTAGATCAATATGTTCTACTCCACTCAACAGTCATCCAAACTTTAAATTCTTATAAGTTATAATAACTAGTTCGATTCTTATACATTGAAATTCTTTGAAAAATATTTTACTTTGGAACATGAAATTAAAACTATATGTCATCTTTATAAAAAGTATAAAGTTAATAATAATGACGATAAAAAATGTTTAAAAATATAAATTTTGTTTTATAATAACTTATAAGCTAAGACTTCTACAACTTATACACAAAATTATATTTTTTAAAACCTTAATACTTTTTAAAATATTGAATTCATTTTTAAAACAATCATCCTTCATATTATATAAGTAGATACTTATTAGAAACTTAAATTAAAATAAAATAATACTTTTATAACCTGCGGTGGCATACATACCTATTTTTTGAGAAGGGAGGTGAAGAGTTTATTACATTATATTTATTTCATACGTATAAATAAATACGTAAATACGTAATAAAGTAAAATTATAAAATGAAATCAAGCTTTCTGTTCTTATTTGCTAAATCATCAATTTGGAAGGGATGGAAACCTCCAGCACGGAGGTGGCGTAAATACGCCACTGATAACCTGTGTAATACAATTAATTAATTAGTTATATATAGTGATATGTAGGCTATTCTAAACAAATTGGAAAATATAATTTAATTGGTATTTTATAAGTTAAATTTTCACACTAGTATCTTTTTAAAAGTTTTATGAGGTTATTTTAAATATTTTCTTATTATGTATATCTTTTGGAAAACTTGACTAACAAAATTATTTGTGGCCGATATTAACAGGTCCCAATACGAATTATATTAATTTTTTTTTTAATAATATTATTAGAATTAGAAGTTTTTACTGTGTCGTCATATATAACTTTTTTTTCTGTAGTTAATAATACTAAAATAGGATTTTGGATAGTTATTACAGTAGTTCATTGTTGTTGTTGCTTTAAATTAATTCTAAATAAAAATATTTAATATTTGTTTTCAATTTTCTTATAATTAATTTCCATCAAATATTCAAAGAGTTAGAAGTTTTATAGTTCCGGGGGTATATTTTATTATAGCCGTAATATGTGCTAAGAGACATACGTGGAGATACCTTAAATAATTATGTATAATAGGTATAAACATTTTGTTATTTGTATAAAGTTCAAAAGTTGTATAATTTTATCAATACATTAAAATATTTAGTATATTATTTAAATCATTACTTATTATAGATATTTTTTTGAAAAACTTAAAATGTTAAAACTGATTTATAAGACAATAAACATTTTAAATATTTGTAATGTTATTAAGTTATCACAACTTTAAGATCTATAATATTAATTATTATACTTACAACTTACCTATAATAATTCATTACTGTTATATCATAGGTGATCTAAACAATAAATTGTTTTTTTTTGTTGTATCTTACCGGTTTATTGTGTTATTTTAATTTTATTTGATTGATATGATATAAAACTATTTTATGAAATATTAAGATCTGAATTTAATATTGTAATTAGTTCTTACGCAATCAAGTTGTTTTTGCTAGTGTTTTTAAAAACAATATTTTTTTTTACTTCAAATAATCCTTATATTTTATTCGAGTTGTATTTATTAACATTATGTTAAAAATTTGCAATAATAATTTATCTAATTAATAATTATTTTTACACATAAATTATTTATAACTTATCAAGAGTATATATTTTAATATTTTTTGGTTTGTAGGCTTGACTACCCACTATTTTTTTTTTGCTTTTTAGCTACTCAACCTTATGACCCTTTATCTTCTTGATTATTATTTTATATATTTTATGTCTATATAATATAATATGGCATTAAACATTAACCGTGCTCATAATTTAAAAATACAAAATAAGAAATAAATTATTAATTAATTGTATCGGTTTTGTTTCGATGTATAACACATTTTTTTATATTAATTTTTATTTTATGTAATATAAAATATTTTATTTAACTTATAATTTTGGATTAGATATGTGTATGATGTTACTAACATTATGCATATTTTGTTGAGAGTTAACAATAAATTATACATCAGGTAGGTATACCTTATAACTACGAGTATGATATTTATGTTATCTGAAAAATAATATAAGCGTATAATTGCCAAAACCACAAAAATTTACTGTCTGTAATGTAATATTTCTTTTTGCGACTTCATCGGTGATCAAGGCTTGATCATCGAGCTTAGATCTAGTTAATATATCTTTCGATATTAGTATTTTTCAAATTCGAAATTTATTTATTTTAGTAAATAGTTCTGGTAAAATAAAATTAGTTATTTAGTTGTGGTGAAAAAAAATTATTTCTCTGAAGTCAGAAAAAACATTATTACAACTTCAACTATATGATCAGCTATTCTGAAGTTTTATTGCTATAATAACTATGACCCTTGTATAGTTAAACAGTACCTACCTATTACTAATAACTGCGTACGTCAAATTTGCTGAAATGAGAAAGAAACTCTTTTGCTGAGCGTGTTTGTTTTGCGACTCGGTAATAATAATATTACGTATTTCTTTTTCTTTAGTCTTTTTCCCATAATAATGTTTTATTTTTAATGGTTTGGTTCAATGTGCACCTGCGCGGTATGGGTAATACATCTCCGTCTTATGGGTAACGGAACGTCGGCGGTACGTGACGTTTCGTGCACTTGCTCAGATCCCATTCAGAGCCAGTCATCACACATAGGTACTTACTTACGGTTCAAGGGACTTCCATAACTATGTTTTGACCGATTTATTGATATATATTAAATGTGTTATTATTTTATTAATATTGATATGTTTGTTGAACATAAATTAATTGTAACCAATAAATACTGAAAGTCTGAGAATTTATGTATTTTGTGAAATCCTAGTTTTACGAAGTTAAGTTTTTAAATTTCACAAATAATTCACTTTTATATAATTATAAAAAGTAAAATAAAATTATTACAAATATTAGGAAAAAAACTACTGCTAAGTACTATTTACTAATAGTTTCGTATTTTGTATTTGCTAACGTTTTAATAATAATGAAATAAATATATATTTTAAATTAAACGTGATAATGTACAATGCAGTTATTATTTTATTAGAACTTGAATGTTTTATTGGATAATTTATACTATAATTGTTTAATAAACACTTTAGGTATTTATACTATTCAATGTTATTAACTATTGTTATAATACATTAAATCTTGCCATGATTCATGATAATGAACGTTAATTTGGTTAGTTAAAAATAATTCATATCGAATATTCTATACAGATGAACGTTACGTATTATACTGTTATTATAGACAGTTAATAAGTGATTATCAAAAAAGTAACACTGAGAAATAACGCCTGAAATTAATAATTATACTACAACACATGCAGTCATGTTAATATGTACGATCATAAGTTATTATGATTAGATACTAATATTATTGAATATAATAGTTTCACATTTTAATAAATGTCATGAATCAACAAAACCAAGGGACTAATTTTCTGTAATAGTTACTATTTGATGAAAACATTGAACAAAAAATTGTTTGTTGCTTATAGTTAAAAATGTTTTTATTTATAATAAGTTTATACTTAACTTACTAAAATGTTAATTAAAACATTTGAAACATAATATTATAATACATACTCTAATAATTATAGCTATATTGTATAGTGTATACTAATAATTAAAGTAAACACTATATGTTGTAAATATGTGATATGTGTATAACAGACACACAGACACACACACACACATATTTATATATATATTTGTATTAGATTGTTAAAAATTATAGCTGTTTCAAAAATTGTACGCAAGTTATAATAATTTAATTTTTCTCAACAAAATTACTCATATTTTTTCATAATTCTGTAAAATTTAAAAATTTAAATAAATACATTGTTATATAAAACCAATTGATTATTTTTTTTTTCGATAAATGTTTATTTATAATTATTATAATTTTTTAAATTATGAAATATATTTTAATAAAATAATTACTTTTTGAGCTTAAATATATTTATTGTTCGATAAAATTCAACCTATTAAAATATTCAGAATCTTAAGTAGGCAGGGTACTTTCAAACTATATAGGTAATTGTTTTTTTTTATTATTCAAATTACATTAAATACAATTATTATTTTTTCACAAACTTTCTGTTAGTCAACAATAATAATAATAATTATGTTGTTCATCATTTTTCGCTTACGTGCGCCAAGGTATCCAGCCTGGCGTTACCGCTTGCAAAGTAACCAAGGTCAACTGTCGCATTCCTAAACGTGTGTACCTACTTGTGCAACTAGAAACGGTAGCCCAACAATTTTTTTACCGTCTACAACCGATAGGTGAAAGAGGAGAAGTAGGGAGAAAATTATTTTATAGTACAGTAATATACTAATATTATATAGCGAATTTACATTAAAATAAAATATTAATTTGATTTATAGAGATAATTATATTTTAGTTAAATGATGTTTTAAATACTACGTGGGTATATGATAAACGATAAATTTTTGACTGAAACTTCAACAGGTTTTCTTAATGATAAGATGTATACAAAAACAATAGTTTCCAGTGAAGGTCGTACGTGTAAATTTACAAAAAAAATAAAAAATTATTGTCAAATTAGCACTCTTGGTATACGGTTTTAATTTTACTATGACAAGTAAAAAATACGATCAACTAAAAATTCTTGCTTAATATTGGAATGTATACTAAATTAGAAATATTAGTAATTTTTATTTTTATTTAAACACGATCTAATTTATTAAAAAAAATGTAATTTAAAAAATCTTTTGTTACTTTTTATTTTATTACAATCTAACCAGAACGGCAACTGATCTTTCTTTATATCATAGATATATGAAATAATATACTGATAATTCAAGTACAACAATGATAGTTATAAATCATTTTTAGTATTCTATAATTCTGTGGGTATACATTAAACCAGTTATTAGTTGGTACAATTTATTTTTAGTCCTATTTTTCAATACAACTATTAAATTATTTGGATGATTTTAAATATTATTAATTATTTAAGTTCTTTTAAATGCCTTTTTTATTAAAAAATATTAATATATAAAGATAAGTAATAAAAATAGCTATATAGAGCTTTAAAATGTGAGATATTTGTCGTTATAAAAGTAAAAAAAATTAACCAAGGTCTGTGGTTAATAAAAATAATTATGTTTATACTTCTAAGAAATACTTGAAAGGTTGGATGGGTTATCTATAAAGTAGTATATAACATATATAAAAATGTATAATATATAATACCTATTATTCATTAATAGTTAACAAAAGATTAAGTAACAATATCCTAGTAACTATGTAAACACAATTTCATAATAATTTAATATGGGGAATGAGATTTAAATATTTATACCTATAGACATTTTTAAGAGGTTATATTTTAAATTAGGTAATTATTAGATGTAATTTAAAAATATCCAATTTTTGATTCTAAGCAGAGAGATGGATATGTATTGGTTTTACAACATGTATTTTTTCTTTATTTTTATGTTTGCTCCAATCATCAACTTCAAGAGAGGTTATTAGTAAAAAATTTAATTTCTAGTTTATGGTTTTGTGAGATAAAAGTAGAAATTTCCCAGTACTTTTAAAATAATTATGAGGAGAGGACACGAACTTAATAGTATTTTAATACTATTACTAACATAATTAATTGTTTTGTTACCAAAAAATTAAACTACCTCCGCTTAGAATAGGTTTTCTTTTATACGATGACTTATAAACAAATTTAAATTGAATACATCTATGCAGTGATCTATTCAATGACGAGGTATTCTCGACACCTTATTTATAATATAACAGACCGGTTATATACTTCACAGTTTTTTTTCATTGGTTATGAACAATTTTGGTTATTATTTCGATCCAAAGTTGATACTTAGTATAATAAACTGTCTTCATATTATAATAATTCTGACATTATATAAAATGCAAAGTTAACACCCGTAATGATCATAACATTATATAATATCCAAACATAGTTGAATACACGTGTTTGTATTCATTTTATTTTATTTTACTCGATTTGTAAATAAATATTTTTGCTAATTCCATTTACATAAAATAAATAACAAAAATATATTGTACATAATTATATAGTTTTAAATTGAATAATAATTTATTTAATATTTAATATTTCGTCAACACATAAATTACCAATTTTATGTTGTAAGAATATTTATTTTCGATTAAGTTTAAATATCTGAATCTGAATCGTGAATAATGCTTATTGAGCAAAAATGTGTTTTTGTTTTATCACATTGTAAATTGTTATATACAATATTATGTACCTAATTAAAAATTGAAAATAGTAACACAATTATTAAATACGCAGTTACCTATACAAATACTATATTTAAAACAGCTGTTATCAAAGTTAAAATAAAAATGTCTTTCTAATTGTATTTTAATTTAATGTATTTAGAAATAATAAGTTTACTGCTATATTATACTAAGACATTACATTTATAATAATACAGGCTTTATACCAATGCACCTATAATGATTTAATCCATTAACGCATAGTATTCTATTGTTATCAAAGTTGTAACGGTGGTGTATTTAAATATTAGAAAGTCAAGTTTGTTTTTTTAATTTTTATTCTTCATTCTTGTTTAAAAGAAAAACATTGGATTTATTTCTATATATTGTATTTAAGTCCAAAGGAATAGTAAAACAAAACAGTGTGTGTACGTCGTTTAGCAGTATTTTCCAAGGACTCCACGTGCATAAACGACTATGGTGGGCGTTAACATTATACAAAACATACAAACGGACACATGTTGCATTTTTTTTTCACTTGTTTTTAGTTTTTTTCCTTTCTCTCTCCTTCTCTCTGTTCATATCTCAACAATCTGCTATAGGATGACAAACGATCATAGCGTGTGCCACGAAATCTGGTTGTCGGGATGGTCTCCAGGGAATGGCACATGCTCGAAAGACAGACCTGGACGTCATCGAAAATTACAATTAGACATAGTTAGCATGTTTAGGATCTGGTTTCGCTTAAAATTATTACCCCGATGATGTTGAAGAGGTCTAATTATCGCAAGTGTAATTTGCGTTTCCCGTGACGGCTTGATAACTCTGGATAACGTTATTTGATGATATTATGAAATGTTTTTATAGCTTATAGGATACATTGATTTTTAATAATAACGTAAAAGAATATTGCTCTAATTACGTCGCATATAATTAAAAATTTATTAAAATTATTTAGGCTCTTGTCGAGAAAATAAAAAGTTAAAATAAATACTTTCTAAATGATAATTTATCTGACATATAGATTTGATGATATAACGTTTTTAAGATGTTATTTTTAAATGACTTGAATTTTCGTTTAATTATTTAAATTATTTTCTGAAGTTCAGATTTATTATCTAGATATATGTATATACATATTTGTTATGCATTTTGCCTCATTAAGAACAATTTATAAACTTAAACGTCTTAAACTATTTGATTTACACACTTAAAATTAGTTCAAAATATATATATTATATTATTGTTTGGTTTTAATAACCTGTAAGTTATTTAGTCCGAGGCCTACTGTTTGACTATTTGGGTCAATGTATTACATAAGAAGCAATCCGTACAGTTTCAATAGTTTAATGTACAATTTACGAATTATTATTACAATGAAAAAAAATAATATAAAAATTGTTTAAGATCATGGTGCATTAATTTTTATTTCTATGAATAAAAAATGTATTTTTATCTTTTTTTAATTTTTATATTCAATATAATGAGAATAAGATTCAATTTTTAATAAAACCGTGTATCAATGGCATAAATAATTATTAACTAGATTTATTAAGATTATTTTGTCAACATTAAAAATAAGTAATTTTTATTTTCATTTTTGGTCTAATGTATTAGTTGTTAAAGGCGTTAGAGACTTAAAGCTGTACAGGACATCTTTATTACTCTAATGTCTACATACTTTAATTTTTCTACTTCATCTTTCTATATACAATTAACAATTTAGTCTTTTTTATACTTGTTTAAGATTTGCAATTGTTGTTAACTATTTTTGTTCGTAGAATTATATCATTTAAACATAATTTTTACTTAAATTTAGTATATTAATATATTTTAACTTATCAGTGGCGCAACATGAAAAAAATTCGACTGGTTTTTTATTATTATATTTATTATAGTAATTAATTATTACTTACATATATCATATATAAGTTGAATTCTCAATTATTATTATTATTATTATTATTTTAGTTCATTTTACCGTTATGTATAAGTACTTGAGTTATTTAGAAAAAAAATATTGGCGATTTATAGTTACGCTATATACGTGCTCGGAGTTATTTATGATTTATTATTTATACAATTAGGAGCAAATTCGATCACGATAAAACATGACTTTCTCCATCAAATATTTAGTTTGACATTCACAAATTTGTCTCTTATTACAATATTCACGTATAATCGACGAATTAATTGTTACAGGCTGTTCATAAAAGTAACGGGATCAATAAAACCATTATTAATTTTCAAGTACTACAACATTATTTTGTGAAATTGTATTATTCTAATAGACTATATGATTTTGTTTAATGTTTTCGAAAAGCCGAAACGATAAAACATGACCGGGACCTTATATTCTAATCCACTCCGTGCTGATCAGCTACTAATATGTCGCTTATAATTTGTCATTCTTAAAAATGACCGACAATTATATTGGGATTACATTAGATGTACTTTAAAATTGATAAAAGATATTACCCCACGACCGTTCAATCGTTATGTGTAAAGTATTGTTGTTGGCACGAATTTACTACACAATAGACGTAGGCAGTGTGCGGTGTCGATGTAAACATGTGTGCGACACTGCGACCTACTAACTAATATAATATTTTCCATTATATTTTCCATTTTATTTCCTCATATTATTATCTACTGTAATCGGATTTTAATACGTAATTCTACATATTTTATACATAATTTGAATTGTGGGTATTATATTATTATATTATATTAATATTATATACCTAGTGCTTATAGGCTAAAACCGATTTACTTATTATCTCTGTGATAGTGTGATGTTAGAGCGTGCTGTATCCTTTTTTTGTTGTATGCACCGCAACCGAGAGTAGTCAATCGATTATCGATGATTTTGGCATCGATTAATATTACAAACGGGTAAATTATAATAAATATTATAAATTGTTATTGTATTAAAATAATATTAATAATTAAATTTTAAATACTATATATTACTATAATAATAATACTATATGTCCTTAATAATATGCGCTTTTTTAATTATGTTTATTGTTTATATCAGCATGTCGTTCCCATCGAGTTTATTTTATTTATCAACTAAAGGGGAAACAAGTGTCGACTTCGTTATCTTTTTCTTTGTGGCCACTGGACCGGACACTTCCTGCGAGAAATTCGCGATAAAAAGCCACTGTTGGATTCCTTTACCGGTCAGCAGCCTATAATATAAACGAAGGATGTTAATAGACAAGCGGGGTAGGACAGGAACCTCAGTATACGGGTTTAAGTGATTTTCGTATTTTTTGTTGTTGTATATGTGTCGAAAAGTGAAAATCGGTTAAGTGTGTCCGTGCGTACCGGCGTGAGAGAGTATGGGCCTAAACAAACCGGCTATTGATTCACACCTGAGGTCCTGTTTCCATTATACTACAAGGTATACTGTAAATAAAAACCATGGGAACCCTTTGTTTGCGTAGGGTTAATTTTGGCTTAGTTTTTTTCTTCACTTTTATAACGCTGGTAAACAAATTGTCCCCAAAGACATTATTGTAACTTAGATATATCATATATATATATTCTAAAATAATGTCAAATGAAATATTGTAGTAAATATCTAATACCTATATTTTCTACTATAGAATATTATCCAGTATTCTTCAAAACGAATGGATTGCACAAATTAAATATTTTCTATAAACAAAACGAACATTATATTGTGCCCATAAATATCGATACGCCGAATTTTAGTTTAATGTTGTAATTTGACTCTAGTATTGATGGGGGTTGAATTTACCATCCTCACTGTTTAGACCTCCCTCAACGAATTGTAAATATACGCCCTTATCATATTATATTGACCTACAGTATTAGTGAGTTGATCTCTCTAACGCTTAGTCCTATATTAAAAAAGGTTATCATATTGGGTACAGTTTTATTCAAGATTATCATATTGGAGATGTTCGAATTCGACACCCAGATAAAAATTGTTTATAATTTTTTGTTCCTGATTGTTTATTATCGAACCTCAACCACCCATAAATGTGATATTGGTTGGTTATCTGATTTTTATTCTAAATTTTAAATAGCTTATAAAATATAAATTATCTGATATTTTTGTTAATAATTAACTTAATGGTAATCCGTTTCACATTTTATAATTTAAAATTATATAAGTCTAGCTGTGACTGATTATTGGTCGAGATTAATAAATAAATATAAAATCTTAATTAATCCATATTTGTGAATTTTTGTTTTAAATTTTTTAATATACACTGTTTAAACATAATAAGTATGCATATTATAGTGTAAATATCGCAGTAGTATGTTAGTACTTGTCAATGTTTGTACTTCATGTTTTACTAGGTATAGGTATATTTAAAGTTTTCTACGATATATAGGTACATGCATTTTTAAATTGTAATAATTTACACTTTCACAACTTACATTCAAATTAATCGAATTGAATAATAGTAAAAAAACATACAAACATAGACAATAATGTTTCTTGCTTTAAGTTTGATAATAAGTCGATTTGCTTTAATGTTAAAGTCAACATCCCAAAATCAGTTTTGCGGAATGTCAATTTTCTATGTTGGGTATAAGTCAGGGAGAGAACTAATATTTATGAGAGTTGTCAGTTTGTTATTACTATAGGTACATTTTGGATATATATAAAATTATTTTATTATTCAATATTATTAAATATTATTATTTAATAAAAATAAAAATAATAATAATAATTATAATAAATGTATGTAGTCGAAAACAATAACTATGTTCGATACATAGTAATAACATATATATATATATAATAATAATTATGTAGTATAAGTACCTTTATGTAGTTATTTAATGTTATTATAGTGCAATTACTGTAATGCTACAAACAAAGAAATATTTTTTTAAACAAATTTTCAACTATTTTAGTATTTAAATATTCATTATTTTTAAATATTTTTATTATACGATAACCATTATTATCCACAAAATAGTAAATTACAAATAAATTTATCGGGACTAAAATATATTGATCATGTATGCTTTTGTTTCACTGTTGTAGTAATATATTTCATTTATGTTCAACATAATTATTATTTTCTTAAGTTGTTATATTTATTATAATTTTTTATAATGCAAAATATATATTTTATTTTAAAATTCATATTTTACTGAATATGTTTACATAGAAAATTTCGCAGGTATTTATATAACATAAAATTAATTAAATTAGTATACAATTTAAAATTTAGGATTGATATTTAAAAGTTTTATCTTTTAACAATTGTTTGTATGTAATTTTATTGTCAATTAACCAAGCCTTTAATATTTTGATAAATCTATGTAAATTTATTTATAAATTATAGACATAGGTATATACAATATATTTATTTGAGTGTACGTAAGATATAACAATATTACCTATACTTTATTACATTGTGTAAAGTCTTAATAATAACTGATGATATCATACTTACGGTTTCAAAGTTCTGTATCATCAAAATTGTAAATATGCAATACGCTATACTCGCTATAGATGTTATAAATATGTAAATATATTAAATTGAAATATTATAGATACTTATATATACTGTACAACGTACAACGATTTAATATAGTAGTGAATAGTATGCATAATAGCAAATTATATAGTTGTGTTGAATTCCCTATAGTTTTAAATTGTAATTATTATATTCAAATTAATACTGCATAGTTTATTTCTATATGTTTCATTATAATTATATTTTTGAATGCTTATTGCTTATTAAGTCATAGTGGGACACACAGATATTTCTAAGGGATGTAGTGGTTATATTAATATATATAATAATATACGAGTATGTGTCGATATGTTTTAAAAAACATTTTCACTTTTTTATTCAGTGATGTAAACATCCAAAGAAATTTATCTCTCGGTTTTAATATACTCCATTCCTGATGCTGTACTTACACCTCTGTTGAATTAATACATACAATTTTTGATAGTATTTATATAGTTCTTATATTATATTATGTATACCTATTATAATTTTAATATATTGTACATTTTACGAATGTTTTAGTGAGGTTACTATAATTACTTGCTTACCTATAACTATGTGTAACTATTATTATAATTTATTATTGATAACATTTTGGGAATAATATTTACATAAATATAAAAATAGTAAAATAAATTGTACATAATATATTTATAATAAATACATCATAGGTACTTGATCATTTTGAAGGTCTAAAATCAAATGATTCTATTACTACAATTAAAATAATCGTTGACTAGCTGTAGACTGTTTAAGCACACATTTGAAAGTTTTTTTTTGTTAACATCAGTTGAACTGGTTATTTTAAATAACTGTTTATATACATATAATATATAATAATTGGATCTCAGAAAACAGTATCAATGTTTAATAATGAGTCATTATTAAGTTTTCATATTTGAATTTGACGGTTTCTATTATACTGTAGGTATATACCTAATATACTTTAGTATAAAAATATATCTTTGTTTAATTTTGCTGTAGATCAAAACGGTTTTGACTACATGTCTACACTCTACACTATGCAGTTAATAACGCGTAAATTCAATAATAATAAAAAAAATAAGTTTCTTTAGAAAAGCATGAGATAAATAAATATTTTAGTCGCATAAAGCATACTATAATTGTTATTATTCTTTTAAATTTCGTATGATATTGGAATACGTTGAAGTCTAAAATAGTAAAATGATTATATGAATGAATTTTAATGAATGTTTAAATTTTAAATTGTTTAGTGTATAGCACGATTATAACTGTGTTATTGACCTTAAAAATATTCTTTTATGAAAAATAATAAATAAGGAATGAAAATAGGTAAACGCATTTATTTTTTCATTTTTATAAAATGTTATAAATTATTTAAACTAATGTTATAATCGACTACTGCACCGTACAGGTATTCACTTTTTGGATAACTTGTAAATTGTAATACAGTTATTATTTATTGCCCATTGCTAACTAGTTTAAAGATACTCGTGGTATATTATACGCTAATTGTATACTTTTCTCACTTTTGCTAAGATAGTTAAACACCAGCAGTTATGACTGTTGTTGTATAGTAAAGACTAAAGGGTAGTTATCATAGAATAGAACGAATAAAGTTTGTAACTTGCAACGTGTTTCAATAACTATAACATAAAATCAAATTTTTTAATTTTTATTAATATAATCATGCGGTTGTTCTATTTTTATGTCACCACATTTTACCCCGAGAAATGATAAAATATTTTTTATAATATCTCTCAAAAGTCAAAATATTAATCCGGGATTTAAAACGAATAAATCGGTCAAATTAAATATTTTTTAATCACTGCCAGCAGCACATAATATGTGATGTTGAATAATGCATTGATGATATTGAGATAATGCCGTTAGCACTTAATATAAAAAATCTTTGTAAAAAGTTGCATTAAGTTTCACATCCTGAAACACTATCTAACCTGCTTTAGTACCTACCCCCCAATCAATACTTTGTAAATTTTCTATATTATGTATTTATATATATATGTTTAATTAATAGTTCGTATGTCTTAAAATGTTTAGATGAAATTCGTTATATTACAGTAATTGAATCAAATCTTGTCTATGATGTTATTCATAATCTATTATGTACTATAATTATAATTTCCTTTATTTTGAAAAAAATGTAACCCCCTCTCCACTATTTTAGATGTGTAAATCTGCGCCTGGTCGTTACTACACGTTATAATAATATGCAGATATACTGTGTGTGAAAAAACTTGAGTGGGTTGACATGTTACCTATACCTATACCTATATACATATATATATATATAATGCTATGAAGACGAGCGAACTATAAAATAGATTTGTTTATTTCGTTTAGGCTTATCAGCCGTAGTAGCGGCGGAATCATCGTCGGAACAGCTCAACCAGCATCAACTACACCACCACCACCTGCAGCATCATGTGGTGGTCAGCGACGGAAGGAGCGATTGCGTCGGCGAGTTTGACACGTCCGCGGAGGAAGACAGAGCGGCAGCGGACACCATCGACGAGCTGAACAGCCGTCGCGGTGACGCTGTGACGACGACGGTAGTTGCCACTGCGGAGGATGCGAGCGATGAATCGTCGTCGCCGGCGGCCACAACGACCGCGGCGGCGTCGTCGTCGTCATCGTCGTCACAGCAGCAGCAACAGCGTTGCGACGGCGCGACCGATGTGGTGACCGCGGCGGCGGACGAAGAAAATGGCGGCGGGAGCGCGGGCACGCCCAGCATCGGCTACGGGTCGCCGGCGGTAGATGGTGCGCCGGTCGGTAGGACGTCGTTCGGGTCGGAGGAGGAGGAGCCCGCCGCCGTCGACCGTTTGCAGCAACAACCGGTTCACGGGACGGCAGACGAACGGCCGACTGGCAACGTGTACGTACGCCGTGATGATATGAACTATCATCAACACCACCACCAGCACCAACACCAGCAACACGACAGTCCGCCACAGCTACACGTAAGCAACAGTGCAACGACTACGACGACATCGACGACCGGTGTCAACGTTAGCAACAATACCAACAATAATAGCAGTGGACCGTCGCCGAACAGCCGTTACGACATGTTAGTGGCGCAGACTTATCAACAGGCCAAGTACGGCAGTGGCCGTGACTTGATGTCTTCGATTTTCCCACAAGTATTGATCGCGGGTCAGCAACAGCTACACCAACAACGCGACGAAGACGAAGATTTTTACGAGTACCAGCAGCAGGCAGCGTACCAGCAACAGCAACAGCAGCAACAGCAACATACCAAGTTCGAACACATCGTGCTCAAGCAAGAACCGCTCGACCGGGTCCAGCACGTGTACGCCGACGAGTACTTCCACCAGGATCACCAGCAACAGCTGTCCGTGCAGCTTCAGCAACAACAGGAGCAACACTGCTCCAGCCCCGGCAGCTCGGCGGGCGGTTACGACGAGGAAGTGGTGGTGGCCGCCGCCGCTGCCGCTAAAGGCGAATTGCTCGACTTGCACTTGGCCCGGTCCGACGGTGGCGCCGGACCCGGACAACAGGAAAACCCTTTCGCGCATCTCGTGGCCTCGCTGCACAGCGACTCGGGCAGCGCGTCCCCGTTGCAGGGACATTTGCACGACGACCAACAACAGGGTGGCTGTGGTTCGCCCACCGTCGTGTGCCAGCAGCAGCCGCACGTGGCCGACCACTCATACACGCCGTCGTCCGCGGCCGCGGAACAGCAAATTCCGCAACACTTGTCATCGCAAAACCATCACGGTGTCTACCACAGCGGTTCCAATGTCATACACCACAACAGTTCCAACATCTCTGGGTAAGTTTTTCTTGATTTATTTTTCGAGCTTTTTACCACCCCTAACCCCACACTTAATCCGCACCCCGTCGCCGAACGTCGATTCGCGTTTTTTCGTCATATCTCTCTCTCTCTCTTTCTCTCGCACGATCGCACGCTCGCTCTATCTCTGTTCAGTGTACAGTTCGGACGCGAACTTTCGCGTAATCGGGGCCCCCACGTGTCGACGATCGTAAAGATAATATTTATTAACGAGCGTCGTGTTCGCGTTATGAAATCGTTTTGTCAGACGTCCGATTAACGTACATTGTTGTTTATATATGATATTATATCTAATTCTGATCGATAATAATTAGGTTTTTGGCTAACGCGTTTGCGCGTGTGTGGCACAGGTAACCGTTGGCGTAATCGTCGTTATCGGTTTTCGAGGTTAAGGGCCTCTCGTATAATAATGTTATATTTTATTGTAAATTATAATATAGTACAGTTAGTAATGGTAGCAATCGGCCGCCGCCGAGATGACTCTCAGATCGCATGCACAGCTCTCTCTGCGTCCGTCGTCGATCGATGCGAAGATTGTGTATAGTAATCTGTATTGTAGATCCCACATCGGACGGGTCGTATGTTATTATTATATTGTTTGCGCGTCTCCCGGTCTTCTCTTTCGGGTAGCAGACGGCGGCGTGTTCCAATCGAACCGTTTACAGTCCTTCGTATTATCGTTATAATATCTTCCGACCGCAAACTTTTTGGCTTTTGCGGTTTTCTCACCAAACGGACATGACGTTTTTATTTCGTCGCGTATTTTTCACACCCAATACCACCACATTGGTCACGGGGTTTTCGAACCCGATAAGACTTGCCTATATCTTTTACGAGTTTTATTACTCGGCAACGGTGCAATGACCCACATTTATTATACAACAATGTTGTGTTGTTGAACAATTTTGTACTTTCTTGCCGCGGGATGCCCTGACATTTATTTTATATTTAGCATCGATGACGAACGTTCTCCGACAAATAATTTACGACGAAATTATAATTTTAAATCGTACGTCATTAGGGTGTGTATGCGCGTTTATGAAGGCCATTACGTAGTACAATATCGTTCGTTCGCTTCGATAATTGGTTTTCTTTCTCTCACCACCGTAACATTGAAAGGTTAGGTGAAGTACATATTAGTTTCATAAATAATTTTTCGTTCATAAGTAATCTTTATTTCATCACTATTATAACAATAATATTTGTAACGTCTATCCGGTATATATTAAGGACGTTAAATTATTTTATTATTTTATTATACTATGGGATTTAATAATTAATTCATTATTTTAAATATAATTTCTTACATTGATTATCATATTATTTTTTTTAATATGTTGACTATAAGGTTACATTAATCCAATATTTATATTTATTAATTATTGGACTCAATTAGTAGTTTTGAACAAAAATTAAGACTGCATTGTTTTAATTTATAGTTAAATTGAACGATTATGATCCAACTCCTTTAGTATGGTAAAAGTTATATTCATCGTTTCATAATAATACTGTTTGTAGTTTGAAGTTGATATGATGGGGAGGTTTCTTTTTCATTTTGTACGTTATTGTTGCTCCAAAAAATAAAAATTATCTGAATTTATTAGTAATATGTTACGTTACGTACTATAGGTACGTTGTTGTTTTAGCCTTATAGTATTTTAAAAAAATATTAAAGTATTTAATAAATTTTATAAAATAAAAGCCGTAGAATTAAAATTGTTAAAATTACAATGAAGACTTAATCGTTTCTGGTGGAGAACTAAGAATTTTAAATATTATATTATTAATTTTTTCTTCGAGATTTTAATTGTTTAATAATACGATAAAAATATTTAAATGGCTTAAAGCAATTAAATATAATTTTAGCAATTTATATACACAATATATGTATTTTAAATACAATAATGATATATTATATTTTATTGTTTTTAATTTCTTTTAGTACTAAGTGTATTTGGCTATTAAATTTATATGACTTCAGTTTTTATTATTTTACTTGTGCAAATTTTAATTTGATGAAGTATAAAATATTATGATGGTGGATTATGCATAGAATTTTTTTAAACACATTTCCAAAATATTATAAAAACGAAACAGGTATATTATAGTTGTATGAAAATGTACGTGGTTAAATTAAATAAAAAAAAAAACCTGCGAATTGTCGACAGTAAATCATAAGTAGCGCGACCCGACTAATTCCTCACAAGTCACGTTGTAACGCTTATTACCCCATCTATTCGGTCGTTTACCTTCATCAGAAGATTTTTCAAAATGTGCGTTTATGTCGTATTAGAGCTTCTCGGTCGAAAGAAAATAAACCTAAATACATATATTACTAAAAGTGATTCATTGGTTCTCAGAAAAAAAATCAAAACCATCAGCGAATCCGACGAAACACCTACTATAGCAAAACAATTACTATGCAGTATACACGCTCCGCTGTTGGTTAACTACAGTACGATTTACAAACAGATTTTTGTAGCAATTCTGCAAACGGCATTACATTTTATCGAGGTCAATGATCATCCTCGGGTCTTTGATATTCAAAACGACGGCGTCATAACTTAAAACGACAAACGCCGAAGTAGATCGGATTCAATAAAAAATTCTCAACCTTTTTTTTTTAGACCGTATCATTTTTTGCCGTCTGTTTAATTCTCATGGACCAATTTTTTTCTTGAAATATTTATTATATTATAATTTATAAGCTATAAATCTACAGGTATCCCAAAAAATATTCTCAATTTCTTTTTTTTTTTTATGTCAAATAGTCAGTAATGGTTGGTCAACTAGTTTCAGGCCGGCATATAAAAATAACTCTTTATCGTCTCGTTCTAACGCTATCTGTAGACATATTAGATTCTCGTATATGCGTTTATGAGGTTTGATCGGAGGACAACCGTGCTCCGATAATAGCTCTAACTAAAACAAAATTTATATTTTAACAATCGGTGGTCAAGAACATCTATTTTTAGTATTTTTACTGACCAATGTTTTTGGTTTAATTGTTTTAAACATAACACTTTCATAAAATTGCCATGGCTCCTGGGTTTTATTTCATCTTATAATTTAACATTTGACATGCTGTTATTATTTATTAATGCATGACATATTATATTAATATATAATCTGATATATTTTGTTATTCTTTAGTTCTTTACCAAAACAGGCTCTCAAACGAATAAGTAACAAAACATAATAAATAGTTGTTAATATTATTTTTACAGTTCTTGTTCACTATACTACTATTACAGTCGTCGCAATATAATTTTAAAACCATATTTACGCAGTATTTCTGAGGAATAGCTTTTTAATTGTTTTAAATGCATTCTTGTCATTCTATTCAATCACGTGTGTGGCTTTATTTCTATGGCCCGTGAATAATAGTAATCAAATACGTGACATTTTACAAAAAATATACTGTTATAATTATTATTCTGGTACCAGTAATTTATCATCTTTTTAATTAGGTATAAACCACTGACCAAATTACCAAATTGAATACATAACGAACGTCTTGTCTGCGTTTATTTTTTGAGAATAAGTTACAATATTATTTCCTTATAAACTAAATTATATTTTAAATTCCACTGCACATGAATTAGATAAGTAAAAATATGGAAAAATTCGTCATGTACTTTAAATTTTAGACTGCCACGTTTATAACATCAATTAATATTTTATTTTATTTATCTACAATGTTTATGTTTTTTTAAGATATTCGTTATTTATTATTAATTATTATCGAATGTGTCGAATTGACAAAAATCTAACGCGCACTAAGTTTATTTCAAATTTGGACTTTATGTCGTCAGTAAAACGATAACGGTCCTTGTTATTGCAACGGTGCAAGGCCACCAAGACTTAAAAACTGCAGTTAGGTACACCGTGGAAGTGCACATAATAATAATAATTTTGATAACCGCTTTATGGGTTTTTTTCTAAAAATAATTATTGATTTTTCGTTTGTGGCCTAAACACGTAGGATAGGTGTTTACTATGTTGTACTATGTTACACTTTGAGTTCGAGGGATCATCAAAAACTGTTTTAGCAAAAAACTGCATTTGTATTAATAAATATTAAAAATTCTTATTATAATTATTTCGACATCGCATTAGTGTTGTTCGTGTAAAAACCGAAATAAAATTCGGTTCTATTTTTAATAAAATACGCGAGGGCACACGGAATTTTTCCCAACTATTTACGATTAATGCGTGTGGCGTGTGTGTGTGAATGCATGCACTCGCATGTATGTTATATATTATTATTATGTACATACTACATATACACATAAGTAATTGTACGCGCGTGGTGTATGTGTTGTAGTATGTACAGTGTAAAACGAGCGTCGCGCATTGCAAGAGGAATGAAATATAATAAAAACCGTCGTTGTGTTGTCGCGGCTGCCGCCGCCACCGCCGCCCCCGTCCTCTGCGGTTGATTCGTACGACCGACGGCGGCCTAATGAATAAATGGTAATTGTTCCAACACGTTCTCCGTGTGCTCGCCCATTGTAAGCGCAGCAACGTGTGCAAAGACCGTGTAAATTCATTATTACTTCGAAACGAAATGTAAAAAAAAAAATGTTATATTTATGCTGGCGACCGTTTTTTTTCCATCTAATTTTATGGACGCGATTTAAGTGTTTGCGCTCGAGACCAAGGACACAACACCGCCTATCCTCCCCCCCACCACCACGAAGTTCATTTTTATTTTTTATTACTCGCTTAGGCCTAGATAAAACGCGATTTCGACGTGTTTTCCTCGGCGTTAGCGCGAAAATGTACACATAATCGTACTTTTTACCAATACTGCTGTCGTCGACCCCCTCGTAAGAACTGTGTGTCGGATTGGTGTTATTTCGTCCCGTCCCGGATATGTGTGAATAGATATGTGTTATGGTCAACTTATGGACGTGGACAAAGAAAAAGCACGTAACTTCATCGAGAGATTACACATTTTCTAATATATGATATATATGAATGAAAATATTTTAAAAAATCGTTTATATTACTAATATATAATATGTACTGTAAATGTTGTGGTCATCGCTTCTATTGCTTAATTTTCTAAAATGGTATTTTTTCTATCGAAATAAGGTTTTAATTAGTTTATTGAATTAATGAATATTGATCTTACAAAAATGTACAACTAAAAGACGGCAAGATATTGACTAGTTATCATGTGTACTTTTGTTAGTCATTATTAACATGTTCATAATAAGTAATTTTATTAGTCAATTCAAATTATACTAAATCAATTAATCATATATTTTCTCCCATAGAGTAGTAAATAGCCAAATGTATTGTTTTATAAGCTAAAACCCTAAATAAGTATTTGGTATTTTGTAATGTTCAAAAACAAAAAAAGTTCAATCATTTACGTTTTTGGTGACTTTTGAATTTTTGTGTATAATATGGATTATTTTTCCAGCTAGTGCTTATTTATATGTCAATAATATTATAATTTAATTACTCGTTGATCTGTAGTTCGCCAGTGCGCGTGCTGCCGACGAACGGTGTTTTATTCAAATGCTGACTCATCGTTTTCGTGAGGGGAGAGTCGGCGGCGGCGTGTATATCACATATTATGTGCAATAGTGGATTTTTTTTCTCTCGACGTTCAATATTCATAATAATAATAATAATCACTACAACTCTGCCTAGGTGTACAAAACTTATGCGTGCATGCGCACTAGTACTACACTGCGTTAGCAAGATTTCTTAAAAAAAAAAATCGTTGTGTTCAGTCTTCCCTGTTTTAGATTCTGCCGCCATCGTTTCTATTGAAATACAATTGAACGGTGCGGAGGTTGTGTGCTGTGTGTTAAGAATCGCGTCTATTTTGAATACCTGTCTGTATGAGTTCCGTGTCGAAGGCAGGATAGAATTTTGCATAAAAAACCTAGTGGTTATTAATAATGAACAGAAAATGTTTGGACGATCTGATGTACGATTGGCATTACGATCATCATAAAATAATAAAATATTATGAATTTGAAATTTTTTTCCTTCACAAAGGATCGTCGGCGGCAATGATATGCTTAGCTAGGCATTTCGTTCGTATACGACACGATGCCGCCGTCGCATACGGTATACAGAGAGAGATGACGGCGGCGTGTCCACCCACGGGTTTTGTTCGTTCTAAGAAACCGACGGTGGCGGCGCATGTTTATACTTTGCCGTTTTTACACTTTAAACGACGTAAAAAAATAATTATAAATTACTCAACTATTATTAGTTATTACACATACCGTATACCAATTACTGCGTTTAATAATATTTTACGTTATTTTGTCTATCACGCACGTTTCAGACTACTCAATATCAGTTTTCGGTTGTCTTAGGGGAAGAGAGTTACATTGGAGAAAAGAATACATTTTAATCGGATATCGTTATAATATTAAACACTACTTTTGTCGGTTCAGAATGAACATAATAATTTTTTTCTTGAAGTTTGACCTCGTCGACCAGTAGACAATGGGCGAACTTTGTCCGGTCCGAATGAGCAGATAGTCGCCGCTGAACAGAGGGTGGTTCCGCCCGTCTTGCGGGCAGGTGCCTGCCGGCATGAATATAATTTACCGAGTGTGATTCCTCTTGCGGGCAGCAGCTGAGTTCGTCGTACGCGTTAATGATTATAAACTATTTTTTTCCAACAGCCGACCTATTATTATATCAATGTCATTTGTTGGTCGTTTTTTACGATACACAAATTTACGACGACAACATCTACGAAATTATCATAAATCGCGGTACCGCGCTTTTAAAATAAGCCCAACACAATGGTACAAATATTTGCGGGGGTGTTTATTGTGAGGCCCAGATCAAAAAATAATATTAATATTTAAACCTAATTTAAATGTATACTTAAGTGTCGTTAAAATATAATTTTTTTTCTTTTCATAATATTAATTTATTCAAAATAACGAACTTATTCATAAGAATTATCTATTTTTTTGGTAGAAGCCAAACAAATTGTGTAGTCTGAGTTACATTAAAAAAGGCAACAGTTATATAAACGTACCATATTTTTTAGAACTAAATTATAGCTATAAGCATTAAGCAATGAAAGCAAAATGGTTCCAAAGGAACTATAGGGTTTATGAAAATATTACTGCAGGTGCCCTTTTTTGTTTTATCATCTTTAAGCATATCGTTACTTTATTTCTATCTATGACGTAAACTTTTAAATGATTCTATGAAATAATATGTAGAAGTTGAAACCAAATTGTCTTAATTTTTTTTGGACCCGAGGTTTCACCCAAATTTAAGAAAAAAGTGCTATGCCTAAGACTCAAAGGATGGTTCTAAACATATGTTTAAAGTGTTCAGCCTGGGTAAAACTAATAAATTATGCATTTAAAGATTTCGTAAGTTCAAAAAGTCAGTCCTAAAAGTAATGGTCACAAGACTGACCGGATTTCCGATTAGGTGACTGTAAATGGTGTATTTTCGTAAATTTTGCTGAAATCCGCTTTCGTTTTCGATCGGTTTCCGATTTCACCACTAGAACAATAATAATAATAAATTATTATTGACGTATGTGTCATAATAACACGTGGGTTTTGTAACAAGGTATAGTTTTTGGTGAATAGTCTGAATGTAAATATTATTATTTATTTATTTATATAATATGTATGTATATATGTATACTTAAATGTATATTACTGTATTTATTTTTTATCTTTACAAGACTGTCCGTGAACAGCAGCAAATTCATCGTGTTTATAATACGTGATCGCGGCGGCGGCGCTCGAGGACAAGGACATATTGTTATTAAACACGTTCTTTTCGGAAATATTATATATTATTATGCGCGTTCTATCGTAATCTCGTGTCATTGAATACCGGAGCGTATTTTTTTTATTATTTCTCAGTTACTATCGACAAAGGGACGTTTTTGTTTTGATTATTTGTGAAAAAAAATATAAACCACTTAGATCGCTGCCCAAACTCTGTTAGTGTACACTGCAGATATCCGACATCGCGTAACCCGACACGACGCCTATACCTGTGTGTACTTCGACGTGTATATATATGTATATATATATATATATATATCACCTTGAACGAAAACGTTGATTACTGATTAGTGTATGAACTATGAGACGGTATCGGTTTTCCGTGTTGATTTCATAGTATTATATAGGTATATAATAATATTATAGGTACCCAACCTATTATAATTGATATATATTAATTGTATTAATACGACGCGCCGGTGTTTGGCTAAACCCTTTTCTTTGGTTTTCTCGGGAATTCGGTATGCGTGGTTTTTATCGAGAGCTACGGCGGCGTTTGGCACATACGATCACGTACGATCGAACACCATTCGCAAGCATGTTTGAAGCTAGAGATCACGTTTGTTATTTTAGTTTCAAAATTTTTTACAATTTCTAACCCGTTCGTTAGGAGATTCTGCACACCGCCGGTTGACCATGGGTTCTCTAAATGTTATGATGTGTATATCATTATTTACGTTAACTTTTCTTACTGTATTTGGTCACATAACTACCATAAACAAGTGAAGTGTATATTTATGTACAACCTAAAATATAATACAATATCATTGTGTAAATTAAATAAAATATTTAAGATTTTTAAACGTAGAATGAACACGAGTCTAAGAAAACATTTTCTGCAGCGTGTGTTGTCAGTCGAGCTGCAATTACGTCGTTTTATATTTCCGTACCTATATGTCATTTATGTTTCGTTAATATTTTGTACCGCAGTCGTTTTAAAATTGTATTAAAGACTGCTTAACCTACTAGGCATTTCAATGGAATAAAAAGAGATATACTTATATTAGGTATAATTTAGTGTTAAATAAATTGAATCTTATAAATATATGCACAGTGCAGTTCACCATTATTGTTGTGATCTCTCGACATGGGTCCTATTTCGTCGCAAAAGCAACCACAATCCTTTACATCGTTCTACTCAAGACGTGGGAGATAGTGATGTCGACCATTCTAGTAAATTTGAATATTATTTTAGTGTTATTGGCGAGGGACGTTTTAAAGAGATTTAATAAGCTCCTATCCCCGTTACTTGTGTTACCGCATCGGGTGTTAAATAAGACAGTGTAATAATAATAACAAAGTACCTAATAATGTCATAATAAACTATGTGCCCTTCCTCTCCTCCCCTTACCCCTTCTTCTGTCGTCCGACAAGTCCATAATAGCGTATTATGATGCTCGGCGTCAAGGCTGAACGTGTCGCCTGGTGAAAACATTGACTAAGGCCTCAAGGTCGTAATCGCAGCTTAGTGAAACACGTACCATCGACCCGGCTGTCTTTCGGGTGTTGTTGGCCAGTTCGCAACAGACAGTGATCAGTTGTACCTCTGGTCTTTCACTTTTTCTAACGCACACACGCTATTTTTCTCCTCTCCTCTCACTTACACACTCCAAGTATATTTTTCGTCTTATATATACAATTCTTATATGCATTTATAATATATATAAGTGGTAACCCCAACGACTGTCAGTCACACACGTTTGGGCCCGACAAAACTAATCGTGCTATGCAGCTTTCTGATCGCCATACTTTGTTTTCCGCACAGTTCATCTATGTACCAGAGAAGTAACGGTGGCGGCGGCTTGCAGTATTCGACTTCCCTGCCACATTACTTCACGTCCTCGCCCGAGCTCAACCAACAGCAGGCCAACAACATCATCACATCCGTGGCCGGCAACCAAATGTGGTCCACAGGTAAACCAATGATATTTTAATTTCTACTTATAATTTACTGCACTTACCTAGTACATACACATTAATACATTATACAAATTTTCCGTTACTTAACCGCTTTCTCTTGTTATTCCCTTGTTGTAGTCGTGTCCGAAGACGGGACCGGAGGATATTCTCCGTCATCGACAAGCAAACAGCAGCAGTCCAGCCACAATGGTGGTGGTCTGCCAGCTTTCGCTCAGCGTTTCGGTACACATACATCGTCAGCGTCCGCGTACACAGCTTCCGGTTCGTCCCGGTCAGCTCCGTCATCGTACCACTCGATCGCCACGCCCGGTGTGACGCCGTACCATCTGACCGCCGCAGCCGTCAATAACGGTGGCCCGGGAGACACGTCGTCGCTCCAGTGGGCCACGGCCGCCGCAGGTTACGCGAACACGGATGGCACTATTAACTACGCTCCAATGCAAATCAACAATCGGAGTCGGCCAAATGCGTTCTCGGCCGCCGCTTCGTTGTCAGCTTGTAAGTATAATATTATAATATATGTATTTTTTAACGATTTGTATGTGACGATCGATACTACGTGCCGACCCGCACAAAACATATAAAACGTTTTTAGAAAATCTTTGGGGGAAAAAATCTTATAATTATTGGGCTAATTATGTTTTCGAATATTTATCTTCCGTCGGCGCGTTAAAATGTAGGTTTACCCGCGCGGACTTGCAAAACGCCAATACCATAATTATTATTATTATTATTATTACAACATGTATAAACATGTTGTACATATGTGTATTATTATTATATATATGTGTGTGTGTGTGTGTGTGTGCGTATCGCGGTGCACACCAAAAGATGTAGTATACCATTCTACTATTATAAGCGTGTGCCGAACGGTCTAAACCCGGGTCGGTTACGACCCAATATAATACATATAAAAAAAATACCAATAATAATAATGATAATAATAATAGCCGTGTAGAAGAGAATGCGCAAAGAGTTTGTCGTCGAATCCCCTGTGGTGGGGTAACCGATTAATAGGGTAGGTGTTTTTTTTTTTGGGGGACGCGCACGCTGCAAAACTGCCCACCCAAAGCGACCGGAACCTTTTGCGGGCTTGTCCGTCGTGTGTATATGTATTTTAATAATAATAATACAAAAACAATGTGTGCGTTCGAGGATCGAAGGGGGAGGGGAACCGTCTCCGTTTACAACGCATACGATTCAATAATAATATCTGTTTGCCATTAATTAAACGCCCATTTAGAGGACACCGGTCTGCTGCCGTCTGGTGTACACACACACATGAACCCCGTACTTTACATGTTATTATCGTGTACCATTTGTGTGGCGGCGATGGTGGTCGTGATGCCGTATAAGTAACACGTGTTCGCGAACTCGCCTTTTGCCTTTTGCCTTTTTTTTTAATATCAATACACAACACTATAAAATGTATAATAATATTATAATACTTTGTAAATACTCGTAAATATTGATTATACGGTTCTCGCACACACGCACACACACACACAACCCAACCGCCCTCGTGGTCGAACGTCGTGCGTGCCAATATACATTGTGCGACGTGTGTGTCTTTCCGTCTTGTCCAAATATCGTGCATCCCCTGTCTTTGATTAATGTTCGGCGGCTGGTGGTAAAAACGTGTGTTCGAGGTCGGGTTGACCTAACCCAACTACCACCGTTGCTGCTGCTACTTAATATATCTGAATAGGCAGACTGTCTTATGTCTTGCTGTTATATATTATAAAATAATATTCTGTATTACTATATAAATTATAATAATTATACCACCCGGTTTTAAAATTTTTAATTTGATCTACAGACCCCATACATAAATCTACACGCTACAAATCTGACGGAAATTATACTTAATATTTTATATGCTATAGCTACGCTGTTGTGTTCATAATTTCAAAATAAGTTTACCAGTTGACAAAAAAAAAAAAAAAAAAAAATACCAGTTCTTAACAAAACGATTGCCTGTTGATAATATTTATTTTTTAACCTATTGATGCAAGATTGACTCGTCAGGATTTATCTTTTCATATAATCAAATGAACTGTAGTGTACAAATACATATTATGTATACATGTTGACGTCGTTTAGTCTCATTTATATATACGCATCACGACAGTATAATATACTGCAGTGTTTACTCGGAATGGTATTGTTTTTTTCGAATTGTAATTCTAAAAGTGTACCCGTTGTGGTGGTGTTTATATCATTAACGAAATCGTTAACGTTTCCATATTATAAATTGTGCTCTATAATACAGAATCAACGTTCGACGCAGTTTCCTTGCAGTCGGTGTGTGTGTACACACTGTACACTCTCCTATATACGATAGTTTGTACGAATATAATAACAAGCGGACAATGAATATTAAAATATAAAAACTAGGTTAAGTCACCGTTTCGTTATCATTGTATTTATATATGTTTTCCGTTAATTTTTTTTTTGTATTTTTTCCCTACCGTTTTATCACGAATTTCGTTGCTCCCTCGATAAACATTATGCCCAGAGCCCGAATTACACACGGAAAACGGAAGCTCATTATCAGTAACGGCCATGTTGGAAACGAAAAATTATACATGCACCGAGCAGGATCAATAGCCTCCGTACTTTACAGTATAGATGCCCTTCTAAAATAACACATAATAATATGTAGGTACTATGTAATTGTTTCGTTCGTATTTAAACGCACACAAAAAAAAAAAAAATAATGTGTATATATAATATATAGTTATTTTTTCTTACGTGTGTTAATCGCAATTGCGTGCCATTTTTAATTGTCGTAGTACTAATCGAACGTGGTTAATGTCACGTATAGTGATTCGGACGCACATTTCAGGCTCGCGCGACCGGCTTATATTGTACAACTGTTTAAAACTAATTGATATTGAGTGTAGGTAAATTATATAATTTTGAATTTTTGATTATTTACGAAATATAATTATTTTGTGAATAGTGATGGTGTGGATTTTTCAATTATGCTTAGAAATTTCTATTTAATAGTATTATTTAATTTTGTATTATTTTCAAGTCATTTACGGTGGCGCGCGTTATAGTTATTTTTTATTTTTCACTAGTTATTGACACCATCATCACCCGTCTATTTGTTTCTACACATGTTGCCCTTAGATAACTCTGTAGAGCGACCGACGGATGACGGGTAGTTGACGGTCCGTCTCGATTGTAATCAATCCACCGATACGATATTGCTGTTTATCGGTTCATCGCCAGCGAAGGGTCGTGTCACGAGCTATACAGGAAGATTGTTGACGTTTACATGGCTTGTTGACCTCGGGGCGATGGTGTATATGACACGGTTAGGGTGGGACGAGGGACAGTAAAATAATATCGTGCCTTAAATATTAAATCCTCTAATAGACCTTTTTTTTGCCCTTTTTAATATTTGCCTTCGGACCACCTTGTCAAATATTTATCGAATCACCCACTCGCTAATGTGTGCGTTCGCCGCGGCGCTAAAACCCTCTGCAAGTGTGATGAAGACGACACCCCGGGATATCGATTAGTATATATTTATTCGAAACACATATGTTGATCCCAAGTTTACGATCGTTTCTCTACAACCGCGTTATTTTATGTTTTTTCTACTGTATTTTAATTTAAGTGAGATACATGTATATATTATGTAGGTCATAAAAATAACATATAAGATGGTTTAGGTATACACAAAAATATAATTTCGGTATATACGTATAGTAGGCCTGCGCGTTTAAGACCGATTAATCTCTAGTTAAACGAAATGGATTTGTAAGGTTGTGCGGCGCATATTACCTATATGAATCGAATAATTCATGAATTAATAAAGAAAAAGCAAACTCCATTTGTCTATGTATTACTGCGTCGTATCCATATATCTATATTATTATATGGTCTTTATATATTTTATGGGGATGGGAGTTGCTGTTGATGAACGGGTGAACTCTTCCAGACAACCCCTTCCACGTGCTTAATAGGCGTCGCGAATATATTATATACTTGACATGGCTAGTCACGCCTTCTCCCATTCTCGTAGACTATCACTACCACCGCCCCTCAATATATTGTATAATAAATAGGGTGCAGTCGTTTGTTCAGACGTGTCAACATAGCGTCGTATTTTGTTTGTGTGTGCAAATTTATATATATATCTACATATATTATACAGTCGACGAGATGGAAGTATTTTGCGAGGGTCGCGAGTGCGTGAATTGCGGAGCGGTTTCCACACCATTGTGGAGGCGCGACGGCACCGGCCATTACTTATGCAATGCGTGTGGACTTTACTACAAGATGAATGGCATAAACAGACCCTTAGTGAAACAACCAAAACGGCTGGTTAGTGATTATAAAAAGAAAATCCTTTGCAGCTTATACACGCACCTACATATACGATTTGCATGTATGAGCTTTTGTTCGCTATTATTTGTTGTCTCTATCTTGGAGTGTTTAACATACAAATAACATAAAAAAAAAATAAACGCGCAGGTCTACATAAAAAAAATACCTATAGTAGTCTTAATTAGTTTAATTACTGGATCGTGTACCATACAGCTCTCCAGGTAAGTGTTTCTAACAGTGTTTCAGCATAACTTCTCTCCTCTTACTATTGAAACAAGAGCCCTTGTAGAAATACCTGGTAACCAGCCGTTTTGTAGTGAATTGATGTTTTTGTTTATGATTTTTTTTTTTTTTTGTTATAAAATATACATCATTTCTTCTCCGATGACCGCCGTCCTCCCAATCGGTCGTCATTCTTAAAGTTTGAAACAGTTTAAATAAAAGAGTAAATTTTAACATAGTTTATTTGTTTACTGTTGTTTTAGTGGCTTCCGCCCCGAGCTCGTCCGGTTCTGGGGATTTCTATAAGGGTCCTCTGTATCATCATGTGCCCGCCAGTTTTGCAAGATCATCTGGAGCCAGTGGATTAGAAGAGAAAACCACGAGAAGAATGGTACGTATTTTTATGTACTAAATTTACTAAATTAACAGTATTTTCTATTTAATATCTTTCGAGATTATATTATGATATCGGTCGGCGACGATGTGTGTAACATCAGTGGCGAAGAAATATACATTTCTAATCATAATAAAGTTTCACTAACCGTAACACGTGCTACTAATAATAATCGAATTCGCCGGCTTCCATTATCATGCATTTAAAAACATTTGTATAGATTATGACGTTATTATGACCGTTTTCTAATCTGTCACAACACAGATACGAGGTTATTAATCTGCGTGTTCATTCATAAACAAAACTTGAAATCGCGACTGGCTCTTCCGGTCTCGGCTCCCCGGTGGCTAGACGCTTTGTGCTGCATGTTTTGAATTCTCACAACAACAGCCATTTAACAAGCGCAAAAAATCATCATGCTGTTGTGTTACTTATGCATAAAGCTAACGGTAAAAATTTGTGTTTTAGCAAAACGCATCTAGACGACAAGGATTACAGTGCACAAATTGCCAAACAGCCACCACATCGTTGTGGCGCAGAAATCAAGTGGGTGAACCTGTGTGTAACGCATGTGGTTTGTACTTTAAGTTACACGGCGTCAAGAGACCGCTTACAATGAAAAAGGACTCTATTCAGGTGATTATTATTTTATTTTTAATGCGAATATGACGTATATGTTCAAATTAATTTTCACAATTCATTACTCAAATTAATCTCGCTCAGTTTATTCATGAATTTTCTTATGTTAAAATCTATGTACTAATTATTGGACTATAAAATATATAGACATTTTTTTATTTTTTTTTTTTTGTACTTAATTTGAAAATTTTCATTATGATTTTCAGACACGAAAGCGCAAGCCCAAAGGTGGATCTAAGATAGAACCAGAACCTAAGAGAATCAAACAAGAAATACGTAAGTCAAATATTTTATTAATTATTATTATTTTTTATGGTATAATTGTATGAAAGAAGAACTTCTATTGACTATTTAATTTTAATAATAAATCTTTAGTCGTTAAAAGTTACACAGTTATGACTAATCTACAGATAATGCACATAATATCTGTTCAATAATGACTATAAAATATGATAGCGACAAAATTTACTGTTTATTATTAAGTATCACTACTAGTACAGTGTTTACTTGATAAATAATAATAATGATTGTCATTATTATTATAATTCTTATTATTACTATTTCTAGGTAGTAAAAAAGGGTTCTTTTTATACTGTACTTGCACACTGTTAGTGTACTGTTAGTCGATAATTTTCATAAATATAAAATGTTATTAAGTATATTAATATTAACATGAGTTCTGGTACTCATAAGTTTTGATTTTTTTTATTGAATATAATTCATTACAGTTATAAATGAATGTGTAATGAAAATGTTTAATAACTATAGATTATTAATTAATGTTAAATACTGATTAAACATCTTTTTCTTATAGCGTCTGAACATAACTATAGTGACTGTCACCGTACATCCGGCAGTGTTTTGAATCATGGCAGTACCAGTTCGGGTCTTGCATATACCAACTTGTATCAAACAGCCACACATATAACACCCGCATACTATGATGTCATTAAGTCAGAGTCGTCACAAGAGCCTATCAACAGTCCACATATAGTAAGCCTAGCATCTGCCAACAACAACAATAACAACAACAACAACAATAATAACATAAACAGCGGCAACAAAGATAGGCCTAGTGTTCTAACCATGTCAGTTAATTCCTAAAAATTAGTATATTTCTCCTTGACTATTCTTTAGAGTGTTATCAACCTTTTGATTTCAATATTATAATAACTATATTTATCATTAACGAACAAATCAAAAAATTATTATGTTTTATTTATATTATTATTATTTACATTATTTAACTAATTACATTATTTTATATAGTACATACATTACTGATTGAAATGTAGGCAATTTTCAAAGACATTATTTAAGGAGTTTTATTTTTTTTTTCAAAAAGCAAAGACTGCATATATATTTATATTACGTTCAAGAAACAAAATTTATGGAACTTAAATTTATAAGCTCATATAAGTAATTTTATTTAATCACAAGTACAATATTTTATTTTATTTTTTGTTCTAATTGAATCTCTATTTATAAAACACTGATTTGTTAAGTAGCATTTACTGTATTGTACATTCTTATACTTATAAGTCTTTAATTTATTGTACATATGTTGTACTTAATTTGTTAATATTAATATCAGTTTCTTTAAAAATATTATTTTTATTTTTAAGTCATCGTTTTTGATCAATGAGAAATTGTGATTAGAAAAATTGTTGAAATATTTTGATTAGTGATAACTTGATCTAAAAAAAAATATTTACTGATTCCAAAAATTATAGCATGTTAATTTTAAAATAATATTTGTCATCATTATTATTATAATAGATATATTTGTTGTTGTAAAATTGTAATTATTTAGTCATAGTACCGAGCAACTTATATACTAATTTAAACGTGTATGATCAATCGATTTATTTTTACACAAAAAAAAAAAACATTTAGAACTATGTAAATTTAATTAAATAAAAATTGCTGTTTAATTAAAACAAATTATAGTACAGACATTTTATGCATTACTTATCATTTAAATCATTTAAGTAACTGCTTTTTCGACATTATTTTGAATGATAAAACATTTACATAATTGTAAATAAGTAAATCTTTATGTGTAATATTATATGTAACTTAAAAATTATTGCTAACTAAAATCTTTTTTAGTTTTTATTTTTATAGAGCCATAGAGTCTTGTCATTATTTGATGTTGTGTAAGTTATTTAGTTCATATTTAAAATGTAAAAACATATCAGCAAACAAATTAAAAGTTCAATTAATGAAGACTATGTAATTGGGTAACTTTAATCTGATAGGCTACAGTAGATAGCTGATAATGGAACTTATCATTTTTTCAATTATTTATCAAATATTAAAAATTGAATACTGTGATAATATTATTATGTAAGTACAGAACTCACAATTATTTTCGATACAAATCTTATAAATTATAATATAACGTCGCAATCAATATAATGTCAACTCTTTGAACAGATGTGCAGCATTAGACGTATAATCCAAATGGGAAGAAATTGTTGTACGGCGATAGCGATAACGTATAATATAATATACAAATATTATTGTCTATCACCGGCTGTGGCGTGGTAGGGGTACTCTTATAGCTATCCAAAATCTTTAAACTCTCATGCTAAACGACAGTCGTAAGAATCAATTAAATTATTAAGTTTTGTGATCTTACTGTGTCTGTAGAATGAATTTAAATTTTGACAGAATTCCTTCCGTATAGCATCACAACGTTCGTCTGCTAATTCCAATAGTACGTTGTAATCGTTGTATGCTTATTAGGTTAGTTAGAAGTAGACAATAGTAAGTGAATTGTATACCCTAAACATGTGTTTATCAAAAACTGCAGGTAGATTTTCAACTTTTTGACGACTATTTTTAATTTGCTTTAGACTCGTACGGTATACAAAACGACCCCTAAAAAAAAAATGTATACTTACACATGACTTCAGATTTACAATTCCCGCAAATTAAACTGCCTCCTTGTAATCCAACGTATTACTACCAATAACTGTAAGTTTAAATAATTTTATGATTTTATTAAAAATACAATCAATTAAAAAAAACATATTGGATTCTAATCTTACACCCTACAGTGTATCAGTCCTAGAAATAATGAAAAATGTATAAGCTGACTTAGTGAAAGCTGAAAATATCCAATGTACATATTTGTGGCAATACGTTATACAATATCGGTCACTTCAGTCTTTGCCCCTCCCCCCCCCAAAAAAAATAAACCGATAGCATACCCAGTTCGCACGTCTATGCTGTACAGGTCATATTATATTATAGTGATGGTTTTTTGAGTCCTTGAGTAAAAAAAATGTCATATACTTGTAATTTATAAGTCATTAGCTCTGTCTGGACCGTACAAGTTTACATTTAGTCATGTTGTAATATTATACACCAGACAGTCAATTATTAGTTTCGATATAAATGGTTAAAATATTTTCGGATTCTTATCGAAAACTGCTCTGGGTCCCGAAGTTCGTTCCACTAAAATATTATACGCCTACAGGATACGGCAGACGGGTTTAAATACGGTATGTGACGTAGGTTCTTAAATGAACTCTTTTCTGATCACTATATAGCAATGTTAATGTAAAATAATCTAAATTACAATCGAATGTTATTTTAAGTATAATATAATTTTTCGTTGCTATTATAATACTGTTTTTTTGTGTATGGTATATTATAAGTATTTGGTATTTTGGTGTATATTAATTATCGATAATACCATTATCTGCGTATTATAGGTCTTTGGTATTCGCATTCATCGTAACTATATTATATTATACGGTGAGATACTATAAACCATAATGCATTATTTTGCTGTTTTCCTCTTATTACTCTAAATTAATATTTTGTATTTTTAACAACATTAATTTAGTATTTTTAATTCAGATTCACTATAAATTGTTGCTCGTTCCCGATATCTCTGTTGATTATTAAACGTCCTACGCTTTTGTTTGGTAAATGCGGTTGACATGATTATGAATATGAGTAATCAATAGCCGTTACTTCCTCTCGCTCTTGCGTTCGTTCGTATGTCATATTGTTGTAATGATTTGTAATCATATTATACTAGCTAACATTTTTCGATTTTATACATTTCGACGAATACTTTTTTACTTTTATATTCTTTGAAGTTTAAAGTGATGTATTTGAGTATAATTTTCGGGGAAAAATTTGTTTTTTTAATTTTATCAATTATACATTTAAATTTAAAATATTTTATTTAGTTTATAATACTTATTATAGAAATACAGATTAAAATGTTTCACGCTTAATATATTCCTTAGTATGACTTTTTAGAAGGTTAACTAAGATGTATATTTGTATACCACATGAATGATAATAAAAAAAGCTATTGTGGGTGGGCGGTAGAATATCGTTAATTGTCCCCCTCAAACACACACTAGTGATACTGTATAATATATTATTTATTATTTAATATTATAATGTAATGTAACATGTAAGTAATATATAGTTTTATATTTACTTAAACCGGTAATATTGTGATATACTAGTTGTATTAATCAATCATATTTAAGCGCAGACACATAAAAAAAATTGATTATTTTTTTTACTTATGCAAATAACTTGGTTTGCACCCAATTTTCTGTATACATTTTTTTGACAGATATTGTGTAGTAAGATATAAATTAGATTAATTAGATATTTAATTTATAAATATGAATTTCTTTAACAATTTGCAACACCTTTACTGAACCTAAAAAAAAAAAATTATTTTAAAAACAGCAATTATTGTATTAGGTATATACATTATATATACCCGGTTGGCTTCGATACTTATATTTGGTTACCGTTTAAAAATATATGGGTATTCATTATATAACATACACATATAATACATATAATAACATATTATTAGATAGAATAGAGAATTTGGGAAACTAGACCGACTAGTAATGTTCTTATATAATCTGTCTTCACTATCTAATTATACAAATAATATTATTTTAAGGAAGTATCAATGGCAGATCACGAGATATTGATTTGAGTTTATGCAGTACATCGTTCATAAGTCAACTTTTATGGAGAGGTAAACTTATTATGATGTAAAATCATTCTAACTGTAATAAAAATCAACAACAAATCATTTTATTGCTAAAGTTTAAATACCATTTAAAATTTAAAATATTCACTATTCAGTAGGTACATGTAAACATTAACTATTTTAAATGCCGTCATTTTAATACCCAAGGAAAAAAGTAATAAATATTGTATTCGGCACCAATATAAGTACGAGTATAATGATACTTGAATTGTTTTACTAGAATGCTTAACAATACTGTCATAGACTAAATAAGCTCATCCACGTTAATGGAATTTAAATAACAGTTTGTACAATACAAAAATATATTTTTAATATTGAAACATTTCTAATGAACACATTAAATTGATTTAAGTAATTATCATATATATATATATATATATATATAATATAACATTAAATAATGAAAAATTAAAAAAATATAATAAATAGAGATATAATAACTAGATTGCAATTCGTAAATATGAGAATTAGTGTAGGACGTAGGTACTATCAATATTACAAATGTATATTATATAAATAAATATGTATTATTAAAATGATATATATATATATATATATATATATTTATAAATATATAAAAAATGTTGTATAATAAAATCTTTGATTCCCAAAAATATAATTGATATCGGCTCAACCTATTATCTTGAGTTAGCAATCAATTTTATTAAATATAACTGTAATTATAAATTAGTAATATAAGTGGGCGGATGAAATTAATCAAAATCACCACATTTATGGAAACAAAAAAAAATTCCCATTCTGTGTTAACAGAAATGTTTTTAATTTTTCATAAGTAATTTAAGATAAGAGAAAGTTCAAAATCAAATAATTTGATAATGAAACTATGTAGAAAAGTTTTTTGTAAAAAAAGTGTAATAACCGTAAAATGGGCCAAATGTAATTATTCCATTTATTTTTATAAACCTACTTACAAACATTTTTGTATACAAATAAATCCAGTAGCCATTGGGTCGTTGTATTTAGTGATAATTAATTTAAATTTTAAATTTAAACTTCTATTGAAATAATTTCTCTAAACATTATACTTCATAAAAATTAGAAAAATGAGGGAAAATATTCAAAAGAAGTGAGCAACATAAATTATATAAAATCTTATAATCCAACTAATACGGTAATATTTACATGTATTTTAACAATGTATCTAAGCATTATTTGAAACATTTATAAGGGAAAGAAAACTAAAGGCTTATTAAAACTCATTAATTCAATTTTTAATTTTTAATTGATTATTATACAATAAACAGAGAACGTCGTAGCTGCTATTTTATGTCTATAACCAACGCTTAACATCAAATTAAAGTTCAATACCTACGGTCCATTTTACTCTGTTATTTTTAATATTTCAGTGAATTTATTCTCAATATCGATGTAGGTAATCAGAAATTCAGAAAGAGTACATTTACAGAAAAATTAATTACACAATAAGCTACAGCCTACAAGTCATTAGAGGCGGTTAACTGCTTATTTCTTCCCATTGATGAATCTCCAGAACTATAAGTATAACATACTGATAGCCAGTTATAAATTATAATATTATCGCTAACATGTTCCAGTGACGACCCAAAACTTATTACAATATACATTATATTATACGTGGGAAAAATACCACGAAGGGGACCCCTCAGCTCTCTTATCACGAGGCTATATTATATTCACTGATCACTTTATCGTGTAGTACAACTGCGTAGTGCTCTTTTCGGTTTCGAGATCCGCAGACAGATTTCTAGTGTAAGGTTTAACTATATAATATACAGGCGTATTTCTGTCGAACAACAGTAATAATATGATCGTACGCATATTATACATGTATAAATTACATTGCAATGTACGGATTATTATATCAAGCCCTATAAAATAATAATTTCCGTACTGACTACGGATTAACAGGGTGTTGAACAAAGCCCATTGACATGATATTTTATAATAGGTACATATAAATGTACTCGCGGCGGACATATAATATACCGGACCACCGAAATACCCAGATCGAACCGCTGCATTGTTAACGTTGGGCCCCGATTAATGGTCGAATTAATCCTCGTGTAGCCGATCTTTTTTTTTCAACTATTATAGGTAATATTCAGCCGGGCGGCTCGTGTGTTGCGTCTGGAGAGACAATATACGAAGCGAATTATACTGAATACGTTATACTACACAGTAAAATAATACTAATCTGGATATCGGCGTTTTCTTCTTCTTTTTATTTCGTTGACGATATAATGTCTAAATATTATTATATAATACAATGCAAAGTAAAGATCAATGATTACAATATTATTGAACCGAACGCGCTCTTATTGCTCGCGCGCCGGTTACAGCAGTACGTGACTAGAGCATAATATAAATTATCTATATATTATTATATTAAGAAGAAAAATAACCGTTTTTGAAAAGTAACTATATAATATGCGCCCACTTCAAAAAAGTAATACATGCCGCCATAATATAATATAACGCGTATATATGTATAAACACATAATATATACGGACTTCGATGTGTATTTCCACTGACATGTAATTCGTATATTATAAGTGTACGCACACGCACGATTTATATGATTTGTACGATTATTGGTTCTCGTATATTAGAATGGCAATAAAATAAAAAAATATTATGATCTTACCTAGTTACGATTTGTAACCGCGCGCGTACGAATTGTTTTTTTTATTTCGGTGTGTTGTACGCGCGACAGTAGTGGGACGCCGCCGTAGGTGGAGCCAAAAACATAACGCGAGAAGTTCTGTACAAGACAATTATCTTTCACGAGCGTACCTGTCAAGTGTCAGATCGGTTTTAACGGAGAGTTCTACATCAGGTTCGATAAAAAAAAAAAAAAAAAAAAATCAAAGATAAATTTTATACGAATATAATATTGTCGCGATAAACTCGCGCCGTGAACCCAACACTGTGTACTCCAAACACAGGTAAGTCGAATCTCATTAACGATATTTTCTTTGTAGCAATGTTTTTTCTATTATTATTATTATTATTATTATAATAAAACATCTATTGACCACTTTTTTGGTGGACCTAATGGCGCCGTGTCTTGTCGTCGTGAAAAGTCCGTTGTACCAGAAGTATATTTTCGAATGTATTTATAATTTGTGCCGCAGCATACGACAAAAAGATATTCTGTCTTTTTAGTTATTATTAATTTATGTTTTATTTATGAATTACAAGATTCTTCGAAATTAATGATTGACCATACGTTGAACTCGTTCAAATAATATTAGTCACGGTGATGTTTGATAATAAGAAATCATATTACCCGGTAGCTATAAACACTAGTAGTTTATTTATCTGCAAAGCTATAATTAAGATATTCATTGGAATTTAGCGTTAAATTAATTTTTGTTAGTGAAAATAAATGAAAATAATTAATTAGCGCATGAACGGTTGCAAACAACAATTTTATATTTTATGCTTTCAACGTTTTACATCGACTTTGCAAATTGTATGTATTAGAAAATCATCTATCACAGTGTCATATTATAAGAATTGATGTGCAATTGTACAATTTGAGCTTTTATTACCAGAAAAAAATAATACTTAGAAGTATTCTATAGTTAATCAAAATCGATTTTCACCTTTTTAAAGTTGGACGCAAACTTGGTCAAACCACTGTAATTTTCTATTACTTATAATTACAAATGAATTTAAATAGTAAATTAAATGCCATTCATATTTTAGGTTAGTTAATGAAATGAAATACAGATTAATAATTTGAACACAAACCTGATACATTTAAATGAATATTATTCACATATCTGCAGATTTCCTTGTTTTTTGAAACTTATCGTTCCCTTACAGTTCAAAAATTAATTTTACAAATTTGTATTTTTATTGTTGTTTGTGGTGTAAAATGGTATGTTTATTTTAGATATTATAATAAATAAATAAATAAAATTATAATTATTAATTTTTAACAAATATATATATATATTTTTAAATGTTGGTATTTCATAACTGAATACTGACCACGTAGTTATCTTATTATATTATAGGTACGTTAAAGTTTAGACAGATAGAGGGTGGAGTAGATATAATGTTCAAAGATAAAATACTTTTGAACTACCTACTTCACCACCACTCCTGTGTTAAACTTTAAACGCCTGTTAGATAACCACGTGGACATGATGTTTTAATCATGATACATGAGAATTTCAAGAAAAATATATTTTTAATTTAAACGTAATGCTATTTATATAAATCAAATGTGTTTTATATCATTTTAATAAAAAAAAAAAAAAATAATAAAAACCGATAAGTATGTATGAAAAAACGACCAACGAGGAAACGTACACTGAAATTGCAAATATAGGGAATTCTATGATAACATTTTGCTTACAGACCTATATACTAACACTATTATATCTATTATATGATTTATAAATTTATATATTTTAGAATTTTCATCCATTAAAATTAAATGTTGTATTTTTAGATTTTTAAAAAAGCACGATTGCACTTATTAGATGAATGAATATTTTTTTTTCAAATTAAATATCTAACCTATAATAAAGTGTAGCTCTTCGTTTCAGTCGGTTGCGTTATTATGTTCAGTTTGAATCATCTATAATCTATATAGTTATTCAAAGACGCTTAATGTTGCCGTGGCACTTAAACGAAATTAATAGATTCGAAGTACCTATACAACGTGATTACGAAACAAATAGACACACCACGCTATGTTCATCCGCTGGTGTGTTAAAACATTTATAAGCTTCCAAATGTACAATTGAAAAGCTAAAAAAAAACCTCAAAGTAAACACGAAACTTAAGTGTGTAATGTGTACCTTATATAATCCCCTCGGAGATAGATAACAGAACTCGTCGTCAAGTCATTGCGCATATTACGATGATATACTTGTTCTAGTTCGAGCATAATTATTGTATTTTGTTCTATTTGATTTTCTCGCCGAGAAATCGGTTTCGATTGAAAAAACGCGCGACGACCACACCACTATACAATATACCTTCGTCCGTCGCGCACCGCATGAACGAGCTCGTCGTGACGTCCTGCAGAATAACGCGTCCTGCAGGTCGCGGTAGTAAGCCATTACTCGTAACGCGGTAAATTACTCGAGTCTTGCAGTCGTAGAACTCTTTGTCCCGTTGTTTTGGGTGTATACGATTTTTTCGTCGTTGTCGGCGGTGTTGTGGTTGTTGTTGTTGTTGTTCCCGGACGTTCCGTTCGATAATGGCGCACCGAACGATCATGTCGTCGAAACGCTACTGTCGGGCACGATAGCGCCCAGGTAAATTATTTATTCTTTCCGTGTCGTTGTAGTCTTTATCACGCGAACCGGGATATCTCTGACAGGAAAGTTGGGGTAAGATTAGACAACGGCTATTCCGAATATATATTGTGTGTATAATATTATTATGTTATCGAACAAACGGGCGACAAAGATATCGGGGCACCCGTTTTTATCTCATCGGGTTTCGAGATAAAAAGATGCACTCGACGTGGCGGCACACAGCCAAAATACCAGTCTCACGCTAGTCGCTCGGCCTGGTAGTGTCCCTAAACCCGATATGTAGTCCGATAGTCCATTTGCGTTTGTGTGTGTGCGCCGCATGTGTGTGTGTGTGTGTGTGTGTGTGTGTGTGTGTGTGTGTGTGTGTCGTGTGCGCGCGCACACATAACGTGTAGTAGTTTTTTGTCGTCTATTGTAGAGTTTGTATAGAAAATATAAATATTATATTTTTATAAATAATAACATAATATTATGTGCGTACGTTTTTGTTGTTAATGACGTAAAAAAATATCGTATTTGATCGGTTTGGCCGCCCGGACGCCGCGGTCGACGCATCGGCTTCACTCTCACTTCTTTCGAGTTTGACCCCCACAGACGCGATAATGACCGTTGTTTGTTCCTCTATAACGTCCTGGACACAATGTCGTACGACGTCAAAAGTGATACACGTATACATATATATGCATTATATATTATTATATAATAAATAAATAATAATATTCATTTCGCCGATATATAATAATAACATGTATTGAAATTGAATAAATTAATGTCAAAGGGCATGGAGGGCGACGGGACTTCTAGAGGGGTGATAAGACCCGCCCCGGCACATATCAGGACCATTACGACGTCGGGGCTCATAACCACCGTGCCTAATATCGAAGGGCAGACCAGGAACGAGAGCAATGCGGCAGACACCATGTCGCAGTTAAAAGTGCAACAACAGAGAGACTTTGGACACAACGGGTAAGTGCAGTGGCCGTACAATACGATGTTTGTCTAATATTTTTATCGTATAATATGTAGATAATAATTATTACGGAATTCCGTCATATAACTGTGTTATATGTAGTTGATTGTTTTATAATGCAACAGTATTACCTACTTATTATATTATACGTACATACTACATACGTATATTTATAATATACACTATAGTATACATGTAACTGGTTTGTCGATTGCATGTACAGTATAAATAGGTACACTTTTATATTGTTTTCATTTTGTTTTTCTGTCTATTAGATTATCTAGAAACTGTACTCCCGATAATACGGAATGCGTACCGACGGAGGTGCTTATGGACGGATTCAATGAAAACGGCACTCCGGCTGCACACACGCCCGAAGAGGCTGCGTCACCAGACGAATACCAAAAGGACCATAGTCCGCCCGCAGAAGCTATCCGACTGCGGAGAAATGTGGATGGTACCGAAGTGAATTTGCAAATACCGATGGAAAAGTTGCCCACATTTCATGGGTACGTCGCTACCACTGAATTCCCAAACCATAATCAGAGATATCAGCGGATCAGATACTTGGAGTATCGAGGACAGTCGCCTGAAGATGGCAGTGGTGGCGGCGGAGGTGGTTTTGAACAGCCCCTGATCAAGTACGAGCATCATCAGCAACAGCAACAGCAAAATAAAATGGATCCGAATTCCAGTTATGTAACTCTAGAGTCGGTTACGGACGTCTATCAACAGCAGCAGCAACAACAGCAGCAGCAGCAACAACAACAACAACAACAACAACAACAACAACAACAACAACAGCAACAGCAGAATTACCAGCAACAGAACACGTACCAGACATACCAAACGTACGAAAGCGAACAACCAGTGAACGACATATTCAACATTTATGACAAGGAGAGCCATGGCGGTGGCGGAGATTACGGTGTAAAGGCCGGTCACCAGAAGGGTGGTTACGTTCAACAGACCCTGATGCAGCAACAACAACAACAGCAGCAACCCGAGTATCAAGACGACGTCAACGGTAGTGGTGGCGGCGGGGGTGGTGGCGAGGGACAACCGGATTTCTGGGGACACCATGAGCAACAGGTGGCAGACTTCACAACGGCGGCAAACGAAACTTTAGCAGCAGCCAATGCGCTGCAAATTCAAGAAGTAGGCCTAGGACCCCCGGATGGAAGCATACAGGTGACTCAGCAGTATGCCATTTTCCAGACCGGTAACCCCGGACCGTCGTGGATCGACGAACACTACGATCAAAGTACGTATACACAGGTGGTGGTTTACTCTATAATAATACATTATATTACATTATTTATGCCACAATCACACAAGTGAAGGGGATTGATCGACGTCCTATTAATACTTATATTTACATATTTTGAGTATAAATTCAAAGTCTACTCGATGTAACTTAAGAGGATGCTACAACCGCGTTTATTATTTACACCTTAAAAATTAGAGTGAATTGACTAACCTATTATGAAACTTAACGGTAAGAAAATTATTTGTATTTGCATGTTAGTTTTGTTTATATAAATAATTTAATTATTTAGCGAGTTTTGCGTGCTTCAAAAAAAATTTTAAGTATAAAAATGCTCATAACTGACTAAAAAATTGAACTAGTGTTCAACATTACCAACACAAATAGTGTTCTTACCGTTAAGTTTCATAATATGTTTAATCTAATTTTTAAACTAACAAAGTTACAAAGTTTAACGTGAACTGATATGTTACGCTATTGTAAGACGGAGACACCAGATGTAAGCGTAGCTTCTTCGATTTAAGATAATTGTGCACAATAATTAAGTACTCTTTGACCCTCGGGGCCTCTAAAGCTCTATATATTTAAATACATATAGTTGGGACACTAGACTGTAATATGAAACACACTTTGACGATTGTTGTTTGTCGGTTTTTACAGATGGTATCCTGAACGTGGACATGAAGGAATGCGTGAATTGCGCAGCCAACGTGACGCCCCTGTGGCGAAGGGACGGCACGGGCCACCATCTATGCAACGCGTGCGGCTTGTACAACAGGATCAACGGAGTGAATCGGCCGCCGGTCAGGTCCGCGCAAAAGAAAACCACCCAAGTACGATATGACACGATAAACCATTTATGTTGACACGTTTATATTATATTAATGTATTATTATATTATGCCGGTATATTATTTTATATGTGTATAGTTCATATAGTTACTTGTACCGGCGGACTATACAATAATAATATAGTATATTATAATGTACTATTATAGTTGATTAATAACCGGGCCATGTATAATATATGTACAATGATTTATCGTTACGATTGAGAGATTTACGACCAACACAAAAAACAAAAACTAACCGTTGAAAAACAAATGGACAGATAAAAACTAATTGAGTTTAAAAGTCAAATTTTAAAGTGATTATTCTAATCGTATAATTTATGGTTATAATGATAACATTGAGATCTCATTCTTATATTTAATTCATGTTAATGAAATTTTAAGAATTATAAATTATTTTAATTAAAGAGCCTATTGATAAAAATTGTAGGTACCCGAATATCTTGATTTTCTATACTTAAATCAGATGCATAGATATAATATTATATTATAGAAATCATACAGTCCATACTAATCATATAGGTACCTATAAAATTATTCAGTTTTTAATGTATAATAATAATAATATAGTAAATAATAATATTTTTATTTTCTGTGGGTATATATCATCAGTTATTTGAAGAAAAAAATGTTCACTGGCTAATTTGTTTTTTGTTCACTAGTTAGAGCGATTACACTAATTACATTTAATATATGGTAGTTTGGTAGTGAATTTGAAAGCAAATAATATTCTTAAATATATTTATTGAAATGTCAAATCGTCCGATGTCGTGTATTTTGATAATCGTTTCAACGGTATTAATCGATTAAACAACCCTGAGCACGTATTATCAGCTATTCATACTCATCGCAGTATACTCCATATAATTGTCTATAGGTCAGTTTCGGGCCGATCAATAACGAAAACCACTCAACAATAAGCAATAAACCAACAACTATATACATATGTTATTAATATATAGTGCATACCCTTAAAAAAATGTCCAATATACGATCGTATGCGCTGCGGTCTGTGGCTGTACACAGAAAAGTCGTAACAATAATAATGTACTCACTATCGACAATAAAATCGCCTGCGTGTATACAATATATATTATATATCATATAATATTATAATAATGACACGATGATGATGATGATGATGATAATGATAATAATAATAATGTCATATTCTGGTCACTGTGTCGTCTATAATATGGTCTGAAATTTGGTTTAACACGTTCCAGCAAACAGGAAACAAACGTTCCGGAGTGGCCTGTGCTAACTGCTCGACAAATACGACGACTCTGTGGAGACGAAACAACAACGGAGAACCTGTGTGTAACGCTTGTGGTCTCTATTTCAAATTGCACAACGTAAGCTATTGTTCATAAACGATCGTCGTGAGTACGATGTATTGATATATATATATGTATGTATATGTATATTATTATTTTTTATTATTATACGACGTCGATACCTATTTGACGTGTACACGTCGTCATATTTTACTCATTAGTCGGCATTAATAATCATAATAGGTAGTATATATTATAATAATATATATTTGTTAATAATTTTATTTGTTATTATTGTTCACTTGAAAAGTCATACCCAAAATAGGAACGATTTTTTTTCTTTCCATTGGCGCATGTGTGTCTACACACATGGTAAAAGTCGGTCAGTATCATTATTGTTTATCGCGAGTGTCATTTTCAAACGTAACCCTAACATTTTCCCGACAAATGTCGATATGCCAGTATAATCTATACATCAATAAAAGACAATCTTTATGTGTGTATAAGCGATCCATAGTCAAGTCATTTACGGATCTGCTATTCGGTATGTAGATAATCTATACTCAAAGATGTGAATCTCAAAGCTAATTTATTAAATTTTGCGTTTTAAAAAAGGCTCACACGGAAATTTATTGGTGAACGTAAAACGAATATTTGTTTTCGTTGGTTAATAAATAGTAAATAAAATGGTTATTATAATTTTACATAATTTTAGACCTGTGACATTTGATTGGAATTACTCAAATGACTATGTTTAAAATATGTATAGTTTACATTTAACGGAGTTTAAGACAGTGTAAATCCACTGACATTTTAATTTGTCACGGCAACGCTGTGCAGGATCACCTATAATTAATAAATATATCCACTACATAAAATTAAGGACCTAAAACAGATGACCCTTATGTATGTCCACGATATCGATCAATTTTTATAAAATTTTCGATTAACGTTTTAAAAAAATCCATAATATCAGGCTATATTTTTATTACTTTTTACTTTTCATTTCAGTTTGAATTTAGATGGCATGTGAAAAACTATAAGTTAAAAAATATATATATATTTATCTGTTGTTGTTGGTATTATAAAAAATAAAATAGTTATTGTGATTGGATATAATTTTAAATCTGTACTCTACATTTGGTCCAAACAACTCGAATAATTTTATTGAAAATCTGTGCAGTTAACACTTAACAGAGCTTATGAAGGGATAATTCTGTGGGAATTTAATTTGTAATGGGTAATGACGTGCAAGATCAGCTAGTAAAATATAATAGTAGGTATTCATAATATTATATATTATACGATTCGGTCATTCGTCAGTCGACGGGCTCATACACAACGTGTCCTAATACAATTTACAAACGTTTTCTAAAACATATCCAAAGATTTGTTTTACTTATCTCGATATTGTTTAACAACTTGTAGATATTATTTAAATTTCCGCGATCGGTATATAATGTACTATATACATGGCACTATTCTCGATTCCCAGATTCCCAGTTCCCACGGACCTAATATATAATATATAGTTATTATCTGTTTGCTCTTTCGTATTTTCTAAATACTATTGTCGTTTGTCGTGTCTTGGTCTCTCCTAACCGGCTTTTGCTTTCGTCCGTCGTAAACAATAAACATTTGTAGTATATTAAGAAGAAAAAAAACCGAAAAGAATATACTCGGACCGGTTGTGTACTGCCTACTGTTCCTGCGCAGTGGTGTAGTAATAAAATTATAAAACGTTTCAAACATTTTCTCGCAGGTTAAACAGCTAAACTAGCACCACGTATAATATTATGTTGGCTAGCGTTTTCGTTTCCTTTTCGCTCTTATTTCAAACAATAATTACTTTTAATTCGTCAGTGGCTCCTATTTTGGCTCATATCGCGTCACCCGGTGTGTAAATATCCGCAGAGAGCGAAACCTTTTCTTCAAACCTCCGTCATAGACGCACACAAACACTCGCACACATAATATACAAACACACACGCGCGCACGCACAACCGTGTACCGTGTACCCACGCCATATTACGTGCACCGGATGGCTGTTGTGTGCTGTTTGTGTCAATATTAACTAGGAAACCCAGATGACTAACTAGGGTTTGAAAATAAACATTGTCTCATGGGTGATTTCAGGTCAATAGGCCGTTGACGATGAAGAAAGACGGCATACAAACGAGAAAAAGGAAACCGAAAAACCCGTCCATCGGTGGTTTCAGCCAAAATTCGTCGTCTAAAGAGAAAGGTATAACAATAACAATAATAATAATAAATCGGCTCGATGTACAGTGTACAATATATAATATTATAATATTATACTATATCGGTACCTATCTACGTGGTAACGGCTTTTGTTTTATTTTTTCGGTGAAAAATATGTTGTGTGCATTTGGGGGAGGCTCAGTGTTAGTGAGTGACACGACCCGCGCGCATGGGATTTATGGCCTTATCAGCGAGTATGTCAATATTGCAGTGTTTGCACAAGGGAATAAGAGGTGAAGTGCACAAAGAGTTGGAGGTGGTGTACAACTGATAAGGAAAAATGTTTAACGATCTCGTGGCGGCGGTAAACACGGTGACATAAAAAAATCAACTATATAATAATATAATAATAACAGTGAGTCGAGTTTTGACACATTGTAGTATTCGACGTACACTGCACGTTCTATACTTCTTTCTCTGAACATTAAAAGTTTAAATTTACTTTTTACCTTGAATAGTTGAATGTATGAAGTATTGCTGTAAATATATCTATACGAATGCCTATTGTACCATCGCAGTTTGTCGTACCTATAGTTTAAAAACCATGTAAATATGTGATTAGTTTCTTTTTCATATGCATTGCAATTTTAGGTTATTATACCACTCAATAATAATAATAATTTCTACTACAAAGGAAATTAATAGACGATAAAAAACTTAATTCATTAACAAAATAGATTATTAAAAGTTTCTTGTTTAGCTAAAGTTTATGCTTAATGTTATTCATGTTAAATCGAATGTTACCTATATGAATAATTTATTTGCTCATTATGAGCAATATAAGTTAATATCAAATAATTGTTCTATATATTTCAAATTATAAACGTCATAACTTGAACAAACACGGCTGTTTAAAAAACCAACCTGCTTAAGAAATATAAATCGAGTTAACTCGATTTAAATAATTTTACTCTATGAGTATAAACTACAAATTAACCCAATCTTACACGAATTGATTGTTTTATTTAGTTTAAATACAATTGTAAATGATTTATGTTCGATTTAATAATGTTAATATTAAATAATCATTTTAACATCACAATTAATTACTTTAAATCGTAAATAATTATTTAATAACTACAATTATATTATAATATTAAAGTTCAAAACTCAATTATAATATCATTATCATATTATTAACCATCTAAATTAAATTATTATTAAACTCATTGGTTTATAATTTGTAAAACTGAAATCTAAAAATATTATTAATTCTAGAGATAATTTCATATTTTGTTTAAAGTACACAGAATTATAAAATATTTTGAATATTTTTATTGTTAAGAAAATTATAATATACATATAATCGAAGGAATAGAAAGATTTCTAGAAAAAAGTATTCATTATAATGTAAGATTGTAAAATAAGTTGCGTTTACATTTTTGTAAGGCGCTTTTTTTATTACTCATATTTTTGTTTTACATTACAACAACCAATAATTAATTAACTTTAAAATATTAACTAGGTAAAACAGTTAAGAGTCAAGTATTTTTCAACATTCAGAAATTATGATTATTATGAATTATTTTCCATTTATATGCAATAATAATAATATGATTTTTATGTTGTAGGAGAAGTAACAACAAAGCTTCTACTTCCTCACTTGTTTACTAATTCTTCGGATAACAAACATCAACACGGACATCTTAGTTACGATCAAGCTGTGATGACATCACAAGAACACTTCCTGCCTCACGGCTCTCAAATTCACATCCCTTCATTACCCCCACCGCCAACAAACCTTAACCGTCATACATCTAAGTAAATGAATTTAAATATTTTTAAAACATAAGTTACATATTAGTTATTAAATTTAGAATATTGCACATTAATATAATATATAAAACATGTTTTAATTGAAATAAGGGACTTTACCTCAAATGTTCTAAGAAGTAGATTAGACAATTATTATTTGTATAGTAATTTAGCATCTGAGATAAGCAAGGAATGTATATTTTTTTATTTAAAAGATGTGCTTTAAATGCTTTATATTACATAATTAATAATAAAAAAAAATAATTTTTTTATCGTAAACTGGCATTAGTGTAAAAAACCTAACAATAAATAAATATATCGACTAAAAAATAAAAATATAGAGAAATTATAAAACAACAAGGTATATAGTTATTTCTTGTGATATTTTGATTGAGTTTACCTAAAACTTAACATTTTAATACAAAGTTAACTCAATAAGAATATTCGACAAATGTTTAAAATGTTTCTTTATCTTTAGTTATTTTTATGAGCAACTGAAAATTGTTAAAATGTCTAAAGCAACAAAATGTGTTGGCTGAATAATTAGTAAAGTGTTCAAAACTATATACCTACGTATCAATGTATATTTACTAGAATGTATTTTAAACATGTAACTTGTATTGTATTTCCAAATTCCGTTTAAAATTTATACTAAAAATGAATATTTTTCATCCTTATCATATCTTTTACTGCATATATATTTTTAAAATCAAATTTAAAATAAAATTGGGTTAAAGAACTTAAATTAATTTTTCAGAGTAGTATATAATAAAATACACGTATAGAACTAAAACATTTCAATTTAAAATACTAATTATTATATAAAAATTATTTTTGTTTTATAACTAAGATGTGTTTCTTTTAATTTTATTAGTAATGGGCAATCGATGGAACAATTGGGTTCTAGAGACATGCTGACCACTGTGATCACTTCTACCGGAAATCAAAATGTAAGAGACGATTAATTGCCAACCGGTAAACGGTATATTATTAATATATTAATGCAGTAGGTACTTTTATGAGCAATCCTGTTCAATTTAGTATTACTGTATAGAATATTCGTTCATTTGCAAATTTATATATTCAAAATATGTTATATAAACATAGTTTGTTATAACAATGTGATCATGCACTGTAAGTCTGTAAAGTGATAATGGATGATAATTATATATTATATATATATATAATCTTATACGGTTTTGTGATGAAAATATAGCTAATTGTTTATTTTATTTAATGTATGTGTATTCATTTGATTAATTATTATACTTAGAATAAGTTACCTTTAAATGAAAAATATGGACAATTGTAAATCGATTAGTCAAATTAAATAGTTTTATAATAAATAACTTAAATATAAGTAGATTAAAAATAATAATATTTCAACATTCAAGTAAACTGAATTTGAAAACTTTGAAATATTTACAGTAGGTATCCATTCCAATTATATTTTTCATTGTAAATATAATTTCATTGTGTTATGTATTTGATTTTTTTTTGCGTTTTTACTTTGTACTAAAGCTGCGTATTTTATATAATTTTAAATGACAAATTAATTTATTTTTAATAAGTTATAGAATTGCACATTCATTGATGATTAACAAAAAAAACTGTCCTATTTTTTTCTACCAAAGTCAATATTCTCTGACCTTTTGCTATATTTTAACTGTTTCAAAATGAATAGCATATTATTGTTTTATAGTCTTTAAACAAATATTTACAATTTTTTGTAAGCACTGTTCTATTATTATTTTCTACAATAAATAATTTATTATAGCTTATACCCTATACGGACGACTTCATGTTTTGCATGAGTTTGTTTGTTTATAGAGTGCACTTGATATCGAAATTAATATTATAAAATAAGGAGTTTTGTGAACTATTTTTAATTCTAAAATGTATAGAAAGTTAAAATTTATGATTCCGTTCAAATTGTAAATAAAAAAAACTTATAATTTGTAATATTATGCAAATGATAAATTAAATATTCAAAATCATTTTAATTCTTCTTCTTCGTCTTCATTGGCATTACAACTCTTCAAGAGTTTTTGCCGCCACCGACACCGCCTTTCAGTCCTCTCGATTTTGTATTTTTTCTGTTTAAATTATTCTGTGTGTACTAAACATTTTCTTAAATTGATTAACAATACTGTAACTGTTTTAATATTTAATTAATTTAAAATTGTAATTGTACTTCCAGATCATTGAAAAAAAATATTAATTACTAATGGACCATGATGAAGTTATAACCAGTTGTAAATTATCATTACTGATAACTGCTAAGTATACAATATCCTAGTTAAAGAATGTGGTTTAATGTGTTATAAGTTATGTCCTTATGTTGTTTACTATAATTTGCATACATATTTATTAATTGTTATAGTGGCCAGTGTTAGAGGGTTTTTATGAGGAGATATTGGGAATATTGGAAATTATTGAGCATAACTGTAAATTTATAATCTATGATATACAACAATAAATAAAATAATATAGTTAATTATCTGAAAAAAATGCAATTTTAGGTGTGTGTAAGTAAAAGTTTACGATAATGAGCAAATCTGACATAATACAATAACATATAAGTATAAGATATCCACATTTCCAGAAGCAATACATTATAGTATTGTTTTTAGTTAAAATATCAAAGCTCAATAATAGGTTTATGGTTTTTAAAATGTATTAATTATTATTAGGGCTCGGAAGTTGATAACCTTAAAAAACATTAATAAATGACCTTAAAAAAATGCAAATATTTGTTTTAAATTAATAAAAGTATATATATTTTTTTTAAATGTACTCTATTTTATTATAAAATTCTTATACATTTATCAAAAGCTTACAAATCACTTAAAATATGACATAAAATGACAAAATATGTCCTTAAAAATTAAATTAAAAAAATTACAAATATAGTAGAAGTAGACTAGCTCTAAACGACGTATTAATTTTCAGAATTTCGAAAACATTACGAAAAAATAAGTAAAATGTAGGTACAATAATATTCACTACAACACAAAAACGAAGACTGTAATCGGTGAGATAAATCGGATAGGTACTAATCTTAGTCCGTGGTAATTTCAAAGTTTTAAGTAAGTTGTCGGCATAACAGTCGACAAGAAACAATAAGAAGTAAACCAATGTGGAATCAGTAAAAATGACTAAAAATGTCAAAAAACGACTTAAAAAGTAATAAACACCAAAAATGCAAAAGAAAAATTAGTTGTTCACATTCACATGTTAATGAAATACATTTAATACATTTGTGACCAAGAGAGCAGCGTCTAAAAAGTTCCAAAAAAAAAAAAAATGCAAAATGCATCAACATCCAAGCCCTAATTATTATTGTATTAAATAATAAAATTATAATTAAGTGTTTTTTTCAATATCTCATTTATAATTTGTAATTAAAAAACCTGGTAACTCAATAGTTTTTACAACATTACTGAGTATATTAATACTATATACTATTGATAATATTGATACTAGGTTATTGTTTCATAACAAACCAACTAATTGTTTTAAAAACTAATAATTTTTTTGAAAATATTATTCTCATATAATTTACAGTCGAAATAAAACAACATTTTATTTAAGACAACACTTTTTTGAATGACAACATATATTTTTAATTCATATTCCTAAGCAGAATATTATTCAGAGTGTTTCGATACATATAAATCAAAATTCAGACAAGTAGTTTATAAGTTATAATTTATAAGTATTCAAAGTTTAAGTGAGCAATGTGAAATGATATGGAGATAGCCCGTAAAATTTTGATCTATTATTCCGCTCATAATATAAACTTTATAAACTTATAACATAATAAAAATTTATGTTGTCATTCAAAAAAGTAAAAACTTTAAAAAATATTTTCAAAAATGTTGGTAGATATAATTACCTAATATTTGTTAGTTTGTTACAACAAGTTAAAAGAAGGACACTAAAGTCGCACAATACTTTAAACAAATATATTTTTTTTTTTTTTGTACCTTATGTTTTCCATGTTATTTTTTTAAACTTTTTTCTAAATGTAATAGGTTTTTTTTTCAAAAATAATGAACTATAGTTTGTGACCTAGTAATTATAATTTAATGACTAATCGAGGAGAACATTTTTAATTTATTTACAGTGCAGAATCCAATAGTATTGTATTTTCATGTGGTAGCAATTTGGAAGTATTACGTCAAATGAAAACTGTTTATCGACAATACTTTCAAAGGTTGTCCCGAGCTTTTTTATAAACTTTTTTCAATTTACGTTGTAAGAATAACTACTATGACTCTCTAGTTTTCTTTTTACTTTTTAATTTAAAAAAAAATTACATTTATGACAAAAGCTACAATTTTTAACAACCTAGAAACCAATTTGGATATACCCTTTGTAACAACACTCGGGAACCAATTAGGACGTGTTGTTTGAAAACATACTTATAGTTCATTATTATGATAAATATATGAATAATATATAATAGCAAATATAACGTTAATAAAATAACCATTCCAAAAATTAATAATTTAGTTTATTAGTTAAAATTACTGCGAGGAAATATGTTATATTAGGTGATTGATGATTGTAGGCGCAAAGGAGTATTAATTAAATTTATTGGTATAAAATTTAAATTGTATACGAATTATCGGGTTAATACTACATGTAGTATTGTATTAATAAGTAATAATCAATAAAATAATAAGTAATGGGCATTGCAAATTGACAGAATTTTTCTAATGAACACTTTCCTCAAATTTCTCAATCGATCATCGATCCATTGATTGAAGTCTACTTATAATTGGCTATTGTAAGTTATTTCTTTTTTTTTAATGTCTAATCAATAAATTAAAATTGATAATTCTTTTTATAATTTATATATCTACTATATAAATCAATGGTTTTATATTTTGAATATAATTAATAATACTATCGCACGTCTTCGAAATAGAAAATCAACATGAAGTTATAAAATATTATTTAATATATCGTATGGTAAATATACCTTATAAAATAATATATTTATATTTTTTTCGAAATGAGTGGAAGGTGATTTGATTCGCGAGATTTAAACAGTTAAGTCGATTCATTTTTGAAAAACAGAAGATGTAGGTACTTTGTAAAATGTAGTTTTGTAATTAATATCAATTAATAGGTAACTAAATGTGTACTATGTAATTTCTAACTGAGCTCGGTGACGTGTGCTGGCTGTCAGTCGTTCCAGTACGAATATAACGAGTAACTATGTTTTTGTGTATAATAAACAATATAATAACATGTAAGCAAGTAGTAGTAACTATTAAGTACTTAAAGTAAACAATAGTGCCCACACCCGTCCCACGACATTAGCATTAATATGATTATACCTATTTTACACGCGCGGTAGCACGTCCGTCGCATTCGTATGAGTGGTGTCCGCGGTGATGGCGGTGTCCGACGATCTGTGTATACAGGGCACGTCTAATTGGAAGCAATTTTTCTATTCTAACTTACTCGTTTGTATTTTAGTTTATTACTGCGTATTTGAAAACGAAATAAAAAACACCGTAGGGCAATTTTACGTATAATAGGCACCTACTTATATATTACATTAACATTTAATTATTAATTCGCATTCACACTATTCGTACAACACTATAATCGTTTAACGAGTTATGGTAACTATCAAATTTAAAACGAGTATACTAAGTACCTATAGTTATTTACTTTAAATGAAAATTCGCGTGCGTGCCTAAAACATTTTAATAAATTTTTATGTATTTTTTTAGAAAATTAACAATTATTTGCGGATATACATAGTGAAACACTCGCGTTGTGTATTGAATAAACGACGACGAAGTATGCTGCATTATAATAAATAATGTAACTTATTATACGTAAGTAATAATTATTATACATTTATACCACAGTATTGCAGTAGAACAAGACTTGGTCGAGTTTACGGCAGTGTCCGTATATATCGTAATGATAATAATATTATAAATACGTCGATAATATCTTTTCACCCATTTGTATAGTAGTCGTTACTTGCCATCGGAGGTTACAATAAAGCGATAAACGCATCCGTTATAATTATAATAAGTATTATTAGCCGACAGTACGTGCAAAAATTACCAAAAGTCATATAGGCACATCGGTATAGGTACGCTGTTTGATATGTTTTGGTTTGTTGAAAACAAATACAATTTACAAACGCTATTAATCTTACCATATAAACCTAATCCTGTAAATTTTCCATTCTAGTTTTGGATGTACGAAATACCAATACATACTAGACACGAAAACTCAGTAATCGATGTCGAACTGCTGTTTGCAGCATTTTAATGGTGGCGTTATTTCAGATTTTATACCAGGCAGTACTTAGACAACAGATCGCGGGAGAAAAATGTCGACTGGCCCTTTATATAAATAATAAATGTTTGTTTTTATTAAAAATTAATTTAATCTTCTATTTATTACCTTTTCAATAATAATAAAAAAAAAAAAATAGTCAATAGTCAATAGCACTATTTATGTATAATAACATATTGATATGTAATATTCTTAAAATGTAGACTTACAGACGATGGTCTTCTTTTAAAATTGATTTTCGCCATATTCAACGATTTATCATTGACAAAATATAACTCACTAATATGGTTCCTTGCTTCGATAATTCGATGCTCGAGTTTACACGTGTTGGACAGGTTATTATAGCAGATGGTACAAACGTGCAGTAAGATATGATGAACGGTGTGTATCGAACTCGTGTCATAATATTGCAGATAGTTAAGTTGTAATATAAATATTTAGATAGTAATAATATTGATATCAGTATTTAATTTGAATGATCCGTTAGTTGTTTAGTGTTATATAGTATAATATAGTGCGACAGATCTGATTGTTGAAAATTGTACGCATAAATCGATCATATGACCCCATATCTGATAAACCGTACACACCACGCTGGCTTATATATTATAATACCATCAATTTTAATCGTAAAATTGTCATAATATATTATACTAAGTATGAATTGATAAATGCGTGCCGAATAGGACTTAATCAGTGTCAGCACACGTATCCGTCTGAACACGCGTTTTTGTCGTAATTAAATACACAATATTGTCACTATAGTCTATAATAATACGTATAGGTAGTTTATAAATATTTTAGCAAAGATGAGCTGTAGTTATTCGGCATAACCCTATAATCACATCCTCTTACTCACATTTCTTTTATTTCATATGGATAAATTGTAGTGACGCTAAGCACTCTTAGTGTTTATAGACGATGTCTCCCATTCCGCGTACATAATAGATCATTTTTGCCCCACCGTCGACCCTATCAATCCAATATTTTTCCTGTACAATTCGTGTGTCTGTGTATAGGGTAATTTGCAAAAAAAAAATTGTAGTCATTAATTTTAAAATTAACTGACTATCGGTATAAACGTGTATACAGTCATGTGAGCAATTTTTGGGACGTGTCCCCGGGATCGCTACGTTAATAATTGATATAATCATGTACATATTTAAAGTGTCTATGATATCATAAAGACATAAAAGACTACAAATGTTCATATAGTAAGTATAATAGAATGTTATACTGTAGTATTATTAATGCATTCGATATTTACGTAAATTCTAGTTTTCCAACCACAAATCGAACCGATCCCCATGTCAACTTAATATAGTTGCGATAATAATACTGTTATAATATATATGATATACATTATGTGTATGACTGTATGTGTATGTATACATGTATAAGCTATTACGAAGTAAAATATAACAATATATGTATATACAAAAACAGGATTTGAACACTCCATTATAATTATATGTATACGGACATAAAAGTAATAAATAAATAATAATAAATAATATGCGATATTTTGATGATGTGTATGTTTAATTTACTCATATTAGTCATATTTTTAACAAACGTATTAAGGAGAATGTCCGCGTAATGTTTTTTGTTTTTCCCAAATCCACGTGCCACATAGATAAAATGCATTCACGTAAAGTTGTATTTTCTTATGATTGTTTTTTAAAAAGAAAAGTTATAAAGAATTATTCTTGAGGGTTTGACATATCGGTTGTGTATTTTTTTGTAACAAGACTATATATTCGACTTTAAAAAGGTAGTCTAGTATATTAGCTATGCTGCATAGTAGGTTTCGAGTAGGTCACTGCAGATATGGATGTGTTAAATTTGAATTCATTAATAATATCTTTGTGTATGAAAAACGGTTTTGAGCGGAGACGAAAAAAATGCATTTGAAAATATTGTATGTATAAAATATAATAATTTCACAGTTGCATGTCCACGATGTCCCCACGAGGAATAAAAATATACTGAACATCCATACGTTTTTATATTTATATTATTACATTTATATTTACTTTTCATCAATTAAATATATGAGTATATTATGTATTTGTACATGTGTATATATGTGATAACTAACACATTTTTTTGTATCTTATAATTTTCAGAATTCAGAAAATATGATCAACCGTCAAATAAATAGAAAAGAGCATTAAAATGTTATCCGATCGTCAAGAGATTCGCAATCTTCAATATGCAGTTAGTATTCGAATCACTTATTAATAAATAAATCAGTGTATGTACTTTTTCACTGTATTATCATTAACTTTTGTTGCCAGTTGCTTTGAATATAGGTACAATATACATAAATACACAATAAACATTATATATATAATATTTATAAAATTGATGTTAAGTTAGAATTCAAGTTATCAACTTATCAACTAAATATTAACTTGATGTCATCAATTAAATATTATATGATATAAAATAATTGTTTTATATTTTTAATTACAATACGAATATCTAAGATATTTCTTCTTATGGTCATAAATAATCATGATTCATATCATTATAATACTACTAATTACCATCATATTATTAATACTTCGAGAAATGTATCAAAACAATGAATATTATTTGTAATTTTGTAATTATTTTAATAATTTAGTTTAATCAATGTTTCCTACATATAATTTGTTATAACTCAGCTTTAATATAAGTTATGACAATAACTTAATAATTTTAGTAGTATAAGATATATCATGTTTATTATTAATGCATTAACTAACGTGATGAAAATTAATTATGATATCTACAATATTAAACAATGTGTGAATTAGTATGTTTAAATGTTTAATTGTCTAATCATACATTTGGTTCTAGTGGTTTCTAATTTTTTATAAAGATTAAAGTGCTTTATTCTGTAAACATTTAATGTTCATTATTATTATTCCATATATCAATAAAATATAATACATGGAAATTATTTGCATTTTATATATAAATAAGTACTAATAAATTATTACATGTATTTTAATATCTATGAATAAGACAATAGATATACCTATACTACTTGATATTTTGATTCAAAATGCGAGACAATGAGTATGAATCTCAAAAGAAGAAAATATGAAGTAGTCAAATCAAATTGTATTAAAAAAAGAAAACACATCACTTGGTGATAGAATAAAAGCGAGCATAATGTAAGAAGAAAAAAAAACAGTTTCACTTTCATAAGAGTATATCGTTCTTCATTCAGCAATGAAGAGAGTGTGCAAACAGAGGACGATACCGAATGTAATGAACATTTGCCGGCTACGAACGTTTACTACTACAGCGGTAAGTACCAATTACCAATTTTACTTTCGTATAAAAAACAAGACTCACGGAATGTATTATAATGTTATAATGTTATGATCCAATTCGACCTCACCTCTTCGGACATAATAGTATTATATACGTGCAAGTGTATATTTGGAGACATTAATACGCTGTCGTTTCGGGTCGCGGACGTCATCGCCGTCTCGATGTAGGTAGGCAGGTAGGTACGTGTAGCCAAATTGGTTTTCGATACATACGTATAATGTGTATACTGTGTATGTATATATATATATATACGTTGTATAAAATGTGTTTAGTAATAATAATAATAATAATATCTCTTGCGCGCGTGTTTATACGCTATATAACCAGTGTGTATACTGTGCGTGCGTACAGTGTTTTTTTTCCCTTTTACCGGGTTCGATTTAATGTATCAGCGGGCCCGGCTGGAGGCGCCAGACTATAAGCACATTGCCTTGTACCGAGCTAATGGACACGGTTATTAAAACAACGGGCCGTGAGGATTTCGCCGCCACCGCCGCTGTGGTATTATTATATTATATTATTACACTCACACAAACACACACATATACACCTATACACATACACACACACACATATATATATATATATATATATAAACAAACGAGACAGTCTTTGAATCCATTAAAAAAAAAAAAAAAAATATAAAGTAAATATAAATAATAAAAAGAGACCTCCTCGCGTTTCGGTCACATATATTTCTTCATGCGCATAAAATATATCCGAGTGGCTATATATACGCGTATGCATATACATGTGTGTGTGCGTGTGTGTGTGTGTGTGTATGTGTGTGCGCGCGTGTGTATACTGCATCTCCGCGTATAGCTGTACCTTTATCATAGGTGATAATGAGAAACTCCAATTGACGTGACAGTTTCGTCACGAACGGCACAAACTTACATCCGATAACAACAATAATATTATTATTTGGTTTTGTTTACACCGGACCGGGCTTTTGGTTTTTTCCTCCGAGGAATTTTGCTGTGCACCTGTGCATGTATTATGTGTTTCCCCCTTCCCGTATTTGCAATTTTCGATTGTTTTCCGAACTGCTATAATACATCTTAGGCTCTAGCCCCTAGGTACTGTTATTACTTATTAGTTATTACTTGTTTATACATGTGTCTCGTTCTCGGCATATATTATATTATAATATTACGAACACTCAAAAAACTAGTGGGATATGATAATATTTTTTAATAATCTATTCATTTCCCACATATATCTTTAAAACGCTAATATTGTGTAAAATATACTATAAAATAGTGTATAGGCCCTAGACAATATAGTAATTTTATAATATTATTGTGTTAACTTTAATTATTGATATATTTATTTTTAAAAATTTATATTTTTTTAATTCTCTAAAGTTGTTAAGATTGAAGTTTAAAATAGTTTTCATATGTATATAGTATTTTATTTATATATATATATTTACGATATAGATGCCTCTAATTACGAACTATGTCTATTTAAAAGATCGGAAGTGGTGTCTGTGATCGAAGGATTTTTTATGACCCTTTAAGTTTTCGTGTATTTTTATGTGCATATAGTGTATTAAATGAACAACTGATAGATTTCCATAAAAATTAATGGAATTTATAATAATAATAAAAGTTGTTATAACACGCATATATTTTAAGCTATTATAAGTAAAAAAATAATAATTGATTTTGAAATATGCAATCATTGTATTTGTTTGCCATGTGTTATCGTGGAGACATTAATGACTCATATATTCGTATATTTTATGTATGGCTACTATTCATTTTTAATTATTATAAAAAAAACCTTTATTTTTGACCAATTAAATTTTAGGATGGTAAGAGAGGAATTAAATTTTAAAAATAAAATACAAATTGCTGTTATATTACATTCAAATTAAAATCAAGTATTTTTAAACATACTATAATATGGTGTTTTATTTATGATAGTAAAAATATTATCTTAATTGTAAGACTTCATATCGTCATTCTGAAGTGTACCTATATTAATTATCGTATACAAATTTAAGACCTCAAATCCCTAAATAAGTAACCTATATAACTATCGGTTTGTCTTATAATTTAATTTAATACATCATGTATGTATATTAGAATAGATGAATAGTTTAACTATAGTAAATATTTTTAATTTAGTATTGTTTATATTTCTGATAACATTTTTTTTTTTTTTTTGAACAATTACAATATTTCATTAATTTGAGAAAATATAATTCCACTAATATTTGCAGTAACAACTTCAATAATTCTACATATAAGTATTTATCATTGTCATACAATGTAATTGATATTTATATAATCAAATATCTCGTGAAATATATATTTTTTATTTAGGGTTCTAAATTATTATTTATTGAATTTTTATTACTATCATAAAATTACATCTCATACTCGTAGGTATATAAGAATAATTTAATTATTATTTTTACTCAATGATTCTTTATTATTATATTATTTGAGAAGGACCTAACGTACATTAATTTATAATATGTTATAACTGCAGTTGTAAATGTTCTCTCTTAAACTCCTCATATTTCAAATACACGTACACCACATGATACATTATATTATTGTTATTTGTTATATATTTTGTTAAAAGTAGATTAAAATATCGATAGTACAATTTTTTTTTCTGGTACCGATAATATCGTAAATCTATACCTCAGTGTTTTAAAGGTGAATGCATTACGTATGTAATTTACTCGTTGTCTAGACAGACCATTTGTAGAAGAAACATCTAAGATTATTTCGGTAGCAATGTTCAATGTCCCCCTCACAAGTTTCACAAGAATTCCTGTTGGGCGGGCTTGAAAAGTGTTTTGTCGCCGAGACTTTACTATATACAATGTATATAGTATATATATTACATATATGTATCTCTATAGAGTTTCAGTGTGTAACTATACATAATTTTAAAACCGTAAGTGATAATAATGGTAGAAAGTATATAATAACACATTTTATTGTACCAGTGTTTTTTTGTTGATGCGTTCAATTTGCCGGAAAACTTAAAAAATGTATATATAAATATTATATTTATAATATTATATTAATATATATATATATATAGAGAGAGAGAGACAGACAGAGATCTAATGCTATAACACGATTCGTGTACGGCTACTTATTCATTATTTTTCCTGGTTGAATCGATTTTCTATGAAATTTATTAAAATCATTAATCATTGTAATGTCATATAATTATACAACAATATGGCATGTACCCTTAAAATGATGTACACAGTATACACAACACACACACACACACACACACACACACACTAGTCCGTGTTATTGATCGAAGAGCGGCAGTTCTACAAAGTACAAAACACTCGACTCCACTTAAAAACCACTCGCCATAATTTTTTCATCAACTTTTTTTTATTCAAATTTGTTCTGGAAATTTTAATGCCCGCGATAAATCTCTCAGTCTTTATCGACATCTGTCCTTTCGTTATTCAATACACATAATATGCATATATGCGCCGCGGCGGTATGTCGTTGCGGTTATAGCGTATATATATATATATATTATATATGTACTCGTGTAGTCGCGTGTAGTGTTGTAAACTAGTTTAGCAACGATATATAATATACTGCGCTTTTAGTGAAACCTCCGTGAAAATCTCGACTCGCTGTGCACACGAACGTTATTAACGAATGTCAGTCGGTCGGCGTGCACACTGCACATGTATGCGTGTGTGTTTGTGTTAACACGTGTAAATAATATTTTTGGACCACCGAAAACGAAGCGGGTGTATAATATAATAACTGATAGGGGATTATTGTGATGCACGACGTGTGTGCTATATGGTGTCCCATGTGCGTATAATATGCGTACCGCGGGATCGCGCACATGGCCTAGGACAATACCCAGAAGCTAAACTGTTTATTATATATTTATGTGTAATATATTAATATTATACTGTCCTATGGGGATGATCGCACTACACCACTTGAACGTGCAACCACTCGTATTAGTTATATTGTTATTACAGTGTAATGGGTGTATATTAACAAACATTGAAACCGTATAATCTGTTAAATAATAAATAATTATGACCAATTATGTCATTAAAAAAAATAAACAGTAATTTACGCTTACTAGAATTGTGTATATACATATATATATGAATTCATATGTCATGATCTCTTCTCGACGACTATACATTAGTTACTAACCGTTTGTAGTTACAAAAATGTAGACACTGATTTTATATTCAATCTTATATTTTACATAATTTATGTACCTATCATAAATACTTATGGCGTAAGTACGTTATATATTTATATATCATCGCATTCGTCTTTAATAATATTTTTGTATGTGCAATTGAAAATCGTCAAGTTATTATTGTATGATTCACAATCATAAAAGAAAATATTTAATTCATAAACGTAAAACGTAAGTACATATCAATAGCTATTCCCAATCACATTTGAAAACGTATGTGTTTTAAATAATTTATAATTTATATGCACCTATTACATAATAATTATTATGTAATTATTGATCGATGTATAATATTTCTCTGGCAGCTTTACACAATTTTGCATGCGTTTTTCAATCAAAATAGCTATTTCAAAAGCGTTATTCGCCGATTACACCAAAAGAGACTGTAATTTCGATCGAATTATTATTTATTAAGACATATGCAATTATTAATAATTCTTTCTAATGTATTTTTTGAATTGTATTGTTATTTATAAGTGAAGATATTAGCAGGAACATATATTTAGATTAGTAGTAATAAACATTTTTGTTATTAGTACAATGAAAGTGCTTGAGTATTATAATTGAAATACATGTAAGTAAGGTACTTTCCTGAAAATTGTTATGATAGAATAATTATATAATCTTATGAAATATTTTATTGTTAATTAAAAAACAAATTATATATTTTGAATTCATTCGAACGTTATAAATACCTGCCTATTGAATTAAAAATAAGCTAGATTAATTTCCTAATATACCGAGATGGGTAATGATTTTTCCTAGTATGTTGAATTTAATTATATTTATTAATATGCTCTACTATTTGTATTCCAATAACAGTATAGTATAGTAATAATAATATTTCAATATATTATAGAAATATTTGATAATTATATTTTATTAAAGACTATTCGCTATACCTACCCAGTACTCAATATGGTTATTGATTATATGTTCGTGTTAAACTAAAATTTCCGTATTATACAATGAATAAGGTAATCAATATAATTTAAAGGTGGATTATCTATGGACTTAATAGGAAAACTTCGTTTGCATACATAATAAAATTAAAAAAACGTTTAGTTGATAGTTTGCTTTCAGTAACATTACGAATCAATAAAATTCGCAACAACGCAGTAAAACTTAAATTTCTTGACATATTTTTTTTACAATTTGGAACTGACAAAAACACTTCACTCTCCTGGTGTAATATAAGTATGTATAACAATTATTATATCATATAATAATTGACAAACTGATAAAAGTATGTAAACGCCATTAGTTTTTTATAAATAATACAATTTGAATTTTTTTCATAAATCAGTTAAATAAAAATGTTAAAATAAAACTTTTCATAACAAATACAAAATAATGTCGAATGCAGGTTATCGACTTTGCAACTTATTTGCATTTATTATCAAGTATAATGTACCTAAAACCTATATAGATTATTATAATTTGCTTACAAAATATAACCTATCTTCTTGATTAATATTATAGCAATCGATAAAACAATAAACTTTTACGTCATCGTATCATATTATATTATTTTAAATTTATAGAATATATAATAAATTATAAAACATATACCTAGCATGATATATAATGCTGAATTGCTATTTTAATCTTATACACTAAAATTGATCAAGAAATTAAAGTCCTAAAACAATTTATTGTATACACACCTGCTCGTGTCTTTAAAGTCGCATAGGACATTTATAATAATAGTCCTTCATTTGATTATATTAATTATTATATACATATTAACTGCGTATGACTTAATCTGTTTTTAATAAATTATTTTTAATTATTATATTATTATATATTATTTTGAATTTCGAAATAAATTTACAATAAGTACACCAAAATAGTGTTGCTATATAGTTATTACATACGTACTTAAATATAGGTACCTATTGATGGCGCAAATTATAAGTAATACAATTTGCGCAAAATACCATTTCCCGTTTTTCAACGAATTAACGTGACCTTTCATTATTCGTGCAATCCATGCTTGTTATATTACCAATATATAGATTTGTATATAATGCAACCTAATCAATTTATGATAAAAAAAAAAAAAAAAAATAGCACACTATTTTCATAATATAATTGTAGAACAAATCATTACTACATATAACTGGATTGTATTCTTAAAAATTAAAAGTATAATGATTGTTATATTACAAAACAAATTATAAGTAAAAAAGGTAGTTAATAGTATTTACTATATAGTACCTACCTATAATAAGTAATAGTATTATAAATTTATATCATATTTAGTAAATAGTGAAAATAAAAACATAAATTTCATACAAATATTAATAACAAATAAATACAGTAATATCAACTCTTCTAAACACGAAAAATAGTAAATACCTATAATTTTTTTTACATCTTTCAGTCTTATGTCAATAAAATGATAACGGAGGTTGTAACATCTTGCTATTTAAGAAAGTGTATTAAAGTTTGAGGTCATCTATGTTTTTGAAAAACCATCGCTATTGATTTATGTATAGATTGTATAATTTTAAAAAAGATTGTATACCATATGTATTGACTTATTCACATATTTACTTTGTTGGTGATTTTTATGATATAGTAATTATTTTTATTCGATTTGATTGCAATAATATTATATCGAACGTTTTTCCGTTAAAAATAATTGAGTAAAATAATAAACGAACAATAAAACAAACAACTTACTGTAATAATAATACACAGCGAGAGAGCAAAAATAATAAAAACAACCTATGATCGCCAATTGGTCCACCGCAGACTCCGCCTTACGATTATTAAACTTTATTCTTCCTTCTTTTTTCCTCGATCATTATTTCCTGCCAGCCAGAGTGGTCTTCGAAACCTGTTTTTATCGATGGATAAGACAATAGAAGGCGAAAAAATCCCAAGATGATGACGGTGATGTCATAATACACAGATAGGAACTTATTTCATTTTTATGAGTTACCGTCAGTAGTCTGCAGTGTGATCACATTTGTGACGGTAAATTAATGAAACTTCAAAACTTATGATGGGTCTGTAATAGTTAACAATAATACAAATTTTAGGTTCCAGCTATAAAGAAGGGTTTAGTGTATAATAGGAAATCTACTCATTAATTGTATTAAATTGAAATAACAATACAATAATATTATAGTTATAGAGTAAACCTGGAAATTAGGAGCTCGTAGGTCTCGTAGGACCTTAAATATTATTTTAATAAACTAAAAAATATTATATGATAGGTATGTATTATGTAATATTCCCCTTAAATAATAGGAAGATGTGACGACACATCTATTTACAATATAATTAACCCAAAGTTTAAATAAAACAAACAAAAGTCGTGTACTGAATTCTCTGCACTTAGAACTTGGATATTACATTAAAATAATTAATTAATATAGTTGTTATATGTTATTAATATCATATAATAAAACTATATTATAATACTGTATTTTTAATATAATAACGAAACTTAAAAATTTAATTTTTAGTTCACATTGCAAGAGTACTTACGTTATTTTGAAATGGGAGGTTTTTGAACGACCTTGGATAATGGGCATCCGCTCAAAGATACACCAGGATAACTTAAAATTACTGGCACAAACTCGTTCTATGTCAAAAATATGATATTTTTTCTTCGGGATATTCTTGAAATATTAAAATAAGGGTCATTTCAGGATGTGCTCTGAAAACTTCCAGGTGAATGCCACTTTTATCAAATGAGGAAGTTTCTGGTGTATAGGATGTTTTACTTTTTACTTTTTAGACAATTTATCAAACCTATACTGACCACGTACAAAATATATAGTTAGAACTAAACTTCTTGGTAAATTGTGGCTATTTTATGAATTAAACGTTCCAATAGTTCAACTTAAGTTAATAAAATTTATTTGTTTATCTATTCCCGGTAAGAATTTAATAATAATTTTTACGATAGATCCTCCTAAATTAAACGATTTAAGATATGGACATCTGCAACAGTGTATTAGTATCTAATTTATTATATACTATTGTTAGAAAAACGTATCACTAAATTATAAATATTATTTAATAATCTTAAGTTATTTTTTTCTAAACAAATGTATTTAGTAACTAGTAAGTTATAGATGTATAAGGATATAATTTTCTGTATAATAACTATACTTTTTCGTATACAATTTGTTTTTCCGTTTTTCGATTATGTTTACACATAATTGAGTTTTATTAAATGTATTCTTTATTATCTTAGCAATAGGTACACTATATAATTAAAATTTAAAGTCAACATGAATTTCTCTTGATTGAATATTGTTAATCAAAAGAATCTTAATTATTGTAAAAGATACGTTATGAAAATGTGAGCAGTATGCCAATACGCATATCGAATTATATAATCGAATTTCATATGTATGCAATTGTAATATTATACATATACTTTATAAATATATAATGTATATAGATAGATAGTGATAAATAGTACGAGTATTGGAGTAATTATTTTTATTCAAAATATTTTAAGTTCACATAAAATATGTTTAAATGTGTTTTTTAAATATAATAAAACATTTGAGGGATATTATAAATACGATCTATATTTTATATTATATGTTTGAATATATTAATATATTTAGTACTCAATGATAATACGTCATGATATGGGTGAGGAGCAAAAGATGTTTTTAATTTGCATTATATGATCATTTAATATTTTAATCTGATAATTTATTAACTGATTCATCACATTTATAGCAGACATAATTATAAACATATCTACAAATAACATTAATTTTTTAATAGTGATAATTAAATTCGCAATAAACTTTGTAATTTTATTTTAATATATTATATCATAATTTATCTAAAACATTGTTCAATATAAAAAAATATGAAATTTTTTGGTATCAGGAATCGTATTCTTAGTAATTATTAATTATAATCTATCTTCATCGCGATAAATACACAATATGATTAATTTATTGTATATATTGTATTTTCTGTGTGTTTCTTTAGTAATTTTTAACAATTTTATATTTATATTTATATATAAATATAGAAAAAATACTATACCTGTTCATTAATTAATAAATTAGATATTGATTTAAATTCAACACAATTATTTATACATGTAGATGTGGATTTTATTTTAAATTTTTACAATCCAAATCTTGCCACTATATGAACAGATTAATTATATCAAAAATTAATTTACCTAATGCAATATATTATAATATATTTATTCAAAACTAGTTTTATCATAGAACGATAGAACATCGTTTATACATTATTTGATGGATATTAAAGTAAAATATATTTTATTTAGATATTTAGAATCTGAAATGAATTAATTGATTTTATGTTAAGTGTTATTTTATTTTATTTATTTATTTTTGTGTTTATCGACTATCGTCGTCTTTTGGAGCAATAAAAATGCTTTGTTTTTAAATTTTATGGATAGTTTCTAGTAGAAAATTGAATGTTGTTAGTACTTTGGGTGGTGAGAGGAGAGGATCAAAAGTAAAAAGAACCCTATTACTTTTAAAAATAATTGGAAAAACAAATTAAAGAAAACCGTAAATTTTTACCCAAAATACTTATTCAATGAAATCGATTTTGTTTTTTATGTGAAATTCAAAAACGAATAACCGTCAATTCTTTAAATTTTCATCAAATGTTTATAATAGCATTATATGTAGAATGTAGATACTAGATAATACTATTTAATCAAAATATGTTTTTCTATCTATAACAGAAAAAAGTGTACTGGAAAGTAACATTAATTTTTTTTTTGAACATTTGAAGTTAAAATTTTTACGACATTGGATTTACCCTTAAATAAACTATTTTTTTAACCTTTTTTTTTTGCTTAATAGGACTGTTCTGGTCTTTCGCTGCAACACCCACTCTTCTCCATCAGTCACTGTTAGTGATTTGTTAGTGCAATTTCTTCACCGTTATCTTGGACAACCTAGTGGTAATTTGTTTTGTTTATAAAGTCTTATACCATATCATACATCATATATCTTTTTTTTTTATAGCTATTATCTGGAGGTTTCATTCAGTTTTCGATAATAATATTATGTCATCAGCGTATGCTACTAATTTAATTGTCTTTAGGTTTTGTAGCTTAACTCTTACACTAGTTTTTAGTAACTTTCTAACCCTTTTCTCTAATGCAATATTAATGATCATCGAAGAAAGGGTATCACCTGGTTTTATTCATGTATTAACAGTAAGTTATTTTGATAGTGGGTCATTGAATTTAACCATACGCCTAGAATTTCGAACGCATATTCTTATCATACTTATGAGCTTTACTGGTACTCCACGACTAAATTTTGTATTTTAAAAATTTTACTCATGTACCTACTTTTAAACGCAATGTTTTCGGTAAAAATTAATTCAACCAGCTTTTCTAATTTTCTGATTTTGACTTTATAATTATAACTTATATTAGGTAAATTTATAGAATTTAGTTTTTTAATTGGTCTGTTAATGACATGGCGATATCAAATGCCTATGTATTAAAAATTTAAAAAGTTGTTAATTTCGTTTTTTCTAATTATACAATTCAATAATCAATTTGTAATGAAAAATATTTTTTTATATTAATTATATTGTCATCGTGTTATATCGTAAATAGTTATAATATGATAAATAATATAATTATAATTTATAACGGTTATATTGCCTCATATTGCAATGGTGCAAGTAGTATACATATATAAGAAGAATTATTCTTAAGACACGTAATATATAATTATAATGAACTTACATTAAAGGCTATTGATTCTGATCTTGTGAAAAAAAGTTTAATATTTGTATAACTAATGAATATATTTAATAATATACCTACTCTAAAACTCAATGAACATTATTAAATGAAACCTGATAAAAAGAAAAAGTGTATATAATATTTTTTTTCGTCGTACGAGATCGAAATAATCATAGCAAAGAATACATTTTATATTTATACGTTTCAAATTGAATATTAATTCACACTAAATATTTTACTTTCACTTTTATTTAATTAATTAATGGCATTTTATTTTATTTCTAGATATTTTTTCAGCAATACTCTTTCAGTAGACTATGTATAGGTATTTGTTCGGTATTGTTTTTTATTGTTTTTACGTGACCTAGTTAAGATAAAATATGCACACGTACCCATATGTATTTATGTTTTTGTTTGACATGAAAAATAATCAAGCTTATACATCACTATTACCATTATTATAGAACGACGGTCGCTTAAATATCAAAATAAACATAATATGTTCATACAAAGCTCATAAAGTCAGAACATTCACTGCAACCATTCAGTATACGTCTATATAATCTATGGTAACATCTATTCGATGGAATAATTAGCTGCAAGTGCGCCTCCACTAATGTTTATGTTGAACGAACACCCACAGTTAATATTACTTAACCTAAATAATATACATACTAATATAATCACCTCACTATAACACAAGGTAACATTTAAAAACTTTGTTATCTCTTTTTTAAATAACGGAATTTTAAACTATTGATTTTTATTTATGTTAGCTACCAGCGTTTAAATTTAAATTATTTTTAATAATTTACTTTTCATTTTATGTATTCTTCACTTTATGATAATATATTTTTTATATAATATATATTTTTATATTTTGTACTTTATTATTACTTATTAGGTATCTACTTAATACTTATAATAATGCAACTCCCTATGTGATTAAATTATCGACAAGTCTGCATTTATGATGTATACATTGTCCAAAGTTAATATTATGGAAAACAATTTTGATTATATTATTATAACACAATATTTAAAAAAAAAATACTTTCAACGAATTAAAATTTCAGATCATTTTTTTAGTAATAATTTAATAATAAGTAATAACACTAATAACCCCACTACATACTATCCGTGTATCTTTATTTTCGGTTCATATTCATGGTCTCTGTAACATTCATATCAACTATGGTCTATAAAATTAAATTATAAAATGTATATATTATAGACTAAACAATATTTATACTATTTGCTCTATGTAATGTATAAAATAGCGAAAATGCCATAAAATATATTGTATAGGTACGCACCTATATCAACAACATTGTTATTTTATTATCAGAGGCCTCGGTCTTTGTTCAGCACTGATGATGACAACATCGTTAAAGAACACGTACAAGTACTATTTATATATTATTTTTATGTATAGGGTACGCAAATATATTTTTCAACTTCACACAAAACTAATTAAATAAATTCTATAATTATTTATATTTTAATATTTTAAATGAAGTATTACGTTGTCATACATATATGATTTTTGACGTACACAAAGTAATCAGGAAAAATTGGGAAAAAGACTTTATTTTAAGAAATTAAACAAATGTCATATTATCAAAGAAATGTTTCATGGAAATTATGTAAAACTAATTACATTTTTGGATAACTAAACTATGTTCTTAATTGAGTTATAAACGGAATATAGCTTATTCCTTACACATTATAGTAGCATTTACATCATAGCTTTTGTAAATAGGAGTGGAAATAAATTAAGAGGAAAAACCTAATGTATAAAAATAGGCATTTTTAAGTACCTACCTATTTATAATGCCCTGGAAAAAAAAATTATGTGGTAGAAATGTCAAGCTGTCATTCAATGCAAAATTGAATCCAACTTTCCAAAGACGTTAATATGTTCACGCAAAAAAAAGGAAAAAACATTAAAAAGTGGTTTTAGAATAAATGAACTTGATGAAATGTATAGGAAACAATATTTCTGAAATAACCTTTTCAAGTTTTATATTATTATAGATAATAACAGATCGTTAATCACAAAAACCCTTTTTTCTAACATTTTTTGAATAACTTATATTTAAAAAACGCTGATGAGGTTGTATCTTAATTATTTTTCTCTATAGAATTTCATTTTAAAAGTTTTCTATCTAAAATCACTGTTTAATGTTGTTTTGTATGTTTTGCGTAAAAATGTTTATTGTTTATAGTTTATATACGGAAAATGATCGGCTTAACATCAATATTTATGATTAATGAGTAGATCGAAAATTAGACATATATCGCTTAAACTATTCTGTATATATATATTATAATGTATAAAGTGTATGGGAATTTATTATTACTATATACCTATACAAAATTCGTATATTATCTCTGTGTATCTTTATTATAATATTATGTAAGACATATATATTATAATAAAATAAATACATTGTATTATCTTTATGAGTATAAGCAACACAGTTTCAAACTTTCGTTAAAAAATTTAACTTTTCTTTTCACATGCTTTTAAAAACAAAAAAGGCCATAGAGTGGATCTGACCTTCTCCGCCTTGTATACGTCCTGATGGCATCATTTCAGTATACATCTACGATAACTTATCGAATCAAATTAGCACAATATTATAATGCATGAGGAAATTGTATGAAATATAAAACATAGGTTGATGACTTATTGTATACAACAAGTCAACAAAACATAGCAACGTAAGTAATATAATTTTATTTAATGTAATTTAATATTTGCATAAACTGTATATTAAACGAGGTAAACTAGTATAAATAATTTAAAACTTAAACAATTTTTTTATCTCAGCTGAAAATTGATCTAATTATATGTTATGCTGGTTTTTTAAATTACAAAACATAAAAAAATAATTATTTAATGAATTTTTAAAATGTTTAAAACACATAAGCAAACAAAAGAAAAAGATAATAGATTACATTTCAATGTCTCTAAACAGAACAAATATGATGTATAGTGGAATTCACTCAAATGGTATCGATAAATTCATTATCATTAATTTAATCAGTAATTGTTTAAAAAATGTATGTTTCCTTACAACGTTTAATAACATATATTTTTTAACGTTACATGTTTAATAGAAAAAAAATGTTGTAACATTTTATTATGAACAATGTAACCTAACAGATCTATAGTATCTATTTGAAGTATTAATTATTAAAGAAACTTTTTGAGGAATTTATAATCGAATAGAGCAATGACAAGTTTTGATATTTAGTGCTCAAAAATATATTGTGATATACTATCGTATAGTACTTTAGTGGAAGTTCATTAACATGATAAGTTAATGATCAAAGAAACGAAAAATTTAAATTATTACAAACATATTTTTAGAATTATTTAGAGAGTTCATGTTTACATTTTATACAACATAAAATATAATTTTTAGAAATAGAAATATTGTTATTATATTTTTGAGTTAAAGTAGTAAAGAATACTACGTGTTTCGGATACTATTTAATAATTATTTAATATATTTTATAAAGTAAACTTTGAATTATACTCAACTGTTTTATTGAATGAATTTAGTATTCTGAGTGTTTATTTTATTTTATGATATAAGTAGACCTTTTATTATCCGAACTGCAATTAGCGTATCCGAACATTAAAACTCGTATCCGCGACTTGGCTACAGAAAAGCGCGTTGCAGTCCATCGTCAAATAAAAATCGATAATTTTGTAAAAAAAAATATAACAAACATTATCTTATATGTATGTAATGTATTTCAAATAATGTAATGCATGTAATTCTAATAAAATATTAATAATAATAAATATGTATGTAGATATTAAAATATTTAACTGTTTTAAACAATTTTTTTTTTTAATTTCCAATATCCGAACTTTTTCATATCCGAACTAGGTGCGGTCCCTTTTAGTTCGGATAATCGAGGTTCTACTGTATATACATTTTATATATTTAAATTTTTATTATCTTTTCATGTTTTTGAAATTCATCTTATATTTTTAATATGTTAGTTGAAACTTGAAATACAGCTGAATTAGCAACGCAATCTAATGCATTACATAATGAGGATAACTTTGACTTTTTATAGACAATATTTTTAATTATATTATTACACATAAAACTTGGTCTAAATATATAGGTGGACTTAAATATAATGTATTGCGGTTAAATTTCATACTTATACAAACATTTTCTACAAATAATTAAATAGAATTACATTAAAATTTACAGAAAAAATTGGTTACATTTAATGAAGCTTCATTTATTAGGATTATATGATCTGTATTTTAAATATATTACTATAATCATAGATTTGTAGCTGTATTTCAAATGTATTTTAATTAAGTAATCTTAATATTAATTTAAAAGAATCGTTTAACACGGGCTTAATATAATTGAAGTTAAAATTTCTTTTTCTTAAATTTATCAAGATTAAATGTACTGTGTAAACTTTATGTTTGTATACTATTAATAATAAAGATGTAAAAGGTTTAATATTTATATTGACATTTAATTTAAATCATGTTATACAAGTAACATTATATTTATAATGGGCTTAAGGCCCTAAAATTATTTAAACAGCTATTAGTACTACAAAACATTGAGTGTATTAGTTTATAATAAACGTAAATTGATTTCAGATTTTTATTGAACACATTTGAGTCGTTTCAATTTTTGGCCCAGTGAACAGTTGAAAATGTCAATTTATATGAGTTTGGCTAATTCCGGTTTTAATCTCGAAATCTTCTTTAGAAAGGTGTAATTAACATGGTTTAACTTCTCTATATCTTGGTTTCATGAATTCCAATTACTTCAATAATACATTGTTAAGTCATTTATAAAACTTAAAACGTCCTATATACTATATTTTTCTAATTTCCATGCATATAGGTATTTCGATTAAAATACAAATAATATGACTAATACAATTACAAATAAAAACTGGTATTCAGTCATGTATATAGGTATACTATATTTAAAAAGTAAATAATGTGTGTATATATTGTCTGTCCGCTGAATCCTCTGGTGGACTGTGATTTCGTGCAATACGTTTTTTCGTCAAGCCAAAATTTTACACTAATCCTCCTCACCCGTAGGTACAGCGCGAGATCGGTCTGTTAATGGACCCGGTTTTCAACGATGATGATAATAATAATAATAAAATTGAAAATCCGAACTTATGATTCGGCGTAGGTCGTATATGCAATGCCGGAGAGGGGAGAAGGGGTGCGAGAAAAAAGACAACGAAAAGAAAAATTAATGTAAAATCTATCGTACATGGCGACAGTCGGACGGCTTAGACTCCGCCTCTTAAGACTTCTTCAAACCGATAGCCAGCGAACGGTTTCACCACCATCAGGCATCAGTTGATCCGCAGCGCGCTCGACTATTCATTTAACGTGCGCGAGTCTAATATTATATTATTATCGTTAGTTTCGTTTTATTAAATGTATATCATGTCTATTATACACACATTTTAAACCAATTTTACATTCGTGTATCGATTTAGTGGTTTGGTCGTCTGTGTTATACTGTTGTTGTTTGCTTGCTGTAAATACTCACCAATTACTTACAACGCGTGGGAATAGATAAATCGACCAAAATTTGTAAGTATTTCTATATGAATGCTGAACATTTTATAATAATAATAATAATAATAATAATAAAAGTTTATTGCAACACCATCAATTTCACATGACTTGATATCAACAATATAAATAACAAAAGTTGCAACTCGTCCTATAAGCAAAAAATCTTGAATGCGGATGAGTCTTTCTATAAAAGAAATATTTTTATATTAGCTGTCTAATCATATTTTTCGTGGATATTTGTTTATGAGGTACTTCGGTTTAATATTTATTTTACTATTATAATTATTAGTTAACGCCTTTATTTAGTCTGTATGCCTATATTTACAGAAAAACCCTGTATCATATCCATTATATCATAATATGCTTTTCTATTCATTAATTTATCTTTTATACGATTTATAGAATTACATCGGTACAATATTAATACTTTAAATAGTTAATTTAATAGATAACAAATAATTATTTAAAAACCGTTGCAGTAGTTACCAATTTATATTCAATTTAGTTAGTATACCACTAATTCAATTGTTCGTCGATTTAAAAAAAAGTTATATTTTACTATTAAAATCTAAAAGATGATAACTCTTTATTTGATTGGATATTTAAATATCTAATATACTGCAGAAAAAAATATAAAAAAATTAAAGAACACGTTATTTGTATTACATTGTTACTTTTAAATTATAATATATAATTAATACAAACTCTATTAGTTTTTAGTTTTTAGCTTATAAATTTGTTATTCGTTTCTCAGAAATTATGTTAAGATATGTTTTTTTTATTAATTTGTTTTGATAAGCTATTTTTGACCTTTGATGTTTAAATAACGTATCACTCTTTTCACCTACTTTTATACAAATAAGGCTTGTCAAAATGTTTTTGAATTCGACAACTGTTTTTGCTACGTATATTCCATCGATATTATTTCCAATAAATTGTTCTATTATAGATACGCGTATATATAATAATAATTATATTAAAATATTATGCGCTTTTAACTGAGTGATAAAATACCAGTTTTATTCAATACGTAAGGAGGGTATATTTATTTGTTTTAAAGTCTTATACGATTGTCCGTTAAAATGTTAAATAATAAAATAGTTTTAACGTCATTGCAACAACTGACAGTACATCGAATTAGGTAGTACTTATTATTATATTGACGTGTGAGAAGTCTTTATAGGTATTGTGTGAGACAGTGGAGGTTTTGTTTATTCTTGTTGTAATTTAACTGGTCAGAAATCCTTACTAAATTTGTTTTTATTATAATCAGTAAGAGTTGATTTAATTTTAAATCTGACGTAGATACCAAGAACTATTTGTGACCTGCAGGAGGTTGATAAGATTTTAGATTTCTCTACTTATTGTTTAGTTTTACACTTTTACGTGACATGCGAGAGATTATAATAATTGTATTAAGGCAAAACATTGGACTGTTTAACTCGAATAGTAAATAAGAATTCCGTACAAAAACGTCACTACATAGTATAAAATAATAGAAGTATTGACTGAAAATGATTATTAATTATACAGAGTGGTTAAAAAATACATATAGATGTATTTATTATAGCGTAATATGGATATCTACATTGCGTATTAACTTAGCGTAAATAATTAATTTACAATATACATAGAGCTTTAACTAAATAGGAGTATAATAAAATAATTGATTAAAACTATCAAATTAGCTCTTTATTTAAAATTTTAAATCATAATATAGTATTGTAGTTATTTAATATTTACATATTTTAATTATCTAATTCACTAGTCAATATCGCAAGCATGTGGCGCATACCGTATTAGTATTATTATTATTTATTTTAATGTACTAGGTAATATTTTTTTGGACGTGTCCTAATCGTAATTCATTTGTACATATTATTTAATAATAATATACAATTCCGTATCGTCCATGTGCAAACTGTCAACCCAACGAGATAAGCATCAGCTATATAAATTCATCTCTGTCGAGTGCAACGCGCAATGACCGTCGCGGGTGGCTATATATATGTATAGGACGTATAGGTATAAGTATAATAGCAGTAAAAAAAAAAAAAAAGAGGTTTTCGAGACGTAAAACACGGAAGTCCTTTTTACTATATAATATTATGATTATAGCGGGCATGCTTATAGCAGGTAGGCGGTTGTTTACACAAGGGGTGACGGCTGTGGCGATTGGCGGAGTGTAACGATTGTATGGGGGGGGGGGGTTGAATCGAAAAATTCGAACCCTCGTGAGACTTATTTTTTTATGCTACGCTGCAATACTATATATTATATAATTATAACCCCAATAATATAACAGTATATGTATACTGTACTTATGGGATAGCAATTTGAACGGCGGACGCGCACGCAACGAGGGCGGAACTGCGCGTCCACCCTAATAATTGGTCGGAAAATCCGTCGATTCCATGGCAACCTAATTTTTCCTGTGGCTTTTATCACGCACACATGCACACACACGCCCTTTTTCTCGATTCAACGTCGAAACTTGAAAGCTATGACGACGTTCTTTTTGAGCCAACTCGCCTCGATGATGATGCCTCCCCCTCAGTGACTACGCGCAATACATACATCGAGTCGTATTTACATCGTACTGTCGCAGTTTTTACCAAGTAATAGTATGTTATTAATTGTTATTATATTATTAAATTTGCTTTTATACAACTAATTGTTGATAACAATGGGATATCATTTTAGTATGTACAGTGTAATTAAATTGCAGTTATTTTAAGTATTTTAATTATTTTCCAATCGTAAAATTAGTAAAATTATTATTCTATATATTTTAACGTCAAAAAGTTTATTTATGATAGACGATATAATGCTTTTAGCTAAGCCTTCCTAGTTGTTGTTATGTTCATATCATAATATTGCTTTAAAATTTGAAATTATTGGATTTTTTTTCAATATTTATAGGTACTTAAATACTTAATATTATAATTGTTATTCTTATTGTTTTCATTTGTTTTGAAGTTATTAAAAAAATAGACATACAAATTTTTATCAGGTTGTTGATTTTATTAGTTTTAGTTCAAATCGGTTTGTTATGTAATCCAAAAATTGCATACGTTCATATAAAATGTATTGATTAATAAGAAATATAAAATAATAAAAAGTTTACAGTTCAGTGTTCCGGCTGTTTAATGATAATATTGATAATATTTTGATACTAAATTAGAATAAATAAAATTAATTAAATTATTTAATAAATAATAAATTTAAGTATACCTATAATATAATATAATGTACAAAACATACACTATTATAATATTAGATATTAGATATCCACAACATTTACATTCATAGATAATCGAATTATTCCAGCATAATGTATTAAAGTTATCTATATATATTATATCATATTAAACTTAAACTTTAAAGCGGGAAAAATATCGAAAAATATTGTTTCTTTTATACAATATACTACTATACGCGCTGTTTGCTATCTCCAATTAACCTATGCTATCGTGTTAAACTGTTAATATAGTTAATAATATCAAATGATCATCTTACGTTAAAAATATCTATCTTTATACGGTTATATATAAATCTAATACATTTTTGTGTTGTAGTGGTTTATTTCATTCTATAGAATTTGTAATTTATTCTAATGACTAATTACTCCTTACACAGTTAGACGATATACATTTCTTAAAGATATGGTACTTAGGACAAGATTACTACATGTGCTGGTGTTGTTAATATTTTATTTTATTTTTATATATTTCTTCAAGGAGATAAATATAGTTTATCTATTTTCCGTATTTACGTTTTTTTTTCTTTGTACAGCATATATGTTTTGTGCAAAACGCCAAAACGCATATACAGCGTAAGAACAATTCAGGAATGCGATGAATTTAAAATATTATTCAATTTTGCTTACCTAATCATTATTCTTGTCTAATTGACGTAGTTTTGATTTTTTCACACCAAAAGTTAACAAAAACCGATTACCATAGAAAGATTGCGTGCAGCTAGCTCAACGATCGCAGACGATTTACCTAGGGTTCGGTGATCATCATATTATACGCGGAAGCCTCGTTATCTTAGTATATACCAAATACCCGGTAGTAGAAGTTAAATATTAAAAAAAAAAAACACTATTGCTAGTTGTTACTCGATACGGCTTACGACTACTACACGACTCTTCAAGTGCACTCATCATCATCATTGTTCTAGTTACCGCGTGTGTTGATCTCATTTAGCTGAAGAACGTCGATGATTTTTATTTATCAATGTCGTCGTAGTATAATTTAATGAAAACTTTAAATAAGAAAAATTGGAAATAATCTACACACAGTACATCATTGTTATTTTTTTGACTTAATTTTTGTTTTGATCAAGACGAGTTGCTTGTATTATGTCAAATGAATGAGGATGTTTTTGTCACACGGCCCCAGATTGATTTTGTTCCTGCGAGTGACCGTTAAAAATTAACATTCGAAAGATGTCATACTGGATTGTCCAGTGTGATTACGAGATAACGCATATATTAGTATGAACGGATAGAATAATATATCTTGAATATATGTTTAGCAACTGTAAAAATAAAGACAAAAAACCAAAGATCATAATTAACAACCCAATAAATGTTGATGGATTTTTTTTAATGATTATAATTTATAATTATATTATACTAAAAATCATGATTTCTAGATTCTCACGATAAATACACATGGAAATAATAATATTTTATTATACCTTTATTAGATACTAATATTTATTACACGATTGAAATTAACATTCATAACCATAAGACATACGGAAATATCGTAACAGTGCACAAATCACTCATTCGAACAAAACATAATATAAGATTAAAAAACTGTTATTGGCCAACCTAATTTGGTAGATTTCAACAATATATTTTCTTAAATACATCATGTGTTAAGTATTCGTAAACCACATTAATATTAAGCTGGTTATTTATCATTTTCTAAACGAGTTTTGTATCTTATTTTTCTAAAATGAAGTTAATTTGATAAAAGCGTCTATTGGAAACATTATAAATTATAACACTTACTAATTAGTAATTAGTAATTAGTAATAAGTAATAATTAGTTTAGATAAATTTAATTTTAGACGATTTCCCGTCTATAAAAATATTATCAAACTTTATAGCATTCAATATTTATTAATCATTTTACCTTTTAATGCAGAGTTAACATATATAGGTACTTTTAATTGTTTTTTGATATGTTTGGTTAAATAACCTAAGTAAGTGTCTAAATTTGATCAAATGATGGTAAAAACTCAACGTATATGCGATATATTAAAATAATTTAATAAAGACAACTTTTTATTTAATTATAAAGTAAATATTTTTTTTTTTAAGATGTATCGTTTATTTAAAAAAATTAGATATTTGATAATATTGTTTAATTTATGATTTAAATAATAAAAAATTGGTTTGTAAAAAAAATAACTGTTTATTTGTTAGAAGTAATATACTCTTATACCGAGTAAGTAACCTATCACTGTGTATTAAATAATTATATTTTAACCTAAATAATTAATTAGTAAGTCACAGGAGAACTGTTATTAAAACTATTATTAAATAAAAAAAATACTAGGTATATTATATTTGTTCCATACGGGTATATTATTTTGAATTATTATAATTTATTCAATTCTCCTATATATTAACAATCAATATTGCAATGAGTATAATATAACTGTTGATTTATTGAAAAATATATATATTTATAAATATAATATTATGACTTCATTTTGATGATTAAGATAATTATTTACACTTTTTTTTCATAAAACTGTACGTTCTATATACACGATCGTTCAACGATTCTATTTATATTTTAAAATTATTACATTTGAACATATTTATTTTTTACTAATTGTTTATTTTCCAATCTAATTATATTTTAATTAGCACTGAAGTGAATAACCAAACAGGTATGTGTACTGGTACTTTAATGATTAATATTTCATTCAAGAATCTCCGTGTCAATACATTCATATCGTTAAAATCGTATTAGGTTAGTTTTACTGGCTGTTGACGGATTGTTAAAAAAAATGTTATTCAAATAACTTTTAAATCAGTCACGACGATTTAAATAACACAACGCTACTGATGGGACCGGTTTGCGCGGTCACACGAATGAGATTAAAAAATATAATTTATAAATCCTAACACAATCATCTTGGCCCGTGCATTAATAATATCAATGTTGGTTTATTATTTATACGCCATATTGTGTGCGTGTATGTGGTTAATCTGTTAATGCCACATACACGCTTCCATAGTATAGTCGAGTTTTATAAACAGAAGACGAGCTTATTCTTTTGTATATTATAATATACACAAAATAGGAAGGTGCAATGAATTTTAGATTCGAGCTGAATATTAATACGCCGACGGTGTAGATGTAGGTACTTAAAACTTGTCCTGTATGGCTGTATAGTTTTATTTTCTATAGGTTTATGGTATGTTTTTAAAAACAGCGCAGTGGTAATATTATGTGCATTAAAATAATAAAAAATACGTCACCTTTCTATAGTTTTGCAAATGGTTCTTTTTGTTAAAAAACGTGTTTTTTCCTCATATTATCGTACGAAGTCTTGTCGGTTTGTTTTATATAACAATGTCCTACACAATATTACATATAGATTAAACATAATGTATACTTACCACGAATACTACGCGGTCCATTTTTGGTACACTTTTTAAATGTTCATACGTTAAATAACTAATCATAACATTTAAATATTAAGTGCGAATGTACGATCCGTATTGATTATTGATAAATATTGGTATTAAGTGTATATGATATAAATCATATATCTCACAGACATATTTATTTTATTATACCAACTATCAAGCACCTTTCTTATGGCCTTGCTAAGTTATTTTAGGTCATTACTACATGCAGTCGTTTATAATGCCATTTATTATAATCATTTCGACAAATCCCGTAGACGGTAAACTGTTCTATCTACGCAAGATCAATACCCAGATCACATTACAAATGATAAACTCATGATAAGGTGATAAAAACAATGGTTATAGATAAATAATGTTTATAAGCATATTGGTAATAATCACATTTTTTTCTGTGTGCCTTATAATAAAAAGGATTATACAATGATTTGGCTTTTAATCGATTATCAAAACATTTGTCGTCTCGTCCTGATCTGATAAAATTCTGTATAATAGTATCATATTAATATTATTGAAAAAATAAATGTTAAATAACGCATAACGATGAAACATCAAAGTTTGTAAAAGTATAAATCCATAATATTATAACCTATTATTGAGCTATGTCCTATGATAACTGATAAGTATCTAATAGTATTCCTTTAAATTATAATATTAAATGCGATTTAAATATCAAACACCAAATAATATTTCAAATTATTAAATATTTAATAATATGTATAGATAAAAAAATAATCACAATTTCTTTTCTTCATCACTTATACGTGTTTAATAATTAATATTGTTTTTGGGATCAATAGGTGTAATACTAAATAGTAAATATATAAGATTGTAATATTTTTTTTAAATAAAAGGTTACCTTAAGAACTCAAATTATATTTTGAAATTAAGATCAAAGTACAGTTATTTATTAAATATAATAACTCAAAAATATTTTCAAGTAATATTTCATATGTCATTGTATTCATTATCTATAGATGTATACTTATTACCTATTTACCTATTTAATTACTTATTAGTTATTGTTGTATAAATAGTCGGCAGAATCAGTTAGTTCAATATGAAATTAATAATATTACAGATTTAAATAAATAATTTTACATACACATAAAATATTCTTCAATGATTTATATTTATTGATCTTTTGAATCGGAAATATAAATTAATAATATTATTCTCTGGTAAAAGCATAGTAATCGTTTCATTACACCTAATGGATATAAGTATACTCTTTTACAGTTTTACATTATAGTAATATAGTTTATAGTCATTTTTAATGACCCTATTTACTGTTTAGATTTTATAATATATTAATATTTAATGTGTGTGAAACTGTGAACTACATGTCGATCGTTCATTTATGCGGAATTAAATCGTAATATTTAATTTCAAATTTTTGAAATTTTTAAGTTACACATCACTATACATACACAATGTTTTTTGAAAATGCGAATTTACAAGTTACTTAACGCGTTGGATGTTTTCGTTTATCATAATAGTAATGTGAATATTATTTCGATTTGTTTATTTTTCGAAAAATATAACCGAAAGACATTAAAACATATTAAGACGAAAACATAAATCTCTGCACATTTAATCTATTACTAACCTAAATAGACTCCAATATTTATTGCATTTGTCTCAAAACCATAAAATATCATTACGCCCAAGACACACATTCGCCCTTTTCAAATCACTGACGGGTTTTTATTTATTAGGTCGGCGTTACAAGACAACAATAATATGGACTATATTATACACGTTATTAAACATATTCGTATAATCGTATATACATTTTATATACACACATACAGAAATCTACATTCTACATACATATTTAGTAACCAGAACATACACCAATAGACCACGAATACACAATTACATGCTTTAAAATGTTATTAGGGTACCTCCTACACATATAATATCCTTGTTGTATTTATATTCATGTATACGATTTTTCAGTTTAAAACCGTTTGTACGTGCACCGAGCGCTTTTATATAATATGTTTTTTTGGATATCAAACGAAAGCATAGCATACATTTCAGTACAAACGATTTTTTTTATAATAAAAATAATAAAATATGCTACGTTTAAATGGTTTCCAGTTTAAGAATATCGAAAGCAATCAAGTTGATTATTTGACAAAAAAAAAAAAAAAAAAAAAAACGACCGATGTAAATGCATTCATATGTGTCCACTTTGTTTGGTCGTATGTTTCTGTGAACATAAATTATTATTATTACATAATGTCTCAAAGTATTTAATCGCCATACCTAATAATAATATATATTATGTTCACGAACTGTTTTATAAATATTAGACAATAATAATATCAATTAGATTGATTTCAGAATGTTGTTGTCGTGTTGCATATTAATTGTACATAGACATACAATATATTATTATATAATGGTACACGTTTTAGTTGATATTGTGCGAATAAAATCAATCCACATTGTCGGAATAATACGCGTACTTTATCTAGATCAGAATCTTTAAAAGGTCGTTTTAAAAATATGTCCACCGACTAGTTTTAGATTTAATCCAACAGAAATTTTTTTTTTTATCCCGTAAGTTGTAACTGTGGCGAATCGATTTAAACAACGGTCTAAAACCAAACCTAAACAATCGATATCTTAGAAGTAGGTATTTTAATTCAACTATTTTAACTGTAAACTGATAATAAAAATATAATTACAGATTATTTAAATTATATCGTGGGGAATTATAACGATACGGAGTTTATTACTCGACACCAAGACAATAATTATAATTTTGATTTATCATTTCTCAGAAATACAGTTCTATCTCCTATTATCGTAATCTTAAGTTGCACATTTTTCAGATATCGGTGATCCTAATAATAAACGATGATCAATTTCGAATAGTTATAAATGACGTGACATTTTATTATTACATAGATTAAGCTCGTTGCGGTGTAATTACTTATTATAATATTACATGTACTTATTAAAATTTATAAGGAGAGAATTAGACGCACACAAGAAAGCGCTTTAATTTATTTCAAATAGTATAAACGCTTGCTGTTATCAACGGAGTACGTGACAATATTATATTACTGATAATATATCTTTTTTCGTTAATGTAACTGATATAAATATAAACTAATGTAAAGCGGACGGGGTCCCATATGGTCATATTGTAGGTATTTGGTCGCTTTGTGTTTAGACATTTTGGACAAATATTTGAAAACTCGATATTGAATAGGTATAAATACTTATAATCAAATAATGTAATCTATTATACCCATTGTACCCGATTACTGATATCAGTTAATCGTACAATCAAATATCATTATAGTTTAAATTACACATATTATACCTAATATAATAGGTAGTGTATGCGTATCAAATATTGTTACTTTGGACCTCACACTATATAATACTAAACTTAATAATTATATATATATATATACAAAAGCATTATGTGTGTTGTTTGATTAAAAAATATGCTCGTTCTACAAAATTAAATAAAAATGTAAATTATTTAAAAAAAAAAGTTAATTATTAACAACGGTCAAACATATAATGTTATATTATATACCGATATGATAACTCAAAATTCCAGTAAAATCATCAAATTAACTGCTAAAAATACATTAGGTCGATTCAATAAATATGAAAAGTGAATTTAAAATAAATGTATGAAATAATGTCGATAAACATGCATGCTAATTACACATTTTTTATATCCGACGTTTTAATTGGTATTATATATACATTAACCATTTTTGTCCATTGCGTTGATTTTTCAGTCGTCTCTTGTACAGTCTGTCCAAAATAATCGGTAACGGGCAGACGCGTCGACGCAAAGGTCAAACGGTGGAGTGGATGACCACCACACTACCCATACATATATCATAATCATTATTTAATGCTTTCATTATTACAATCATATAATACGAAAACAGTTTCTTTGCAGCGTATGTGTATATCGATGAAAAATAACAATTTAACGAGGTTTTTTCTTGTGTTTTTATTATTCATCAGCAAACTGTTAGATTAGAACCATCTATCTGATTATTCTGTAACCTATTAAGCGATTAGATTAACGTGCTCAATCCACCGCACACTGCATCTGTTCATTCGTATATGCGTTCGGCAAAGAACGATAAAAACCTCCGAAGGCTGTACAAAACGTTTCGTATACGCGTACGATATAATATAATACTCGTTAGTTTTCCGTTCGTCTGAAATAATAGTTAATAAAAATTATTCGAATATTTTTACTGGCAATCGGTTAAAACATCGTTAACTCGTAATCGTTCGACCAGGCGATATTTCGAGGACATCCGCAGTATCGCAACACGACAGTTAAAGCCAAAATATATACGAAACACGTACTTTACAGGTATACCGAGTTGTAATTAATATTATTGTTAAATTGTATGTGTATATTAAATTTATAGTAGGGTAGACTAGTAGTAAATCACGATTTTATTATTATTATTATTCGTGTCGACGGTGTTGTGTTTATTCGTCGACCGTAAAATATATTTTAATATTATGTCGTATCGATGGCCGTCGACTCGGGGAGATACACAAAAGCACTCGCCCGGTAGTCACGGAGCACGATTCAGAGACCAAAGGGTGTGCGGTGGCAGCTTTCGCCGGTGTAAACCGTACAGTATGTGAATACCTCTTTTATCGAGCGGTCGTTTCGCGGAGAGCTGACCATCATTGTCTAACTTACAACATCGACGATAACAGTGATAACACATTATGTCGTATATATTTTAATAATATCACGATGATGGGCGTGAGTAGTTGTAGTTGTGCTAACTGTTATCGCCTGCAGTGGCGCGAGTTAAACATTATACACCTATTGTAAAAAAAAACCTAGGCACCCGGATAACGATGCAGCGCCGACACGTATATACCAACGTATTATAATACCCTATACGCCTCTGCGCGCCTGCCTACCAGCCCGTGTAGTGTAGGTATACTGAGGTTAATTATTCTTCGAAACACAATGCCCACGGTCCCACACCGAATTGCCTTATCTAAATCCATGTACACGAAAACAGCCTTCTTATCACGCCGACATTAATTGTCCGAACCTGTGCACCAGCATATTTCGCAGCACTATAATACAGGAACCTACACTTATCTCGGCCGATTATATACCTTGTCGCCATGACGTAACCCTTCGTTAAAAGCTTATCTCACACACACACACACACACACACATACACACACACACACGCGCGCGCGCGCGCCTCTATAATATATTATTATGTTGGTATACTATAGTGTAATATAATAGTATATTATTTATATACATTATATAGGTATGAGTCGTGTTTTTACGAGTTAATACATTCCTACCGAAATATTACAACGGGCGACGCAATTATATACGTTTAAATGTTTAATACGTCGTCGTGCATGCCCGCGTAAACAACACGTATATTGGTAGGTGTGGGCATTAGGAGGTACCTCCGATTCGATCAACAAATTCAGAATCTCCTTTCGCGGTTGTTGACGGTCATGACAGTTATTGACAACTGGGTATTTTAAATAATCGACATGATCACGATCGCGATCAAATTATATGTTTCCCTCCAAAAAAGCATTGGTATATTCGTATATGGGATTTGAATGTTTAGATTTAGCGATGATGTATGATCTCGGTCTACCTTGACTCGTAACGTAGGTTACCCATGTGATATCGGAACAGCCGACGACGGCCAAAGGGCGCCCGGCCTCGGGTAGCGGTTTTCGGAAGATATCGCGAACCGTTTGAGGGCGTGTATATTATTGTAATATCTGATAATAATGTCGCGTTACAACACCTTTGGACCGGAAGACGGTGTCGTCGTTATTCCAACAGCTTTAGTAGTTCTATACGTCTATTTATATAACTGTGTACATAATAAAATACAATACACGTACGCGTATAATCGTTATTGTTATTTGTCCGTTTATCTTATAACGTGCACCACGACAATGTCCGCGAACGACTTTTTTTACCCTCACTCTTCTATTAATTCATATCGTGGCAAGTACGGGTAATATCGTACAACCGACCAGCCAGTCCCGTCCGAACACTGCGCATTATCATGAATCATGATATATGCAATATATTATAATCCTATTACCTATAGATACCTCCTAATACTATTAAATATATAAATAAACTATAAACATCACGTAAACGTAACACGTTTCCGCCCCCCCCCCAGTTTAAATATTTTATTTCGTAAAAACAATAATTCAATATTCGTGATAATATAACATTTTTGTGTGTGTTCGTGTTGACCAGGCGAAGAATTCACGGTGGCCCCCGTGACAACCGGCCGCGGCTCTTGGCACAACAACCCGTGAACGGGCGATGAAGTCATGTTCCAATGTTCGTCGACGAGCACGGTCGGCGCCGACGCAGGTGTCGTCTCCAGTGACACGCGTAAGTACCTATACCCATACAATATATCCGTGTACCAACCCCGTGTATGCGCGCCGTCACCGAAACCTGTCATCGTCACCCCTTGCATCATCGACTCCGTAAGGGTCGTCATTATATCAGCCCCTCGGCGGGAAGATGGACCCACGTGAGGTATAATAATGATAATAGCACATACATGCGCAGCAGGTTTATCCATAATGATTCATCCGGTTACAAATGGTTAAACGTTTTATTTTTTAGGTTTACAATGATAAATAATATTTAGAATTTAGCTTATGGTACTTATAAAATATGTCCTATACGATTAAATCTAGTCATAGGTACAATTATGCAATTAATATATAATGTCGAATTGATCCCATACTTGCTCCAGCATATTATTTGTTTAGTCTGCTAATTTGTTATCGTTCCTCTGCAGTAGTTCATGACAATGGAAGTACGTTCACAGTATATCTTTAACAATACATCTTCAAAATATGAAGTCATGTTGAGTGAGATCAAGTGACCTAGGAGGACAGGTGCCAATCGTTAGATAAATAATTTTTAATAATCCTAAATTATAATTATATAGTATCGGTTTGGTTGGGTTAAACGTCATTTTTTTTTTTTAAACAGTTTCGTAGTTCTTTATGAAATGATCGTTAGTATGTTAGCGTCCGACCGTTATATAAGTTTATTATAACTGTGGTACCTACACCAGAAATGGCTAACCATTTTTTTCGTCAGTGTTTCGACGTTTCGTTTTATTATTTCAACACAGTTGAAACAGATATACATGATAATGTATACGCTTCGCCGCAGTAGACGCTTTTTTATTTCACACTGGTTCTTCTTTCTATTGGAAAAGTTTCATTATTACTTACTATTACTGATAATATAACTTATCAGTTATTTTCAACATTCATAATGGGCATAATGCCTTAAATCGAGTTTGTAAAAAGTTAATAGTTATTTATAAGTATATATATAATATGAGAATAATCTACGCACCCTACTCTTACGCAGATTTTTGCAAGTATTTTTGTGTTCTTAATTTAGTCAGTTTGATTGGCCATTCGGAAGTGGTGGAAAGAGAATAAATATGATAAATGGTGGTAAAATAACATAATAAAATACAACTTTATCGGTTAATAGCTTCTGAAACTTATTTTTAGTTAATGGTGATTGGGGATATTTTATTGTACTGTAAATCGCTGTATAAATAATGTGATGGTACTGAGATCAGGTTATTGAGGACCTCTATACAAAATATGGATGTGGGCCGTGGGCGGTGGGTCTACCGGGAAAATCCAGACTTTTCTATAGGTTATCTGCGGATCTGCCATAATGTATATAAGGCCTAAGATGTGCCATTTTCATGAATATTTTTAAAATATTAAAAAAAATTAATTTTTGAATAATTATCAGATATATTTCAATATTAATTTAATAATTAACTGTTTGTATGCGCAAGATAACAAATATAATTAACTCGTAAAGCCATCAACTTATCATTCCTATAAAAATGCATATAGTTATAGATAAATCCATTGACAACATATACGAGAAATGTTGAGTATTTTTAAGAATTGGCATCCCATTATTGTTATAGTGTGGGCCCTAAAAGATTTTGTGACTATTTTTTTCCTAATTTAAGTATCTGCTTTTTTCGATGTTTATCTGAAATACAGATGTTACCACACTAATTAATGAACACAGAACAATAGGTATTCAATTTAAAAGTTATCGTTTGAAAATTGCCGATAAAATAAATGATAAAAAAAGTATACTTTCGTCAAGTTTTGTGATAGCGGATGGTGTAGGGAGAGAGAGTGTATCTTTGTCCAAACTTATCCGTTATAATCAGAGAATTCTGTTGTTATATTATCGTTATTTGTATGCGCTTATACGTTTGCTTAGCTGACATTTGATGTGTATATACTATACACATAAGTGAAATATACTGTGCGTGTAATGATTAAAACTATTTAAAATATACATTATAAAAATCAAAAAATGCCGATAAGACCGATTAAGAAAACGTTGTGTTGCGTTATCGATTCGATTTTTACGCCTTGACCTTTGACACGTCGTCCCACCGCGAACCCCGCTCTCACAACAATAAAAACACACACACACACACACACACTTGGGGCGTTATAATAAATAATTTCGATTGATGTTAATAATATACGGTTTGTGTGTGTAATGAGACCTTAACACATACACAATAATAATATATATTATAATATTTATATTAAAATATCACGTGGGACAGCAGCGTTTGGTTGGTCCGACTATCGTTTCCCCGTCTTTTATCAAACAATATATAATATTATACAATTGATAAATTATTGTATTTTTAATTTTTAAAGGCAATCTCAGATCGCGACGAAACGCGACAATTATCATTAGTCCGCTGCGTGTGATTACGTACGCGATTAGCTGTCGTCGCGTCGGTTTGAAAACGTTTTTATTGCACTCTCGGACCGCACGTAGAAAACTAGCTCATAAGTTATTATATTTTATTTTTAACAAAATTTATAAACGCTGATTTTATATGTTTCTTTTTACCTATTTAAATTTCATTCATAATAGTTATTTTCTAAATATTTACGTTTTAAAAGTTTGGTGTTATACATAAAAGTACGTTTTTAAAATTGGTTTTTCTCTATACATAATATATTATAACTACACACATAAAAGGTAAGAGAGGAAGATAACTATTGTCTATATTGTAAATGAAAATTGTGGTTAACACTTTACATGTCTAAATCGTAGATATAATTTCTTTTTTTTTCTTTCGTTTGAAATACCATTATGATGTAGATTAACTTATTTGTTATTTATTATAATTCATATAGTGATACTAATAAGTAACAGCTGTTGGTCCTACATTTGTTTTCAATTTTCTTACGTACTACGATTTAAGTAACTAAAATATTATATACTGTTATCTAATCGATGGAACATAATATTTGTGTCAAGCTACGTATACAGCCATTAAGTATTTATAGTATCATTATAATTACAATAAATTAGATAGTCTTGATTCTTGATATTCTTATTTACAATATTTATTGTAAATATTCAGTTAAAATTGGACTTACACTAACGTCTAACAGAATAGTAGGTATACTATATTATATTGTGTTTACTGTTTAGCGTTTATAATATAGTTGATATAGTTTTCTACATTAAAAAATAAGAAGTTGTAGATTAACATCTAATATTCTAATTTCTAATGGTTTTTATAAATTACACTTTATTGTAAAAACAAAGATAAAACTATAGATTATAATTAGGAATTCAGTTTACAAAATTGATAATAAATATTTCGATCTCGAGTAATAACAATTATGAAATAATTGTACAAAATAATAAAAATTATTAATAATTCATGTTAAAAGCTATTTTATGTAAAAAAAAAAAATAATAATGATAAGTAAAAAAAAAATGAAAATAAAATAGATAATTATCTTTTCAATTTTTAGTGTATATAATAGCAATAATTATAATATATTTTAATAATCAAAATTAAATAATGCATAATATTTGTACTAATAAATATTTTAATGCAATTTGTTAATTGCTGCTTAGGTATATATCATTGTCATACAAACGCTAACATTCATCAGGTCAAAAATAATTTGGATATTTTTTTTATACAAAATGTTTATGTGGTAAAAAAAATAAAAATATCAAATACATTTACGTGAATATAATATAAATTATATTTTAATTTTACCTCTCGTATTTCTGTTATTCAGAATGTGTATTCTTCAGTCTCTTATGTATTTACATTAGAATATGAAACTACACATTTTTGAAGATATCTGTTTTTTTTTTTTTTTGGTAAACTGTAGGCAGTTATTGACTTTCAAGGTTTTTGAGTACTTTATTATTCAATGTTTCTGAATTCTTGAACTACATTTGAAAAAAACCGATATTTTTACTTAAAAGTTAAAATTAATATTTTAAAAGTAAATTATAAAATTGATTTGAGTATAAACAAAGTTCACTCGTGATTGTATAAATTAATAAAACAGTGACGAGTCAGCACATCTATAGTAGATGACCTAACTTAAAGAACGCGCGGAACATGTCCGGTCACCGATATTTCTTTTTAACGGTCGGAAATTCATAATGATTGTATATTTTTTTATCGATTACTCATTTACCATAAATTAATAGCTGTATCTACATCTGTATCTGTTTTTAAAATTTCGTGTTGCTCATATTTTCTCGATTATTGACTACTCTCGCATTAGACATTCAGAGGTTCTCTTGAGATTTTTATTTTTTTTTAAGTAAAAAATGCTCTTATCAACGCATTACGGTTATTGGAGTCTACGCACAACATTTACTTTTTGGTATAACACAAATTATCCTATTTCCAATGAACTAAACGAATTAAATTTTTTATTGGGTAATTTAAAAGTCAAAACAATTCGTTTGGATGAATATTTTTGTATTGCACACATCGATAACAACTATTTTTATTGTCCATTAGCTTATAAAGTATATGGTTAACTCGTATTGTTTTTTATATAATATAACCAATTAAATTAATTAAAAAAAAAATAAATAAATAAATAAGTACAATTTACTAAAGTATAATACGTTATCTTTTAAACAGTATTATTCTATATGAACATATTATATATTATTATTGGTCTGATACGCATTTTACTGCATAATTTAAATTTTTTTTACTTTATTATGTATTATATGTGTGTAAATTAATTATTGATGAACGCATGCGTTGGTTTTTGTGATTACAGAAAACGGTTACCGCGGTCATTACCATCACGATCGGATAGTATACGTGCCGTCGTCCAAGCCAAATATGTTCGGTCTTGCGCACCACCAGTACGGCGCACCACCGCCGCCGCCGCTGCCACCGCCACCACCGTCCACTGTCGGTGCCGCAGTCCCAGGCGCCACCGCGCACACGTGGCAGAACACACCGGCCCGGGCACAGAGTAGCAGTCACCACGTCTCCGCCGCTGCCGGTTCGCCGGCCAACAACAACGGTGGCGGGATTCCCGCCGGTGGACACCCGAACGCCGTCCCGATGTCGTCGTCACCGTCGTCGGCCACCCCGCCGTTCTACCAGAGCGCCGCAGCCGCAGCAGCCGCCGCAGCCATTATGTGGCCCAACCCCACGGCCACCGCGTTCCAGACCCATCACTACGGTACGACCAAAACATTATAGTCGAACATTATTCGACAATTTGACATCACATCACAATATAATAGCATTTTGACGTTCCATTATTGTGATGGTTGGTATGCTTAATGTATATTTTAACTAGGTAATCGATCGTCCATTCAATGAGCGTTTGACGATCCGAATTAGGTACTTTGATCGAAGACGGATTTTCGAATCCTCATAATCTCTCGATACTTAAGAACAATTTGAGTTATAATTCAAACATTTTAAATGGTTTGAAAAGTTCGTATAACATCGCATTTTCTAAACTCCGAGTTAAAAGTATAGATAACAAATTACAATTATAAAATACCTGATTCAAATCTGACCATCTATTAGTCTAGTCATACCTGCAAAGGCTGTTAAAACCAGTTGAAAATAGATCTTGATTACAATGAAAATAAAAATAGATTTTCAATTTGGAGTTCGAACATTTGAAGAAGAATTCTAACCTTGTAACTTTTGATCCTCCTAAAGTACCAACTAGATCCTATTATCCATCTGCATAAATCGCTATCAAATTATAAAATCGAGTTTTAAAATTGAATGTCAATTGCTCAAAAGAGTGTATAAAAAATTAAAATATTAATATTATAAAACCAATATATTAATCGTTTCGCTGCGAATTTCAAAGTACTCGTATTTACCCTTTGTTTAAAAAAAAAGATAATTTAAATTCATTAATAATATGATTGAAGTTATAGTTTAATCATAACATATATCAATGTGGTATCTTGGTTGTCGGTTACCACTCTCTAGCACGCCTATGGTAACAACTGATAAAATTACAGAACTTTTAATTTAGTTACCAAATTGTGTTTTTTTATCCGTTCACAACAATATTTTATTTCATTTTTTTCATAGAACTTTTTTTTTAATATACTGTGACTAATAGTTACTTAAATACTTAATAGTTAAATACTTTACCATTTTTGAAACAACTTCAATATCTGAACACAAATTATACACATATTTTTATATAGATAATTTTGCATATAGTCACCACGTTGATATGTGTATTAGGTAATAAAAATAATCATTAGTATTAAAATATAATATTGTTCGTATTATTAATTTTTTTGTTTATAGACATGAAAACAATTTTATCTATAACTAAAACTTTCTTAAAAATGTATCATTCATAGTTTATTTTAACCGATTACAATATCATACATTTGTATTTGTTAATAATTTTATCAAAGAATACAATTTTTTTCTGTTAATTTTTATATTTTAATAAGTTAATTTTCTATCAACACCTTAATAAAAATAATTTAAAATTAAAATAGTATTATATCATTAATTATATTATATTTTTATTTTATACCCTATAGTTATGACTTATGACTCATATATTTTTTTTAACTTTTTAAGACTTGAGGATTAATAGACAAATCAAAATATCAAATAATTTTCAAGCGAATTTTATACTTTCGTTATTTTTAAGTAATTGAATTATATTATTATTATTATTAAATTAATTTACAATACAGTTAATCATTTCAATAAAAACACTAGTAAACATTAAACTGTCTAGTGTTTTTGTTCTTAAATCAAATATGAAATTTGATCATCAATAATATAATCCAAACTTCATTGTTTGAGCAATGATAACACTATATTTCTTATAAACTACATATGACATATCTATGTGTTATTATTATTTTATATTTACTATTTGGTATTTAAGTATACACATGAATACGTGATACATTAATAGTATATAAATATATATTTTTGATTATAATCTAATTGCTTTTTGAAATTTATTGTTAATTTTATAATATATAAAACAATTTATAATAAAATATTGATGAAAATATTATAAATAGTTGATCATATATTATATTACTAGGTTATTAATTATTATTACAATTAAGATTAAGACATAATTATAAGATAACAATTTTATAATCAATCTTAAAAAGTGAATGGACATCTCGATGGTTCTCATCCATCATTGTAGTCTGTAGGTTTATTGTGCCTATTTATAACACCATATCTTTTTTTATTTCGATAATTGAAATTGTTTTATTGTTATAACGTATAAGTGTCATCATGCCACTTAATGCGCTGCCGACGCTGCCGTATTTATATATTTTCAGTAAACATTATGTAGATAAATAATATATATATATAATATTCCATAGTGGCTATAATTTACAATATTATTAAAAATATTAAATACACATAATACATAAATAACAATATTGACTAAAAATATTTTAGGGTAAGTACCTAATATAATAATAAAATTATTTTAGGTTTATTGAACATAATTAGATACTTATCAATTTTATTTTACAATACACATTAATTTCATACTATGACAATAATTCAAATTTCAAATTTTCTTTGAAAATCAAATCTTTAATAGTAGATAAAACTTAATATCTTAGTGTCAGTACAAATAAAATGTGTTTTTAATCAAATACATTTAATTCATGCATAATAATTCATAAAATATCGATTTAATTATAACCGAAGTACTTATTATATTCTTGTAGATGGTAATGATAATTGTTAGAACGTGAGGTTTTATTTTCTTAATAGGTTTTCTTTACAGTCTTAATGATATGGATAGTAAATGCGTTCACACGTAACTTGAGACTCGATATCAAGATGTACAAACACATAATTTATTGTATAATTGTAACTGTATAACATCGTTCTATCCTTACTGTAAACCGCTCGTCTAGACAGTTATGCAAAATGTCTAGTAAAACCGTATCCTATAGCAATATAATAAAAAAAAAAAAACTGTTTTACAGATTTAATTGTTCGTTTTGTTTAAATATTATTATATTCAATACAAATATTATGAGTAATATGTACGGCATGATAAAATACAATATGGTATCGATATGCGCACAAATAATTTACTTTGTGTGTATTAATTAATTATTGACTGCGACAAATTATTATATAAACTGGAAGATAATATCATAGTATATCTCAGTGGTTAGTAGATTTCACGGCACTTTTTACAATCATTATAGTTCGGTAAATGACGATGGATTTGAATATTATAACGACGATTTGACGGTCATTAACCTTATTTGCATATAATATATAAATGTGAGAATTAACGTGATTTTTTAGCGAATCGCCTTAATATAACCGTATGAAATGGGTAATATTGATAATGATAGAGATTTATTGGATACAGTATATTTGTATAATTAATATTATTTGTATAATAAATAAATGGTTTATAACAATAACTATATACGTCTGTACTACATAGGTAGGTATTTGGTCAATAACATCATTAATGGACGGTGAATAATGTTTTTTTTCTGTTCGACGTAATTTATTACTATAACATTATAAACTGCCCGTCAAAATAATTATATATTTTATACATTTTGTAAGCATTCTATGCACATCATGTTTTTATCGTTTTACACAGTAAGCTATGTATTTTCTTTAAAATTATCATTAGTAAATTAACGTTAATATCATTATAATATTATCAGTATTTGTTAAAGTGAGATAATACTCGTTGAAGTATATACTTAGACTCTTAATACTTACATACTTACTATTACAAACAATTTAATACATAGTATATTTTTATTTTGATAAGTATATAGGTACATATAAATTTTTAATTGTTATAAAATATTACTGGCTTGATATAATAATATAGTTAATAATATATTATAATATATTAAATTGTATCCGTTTAGCTACCTATCAAATCTATAACTATAAATCTTAATTGATTATCGCTTATATATTTGTGTAATTTTGTTTAGTTATATTACACATGCTGGGTAATTGGCAAGTATACTTTAGTATTATAATTAAGTTTGACAAAATGATTACAAGATCTGTAATAATTTTTATTAACTTTAAAACTCACTTAAAAATGTATAAAAATTAAAACGACAACGATTAAATAACTTGACTGTAAGACCTATTTTTTGTACAATAGTGTATAGTGGTGTACGTATTGTGGAGTGGGCTATTTAAAATCGGATTCTCGTCATTTTAATTATGAGTTTTTATGATAAAGTATTTGAACAACGTAAACTTTTAACGAATAATCATATTTATGATATATAATCACACATACAATAAGTTATATTTCTTTATCTCTAATATTTTTTTAGATTATCTAGCACTCTTGAATAAACATTATACAAATAGTCCCGATTTGAAACTAAAACTATCTTAGACATTTTAAAACATAATTTAGTAACCGTGTTTGTTTCTGTAGTGTCATTGCATTTAACAATTGTATAGGGATATAGGTTATTTACTTCTCTTTGTATTTGTAATCATCTTTGTATTTTTTTCAAAATTCTTTAATGATCGTGAATTTCTTTAAACTTAAGTCGTCAGAATTATCGTTCACCGGCAATTGATGACGACGACGTTTCCTTTAATACGTCAATATTTCTATCCGTAAGTATTACGCAGTACATATTTTTAGCAATTTTTAAAAAGTAAAGTATGCCGTTCATCATAAATAACAATAGTGCAATTTAGTTTATTTTAAGAATTATCAACGTACTACGATTCAAGTACCAGCCATGTAGGTAAAATCATTTAGGTACCTACTAACTATGGTTATTGATTAACGTTAAATATTTATGAAAAAAAATAACTTATTAGACCGTAAAATATCACCGCATTATACTCCGGTAGTATGTTTTATATAAGGGTTATGCATGTGCGTATGTTTGAATGTTGGTCTATGTTCACACAAGTCGAATCACCAGTCCAGACGATTACCGATCGACTACCGTTTTTTCTTGGCGACGATGACGACGACGACCCCGATTACCGGTTTCTTCTTCATATTCGTCGTTGTCGTCGTCGCGGTCTCCGACGTCGCCGTTGTGTGTTGGCGCGTCGAAGGCGGCGGTGGCGTTATTATTATTGTAGGTGTATAATATAATATTATGGAATATAAAAAATAAGAAAATATTTTAAAAAAACCCCACCGACCTCCGATTCGATCGGAACATGACAAATTACTCAACCCGAGGGACCAAACACGATCAATTAGTCCCGAGTGCATTAACCGGTTGCGCGCTCCTTCCCCCTTCACGTTCATATGGTAATTTATGTTTGGCGCCATAAGGTTTTTAAAACACACTCATGCACGCACACTTATGTTTATATACTTTTATTTTATTTTATTTAATACATTTATACATTTTATTATTATTATCATTTGTTTTCACGTCACACGAGGCATTCGGTCGCGTCTGTTTTTAATAAAGCTATTTACACGGAATTCCACACCGACTGTATCTATATAATATAATATAATAGAATAGTTGGTGGAGATCGAAATGCGAAATTCATCCGTAAACTACATAATTTAAATTATTATATCTCGTGACTGAGTAATAATTTAATGCTATCAGTAGTGGATAATGCCGAAGGGATATCGGGACTTTTCCCGATGGGCCGGTATAACCATATAGACTGATAGAGCTTGTTATTGTCTACTACAATTAATAATTAAAATTCAAAGATATTTCTGCTTTATGGCTGTAGAGAAAAATATATTAAATAATATAGATTTTGATAATATTATTGACATTGTTAAAAATAAAAGTTATTTATTAGATACAAAAATATGTATCTACATTTTTTCAAATTTAATATTATATATTTATATTATGTTTATATTGTAAGTGTAAAACATAAGTTATTATTATTTTTTTTAATATTAGTTAATTTGAAGGCAATTTAAAACTCTTATATAAGCACGTATTTGTATTTAAAAAAAAAATTATCGTGTTTCAGACGCCGGAATGGATTTGCAGTTCGGAGACGGCCGGGAGTGCGTCAACTGCGGTGCAATCTCCACGCCACTGTGGCGCCGCGACGGAACTGGGCACTATCTGTGCAACGCTTGCGGATTGTACCACAAAATGAACGGCATGAACAGACCACTCGTCAAGCCTGCCAAAAGATTGGTCGCCTTCGAGACCGTGAGTTTAGATACCTATATTATAGTAATAACGTACATTTATAGTAGCTATAATGCTATATACACTATTGGTTATCAATTACGGGTGCGAATTACTTTAAGTCTTACACAACGTAATTCATCAATGATGACGTTTATGTAGGTATTCAATAAATATTTTATTTTATAGCAAATATAGAAGTTATATCACAGTTTCAGCCCCCCTTTTTCATAACGTTTTTGGCACATTAGTTAAACTTTTAGTGATGGAATGTGGAGAATTGAAATCACACATACTTTTTAGTGAATTTTAACGTATTTATATAGTTATAGAACATGGCCATACTCTCATTGAAAGTTCATAATATAATATATACGCATACATTATCTTAAATGGACTTCAATGTTATGATTATACTTAATTACTTAATTCAATAAAAATTAACTAAAAGTGTGTGCCTAATATTATAATCCTAAAAAAAAATCAAGTTAAATGTCGCTAACGAGTCTTTAAATTGTTCATGTCTGTACCATATTTTTATTATGATTTCATAATTTATTTAACAATTAGAAATGTTGTAATAATATCCAGATGTATAGGTTCAACGTCGTCCGTTACAATTTTTTGTTGAATCATTATTCAATATGTTTGTGCATTTCGTATGTTCTTAGGTTTTTATCCTTATCACGTGAGCGATAGCGAGAGGGTTTTATTATTACAATAATTTCTTTACGAAATCATAAAAAATCGTTTTATTTTTTAATATTAATAATTTCTAATGATATTTGTCATTTTTGTTTCGGAAAAATTCAACGTCTCGATTAACTAATTAATCTTTAGACAATTTTCATTATATTATTACAACAATAAATAGTAGGTATGTTACTGGTATTATTATTATACTGTTGTTTGACTATTAGAGTACTCATTTCAGATTCCGGTATGTCAGATATCTGATAACAGCTAGGTAGTTTACTTTTCGGGCTCGTGTCAATCGTCCATTTATTGTACTTACATTTATAATTCGTTACATTATTTATTTATTGCATAGTTTATTTAAATTTATTTTCCCCGTAGGCATCCAACAGACGCCTTGGTCTGTCGTGTACGAATTGCGGTACCCGAATGACCACTTTGTGGAGGAGAAACAACGACGGCGAGCCCGTGTGCAACGCGTGCGGTCTGTATTATAAACTACACGGAGTCAATAGGCCGCTGACGATGAGAAAAGATGGTATCCAGACGAGGAAGAGGAAACCCAAGAAGCAGCCTTCGTCATCCTCCTCTTCTTCTAACGGTTCATCAAACGTGGAAAATCATAGACAATCCACTTCCACGGCCATAGATCTATTAGGTTGGTATAAAAATCTCATACCTATACGGTAACACAAGTTATGTGATTCGTGACTGAAAACTAGTGGAAAGTAGAGTTACTAGTCAATTCTAGGAATGTAAATGGGTGATAAAAAAAGTAATGATCGATTGACCTGAAGTTAAAAAAAAACAACGAAAGAAATTGTAGTAGTTTACAAAATATATTAAGAGACGTCTCGTCATTAAAATAATATTAAACACCGATAAAAATAAGAGGTAGATAATTAAAACTTTTAAGTTGTATATATAGTATGATAATAAAACAAGATAAAACTATAATACCTACACTATTAACGCCGTTAACACTCGATTATACTAAACTATAACGTAAAATAAATTATTATACATTTGAAACAATTTTATACTATTAACTATAGTAGTCGGGAAAATAAAAATATTTAATAATTTGTTCATCCAGTGTCCGCAATACAGTGATAGAGTGATCAATAATATTATATTATGATAAAAATATATTTTTAAATCATTGAGTTCAAATTTAAATTTGCAGGCCATGGATTTCTTGTATATTCTGATTCAACCGATCCTTAAATTGTATATAACCTACATCGTTTCGTTCTTATTATATTATTATGGCCTCACGAATGCGTATTAATAAATTTGTAATAATTATAGAATTTACCGCAGCCATTTTAAATACTTAATCATATATTATTATCTACATATTATAATATGTATGCTGTATTGACAACGCTCCACTTGAATGTCGAATTTCTCATGGCTGGTTCAAAATGTCAGATTTTGCTTATCATTTGCAGCTGTGTATACGCCTGGACAACATTTTATAACTTTAATTATGCAGTTTAACATATAGATGTATAGTGCAAAATGAAACTTAAGATAAGATAAACAGACATTTTTTAACACCGTGTCGGTTATCAGTAAAAAAAAAAGAATAAACTTACAATTTTTTATTAATTTCAATGATAAATTATAATATATAATAATACTTTAAGTGTCGTATATTATTTATAAAACGACATGATTATTCTAAACAAAGATAAGTTTTTAGAAACATTTACCAATTTTCAACAATAAAATAAGTAATAAAATTTCTGTTGAACGTTATAACTTATAAATAAGCTTATAGTATATATAACTAGCATTTTTATGTTTTTTTTTTGTATATATATATAGTTAAATTAATATCGAGGTCAAATAAAAATAAATATCTGGGATTGAAGTAAACTGAATCTAAAATTATATTTTACATATTTTAAGGTTTTTACTTATTAGAGCATATTATTTATTAACATAAAATCAAATTCAAAAAATTAAGACAACAATACATTTTGTTAAGTGCATATTCGATCATTATTTTATGCATACCTGCGTGTTTATATTTGCGTGTGTTTTATGTTTTTAAGTTACCAAATTTATACCACACCAACAGGCTTAAAATTAGTCACGTGACCATCTGATAAAAATGAATTGAAAATTTTTTTTTTCAGTGAATAAACATACAGCGGTGGAAATCAAACACGAACACAATTATGATTCAGCGGCGGCGGCAGCGGCTGCTGCTGCAGTGGCCGCAGAACACTTCCTCTTCCCTAGCACGACAGGGCAGCCATCATCATCCCCAGTTGAGCGGCTTCAGTTTTCCGCTCCCTCAGGCTCCGGTGCCGGCACACAACTACCAACACCTGTTGAACGGGCACGCCAACAACAAACTGATGGCGTCCTAGAATCCAACTTGTATATACAGACAGAAGTCTGAACAGCAGCCGCCATTATTGGATTTTGTACATAGTTATATATAGTATAGCCTATCATAATATTATCATATTGATATTATATAATATAGTCAATACGTTTGATTTCTTGCAATTTCTCGACTTATTAAAATACACAATAATATTGATAAAATTAATATATTATAATATACGTCGTATATACCTACTGCAACACCAGCAATGCATAAAAAAAAAAAACTTGTTAGGTATAGTAAAACGTCATGATAAAATGATACTGTAAATTTATCGTAAACACGTATATTTTTGGAACGCATAGTACAATATATTGTATCACGCTATCTTCCCATAGAACTTTGGTTAGGACTGTAGTCATTTGCTTATCACGTCAATCGTGTATTTCTATTGTGTTTAAATTTTATTGCGGTAACAATCGTGCGTTCTAGTTCCGAGTCCGACACCCATTTAAAATTTAAATGGCATGCACGACGAAAGAACTTATTGACGACTAGTTGTTTTGAAATATGTCTAGTCTTTTATATGTATATATTATACGTTATAAGCATTAAAATTTACCGATTTACTAATTCGTGTATATTGTTTGTACCCACAGTTTTCGTTCGACGCTTATTAATACTCACCAAATTATATTTATCTGTTAAAAATTGTACATACCATTTTATTACCGGGATCTAGATAACACGTTTTCTTCCAAAATATTAGAAATTATTCTTCGCGTGTCCTCACTTTTAAAATGCCAAATTGCTATTTTTCATTATGTACCTATGTAAATTTACTATTAATTTATATGTGTAAGTATATGTATTGTATTTACTGAATGAATGTAAAAAAAAAAAAAACTATTTTATAAATATGATAATATGTATTTACGACTTATCATTGTATACAATTAAATGGCTATCATCGTAAATTACGATTCGTAATGTTATTGTTGTAGTAACAAATACTATGATGCGGTTGGTGCGTATCTATCGTTTATAATATAATATTGTCCTCAACATTATGTATATTATATATAATATGTCACACTAAACACATATGATAATTATCCATCAATCTCAATGTATTCTACTCTAATATTATCATGATGAAAAAAATTTTGTATTAATAATAATTATTAAACTATTATATCAAAATCATAAATAAAAACCGTTTTCAGATGTATAAAAACGTATAATACAGTAATATAAATTTGTATTAAATTATTGCACATTTCTATGCTAACTAACCAGTTATCATAAGCTTGAGTTAAAATTGTATGGTTTTTGGTAATAAGATCGATGTATTAACTTTGGCAATGAACGACGACTGAATTATGCACTATTTTCAATAATATATAAATATTACCCGTTATGTGAGAAAATATATGGATTATGTCGAGTATGAATCAAGATGCATTGAAACATAAATGTATTTTACATATTTTAAATATTGAAAAAAGTGATATTATCAATGGGGTTGAATGGGAAAGGAATTTCAATCATTTTGGTCTGTTTAAGTATTAAGTTGCTTGATACTTTTGAGAATGAACTTAATATAATGTATTAATATTTAATATAGAATAATCTACACAATACAATATATTATGTTTAGGTAAATTATACTTATGATATAATTATATATTGCTAAGCTTATATTAATTTATATAATACATACATTTTATAATCAGAAAAACAAAAAAAATTAAAAAAAAACCGTTTTTCACGCCATTTCAATATTATTGTTTTGTAACCATATTTACCAAAATGTAGACAGTTATCGATTAGAATCGTTTTCCAACGTATCATAAAATTCAAATTTAACAAAATCCATTTTGTTGCTTAAAAAACAAAACTGCATATTATCGGTAACGCTCTGTACCTAACCGTCATACATACTACGTGTTATACATAAAAATAATCGTATTTGGAAAACAAAAAGGACGTTAAATCCTAATGCTGCCCGATAAGAACGACGAACGTAATAGCTGGCTAGTAATAAACAAACGTTGTACTCGTCGTCTGGAAGGCACAGCATCGGACGAAACTCGAATCGAGTTCATTTGCAATTCAGAGTTTAGACGACAGAACACTATACAAAAAGAACTTATTATAAAACGTCTGTAGACTACGAATCAGCCAACATCCTATGAAATCCAATTCATCACTGTCTCACTGTTATGTGATGATTTCGTGGGTTGAAGGATACAGTAGTTGTAGACAAATCGACGACGTACGTACAATAGTTGTGATTTGTGGTTCGTAGCTGAAACCGTCGGATAGGACGTCAGCGATACGAGATCAGGGATACGAGCGAGAAAGAGGAGACACGGAGTCTGACGATAAGTCACCAATGCACGTTCTACGGCACCCCGTGGTGTGACGAGTTCGCGGGTGTCGCACGCTCGGTTATAGACGCGCGTTAGACCCACTACGGCCAGCCGAACGGCACCCGCTTTTTACAATCGCGCGGTCCGACGGCGACGGCGACACGATGCGCTAGCGGTACCGGAGTGGATAACGATGTAGTGCAACAATAGCAGTTATGGCAATCGTTACTAATTTACTAATTTAGCTCGACAGTAATTAATCGTTACGGAACAATGCGACCGACTGCTTGACGGACACGAAACGTCATAGATAACGGTGGTATGTAGTTAGAACGAAACTGTGTTGCTTGCACGTACAAAGGTAACGACAAACGGTAGAAAAGTTGGCGGGTGGCGATGGGACAGCTGGCGAAGAAGCCGGACAACAATGATAAAAACGTTAAAAACGTACTAAAGCGTTTGACGTGGAGTCGTAGATCGCCATGAAGCGGTGGTACACTTGGACGCACGTCAACATATAAACGTCCCGGTGTACGACGTTTACGCGGGCCGAACGCAACCGGGGACGCATAAATATATTTATACCGCCACCGATAAAGCAGTCGATCCAAATCGCGAATGGTATTTTGCGATCGTACAAAAATACGATGTCGGTGTAGGAGTCGTTTCAACAAGAAGATATTGCGTAAAAGTAAAAAAAAAAATAACAAAAATCGTGTGATATGAGATTACGAGACACGCAACCAATGGTCTTTGAATGCAATGTCAGCATGTCTTCTAGTTGCAGTGGCACGACGGTACTGAAAGAGATCCATATATATACACACACACCGACTGTGGCTATGGTGACGATATAATACATTATATTTATTATGTATTGAAATACTGTGGTGAAATCACCGACATCGTGTCGCGGGCTATACGATTTTATTGATAACAATAAAAATATGCACAACGGGACAATGTAAATGTGACCATTAAACGGTGACCGGCCAGCGTTAGCACCGGCGAGTACGCGCGATTTCTCTGTGGTGCGTCGTCCGGCAATAGTGAATTAAACGGGCCGCAGGTATTCAAAACGAAACTGATGCGCCGCCAATAACACACGAACCAGCGGTATATAAACGTGATGGCAATGCAAATCGCACACCAATGATGGATATTGTGAATTGGTGAATCATCGGGTGGCTATACGTTTTACGCGCCAAAACGATATATGGTTTTGAGTGGACCAATACATTCGTCAGTCAATTGATACTAACTGATTTATAATAATCTATATAATGTATTAATATACATTATTATACTATATATGTGTGTGTGTGTGTGTGTGTACAACATGTTACATTTTACACACTTATACCTATAGGTATTAAGGTATATATAATTGTATCTCCCTGGCTGGCGACTGCCGTCTGCAAAATACTGCGAGTTGCAATGAGTTGTAATTTCCTAAAATATTGTATGTACACGCGTTACTCGATAGTTATTTTTTCGTTACTTACATAAAATATGACATTCTTGTTCAAAAGACTTTCAACTAGAAATATCCATTCAGCTATGGCTGTATATTATTACTGTGTTCTCGGTTATCGGAGTCACCGAGTGTCAAGTTAACTGCGATTAGACATTTTTTTAGTATGTTAAATTATCATTAATGTGTTGCTCTACGCATAAATGTAGTCAAATCGTCTGTACCGTGCGCCGGACAAGACGATTAATAATGCGATTCACATATTATAAATATGTATTGCCATTAAATTTATATTTATTTGATCGGTTTGGCTTTCAATACAGGCGCTATTAGCTATAGATAGTTACTGTACAATATCAATTATTTTATTAATCATTCATTACCTGTTTAGTACATCGAAATAAAACTTGTTTGTGTCGCATCGTCCCCGTATTATTCATACCGCATAGGTACCTATAACATTATTTTATTATTTTATTTAGTTATCGACGTTGTCGTCTCCTTACGTGTCGCCGCTCATCACCACTTAATCATCCAACACATAGACTATCGCCGGCCGGCAACACACACACACATAACACATACACAATATGTATACATATTACCCATTTTTTCGATATTTTATATGCAGTATAGTGTTGAAGTTTGCTAATTTTTTACAGCGCAAATCGTATTTTTATTTTTATTTTTAGGTTTCTATATTGAACTAAATTATATTGTATTATTGGTACGTAGTTTAAGTTGTTGTTTAATTTTTTTAATTATTTTCATACATTCATATAATGTATACAAAACGCCGCGGACTTTATTGTATTTTTAATAAGGTTTACGGCGTACCTATCCAATCAAATTCAATAAGTTAACTATATGCTTATAATTTATAATCGAAGATTTTCGATTATTAATGATTTAAAATAGCTGTTATTATAATATCAAAACGTATAATTCATAATTTATATATATTTTACGAGTACTAGTTCTGCCACATTATTAATTCAGCGAGTAAAACTGGTAACTCGTAGAAAATGTTACCCTATTCCATCTCGGAGCCTATTATTGTTGTCCTTGAAAGCTTTAAATTTTACTGAAAAAAAATATAATTTCATTAATAGATAGGTAGATAGTTATAAGGCTTAACCTTTGAAAGTTCATTTAACAATATTAATTTTTACTATAATAATGAAATATTTTGAATAATAACAGACTTAATGTAATATATTTAGATTACCTATTAATATCATGATTTGATACAAATTAATATATATTTTTAATATGTTATGTGCATTGTTTAAAAAATATTATTTTTCTAACAATTTACAGTTGAATAAAAATAATAATACAATCCCATTTATCCTATTATAATAATTTGTTATTGATATTGTATATTCAAAACAATTACTGTTTTTGTATAATTTTTTGATTTTCTTTCGTTCTAGTGTCAATGACCTTTTTATCTTAATGATTTCTTAAACGTTTAATTAATATTATGTGAGCATACAGTTCCTTGGTCTTATAATGACGAAAATATATTATTGTGTTTTAAATTAAGCGAAATAGCTTGACTATATAATTAAAAATTACGCATTTAATGAGTCAAAGTTAAACTATTTGTTTTACATTCTATATAAATGTAATATCATGCACATTCAAACACAATATAAATAGTATCATTGTTTTAAATCGTTCATAACAATTCTTGTTGGTAATTTACTCGAGGTTAAGATTTCATGTAACTCTTCTAATTTTAGCTTGTTTTTAAACACGAGTATTTCAAAGTTGTTTTATAGGAATATTGATCTGGAATCGAAGGTATCTATAATTTGTATAGGTGATATAGATCAGACGTTCTTAGACTTTTGTTTTAACGTAATAACAGTATTATATCTTAAATCATATTATACTAGCTGATCTGTATAACTTTGTTTGTGACAAATCAAATGCCCATAAATTAATCTTTCTTAAATTATATTAAATATAAAAAGCTGAATAGATTTATAAAGTAGTTTGAGACACTACATATCTTGCTGAATCTATTGGTAAACATTTTATAAAAATCAATTAAAAACTGAAGATATTAAAAGCCATCCGTTTTAGGTTTTTGATTTTGTAAAGTAGATAAGTTATTAATTATAGTTGGTATGTATAGCGTTTTCCGTAACAAATAAAATAATGGTTATGTTTTTAAACTGTCTTAAACTCCGTTTAATACAAACTGTATAGTCATTTGTAGGATTTAGACCAAATATCACAGGTTTAAAATTATATACAGTTATTATAATAATTATTTTATTTTATGTAACCATTGGCAATTCTAACAAAAAAGAAAAAAATATTCGTTTTTCTTTTACCAAAAAATCCCTATTTGAGCCTCACTTTTAATTTTTAAATATAAAATTTCAAAAATTGTCTTCAGTGAGCAAATTTTCGTGTGTAATATTACCTATACAACAAATTTCAAAACTAAAAATGTGATAAATTTGATTAAAAGTTGTTTAACCACACACACATTGATTTGTATTAATATAGATATTATACAGAGATATTATATAGGTATTAATGAATTACCTACATATACACAATTGATTGTCAACAAACATAAAAATATTTTTATACAATTTATTATATATTTTTAGTGCAATCACTTTTATATTATATTAATATGAATATTTACTAAAAAGTTTATTAATTGAGATTTACATTTTTTTTTTTAAATTGTATTTATTTTATTGTATTTAAATTTAAATTTAATGTTATTTTAGTTAACATTTCACGTACGGTTTAATTCAAATTGCAAAAGTTTAGGTACGAGTTAACTTTTGTGAACCGAGTTTACCGTTTATGAACTTAGAACAACTTCTCATAGTCCACCGAAGTTTTCCTATTTTCGTATTGAAGTATTGAATAATATTAGTTATAATTATCACTTATCGTTGTAAAGTACTACATACATTACAATATGTGCTTATTATTTTATTCTTTATTTAGATACATAAATGTGTTTATTCGATTTTTAGATACTAAAATGACGTTATACTTAAAGATGCAATGAAAAACATCGATCGAATATAAATTATTAAAGTTTTAGAATGAATTAGGATAATTGATTAAAGAAAAATAGACGTATTATGAACTAGGGAATAATAACCAAATCATACATTGATTTTTATAAATTCTTTGTATTCATATATAGATCGGTATATACTTAAATAAATTACTAATAATATAAAAAAAAATAATGAAACATTAATATACACTCTTCATATTTTGTAGGTAATTGTGAGTTTTCGGTATTTTGTATATTTTAGTGGACACGGTAATAGCTTATTACAAAAATCTATGAAAAAATCAAAACTGAAATTCTGAACGGTCAGTATTATGATTTATGAAAATAGGTATCATCGAATAGAGTATGGAATACGATAAATTTTGCAAAGTTTGTGAATGACTAACACCGCAAACGAACGATATGACTATCGAGATATTATGAATTGTAATCGTATTGTAATTGTTTGGACGTTCAAAAAATAATGATGATAAATGATGATACTTGAAGAAAAGGAAATAAAACTCGAATAAATTGTACGTATACGTTCGACCCACTGCTGCAGAAATATAACAACTACGTGAGAAATAAAAAAAAAATGAATCGTATATTCTCAATAATAACAATATGATAATAATGATAATAAAATAATAATGACCGACGACGTGACCCTTTAGGTTTTCAAGTTTTTTTTTCTTTTAATGGATACATTCAGATGTCGGGATTTATGATATCTGGTTGACAGGTGGCAAAAGCAAACATTACTTTAATGGACGCGGGCGAGGGATCAATGATCAACCGGCGTCGCCCGGCTGCTAAAATACAGAATATTATAATATACCTATTATATTTATACGCGAGCGAAAATGGTCGTGGCGCGGCCGCGCGGATATAAGTGCATGCACTAGTAGTGGTGGGCTGGCGGGCGTGCGCGCACGTCCTCGAAGGGACTTTTGAATGGCTTTTGAATAAATAATAATTTGGAAAACGTGTCGGGCCACCCTTCCTCCGCGCACCCGTCCGACATTCCGCTCGTTTGCGGCCGATCGTACGTATATTATTATTATTTGCACTCGCACAATTATCCGCCCATTACCGATTTCGAATAACAGCGATTTTCTTCACTTTCCACCCCTTCCCCCCACCGCCGTTTTTCGTGCATATCACGATAACAATAATATAATATTATACTACCTTAACATACGTGACATGTGTGTGTATGTTTTCCCATTGTAATGTTTTTCGTTTTGCCCTTTGGCTCAGGTACAAAACCTCAGAACTCTTCCGTTGCAGTTAGCGTGCAGGCATCGAGTCCGCCGCGGATACGAAAGGTCGTGCACGACGACCGCGAACGTGCCGGCGGTCAATGCGATCGGACAGTTGAATAATTAACAATTATACAGAACAGATCTGTGTATAGATCGTGACGTACATCAATAATAATTGTCGTGTCTGCGCGTATACGCGATTCCGCTGTGCACGTGGAGGGATCAAGCGCGGTTTGCATAATATACATACAACTCGTATGGGTGAGTATATAGATTACGTCATAATATCATTAAGAGTGCGGGTACACATAGAGACCCTTCGATATTGTTCCCTTTATCGTCTCGTAGGTCATTTCTTAGACGTCAACCCATCAAAACTTAATAATATATTATAATTTATAATATTATTATGTACATGAGAGCGGGACCGTAACATTATACAGTAATCCCTTGTTGTCCTAGGATGTTATGAAAGACTTGTACTACGACCTTAGGAAATAGATGTTGTACATGACGTACTTATTTCTAATTGTATAGTTCCTATGTATATAACCTAACGTATCAATACAACAAAAATTAACCAATAAGACAAATTACAGCGGCTGTATAATAACGATAAAATTTATATGGGTATTTCCAACTCGAACGCGGATGATCGAAATCGCGTATATGTAATCTTCGGATAATCGGGATGACGATGGGTTACTAATTTACTATGTATTCCGTAACAAACGAATTGCATCCCGATAATATTTAAGAACTACACTAATTGTGTCCTATGTAAATATTGTAAATACATTATTTTCCTTCACATTCAAGACAAACTCGAGACTGTCAATAGCAACATTAAATATTATATTATTGCTAATATACCTATAATGGTAGGTTAAAAATATTATTTTTCATAATTTCGTAATTATGTTCATCAAAATTGTTGTTTTCGTTGTTAATTCGTTAAACTAATAAAAAAAAAATAAAAGTAAAGTTAAGTTATTGTATTATTATATATTAAAATATATAATTGGTAAAAATTTGAATGATACAGTTTTTATATAATCAAAACGTGTTATTTCGTTCATGTCATTAATATTATTTTTTATACATTCCAAATTCAATGACGCAAATAATCGGGACACAATTAGCATGTCAATAATCTCAATTCTTATTTCGTGGACGCAGTTCGTATGCAGCCATATATCCATATATATATATATATACCTATTATCGAGAGATATTCAGAGATTGTTTATACATCAATATTGGTTATATTATTAGATTATAATATCATTACACTTCAGCGCACGTGGTCGATTTTCTGAGAGGTGAGATGCAAGGATGTTATTGTTATAATATTATTTGATTTATCACCCCTCGTGTATTTATATGTTGTAATTTAAAACGATCGATTGATCAAAACTCGGCTGCCGCACCTGTCGTACGATAGGTTTGCGTTTTATACATTATACTATTTACGTATAATGTTACATGATTATTAATTTCTGAATACCATGGTACGATATATCATATATATATATATATATATATATATATATAAATATAATCTGAGAGCCAGATACATATAGTAGAAACGACAAAAACGTCAATTCGTCCATACTTTACAGCATTAGTATAATAGTATAAATTATAATGTGTACATACTACATGTACCCGCTTATCATATTATACATCATTTTATTACAAGTATTACTTATGTACACAATGTCAGTACACGTTTTTTTTTCAGTTATTTAAAATCCACCGCTTTAGCGTAAAAACGTTACGAGTCTCCGAGTATGCCCGAGGACATAATTCATTTACGTTGTTTTTTAACGGCAATAATAACTGCAGCAGCGCGCGTATTATAGATCATTATAACGACAATGCTGCGTGTGCAATAATGCGTGTTATGTATAATATCGTTGTACGACTTGTACGGTTCGTATGTACGTGGCGCGTTATGGCCGTTTATGGCATGACAATATTATTATGTATTATGAAAACGCACGGGGAGAAGATAACGAAAATCAATTATCTGCGCGGATGTCGTTATCCTGAGAGCGCTGCATATATAACGATATACAATATTATATACAGTGTTTGTATAATAACGCATGCGTGTCTAAACAATAACGAAAAAACACATTTTTTAGGTATTTCATAATATATAAATCATTTTATATTTATATAGGTACTTATATAGTTATATATGTTGAAAACCATAGTATTTATACATTTTACATCGATGTTTACATATTGGTATTAGTTGACGTGTCCGTAAAATCAATTAAATACGTACGCCGTACGTGTTTGCCTATCAACCTATCACATACATCAGTTATTAGTTAATTAGTTGTTAAGTTAACGTAGCATGTTATTTAAACTTTCAAGACTCACAATTTAAATTTAAAAATATAAAAGTACTGTAGCATTGTTCACTAATATAATATAATATTATATATTATGTTCAATTATTTAATTATTTAAGTTAAACTTTTTTAGAATTTTAAACTGTAATAATAAATAATACGATACACAATATATCGTATTTATACATAGGGGAAATAACTATGGGAAAAATGTCTACATTTCATCAGCATTATATATTTTTTATTCATTTTTATTTCTTATACTTTATGTAAATACATGTTTTTTTTTACAATATTATTTAATTACAATAATTTTCAAATAAGTACTTACAATGTTTTACCACAATTTGTATTGTTTGCTTGTATTTTTATATTTTATTTTAAATAATTATATCTAGGACGAACGTTACCGATCCCGGTGTACTGCCGGGTGTGTGGCGACAAGTCATTTGGGAAACACTACGGTGTTTACTGCTGCGATGGTTGTTCCTGTTTTTTCAAGCGGAGTGTCAGGCGGAGGATTGTATACACATGTATCGGTACGTTGTCATTAGATATCTTAAAACGCTGTTATTACGATGCTATAATATAATATACATATGGTGGAGTATAACATTTCGTTTGAAATTATAATTTATTATATTATAATGAGTGACTGAGAATAGTGCATTAATCGTAGCAATGCTACTTACTTTATAGAGATTTGTATAGAGTCACTACACTATACATAATATATCCAAATACTGTAATAATAGAATATAAATATATAATATAATATACTATAATTTATGGTTAGTGTATCAAAAATAGTCATTTATCACAAATAATTATGTTGTATCACAAATAATAATTGTTATTTATTATATTAAAAGTGTTTTCTAATATATTTATTAATCATTCGATTAAATATTTACAAAAATATTGAGCAATTTTCAATTGTTTGTAATGCTCTTACTCATCACATACCGTCTAGACTTCTAGTAATTAGAAACAAACTATAAAATATCTATTAATACCAGCCAACATAATACAAATGTTATTAATTCCAACAATACATTTTTTAGTTTTTTACGAAAAATTCATGACTTACATGAGATACATGAGAAAAGCCTGCCAACTAATAATACAAGTAAATAAAGTGATATGATGCGTACACGAACAAGGAATAAATTGAACACTCGTTGTTAGTTGAGAAATTTTTTTTAAAAAATAGATAAAGCGTAACGCACTACATTAAAAAGATTAACAGTAGCAATAGCGAATTACTTTTCTTTTGCAAAAAAATAGCTGTAGCGATAGCGAGTTACAAAAAAAAAAAAGAAAGTAAATTCCCGATTACTTAATTTGATTGAAACTGTATTTATTATTTATCTTTGAGTTTTGAGATAGTTATTATTTAATTATTATTTTTTGTAATAATAATATTTGCTGTTATATGCATTTAGCTGGCACGGGTCAGTGTATTGTGGACAAGGCTAGAAGAAATTGGTGCCCGTTTTGTAGACTTCAAAAGTGTATGAGGGTCAACATGAACGTTTCCGGTAAATATCTTATTTACAAGTATATATCTATAGATACACTGATAATATATATATATAAATATATCACATTCACATAGTGAAATCACTCATTACTGAATACTGGATAGTGAAATTCATCTATGTATTTTCGTCAAAATTCACGATTGAATGAATTTTACTATATGTGATAAGGGTGACGGTAATACCGGTATATCGATTTAAGGTCGATATATCGGTACATTACCTTTTTTTTTTTTAAACGGTATACCGAAAATATCGAATTTACCGATAATACCAAAACTACCGAAATATCGAAATTATCGAAATTAGTTATTTAATATTTAAATCTATTTTTAAATTGTACGAATTTTCCAGTGGGATATGTATGATATATTATTCCCAACTTTGGCCATACTTGGTAAAAAATATTTATGCGTATAAGGTACTAGTGTTCCTAGCGAACGTGTGTTCAGTTGTGAGGGAAATATAATTACTGATCATAGATTATGTAATATATAATATTCTGTTTAATAATAAATTAAATAATTTATTTTATTAATATAATTCATAATAATATAGGTACAGTACTTAACCATTATAACGAAAAAAAAATTGAAAATACCGGAATATCGAAATTATCGAAATGACCGAAATATCGAAAATACCAAAAATATCCAAACATTGAATATACCGTAATTACTGTATCAAAATACCGGTTTAACGATATTTTCGGTACACCGATCCATACCGGTATAAAATATCATACCGAAATATCGATGTAAAAAAAAAATACCATCACCCCTAATATCTGGGTGCCCAGTTAATGAAACGAGTGAATGCAATATATATATTATAAATACGGTATTATATATTCAACTGATATATATATATATATATAATAGTTAGTACTAGACATAGTTGTTATTATTATTGGTTTCGCTATTTTTTAACAATCTGATCTCACAGTACTTTTTTACTTTTAGCTGTTCAAGACGAACGAGGTCCGAGAAAATCCAAAATACCTAAAATACCTGAAATCAATACCGTTGTGCCAAAAAACTGGAAAACAAGAAGTAAGATGTATAATAGTTGTGTTATAGTTCTATAATAGTTGTAGATCAACGAGTTCAATAAATTCATCTGTATGCAAATGTACTACACTTTTCTAAAATCTAACAAGTTTTCAGTATAATTTTCTCTTAAATACTACAATTACAATAGATTAAGGTCATCCAACCATGTATGAAAAAAACTATTGAAAAAAAAAAGTTCACTTTTGAGTACCTAATATCGTATATTTTGTTTCATGATGTAGATGAATACATATACGAAATTGGTGCTCAAATATTTTTAACGAGTCTCAGACAATGTAGATTCAATGAATCGATAGCTATGTTACCAAAAGCTGACCAAAATGAAATACTCAATAAAACATGGCATCAATCTTTCGTGCTGATGGCGGCATTTTGGCCGACAAACCTCATAACACTATTATCCGAGTGAGTTTCATTTATAATATATACTGTACAAATATAACGTTGTTATTGTCATTGCAATGAATGTGGTCTGTGAGGATTTATTATTGATTTTATTTTCTATCCACATAGTTCAAATTCAACCGTCGAACGTATAGTCGCCACGTTAATAGCCAGTCACCGGGCTATGAGACTCGATTCAGTCGAATACAATTTAGTGCTTACCCTCGTCCTATGTCGACCCGGTAAGAAATGTTTTCTTTGTAACGATTCAACAATATTAGTTTAGATTTGTATATGTATGGTTTTGTATTTTGCTACGAGATCTATGCGGTTCAGCTGAGTTCAGAAACGACTTGAACACCATTGGAACAAACGCTAAGGACGCTCTGATGAAACACGCTGCGTTCAAGTCACCGACCAGATACTACGGAATATTGGCCTGTATACTTTCCGTCACTGAAGACTTGGCGGGGTACATAAAAATAATTTTTTTCGAACCATCCGTCAGAAATGTGCCAATGAATCACCTAGTGTCGGTCATTACTTAGACGCTTTACGATTTATCTATTTTCTAGTCAGCTTCTACAGTTCTATACACAAACAAATAAACATTACACATATATTATATTTTAATATTTAATATTTTAATGTCTGCGAAACATTAGTAACCGCTCAACATGTAAATAGATAACAATAAAAGAACACTATAATTATATAATAGATAAACTGTGTACTCTTTGTTTAAAAATTGAGCAAGTCACTTGGTTTTTGTAACCCATATATAGTAAAACACCTCAAACCTGCAACTTAAATTTGCATAATTGAATAGTTCCTATATACAGTATAGGTACACGCTAAAATTTACAAATTTATTTTAAAGCAATTTCTGTAATACATCTAATTTAAATAGATTTTGTTATTTTCTAAAAATTAATAAGATTTGTTGAAAAAAGATGCACGCATTCGTTGAGTGATTTGTAAGATTTTAAACTTCATTGAATAGATACTATTTTTAATACATATATCTTAATATTTTAAATGAAATAAGCAAATTAATTTATAAACCAAACATTAATTATAAAGTGAAAAAAATACAACTAGTTGATGCCTATCAACATTTAAGAGGAAATAAAAAATTCAAAGCTACCAAGTATAACTAATTTTCATAATTTTGTTATAATATTGTAACAATTCAATGTTCAACTTTATCCAAAATCATTATACACTAAGCACAGTTTCTTTAAACTGAAAATTATTTGTAATGAATATTTAATTGGGCGCAGTTTTTATTAGAAAACAAATTTAGAATTATAATTAAAAAATATTTGTTTGACAAAAACTATTATACAAACTGCTGTAATTAAGAATTGATATTTATTTTATATAATTATAGTTAACTGTGCATTTAAAAAATCGTAAATACTTTTATGACGAATTGTAATTGTTTTACAAGATACGCGTATAAATAATATAGTCATAAAAAAAATATGTTTATAAATACATAATAATATAACGAGATAATTTAATAGGTACGTTACGTCTTACACAACTATAATAACATAGACGTATATGGTGTAGAAGACATTGCTTTTAAAAGGCAGTTAAGTTTTTTAAATAATACCTGGATATTTAAATAAAAGTATGAGTAGGTATTAAATATTATAATTACCTAATAATATCTATATATTAATAATTTATAAGGATTTATATCCAAAATGTAATCTTAAACAGTTAATACGTTTAAGTTATAATTTTTGGTATTCTTTAGAGTTGTCTACGATTTCTAAATTATTTCATATTTATTGAGTTAAATACGTTATATTTATATATTTATTTAACAGTGGTGTTGGGTTGTTGTTTTGTTAAAATCACCTCTGTTACGCCTTTTCGCCGAATTTTACCACCACCCTGAAACGATTTTAAAGACGAGTACCGCAAAGGATTCGCGAACAATGATATAATAAAACATACGTATATAGGTATAACATTCCAAAAAAAAAACCTTTTTAACCAAAACTATTGTTCTGGCACGTGCGTTTAAATAATGCTTTATTTATTTATTATAATAATATCAAATGTATTAATGATACGATGACAGTAACGACCACAACAATAACGACGACAGAGTCGACCCTTAAGTTCCTTTGACGGTCCGTCAAAAAACGATTAAAGGTAGTCGTCGTAGTGGGAGATATATATAATACATATCTACTATTCCACTTTGAGTAGCATGTACAATGTACATACTACGTATTATATTACATGTTATGTTACATATTATATGTACGTATTGTTGTTGCCGGTCTTGGTATTATTTCACTTCCACGTCCTTTACTCATTGGATATTATACCATTTTTACAACGATACGTATGATCCTTTAATGTAAAATATACCATTAGAAAAAAACTTAAAAATATTGTATTTTATAATGACGATAATAATATGTACAATAATATTGTTATACTTAATTATTATCATAACTATTATCATTAATTAATTACAAAATAATATAATATATAGAATAAATCTGAATAATGAAAATAATGTAATAATGATTCTCGTGCTATAATGTCATACAGTTTCCGGCTGTCGCAATACTACAAATATGAAAGATGGGACAATGACTGATTTTTGACGATAAAAAATGCTTAAGTATAAATATACCATAAAAAGTTTGACTGATTCAATATAGATTCTAGATCATTTAACCTGATAATATAATACCTATATAATATGCACATTCAAACGTATTTGCGCCTCGTGCGTATTATTTTTTTTACAAAACAAAGTTAAACTTAAATATTATTTTAAGACTGTTAATTTACCTTATTTACTTTAATACCGGTTATATTTAAATTACTAGATGATCCATTAACACACATTAATTTAAAAACTATTAATTTTTGAAAACATATTTTTTACTATTATAGCCGTTATAATTTTGTAAATTCTTTTAATGACAGCATGTTTTTTTTAATTCCTTATTCCAAAGAAGAATATTTTTTAGAGTATGTAAAATTTGGGTGTTAATAAGTTATAACTAATAAACTACTTGTCTAAAATTTTATTTTTATGGATTGAAATTCTACGAATATTTTTTACTTCGGTTTTTAAATTGTACATGTTATATTCTAAGAATGTTGTTATGTGACGATGAAAATTATGAAAAAAAAGAATATTTTTCAAAAAAACATTGAGTTTTTTTAAATATTGAGTGTTTTACGTTAAATGAATCACTCTGTTAAATATAATCTTAATATATGCATTTTATACATACAATTTGAAAATATATATCAACCTATTAATTATATATACGATACAGACCAAAATACTATAGCTACAAGGCCATGTAACTTAGTTTCTAATAATACAATATTCATACCAATTATTGCCGAGTTATGATTGATCGCAATAGAGATGAATATACTCAAACAGTCGAACATACAATTTTGATAAGAAGTGAAGACAATAGTAGATCATTGAAAGTAGAATTAAATAATAATATATTTTATTAAGTACAAGTTCAAAATTTGTTAACTATGTGAATTTTTAAGTACAAAAATATGTGAAACTTTATAGTCTAATCTCTAGTGTGAAGATGTTTGGAGCTCATTGACTATATCAATATGGTATACATTTGAAAATTGTATGTTTTGTGCTTCCTTGTGTACTCGTATGCCTTATTCACATATAGTATTTAATTTATCCCTTTTTTTGAACTGAAGGCCATTACATTTCTTATTGTGCTTGTTTTTGTGTATACAGATATCTAAGCCAATCATTATTATAATAATACCAACAATATTTTTAATTTTGTTCATTGTTAAAATGCAATAATCTTTCACAATTTCTATCATAACAAATCATTGCTAAAATAAACCCTTGAATTTTAGATATTAATGACTATAATTTAAATTTTAAATTGTGATTTTTATTACAAAAGCAAGCCTTTAATGATAAGCTAGGTGAATTCGCGAGTCCGTAACAAAATATTGAAATAATAATATATACCAATACATAAATATCATCATATTCATGTATCAAATAATGGTTTTGTATAATATTTTATGTTATACTATAATATTATAGTAGATGGCTGGTAAACACGAAAATCCGGTCGACTCACTAACCGTTTTTACGTAAATAATAATTACTAATTTGTACGAAATTCTTGAAGTACAGACAAAACAGTATTAATCTATGAAATAAATGTATTATTACAACTTCATTATATGTATATTACTGCTATGTATCTAATGTAAAAGTAATAATAATAAATCACACCATTAAAATGAAAGTTGAGAGCACTACACAAAATGAATTACTGAATTTTTTCAATCATAAATATTTGAACCCTGTGTCTGGTGTATTTTTTTGGAACTTGTTATAACATATTAATATTCAATTCATAAGGCGGTAAAACTTTTTTTTTTGTTTATTTAAGTCTATTGAAACTTGAAATTTTTTTAATCTGGACAAATATTGCTAAACCAGATGAAATTAATGAATACTCTGAATTCGTCTAGGTTTATAAAAACTCTATACTGTATATTATAATAGGTATAATCTTATACTCATTTAGCTAATCATGCCAGTTATATAATTATATATTGGCTTTTATACTTATAGACAACAGTTGCATGACTTAATCTTATATAATATTTTATTTGGTAGACATAAACCATTTTTTACGCTTTCGTTTGGAATTAGGTAGAGCAGTACCAATTTACCATATAAAAAATATATAATAACTAATAATATCACTGCAATGATATATGTGTATTATAATAATAACGTCAATTTCGAAGATCCGATCAAATCGTTCTGACATAACAATTTGTACACATTATAATAATAATGATGATCCATAAAACACATATTTACGTATCCGTACTACATAACATGTTCTACAAAGCTAATTTTTACTTTTACGGTTCACTGAAATACGGTTACATGTCTGTTTCGCATGACTAAATTAGTAGTAGTTGTAATTTTGAGTACATCAATCCTAAAAATTTTTTAAAATGTTGACCACAATTTATAATGCTTAAATTAACGATAACAGCTTGTAATTTTAAATTATTAATTTAGAATATCTATACAATCAAGAGAATATTATAGAAATTATTGTTTAATTGTTATATACCATTTTTTTTCAACCCCATCGAAAGTGGTACATTCAAATGATATTTTTTGAAGTGATCGATATAATGGTCTTGTTCCCTATATTAGTATACTTAAACTAGTGAGTTGAATTTTGACCTGTGTTATGTGAGCTTCTGAATTGAGACATGAATTATAATGTACCATTAAAAAATCATGTCATTTAGGTATCTACTGTCATCTATTTAATACCTACTTCAGGTATCTAGTAAATTATTAAATAGTAATAGTAATAATGTATGTCATTAGTCCAAATCGGTTTGTTAATACTTACATACAAAGAAGCTGTTTTTGGCAGGTCTAGTGTGTATGTATTTCTATTAGTCAGTATAAGTAGTATAACTTGCATATTTATTCTTAGATTTACTTCAAGTTTTGTTAAAAGTTTCTGTATATTAATTATAATATTTAGTTACTATTTATGTACCTAATGTTATTAGTTTATTACATTACCTTTTTAAGACAAGAAGACAAACTTCTTAAGATTTTTTTTTTCAAAATACATTTCTATAACAGTGTTTATAAGTATAAAATATTAGGTAAACAAATTAATGATAATGATAATTAAACATGGAACTAAAGAATATATATACATACATTTCCGTATTAAGATTTGTGTTCGTACCCCAAAAGTAAAATATTATCAAAAAAATAATAATTAGTTAAGATAAAGATAGTGTAGAAATATCCTGATAATTGTTCCCATTGAATTTCACCAAACTCAGTTGCAGCACTGATAGAGTGATAGATTATCATATTAATTACTATACGGAATTAAGTTTGATACCAAAACAAAATTCCACTTTACTTAATTATATATTTATATAAACAAATGTGTTGTATAATTGTGGTGTAGATTAGGAATAATATGCTATTTAATTAATTAAATCGTATTTACCTACTATTTTATTTTATTAAATCAAGGTACGCACAAAAACTATTGGTAAGATTTTCACCTTTTTAGCAATATATTAAAACAATTCTTATGATAAAAAAATAAAAATAAAACAATTTATAATTTTACAGTACATTCAAAATACAATGGGATATAGAATTTCGTTTATAAAGAATGTTAGAAATCTCTTGAATTCTGAAAAAAAACAGTTGTTTATCACAGGAATATAAACTATGATAAAAAATATAAACATAAATACATAATAATATAGTATATTGGATCTCGCTTAGTAATTTAAAATGGTTTTTATACCTATTTGGATATTAAAATCGATAGACACTATGTATACAATACATTTATACATTTATTTTTAGTTTATACCGTATTTATACGTAATAATATAATATCCAGTGGGGCATATATAAAGTCTACTTTTTTTTAAATATACTTTTAATGTTTTAAACGACTCTTATTTACATTGTTATTGAATAACTTATTATATTATAATTCATAAGATCATAACTTTTGTTTGCTTCAGATAAGTATAATTATTTTATTACGGTAAAATACATTTTAGTAATTATACATTAAGTATATAAAATACGATTAATTATATTTATATTTTTTGAAGTGTGCTTAGTAATATGTATTTGTATGTTCATTGTTCACAGAAACTTTTTGCAGAGAGATTTTTATAAATATAAGCGCCAAGCGGGAATGTTTACTTGAATGTAGCTTTATATTTTACCGTGTAACACAAAATCACAGTATTTCTCAAAAAGTGTAAAATATGTTCATATCACATTTTTACAAAGATCACGGATGTGTAATATATTATATAAAAATAATATACATTATTTCAAAAATGAAACCGGACGATCAATATAACAATAGCCAACATGTATACAATATCATTGAATTCACACTACGAATAGAATAATATAAGTATATATCTGACGTAATAATAAATCGTTTTTATAGGGCTATATATTATATTATAACCCATAATACTCGTTTAGTCGGATCTTTTGCAATTCGCAACGATGAATCGATAAAATAAAACTTCCGCGATATACTGTTCATATATATTGTATATACAGCTAGTATAATATAGATAAGTATGTGTATACAGAAGTATCTACTGCACGTTTTAATATTATTCATAACTTCAGTCTACCGGACGATCGTTACCTGTTTTTAGTTCAAATATATACTTACACTGAGTTACACCGTCCAATTATATGTTCATTACACATACCTATAAAGTAAGTAGTTACGCGTTCTTGATTCAATCGTATTCAGTCGACTATAGATACTTGTATATTGCACAAATACTTCACTTACGCAAACTGAAAAACTTCGCAAAACAATGTTTGCTTATTTGACAGTTATCACTATGCTGTGTTTGGTAAGTACAAATATTAAATATTACTAACCTTATAATATTAAATATTTACTGACCTTTCCGTTATTATTGTTGAGATAATAAACTATAATAACCTTATTATTGTCTATAAATTTATTTATTTTTCAATTACATTTTTTTAAGTGAAATGTTTTTCGTTAGCGATCTAGCTATACCTACTAAAACTACCAAACAATTATTACCTTGATAATATTATTACAAATTTAACATTCGTAATAATATTCGTATTTATTTTTTCGGTAATTCTTGATATTATGGAAAAATACTGGAAATTTTTAACTTTTACCCCCAAATAAGTACAAACTAGAACCAATTTTCTGCCAAAAACCGCCCTTGAAGTTATAAATTAAAGCAGTTTTCTAATTCTAATACGTAAAAAGAAATGCACATCATTTATTAAATGAATACATTCATCGTCCCACTCAGAATTTAAAATTATGCCATATATGCCTATAGGCGTTAAAAATTGTATTTAATAATAATTAATAAAATAATAACAATCAAAGTAAAACAATTTTTTACATGATTTTTTTATATTGCTTATGATGTTATTATAATATTTTATAAGATATTTTCTATTTAATAACTAATGTAGTTGCCTACATTGTATTATAATGCATACAGTGAACAGTTAAACAAGCTAATCAGAAAGACGCAGTAATCGGAACGGGCTTAAGAATTATTATCGCATCGCTATTCGCTATATTAATACATACATGTAAATCATAATAATAATATTTCCTGGTAATAAAATTTGTCAATAAATTACATTCGTACATTGCACGTGTACGTCATTTAGTTATGATATGTTGTGTGTCAAGAGTCACCTAACCTTAGGAATCTGAAAATTTTTTGTGGGCCATAAAAATTCTAAGTACATATTTACATTATTTAAAAACCAATTTACAACAATAACATATATAATGTTGTTGTAATATGCTTTATTTATTCTTTGTCTGGGGCCGTATAAAATTTGTTCGTGGCCGCCATTTGGTAACCCATGTTGTATGATATCTGCTTCAGAAGCCACAAAAGCGTTGAATACTGCCATACTATGGGCTGAAAAAAATGTTGAAAACTGCTAAGAACTAATTTTGCTTAGACGTTTGCAGGACAATGCATTTAATCAGAACATAGGAACTAGTGTTTAAAAAATAAATAAATAATGAATTTAATATATACATTAACTGACTATATATACATGATTAAAATAATTTTGATTGTATTCATTGTCTTTTTAAATTATGAATTTTTACAAATTAATACAGTATAGATAAAACTGAATTTTAAAATTTTAAAAATAATTGATGTTTTTTTAGTCAAAGGTAATCCGAACGACCACTTCCCTCAATTTCGTTCAGATTAATCATTAATGAGACCCGAGTGGCCTAGTACCCTATTGTATGTATTTTTTGTAAATACTAGTTTTATTCACGTTCAAATAATGTATTATGTTATTGTTAGTATATTAATTTTATTTTAAACACCTGTATAGTGACCAACAATCATGATTGTTTATTATTATTAGAAATCTATTATGCTCCGAATTTATTAGAAAATAGTCTTATCGTTTTTGTAAAATACACAATTTAATATGACATAACAATAGTTAAAAAAAAAAACTTGAATTAATCTGATAAGTGATTACTTCTCACGCGACATAAACACTACTATATAAGTATGGTCGAAATACTATGTAGGTATATAGACATACCCGTATGACACCAATAAACTTTGTTTTGATAATAGATACCTAATATTATAAAAATCAACACGGCAACACATGAGTGTTTTAATGAACGATTAATTTAGACAAACTATACTCAATTTCGACAAATCTCTTTCGAATTCCTATGTACTTTATTGTAGCACATACATATATGTGCATTTCTCTATATTTAATATTATGATTCGATTTGGTCCACGTGACAACATGTTAACATAAAATAATGTACATATCATCATAAAAAGTAATAAATTATACATCAAAATGTTATTAACATTCAAATACATATAATATATAAACTCCGATAGTTATACAACTCATAACTTTGAGGTTCATTAAACACGAGTCACCAATACTTTGATATTTCGGATGTGATTATCAAAGTATAAATAGCATATTTTTGGATCTTTTTAATATACGAGCATAATGCATATCAGTATTTTTCCATTCAAATAACGTATAGTCGATTGAAAAAAAGCCGATCTTTTCCCGTTACGTTATTTCTGCTAAATTCACTGGAGACGGCAGTATACGATAAAATAATATGAAGTCCATCGTCATCGTTTTCAGGGACGATCGGATAGAGTTTCGTCGCTGATGTATCCGCACGACTACGGTCCGACGCTGTTCGCGAGCGCCGGCAACGTGACGTTCGACTTCGTAGTGGTGGGCGGCGGTAGCGCCGGCGCCACGGTCGCAGCCCGCCTCAGCGAGATACCCAAATGGAATGTGCTGCTGTTGGAGGCGGGTGGCGACCCGCCGAACTACACGGAGACGCCGCTCAGGTACAGCGACGCGCTGACCAGCGACGTCGACTGGACGTTCATCACGGAACCCGAACCGCGCCTGTTCGGCGGCCTGGAAAGCGGCCGATGTCTGGTGTCCAGGGGCCTGATGTTGGGCGGGTCGTCGTCCATGAACGCCATGATGTACTTGCGGGGCACCAGGCGCGACTTTGACGAGTGGGAGCGGCTGGGCAACGCGGGCTGGGGGTTCGGCGACGTGCTACCGTACTTCGTCAAGTCGGAGAACTTCACGGGCGGCAGCGGTCGGCGGGACGCGGTGCCGCACGGCCGCGACGGCCCGCTCACCGTCGGCCCGCTGGTTTCCATCGACCCGGCGTACTCGGCGGTCGCGGACGGCAACCGGCTGCTCCGGTTGGCCGAATTGGACGACATGAACCGGTTCGCGCCCCCGGCGATCGGCTACGGGCCGCTGGACTTCACGGTGCGCGACGGCCTCCGGTGCAGCACGCTCAAGGCGTTCCTGTTGCCGGCCAGCGAACGGCCGAACCTGTTCGTGGCGAAAAACGCCAGGGTGACGCGGGTGATGGTCCAACGGACCGATTTTCCGGGCGGCGGAAACCGCGCCAGGGCGGTGGGCGTCGAGTACGTCGGGCCGGCGGGGCGAACGGGACGCGTGTACGTGACCCGCGAAGTGATACTGTCCGCGGGCGTGATCATGAGCCCTCAGATTCTGATGGTGTCGGGCGTGGGACCCGCGAGACATTTGCGCCAACACGGAATCCACGTTCTCAGCGACTTGCCGGTCGGCTACAACTACCAGGATCACGTTTCGTTCGCCGGACTGGTGTTCAGCGACCGGAAGGACAGATCCCGAGCCGACATAGCCCGTGAGAGCGCCGACCTGACCCGGGCCACGTTCGACTTGGTGTCCAGAGGCGTGGGCACGTTGGGCCTGACAAACCTCGTGAGCTTCGTCGACACCGCGGACAAGGGTCACGCCGACGTGCAGGTCGTGTACCTCAGGTATCCGTACAACAGCACGAGGAACACACCGAACAAACGGAGCAGGCTGTCGAACATGTTCGGATACTCGGACCGAGTGGCAACGCTGTTCGACGATCTGAACAAACTGAGCGACTCCGTGCTCGCGATACCTATTAACGTCGACGGCCGAAGCACCGGGCGCGTGGTCCTGCGGTCGGCTGACCCGTTGGCGCGCCCGAAGATCTACACCAATTACTTGTCGTACGACGACGAGATCGAGACGCTGCTGCGCGGAATCGATTTCGTCGTGCAACTGTCAAAAACCAAGCCGATGGTAGACGCGGGACTGAAGCTGGAACCAGTCGCGTATCCAGACTGCACGGCTCACGCCTGGGGAACCAGGGACTATTGGGTGTGCGCTATTCGTAACGTTGCCACGTCGTTCTATCATCCGGTGGGCACGTGCCGGATGGGTCCCACCTGCGATCAGCGGTCCGTCGTCGACACCACGCTAAACGTGATAGGCGTGCGGGGTCTCAGGGTGATCGACAGTTCGATAATGCCCAAAGTCGTTTCGGTAAACACGAACGCCGCGACCATAATGATCGCCGAAAAGGGATCGGACATTATAAAAAAATATTACGGTAAACTCCCGTAAAGTATACAAATAATACGTATAATATGATGTAGAATTACACACACAGACACGTCTGTCCGTAGAAGTCTTGAACTAGATCATATAATGTTATAATAATATACTATATATGTATTGTAATTTTAGAAATACATTGTACATATATCCCGACTTCGATCGGTTCAAAATTAATCTACATTTCTGTCGTATTCCGTTTTGTTTCAGTTGAAATATATATATATATATACATCATACAAACACAGTTACAACGATTAATTTTATGATTTTTTACTTGGAAAACTGAAAATAGATTCGACAAATGCTAAAAAGCTATCGTATATCCAATATCGTTAAAACTTAATGTATTAATATTTAAATCATGATTAAAACAATAATTATTGTAATTGTGTTCATAAGATTTGATTTTAATATTTGTTTTTTTTTTTATATATATCTGTAAAAAATTGTATACTTGCGCCATATTTCTACTAATAATAATTGCAATTTAATCTATAATCAATTGCAACTATTTATATAAACGAAATAATATTCGATTTAAAACAAAATGTATGTATGAGCTATCTACAAACCCTTCCCAAGACTCAAAGAATCTATTGATATATCTTTTATTTAAATAGTCCAGTAGTTTTTGAGTCTATAGAGGACAGATAAAGAAACATTAAATTTTATAAATATAATTATATCTATATTTTTAAATATATTATAGACAATAATTATATATATTTATTATTTATTTTATATTACAATTCACAATGCCCAAACTATTATATTATACCGTACAGAATAAAACTATAAATGTATACAATTAATACTGATACCATCATATCATTATATTGGGTTTGATTTATGATTTTTATGACACATTTAAGTTTAATTCCCTATGTTATATGGAAAATTAGATAATCATTTGGGTTTTACAAAAAAAGATTAATAACCGTTGGAATTCGGACAGAAGGTAATCGCAAACAGACCATGAGTACTCATTGTGCATGAGGAAGCTTTAATATTGAATAACGCCAGAAACCAAGACAAAGTTGTAAGTAAAGCTGAGAAGCTATGATATACTTATCTGCGCTCAAATATCAGCAATAACGAAGCAGAGCAGTATCATAATAATTAATATTATGTAAAGTATAATTAATTTTTAATACATACATTAAAAAGTTCAAAATTTGTCACTGCACGTTTTCCAACAGTATTTATCCCCAACAACATCGCGTACAATATGGTGTAACTAAACTCAAAAATTGATCTTATATACCATAGATAAATAAAGGCTAGAACATATTCAGAGAATGAACATATTTGAAGTCGGTAGACACGCGTCTTATGAACTTTGCAACTCGCAAGTGGCAGTTACAATATATTTATGGAAAGTAAAGTTTTTATCTACATAACATAGCATTATTGCCTATTGGTAATATACTAATATAATAGGTATTATTTTCCACAGGATATTATATTATATTGCGACGTTCTCCGTAGTGTTTTATTTTAATGTAACTTTAACCCTAAACTTGTTCTATTTTTAATTTATTGAGAATAGTATATCATATTAATATGTTGTTATACAGTTTGTAGTTTTAAATTCATATCAATAACGATAAATATTTTATACATACATAAATTCAATTCAAAATATACTACTTACAATATTCAGTCGGTCGACCATCTGCCAGCAGAAGTGTAACTACCAAGTGTCCATGGATAATACAATATACATACATTACATAATATATGATAAATTATCATTTACATTATTTTTTTGGTCACCCTCCCCCCCCCTAATCGTATGTCTTGTTATCAATGTAGGGGTCGTGAGTTATTTTTTAGTACTTGATGCTACTACATCTGCTATAGCACTGGTCATATAGACTACAGAGCAAAGGTATATAGTTGCTATTCATTCACAATGAAGAGAGAAAGACGTAATTACTATGTATAATATAATAATATATCGCAGATGATTTATCCGTAAAACTCAGGCGCGTTCTATAATTTATATAAGCATAATATAATACCCGTTAGCGCGTGAATCGACTTACCGATCCAAATAGGAATGCGTCTAGACCTTGACTGTAATTTGAGTGTGTCTGAGTGTGTAGCATGTCTGATTTAAGTATATAAATACGTACTTATATAAAAAAAAATATTCTGTCTACGACGTGTAAATATAGAATCCACGCGCATAATTCAACATAATATCGTCTAGGCCTATTGTGTCCCCGGCGAGAGAACATCGTAATTATTATTTTTTATATTATTGTGGGCTACTATACATTATTACAGGGTGTGCCATATAATTTTATTGATTAATAAGGTAAACAGCAAACTGAGCAAACATCGTATAGTCATCGCTCATTTGGAAATCTATAGTTTAATAAGTTCATAATTTATACGCACTGAGACTAAGTACCTATTAGACAACTTAGCTGTGTAACGTTTTAAATTTCATATAATTTTAATATATATATTGTATATGTTCCCAACAAACTGCTAATTATATGAAAAAATCTACTATATCTATAGAGACAACAATTATATCAATATTGGCTATTTATGAAAAAAATATTGTTGTTTTAACATCTCGTTTGATAATAAATCGATTACAATTTATCAATTTTTTATTATAATTTTAACTAACCAAACAAACGGGACACGGGTGCAATAAAACATGTTAATAGTGCCTACGAATTATATTATGGCTATTCGAACACCTAGAAAAAGACTGTCACAACTCAAAATTAAATTAATACATTTTACTAAAAAATTACTATGGTATTTTATAATGAACAAAATTGCAAGTTTTAAAATAAACATAATACAATGCTGTTGTATTTAAGAGGATGTCAGTGCACTGTTTGTTTTCTCTCTCTAGCCCACGCGTTAGGTGTATTACATTTTGATAATATTTCTGAGTACAAGGACGATGAGTTTTTTCCATTATTCTCAATACAATGTTGATTGTATCGTTTGAGAAATAACTATAAATTACAACATTATTAAATAACCTTTAACTTTTTTTAAAAAACTCATAGTATTGTACTCAGAAATATAATCAAAATTTAATTTTATAATAGGTATATTTACTCTAGAACCAAAATTGAGCGAGTTCTACTCAGACTGCGTAAATACGTTTTGTCTATGTTACGCGTGGGCTAGAGAGAGTAAACAAACAGTGCGCTAACATCCTCTTAAGTGAAAAATAAAATGTTATTAAAAACAATAAGTACGTATCGTATACACAATACTGCAGTCATAAGTACTGCATCCAGCCATATCCAGCCTTATTCACTTGAAGAATTAAAAAACGCCATAATTTATATAAGATATAATGTATAAGATATAAGATAATGACATTCAAAAATGTCAAAGAAACACTTCCCTGCTAGCTTTAAACAGTTTAAACTAAACCTAACTTAATATCTATCAAGACATCAAGTACGCAGCGGATTCAAATACATAAACTTATTCACAATTCACAGAAAAAGCGGATACACAGAAACGTATGCAGTTCTACGAAATACACTGCAAATATCGTCAACATTAAAAAAAATTGTATCGAGTTGTACATGTACGTGAACACACATTTTTTTTTATTAATTCATTTATAAATAAGATATACTACTTAAATCTCTATAACTAATATTAACTATGTACGCTATTAAGAACATAATATATTTTTTAGCAGCTTCTCTTTTTTTATTTCTAGTAGATCTCCATGTTATAAGTATCTTATTTATCGACTGTGGATAAACTTAATTTTATTATAAGTGCTAAGTACAATCCATATCAATCAAAATATTTATTTATTAATAAAATACGGACTGTGTCATATTAATAAAAAAATGGTTACAAAAGTATGACGAATATTACATAATTAAGAATAAATAATAGTAGTAATAACTAATAATAATACTATATAATACATAAATTATGAACTCTAGTAGTGTGTATGTGTATGGTATATTATAATAAATATTAAGATCCACCGAATATTATCCATGTAGGTATTTTGAATTTTGATCGCTTGGTCAGTAGTGAACTTCTAATGTAGGTACGCGTAATTTTGTTGGATAACTCATCTTATAATTTAAAAACCCACTGGAAAATTTATAATTTGTATGATGTACTATATTATTATTATATAACTATGAACTAATATAAATTAGTATAGTTACGACATATATTTGGCGTGTTGGTTATAAAATGTAATTCTCACTATCTTACTAGCTTAACCCAACCAAGGATAGTTCTCAGCAAGTCTCGAGGAGGGTAAAAATCTAGTGTAAGAATTAAAAGGGAATGGTTAATTCACCAAAATCAAAAACTCTTTTTAGGCTTGAAAACAAATCTTAAGTTCTTATTTTGACTATATCCTTAAATGGCTTACATAATTATATTAAATATATTAGCGGGTAAGAGTTCATTAAAAAAAGGTACCTTAACTTGTAAGAAAATATTAATGCGATAATAAACCTGTATCATAATTTGGGAAATAATATTATTGGCCTATTGGCTATCCCTGTAACCCAGAAATGCGATAAATGTACGTTAAACAGATTCGTTTTTTATTTTAAAAGATTTATATAGATTTCTACTGTTGGCATATCTGAGAAGAGGGCGACAAAACCCCCTCCCAAAACTATCAAGAGGCGATAAATTCCCCGTTTGCTCACCACAATAACGTAACTGTAAATAAAACCTTTTTAACTATGGTATACTTACGTAATTGCGCGTTTAATATTATAATAATATATTAATTTATGACGCATGAAAATATACGTATCATAATATTATATTCATATATGTTCTCAATCCAAACCCTCCCTTCCTTCCCAAGAGAGCCACAAAGGTATACCGAAAAGGATTAGATGGTCATCGATTCAATTGGATTTGACATTTGGCATTGTCGTCGTCGTAGTCGTATGCCTTGTATTATAGTTGCAGCAGTCGCCGCCTCCGGTTGTTGTGGTGATTTAAATTTAGAACGTGTGTAGGCCTTGGTCACGGCGGCGGCGGCAGCGACGTCGTTGTCGTGGCAAACGAACATACACTCGGAAACTGGGGACGAATGCTCTTAATGGGCCCAAATATATCGAACAACTTTACGAATTTCGAATGCACCACGTGTTGTGACTATTCTTCCTTCCGCCGGAATGCGAATATAAATTTATAACTAAAATCTGGTACGTTTCCTGTTAATGTGTGAGTGTCTGTTGGAGTACTTTATTTTTTTTTTTTTGTGGGGAGGAGGTTGTAAAATATTAACGTACAAAACGATAGACTTAAAAAATAACAATTGCCACGAATGAAAAAACTAAAAAGTAACAATGTATTTAATAATAAATTAATAAGTATAGTACGAGTGATGAATCTGCGGCTGTAATGAACGAGATACATTTTGTTTACATTATTTTTTATAATAAACGATTAAATTTATGTTCTCTTTATTGCCATCGTGATCTCTATTACTTAAATTATAAATTGTATTAGTCTTACTCCATATAATACTGTATAATATTATATTATAGTAATTTATCATTATTATCTGTGAAATATTTAGAATCAAAAATAAGATTTACCTATATAGTCTTTAATAAGCATCTCATTAATAATCATTTTTGGTATGTATAAGACATAACAGAATAAAATTTCATTTAATTTATTTGTGAGATAACATAGATTTTAATGTGCTCAAGTGGATTTATAGCAAGTATATGTATTATATATGTAAATCATACACGGTAAATACACCAAATCATTGGAAAAGTATAAGATGCATACCTTATCGACCTTAGAAAGTAATTCATTGTAATGTGGAAATCCGACTAATATCAATATCGATAGTTTTTGAACTGCATACTTATAATCTATAATATTATAAAGACTTGAAATAGCTGCAGTCGTGGGTTGAACTGAAAAGTCTCAATCGTTTATTTGAACATGACATATTTGTTATGGCGTTCGAGACAGTACTAAAACGCGTCTACATCATATTCGCGATTCGTATTATTTAAAATTGACCAAACAAAAGACCAAAGGCTAATATTATACCTATTGTCACGGACAATAATCGCGCACGAGACACGGAGATGAAGAAAATCGGTCGCGTGCCTATTGATATTACACGATGTATGTTGTCGCGACGTCCGATCGAATTTTCGGTCAGAATTTTCCGCCGGCGACACGATCGGCGTCTGACATCGATCCACCGCGACACGAAAACCATATACCATCATCATCGTTGCCCGTCACAAACGAAAGCCAACGGTCTATTTATTTATTTATTTTAATATAAGAAACACATCGCGAGTATTTACGTTGGCAGGCCCGCGAGCGCCCGAACGCGGCGGCCGCGTCCGGCGGGTGGAACATATTTTAAATAGCTTGGCGGTCGTGCGTGTGTATGCCGCGGCCGCGCGCGCGTGTCAGTGTGTGACTGCGCGTAAACACGTGTGTTCGTGTACGTGTGCTGTCCGTTCGCATCCGTAAAATATTATAACATCGTAATGCGTGTGCGTGTGCGAAACTTCCGCGCGACTTCAGCGTAATACGCTTATCGGGTATTCGCGGCGGCCGATACGTATAGAGAACGGCAGTTGTGGTTCATCGCGCAGCCATCGGGTTCGATGCGGCGGCGGCCGTCATGGGCGGCGGCGGAACGGCGACGCTGGCCCTGGTCCTGGTGACCGCGATCGTGGCCGCGGCCGTGGTGGCCGGTGGCGTCCGGCCCGAAGTGCTCGGCTACACCGATACGGTGTGGCTGGACCGGCAGGGGCCGCTCAAAGGGCTCATCACCACCGTCGGCGGCGGCGCCGATCAGCGGCTGAACAGGGTCGAAGTGTACCTGGGCGTGCCGTACGCCGCGTCCCAAGAGAGGTTTATGCCGCCCGGCGAGTCGCCCACATGGTGTCCGAAGGCGGGCGACGGGTCGTTCGACCGGAGCCACTGCCGGCCGCTGCGTGCCGAGTACCTGAAACCGGTGTGCCCGCAGCGACCGCCCGACCTGCTGGTGGCCAACAAGCGGCTTTCGACCGTGCGGCAGAACTACCTGAAGCGGCTGACGCCGTATCTGGGCAACCAGAGTGAAGACTGCCTGTACCTAAACATATACGCACCGCACGGTAAGTCGTCAACGGTGATCGGGTTCAGCCTGGCAGCGGAATCCGGTTAGAGTGTATTGGATGATGATTAGAACTCGTAATGTCATCGCAAGTATAATCGCGGTTCGCAAACTTAGTCGAATGCGATTTTAAGCTATCTGCCCATTTCCATATAGCATTATATATAGCAATAAATTCATAAATTCGTATTCCATTTCAATAATGAATATTTTAATACTTGTGTATCTACATGTTATAATAACGAGCATACCGCATACGTATACCGTACTTGTACAATATATAACAACTAAAAATGGGTTAGATGAAAAATTTAAATGATAATAAAAATAATAAATCTTAGAACGTACAACTATACAAGTAAAATTTGTTACACGAAACCACTATATATAATATAATATCATAATGAAAACATGAGATTTGCTAAAATCGTATGTTATGTTATGATCCGTCCCCACACTATCGCTACAATATTATCAATGTAATCATTTTAAAAGTTTATTATGGTTATATTTTTTTCGTGCAATTCATCTATTTTACAGCGAAATAATAGTGTTCATTCAATTTTATTTTATCTAAAATACTATATCATATATTATAAATTATAATTGTCTACATTGTCTCATTGCAATATTCAGCATAATTTAATGCTACTTTGAGTTTAATCCATTTTCTATTCTATAACCGCACGTAAACGCTCATATTCTATGATAAATAAGTAACTTATATCGGCTATTATAGTTTCTTACTTTTTATAATTTATGTTGAAATCATCATCCTACCATTTTCAGATTAAACACATTTATAATTCCCATCATTTATATACTTTTAAATAAATATATATATGTATATATATTATGCGTTTCTTTTGTTTATTTCAATGAACTTGCATAATACATAATGACTGATGAGTGATGAGTATTCGATACATTTTAACATTAATTATAACATTTGTGACTTGGTGTAATCTTTACAATTTCAATAAGCAACATCATTGATAATAACAGTGAGCACACATGTTTTCTATAAAGAATATTATAATTTTCATTTGATTTTTCATCATAATAAAATAATCTTTAATAATAGCATTATTAATAATGCTGTGTATCTATTGATTCGCTGAACAAAATAGGATGTATATAGAAGTATGCATTATAGACTAAAATATTTATTTACACAAGTAATAGTTTAATATGTTTCTTTCAAATCCAATAAATATTTTAATTATTAGATATGAATGAAAAATAATAATTTAATAATATTTATATACAATACAAAATTATCATACATCAAAAGACTCCGCGTTAATTATATTTTTATACGGTTCGATTAACTTTGCTTAATTTTTAATTTATGTTTCAAACTTGACATGTTGAAATTGAGTAAATTTGGGTTAAAAAAATCTAATGATTATTTTCTATTTTTCATAATATTTTATTTTCTTAAAAAACATTTAAAATAAATCTCGTTTACTCCAACTCCACTTTTAATTCGTCTGGAGTAAACTAAACAAAACATTTAACTTACCGTAGGTAAGTATAAGTATATTAATATACATTATACATGCTATATACATACAAATGTTTAATATTTATAATATGATAATGAAATAATATTAAAAATATGAGTTGTTAGAGTTGATGGAATACCATACCACACGATGTTTGCTTCCGGTTTCTGATTACTTTCGAGGAAAATATGGTAACAAGGCCTGGGTGTAGTTTTTGCCTTAAAAGAGACATTTTAATACCGAAACGCTTAAACACGAAGTAACGATGCGTTAAAAATAACAAGCTATACATTATACACGTTGATTACAAATATTTCTATCGGTTACTTGTGCGTTATAAATATCAAACATTATATTTACTTTCGTGGCAGTGATATCACTTTACACTTGCTGCAAATCTGTTGAAATTCAATTTCATTAAGTATTATCTTATTGAAAGTTGGTGTTAAGAACACTGTTACACTATGTATAATGTACAGCTGCTGCTGCATCGATCCAAAATTAAAGTTATCTATTTAAATTTTAAATTAATTAATGAATATTATTTGTTACTTGTAACGAGGTATTTAATTCTATTAATTTATAATTACTTAATTTTTTTTTGTTTATACCTATACCTAATTCGGTTAATTATTTTTAAAAATTATTCATTTTTTGTGGTTTATAGTTTATACTGTTTATAGCTGTAGATTGAAATAGTGAATACTTTTTTAGACTTAAGTCTAATAATAGATATAATCTATATTAATATTAAACAAAAAATAGTTTATTAAAATTCTAATAAAAATGGTCATAAAAACATTTTTTAAAAATGCAATTAATTTCTGTGTTCCTAAATTTTAAAATTATTGAATTTATTAAAGAATAAAACTGAAAATTGTATATGCATGTATATATTAAGTGTTTTTAAGTTCTTATAAACTTAATGTATCTAAATAATTATAGGTGATTCGTTATTTTAAGGAGGTGGAGTAAAAAGTGATCGGGTAAGTATCTAAGCTTTGTATTAAGGCCATCAACATTTTAAATGCGTATCTGTTAAAAGTGTTTTTTATTATACTAAATTCTCATTATCTTAAAATTATTATCATTTTAGGAAATATATATTTTTAGTTCATTACTTGTAAACATTCTAAAACAACATTTTTGAAGAATAAATATATTTTTAAACAATAATACTTCTCCAAATAATGAGTATTTACTGTAAAATTAATCAATTATAGATACCTATAATGTTTTCTATAGTATTTTATCATGTTGTCACATCTTCATACATGGATGTTGTATATTATTTTAACTTGATAAGGTGTAATAAAAATAAAAAATGTAAACAACGATACCGATATCTGTAGAGATTGGCAATGTGATAATAAAAAGTTTTAGTATTTTAGATGAACCATGGTATTTTAATTCTTCGTAGGGAATATATGCCTTTCTAGTTTCAAAAAAAATAATACAGTCTTCTATTCAATGATATTATGTTTATCATTACATATATTAAGCTATATACCTATAAGGTGTATACTGTATGTATCTATATTATTTGCACTGCCTAAGATGATAAATTAATTTTTATTTATTTTATTCTAAAAATACAAGATATTTTAATATGTTGTATATAACGTACATAATAATATTATAAAGTAAATAATAATAATAAAATGAGGTCATTTGAAATAAGACGAAAACATATCGTCCCTATTGTACACATATGACATAACAACCATGGATCGGTCAACGTATTTTTAGCGTACATGATTTATGTCAGATAGGACAGCAGTATTTCATACTATGTCTTTGCTTCCGGTAAAAAAAATCCCCGTAACATATTTTTGTTAAATATGTTTTTGACGTAAAATTAACAGCGTGTTCCTCTAGAGTCTAGAACTTTGTAGCACAATGCAGGACATGATGTTTGGATGTCATTCAAACTTCGTAAACAAGTTAATTGAATATTTGTAGTAAAATTCAGCAATTGTTGAAATTCTATTTTAACCTAACGACTGGCATATAGTCGGATGAGAAAGAGTCATAGGGAAAAAAGCAGTGGTATTTAAAAATGTTAATTTATAATAATGTAGGTATATTCTAAACCTCCAAGCAACACTATCAATATTTCTTCAGCATTTTATAATAATGTTTAATTTTGTTTTTGTTTTATTATAAATCAAATGTCGAAATGTCAACTCAGTATTAACTAAAATTACAATGCACATATTTTTGACTCTCTTCCTCGAAAATATAATCTACATATTATGGCCTAGTGTAAATAGCCTTAAACGAATTTCGATACTAAAATAATATCTTAATGTGGAAAAGGTTTAATTTTAAGTTTATTATGTGTAATTAATTTCCTTACAATTGGATTACAACGGACAAGAACGATAATAAACAAAACCGTTAACAAATAATTATGTGTAACTCGTCATTTAATATCCATGTAGGTAGTAAATAATAATATATAATTTGTTTAATGTGAGAAAATAATCGTAAAATATGCCAAGAATCGGAATTTGGTTTAAAATTTTTAAACATTTTTCATATAGTGAAAAATGTTGTTTTCAAAAATGTATTTTTTCTTACTGTTTACTGTCAAACCGTATAATAGGATTTTTGGCATGTAATCGCAAAATGTATAAATTATAGTTTTAGCATTCACTTTGGTTTTAAGATATTTTTATCGCCACATACTACCTACTACAGTTTGAATTAATGTCTCGTTTATACTGAAGTCTGAGATTTATGTAAATATTGGTTTTACGAGATTGCATATCATCTGAGTATTGTTCACGGACAAGAGATTCTGAAAAGCAGTAATAATAGGCAGAGTCGACAATTCTATACACCTTTAATACAATGTATTGTACAATAGATACAATGATATTTAAATGATGTCGTCTTCGAAACGAATACATCTCACATTATACAGTTTGAAACGGAAAGACGCGTGTTCGTTTCTCAACGTGAAAAGAAAAGAGAAGACACCCTTTGGTACTACATGGAATTGAACGCTGTCGTCGTAATCGTCACGTGTCTACTTAACTCATAACGACACTGCGGTAAACGACCTCACGAAAGCACACGTGGTATCTTATATATAAATTCGAATAATCACATAAAAAAACTATTCTCTTCGCGTCGTTCCGGTCCTCCTTTCTGTACGTTTCATTTTCCCGTCGGCGCATAGGTCCGCGACAGAGATATAGACACGCGACGGTGTATAGTCGGAGAGAGAAAAATACGTATATGCGGTTATACTAATGCTAATGCAGTATATATATATATATATAATACATGTACGGTGTATACACGGTACACACATATAAATACTATGTCCTATGTGTAAAAATGTAATAAAAAGAACCCAGTAATTGCCTGGCGTGGACGTGTTGGCTCGGATCCAAAGCGAGAATGAATACGCGTCCGCGAGCACCCTATTACTATTTCAGTATATATTTTCAATATTACATATATATATATAATTATTTGTAATATATGTATGACTTATATATATGAAGTTGTGTTCAATCATAATATTTAACTATGTTGAATTTACTTGCATTTACGGTAAGGGCGGGATGTTGTTCATGATTTTTGATGAGTGATTTGGGGGACAAAGATAACTCACTAATTTTGGACAAGTTCTTATCCCGAGTGTATAGTGGAAGTGTATTATATAATACTATAATATTTACTTTATGATAACTATAGTACCCTCTGATTAAAACTTCCCTTATTAGTTATTGTGTGTGTGCATTTATTGTATAATATAATAATATTTTGTTTGGAAGTTAAAGGCGTGGTTTCCACAGTTGCCTCGCATTAAGAGAACGTCGTACATTGTACTCGCATATGTTGTCTTCTACTTATTAACGAATAATACATACAATTTTATGTTCAGTATAAGAATTCATTTAACTCTATTACTCTGTTCTTTAATGTTACAATAAAACATAACGAAATCCTCTTATAAGAGTTAGAACGTTATTGGTAAACCAACTGATCAACCGAAAGAGATATATTTTGACGTTTACATGATTATAGTGCTTATACAAAATATTATAATAAATGTAATATACTACTTCATATGAAAAAAAAATGAGCCGTTTGTAGGTTTGTATATCATCATCAGCAATAATAATTAAAACGTACCGTTGCCTGCACTGGCTGCACTTTTTCCACCGAAAATCTTGAAAATTTTTTTTTTGAGCCCATTGTGTATCAGCTAGGTATATATAATATGGTACATATTTTAATTTAAAATGATGCTCTTTTATATGACAAGTGTACACTGTACATAGGATTCCGACCAAGGCGAACATAATATACTGCAGGTGTAGACGTATAAGTATATGTAATATGTTGGTATTTGTGTATCTATATATACTATATAGGTACCAAATATCGTATTATGTGTATTTTTGTATAACTTTTTATACGGTCGCCCCAGATGGTATTCGTGGACCGAAACGGCTGCCGCGTTGTCAAACGTAGGCCGTCACCATGTATAACGTGTAATGTCATCTGGAGAAAAAAACGAATAATGAATAACAGTAAAAATTTAAAATATTACTCATATAACTCATAATATAATAACATTGATAACCTATAGGTGTTTATTTATTATTAAAAATGTATTTTTTTTTTTTTATCACATAATATTTGCTATTTTACATTAATAGTGTATTAAATTATTTAAATATTATGTAAAATAAAAAATAATTATTAAAAAAAAAAATACCATGAATAAATAGTAGATGATATTCGTGGTAGTAATAGACAATTTAGTCTATTGGTACCTATATGTTAATTTATTTTGTTCTTCAGATAATCGATAATTATAAACTACAGTCATAATAATTTATTCTCTCCCTCTTTAGATCCCAGCCAGGTTCACAATGACTTTCAGTTACACACTTTTTGTGGAATCTTGAATAGTTAATAGTGTTACAGGTTATAAACGTATTATTATTGTGGGTCCACTAATCTAACCAAGATCTCATAAATTTTATATACTTATAAACTTGTCAATCATTGTCATAATCTACAGGTATGACATTGTAAAAATTATGACACCTATAAATTATTTTAAATCACTTTTTCAAATCAACATGTAATAACAAATAGTTATTGGAAAATAAATAATAAAATTATATAAATTATAAGGAAAAACATTATTATGAACCAATCAATAAGTACGGGACTCTACAGTTTTCACAACAATGGGAACCAAAAAATAAGTCTCATTTATACAGAGGTATCATTTGGTCAATTCCAATTTTCACGGGAAAGGGGTTAAATAAAAGACGATTAATGCTGCTAAAAATATGAACCCGACAACTTGATCAAAAAACTATGCGCTTCGTATGATGTATACATTTATTAACTATAAACATATACTAAAAATATAAAAATGTATTGCAGACAAATACAATTTGCGAATTTAATTTATTCCGTGTACGTTTATGTATTACAAATAAAATTTAAACAACAAAAACCATAGCTGTTATGTTAAAAGAAACAAAGCGATCAATTTTAAATATTAACTATAATGTTCTTTATGATGCGTTTTTAAAAGAACCAATTCAATAAGCCTTTGATCAGTCATTATGTTTTTTAATCGAACAATAACCAAAACAACAATAAAAATGAGAAAAAGTGAAGTGTTAAATAATTAATTTACTAAAGCACCTAAATATAATTTCAATAAACAAAAACTTGAATTTAAGTATTTTTATTCTATAATTTTACACACTTGAAAATAAAGTTGAGACACGGTGTTCTGATTGTTCTGAAGTTACTATATCAACAGAAAAAGTGCATCATAAAAAATTACAATACAAAGGATAATAAAAATAGGTAAACAACCAAACATCATATGGCCCATTGGGCTGAGGGTCGTCCCTATCACCTCCTTAAGGACGCGTCTACTTAGATAGCGAATGGGGCCACTCGACCATGAAGACAGTTCGCTAGGCAAGAGAAGTATATTGCAACTATAATACCACATCATTTTTAACTCTATACGTCGATTGATATATCGGTTGGGTACGCAACACACTCGAATAAATTATCTACATATGGTATGCAAATTGGCATTTACAAATTAACGGGAAAGTCCACGAAACATTTGTATGTACACCTGCGAACACTAAGCTTCAGAGATTCGATTCCAATGGGCAATGACAGTGTACAATATTTCGATTCCAAACAGGGCGGGCGCTAGATTTTGCGTGACCCGAGGCAAAATATTCCTGAGGGCCTCGAAAAAAGCTTTTACAAATCAACAGAGAAAAACAAAAAGATACATTTTAGTATTTTACTATAAATTCATAAAATGATCTTTGCAGTTGAAAATTTTTTTTTTGCTCATCACCATCTACAAATCTACCTAGGTACATTATAATGTTATTATAACCATGTAACTAATATATGAATTTTGTTTTTTTAATATAATATAATTTATAATAATTATAATTATAATTATTTATAATTAGGTACATAAATAAATATAAATAATTTGCTACACTGAAAGTTTAATTATTGAAATAAACAATGGCTATTTATTAAGTAGGTACACTAAAACATTTTGGGCACTACAAAATCACAAATGTGTACTATGGAAAATAAAAATGTGCACCTATGTCTTTATAATAATCAAGCTGTAATATTTTTCCTAATGATTTATAAAGCTATTGCCTATTAGTAAGATTAATAAAAATTTGATTTAACTATACTAAATAAACTAGTAAAAATTATTTTATTAAGAGGCCAATAATAGAACAAAATAGACCGTAAAAACATGTTAAATGAACAAGTAAAAACGGTAAAAAAACGTTCAAATAAAATATTTACAGATGTATAATAAATATAATAATATTAAATATCTATATCTATTATAATTTATAATGTAATATATAATAATTCATTATAGTAGGTATAATGACCGCTACTTACGTAATTTTGACAAGCAATCAATAAGAAAATGAAATCGTGTATTTTTTATTCACTTAAGTGTTTATTGATAGAGGCAAATATTGGGCAAAATCCATGAATATCAAACGATTTGAAATTATTCCTTATCAAGATTGGACTATACTATTATTATACTTGTACATATTTAATGACTCTGTTGGATAAGTAATTCAGTTACAAAAAAAAACCTCACATATCATTCATAGTAAGACTCATATAAAAACACAAGGCTCCATAAAGTGCGGGGCCCCATAAAGTGCGGGGCCTCATAAAGCGTGAGGCCCTAGGCAGGTGCCCAGTTTGCCACCCACTTCTGCCCGCCCTAATTTCAAAAGAGATCTATGTCATCAAATATATAAAGCCATACATTTTGGTACAAATTCTCAAGTAATGTTTATTTTTTATACTAAGTCGTTTGTCGTCTATCGTCTGTCCTGACCATTCCTGGTCGTTATAGCTGACTGTATAAATAATTTCAAACAAATATAATATTATTATCAAGGCTTCGTCTTGTTTACCTTATACCTTTTGTCGGAAATTTTTTTACACCGTTATACTTTTTTTGTAAACACACCGTACGTATAAGTATATTACTTCTGTACGCAAACGTATTGCCAAAATATCATACGGTTTATCCGTGGCAACCTATTTTTTCTTTGACTCTGTGTATATCTGTCATCGGCCACGTACCGCTGCGTCTCTTAAAATAATCATACCGTAACCTATAACTATCGCTGCACACGCAAAAACGCGGTACCACAGTCGTATATATTATAAAATATTATGTATAGGTACCATATATATTATTATAAATAATTAAATATCCACTTTGTTGGATTATTGAAACTATCGAAAAGCAAATACAAAATGTATGTGCATGCATACCTATATATTATAACAATCGAACTTATAATTATAAAATAATAAGTATTATGAGTTAACCGAATAAATGTTATGATAATACGTAAAACGTGAACGAAATAAAAAGTTTCGTAATACAATAAATTGTTTTAGAATTATAAGCTATAAAAGTATAGAATCACTGATAATTTATAATAAAATGTGTATATAAAATAAATGATTCATAACTTATAACTAATAACTTATAATTTATTATTTTTTTTTATACCAATACAAATAATATGCGAATGCAATATTCCCTGCAATTTACAAATTTACTTCAGATTTCTCATGCAAACGTATGTTTTTTTTTGTATAAAAATTATAACTGTCAACAGATATACCGTATACATATTATATTATTTATATAAGTTTATTTATGTATTTGTGTTAATTCTAAGTACAATACACATTATACATACATGAAGATGAAATATTTACCGCCGTCTGCCATGTTCATAAACACATTTAAACATGAACTTGAATGCAGTTGTATACGTACCTATTTACTTTAACACTCACTTGTAACTAGTCAAAATCAAATCAGAACTAATACTGAAATTTTATTAAGTGATTGCTCTACAAACATAAAATTATAAACACTAAACAAAATATGGAAGTGGATCCATACTATATTGTTTATAATATAGTTTGTTAAGCCGGTTAAGATATGTGTATATAATACCAATAATTTAATAATTTATTGTAATACACATTTTATTCTTGAATATGTGATAATATATTATAATATATATATGCGTGTGTGAATAATTAAAATTTCGCAAGTAATTTTTAAAATATGAACAAAAATGAAGGGTTGTTACCAATTTTTATATTTTATAAATTTGTAGTGTATTTTTAATGATTTTTACCTTTATGTTATAGACATACATACGGCGTAGGTATGTTTATATATTATTTTTCCATATCTCCCTACTAAATACGCCTATACTCGCTTAAAAACCAACTTGATTGGGAATAGGCCAAATATATTTATTAGGAAACAAATACGTAGGAGTGTGAGATAAATAGAGTAAAGAAAAACTACACATCTGTAAGTTTGCCATTATACTCGTCAGTTAGCAGTGGTGGCGGATGGTGGTAGCTAGTATCCCCCACGCATATAACGAATTATTTAAAGCTCAATCGGAACGAAAAGCTAATGTTTACTCTACCACGTCGGTAAACAAAATAACACTGAGACAACGTCAATCATTTATTCGAATATCCTATAAAATAGTATTCTCGTGGTTTGAGTTAATAGCGGTACTTTATTAAAAGCATAAAACGAATTACATAATCTTAAGATAATTAGGTATATAATCAGGTATACCTACAATGAATTTATAATACCAATAATCTTCGAATATTTTAAATTATTATAAATTAAAACTATTGAAAAAACCATACCTTTTTAATTTTTTAATTAATATACCTAAGTGAAATATTTAAATAATAAAAAAAACTGTTAGGTAATATATATATAAAAATTGTGATACACAAAATTATTTATTTTCATTTTAAGTATAAATAAATTATACTATCTTTATCTTTTCAGATAAATATTCTCCTGATATTATTTTTACACGCGTGATCGGGGATTCTAGTTTTTTATGCATTTATTGCCATGTTAAAAGTGTGAAGATATAGGGTCTGTAATTAAAAGATATCTATTCTCTACTGCATATACATCGGACATGTATAATGTATATGTCTAATGGCTACTAACTAATTTAGCAATATTGGTTTTATCTATATAATTTATTAGGTACTATAGGTACTTTTTTGCAACATGTAAAAAATAAAAAACGAGTTTTAAATACAACACGTATTCATTATTTATTACTGTATTTGATTTATTGATTTTCCGTATTTGGATGTCATTTTTATTTGTATTTTTTATTTCGTAGAGCAGGGATCGTTACATCATAGTAAATTAGTAACGCCCTCTGTGTCACACACATTTATAAAATAACTCTAGCTTTAGATCTTATACATATCAATAGTATTAATATTATATTACTTATTAAGATAAATATACTAGATTATACTTAAAATTCAAACCAAAGAAATGGGGTTAAATAACCTTATTACAATAATCATATTACTTAAAAAGTTCTAACTATTTACGAAAAAACAAGGGTAATCATAATATATACAACATTAATTTAAGAATCTACAGTCAAAAAATACACGTTGTCATTATATTAAATACAATTTAAATAATACTTTTGTTTTATAGATCCAAAAAACGAAATGAACGACGAAGCAGGAAAAGATTACAAAGCCACCACCAAGAAATCCAAGTACGCTGTGATAATGTTCATTCATGGGGAATCGTTTGAGTGGAACTCTGGCAACCCGTACGACGGTTCCGTGCTGGCTAGCTACGGAAAAGTTATTTTTATTACAATTAACTACCGCGTGGGCGTTTTAGGTAAGTTCTGTGTATATAATATAATATACCTACCTGATACTTCATACGAACAGCAATCCTTATGCTAATTGCTAAGTATGCTTCCTCATTGCGGCATCGCCTTCTTTTGGCAATAAATGTTAGAAGTACTAGGTTCAAAACTCTAAAAGACGAAGCTGAAGTAAAGGTACTTACCTTACTATACTTTTTAGATGTTTTACGACATTATTGAACGGGATTATAAAGTTGTTGGAGTTTAAAATCTTATATCTACCATTTATCACCAAAACCCTAAAACTGTTGCCGTGTGTCAGAAGAGAAAACAAAATAATACTATATGGTATTTTTAAGTTCTAAAAAGAATTAAATCATATTATGCAAGATTCAAAAATCACCGATGCAAGTTTAAACTCTTACGCAATTTAAATATTTGAGTCAGATTTAATCTAAAAATTAAATTATAAATATGTAATAATGTACTTTTCAATCAAAAATCTCAACATAATGACTAATAAAATGGATTCGAGAATAAATAATTTAATTTTTTTTTATAATTTCTTACATTTAATATTAAAATTAGATAATTATAAAAAGTTATCAATAACTATGTTTATAATACATATTTTCTAAATATAGTATTGATTTATTTTCAGGTAGGGAGAGGGAAGGAGGTAGAAATTATTATCACCTAGGATGCCAAATCTCTAAATACGTCAAATCTGATCATTCTAGTAGCAAAACCAAATCACATTTTTTTTAAAGGTTATTTGTTAGATTATTATTAAATTATCAGCAAATATAAAAGTTATTAGACAAATATTAGACAATTATTAAATGATTAATCGTTATTTTATCGTACATTTTATCCAAGTAAGTATGTACTTCGCCCACTCAACCGTAGTCCAGTTGATAATGTACATATTACCGGGATATAATTAATCAAAACTTTTATAAATAATGTTTTACTTTATCCAATAAGTATGGGTAGTTTTCATCTTCTAGATAGTATAAATATATACATTATCTGCCTTTCGTACTTTATTCATTACATATTAATATATTATATAATACAAAGTAAAGACTAAAGATAATAGGTCTACACATCTGTGGCATATATCCGGTACTCTGTTCCTATCCCTATAATAGATTCATTATTCACTATTTACCGTGTTGTTTAGTACTAGAACACCAAATCGATATTAATCATATTCTGTTTAATGTGTAATATATTATATATTGTACATTAATATTATAATATTATTTCTGTAAGTATTATAGTATTATTATTATCGAATACATTCATTTAGGTTTTTTAAAGTCCAACGGTGGAGACATTCCGGCCAGTAATTTCGGCTTGTTAGACCAAATGGCCGCCTTAGAGTGGATCAAGAATAACATACAAGCGTTTGGCGGTAACCCAAATGCGGTTACGGTAATGGGACACGGTACCGGTGCAGCTTGCGCAAATTTTCTAATGATGGCGCCACCGGTCAATAACAATAGTAAGTACTTACTACGCACTTATACAGTAAACAAATAATTTTTAAAAACAACGCATAATTGCTGTGATAGTAATAGGGAAGGAAAAATTTAGGATGTAATTTTACACATATTAAAATAACACCATTGATTTCATGTTAAGACTAACAGTACTAATACTATATTGCTATAATGCAATTATTTGAAATATTCTCACGTTTGACAACAGTAAAATCTATATATTTAATTGTTATAAACGAGTTCGATTTTTTTATTAATCCTGCCAGATTTATTCCAAAGAGCTATACTGATGAGCGGTTCTGCGTTGTCCGATTGGGCGTTGGTAAAAAATCCCATCATGAACACCATACAAGTTGGCCAGTCGTTAAACTGCGAGCCAGGTGGCAATGAAAAGTTTTTTGACTGCTTGCGAAGAAAACGGTTTACAGATCTAGTATCCATCAAGATGTACTTACCACCGTTTGTTACAGTGTTTGGTCCGATGGTCGATGGTGTTATGATTACCAACGAACCACTGCCATTATTAAAAGAGCACAAGAACTTAATGAAAAAGTATATATAATACTAACATAGACGATCAAATCATTATAAAAATACTAATATACCTACATAAAATGTGATCACGTATTTGTTCGATTTAATTTTCAGTTATAAAATCCTAGCCGGTGTCACGGAATACGAAAGTTACCACTTGCTAGACAGCGTGTCACTAGTGCATGGCATGCTAGAAAACGAACAACACAAAATGTTATTGGATTACATGAAAGCCAAGTTTGAGGTAAGTATCTATTTTTCTTTGTCTTCCATCTCCATGTGTATTATATATGAATAATGGTTATTTTTTTCAAAGCTCTTTCCAGATCTGACTCTTGCGGCTACTTTAGCTCAATACACCGACCGTGATCGAACGTGGTCTTCATCTGGAGCTCTAGAAAATCGCGACATCTTGTTGGATATTCTAAGTGATGCCATGGTTTTAGCACCTTTAACTCAACTCGCCGAAATTCAATCAGAGATCAACGAAAACACGTACTTTTACGTTTTTACTCATAGAAGTACTTTTAGTGAATACGACGTGGTAAAAAACATTCTAAACGACACAAAATAAACTATTTAACAATTATATTATTAAGTTATTTAAAATAGTATCTCTTCATTATATTATAGGTAAAAAAAAGTATAAACGGCGAAGATTTACCGTACGCTTTGGGTGTGCCATTGGGCGGTAATACAATTCATCTTAAAACTCAGTATGACCAAAAAGAAAAAAGATTATCAGAAATGATAATGACTCATTGGAGTAATTTTGCTAAAACGGGGTAAAATAAATTGATTTTTATGTTTATATTAGAACTTCATGATTATTAAGTGACAAAAAATGTATATGTACTTAGAGACCCAAATTTTTCAAAAAAATCATATCAAAACGATTTGAAAATGAATAACGTACGATGGCCGAAATACAATACTGCAAATCGTGCTTATCTGGAACTAAGTTAGTCGATGCGTTATATAAAAATAAAATGATTTAATTAATTGGATCTAATATAATTGTTTTATTGAAATGATTTTAGATTTGACCAATCGGCAAAGAGTGAATTATAGAACGAGTAAGTGTAAATTTTGGAACGTGGATCTTCCACAAAAAATCGAAGACAAACGGCAAAAAGATGCCGAACAATCTAAGCCGTCATACTCTTCGTTACCTGCAATACCTAAAGAGCCTCAACCATCTCCATGGACTGATCGCGAACCAATATTCAGCTTGCCCACATTGATGACAGATGACCCGATATCGAGACCCGATGAGATCCCAGAAGAACTAAACCCTGGCGAAGAGCCTTCAGCTGAACCGTCCGACAAGAGGACTCAAGAGACCATAGAAGCGTCGTCTTCCGTGGTCGTATCTCTAATAATTATCATTGGGATACTTTTTCTGCTGGTTAACATCTGTGCATTCGGCGGAATTTACTATCAGAGGGATAAATTAAGAGTTCGCGAACGTTTGTTCAACAACCGGTTTAGATGCAACGCTGCAAATACCAGCCGAACGTTTGACGACGACAACGATGACGACCAAGATGATGTGTACATGAAAACCACTGTAGAAGAACCAGAAATAGTTAACGTGCATAAGTTCAACAAGAACCAAGCGTACGATTCAGTCGCATTAGCCAGTGTAAAACCCGAGGCTATCGGTGGTAAACGGTTGGGTAAGTGGGCGGAGATTTCTAGGCAAAGGAGCAGTAGTACGATAACTATGGACCCACACACTAGAGTCAAAGAGTGGATTAACACGGAGATCATACAACGGTATTCTCCTAGGATTTTACGAAGACAACGGAGGGAAGAGAAGAAAAGACAGTTGGTGTGTGCTGAAGACCCGTCAGTGATAGCCGACAAATCTGAAGTAATAACGGACGTTAATAAAGTAGCTGAAAAGTGTAGAAATAAAGTAATATATCATACTGTATTCAAATTGTTTTCTAAATATCGATTTAATAAATGTAATTGTCTTTTTAGGTTTCTATCGGTATTGATGCAACGCCGGCCGCCAGAACAATTAGCGTGTTAAAGCAAACGCCCATAGAGTTGACAAAGTCTATGGATGCGATGGGTCATTTGGAAAGAGTAGAAATAAAACCATCGCTATCGTTGGGCTCGATTAACAAAAAAACTTTAACCAGATGCGACGCACTCAACGATTGTGAGGACTTGTTGATGTCTTCGCAAGACACGTTGCACAAGAGTTCCACTAGTATTCAATTGAAACCCGCGGTGAAGGAGAAGAGACCTGGCATTAAGGTCACTCATGGATACTCAAAGTCGGAACCGGCACGAGACATCCCAAAAGAACCTGTTTACACCCAAGTTAGTAAAACACAAAAAAAAATGTCACACAAACGTTGAAAATGGCATGAAAATTTCTATTACTCCTATAGTCCCGTCAAATATTTTATAAATAATTGAATGCTTAATTTTAATTTACAAAATTTCAATATACATTTATAATATCCTATGGAAAAATATTCATAACTTTTGCGATATTATCAGTTATTTTTATTTTTATGGAGTAGGGAATGAACATATAGCATATTTTAAGCTGTTACTATTGATCTTATGAAAAATATAATTTGAGTAATTGGAATATTATTAATAGTGTATTTACTATAACTACTATGACAATAAATGCTAGAAAGTAGTTAAAACGTTGAATTAATACTGAATACATATTTTTATATTATTTTCCTTTATAATAAATACAGATATCTATAAGTGATGAGCATTCTAATTAAAAAGATAAAATTAAGTTAAAATGTAAATTTCTTACAATTTAAATTTAACAAGTTAATTAATTTTCTAAATAACTTCAAACTAGAAATACAGTACATTCTAATTAACTAATAATAATTTTAATAGTTTAGTTTACTGTCTAAATAACTTAGATTATTTATGATAATTTGAAAAATAATCCACTCAGTTCAAATAAAAATAGATAATTTAATATCATGCTAAATATTATATAATAAATATAAACCAATATTATGAACCATAATGATTATTGATTTTAGATCTAAATGATAGATAAAATAATAAATATTTTATGTTACTTATTTCATCCAATTAAATGATTATTTTCCCCCCATATTATACCTGTATGATAAATAATTATTAACACAAAGATTTAAATATATTATTTGTATTCAATATGATAGTCGTATTCTAATAAGCGTCATAACAAATTCAAATATTTTTTAAAAAGTTGTATTTAATTAATACGATTCCGTACAATTGGCATCATGAGATAGGTATGAGAGTTGATAGTAAAAGCCGGGAATCTCCTTAACTCGCCCACCCCTATATCAGAATAATGAATATATAATGTTAATAATAAATGTATATTAGGTACCTGCTTCTATTTTTATCAGTAAACTTTATACTAATAATTTGCTTAGGTTCCTATTATTTAGGTATACTGTCGCTACATTTGTTATAAGATTCGAAAATTCTGACAAATTTGGTTTTTAGGTATGCAAGCCAAAGACGTTGGCCGTAACATCATCGAAAAACGCGAGCTTCGATTCGAGCTCGCACTACGAAGATGTCAATGTTACTTCCAAGGAATACGCGATGAGCGGTGCCAGCAGTGGTGTCGATTGCTATTCGGATGGCGGTAGCGGTAACAGCCTCCGCCGGATCAAATACCCGAAAGTATTGCCGGACTTTCCGGGACAAAGCGGTCCTGGTCCCGAACGCAGGCTATCGCTACCTCCACCGTTGGCGGGCATACCCGAGGGGTCCGGGAAAATACCTCCACCACCGCCGCCCAGAGTGTCTTCGACGCTAGGTAGAAAGAAGGACAAGACGGACGCCATGACCGTCGCTGGGCTGTTCAACAGGCAACTGCAACAGGAAACCATACCCGAAGAACACAAATCTTTGGTGGTACCCTGTGTACCCAACAAGGTTTGTCCCGCGATGCATGCGACAACAGCAACTACGTTAACGGTCAAGAAACCCGCTGAACCTAGGATTGTCATCAAAGCCAGCTCGGTACAGCAACACTCGCAGCAACAGCAACTGCAACACTTACAGCAGCAGCACCAGCAAAAGCAGCCCAAAAGGACGAACATACCGCGCGTAATACATCCGCAAAACAGCGACAAAAACAACAAAACGACCACGGTCGGAACCGAAACCGACACAGGCACAATTAAGAGAAAGAAAAAATGAACTGCAGGCGCACTTTATTATTTCCAAAAAAACTACGAGTGTACGTCGTAAATCATATTAGCAAATTCCTTCGATCATATCATATTATCTAAACAATAACAGCACGCTGTTCATCGTTCTATGTGTGTGTGTGTGTGTGTATGTGTGTGTGTGTGTGCAATGGTATGCATTTGTATACTATGTTCTGCGAAAATGCTATATACATAGTGATGTATATTGTACATTTTTTTTTATAGAATTCGTAATACTGAGAAAGTTTTCTTCAAACGCCATACCTACATCAGTCGGATTTTTAATGACGTTGGAAAAAACTTTTTATATATCATACATATATATATATATATCTATATATATAATATACTCTTAATATTATTATTGTATATTATTTTTTTCTTTTATATATATATATATATTCTTAATTACATGACTTAACGTTAGTTGAACTGCAATCGAATTATTATATATTAGTTTTATAAATTATAAGTACCTATAATGACGGTAATTAATTTCCATTATTGGATTGGGTAAATAATTTTTTTTTTGTTTTTAAAAATGTGCCTATGATACGAATTTATTTGTACCTACCTACTATCCGTATTTAATTACATACCCATATTTTAATCCATATACGATGAAAACTTGAACAAAGTATAAGATATTTACTCCGTTTGTTTACCTTATTTAGATATGATACTGCAGGAAACATAATTTTTTTTTTATGTTCTCTGAGTAAAATTGCTAAAATATAAAATATACATGGCGTTCCAAAAAAAGTCAAAGAATCAACTGATTTTGATTATTTATACATTATTATTGGTTATAAATATAAAATCGAATATATCACATGTTACAGAATACTCAAAAAAATTATCATCGTACAGAGAATGGATAAAGGATAAAGATTGATTAATTAAAAACTTTTGAAAAATAATTATATTTTTTAAGGTTTTACGCTTTGAAAGACAAAATACATATTTATTTTATTTTTCAATATTTAAAATTTTTAATCTATAAAAATCAAATTTCAAACAAGGAGCTTACCTGTTAATTATAACCTATAACTTCTAAGTAAGTACTTTAAATTTTACGAGGCGTTGAGTGGACTAGTATGGACTATCAGTGTCGGCCTAGCATATAAAAGGCCTCAGCCGCAATTTTCCTCTGGGGCCTCAATATTTTTTTCTTCATTTACTATGAACAAGGTTGTTCGTAGGATAGTGGACATTATTTTTAAAGCAAGTAGTACTAAAAAAGTAATGTATGTAACATTTTAGATAACTTAGCTATAGTATCAATAATTTGCATTTTCTGAATCTTGATATCTTTTTCAATTGCCATTAGTATTAAAGGTTTTTATTAGGGCTACGATTTATATGGGTTTGCATGTTTTTTCCTTAAGTCCAAATTTATTGATTATCAAGTATGTCCACGATTTTGCATACTCTCGATTAAAAAGAACTATTTTTTTTTTTGCATATTTTGAACATAATGCATACATATACATTTTTGAGAATTTTGTTAATTTTAAATGGTTATATATAATGAACGTCTATAATTATTGGGTTATTTGTCAAATTATTGTAAATATACTACAGATCTAAACTAAAATGGACTTAGTACTAAATAAGAATAAGGGATTCAAAACGCTTCAAAAAATTTGTGGCAATATAAACAATGAATATAAAATGGATGAAAAATATGTTAATACTACTTTAAATCCGGGACAAATTACGTCCTTTAAATATGCTCCAACAACATCGTCGAATGTGGAAAGGAGTTTCAGCCAATATAAATCTACTCTTCAATCTAATCGCTAGTCGTTCACATTAGAAAATTTAACTAATAACTAATAGCATATAGTAACAATATCTAATAAGTCATAATATAAACTAATATTTAGGGCTCGGGACTTCTAGGAGTTTGCATGTTTTTTAATAATCCTTAAAAACATAGCTATAAGTAATATAGAAATTTGTTTCATAGCAATACGAGTTTATATTTAAAATTTACAGTTATATATTTTGCATACTTGATCAATTTTTATTTTATAACTTTAATAAGTGCATATTTAACAATTATTTATATAAATGTGTAATTTTTTATTTCCTAACTTAAGAAAATATCTAATAGTTCAATGCAATGCCCAAGATAATTAGTACTATATTAAAAATATACAAATGTATTCAATTTAAGTTGTTTTAAAAAAAAAAAAAAAATTTTTGTGTAAAAAGGAAAATAATTATCTCAGATGTATTAATTCGTATGTAATCAAATTTATCTATTTATGTATCATATCTACAAAAATATTTGTAATAATATATTATTATTATTTATTACAAATTTACTTTTTTTAAATGCATATTTAGTGATTCTTTAGGGCATAAATACATTTACATTTTAAGGTTTTTTAGTGCATGAAGTCCCTAGCCATACTAATATTTAAAAAAAATTGTTTTTGCATATTTTACAATTTTTTACTGAATAGAAATCCTAGCCCTAGTGATAAAAGTTGTTGATTTGATTTTAGACTTCACAAGTTTCAGTTTAGAAAATACCCTTTCACAAGTCACTTGAGTAGAGGGTAAATATGTTTTTGGGTATACACCTAAATTGAGAAATATGTAATACGTGGGGAGCCCTGCCCCCACACCCCCCATATACTAATTAACTTAAATTTATATATTATTATAAATATATTTAAATACATAATAATATATAATTCCATTATAGCAAATGTATTTATTTATTATTTATACAATTTTCCACTTTGTTTTTCTAATGACTCCACTTTCCTTGAACGGTTATCATCGGCCGATCTGAGCTTCAACAGCTAGCTTCTAACACATTTGGTTGGGTTTCCTATACTAAGAGGTGACCCATTTATATTGATAAACATAAGATTTGTTATATTTTTTATTGTCAATTTAGATCTTAGATCTGAACATATTATGTTCATTTAACATTAAATTAAATTGTAAGTACTTTTCGTTCTACTCCTGTCATCTCACAAATTGTTTCTAAATCACCGTTAGGAAATACATTATTCGAATTGATTGATGAAAAAGTTTTAGGGACCAACCAATAACAATCTTTGAGAAGCCCTTAGTCAACACGTACCTATAATCTATAATTTATATATATTTATATTATAGTGTAGTTCTTACTTTACTACTTCATTTCGATATAGCATTAGTGTTAATAATTAAATAAAATATTGATTAAACCTATTGTACGCTCGGTCACTTGTACGGGGGCTCGGCATTTTTTAAGTTTCACTTATTATAAACTAAAAAAAAAAAAGTTCAGGGCCTCGGCCGCGTTCGCGGCCCTAGCCAGGCCGAAACTGTGGACTATCATTTTGCTTATGTCTAAACTATAAATACATAAAAGTTATAACTAATAAGCTCTAAATAAATATTATCTTTAGAATAATGAATTTAAAATACATATTTTCATAAAAAAAAGTAAAAAAAAATATAAGTACATGGATACCTCTCAGCTGTTCATTAATATCGAGTAAGTCACTATGATGGGAGTTTTAAATTTGAATTCAAATATTCAATGTACATTGTACTTCAATATATTTGAAAAACGATTCTGTGCGGAGACGGTCTGACAGCATTTTATGATATTATGTATTATAAATATTAAAATAATTTATTTTACTTTTACTATTATACGATAGGTTGATATAATATTTTCCGAAAATATTGCATTTATTATATTATTAATATTTACGTTCGATAATAATAGTAATCACCCAGGGTATTGTTATTGTGCAAAATTTAATTTATTCATTCAGTTAGTATGAATCATGCATCTAACCCAAATACGTCAAATTTTAGTAATTTCAAAACTAAGTCTGTCCATCCATAATCTACCATCCTCGGCATTAAATAAGCACATTCGTTTGTTAACTATGTCGTTTTTAAACTAGATTCATACCCTCGTTTTTATATACTTACGAATCTTAAGTGCTTATTTTTTTATATTTTCGAGATTTTGATAGTTTGATAGCTTTTGATAGCTTTTGACAGTTATATTAACTTATTGTTTACCTACTTTGGCTGGACGTGTATTTATACTTAAATACTTAACAATATGTGTTTGTTTATTATACTTGTAGATTTTAATTACTAAAATAATTTCATTTTTTTTATATTATTTTCCTAAATATTGTCAACTAATAATCACAAGTTCTAAATGAATAATGTATATCACAACAAAAATACTTCTTCAAACTACGTCTAAAAAACGGCTAAGTAAAAAAAAACAGTTCTTTAAGCACTATAAAGATGTGATATCATAAATAAATGCTAACTAAATTGATTTAAAGTACACTTATTTTGTTTCAGTAATTTATTTACTCAGTTAAAAATTATTTTGAGCAGAATTGTCCTTTTTAATATTTTAAATTATTATGAACTTCTAATGCCTTTTGTTTAATGTGTTTGCATGATTACGTGTACCTTTTCATATATAGTATACAATTTCTTAATTCTTACAAAGTAAATAAATTATAATTTATTGAAACAAAGTAATATAATATGATCAATAGATTACAGAGAAATATCAGCCTTCGCGTTCGCATAAAAACATATTGGAAGTATTGGCTATTTTTTTGTTATTATTTTTGTGACAAGAACCAGGAATAGATTTTGAAACAATTGGCCGTCAGAACAAATTTTTCTTAGACAATTAAGTGCCTAAACCTGGTCGTAACAAAATAATATTCACATTTTGAACATAATAGCATATAATCAGTTAAAGAAAAATTGACTAGAACGAACTATCACGTCCCATGGTTATCTAACTATACGAAATAAATCGAGGGGAACAACTGTTTTGTGGAACAAAAGGTAGTGGATCATATCACATAACGGCTAAAACTATCTTAGCCATGATAAATTTCAAGCAGCATGGACGACAATATTGTGATTGTGTATAATGGGTGTTGATTGGTTGGTAGACGTTTGTTTACAAAATTTGAGTCTTAACGGTCAAGAATCGAGATCCTATATTTCTATTGTCTACTACGGAAACGGTCTCATTACACAATACACAGTGAAGACTGTTTAGTGAGTTAGTGAATAACCTGTAAACACTACTTACAACTCATATATCGGCTGTCGGTTAAGTTTGAAATTTTATTGTTATTTGGTGTTGAATATATGTAGAGTGAATTGTGTACGTGTTAACTCATAACTGTAAATTGACTTAAATTCATAACAATTGTTATAACTATTACAAGTCATTTTTTATTCAATTCTACACATATTTTGACTCCATTAATAGTAATTTAATTTTTGCAAAATAACTGTTGACAATGGCAGACCATCTTCTCCAGAAAAAAAATGTTTCAAATGAAAAACCAATTGAAGTTTTCGTCAGAGTGAGGTATAAATAATACAATATCATATTGTTTCTTCAATGTTTTTTTTTAAATTATATAATATAAAGTATTTAGGTACGTTTAATAAAATCTGATAGAATAATTTTATTTTAAATAACCATGTACTTTTCTTTTGTTAAAAAATCAATTATAACAAATAATTTAAAAATATCGATTGTAATAATACATACATTTTATTCCTCTCATTTACAGCCTATATTATGATATTAAATAGATACTGAAGTATGTAACTTCAAAATTAGTATGAAGCTTAATTTAAAAATTACTTTTTAAATATTATTATAAAATTATAGATTAATGAATAACCATCATTTATGTATAATAATTTAAATTTATTTTTTATATACAATTATATTTTTAACTATATAGAACCGGACACTAAGTGTCCTTTTGTGTAATAGAAATCAGTAAATAATAAAAATAAAATTAGGAAAATAGTAAAGGTTATATACCTAAAATATATTACATATAAGTTTTATATTGTTATATAATAACAATAGTGGAAAATATAGATGGAAATTAAAATTCTGAAAGATTCAATTCTTCATTAAATATAATTTCATCAAGTATTGCATTGGAGTCAAAGAGTTCCTTATTTGTTTAAAGTACTAGTAACACAATATTAATATACTCAACATAAAATATTTAGTAATAGAATAATTATAATAGTATTATTAACCTATCACAATTTTGTTCAATTAGTACGTGCAAGATACATTTTAAATAATAATTTTATTTCATATTTTTAAAAGGCCTATGAACGATGCAGAAAAAAGTAAAGGCTTATCTGTGGTAGATGTTTCATCTAACCATAAAGAAATTATTGTAACAGAAAAAACAGTTTTAGCTGATCGTCGTACTAAAACATTCCATTTCGATAAAGTTTTTGGGCAAAATTCAAAACAAGTATTTATTATTTCATTATTTATTTACTAACTTACTTTAATTTTAATATTATTTCTGTTTAGGTTGATGTTTATAATGTTGTTGTATATCCATTAATTAAAGAAGTATTAGATGGATACAATTGTACAGTATTTGCATATGGACAAACTGGAACAGGGAAGACTTTTACCATGGAAGGGGATAGACTAAATGGACAATCATCAGTATCTTGGAATAAGGTATATTATGGATTAATTTTATAAACATTCTTATTAGACAAGTATAAATAAAATAAGTTATATTTTTTGTTAAGAGTATGTGATTTAGATGTGTGTTGTCTTTATTTTACCATATGTAAATATGAATCCATGTACGAGATGCTTGCTACAGTTTATTCGTTATTAATATTAGAAAAAATTTACATATCAAATTTGAATAGATTATCAGCTTGTGTGAAGATTTTTTTTCATATTATAATTGTACAAGTTGTTAGTACTTGAATAATTCATATCTCTTTTTAAAATAAACATTTAAACAAACCTCTGCTTATATAAAATGTATATTCTCTTACACAAATTTGATGATAATATGTAAACTTCCTTTAATATTAACCATCGATAAATTGTTTATAGTAAAAATCTGGTACATAAATTAGTTATGTTACACGTGTACAGAACAGGTGTAAAACTTCCTTAACACATTAACTGTCATGTAACCATGTATCATACTATATATTAGTATGCCAAACATTTTCCTATGTTATTCCTAAATAATTATTATAATATTATACTTGAAACAATATTTTAATGTTTGTAGTTATAATATGTTTATTAAATCAAATGAATTGTAATTATTCTTGCTATGTCACTGCAGTTTTTTAGTACATTATTGTAGTTCTGTATAAAAGTTAATAATTTAAAACAATTAAAACCATATTCATTTAGAGTCATGTGGCATGATATTAATAATACTATGAGCGTCAGTGGTCACATGGTGGTTAATACAAATATTAAATAATATAATAGCTATTTATTCAAATATTTATATTGTTAATGTTTGTGTTCAATGTTATAATAGTTTTCATTTTTACCAAAAATTGTTGAAATTATTAACGATTTTCTTATTTAACTTATTTCAGGACCCAATTTCAGGAATTATTCCACGAGCTCTAAGTCATATGTTTGATGAACTTAGACTCTTACAAGTTGAACATACTGTTAGAGCGTCATTTTTAGAACTTTATAATGAAGAAATTTTTGATCTTCTTTCTTGTTCAGAAGAACCCACTCATAAATCTCTTAGGTAAAAAAAAAAAAACCTAACTATTTTAATATCAATTTTAAATTGTAAAAATGTACACAATTATGTATAATATATAATGGACTCATTTTAATACAGGATTTTTGAAGAAAAAAAAGGTTCAGTAATTGTACGTGGTTTAGAAGAAGTTATTGTTAGTAATAAAAATGAAGTTTATAAATTACTTGAAAAGGGATCAAAAAGACGTCAAACAGCTGCTACATTAATGAATGCTCAATCTAGGTAAAATAATATAATATATAACTTGTCTTTATACTTTTTTATTGTGCAACTTTACTATGGTTATGTTTATGTTTAGTCGTTCACATACAATATTTACCATAACTGTTCATATAAAAGAGTCAACTATTGAGAATGAAGATATTGTTAGAGTTGGCAAGTTAAATCTTGTAGATTTGGCTGGTAGTGAAAATATTGGACGATCTGGTGCAATTGATAGACGTGCTTGTGAAGCTGGCAATATCAATAAATCTTTACTTACACTTGGTCGTTGTATAACATCACTTGTGGAACAAACTCCTCATGTTCCATACAGGTAAACAAATGAAATTTAATGATAATAAATTGCAATTTTAATTATATTATTTTGTAGAGAATCAAAACTTACTCGTTTATTGCAAGATTCTTTAGGAGGTAAAACTAAGACCTCTATTATTGCTACTATATCCCCATCACATTGTAATTTGGAAGAAACTATGAGCACTTTAGATTATGCTTCTAGGGCTAAGAGCATAAAAAATAAGCCAGAAGTAAATCAGAAATTTACAAAAAAAGCATTAATTCGGGTATGTATATAATTGTTTTTATAAATTTTAATATTTAACATGTCAATTGAGTTAATTCAAATAATTTTTTTAGGAATATACTGATGAAATAGAAAAACTTAAACGAGATTTAGTTGCAACTAGAGATAAAAATGGTGTTTATGTAGCTGAAGAAAATTACAATGATATGGTATTAAGATTAGAAAAAAATGAAGCAGACATCTGTGAAAAAATTGCTACAATTCGAGCTGTAAATGAAGAATTAAATAAAAAAGAAGTATGTTTCTGAATCATAATTTTATTCTGATACAAACTTTATAGTTGCAATAAATTTTAAATAATAATTTAATTCTTTTCTTTAAGGAAATTATGAGGGAATTAAAAGTTGATTTAATTCGAACAATGGATGAACGTGACAGAAGAGACAGTCTTATTGTTAAACTCGACAAAGAAGCTACAAACTTAAGGTCCTTAGCTGAAATTTATGAAAATGACATGAAATTACTTCATGATAAAATAGAACGCACAATGTATGTTAAATTTCTTATTTAATGTAAATTTATCCTTGACATTTATAATTTTTTCATATTCAAAATTATCTAGTGATGTGGAAAAAACAAATGAATCTGCCATTGAGAAGTTAAGAAATCGAGTAATGGAAACAAATACATCATTTTCAAATACATTATCGTTATTTGAAATTAAAAATAGAGAATATTTGGATATACAAGAAAAACTCAGTGGTAACATTATTTTTATTGTTAAAATACTTATATATGTCTGTATTATTAGACATATTATTGTTTATTCATTTCTAAAATATTTATTCTAGATGACATGCTTGATCAAAATACATCAATCAAAAATAATCTACAAGTAGTTATGAATAAGATAAATGATGATAATGATGCTACTATGAATATTTTCACTGTTATGAAGAAAAAGGTAATTTTTTGAAAATTCTATTTCATAAAAAATGTATTTTAACTATTTTTATTTTTAGGTAATGGATTTATTGAATCATGGAGAAAATGGAAAAAATGAATTGAATCAAACAATACAAAACTTGCTAAAGGAAATAGAACTTTTAGAAGTTAATATAATAGAGAAATCAGAAACAATAATTAATGTTACTACATCTATGAATTTATATCATAATACAATTTCAAATCACATTAATGAGGTATTTTATGATTATCTAATCTCTTATTTTTAATCTTAAAAAATTTTAAATAATATTTTTGCTTTAAAATATAAAGAGTTGATTATTCATTCAATTGAGAGAATTAAAAAGTTATTGGTTTTAATTTTTTTTTTGTTTCTGGTAACTTTTAATTGTATGAATAAATCTCCAAACCCTATCTAAAATTGCTTAAAATAAAACTCAATTTTATTTTATTTTATAGAAAATTATTTAGTTTAATACTATAAATAATAAATATATTACTAAAAATATTAATATTCTAGACAAAATCTTACAATAAAAATATAAATGAAGTGCTAAATGAAATTAAATATCGTTTGACTACTCAAGAAGCTTTTAATAAATCTATCGAAAATCTCTATGTTAACCGCTTGAAAAAATGCTATGAATCAATGGATATGGAAAAACAAGAAACATTAAAAGTAAAATTGTTATACTTAGCAAAAAATAAAGTACATAAACAATATAAAATACATTTTATATTTTTAGAAAATCCAAAAGATCAAGGACAATTATCTTAACTATAGCCTACAATTTCAACAATTCAATACTCAATTCTTAGAAAATATTCAAAATGCTGAAGAAACAAAAGTGTATGATGAAATACATTCAGAATTTAATGCTCAAAATAATGAAATATCAGAAATGTTTACAAACCAAGATAAAGGAATAAAAGATTTGATGCCATGTCTACTTACATTAGAAAGAATACATTTACAAAATTCTAATTTAATTAAACCGATTGAGCACAATATAAATGAGGTAAGTTAAAGTACTCATCTATTAAGAAATTTCATTTTTTGAACAATAAATAGTTTGTTTTTACTATACTGTGGAATATTTTGTTTCTTTGTAGGGCCGTTTAACAATGAATACCATAACTAATGGAGCTCAATTAAAAAAATTATCAGAGAAATGCATTAATAACAAAGATGAACTAACAAAAATTTCAACTGTAATGAATAAAGAATTAAGTCATTTGACTCGAGGAATAAAAACTCATGTAGAAACTGCCAATGATGATGTTTTGGTAATAAACTTAAATATTTTATTCTTAAAGTAAACAAATTTTAATTTAAAATTTTAATTATTCAGAAAACAACAAACAATGTGTCCCAAACACTTCTTGATGCTAAAAAAATTATGGATGATTTTGAAAATATTTCAAAAGAATATCACACAAATTTTTCAGTAATCAAAGAAAAACAGAATGATTGTTTAGGCACTGGCAGCTTATGTGTTAAAGAAGAATTCTTCCGACAAGAAACAAATATTAACATGTTTTTAAACGAATCAAAACAATGCACACCATTAGGTATGATTGTCAAATGAAAATTAAATATTTTTACTACAATTATGTTTTTAATAATTTATTATAGGAAGTACCCCAAAAAGAAAACAATTTGACACTCCAGATTTTGTTAATACAACATTAAGACGTGACATTATTCAAAATTATTTAGTTGATTATAATGAATCAGTAATGAATTCTATACCTTCATCTGTTAATTCTAGCACACAATCCTTAAATGGATCTGAATCCAATTTACCATCTAAAGAAAATAGTCCTAAAGCCTTAAAGGTAAACATTTTATAATAAAATCAATATAATTAATAACTTTTTATGATTGTTTTAGATATATAAAGAAATTTTACATTTTATGTTACCTTTATATTTCAGAAACACGAGAAAAAAAGAGAAAACCAAAAATTCAGAAAAATGAACAAAATATTGTCAGAACGCAATTAAATTTTGACTAGTTTTTTAGGTAAATTATTTTTCTTGATATAATATTTGAGATTAAATTTCAACAATGAAGATTAAATTTTTAATTACATTTTTATAATTTAGTGTTATTATAATTTTTTTTTTTTTATATATATATATAAGTGCTGCTTTTGCATTTTATTTGAAATACAATTATGATTTTTTTTTTTCACAAATTCTCTTATACTTTTTGTTAAAAAAAATTATACTTATATTATTTAAAATAATGTATACTTTTTTGTCATTGTGTAATGTGTACAAAACTTGGTTTGTTGCTATATTTATTTGTGTAATATGAAGATAAAAATGTATTTTTTAAATTCTTTTTAGTTTACTAAAATATTTTTTTTTTTTTTACAAGAATTTTTGTATTCATAAAAACAAGAATTAAAAAGTGTTTAATTATTTGTTAACTTTTTGTTTTGTTTTTTATAAGTACCTGACAACTTTAATTTGTACAATACATATTCATTGCAATACAATTCTTTTATAAGTTTAATATAATATCAGTAATGATATTGTGATGGTAATTCTCAAATGTATCTTCTAATGTGAGATTATTAGTTTACTATTTTATACCAATTTTCTAACTATTGTGGTGATTATTTTAGTAAATATTTATACAATTTCTGAAGTCATAATGTTATGTTATGAAAGTCAGTTAAAAGTTTTCCTATGGAGAAATAGTAAAATATACTACTATTTAGATGAGTATAAGGGGCTTAACTATTTTATTAGACATTGTTCAGAGATTACACAATGAGTTAAATCAGTGTCACAATAGTTTAGTTAGAATACAAAATTGTCAATATTGCTAATTAACTATAAATATATAATTTTTATATCTATATCTTGATATACATGTATTTCTGATACATTATTTAAAGAAAGTAAGGACTCATTTTTATGCTTATTTGTAATATTGATTATTAAAATATTAATAATTTATGACATTTTTGAAAATAATTAATTTTACATAATTACAATTTCTTATTTTTTTTATATATAATATTAATCTAATAAAATAAAAGCTGAACTTAAAACTTTTATTTTCATGTGGTAGTTGGAACTTAATTTTTGTGGTTTAAGGAACTATTATCCTGAGAGTTGCTCGATATTTTGTTTTTAACACGCAACCCCTAAGCCAAAACAATAGTTCAGTTGCGACAAATGCCACACTACGTAAGATGGATAATTTGCTCTGCGAAGACCCGATTTGTTGAAATAACCAAAAGGAAAATCCGAGGTTCACACTTCACCCGTTCACCCATAGATTTCGTAAATACGCGCGTCTGAGTCCCGAGCCAATTACGTTTGGGAAACCCTTGACGAAAACACGCCCATCAGAAGCATAATAATATAAAATAAACCGTCTACAACATTGACAACAACACAATGTTGGTGCCCTAGTACTCGGTAGTACGAAATTTTAGCGATTGGGAGTTATCTGATATTTCTTTGTTGTTTTTATTTAATTCTGTGGTACGATTAATTAATTTCGAAAACCGTCAAATGGAAACCGACGCGCACATGATGTCACAGCAGTATGCACAAGCTCCTCAACCAACACAAATACAACACCCACCAGCTCCTCAACCAAGTACGTTCTATTCTACCTACAATCGGTTAAGTCCGTTCTGTCTAAAGTGATCATCAACGTTTACGACTTTGGTTTTCGACTTGATAGCCTACTTATGTACCAGACTGGCATATAGCGGTCTGGGGGACGCGATCGTTGATCATTACGTGCACAGTAGCGGGGTGGGGACTTTGAACGTACGGATTATCGTCCGTCCGTCTTGGTCTGGAAATATCGTAGACAAACGGGACTCAGGATTTGTGGTCTGTCGGAATCAATCATGGGTCAAAATATTTACGAATTGATATAAAATACCTAACCTATAAAAATTTCAAATCCTTTTTCCAATTGCGAAAGAATAACAATATTAAAAATATATATTTATCTCTATAAATTATAATAATAATACCAAGTCCCTTGCGGAGTTATCCGAATGCAGTTTGCAGACCAACTGTGACAAAATGTCGCAGCTCGCGTAACGTTTTGTCGTTTCGATTTTCATTTTTCTATTTGTAAGCTTAATAATTATTAACAACATTTCATGAGGAATGTTCTTTATGAATTCAACTGTGGTACACTTCGGAATAGTATTTGTTTCATCTTAGTACCTAGTTTATTTTCTTGATTTAAGCCAGAGAAATGCAACAAACCAGTGCACCGACATCAGCTGATGCCTGTTTGAGCATAGTACACAGTTTGATGTGTCATCGACAGGGATGGGAAAGTGAAGGATTCGCTAAACGAGCCATTGAATCACTAGTTAAAAAGTTAAAGGTAAATACTTAACAGACAATTAAAATTAAGTTTTTTTCTTACTTGAGTTAATGTAATTTTAAAATTTTAATAGATGAAATCTTAACTTAACATTCTATTATAATATTAATTTAATGTATTCCTTATAATTGTATAATATTTAAGTAATTGATGTTTACTTTTACATATTACTTAGGAAAAAAGAGATGAATTAGATAGTCTTATTCTTGCAATAACCACAAATGGCTCACATCCAAGTAAATGTGTTACAATTCAAAGAACATTAGACGGACGGTTACAGGTGAGTGATTATATTAGCTTACTCATAAACATTGTGCTAATACATTTTATTGAATATATAATCTTTATTTTCAAAGCCAAATGTACTTGATATTGCAAATTATTATTATTATTTAAGAAATTTAATATCACAAGCATTTATTTATCACCTATTGAATAAATAGTAATTATTATTTATAATTCAAATTTTATTTTATTATAGGTAGCTGGACGTAAAGGTTTTCCGCACGTTATATATGCAAGAATTTGGCGATGGCCAGATTTACATAAAAATGAACTCAAACACTTAAAGTACTGTCAATATGCTTTTGACTTAAAATGTGATTCTGTATGTGTTAATCCATATCATTATGAACGGGTTGTATCACCAGGCATAGGTAAAAATTAACTGTTTAATTTTAATATTATGATTATTAAGTCTAGTAACTGTTTAGATTTAAGTGGTCTAACGCTACAAAGTGGTACATCTACTAATGGTTCTGGCCGAATAATTGGCCTAAGAGATGAGTATACAGCTGGTGGGGGAGGAATGTCTCCTTCTCCACCTGGTTCTAGTCAAGTTAGTAGTTCCAATATGGACAGTGATGTATCTGGAAATAGTCCAGCTGTGACCGTACAACATCACTTACCACCTTTATACCACCAACAAAACCCAGCCACTGATGTATCTCAACAATCAACTGTCCCTCAAGCTGCTGGTAAGAATTAACTTTGAAAATATATTTAAATTCATGAAATAATAATTGCATGATATTGATGGTTAATATTTTTATATTACCAAATATTTAGTATTGACTTGAATTATTTTATAGTTTTGCATGTGTAGTTATTAGTAGAACATAATTATTTGTAGGAGATATTGGTATGTTTCGGCCTACACTACAGCAGCAACAACGTCCTAGTCATCAAATTGGTATAAATTCTCAAGTACAGGTTAAGACTGAATCATGTAACAATTGGATGCCGGGTACACCATCACATATACCCCCCAATAGTAAGTTTACTTGGGTTCTGAAATACATTAATATAATAATAAATTAAATTAAATCATCCTGTTATTTATTTCATATCATATTTATATCAAGGTATAATTTTGATCATCTTTCAAATATTCATTTTAAAATTGTTTATTTATCATTCAATTTATTCCTGAGTTAACCAACTGTTATATAATTTTCAATGATTTAGTTGTCCATATTTAATTTGTTTAGTTATGCTTTATGATAAGTGTTATCGCTCAATTTAGATTTTAAAAAAACAATTCAATGGTTAAAGTCAAAACTTCTGATGTTTTCTTAAAAATTATTCAACATTAGTAGTTGCTTAGAATGACAAAAATTGTATATTATTGCAAATTTAATTTATTTCTGATTTTTTTTTAGTACAACTTAGTTTAACATTTTAATAATTTACTAAGAAAAATTATTTTTGATCAATTAATATTGTTTATCACGTTTTCTATAAGATATTGAGTATAAAAAGTCAGCCAAATTAAATCAAAATGTATATTTTATTTGTTTACATTATTTATCCTATTGAATGTCTTGTGTTATTATTTGTTTTATTTGCCTTTGTAGTTAATAATAGGTAAATATTATTTAAACATAGTCAAAGTATACCATAAAGCTTTTGAATATACATATTTATACTATATAGAAAATATATTATTATTAAGCTACTTATTAGTTTGTCTAACACTTTTGAACCTAGTAAAAAGTAGATAAATAATTTTTGCTAATTTTATGAATAAGTACTAGTTAATCATTTTTTTTATTATAGGACCACCGAACATGCCATTACAAAATCCCAGTATGTTCCCAGGACAAGAAGAAGAAAACTTATGTAAATACATACTCATATTACTATACTCTGTTCTGAATAAGTTTGGAAAAACTCACGCTACCGCCTCCCAGTCGAAGTGCTGTGATGGGTTAGCAAGTAATGTTACTCATTGTTGATGCAGGCCGCATGACTGCATCTGTGTGAACTACTTTGTGGTTTCATCCTCATTTTCCAAACTTATTTGGAATAAAGTATATTTAATAAAACTATTTTTAATAAACTAAGTAATATTTTTTATGTTAAATTCAGTACCTAGTCAAACAATGACACCTCATGATTATCAAGGACCTACTGCCACAATGCCTGGTACAACAACAGGTAATCGACCAGTACAAAGCACACTTACTTATACACATTCAATGCAACCACCACACCCAACATTTTGTGAGTATAATATTTAATATACATCCTTCTAAAGTTTTATATTATATTTAAATATATCTTAAATGTAATTGTATTGTTATTCTAGGGGGAGTTTCTGAAATGGGATTGAGTGGCTTATTATCGTCCCAGCCAGCTCCTGAATATTGGTGTTCAATTGCTTACTTTGAATTAGATACTCAAGTTGGAGAAACATTTAAGGTTACATCCACTTGCCCTCATGTCACAGTTGATGGTTATGTTGATCCCTCTGGAAGTAATAGATTTTGTTTGGGAGCCCTTAGTAATGTTCACAGAACAGAACAAAGTGAAAAAGCTAGGTAAAAATAATTAACGATATAAGTTATCTGATAAACTATAAAATATAAGCTTGTGATTTACCTTATCAATTGATTTTAATCTTATTAATAAATAATGTATTTTAAAGGTTACATATTGGGAAAGGTATTCAACTAGACCTGATTGGAGAAGGAGATGTTTGGTTGAAATGTCAGAGTGATCATTCAGTTTTTGTACAGTCATATTATTTAGATAGAGAAGCTGGACGAGCACCAGGAGATGCGGTCCATAAAATTTATCCTCATGCATACATTAAAGTATATATTTTCATAACATATATTATAGATAATTTTGTTGTTTTTTGTTAATATAATACGTTTTAAATTATTTAGGTTTTTGATCTAAGACAGTGTTATAGGCAAATGCACCAACAAGCCGAAACCGCTCAAAATGCAGCTGCTGCACAAGCAGCTGCAGTGGCAGGACATTTAGCAGGACCTCATAGTGTAGGAGGTATTGCTCCAGCGATAAGTATGTTGATGTGCTTTATGCTACTAAACATATTAACCACCTATCATATAATTTATAATTATATTTTAAAACTTGTTTAAGGCTTAAGTGCTGCAGCAGGTATTGGAGTAGATGATTTAAGAAGATTGTGTATATTAAGATTAAGTTTTGTAAAAGGTTGGGGTCCTGACTATCGACGAAGTAGCATTAAAGAGACTCCGTGCTGGATAGAAGTATGTAATTCAAAAATAATTAAATTTAGTTTAGTGTTTAAAAATAATAATATAACACAGGAGTGATCATTAGATCATTTATTTTTTAAGATAAGAGGGGGTGTCATAATAAGTAATTATAATCAACAACCACATACACATATCCTTTTTTTTTTGGTTAGACACTACATAAAAATCAATATTAATTTTCTTTCATTTTATCTATTAAAAAATAATCTTATAAAATTTGTAAACATTTTAAAATTTTTAATCAACAAAATTAATAATACAAATGAAATTGATTTTAACCAGTCTTCCAACTTTATCTTTCTATGTTTTTGTCTAGAAAATGATACAACAATTAGATGAACGTCAATTGATTTATGTTTTTCTATGTTCAATACAACTAAACTATTTAATTGTATTTTTTTCATAACATAAAAAATTTTTAGTCAAAGTTAAAGTTGATAGATAGAAAATAGTTCAGCTGTTGCTATTGAAATAGGAAGAGTGGTGAAATTGTATAATAATATTTTAATATTTGAAAAAAAATTACCAGAGTTATAATGCTTAAACAGAATTTTGTATTTTTCTATAAATATATTTCTGCAGATAATTCTAATTCTGAGTTAGAAACATATTAATTATACAATTTTACTTATCTAATATATTTTTAGTATTGTAAAAATTAATGTACACAGATCATGTTTAGATCTTCTGTGAAATAATTTAAACAAACCTATTACTAAGTTGATACTTGATTTCAAGTATCATGTACTCTAAAAATTGTATAAGCATTACAATTTTAAATACAAACTATTGTATTATTTCTTTGAGTTTATTTTGCACGAAGAAGAAGAATTTTTTCCCCTTTTTGTGTTCATCATTATTTTGTTCTATTGTACTCTAATAATAAATTATATTACATAGTTTTTTTTTAGATTACTGAAATTAATTAATTTTATAGGTCATTTTTTAATATTTTTTTTCACGCATGATGAATCTATCCATAAATAACACATTCTAGTATTCTACACTTTATCTCAATTTCCAATATTTTGTTATTTATGTAATTTCTAATTGGTGGTTCAATTACTATCAAAGACAAAAATAATGGTAAATTTTATTATTTTTCACAAAAAAATTAAAAACAACACACAGTGCAAGAGACCTGCTTAGCACCTAAGCACCCTTTCCTCTAGATTTGTCCCTGAAAACACAACTCTAATTTATATTTACAATTATTTTAAGGTTCATTTACATCGAGCATTACAACTTTTGGACGAAGTGTTACACTCAATGCAAATAGATGGCCCATCAAGAGCTTGATTTCAACTAGAAACTCAAAATGTTCAAACGTAGTAACTAATATGTTATGTTTAAGAAAAAATGGTTACTTGTTTTGTAAAAAGAACAATGTTGATTTTACTAGATTTTTCATGTTGTGTTTATCCGACATAACATAAGGGCCTTGGTAAAAATTATTTAGTTTTTCCTGTATACATTTATTTTGTTTATTTTTTTTAACACAAAAACTGTTAATAATCAAACAGGTCCTAAACATTTTTTAAATTTTATATATATTAAAGGTTACGAAAATCATCTACCTTAAGTGTAAAGTAACAGGTTTCCATCATTATGAGTTATTACTATATATTTTTTACCTATAACTTGATTTTGAACCATTGTTTTTTTTTTATTATTTATTTTTTTTTTTCTAAAAAGCAAATATAAAGATATTTTATACTTGCATTTAAATACTCCATCCTATGTTGCTTGTTACATTTATAGAAACCAATATTTTTTTTATTTATACATTTTGACGATTTAGAAAGTTAAACCAATTTAAAAAGAATCATTTTTAGATTTATTATTTGGAAATATTTCTTTACCCCCAAAATAAAATGTTTTTGCTCTTTATAGAGCTGACATTTTATTTAACCTCATTTCTCAACTACCTCAAACTCCTTTATTATACATATAAATTATAAATACATAGTATAGATGTAGAGTATACTCCATTTGCGTTTAGAAGTGACTCAGGTGGCCGACTTTTGCACATTGGCATGGTACTGTTTTGTATTTATATTACTAGTGATTGATTAAGGAGGGAAAACAATTATGTATATGACCTATGTGCCACAGACAAAAACTGGTCACCACCCCGGGTCGCTTCTAAACATGAATGGAATATAGTTACTGCCAATTGTGCCCCATTAATATAGAGTAAGACTAACAGTCTATATTCTGTTTTTATAAATATAAATGTACTTATTTATATTTTAAAATATCTGTATTTATTATCATTCACAATTAAGAAAAAAAATTGAAACTAATGTATGTTATAAGAAGTGAATTGTTTTTTATTTAATAACAAGTGTTCAAACATTTAAATGTTAATATTATTCTCTATTTATAATTATAAAAAACATACTGTGTATAGTTTATTGTGTACTTATTATAATTATTTTATTGTACACTTAAAATAATGTAAAAGTTGAATATTTTTAAATTTTTTTTTTTTACTGACGGTTACCAAAACATTTATTTCTGCAGAAAATTATTTTTCAATATGTTAATGTAAAATGTTTTTATATTAATGCGGATGTCTATTTTTATTGTTTTTGCACTTTTTATTTTACAATTTTGTTAAGCTCTACAATAGATAATTGATAATATATATTATATAAATATGCATAAAATCTGTATTCAAAAGTATACTTTTTATATATTAATGTGATAATTGGTATTATTTTCATTAACAATCCAATATATAAAAAGAAAAATAATGTAGTATAGATTATTTAGAATGATGATTCATAATAAAAATAATTTTATAATAAAATATTGTCTATTTTATACATATCATTATCATTATATTCTTTATTTCCATAATTTAGTAGTAAATGAGTCACCAAGATAGCAAGATACAACATAATATATTATCAGTTGGCTGCGCAGAATTCTTGCCAATAACTAAAAAATTTCAGTTTATCCTTCTCCTTTTTTTATTTGTACAGTTTTGTAGGTGATACTATTCCCATACACTATATTGTAAAATATTTGAGTAAATATTATTAGTTAAACATATTTTAAATAATTTTTTTTAATCCATCAATTTGTATTTTCAATTCAATCACGTTAGAAAAAAAAAATGGGAATTGGATATGTGATTTGAGTTAGAAAATGTTACCTATTTTTCTATTCTAAAATATAAAATAAAAATTTTCTAGAAGTTTAATTTTTATTTATAAAATGATCTATATTCTATACAATTAATGTAAAACATAAAAATGCTATAATAAACTGTTTTATTGATTTATACGATACCAACACTTATTATTTAAAAATATTGAATGTATTCAAATAATAAGCTCTTATAAATTCATAACAGACTGTTAGAAAACTATATTTTTACATAGCAGTATAGTAGATATGAGTTAACGGGTGACGCAGGGTACAGACTCCCTTTCAAAAAATGTTCATGCGAAACCAATCAAATAATAATTATATCTTAATGCAAATTACATTTCAATATTCAAACACTCACTCTTCATTATCATTCTTTGCTATGGAAATTAAACATTAGATTCCTATTGGCTACTATAAATTATACATACATTTTAAACAACAAAAAAATTTGGAAATTTTCATGATTTTGACAAATATTTAATATTATCAACACTTGAACTCAAATAATTTTAAAAAAAATCGTTCTAAATTATTTTTCGTTTTCTAAATAAGGTACTAAAAAAAATACTGGGAATTTTTCGTCTCCCCAAAGTACTAGCTATAAATTCATACTTCTTCCAAAAAATATATTGAAGTTCCAAAGATTCAAGATGTGATATGGTAGGCAAAAAAAATAAAAAATACCTAATTCAAATAATTCAATAAAACTGAATGGAATACCTATACTAGCCACTGAGCCACTAAATCATGGTTATTGTTTAAAAACCACTAACCCATTATTTATTCATTAAATGTTAGGGACAGTTCAAGCAGCGACCTGGGCCAGGTCACCTGACATTATGTGTCTATTTTATTGAAAATTAATCAATTTTTTAAACAACTCATGCTCTATGTATGTTTTCATTGTTTAAATATATTTCAATCAATGGTACCTATTCCTTATATTACCTGTACTAAATATAGATTTGCATACATGTATATTTAACTGGGCATATTTAAGCCGTGACCCCCAAGTTAAGTCGAAGTTGGGGGGAGGGGCCACAGGACCTGTACCGTTACATTAAAGAGAACCTCTAACTTTTACAAGCCCAAGGAACACCAAGCTTCATGCTACGCCAGTGATATTTAACCATGATATCACTTAAGTTTTCCTTCGTTTTTTATTACTGAACAGCGGAGCCAATTCATATAGGTATGTTTATTGATCGAAATCGTTTAATTGGAGATTACACTATTTCAAAAACCCAGATTAATTTTAAAGGTTAACATTTATAATAGGTCAATAGGTGAGTAAATGGTAGGTAGGTATGTACTCATAAAGTCATACATGGGCGATTGTAAACTCCGCCAGAATCCGGTTAAAATAAAAAGGTAATAAAAGGTCAAATGTAAACTCCGCCAGTTTTTTTTCTTACCCATCAAGGGGTATATATGTAAACTCCGCGGAATCAAAAAAATTAGAAATAAAAAAAAAATGACAGTGTTACAAGACGCTATTAATAGATACACTAATGGAGTATGGAGTAATATAAGACTTAGAATATTTATAAATTGTATCACATCATTTTAGTTTACATACATGACATAACTATATATTTTTGGATTATTAGGTATAACGATTATTTATTATGATTTTTTTGAAATGACTATAAAAAAAAATTAGCTTTCCAAAAAATCTTTAAAATTGAATACAAAGTTTATTATAAGTTGTACTTATCGTAGTAAAAAAAAATAAAAAATCGTAAGTCACAATTTTTGTTTATAAGCATTTAAAGTTCAAATGTTTACAAAATATATCAAAATCGCGAAAAATTGCAAGGAATTTTGAAGTTGAAAATTCGTAAAATTTTTGTTATTTATACCTAAGGTTAAAAAACCCAATACAAGGTTATTCATAAGTTTTCCTTAAGTACCTAACTGAAAAAAAAAATTCCAGCATCAATATAGAAAACATATATAAGACAATATATAATAAGTATTTTATTTATATTATGGCATTATTTATTCACAAATTTCATTATTTGCTTGCAGAAGCCGACTGGCTTGGTTAACAGTACCTAGTTGTATCATAGTTGGGTAAAATAGACTAAACAAGTTTTATTTTTTAAATTCATTTTGAAACATAATTTTTTAATAACAACGTAGTCTTTTTAACAACTTGAAACTATGTAAAAAAATGTTTTAAAAAACATGAATGCTTTTTGAAATAATGAGTGTTTTATGATAAAAGAATCACCCTGTATACGTAAATAATTGCGGATGTGTATAATTTTGTAGGTATTCCCACCTAAATATTTTTTATTCATAATGTAATAGTGATTGATATTTTGAATCAGTTAAAAAAGTGAAAAATAGAAGTTAGTAAAATTACTATATAAAAAATTTTTTTTATTTATTAAAATTAAAATGTTTCAGCATATTACATGCTATTACAAGTTTGATTACCTACCAATCACAAGTTATAAATTACAATTTTTAATTGCAGTTAGTTATTGATCTTTGTCTTCGCTTGATTCAGAAAGAAGGAGATCTTGCGGTAGACGTGATTTAAACACCGATTTTTTGTTTCGTTTCCCAGGTTATAAAATATAATTGTATATTTACATCAAGGTTATTGAATTTAATTTTTAGTCTATCTCGGAGTAAAAGGATTCCTGTATCATTATGAATTTTTCTATTTAATAAATTTTAATAATGCTTAAATTTAAAGAAAAATCATAACACATAAAGTTTATAATCGTAAATCTCTGATCGTTGTGATCTAGAAGTTGTTTTTTGCGAGATTATATTACTTCACAACTTCACACTACGGCCAAAGGACAGAGACGGCTTAAAAACTGTTGCCACAAAATTAAACTATACTACTATAGAGATGCGTTACTGCGTTACTAACCACTATGTCAATTAAATAGGTTGAAATTGAATACTATATGTACTTATAGACCTATGTTCTTATAAGATTAAATACTAATTTAATTTAGTTCAATGCAATATGCAAGTGTATTATTCACTATTGTACACATTTGAGGAGGGGGATTCTTAATTTTTCGCACCATTTTGCAAATTCCTGTCCATCAGTCTCATTCAACTACTGCTACAGTAATACACTTTGCAGTACCCATATCTGGTCGCATATTTTTCTCATCGGTTTCAAATTGTTTTCCGGTGTATTCTTACAAGTAGTGTTCTCTTCGAAAGTTCCAACTACTAACTATTAAACCTATTTCACCGCCTTTTCTCTTGCAATAAGCTTTGAAAATATTTTAATGATTTTATAAGTCCTTAATTTTTAATAATTGATTTATATACTCATAAATAAAAAAATAAAACAGTAATTCATTGTGTAAATATGATTTTCAATTTATTCACATTTTAATAACAAATCAATATATATATATATATATAATTGATATAGACATGGAGTTTACAGGATCGTGAATCTCTGCAATCACTGTGATCTAGAAGTCGTATTTTACGAGATTATAAAACACCGCAGTTGTACACTAACTAATAACTACTAAGGGACAACAGATTATTTAAAATCTGTTACCTGAAAGTTGAAACTTTACCACTAGAGATGCGTTACTTACCACAATGTCATTTATACAGATTGAAGTTGAGTTCAATGTATATTTTATAGACCTTTACCTAGTTTTATATGACTTACTACTAATTTAGGTAAATTATGCCATATGCAAGTGTACTATACACCTACATTTTGGGGAGAAGGATTCTTGATTCTCATGACCATTTTGCAAATTTCTGTTCAACCGTCATATTTTACTGTTGCTACAACACTCTTTAGTACCTATATGGCTATATCTAGTTGCTTATTTTTTTCAGTCTTCTCGGAGTATTCTTACAAGTAGTGTTCTTCTCGATGGTTCTAACTACTTATTGTTGAAACTATTTTAGTGCCTTTTCTTTTAAATCTCTCTTGCAATAAGCTTTGAAATTTTTTTAACGATTTTCTAAGTCGTTAATTTTTAATAATTGATTTATATACTCAAAAATAAAACAATAATTCATTGTATAAATACGATTTTCAATTTATTGATATTGTTATTAAAAAATAACAAATCAAGGTATATATTGATATAAATTTAAAAAAAGATCAATTATTTTCAGAAAAAAATTCGCCAAATGGGCTAACAATAGATATAATACATTTTGATAAATAAAACAGTGTACAAAATGGTATAAACAATTATGATAAGTATAGAAAGGTGAAACGAATGAGATAAAAAATGATCCGGAAAAAAACTTGCCATATGGGCTAACATGATGAGTAAATAGGTAAAATACATTTTCAATAATAAAAAAATGAAACAATGTATATAAATGAAAAAAAAAATAAAATTTGAACAACAAGAAAACAATGACAATAATGATATAACAATAAAACAATAATAACAAAAAATGGAAAAAAAACATCAGCAGAATGATACGAGATGGCGATTCGGTGCCAAAATGCAATATGTTATAGGCCACTGGTCGCCTCCGCAATGTTTTCCGACCAGCCCACGAACAGACGAGTGACACGAGATCGTTTCGCTCGGCCGCACGATACGACGACCACTAGACGGCAAGTCGAGGCCCGACATCTTCAGCCGCGGGAGCGATGGTTGACGGCGAGCGGGCTAGTGCGCGTCAAACGGCGGTGCAGACGGCGACTCCTGTACGAGCGACGGAGACCAAAACGGCACGGGGCGAGCGAAGAAGATATTTTGAGCCTGCGGAATCGGCGGCCACCGGATGGACGCGACCCGGCCGGCTGCGGTTCGCTTCGCGACGAAAAAGAGAGTGATGCTCTCCGCCTCGTCACTGGCGTGTCCCGTAGTCGGCCACGTCTGTCATCCGCAGTGACAGTCGGAGTCGCGCGCCGCCGGGCCCCGTGAAATGCACGGTTTCCACGGGTCCGTGTTCCTAGCTCAAAACAATATATATATATATCGTCATCACTCACCCCGTGGCAAACAGTCTCCGCTGCCTCCGTCGTGACGAATCTTCATAATTTTTCGACTTTATTAGTTATTAGTGATGACTGATGTTTATGAGTTATGACATAAGTACCTACACAACTATAACTACAGAGAAATAAGAATAATATTATCAGACTTACCTAATTACTTATCACACTTGCCAATTGCCATTAAAACCTACAAATCTATAAATAATACTCTATAGACAAGGGGTCCTCAATTAATATTTTTGAAGTGCCACATTAAGGATCTGAAAATTTTTCACGGGCCATCAAAATTCTAAGTACATATTTACCATTATTTAAAAACCAATAATATTTATCAAAAATAATAATTTACAATAATAACACATATAATATTGTCATAATATGTGTTATATATTATTTGTCTGCAGGCCGGATAAAATGTGTTCGCGGGCCGCCATATGTGTGACCCATGCTATAGACCAGCGTTTCTCAACCTGTGGTACTCGTACCTCTGGGGGTACGTAAGAAGGTATGAGGGGGTACGTGAAAAAAACTTATTTCATAATATCTTATTTGTGTTATATGTGATGTGTGAATATACGATAAATAGGCATTTGGGGTACGTAAAGCAGTGGTGAGAGATCAAGGGGTACGTACATGAAAAAAGGTTGAGAAACGCTGCTATAGACTATAACCGTGATTTAACCACTGAATTGTAAATTGGTTGGGTTAAGTGAGTAGGTAGGTAAAGAGCGCATGCCGCATAAAATCAAAATATGGTTAAATGCATGACTAAATGAATAGTCATGGTTAAATGTTAAATGTACAAATGTAGTACCTATGTATACCAACTAATGTTTCAATTAGAGCGTAAATAAATAGGTAATACATTTTTTCTATATTCATTTTGTACGAAAAGAAAACAAATTTAGTACTTCTTAGTCTTAAATAAATGAAGTTTTTAAAAATTGAATACGTCCTTTAAAAAAAAAAAAAAAATACCTGCTAGTTGTAATTTAATTCACTTATGAAAACCATTTTTAAAAATGTAAATACCACAGATTGACACTTGGTAGACTGTATGCAAATTATGAGAATCAAATAATAATTTAATATTACAAAAATGTTCATATTATAGTCGTGTATTTATACTTTTCAGTAATAGTAAGTACATGAATGTTCTGAATCCCATTCAGTTGAAGGTAGATTCAAGTAGGTACCAATAATTACTGTTTTAAAGAGTACTATTATATAAAAGTTTTAATACCTATATTATTCATTTGCATGTAATCTGTGCCCTGTGGTATTAACATTTTTCAAAATATTTTTCTTGCATAATTTAAATTAATTAAAAAACAAGGTTTTTGAAAAAAAAAATGTATTGGTTACTATTTTTTTTAATCGTTATCTATTATTCAATTGTTTTACATAATATTATGATGACGATATTTATTTTTAATTTCATATTCTTATAGAGAACTTTTTTCTGAAAATATCGATTGAAACCTGAAATTGGAACAAGTAATCAATTACTACAAAATAGAAGTACCTATTTAAAGTATTAATTTGTAGAATGAGTGGATTAAGATTTTTCGAGTTATCACTGAATACAATATTTGATATCACTCAACTCAACAAGACAACAACACGTACTATCAAATGAGTTGGTACAGTTCTATGGTTCTATAGGTACTTCGTAAACGTATATTGTTTGTACGTACATAATAATATATAAATTATAATAAATAAATATATTTTATGTATTTATATATTTTTATTTATAAGTTCTACCATTTACTAAAGAATGAAGGGGAAAAATGTATTTGGATTTAGATAATTTATAGTTTTAGATTTCAGATATCATTTAGATCTTAACATATGTTACCATTTAATTTTTGTATAGAAATTGTATTACAAAGTTTTATAAATGGATTTAAAACAATTATTTCTAACACGATCACATGATGGATACTTGGGAAAGGAGGATAATGTAAGTAATTCAAAATATGTGTAATTGTTTTACTAATTGTTTTAGTATCATAAAATTATAAAAATTACTCATATCAAATCAGAAGTGTATGCTTCTTAATTTAATTAGATATTTTTTTCTTATTATTTATTCAAATAAGTACTAAATTTAATTTAACATCATTGAATTTATATTTTTTAGAATATTCTTTTAAAATATCTAATAAGTTTATGTTTAGCAGGTTCGGATTGAGACTGCTCTAGAAACAGAAGACGAAGAAGACAATGATTTTATTATTAATGAAGAATTGAAAAATGCACTTGCTTTAGATAATTTGAAAGAATGGGGTAACAACATTAAACTGACCAAGGGGAAACCGTTTTCTGGTCTAACTCCTTCTATGTGGCCTGAGGATATTGTTGTTAGTTATACTCAATATGACAATACAACTCCACCTAGTCATCAATGGTAACTTCTAAGTTCTAATTTATTATATAAAGTTAAAATACATAATTAAGAAAAATTAGAAGAGAATTAATCAAGTATATGATGTTTTCTATGTTTATAATTCCACTGAATGCATTTATTAATTATTTTACTAAATTCATAGTAATGGTTAATTAATTTTAAATATACATACTAAATATTTAGATAAATTTATCCTAACTTATTTTTGTTAAAATGATTAAATACTTCAGAGCTCAGATTTTTTAATTTATATTTTAATTTAATTTAAATTTATTTAAGTAGCATGTATGAAATCACACATTATCATTTATTATATGTATTCTGTATAAATAATTTTAAACCATGTTTATTGAAATATGTATAACATAAAGCTTTATATATTATATAAAATCCAGCTTATTTGAGTATACCACTATTCTGCTACACATTTCTGCAAAATAGCCATTAATTTAGTTAAAATTAATTTTTTTTTTTTAATATTTATTTTGATACATTTATATAATTATGTTAATTTTTAGGTTTGATGAATTTGGTTTTCGTATCGAAAATCACAATGACTCATCAAAGGAATGCATTTTAGCAGATGATATATATGAAGATCCTCAACACAGGTACTAATTATAAAATAAATATCAATATATATATATGTATATAATTATTCAACCATAGTTTATTGTATAGTTTATTTATATGGTTCTGGACTTTAAGTGTTCAAACTCCAAAATAGCATTTATTTGCAATTTGTGATTTGTATTTATTTATTTTTTTTTTTTTTTTACGGTACACTAGTGTATTATATTATTGGAATAGTTATTAAATAATTTGAATTTTGCAATGTTCTAATAGAAATCAATGGATCAGCTATTTTGAAAATTTATATGTAAAAGAATTGTCAGAAAAAGAAAAAATAACTTTAAAACCTCATTCAGAAATATTACAGTCAATGGTTCGTCAAGGTATACCGCACTCGCTTAGACCTCAGCTATGGATGAGATTTTCTGGTATGTAAAATATTTTTATATATTATTAAGATGATATTGTGTATTACTCATACCCACAAGTGTTTTCTTTATTATACTAACATATAATTTTACCAATATTAAATTAAGAAAAATTTTATTTTTAATACTAGTTATTAGACTTATCAAATTTAAAGGTATGAATATTATCAGGACCTCACTTAGTTTTTTTTTGATATTTTAAATTTTGTAATCAAATTAAATTATCAGCTCACTAAAAATAACAGAGTATAAGAGATTCTTCCAATTGTAAAATTTGCTGTCATGTGTTAGTAAGATGGAGACAACACATGTAGGTATAATTTCCTCTTAAAATATTTAGTTTTATATTTATTCATATCTAATAAACTATTGTTTTAAAATTTAGGTGCATATTTAAAAAAACAATCACACAACATCAACTACAAAGAGATAGTAAGATCATCAAATAATGATACTTTGGTTTCATCAAAACAAATTGAAAAAGATCTTTTGCGCACCATGCCTAGTCATGTTTGTTTTAATAATCTCCAGAGTACTGGAATTCCAAGATTACGAAGAGTATTGAGATCACTAGCTTGGCTTTACCCTGATATTGGGTAATTTATACAAATTCAGTTAAACAAAATGTTTACAATGTGTTATTGGTTAGCGTCATAGAAATATTACAATAATTATTATAAAAAATCCTCAACTTAATCTCTTTTATTGTCTTTTAATCAAAATTATATATACTACACATCTTTTCAAATCTAAAATCTGTTTTGGTAGTTATGTCTTTTATTCTTTATAATTATTTTTATCTGTTGCTTTTTCAAAAGATATAACAATTTTCTTGATTAAACCATCAATTAAATACATATTTAATCAATGATTAAACTAAAAAAAATTTCTGTTAAAAATCAACCATTTTTTAAAGGTTTTATGCAATAATTTTAGTTATGTACTCATATTACGCCAGCCAATCACTACTTACTTCCTTTCTGGACAATTTGTTTTGTATTAACTAATGATAATGTTTAGTTATTGCCAAGGAACCAGTATGATTGTGGCATCACTCTTACTTATACTTGAAGAGGAAGAATCATTTTGGGTAATGTGTGCTATTGTTGAAGATTTATTACCTGCATTATATTACACAACAACTTTAATAGGTACCATACTAGAACAATATAATAATACATTTTTAATTCATAAATTTTAATATTTGTTTTATTGAAGGTGTGAAAGCAGATCAACAAGTATTGCAAACTGTATTAGGAAATTGTTTACCAGGAATTTGTCAACTTTTGCGGTTACATGACATAGAATTGAGTTTAATCACTGTTAACTGGTTTTTGACATTATTTTCCAATGTTGTTAATTTCAAAGTTTTATTAAGAATTTGGGATTTATTATTCTTTGAGGGGTCGATTATTCTTTTTCAAATTACTATTGGTCTTCTCAAATCTAAAGGTAAATGTAACTTTTATTTTTTAATAAATAATAATTAAGTGCTTGGATTTGAATGTATTTGGTATCTAATTTATAAAATGGCATTATGTGCATATTATTCTAATCCGTTTTTAATTGGCATTTTTTTTTTATTTTTAAAGTTGTTTTTAAAATTTATTTAGGAACAATAACATTAATGTATTTGCTTTTAAATATTTTTTTTGATTAAATCAAACTACATGAGTGATTATTTTATTTTTTTTGAATTCAACACAGCTTTACTGATTTTTTTTTCTCTATAATATATTTATAACAAATTATTATTTGTATTGAAATGTAAATGTTGTATAATAAATATTTTTAAATTGCAATTACATTTACATATAAACTTATATGTTTTGGAATATTCCTATTTTAACTAATACATTTTTATTGATTATAATTTTTAGAACCATTATTGAAAACACTTGATAATTCAGCTGATATATTCAATGCATTATCTAATATACCAGGGAATATATCCAATATTAAAGAATTATTTCAAGTGAATATCAATCAATAAATCGCTTACATTTTATTTTATTTTGATATTATTACTAAGATATTGATGATCAATCGTTTAGGTGTGTTTTGAAGTATGTCCAGAAATCACTGATGAAAAAATTGAAGCTTTACGAAGACGATATTTAGGATATCTAATGGCCGATGGAGGGGCTTTAGTTCCAAATATCAATTCTTCAACAAATCTACCTAAACAACATCTTAATAGGTTAGAAATTATTTTTATTTATTAAATAATTAATAAGTAACATATTTTTTATTCTTATTTTTTAATATTTGTTACTAGGAGACAAATTCGAAAATCTAGATCAATAATGCAAGTATTGCTTTTTGGTGATGAAATTAATGAAGATAATTCCAAAGTTATTTTAAAATGCAAAAATATTCGTCAAACAGGTCTGTCAAAATCATTATCTAGTATATTATCAAATATTTAAATACAAAATAATTATTAATAATCAAAATTATAATTATTATTTCAGAATTTTTAGTTGACTTAAGAGAAGCAATTATGCAAGTATCTCGTCATTTTGTGTTTGTTGATCCTAAACTTAGTAATCTTTCGTTAAAACCAGATTATACCAAAGAAAGTCACTCACGTGACTTAGAAACATATGCAAATGTATCAAGAAATAAAAAGAGAAGAGCTAAAGCACTTTTAGGTAAATCTTTAAATTATTAATTAATAATAATATTTTAGATATTAATAACTTATCTTACTACCAAAATACTTAAAATACAACATTTATTACATAATATGTATGATTGTAATTTGATTTAAAATAGTTTGTAGATAAATATTTTTTTAGAGATTTCTAGCATTAATTGCATATCATTTTTTTTTTTTGTATTCAATAAATAGTAAGCCGAGTTAAAAAAATTATTATGATAATTAAGTATTAATAATATCATAAATGCAAAATTTTCGTTAAAAATTAAATTCACTTAGTATAATATTAACAGTAAAATAAATTACTTTAATAGCTAATATTTTATCAAAAAAAAAATATCACAAAATGCACTAAGTATTATAGACTGATACACAGTCTTGTCAAATCGTTTTTCGTATACAATTCTATATCTTTAAGTTAAAATTTAATATATTCATTGCCCACCTCTTCATAAACTATTATTTATTATTATGTATATTTTATTCAAAACTGTAAAAAATATAAAAATATATGACTTGGTATACAATAATAAAACTCTAAACTAAACATATAATCTTATGGTGAGCCTTGACCAGTATGGACCATAAAACCTTGCTTACCTTATATTAGATGAACCTTATTATGTAGAACAATAATTATTTTAAAAACTGTTTGCATTTTTAAATAAATTTTAATTGTTAAAAAACATAAAATTTTTAATTTTTAATTGTCATTTTTTAAATTTCTTTTTTTAATGATAACATGCATTTTTTAATTCTTTCTAAAGCGAAATATTTGTTAAAGTAATTCAATGTAAAAAAATTAAATTTTGGACAAGTAGTTTATGAGATAAGTATTTTAAGTTTAGATGAGTGGAATGGTATGGTTCCAAGCAAAATGTTGATACACTACTCTACTCATTTAAACTTAAGATACTTATTTTTTAAGTTTGATCTTGATAAATAATAATTTTATCTACATGTATAATTATTTAATATATAATATTCTGTTGCAAAATATAAATTTTTAATTATATATTTGCAAATTGTTAGTGCTTTTTGAAATAACGAGTGTTTTACATTAAATTAATCTCTTGCTATAATAATATACACTACTATAATTGGCTTTTATTATTAGATTTTGAAAGACACGATGATGATGAATTAGGATTTCGAAAAAATGATATTATTACAATCATTAGCCGTAAAGATGAACATTGTTGGGTTGGAGAATTAAATGGTTTGAGTGGTAAGAACTAATTAGAGATGATATAAATAGTTTATACAATTAAAATAACGTACGACATACAGGATGGTTTCCTGCAAAATTTGTCGAACTTTTGGACGAAAGAAGTAAACAGTATAGTATAGCCGGAGATGATTCAATATCAGAAACTATTACAGATTTAGTTAGAGGAACTCTTTGTCCAGCTATTAAACAGGTTCTTGAACATGGAATGAAACGACCATCATTTTTGGGTAAATATATGTTGTATATTGATTGTCTTTATTCAAAGTTAATAGGTATAATAATTAATTATTTATTTTCTTAGGCGGTCCATGTCATCCATGGTTATTTATTGAAGAAGCAGCAATGACCGAAGTTGAAAGAGATTATAGTTCTGTGTATAGCAGATTAATGTTATGTAAAACATACAGATTGGACGAAGATGGCAAAGTGTTAACTCCCGAAGAAGTAAATACATGTTTTATTTAATTGAATACAATTTCAGGAATGTATGCATAATGTTTGTATTAATAATCTTTATTTTCAATATAATTGTCTAATTAAAAATATTAAATAATTCATAACAATAAATTGAATGTTTGTTTTTCAGCTTTTATATAGATGTATTCAATGCATTAACCAAAGTCATGATGCAGCTGGTTGTCAAATGGATGTAAAATTAAGAAGTCTTGTTTGTCTTGGTCTTAATGAACAAGCATTACATCTATGGTTGGAGCTGTTGTGTTGTTCCGATCAAGTTGTTAAAAAATGGTGAAATAATTCTAACTAAAAAAAATGTAAATTAAAATATTTTAAATAATTATTTTATATATTAGGTATCAGCCGTGGAGTTTTGTTTGCAGTCCAGGATGGGTGCAAGTGAAATGCGAATTAAGAGTCTTATCACAATTTCCATTTAATTTAAATCCTGATTGGGAACTTCCTCCAAAAAAAGAAAATACTCAGACATTAAAAGCAGGTGTTAGAGATATGCTAGTAAAACATCATTTATTTAGTTGGGATCTTTAAAATAGTATTTAATTCCATTGTACGATAAATACATAATATTGTATGTATTTTAAGTTCTAAAATATTTATTTTTATTTATATTCCTCATAGTTATTAATTTATTAATTGTTGTTTTTTCCATTTATTTCACTGTATTATTTATTTGTGTGGCTGTGATTTTTATTTTAAAATATTTACCATTATTATAATTACATATAAATATTATAAGCTATTACTGTGTTTGTACATTTTTAATTTTAAAATGTATAAATGAGTGCAATATAAATAATAGTATCATTATTTTTGACTATTCAATTGAATGAAATAGGTTAATTTTATAATATTTAATTGTTTGTAGTTAGTCAAAATGTACAACCATATATAAATAATTATATATATAGAATTATTTATTGAATTTTGTAACATAAGTAACAGTATGTAAACTGTGTAAAGGTTACAACTCTTATTTAAGAACAAAATAAAATTATCCAATATTATACTATATTCTTGTTTTAATTTAATATTTGTAATATGTTGGTCTAAAATAAAAAATCTACGATGTTCTGGTCCTCAAGATTATAGCTTGTAGTTAGTATATGTGTGTTAGACGACAAAATGACACAAAATATTTATATCTTGGAAGACACAAATTAGTTATCAGAAAATTATTTTTCTTTAATGTTTAAACTATTTATAAGTAATGACATAAAATAATTTTATGCTCACTTACTTACATACCAATTATAAGTAGGGTTGCCAGATATAAAATACGAAAATATGGGACAAAGATAAGAATTTTTTTATTATGAATAAACATCTATTTTTGATGAAAAACTTAAATATTTAGTCTTAAATCTTAATAATAATTGATAACTAACAAATGTAACTCATTAAAATAATATTTTTTGGATATTTTATCACAATTTTAAGAATTATAAATATTTTTTTGTGCTTAAAGTAGAAACTATTACTAATTTTTTATCATAATAATTTAGCAAAAACATCATTATTCTACAAATACATAATTATATATGATATACATTTACTCCGTAGACTGTAATTGATATTTAGTACAGATAGATGAAGATTATATTTTTAATTTTATTTACATATATTTTTCTATTGTATGAAAATAGTCATATTTTTAAAAAATGAGACAATATAGCATCCCGTATGCATATGTCAGGACAACGGGACAGACTTGAAATACGGTACTTTCCCGTATAATACAGAATGTCTGGCCACACTATATATAAGTAATATACAAGGTTACAAGGATATATATTATTTTAGAAATAATATAAAAAAAAACTCAAGTATTTCCTTTTTCAAATAATTCATTTATTTACATACAACAAAAAAAAAACCCAACTTAATTTGTTTAACTAAAAATTAGGCAACGTTTTTTCTGTTAACAAAAAAATATAATAGCTTTAAAACAATGAACAATTAAATTATCACCCTGCGATTGCAATTTCAATTACCTACATTATCCTATGTACTAACTGAAAAGTTTAAAACATATTTTCAAAGAGGCCTTTATATTTATAATTATTGATATACAATTTATTTTTATACTGAAACCTTGTAATTTTAGTTAATGATTAAATATAATTACATAACAGTAATATACAATTCAAAATATTTTACATAAAGGCCAAATTATTAATGAAATTTTCATTTTTATTATGTGCTTGAGCACTAGTATAATTATTTTTGATGAACATATTATTTATCGAAATCCTAGATGATTAAATGAAGCATAAAATTAATTTGATTGAAACCTAGACATCATATTTATCACAGCTTATTATCATTCTCAATTCTCAATAAAATAACAAAATATAACCAACAAATCCAGGTTTCAATCTTAAAAAAAATTTTTTTAATAAATTGAATAACTAATAAGATGTAATTGATTATAATATTATATATGACGTATAGTTTTTCTAATAACAATAAAAAAAAAAAAATCATACAGTTGAGATCTAATTTAACTTAGTTTTTGAAAGTATGTATTGAATATAAAATATAAATAAATATGACTGAACTATCAAGAATTATTAATTTTGATCAGGTCTTGATTAAATTATTTTCTGTTTGTCTGCCTGATAGATAAAATTTTCCATTAAATTTGAGTCCAATATTAAGTTAGTCAAATAAATATTATTTAATTATTAATGTATAAGAATATTAATATTGTATTAGAATAATAAATAAATTAATAAATATAATACTATAAATATTATTAAATTTAGTCTCCATATATCACCATACTACTACATGAACCATTAAATGTTAACTTAATAGAACAGTTTAATCAAAGTGACTAAACATTTTTTTTCTCTCACTATTAAGTCTAATTTTGAATGACTAGCATCTAAATGACGGTAAAAGGCACTTGGATATAACAAAAATAAAATAAACTATCATGCAGGTTCATGGAACATTAATAGATGAAAGAAAAAAATTATCACAGTTCACTAATTCCATACATTTATACACAGCAAATAAATATTCAACAACTGAATCTCAAATGTATATCTAATTATATATAACCATTTCTATGGTTTCATACTAAAAATATACAATAATATTCTAATTTTTTTTAACAGGCCCGTATCACAGTAAATTTAACAATGATAACCTTTTACAGTGGTCAGTAATAATTTACATAATATTAATTTATCACAGAAGTAAAAAAAAAAAAGTTATTGTTTATACCATCAACAAACCATATGGAGACATTATAATGAGCCTACTGTGCGGTTCTCCATAAAAAAAATTACATCAGTAGGCTATAATAGTTATGTAAACAATATTGGATTAAACATTGGTAACTTAAACTGATATATCATTGGTAATCTATTTTATAATCTAAAGGTATAATATTAAATAATATTTATAAATAACATTGAAAATAAATACATATAAACATATTTAAAACATTAATTTGATGTGAAAAAGGTCAAAAAAGCAGCATTATAGCCTGTTACATCAATCTACATTGTATTTAGTTAAATCTAGATGTATTTTTAACACGACAAATATTTAATTTATTTTTTGAAATCATATACTTTTAAGCTAGGGGATAGATATTTATAGATAAATATTTAGCTAGATTTATAATAGTTTATAATATAATATAAAGATAAAATGATAAATATCTTAAGAGTTTAATAAAGACTCCAAAAGGATGATTACTATTATTTTTTCAACTGAATGTTTTTAATAGTCTATTGACTAATATATTATGCTTGTAATTTATCTGTGGTAGGGTTGAATATTTTCAAAGTAAGTTTATACTTTATATTTAAAATGGACCATCTTACATTATTTTTCTATTATCATTTCAACAACAGTTTATAAATTTTAACAATATATAACAATAACAATCAAACACTCACACAATAAAAATAACAGGTCAACGATTAATATGGATATAACTAGAAGAAAAATTAACTAAAGGGTAACAACAATAAATTAAAATAATAACAATAAATGTATCATGCGTATTTTTTTGGGTCAAGTTGATGGAAGCTTGTTTACATTGTGTGATGAATCCACTGTAGATGAATTATCTGTAGTTGTATTATTATTGTTGGGACGTGGATGTCTATAAGATACATGTTTCCTTAATGCATCCCTGGATCGAGAAACATGACTACATACTGAACAAGCATACTGTGCATTTTGGTGGGTTTCCATATGAACGCGCAAATTGTAATGATTACTTAGCTGTTTACCACATATGAAACACATTGTATATAGCTTGGATACAGGTGTTCGAGATTTATTATTATCTGACTGTGAACCCTGTACAACTGGACCTATAAACCGTACATAGTTTAATAGTTGAGTAGTTGATACAATAAAATTATTTATATGAATAAACATTATAATATAATCAGGTGAATGTTAGATTAATATTAAATATTAAAAATATTATTTTATGGTTTTTTAATAAAAAATATTTGTGGTGTACATACATATATAAAATATATAGTTGACACTATTATTAAAAATGTACTACAATTTTTAGTAGGTATAGGCCTAATAGAAAATTTTAGATACTAATAACTTATTAGTAATAAGCAGGATAATATTTAACCTAGGTCATCGCTAGATATTGGATGTTACTTAATAATGATTAATAATTAGTCTCATATTAACTCTAGTGCTTCTAAAGTTATTAATAATAGTTTAGACAAATATTAAAATAATATGATACAGCTTATTTATCATAAATCATAATATAGCACAACAAATATACTCAGTGGTGTAGCCAGGATTTCCAAAGGGGGGGGGGGCAACAAAAAAGTATTATATAAAATTCACTGCTGATCGCCTAGACAAAACAACTGGTAACGTTTGTAATCGAACTAGGTACCATAGCTATAGATAATAAATAACATTTCTACTTTTTTTATACTCTATGGATGTACTGATATAAAAACAATAATAAAAACATGCCCTACATCATTGAGTATACTTGCTTTTTTAACTAGGCCCACTTAACATCCATTAATAAAAAATTCCCTAGTCAGATGACCTACTTGCAAAAGTATAATGTATCAGCATGCCAGTTAAGCATGATAACAATTATTGTTATGGATATTATTAATACTATTAAATACATTATTAAGTTAATCTTGTTATTATATTTTATAAAATACTTAAATAATTAATTATTCCAACAGCCACAAAATTGTATTAAATCACATAAATTAATATAAAATGATTATTATTTTAATTTTGAAATATTAATAGTTAATAAAAAATGCATACCTTGAACTAAATCTGTAGGTGTCGGAGCTTCTTCACCATAAGATACATTTATTTCTGATGTGGACGGTTTATGGTCAACAGTAGTTGCTAAGTTTACAGTATCATCTTGATTATCATTTTCTGGAACACGTTTACTTAGATCTTGAGCAACATCTAGATCAGCAAAAGCTTCAGTTTCACTCATTGTTGGTCTTGACATCACTCTATTAAAGGATTCTGATTCTTCAACTCGTGGCCTTTTCCACTTTGATGATTTTTCAAATGTGCCAGATGTATAACCAGGTACCTGATAAATAGTTTTAAACATTTTCTAAGATATAAACATTAAATTTAATTAAAAACTACACTAGTATTGGTGTAAGAAATAAGAATTCATTATTAATATAGATTCAGTATAATATAATATTATTTAAAATAAATAGTTATTACAGTAAAACCTCAGTTATATATCAATTTCTGATACACATAACCTACTGTCATAATGGTATCGTGAATTTTAAATAGTATATTGCACGCCTGTATTATGAGTATTTTGCATACTTGTAGAAAAATCTAAGCTAATTTATGAAAAAACCTCGGGATTCATATAAACAAACAAAAATAACTATTTTTTTAAATTATGTAATTTTATCATCATAATACACAATATATACAATATCAAAATTAATAACAGCTATAATAATAAAATCATATTTTTCTTTTATCCGTTATTCACTAGGTCTCATTTTAGACAGTTAATTGAGGTTTTACACTAAATCATAAATGTTGAAGATTATTTCTAAAAAGATCTGCAAGTTAGTAAGTAATTATTTTATACACGTCATGTTTATATAATATGAATAAATAAATAGCATTTTATTTTTTACTTTATATATTTTTAGATGATAGAGTAAAAAATAATTTTAAAAAAAATTAACATGATCATTTTTAAACTTTTTTTCATAACATACTTAGCATTTGCAAATGAAAACAATCTCTTTTCGATATTTATTTTTATTTTCAGTTTTAAAAAATTGAGTTTTATTATTATACTAAATAATAAAAGCAAGATAATAACTGTGAAAATTAATAAGGTATTCAAGCTGTGCAACTTAAAATTTAAAAAAATTAATACCTACATTAGAAAACTCAGCCAAGCCTTTAATGTGTAATGTATCAGCCATGGAAAGCATGCTAGCTAGTTGATGTTCATAAACATTTACTTCACCACTGTACATAAATGTGACTAGAGCACAGAGATCGGTAAATTCAACACCAGGCAAAACAATCACTGGATGATGACTTGCTCCTAATTCCTTTGATAACAATAAAAGTTTTATCAAATTAATTAATTCATATACATAAATATAATACTATTATATAAATTAGAAAGAATATTATATCCACTTAAATTAGACTAGAAATTACTCCATAAAAATGTTATTTAATAATGAATCTTAAATATTTAACAAAATAATATAGTTTAAATGATAAAATTCAGTATATTTAACTTAAAAATAGCATGTTATAACAAACACTATTTTAGTCTTAATATTGTAATATTAAAATAAAATCTTTCAAATGAATTAACAATTGTATTGATCGAGTCTTATTTTTATAATAAAAATAATATAAAAATAAAATATTTCTTACTTTTGTGAGTGCTTTAAATAACTGTTTAAAATAATCACTACATGCAGACAAAACAACACGATGTGCTTTAAGTGTTCTCAAACCAGCACATAATGTAACATCAGTCAGATCATCATGGTTTAAAAGCTGAGGCAGAGTTGACATAAGTGAACTTTGATAATTATGCCATCTGAGACAGAACTGTTGTGACTCCTCTGTACTCATTCTGTGAATGTATGTTTTTACGTAACTGAAAATTATTTTTTATTTTAACAATTTTATAATGTACAAATACAAAAGTTGTTTTTTTTTTTTTTTTAATAATTATATTTAAAAGAAGTTTTAATATGACATTGGTTAGTTTCCAGAAGTGTATAAATTTATTTGAAACTTATCAAATTGATTAACTTTTATCTACGTTTTATGTTTATCTTGATAGACTTATGATTTTATTTTATTTAGTTATTATTTATATAAACATTTTTAAACTCTAGGTTATGTGAATTTAATTTATTCTAATATTAATATTGTCTTTAAATTTTTACAATAGTCAATAAGCATTTAACTTAACAATAATATATTTTATTTGTATCTAATCTAAAAATGGTTAAATTAATATTTTGAATATATTTATTTTAATACAAGTATATAATATGAATTTTTTTAACCCGGAGTTTAAAAAATATTAATTTGAATAGCAGCAGCTAAAAAAATCATAGGTCTACCAAGATAAACATACAAAACAGATAAAAGGCAGGTAATAAATTTGATAAGTTTAAAATAACATAATACACTTCTGGAATCTAACCAATGCTATATTGAAACATCTTCAATACAATTAATTTATCTCATTATGAAAAAAAAACTATTTTAAAGATTAAAATAATTAAACAAAACACAGATAAAATCAATTGAACTGAAAACCTTGAACACTACTATCTATGCACAGTACGGTATAATTTTCTATTTTATATACACTTAGCATATCAATGTTTATACCTTCTTTAATAATGTGCTAAATACTAATATTATTTAACATATTTATAAGTAGCTATAATGTAATAGTATTTAAAAATGTAAGATATAACTAACAAATAATAAAATTTATATACTAAAAAAATGTACCTATATAATCTATAATCTAATTTAAAGAATGTGTTCATGGCTATAATACTATTTCTATGATTCTATTTACAACAACTTACAAGGAATATGTCTTAGTATGTCATGTGACATATACTGCCATTTTATATAGTAAGTGTGAGAATTGGAAAACATTTAGGTAAATAAGACCAAGAAAAATATTCCTAGTAAAAAATACTCTTGAAAAGAAATAATTGAAAATTTTTTTAAAATAATTTAGTATATAATATTATTGATATACTGAAAAAATAATAATAATTTTACAGATATTGGAAAAATTTCAATTTGACTTTTTTACTCTCCCCTTATATCCCATTGATTGGTTTTAGAAATTTTATTCCATTAAACTACTTAATTAATTGTTATATTTTATACCAATAGTTTTGAGTCATAAAAAATTATATTTTAATTGCAATAATTATTAATTACCGCTAAAGTATTAATTAATTTTTCTACTGACATGTACAATGTACATTTATACAATTCGGATTAATAAAATACTGATTTAATTTTATTTAAGTTTATTATAACACCTATATATAAGGATTTTTTTCTGATCATATTTTATTATTAAATAAACTATTATAAATTGTACAGAAAATCTTTATATATATATATCCAAGTATTATAAAAATATAGGAAATAATTACTAGTAATAAAATATTAATAAATTCATAAGTTGATTTAGATTCAATTGTTAATGCGTTTAATAATTTAAGTAAAAGGCATATTTCATTATAATAAAATTATTTAAGTTGTATGTAATGTATATTTATACATTTATAAGTAATAATTTATTTAAGTTAATTAGCTAATTAAGAAAGAGCCCAAACTAAGAAAATTGCTAAAACTATTGTAAACATACCCTAAAATTTAGGTCTATATACACATATGGGTAAAATATAGTTATATAAATATGAATTCTACTAAATTTTTTAAATAAAATATAGGTATTGAAATAGCAAAATAAATAATTGAGAGTTATGACATTATAGAAAAAACAAGTATAAGTATGTATACATTTCATACTATTAATAAATAATATTTATTTAACCTATTACTATCTTTAGAAACACGAGAAAAAAATGTTAATAAGATATTTTAGAAATTTTTATTTAAAACAGTTGAAATAAACAGATATGAATGATAAAATATGATATATTTAATAAATTTGATTAAATAAAAATTGTAAGAAATACTTTAAGAACAATAGGTAAACAGTAAAACACTTTAACAATTATTAATTCATCTTTCATAAGAAAAAAAAGTATTTAAATTAAACAAAATTGTTTTTTGTTTAGTGGTGATATTATTTCAAATAGGAAAAAACAGTAAACATAATTTATGTTTAATACAAATACTGAAATGCTCAATATGGGTAAGCATGAAAAAAAATTCTTACCTTGATTAAAATGCTTTAAAATGAAGATAATAAACAAAAACAAAGAAATAAAAATATTGTATGACAAAAAGACCAAGATAATGAGCACCCAGAAAATTTGAATTTGATCCAGCCCAATCTAAAATTATAACTCTGGATATGCTGGAAATAGGATTTTTGGACAACGGCCAATCAGAACAAATATTTTATCTTGACCACGGAAATGTTGAATTTTATAACTGGTTCATGTTTTACTCATGAATCATCTTACCTTTTATTCCGACCGATATATTTTACTAGTTTTATTTGCGAAACCTGGTATTTAATTTGGGAACAAGGTAAAAATGAAAACTTACTTATTTGGAAAATTAAAACAAATCTTCAATCAAATTTTATAAGCACTTGCACAATTTTTTTATTTTTTACAATTTTTTTTCAAGTGCACTTGGAGTTTTTGATAAGGTTAAAGAAAAACACGTCACGTGATAAAAAAAACAGCTGCTTTTTCATGTATGTACATAATTGCATTTCATTGCGAATATGGCGGGAATACATATTTAGAACATTTAGATAAAAATGTATTTATTATAATAAATTACTGAAAATAAAATGGTGTATATAATTATATTAATCTAATATAATATTATAATATTAATAAAATATTAATCTGTGCTAAAACATTTTTTAATGATTAGTCTCCCCATACGTACTGCATTAACGGGAATTTTCCGAATTTTGGAATATATATGTCCCCCTTTTTTTTTAATGTTCTCGCTTGACCCCTATTTACGAACATTAAAATTTAATTTATTAGAAGTTATAACTTAATATTTTTTATAAGCATTAAAAAAAATAATAAACTCATTACCTATAGTGATACTTAAATATATACATGTACATATATATCATCATATTTAAATTATATTAAAAAAAAAATATTTACAAGTATATATTAGGTACATGTATTACGCCTACCTACTTCTAATTATGCGAATTACATAATGTTTATTTTACATATCTAAGTTAATTTTCTTCATAATATAATTATACATGCAATATAAACATGCATTTATTAAAAAATATGTAATATTAAATTTACTTTTTTTCAATAAATTGTATTTTAATTTTATATTTTAAAATATGTACAGTAATAATTAATTATTTGCTTTGTTTAAAAATTAAGCAAACCAGCATTTTAAATTGCAAATGTAATATAACATGTTAAACTGGGCGTCACCGTTTTCGACCATAATATACCCCCCTTTTAGCCAAAACTTCCCGTTTACTTTTTTGCTACTGTTCCTTTTCGGCCAGCGCAGTTTTTTTTAAAATTTACAATTTTAACAACTATACATATTATTTAACATAATATTACATTTGTTAAATTAAAAATTAATTTTTGTTTGACAAATTTTCCTATTTTTGTAGTCCTCACTCCTCACTCTTCAATGTATAAGTTTAATTTCGTTCATAGCTGGTTATTTGGAAGTAAAGATAAACCAGCCTTAACATACTCCACTCATAATGAGCTGGTTTGCTGTACTTAGAAATAAAGTCCAAAAGGAATAAACATAAAAATTAAAAATATCAACATTTTAAAAACACCTCGTAATACAAAAAAAAAATATGGAACGGCAACAACGAAATGAAGCTTATATTGAAGACTATCAACCATTACTTTTTGGGATCCTAAAAATACTTAATTTTCAGCTTTAGGAGTGGTTTCTGTTGTTTCTGATAAAAATTTGTACCTATATTTAATACTTTAACTTAGGAGTAAAAATTTCGAAAATAATGAAAATATTCTACTAAAAAAACATTTTGTTATAAATTAAAAAAATGTATCCGTGAAAATATAAAAAAATTATGTACCTATGTCCTACATATTATGAATTTTACTATACACAATGCAATGTTCATAAATCATAATATATTATTGATTTATTTTAAGGTAGGTACCTACTTATTACATATTTATGTTATAAACCTCTTCACACTGCATGTTTTTAAGTATTTACATTATTTACAGTACAGTCAAGGTGTTATTAAATCAAAATTCAAAAATTAATTATAATTATAAATAATATAACAGTAATTGTGTAAATGTGTAATATACTAACCTATTATGCTAATAATATAATAAACACAATATTTGTTAAAAAAAAACCAACTGTAGTTGGTCAAAATTAAGTCAATAGGTATCTACCATACCTAATATTAATAGTAGGATAAAATATGAATAGCTGTTATGTCATTATATTAAAAAACATATGAAATATATTTTTAAATATAAATATATTTATGATACATAGGTAGACTGTTCCGATTGGAATCGTTTTTCGTATGCACTAATAAATCATTGAATTCAAATTTAGCACATCTGTTAGTGACTCGTTTGACACATCATTATGTGCAGCAAAGTATGCACTAGGCGCACCAGTGCACCACTTAACACTTTCCTATACCTTATTTTCTAATATTTTTTTTTTTATTCATTTCTTTATTTACAACATACATCAGTAGAATCAATTATGTAGAATTATTAGCTAATAGCTTAAATATTAAGAGTGAATTGGCCTATTATCAAAATTAAATTTAAGAACATACCCAATCTGTGGTTATAAGAGTTAGGTTTTATCGATATTTTAATTTTTAAGCTATGTACAAGCATTTTTAACTTGTAATATTTATAATAGGTACTCAAATCTTGTTTAAAAATGAAAAACATCAAAAGAAATAACTCTTAAACACAAATTATATCCTTAACTTAAAATTTGATACTAGATTAATTCACTCTAATATTTAAGCTAAAACACATAATTGATTCTATACTGTACGCAAATTTTGCTATGTTGTATGTTTGTAAGATGGAGACATCACATGTAGGTTTAGCGTATTCTTGTCATCCAACAATGACATCACTCACGGTTGATTTTTATTTTATATATAATTTTTTACCAATAAAATGAGTGCATGCGTATGCTGAGATGGGGAGGGGGGGTAAAGAAAGCCAAGACATCGTTTTCGTTTGGGCAGTGGGCAGGTTTCCAGGAATGGAAAATACTAAGATTTTTTATTACATAGTGGGTTAATGTTATAGGTAAGATGGTTGTGTAAGTATTGGTAATGTAGACACCTACCGACCTATTCTATGTTTTGAAACGTTTGGATTTTTTTGTATTCCCCTATTACTGAACTAAGCTAGCATATATCATACTGATTTAATTAGAGATTTATAATTAAACATTTTAGAGTTGATATTAGTGTTTTTATTTTTATTAATAAATATTTTGAGTAGACGTAATTGGTAATATACCTAGATTGAGTCATTTAGATTTAATAAGCTGGATTCAGATTAATGTACGGTCTAAGATTAGTCCAAAATATTTAATTGTTTGAGAGTAAATGTGGTAAGTATGGATAGATTTAGATTGATTGATTTTTAGCTTCCATTTTATATACTGATAATCGATAAGAGTAAGGTAATTTTAAAAATGACGAGAAGCGACGATAATGAGGTCGAGATTTAAGGAAATTATATAGCATATATGTCTTGTCAACAGCCTAATCAGTAGGTAATCGGCGACCAGGGTGTGTGGTGTCGGTGTGATGAGTTGATCAAAAGATATTATTATATAGAGTAGGGATGGCCGGATGGGCAACTCATCAATATTACCATGAAACCATTTTAACTGATTTCTCCTATAAATCGGAATTTATAGGTAATTAGTCTACTATAATTTGACAGTAAATTAACAAGTAAATCGTATATAGCTGTACATGTAGGGGAGGGTCGAAAGTAAAAAATCCACTATAACTATTTAGCTAAAAACAATCGAGAAAAAAAAATCAAGAGAAACGAGAGTTGTAGGTATAAAATTAGAGTTATAATAGGAGTTGTACACGGTAATACACAAGCTCGATTTTGTTTTTTTTTAATTCAAAAATGAATAACTGTATAGGTTTGAAGTTTTCATCAAATATTTATATTAGCATTTTTTAAAAATATTTCGACTCTATTTGTGCTTTCTGTGGATACTTAAAATTTTGTACTTTTTTAGTATTTTCTTTTTATTATTTGTAAGCGAGAACCCTTGAAAATTGAATACAAATCAAGCTTAAAGTGGGGAAAAAATTCCAGGGGAACTAATGTCTCCATAAAGTTTAAGCATTCCATATATCATTTTATATATTATGTCTAATGTAGTATAAAATATTAATATGTAATATATAAACCAGTGGTTTTAAACCTTTTTAACAATACGGCACACTATATCTTCTACAAAATTTTCGTGGCACACCAATCCATATAATATGTAAAGCATATTTTATACATATATATAGGTACATTGTATTGCAGTACACTTATTACACCACTTCAAGGGCACTCGTGGCACATCGGTTGAAAACCATTGATATAAACAGTGATTGTGAAACATACTCATCCCACTTTTATTCCTGAATAATATTTTATAAACAATTTAAATCACAAATAATACTATATTTTTAAGAAAAACGAATATTTGTATACAAATTTAATATTTTGAAAGAAAATATTAAGTTGTGAGTATTGGTTGTCTTTTAAGAAAACTAAAGAAATCAACCAGACAAAAAGTATTTATATCATAAAAATGTAGTGTTTTTAGTACTTTAAATTGTAAAATAAAAATTCAAATTATACGCATGGCAGGGTGAACCATACATTCACACTTTGACTTTACATTATTTAATAAAGAGCTATTAGAAAATGAAAACAATCATAATATTTAAATAGGAACATAAATTGTATTTTCTTTAATAAATGTTTACTTTAACAAATAACATGAATTCGTAAATAATTAAAACTTATGGTTTAGTTTCAATGGAATTCTTAGTTATATTTACTAATTTTTGAATATAATTGATGCGTTCTCGTGTACCTTACGAATAATTTGTTAAAGAGGACGCTTTTTAACCTCCATTAGAGGTAAGGGGACTGAGTCTCCCTGCTTCTACCCTCACTTTAACGCCTCAATACAAGGCTCCACATAAGTTTTTCTTACAGTAAATAAAAACTAAGAAAAAATAAATACATCATTAAATGGTATATATCATAACATAGCTGATACGTGACTCCCTAATCAAAGTCAATGCTCCCCTCTAACTACCATCTCAGGGGCCACTACTGATTACTAAATATTATGTAAAATATAAATTTCTTTAAATAATTTTATTTAACATTAATATTATTGTTTTATTGAACATTTAGATAAGCAGGTCATGAGTCATGACACCAATGCTGTTTTAATCTTTTTTTTTTGGTTGACTAGAAATTACTGATGAACGTTGAGTGATAATAGTACATTAGAATAGTAAAACAGTCGGTTATTGAAGTACTTTTTGAAGAGTTAATAACAATGAACATTTTTAAATCATGGTAAAAGGGGAGTTATTAAAGACTTAGAATAAAGCTTTTGAGATTATAGGAGTTAGGTAATTATTTTATACACGTCATGTTTATATAATATGAATAAATAAATAGCATTTTATTTTTTATTTTATATAATTTTAGATGATAGAGCGAAAAATAATTTTAAAAAGAATTAACGTAATCATTTTTAAACTTTTTTTCATAACATACTTAGCATTTGCAAATGAAAACAATCTCTTTTCGATATTTTTTTTTATTTATTATGTATTATTTACTATAAGTAAGATACAATTTAATCAGTTTTTTAAATACTTTTCAGAGAATTGGATTATAATAAGGAGACTGATTTAGCTATATGAGGAAAAGTAGTTGATATGTTTTATGTTTTAAGATAGCTTATAATAGAATATTTACATAAAATAATGAAATAAAATATTCTGATCGTAATGTTGAATATTTGAGTAAAGAACATTCTGGTTTTACAAGGTAGATGTTTGATTACTTAGGCAGTAAATTTTTGGAGGAAATTTTTCAATAATCAGAATTTATTTCTAAATATCAAAAAATAAAATAAAATAATAACTTTCAAAATTGTATTACAATCAGATAATATAACAATAAATAGATCTTTTATAAATGATTATATATTTTTAAAAGTATTTTTAGATTATTAAAATGTTTTTACAGTCTTTAAAATTAAGTTATAATAATAAATAATACTTAAATAATTAAATGTAAATTATTATTATATTTATAAAAAATTAATTATTTAGGTAACTTATACCTATAATATTTAATTAATTTTTAATTTAATTAACAACAATATTTTACCACAAAAAATTATGTACATATATATTATCATTAGTTTTTTAATACTTTAATAGCACTACTTTTTCTGTTGTGTAGTTCAAACTCATAAGTGCTATCAGTTAATATAGGATCTAAATTTGAATCAGGAGTACTTAACGGTAATCTAGCTCTAATACCAAATGTAGTTGGACGTAATGTTGGATCTGGTGATAACATTAAGCACAACAAATCATACTAAAAAAAAAATAAAAATAAATAATAAACATTTTTAGTTGGTAAATACATTTTTATTTAATTTAAAAAGTATTTACTTACTTCATTTTTAAACGTTTTCAAAAATTGTGGAGGAAATATATAATTTCTAAGTTGAGTTAATGTTTGGTACCTTTCCATTTCAGTAGTAAAAGGATTGAGCAATTCAAAAAATATAACTCCAAGAGAATATATATCTACTTTATAATTATATGACTTTCCAGATATCTATAACATTTTTTTCAAAAAATAATAGGTATTCTTAAATATCTTTTACGTTATTTACCTGTTCTGGACTCATATACAATTGTGTACCAACACGATCAGTGTGTTGTTCATTTAACCATTTTTTTTTATTATCAAATAATGTCATCCCTTCGTCAGATTCTATCATTTCTGTAACTAAACCAAAATCACCAATTTTGATTTGGCCATCTAATGAGAAGAATATATTTGAAGGCTAAAATAAAATAAATCATAAAAAATTATTAAATTAATAATTACATTATAATATTATACAAATTAAAGTTTTTGATTTAAAATAAAAGGTATACTTTATTTTAACCACCATATCAAAATAAAATATTTTTAATTATTCCATTAAAATATTTAACTAAATAAATGTCTAAAAGTCTAAGTCTAAATAAAAATGAACTGGAAATATATCAAAATAGATAGAAATATAAAAATCTTAAAAATGGTATGGTAGGTAGTTGAATTAAAATTATTTGGTTAATTAAATAAATAGAAATTAATTTAATTTCTAAATAGTAAAATATTTCAACAATAAAATTCCTGAATAAATAAATACATATTAAATTATTATAATTCCTAACTTTGTGTAAAATTATAACCTTATTTAATAGTCAATAAATTTATGCATTTAATAAATTAAGCATGTAATAATTATTATTAATAAAAAATAACTATTGATCATACTTTTAAATCTCGATGTATTAATCCTTGCAAATGGACATATTCAACAGCTAGTATAATTTGACTAAAAATATTTAAAATATACTTCATGTCTCTATTTTTAGTATTATCTTTCAACCATTCCCTTAAACTATTTTTATGACAAAGTTGCATTTGTATGTACAAGTAATGTCTTGTTGTTTTTCGTTCACTATGGACATTACTTCTTGTATCACACTCAGATTTATATCTCCGTCGTTTACTACCTTTAGTTAAGTTGTCTGAACTTATATCTAATATGCAATCTTTTTTATTATTGTCAGTTGTTTGACTATCAAAAATAATAAAAGAGGAATCACTTTTATCATTATATGATCGTAATGCATGAGGGTTATTTAAAATGTCAGATAATTCTTCACTGCTTTCTGGAAATGTTATCATTGTTGACAAGCTTTTTGTACGAACATGATGCTTATTTGGACAAAGATTAGTAACTTGTTTTTCACTAGTTGTTATATTGCTACTCATGTCCATATCACTAAAAAATAAACATAATATTATAATCAAAATATTAATTTAAAACTATTTAATTAATTTAAAGTGTAAACTAGGCTTTTATAGTTTTATACACATATTTTAGTAGTAGGTATTTTATGTGGTACAAAATAGAAATGAAAAAAATATTTTATCTAGGTGTTAATAACACTATACAATTAATTTTCATTAAGAAATGTTGGTTTTCATTAATTTTTGGATCTGTATGCTACAAATACGGAATAAAAGTATGGATTACAATCTAGATTTAATTGATTGAGTAATTGATAAGTGTTATACCCATTAATGTCTAATAGTTATCATTAATGGGTATAATTTTAAGTTTTATGAAAAAGGTACTATTATCCATCAAAAATGCATTAATTGGGTACATACATTAAAAAACAAAAATTATAAGAATACTTTTTTGTTTACCAACTTATTTACAAACAGTGGAAAAATGATGATGATTATTTTTTATTTTATTTACCCAGAATTTTTTAACCAATCATCATCATGTTTTTCTTGCCAGCCACTAGGAGGTTCTTCAAGCCAAGTATTAAAATACCGAACAATATATTGATGATCCAACTTTGCTAATGCTTTAACCTCACGAAGTACACGATTTCTAGATTCTTCTCTAATATAAACAAATACAATTATAAAATTTTGTTGATACACATTATACATACAATATTGAGTATTTAGTATTTGTTATTAAATACTATAAGTTGAATTTGATAAAGTATTGTATAGTTTATTAAATATTATAGTAATTTTCAATTTTCTTACTGTGATGGTAAAGGTATCCTTTTAATAGCATAGTGGCAGTCATCTATTTTATTTCGAGCTTCAAATACTATTCCAAAACCTCCTTTTCCTAAACAGTGGATTGGTTCAAAATCTTGTAGATATCGTGATTTAAACTCTACTATTGGATGTAATTGTTTTTGAACAATACTATTTAATGACAATTCAACACCAGAGTCTTTACCACAATCAACTTTATTTTCAATTAGTTCTACAATTTTTTCATCATCTTCATTTTTTTTCTGGTATTAAAAATTACACAATTATTTATTTTAAGTATTTAAAAAATTCTGTATGTATTTTAAATAAATGGTTATCAAACTTACAGAATGATTGCGAATAAAAGTAATTATTCGAGCTATGCGAGATGGAATAAAGATGTTTATCAAAATGGCTGTTATAACACTTATAAATAATACTTCTTTCCACCAATACCACAGCGAAACAATAATTATTTCAACTGGCATATCAAGCCCTTCTTCATATTTAATAATACTTTCTTGATCGTTTTCAGTTTCATTTTCATTCTCAGTATTAAAACTTTTATATTTTTTTCCATCTGTTATTCTTTTGGTTTTTTTTGGTCCATTAAGATAATAACCATTACCTATGAGAAAAAAAAAATTAACTTGCTGAATATAATCAAAATCTAAAAATATTACCATTGATATACTCTGATGCATACAGTACTGATAAAGCTGTAGTTTTAGATACATCGTCAGTAGTCTGTACAGCTGAAGAACTTTTTGAAATGATTTGACCTTTTTAAGTAACAACAATTAAACAGTTAATACATATTTTCTTTCTAAAAATATGTTATAACTTTTTTTGTTATATTTTCAAATACAAATATAATTAATTCTTCTAATGATTTAAATTTGTTAAATATGTTGTTATCATTTTAAAATTAGATATTATTCATTACTTAACTTGGTTCTGGATTTTAATTTGAGTTAAAAGAACTTAATGTATAATTAGAAAACAAAATTGTTTTAATAAATTTGAAATACAGTGGATCCCGCCTAATGTGGGCATCCGCTTAATATAGGCAAAATGGTCTGGTTCCAATGCCAAATAATTAATACAACTAATTTCGGTGTTTATGGGCAATCGCTTAATGTGGGCAAACAGGGCTGGCCGTAACGTGTCCACTTTAAGCGGAATCCACTGTACATATCGAAAGTTAATTACAATTTAATCAAAATTAAGATAATATTTTTTTATTGTTTATATTTGTAGAATAAAACTATATACATTATAGTCATTATACACTACAAAATATTCTTGTCATAAAATCTGTTATTTTGAAATATTTATTTTTAAGTTCAATCAATGTTGATTGATTTTAAATCCATATTTTTTTAAAAATACGCTATTCTAGCTGCAGTTCTTTAAAATAGCGACATAGCACTTTTTTTATTCAATCTTTGACCTTTGGTAACTCCTAAATCCATTTGTCTTTGTTAAATTGTCCCCACTCCACAGTATGTAATAAACAATAATATCAGTAAAAACCTCAATTAATTATTGAGGTTCAAAGATTTACTTAGCTATACGCAGATCGCCTCAGGCAGTTATATAATTTTACAGAGACCGCACTGAGTGTCAGAGCCATTCAGAGCATTCAACTAATAAATAATCATATTATTCTTCTATGACTATATTTTATAATTATTGATAAACTATAACACTCGCCTTAGAAAGATAGCTTAGTCCCAAGGGGAGGGAGGGGAGCTAATGTCCGCATAGCCACCCCTTTAAACCTGCCACTGTTATCTTAATGGTATTTTATAGTATTATAGCCGCAATAGATAAAACCATGGACTAAGATTTATAATATCTACTATAGGTTAGTCCTGTGTCTAACTACAACCATTAGTTAAGTTTTAAAAAATTCTTAATGGGCTTACTACTTTATTGTAACTATTGTAGATAATATTTTTGTCAGTCTTTCACAGTGCGCATCAGATCAACATCATTTTATCGTTATATCATCGTTGTGTCTTGTGTGTTGAAATATTCGTAAAATATTGTGTTAATTTTCTTTAAATTGTTCTATTAATACAATTCAATATAGATGAACTTTAAAAGGAAAATAAATTTAACAATATTATATCTGATAAAATTAATAAAAAAAAACGTAAGTAGCGATTATAACTCATTTTTAATTGTAAGGCGAAGTGTAAAACGAAAAATACATCTGTAGAGTAGTTGGGAAATTATGCAATTCGAAATGCTATAGTTCATTATCATATGAAAATAATCAGTTATAATGGAAAAATTTAAATATAATTAGCATGATTAACTAATATTATTTGGAATTAATGTAAATCCTTAGTAATTTATGTTATAAACCTTGCAAAATATTTATTATTATGTATTCAAGTCAATTGCTGGTTAATAACATTTATATAAATTAAGCATAATTATAATAAATAGTTACATATTAAATGCCAAATTTGAGCAGAATAAAATTAATCAAATAAGTATGCATTAAAAAATGTAAATATTAAAAAAATAAAAATCTTATAATTTTAATAAATACATTTTAGAATACAATTATAACCTTATTTTATAAAAACACTTACCAGAAACTGGTATTGGTTTCCAAGGAATTCTAGATTTATCTACTTCATCCTCTTCAAGAAGAAGTGATTGTTGATATGAAGTTGGATTAATTGCAAATATTTTATCACTTTCTTGAATATACAACTGTATAAAGTACAATGAATATATACTAATAAAGTAACAATAGAACCTATATGGCTAATTATGATATTAATTTTAGATTACACAAAAATGTAATACATTGATTCATAATTGATTATATTAAACTTTAATCAATATATTTGTATAACCTTAAATTAATATCTAAAGATAAATAAAATTAAGAATTTATTAAGTTTATATAAATAATAATACTTGTTTTTTATGCATCCCAAGATACACTAAAGGATCTATAGAATTCATGTTATGATCTCGTTTAAATAAATCAATTGGTTCCACTTTCCCATGTTCAAATTTCCAGACATTTACAATGGGGGACTTTGACTAAAATTTAAATTTCAAATTAATATATATTAATTAAAAAATATAAGTAAAATACTTTGTGAGTCCAAATAACTTCTTGGGGCCTGTCGAATGCAACTGCTGTTATAACTCCTTTAGGTATGTTTATTTTAAAATCAAGTTTGACACTAGGATTTGTGGTATGACAATTATTATTTAAATCCATAATTACTTTTATGTCATGTAACCCAACACTAAAATTCCACCTAAAACATTTCAAAATATTAATTGTTCTAAATACAATTTTAGTATAAAATATCATAAATTAAGAATATAAGTTTTGTTTGTAAACCCACAATGTTAATTTGTTGTATTTGTTAACTCACATACATGGTGTCAAACATGAATCTTAAGTAAAATAAATATTTAATGCTTTAGTAGTTTAATTTGGAAAACAATAACTAAATATAATTTATGTATATAAGTATACATACATATTATACGTAAATTTTCTTATCTTTTTATTATATAGCAAATATAATTTTATGTGAGTGAATATTAAAAAAATGTTTTTATACCACTAATTCTTTAAATATTTATAATTGTATTTGAAAAGAAAATGTGTGTACTAAAATATTTTGATTAATTTTTGTACTATACCAGGAGTAAAAATTATATAGTGATTATATTTTTAATTAAATAATATTATATTTGTATAAACAATAATAATAATAATTATTAATTAATTAAATAAGGTTTATCTATATTTTCTAAATTTAAGAGGTATTATTATGTTTTTAATGCCTACCAATTTCTCAATGAAATAATAATACTATCTTTATTCTAATATTCTATAATTTATACTAACAACTGGTGTTAAAAGGTGTTAAGGAAAATCTATGGTCCCGTTTATAACCCTGACACCCAAGTGTGGGAGAGAAGGTCAAACGAACAGGTACAACAATTATATGGAAAAGGAAATATAGTACAATTTGTAAAAGACACAAGACTGGAGTGGGCTGGTCACGTATGGAGAGCGGATAACAGTATTGTCAAGAAGGTACTTATAAACTTATTGAACTTATTAAATACTTATTGAACAGAAAAGACCTCGCGGCAGACCGAAGCAGCGTTGGTTGGATGTAGTCAAAAGAGATATTCAGGAGTTAAGACCAGATTGGCATGGAGATCTAATGCATGCATATAATAGAGAAGAGTGTAAGAATTTTGTATTGGCAGCGCCTAAATGGTCTACAATGCTAAAAAAAAAAAACTACAACTAAAATAAAAAAAAAAAGGTTGTTTAAACCTTGTGCGGCTCCCAGGACATCATGGTTTTGTATTTTTTTGAAAAAATAACTCTTTCCTATGAAAAGGTTCCTGACCCCTGTATTATACAGACTTCATTGATACACAAGAGCTAACAGAAACAGAGCCGCTCAAAATATGGGCCGATTTAGAGTGTTTGGTCGTATATTTTTATTTTTATGATAAATTAGTACAAACATTGATAGAAAATATAATTGATTTGAACTATTTTAACCGTATAATAGCTGTAGCTTGTAATCAAACATTAGAAATTCTAAGACTCAGTACGCCGATATCTTACCAATCCAGCGCTGAATAGAAGTTAATTTGAAGAGAAAAAATATTATATTGAGATTCACAAAATTGTAATGAATTAGTTTTTAATTACAACTAAAACTCTACCTTTCTATTCCAGTACGAGGGTCTGATGCTCGAACAGTTTGTGTTTGTCTCTGTAAAATTAAAATATTTCCATCTATGCTTGTGAAACTATTACTTGTAATATTATTACACTGAGCCATGTCACATGTATATAATAATTGACCAGTACTCATATCAACACCATATGTTCGACTAATCTTTCCGCCTTTAATTTTAAACAAAAGTGTATAATTAAATTAATTCATTCATTAAAAACTCTTAAAAAAACATACCAGATATTAATAGATCATCATTGTATCGAAAAGATGACTTTAATAAAGAATCGACAGTAAATGGTATACGATCAAGATTTTCACCATCAAATTTGTACAAACTTCCACTCAAAGATGGAATCATTCGTACCCAATGACCATGGTTTGATAACTTCAAAAAAAAATGTTATAAATTAATAAAATATTACATTCAGGCATTTACAATTTTCATTGTTTTAGCAGAAATTATTTTAATCTACCTATATGACATAATGCATTACATGGTTCATTATCTAATACCTTATACATTAATGTATACATAATAAATCATTTTAGCTTGTTTATTAGCCCACTTTTTTTTCTTTTTTTTACCTCTAGTTGGTCAATGCTAGAAGATAACAATGCTCCTGGCTCAGTTGAAAATTCCCAAGCCTCTGTTCCACCTTCAGCAGTATTTAATGCTGTAAGTTTTCCATCCAAAGTACTTATGAATATAAACCTGTCATGCATAAAACATTTAGATTATTAAAAATTATGAACACTTTCTTCATTATTTACTTACTGTTTATTGACATCATGATTTCCTGGGCAAACTGGTTTGTCACAGAGGACAAACACAGTTTGAACTCCAAAAACTATAAACACTATTTTTAATAAATAATTTATTATGTTTAAATTCATTGTTTACGGAATACGTTATAAAGCTCGAGAGACATTATTCAAATAATTATAAAACCTAGTCACAGGCTCAGCTTAGTGTGTTTACAAGATACAAATATTATTGATAAAAATCATAATAATAATAACAAAACAAATAATAAATAATATTATGTAGTGATAAATGATAATAATAATTCTGAGCTATTACACATTTACAAACATACTATCATCGAGATAAAAAATATATAGGTAGTAGGAAACACGAATTAAGTAAATCTTAATTCGTGATAGGTGGTAGGAAGACATTAGGTACTCAATATTTTTCTACAATATATACAGATTAGAGTGCGACCAAGTTAATACTTAATGACCATCGGCCAGTTAATACGAGACAAAACTAGTTAATTACATTTACGTGCTACTGGTAATCGTCTTAACTTGGTTACACTATTCTGTCTATTCTCATCTCTCAATATAGACAGAAGAAATAAAATGCTATTCAATAGGTATCAAAGTGGATAATATTTACAATTTAGTCATACACGATCTGAGTATGAATCGTGGCTGTACCTGTATACAATTATGTAATATATAATAATAATAATATATTATGTATATACGTCACTGTGTGGGTAAGGCGCTGTCCAATTTGCGGATCCGGGGGGGGGAAGGGACTGGGTGCAAGTGCCACCCCCGTTAGAAAAAAATAATATATATTAACAAACATAAATTTTTATCATATTGTTTTTTCTTGTGGGGGGCTATATCTATATTATATAATTTTTCTTATAAAGTGCCCCGACCGTAAATACATACTGGATCCGCCCCTGGCGATGTCGCTATGTATGTGGGTTCAACTGTTTCAAGTATGGAATAGCCGAATAGAACATTTTCTGCGAGTTACCCGTTTTTACTCCCCGAATTAATATTGTGATGGAACTAGTAGAAATGTGGAATACATTAAAATTATGAACAATACGTTTTGAAATTATTATAAAAACCATTTTAAATCATTAATGACCAAAAACGTTCGATTATAAATTAGCATATAGTTAACATATTGAAATGCATACATCGCAAATTTTTGTGTTTGTGAAATATAATTTATAGAAAAAAAAAAGTAATAACGTTAGATAAAAGATAATACCTTTCCTCCGGTTACTATTACTTAAAATCAATTCTTTCCTAATTCTAAAACTATACTTAATAAACAAATATTAATATGCAATAATGGGTATAATACAATATATATGTAATAGACAAATCATTAAACCAATAATAAATTTAACTGTGTATGATATAGTAATATTTTTTTTGTAAATATTTAGATTAGACAGACAGCTATTGCAGCTGAACTATTACAATTAAAATGCTATATAATAGTACAAAAACTGAAATAAATAAATATTACTCATAAAATAATGTAGTATACATGTATTACTAAGGACCGCAGATTGGTCAGCTGATCCGCCTGATCCTATATAGCTATATATAATATTTAAAAAAATTCACACACAAGATACTAGACATATTATAATAGTTATTTTACAAATATGTAGGTATAATAATTAGGTACATCGTATATCGTACACCATACACCTTATAAAAAATACAATAAATTCCATGGCGTTTTTCACATATAATGTGAATGCATTAAAATAATTTAAAAAAATAAACTACAACTTAAAGACTTAAACTATTTACCATTGTACCAATAATACAATATAATTTAGTTCAATAAAGAAACCTAGAAATAAAATTACGATTTGCGCTGTCTTACAAATTTCAACATGACAACACTATACTGCATATAAAATATCGACAAAACGGGTAATATGTATATTGTATATTATGTGTAATGTACTAATGGGTATATTAGTGGTATGTTACTAATAATATTAGTAATTGTGTAATGTACTTATGTACTAACCTGGGTGTATGTTGTCGGCTGACGATAGTCGATGGCTTGGATTATAAGTGGTGAGCGGCGACACGTAAAGGGACTAAATAAAAGGAGAATCGTAAGTTCCTACACGAGAATAACAGGTAAAGAATTACATATATTAATTTCTACGTATATGATGTGTGCAAGTTCCTATACGGCGTAAGACAGGTACATACCTAAAAAAAAATAAACTATATTTTATATAATATTATAAGTTATCGAACTGATGATTCTGTATTAAAAAAATAAAAATATCATGAAGACATTAAACATTATATTTTTATACATTTTATATAATATTATAATTTATAACTATAAGTTATCAAACTGATAATGTGAAAATAATATCATTTAGAAGAATATAATAGTGTGGAGTAAGTGAAGAAATATTATAACCACATAATAAATAACTTATTATTATATTTAAATGTATGACAGTATTATATAATATAATTGATATTAGACTGATAACTTATAAATTATATATAATAAATATATACGCAGTGTAGGACCTTACTTTTAAGTAACTACGAGTATCATATAAATTAAGAATACAGTAAATAAGAATACTATACTTACTAGAACATAAACGAAGACTTCAATTTAACCTTAAGGCTGTAAGCCTATAAAATATGAGAATCTATAAAGATATTTTTTCTTATTAATAAGACATGACTACATATTATGTATATTACCTATATCTATAAATTATTATTTGATGTGTGATATTATGTAACCAACATAATATTAAATATATTAACGATTTTGTTTAAAAATAAGAATATGTATTATTGATTATAATTCAAAATATTCAAGATCCGCCCCTGGGTAGCCATAGTAATAATGATTAATAAAATAATTAATATTGTGTAGTACCTATAGCTAATAACGTCTGTATTTAAAGCTAAAATGATCAAATAAAAAACAATTTATATTTTAATTAAATATAAATATAATGATAATACATTATACGCGTATCGCATTACTCGGCTAGTCCGGCGCAGTGTACAGACAATTTGACTACATTTATGCAACACATTATGTCTAATTGAAGTGTTTCAACGTACTATTTTACAATATTTATCTTGACACTCGGTAAGTATTCCGTTAGCCGAGAACATAATAATAATTCATAGCTAAGCAGCTAGCTGAATGGATATTTCCAGTTGAAAGTCTTTTGAAGACGAATGTTATATGATAATGTTTTGTTTGAAGATTTAAACCGTACAGAAAATTATAGAAAATTACAACTTATTGCACAACTCGTAATATTGCAGACAGCAGTCGCCAGCCAGGAGGATACAATTATAATGTATACCTATAGCCTATAGGTAAGTCGGTAAGTGTGTAAAATGTAACAGGTATATGTTGTACATTTGTAATTTTTGTACATATATATAGTATAATAATGTATATTAATACATTACATAGATTATTATAAATGACTGACGAGTGTATTGGTTCACTCAAAACCATATTCGTCTTGGTATGTAATTTACATTGCCATCACGTTTATATACCGCTGGTTCGTGTGATGATGGTGGCGCATCAGTTTCGTTTTGAATACCTGCGGCCCGTTTAATTCACTATTGCCGGACGACGCATCACATCGAAATCGCGCGTACTCGCCGGTGCTAACGCTGGCCGGTCACCGTTTAATGGTCACATTTACATTGTCCCGTTGTGCATATTTTTATTGTTATCAATGACGTATTGACATTAATATCGTATAGCCCGCGACACGATGTCGGTGATTTCACCACAGTATTTCAATACATAATAAATATAATGTATTATATCGTCACCATAGCCACAGTCGGTGTGTGTGTATAAATATGGATCTCTTTCAGTACCATCGTGCCACCGCAACTAGAAGACATGCTGACATTGCATTCAAAGACATGCTGACCATTGGTTGCGCGTCTCGTAATCTCATATCACACGATTTTCGTTATTTTTTTTTTTTGCTTTTACGCAATATCTTCTTGTTGAAACGACTCCTACACCGACATCGTATTTTTGTACGATCGCAAAATACCATTCGCGATTTGGATCGACTGCTTTATCGGTGGCGGTATAAATATATTTATGCGTTCGGCCCGCGTAAACGTCGTACACCGGGACGTTTATATGTTGACGTGCGTCCAAGTGTACCACCGCTTCACGGCGATCTACGACTCCACGTCAAACGCTTTAGTACGTTTTTAACGTTTTTATCATTGTTGTCCGGCTTCTTCGCCAACTGTTTCCATCGGCACCCGCCAACTTTTCTACCGTTTGCCCGTCTAGTCTCGCTCTAACTGTGTATACCGCTACCGACGTTATCTACGACGTTTCGTGTCCGTCGCATTGTTACGTGACGATTAGTTATTATTGTCGAGCTCTCGTAATTCAGTGACGATCGCCACAACCGCTATATTGTTGCCGTCAAGGCAGCATCGTTGTCCACTCCGGTACCGCCGGCCACTGTATCGCCGTCGCCGTCGGACCGTGCGATTGTAAAAGGCGGGTGCCGTTCGGCTGGCCGTAGGGAGTCTGACGCGTCTGTAACCGAGCGCGCGACACCCGCGAACCCATCGCCAAGCCACGAGACTCCCGTCTCTCCTCTTTCTAATACCCCTGGTCTTGTGTTGCTGACGTCCCATCCGACGGCTTCAGCTAAGAACCACAATTGTACGTACGTCGTCGGTCCGTCAACTACTGTATCTTCTATCCTGTGAACTCGATTTCATTAATGTTGGCTGACGACATTCTATAATAATTATTCTTGTTCTTCATGTTTGACGTCTAAACTATGAATTGCAAATGAACTTGATTCGAGTTTCGTCTGATGCTGCGAATCCCAGACGACGAGTACAACGTTGTTTATTATTGGCCAGCTATACAGTACGTTCATCATTTTTTATCGGCCAGTATTAGAATTTAACGTCCTTTTTATTTTCCAAATTTTCCAACGGTTATTTTTATGTATAACACGTGGTACGTATACGGTAAACAGAATAAATTATATTTTAATATTTTAACGAGAGTTCGTATTTCAATGTGTATTATTATTTATTCTTTACTTGTTTTATACTTTTACGTGGTCTTTTATTATATTTAATTTTTCATCTTTCAATTTAACTACTACGGACATATTTTTCCAATGAAAATAATTTTAAAAATATGACCAGTGTTCGATTCGGTGATTAGAAATCGCAATCATGAATATTTATTAGTTCTTAAAGTATTATTACAAACACCCAAAGCTTTTCCAATAATACCATACAAAATTAAGACAAAACCCGTTGGGCGTTGGTAATGTAAATTATAAAATCTAGATACCATTATAGCTTATAGGTAAGTATACATTGTATATAATATGACTGCAAGAGATTCTAAATCATACGAAATCAGTAATTATAATGTGTTATGCGTATAATATATAGTATAGTATAGTCTGTTGATCGTACACGGAGACCACTCTTGAATAAGTAGGTAAAGGCATTAATTGATGACCTATATAATATTATTTAGTATATTATTCTTCTATTTAGGAATTCAATTTTCATATTTACATACTCAAAGACAAAAATTACATGTCAAATTGATTTACATCATGTTTACCTCTGGCATCATTTTTAATTTTCTATAACTTTTTTTAACACGCAATTTAGATATATTAGATGTGTATACATTTAATATTTATATATTAAATAAATAAATACAAAATTATATTATTAATTTGTTGCACTAAATACACCTAAAAATAATAAAGAAAAATCGAGATAACTTTATTTTTAATAAACAAACATAATTAATAAATAAATATAAGCAATAATGTTATCAATCATCAGTGACAACTGTTGAACTGATCAGTTACTCCAATTGAAGTCTCCATAGAATGCTGTAAGTGAATTTAACTTTCCATTATTAATATTCTGCTGGATTTCTACTTTTCCAAAGTTAGGTTCTAACCACAAAGACTGAAATTTCATGATATAAAGTTTAGTTTATACTTCAAATCATAATCATGCGTTTTACTTCTAATATAATTGTAGGTATTTTTCGGCATATGAAATGAAATGTTATAGTTGCAATAGTTTTAGTAAGATTAAAATTATCTAAACCTCCCTCAAAATGACCTTTGCACACAGACTTAAGACAATAGCTTTTATCAATTGAATATCCTGGTCCTCGCTATGGTGGTGACATGAATTGAACATTCGCTATTAACGTTGGGTAAATTAAAAAAAAGTCACCAAGACACCAACCATAAATTCAATGTTATCAGCAACACCAATATCACAGCAATACAGCATGGCGTGCTAATCTTAAATTTTCAAGATCAATATCAATTGCTATAACTAAACATACATGTAACAATGCGTGTAAAGTTACAGTATTCAAAAATAAATCCTTCACCGTAAAAACTTGCATGCAAGTTATTTTCAAAAAAGTGGTTTCTAGTAGCGCTAGGTTTCAAATATTTAAACATAGAGGGTGTCGGGATAAGGCCGACCTGAAAAAAGGTGCTCAGGACGAGATGTCTCGGACGGCTGGCTTAGGACGGTCCGCGAAGAGGCTCTCCGAACGAGATGTCTAGGGTGATGGATTTAGGTCGGCCCGAGAAGACCTCGCTGCTGTAATTTATATATATATTTTTTCTTTTAATGTTGTAAGGGGATAATGTGGGCTATTGGCTACTGAACCTAGAACCACTAGGACTAGGTAAATAATAGTATTATGATATAGAGGTGTGTTTGTCTGTAGAAAATAAATATCCCCCTTTCCCCTAACCCCCTCACGACCGACAAAACAAATAAGTTTCTGTATACATAAACCTCTTTCGAAATTGAAAATTATGATCCCGCCTAAAAAAATACACAGGTACAAAATTGGATTGTAAATTCCGCTCGGAAAAATAAATATTTTTAAACCAATTTTTATTAATATTAAATAATTATATATGACTTTTGTGATAATTTTGAATTAATATGTAAAATATATTTTCATTTAAATACTTATAATTAGGGCACGGATGTTATTTTTGTTTTTTTTTCTACTTTTTCAATTAATTGCTAAGTAAGTTTAAAATGCATGTCATGCAAGTACGAACTAAAATCTAAAAGTTTTAAGTGCAATTTTCTGTAATTTTGGATTTTATTGTAATTTATAGAATTTACATTATAATATGTAATAAAAATTCCAATGCTCTTGTATCCACAAAAATATCTTACAATATTTATTATTCGTTCCAAAAAATATTTCTATCACTTTTTCCATAAAACATTAAAATATGCTACAATGGTTTTTTGTTCAAAAAAAAATGTTGGGACAAATGACTATTGGAATAAATGTATAGTGGTACTATAGGCTAAAGATATTGTCCCGTTTATTTATCAGTTTATCACCCATGCTCCTGGAACCGGGTGAATGGATTAATGATTGCAATTTGCAATAAAGTAATAATTTACTTATATTGTATGTTAAATTTTATTATTTTAGTAATACAATTTTACACATAATTATTTCAATTTGCTAGTTAAAAGTTAATTGAAATAAAAATTATTTAGTATACCACCTATGCATGAAAAATGTGTTTGTTTTAGTGTAAAAACAATCAGTACAAAGCTGCCTGCTAAGTCAAGAAAATTATTTAGTTGTGTTATCTAGTTTTGAAAATATAGTTTTTTAAAATGTTAAATAACTACAGGTATGTTGCATTACTTGTTTTAAGTTATCATATTTGTAATAAGAAATATTAGTTAAGAATAAGTATAATATTTATAATAATATGGTATTTATCTCTTATGCTAGGACTGTATTCTTAAGAAAATCTAACGAAACTATTCAATTGTTTCGACTATCATCTAGTACTTTGGAAAAATCTTCAAGCAATGGAATTAAAATTGATATACCTAAATATATAAATCGAAGTTCAACTGATATACTAAAAGTAAATATTTGTTTTGGCTTATGTATATTTTAAGTTACTTAAAAAAAAAAATTAATACTTAACTAAAAAATTAAAAATTTGTAATTAATCAGGCGATTTCAAGTACTATACAACGAGACCCAACTGCTGCTCACTATAAATACCATGATGACCCATATTTAATTCCAGTTTCAAATTTTCAAAAAAGAGCTTATGCTTTAAGTCAAGAATCAGGTAGAAAAGCTGCACATTGGATTCGTAATCAACATCCTGAATTGTTTAACCATAAAGTAGCATTTCCTCCTATTGAGGTACAATTGTAAATAAATTATATTCAAATTTTTGTAATATGAATAATCATTTTTATACAAACTTAAGGTTTTTAAATTATTAACACGTTAACTGCCACATGGCTGCTGGCAGTCATTCATTAACGTATTTGTTAAGATTATCACTGATTCATATTATAAAAAATACTATATCACACAAAAAAAATGAATTATTTAATTGTTATTTTCTTTAGAAATTTTGCCCCAAAGTTGTATACGATGAAAGTTGTGAGTTGGATGAGAATGAATTAAAAATAATAATTGAAAAATCTATTGTGTCTGACGCTATAACTGTTTATAACCTATTAACGAAAAAAGGAATAGGTAATTTTTTTTAAATATTATTCTTATATACTTATATTTTGTACTAAAATTTTTTGATTTTAATTTCAATGCTCATTAGAAATAAGTTCTGATACACAACAATCACTTTTGGAGTTAGTATGTTTTTACAATAGTCAAGATGATTTAGAAGAAGACTGGATTGAAGAACGTTGGTATACACAAGTTAATAAAGATCGAGAAGAATTTAGAAATACTTGGAAGTATGTATTTAATATTTACATAATATGTACAGTATTAATAATAAGTAATTTATTATTTGTTCTAGCTCATATAATTCTTAATAATCTTATTTATTTTAAAATAATAATTTTAGATCTAATGGATTTGCAATGACTCTTTTTTCAACTATTAAATCTCCTAATTCTCATCATTATTCAATAATTATACAAGGGATGGCAAAATATAATCAAGTAAAATATATTTTTTCTTATTACTTTTATAGTTATAGAATTTTAGCAATAAAATCATATAATTGTTTAAGCATTTTAATTATTTTGTATTTTATTAGTTTGAAGATGCATACAAATTATACAAAGAAGCTATTGAAAAAGGATTTATTTTAACAACCAATGCATATAATTCTGCTATTAAAACAGCTGTTTATGTCAAAGAAGGAGCAGACCATAAGTGGCTTCATATACAAGTAAATTAATAATATTATTATTTTTTTCACAATTGCCTATAAAGAGACTATTATTAAGGGATTTAGGTCATTTGTGAATTATACTATACTTAAAATTTAAATATCTTTTAAGAAATAGAATACTATAAAATATTAATTTTAGAGATGTTAGTTATAGATTATACAATTAACCTTGAAATATAAATTTAATTTTGAATTGATTTCAAAAATAGAACAAATTTTTACTATTGATAGCAATTATTTGTTATTAACTAAGAATATTTATCATTAATTGTAAATGGGTACTTGCAAACTTTTTTTTTTTGCATTTTCTGTACTCTGAGATCATATATTAAGACAAAGTGGACATTCCTATGTTTTTGTTAGGAATTTATTTATCCTGATATTTATACAAATACTAGCATTATGGGCATAAATTACTCATAGAGTATGTTTAACATTAAAGTTATTTATTACATAATGAAATGCATTTGTAGTATTTTCATTGTAAAAAACCATGATTTTATCTCAATATGGTTATTTTTAGAAAAATATGTTTAACCCATTGTTAATCACATTATGGCTAAAACAACTACACTTAATTTAACTTTTATTAAACATATTATTGTACCTAGGTTTTTAATCAGGTGATTAATATGTTAGTACATTAATACATTAAAAATGTTTACAAATGTATTTCTAAAATTAATTAAAACCTATATTGCAGTTTTATGTGACAACATCACATTTGTAAGCTTGATAATCCTTAATTATTATTTCAATTTTTTTTTCAATAGCTCTTGTAAATATATTCTTAAATATAAATTTGTATTAATTAATTTATTTGTAATATTATTAAAATTAAATAATTTACATTGTGTTATATTGGTTTATAAGATTAAGATATAACTAATGGTATAATATTACGAATCTATCAACATTTTTTTTAAGCTGAGGTGCTTAAATAGGGAGTATCATTATTTTATTTATTTAAAGATAAAATTAATTTTAAACTCTAGTTTAACTATCCACATCACACAAAATTTTGATTATCATACTGATAATCATACTATTAATACAATAGCTCACATGTTTTATTTTTTAAACTTTTAATTTTGTTATAGTAATTAGTATAAAATACTAGTATATATTTGTATTTTAGTTTAATAGAATATAATTTTTTACTGAATATATTTTTTTCAGGAAATATTAACTCAAATGAATGATTCAGGTGTACCTATGAATTTATTTACATTAAATTCAATTCTTAATGTTTTATTTACTATGGCGACAAATGCTGAATCAAAAAAATATGCATTAAAAACAATTGCTGAAGCTAAACAATTTGGTATTGAACCAAGTTTAGCTTCATACTATTATTTATTACAGATATTTTGTGCAGACAGTATGTTTAAAATGTTAAATATTAATGTAATTAGATGATTTATTATAAACATTTTGTTATAGGAAAAAACAAGAGCACTATTCTAGTTGATATTTTAAATACTATTGAAGATAAATCATTAACTATCAAAGACTTGGCTGATATACATTTTTTTACTGCTGCTATGGAAAATTGTCGGTACCATTTACAAAACGTTGATGTTGCACTTAGAGTTCATTCTATTTTATTAAAGGAAAGAAATTATAATTTAATTGGAGATTCATATAGAGAATCAGTCTATTAGTAAATATATTTTTTTTCTTCATAAAAATGCCATTCCTGTGTCTTTAGTAATTAGAAGGGTTCGAAAATTTGAAATGCAAGCAAATAATTAAAAAAAATTAAAAAATGTTTTTTTATTCATAGTACCTATACAAATAGAATGTATTTTTTTGCTTTTTTTCTTGCAAATGCCTTTTGCATTTTTCTCTTTTTAAATTATCAATTCATCACTTTAATTATATATGTATTTACAATAATAAGCAGTAAGAGTTTGCAAAAACTATGCATTGTCAATAATATGTTTTAAATAATAAACTAGAAAAAACCTATTTCGATTGCTACATGTGTCTTAACTTCAGTGATGGAAATTGAATGATCGTCATTTTAATGATTTAAATGGCTTCTTTTGCATACTTTTACATTTTAAATTATTTTTTTAAATTTATATTGCCTATAATTCGAACCCTAATAATTAGTTTAATATAAAATACTTGATTATAATTTACTAATCTACATATATCTTTAGTCGTCATTTTTTTGCTATCTTATGTCAAAATGAATCGGTTGAATTTTTGATGAAATACTACGATGATTTGGTCCCACACATATACATACCTGAACCGACTATTACTGAGGTAACACTATAGTATAAACATAAGCATTATAATTTATATTATTAGTTATTGTTTTCAACTCAATAAATTTAATATTTGAAACAAATTAATAGAAATTAAATGTTAAAAAAATTGATTAAATGAAATATTCTTAAGCTATTTATTTGAATATACTACGTATTATGTAAGTGAAAACTTGGGCTGAAACCAATTTTTATCTAATTTGATCAGACCTTTTGAGCTTTTATTTTTGATGATTGGCTACGACAATAAATTGTTTTATTGAGTTTATATCTTTATAAAATGCAATCTAAGCTGTTGTTGAAATAATAAAGCGGTGCTTATGAGAATGCGGTTTTCATTGTGTGTTAGCTATATCACAAGTCCAAGATTACTCTTTATAAAATGTAGTATAGTATGGTAAATTTTAATGTTTTTTTTTTTTTAATATTTAATTTTTTGTTGCAGTTGATTGTGAAATCGATAAATATTTCTGCAGCTGTTGAATTATATCCAAAAATTTGGTCAGATATTTTAATGTTTGATCAAGCAGATAGAGAGCCCATTATAATAGAGTTAACTAATGGTATGGCTCAAAATTTGTTCCCAAGTTTTGAATCGTCTGTTAAAGAAAAATTAGGTACATTATCAGGTACAATTTATGATGCTATCGAAGAAAGAAAAGAAACTGGTAAAATAAAAATGTCGTAAGTATAACAGACTTCCAGAAATATTGAACTTTTTGAAATTGTTTATTGAGTTTTTAATTATATTATATTATATATACATAAAAAAAATAATATTAAAATAGTCTAAAATACTAAACATGTCAGATTGCTCTTCTATGAATAAGTCAAGTTATGTTTTAAGAAAATAGTTGTGACCGGGAGAATGATTTTATGTGGGTATTTATGGTGTAAATAATGTAAACTGTGGGCTAGAGATGAGAGATCACTACAATAGGGAAATCCAATCTTAATATTCTGGATAGTTGTTTTTTGAATTAATGAATTTCATTTTTAAGATCAATGAACTTGTCTTTAATTTTTCATAATTAGTATTTTTTAAATAATTATTTAATAGTTATGTTTAAATGCATAACATAAATAAATAAAATAAATATGTGTTTACCAAGCAATTTATAATTTTTTCCTATGAGCAAAAAATAAATAAATCAAGTTACTAAATTGAATATAAAATATTATATTTATAATAACATCATTTTATTTATTGTAAAATAATTCTTATTAAAATAGAAAAAAAAATCATGTTCATTTTTTAGTATAGTTTATTAAAAATGTTCTTATTTATTTTAGATGGACAGGTAATATGTTGGGAAATTTGATAAACATCTGTTTGTTTGGAGATAATATTAACAAGGCTACTGAAATTATTGTAAAACTGCATAAACATCAAAACGAAATCATTGGAATTCCAGATAGCAATACAATCGCTACATTTTTAGATTATTGCATTGAAAATAATTGTTTTAATGAATTATTAGTAAGTAGAGTAAAATTAAGTTTGATATTGGTGATAGTTTAGATATACATAATTCTAATATAGTTATTACTTATTTATTTTAAAACCTGGTTATTGTTAAATCTGTAAATCTGCAATGATAAATTGTATTCCAAAGTTCCACATGATTATTTCAAATTTAATGCTTAATATATTGTTAATAAGAAATTATTATTTCAATATTTTCAAGACTTATAAAAAAGATTTTACAATATTTATACCAGAAAAATGTAATTGTCAAAAATTATTCAAAATTGAAAATAAATTTATTAAATTAGAGCTGAGCAACTAATTGACTAATCTTTCAATCTTGATTATAATAATTATTATTTAAATTCATAATATTTTTAATTAATAATTATTATTTTGTGTTTACTTTAGAAGTGCATTGAATACTCTTTGGAAGTAAACTATTTTGAATTAGATGATTTCATTTCTAAAATTATGACAAAAATGACTTTATCACCAATGCAGCGTGCACATTTGTCAAAATTGGTTGGAACTGAACATTATGTTGAAATTGAAAATAAAATTGAATTTGTTAGCGGTTAAGTTCATTTTTATTTTATAATTTTAGTAATATATTACATAACATGTTTTTTTTTACCATATATTTTGGTTGAATATACTTTTTGACAAAAAAATAGTGTCGTGTGTTAGATCTTTTATTTTGACAATAATTGTATGATATAAAAAAATACATATAAACATACGTTTTTCTGTTTGTTTAAAACATTAAAAAATAGTCCTTTTTTTCTTTATGCATTAATTACAATAGTTATGTAAACATTAATATAAAAAACTAAAATTTATGTTTATACATAGTATTGGGTTTATATACAGAACGTTTATAATAAATTAATTTTACATACATACGTGTTCTGATAACCCATATAATATACTGTGATACAGGCTTATATACTCCAGCACTTAATTATAGGGGGATAAAATTTAAGTTGAAACACTGTAGCTATATTGCTATTTATATATATTCTATATAAACAATAGAATAATAATAAAGAAAGAACCATAGTTCATAATTTGGAAAAAAAGACCAACACTCATTTGTATATTATAATTTATAATGTCCGATCAGCAGCAATTTATTGTGAGCTTACAAGTATTTAAGATTATCAACAATGTGATACCATTTTTTAGGAAACCATTTGCACTGGTTGAAATAAAGTTTGAGTGTACGGAGTATATCAACTGGGTGCTATAGAAAAGTAGAGTCATCACATGATACTATGCAAACCATAGGAATAATAATGCGTGTAGTTAGACTAAAAGAGTAAAAAAAAAATGTATGTTTTCCTATATTTTTGGGTTTTCCTGCCCAAGATAGGCATTTTTCAAGCATGATTTACTAAAGTTTGAATGATTGCTTTATACCAATCAATATCAAAAATCATATTTTTTGAGTTGAAAAAATTATTTTCATTTATTAAAACATTCAGATTAATCATTAAAATTTAATATAAATAAACACTTACATATATTTCAAAACTATGTACATGGTTGCCAGTCCGTGAACCGCTAAAATACACACATTACAAATTCAAGTAAGATTTGTTATATAATAAAATATTAAAATGTAAAAAATCATAAAAGAGGTAAATATTTTATTTTTTCATAAAACAAAATATTTTTATTGGCTATGAAATAAAAATCATAAATATCTATAATGGATAGGTTTAAATACAAACAAAACAACTTGTATAAGTGATTATAGGTAAAAAAATAAAAGAATAATAATAACAATAATAATAATAATCTTAATTTAAATTGATTCACATAAATACAAAATGTGTTATTCACAAATGTAATATTATCTATATATTTTATAAAACTTTTAATCAAATGGAATAATAAAAATATATACATATTATTAGAACATGAACTACTGAATATTTTTAACATCAATAGATTTTGATGGTTGTGATTCAATTTTAGAATTATTACTTTCATCTGAAGTATCTGTTTGAGTAGTATATGGAGTCACTCGTGTGGGTGCAGCCATACCTTCATCAATAAGTTTCTGTCTTTCTCGTAACATTGAAGCTTTCATATTACTCATTTGATGATAATAACAAAGTTTACACATGGTGCAAACTGTCAAGCCAACCCAGCAGGACCATGATGCCCATATACCAAACTATGAAAATATAATTTTGTAGATATTAAAAATATACTTCTAAAAAAGTTTACATGCTATGCTAACAAAGAAAAAAAAATAATCAATTTGTCAATGTAAAATACATACAGATTTACCCTTAAACAATTATAATATTTATATTTCTTAATTCCTCAATAGAGAAACCAGAAGTTTCCCGAGAAAGAAGTTCATAATATATATAAGGCTTTTACCTATATATTGTTTAAGTTTAATGTTATTTAATTTGCATTAATATTCAAGCATGTGCAAATCTTGCTGAGTTTAGAGGGATAGAATTTTTTAGTAACACTACCCGTGGTAAATTATTATTATATTTTTAAAGATACTTTATTATCAGCCATAATTCAAGATAAAAAGGTAGACCTCGTGGACAAGCTGTCCACACTATCTCTTCTAAGCTCATACCTATATCAATAGTAGATGGTTTCAATTTGACAATGATTTTTAATTTGGCTAATTTGCTGCGAGCTTTAGAGCAAACATATATATTTTATGTATTTAGAAAAATTGTTATAAAATATTTATTATTCTCTATTCAATTTTTTTGATTCAGTTGATAGTTTAAATCAAACATTAATGTATAGTATCATTCATAACTAATTCAGCATTGCATATCATACCACAAGTTAATCAAGCCTCAACATAGTATGGGTCTATAGACGATGATAGTATTATTTGTTTTTATTTGCACATTATTGTTATTTACTTAATTAATTAGTACATTTATAATTAGTTCCAAAAAATTGTTATAAAAGTACCTGAGCTACCCCAAGTTGGAAGTAAAAACCAGATGTATCAATTCCATCTTGAATATCAATAGGATTTCCAGCAGCCATTTCACACCTTTAAATTAATATGTTATTAATATTATAACTTATATATATAATATACAATTTATTAGGTATAAAACTATAATTAACACATTGCTTAATAAGCTGAAAATTAATTAATAGACTATCTTTTCATAAAAATTTGATTTCACAAAAAATATCATAATTTTCTAGAAATGTAGTTTTCCTTAAAAAATAACCGACAAATAATTAGTTTTATCATAAATATTTAGTATGGCTTTAAAGTAGTTATCCCTGTTACAAGAATTCAAAATTCAACTATTTCAACTCTAGATAGTAATATTGATGCATCAATTAATCCAGAAACTATGTCATTCAAAAATTTACTACCAGCAACTTTCAAACGACTCTAAAGTATTGGTTTTCTAAAAAACATATAAAACAGATTGATAGTCTGACATATCACCTGACAAATCCAAATATTTGCAGAGCTTTCTTAACAATATTATGAATGTGGGTCTCTAAAAAGGATAGTTTCTCATATATCAATCCAAAATTCACAAATCCAACTTTAAAAACTATCAGCTCTAATATACCAAGACATATTTTAGTTCTAAGCTTATATTATTGAATGACATTGTTTTAAATTTGTAAATGACAAAATTAAGTCTGACTGCATTACGTCAGAGTACTAATAAATTTAGTGATTTTTACAACTTAGTATGGTCTTGAATACATTTCAAACATAGAATTAATGTAAATCATCAAATAGTTTAATATTACAATTAATAGATAAGTACAAATAATTTATTAAAATATTGAATAATATTGACTGTAGATGTCCTCCTTTATGAACACCCAAAGAAACTACACATTTCCTTGAATTATATCCAAAAAGAGATACAAACTGATTGTAAATAAGATGGTACTGATTAATTAATAAGGTATGATGAAATAAATGTTATAAACACCAAACTATGTAATATATACATTAAACTTATTTCTTATAACATTTTCCCAGCCACTGTGGGGAAGATTGTTGTAGACAATCAAAACTTGTGAATATTGTAATTTGTAAATATCGCATAGGTTTTTATAGTAATGATAAAAAAAAAAAAATAACTTACGATGGAAATCTTTCAATCATGTCATTACACCATGTCATAAATCCAAATGTTATCATCAGAGCAGCATTGATTGTAAAAATACACATAAGTACACATGTAATGGCATCAATAAATGTCAATAAAAATGAACTGAAAAATACACAAGAAAATATATTTTGGTATCATTTAAATTATTGATTATGTATTATGCTAAATTTTAATTTATACTTAATTTCAAGGTTTAAAAAAACAAATATATTAAAATAATTTTGATGGTAATTTTAATTTAAAAATATAAATTACAAACCTGTCAGTTCCCTTATAAGCAAAAATTGACATCCTATACGTCTGTATTGATGATATCACTAATAGCAAAACTCCGACAAAAATTGAATAGTTGCAATAAGCTTGAGAAGCCCAATTTACTAAAAACTGACCATTCTTCTCAAGCCATTGACCAGAAGAAAACAAAAGACAATGTCCTCTGTAATATTAACAATTTGTAATGTTAAATGATAAAATAATAAATAATTAAATAGCCATTGAATTTATTACTTAAATTCATCTTGATGAAGACTCATTGGTATAATGATGCATAGTGAAAGAATTGCTGCTATTGTATAGCCAGCTACTTGACTTAATAATAACTTATTTGTGAGTGCCATTGGTGAATTGTTATTACCTAAACAAAAACAAACATGAGTAAGTTGTAATTAAATAATGAGAAGGTTACAAATAAGGTTCATCATTAAATTCAAATTACATTTCTTGTTTATTCAACGAATGAAAAGTTAACACTTAACAAAGAATATTTAAGAATTAAGTTAAAATTGTAAAAACTACTTATTTATTATTTACTCATAGGCAATAGCTCAGAACAATAATGCTAATAGATAATAATAATATAAATATTACTTTTCAATATTAAATTAGGTATTCTTAATTCCTATTTTTATTATCTATTATTTCTTTGTATAATCTATGGCATAATTATTTTTCATTTTATCAGTGATAAGGTTTTTAAATTTCATAATTTTTTCTCTTCCAGATACTTTTGGGAAAAGTACCTACTCCGAGATTAAAGTGAATCCACCTTAATAGATAATAGTTATAATTACACAACTTCTACATCTACAGTTCGACGTATTACTACAGCCACGGCGGCGCGACAGGATAGTTATTACTTATTTATAATATGTTATATAACTTCGAACGTTATTATGACTTATACCTAATACGTGTACAACTATTTGGAATGTCAATTATTGATAATATAAAATTATAAGTGTTTTATACCATGCACTTGTACATAATTCGTTTGTAGTTTGACAAAATCACTCATTTTGATCATATTGTAGTTCTCCTATCTTCGCGGATGGCTTTAGATTGGTTTCGAATTTCACCTAAATACATAATAAAATATTTTTATTTTATTTTCATGTTCGTTTTTACAAAGTGTCGCAAAGAGAAGCAAAACACTTATTGGGCTATATGGGATATTGGGTGGTTTCCCTGGTTTTAAGATTAAGATTATATTTTACATAGGGTTTTTATTGTAGAGAAAATAAGAAAGACTTAAGATAGAATGATATAAATGTGGAATATTTATTTATACTTTTTGTAAAAACTTAATTTTTTCTTATACATTAGAATACTAAATGTTAAGTAGTTTAACGTAGGGTAACCTTAGTCCTTAACCAACATTACTCAATAATGTATTAGCAGTCAACCATTTTGAGAATTGGTGTTTAGTTTATATAAGTACCTATAGTTATAGCCTATACCTAATTGGTATATGGTTAATATAGTAATTTTAGTATTTTGAATAGGTAAAAATATTAAAAAAAAATAAATATACAAAAATATATTAAAAATATAAAAAAAATATAAATATAAATTAAAAAAATATAAATTAATTATATTAATAATAAAAATAATAATAAAAAAATAATATATAATATATATTATATATTATATTATTATATATAATAATATATTATTTATATTAATTATTTAATATATTTTTAAATATACCTATTTTAATATAGGTACCTATATTTATTTAACCGACCTAGTATCTATTCATTTAAAAAGTTCAAACTATTAAAAATTAGGAGCATACTTTGAAATAAATCAACTTGTATTATTTAAACGATTATTTTTAAGTATTTTAACGTTAAAAAAGATCTCTCATATAGCCACATGCTACTTGCAGTGTAACCGGTAGAGTTAGAAAATATTCTTAGTTAAAAGCCAACTATAATAATTTGCCATTTGGATATGTATTATTAAACAAATTTTATTTGACTAATAAGTAATACATTTAAACAGTAACAAGCACATGTTTTTACATGTTTTACATGTTTTTTTAATCCTACCTTTAAATACTGGTTCTATTTTCATACATATTTCTAGAAGGATGGAAGCTATGAAATTGAACGTTATAAGTTCGATGGAAACCTTCGGATTAATTTCAAACTGTATTTTACATTACTTCAAATCAAATGGCAATAGTAATGCTTCAAAGTTACAGATAAAAATCATACGCAATCGTGAACATCAAATGTCTACATTGCATAGGTCGATAAAGACCATAATCAATCATGTTTAACAAAAAAATCACTTATATGTAGTGTTATAGTTAGCTTTTTTTGTGAATCAACTATCATCTATCAGGCACTGGGTGGAATGCTGGAATAACATAGGCCTACAGTATCCCTTGCCCTAAAATATATTTGACCCTATCCATATAAAGTGCCTTAATTACTCTAGGTACCTAGCATTAATAATTAAAAAATAAATAATCCACAGTTTTTTTCAAAACTAGAAAAAATATTAAAAATTAAGAGATTAATAAAATCAGAATTTTGATGTATATGTGTAGGAGATGATGTGACGGTCAACAACGAACAATCGTCATACCACAAAAGCAACACAATGCAGACACACACTGATTGCAATGACCAGTAAAAAATGACTCTGTTCGGGAAGGACGTTTTAATTTTAAATTACGGCCGCCCACGGCCCCTAGTTGTTTTTGACGTTTTTTACCTAAAAAACTAAATATACGTGATTTTTTGTATGAACGGCGCTCAGGGTGAGTAAAAAACGTTTTAGCGTGCTTCAGGGAACGTCCGACATTCTTTCTACATCAAAAAAATTTCGAAATTCTAAATATTAACCACTAAGTACGGTAAAAACCGGTTTTTTGAAAAAAACTGTTTTGCATGTTATCGCAGTGAAGAATTTATTTTTCGATTCTGGAGACTTTACACGCATCGTAAGACGTGTAACCCAAATGGATTGCGCGAAAAAAAATACAAAATAATGCAGATTTTTTTTTTATATAACGGCCGCCCACGGCCCTAGTCGTTTTTTGACGTTTTTTACCTAAAAAACTAAATATACATGATTTTTTGTATGAACGGCGCTCAGGGTGAGTAAAAAAACGTTTTAGTCGTGCTTCAGGGAACGTCCGACATTCTTTCTACATCAAAAAAATTTCGAAATTCTAAATATTAACCACCTAAGTACGGTAAAAACCGGTTTTTTGAAAAAAACTGTTTTTGCAAGTTTTCACAGTGAAGAATTTATTTTTCGACTCTGAAACTTTACACGCATCGTAAGACGTGTAACCCAATGGATTGCGCGAAAGAAAACACAAATAATGCAGATTTTTTTTTTATATAACGGCCGCCCACGGCCCCTAGTCGTTTTTTGACGTTTTTTACCTAAAAAACTAAATATACGTGATTTTTTGTATGAACGGCGCTCAGGGTGAGTAAAAAACGTTTTAGCGTGCTTCAGGGAACGTCCGACATTGTTTCTACATCAAAAAATTACGAAATTCTAAATATTAACCACCTAAGTACGGTTAAAACCGGTTTTTGAAAAAACTGTTTTGCATGTTATCGCAGTGAAGAATTTATTTTCGATTCTGAAACCTTACACGCATTATAAGACGTGTAACCGAAATAGATTGCGCGAAAAAAAACACGAAATAATGCAGATTTTTAATTTATTTACGGCCGCCACGGCCCTAGTCGTTATTTGACGTTTTTTACCTAAAAAACTAAATATACGTGATTTTTTGTATGAACGGCGCTCAGGGTGAGTAAAAAACATTTTAAGCGTGCTTCAGGGAACGTCCGACATTCTTTCTACATCAAAAAAATTTCGAAATTCTAAATATTAACCACCTAAGTACGGTAAAAACCGGTTTTTTGAAAAAAAACTGTTTTGCAAGTTTCACAGTGAAGAATTTATTTTTCGACTTCTGAGACTTTACACGCATCGTAAGACGTGTAACCCAAATGGATTGCGCGAAAAAAAACTACAAAATAATGCAGATTTTTTTTTTATATAACGGCCGCCCACGGCCCCTAGTTCGTTTTTGACGTTTTTTACCTAAAAAACTAAATATACAGTGATTTTTTGTATGAACGGCGCTCAGGGTGAGTAAAAAAACGTTTTAGCGTGCTTCAGGGAACGTCCGACATTCATTCTACATCAAAAAAATTCGAAATTCTAAATATTAACCACCTAAGTACGGTAAAAACCGGTTTTTTTGAAAAAAACTGTTTGCATTTTTCACAGTGAAGATTTATTTTCGATCTGGAAACTTTCACTCATTGTAAGACGTGTAACGAAATAGATTGCGCGAAAAAAACACGAAATAATGCAGATTTTTTATTTATTTAACGGCCGCCCACGCCCCTAGTTTGTTTTTTAACGTTTTTATACCTAAAAACTAATATACGTGATTTTTTGTATGAACGGCGGCCTCAGGGTGAGTAAAAAAAACGTTTTAGCGGGCTTCAGGGAACGTCCGACATTCTTTCTCTACATCAAAAAAAATTTCGAAATTCTAATATTAACCACCTAAGTACGGTAAAAACCGGTTTTTTTGAAAAACTGTTTGCAAGTTTTCACAGTGAAGAATTTATTTTCGACTCTGAAACTTTACACGCATTGTAAGACAGTGACCAATAGGCTTGCGCGAAAAAAAAAAAAACACGAAATAATGCAGATTTTTTTTTTATTACGGCCGCCCACGGCCCCTAGTTGTTTTTGACGTTTTTTTCCTAAAAAACTAAATATACGTGATTTTTTGTATGAACGGCGCTCAGGGTGAGTAAAAAAAAACGTTTTAGCGTGCTTCAGGGAACGTCCGACATTCTTTCTACATCAAAAAAATTTCGAAATTCTAAATATTCTAACCACCTAAGTAGGTAAAAACCGGTTTTTTGAAAAAAACTGTTTTGCAAGTTTTCACAGTGAAGATTTATTTTTCGACTCTGAGACTTTAAACGCATCGTAAGACGTGTAACCCAAATGGATTGCGTGAAAAAAAATACAAATAATGCAGATTTTTTTTTATATAACGGCGCCACGGCCCCTAGTTGTTTTTTGACGTTTTTTACCTAAAAAACTAAATATACGTGATTTTTTGTATGAACGGCGCTCAGGGTGAGTAAAAAACGTTTATAGCGTGCTTCAGGGAACGTCCGACATTCTATCTACATCAAAAAATTTCGAAATTCTAAATATTACCACCTAGTACGTAAAAACGTGTTTTTGAAAAAAACTGTTTTGCATAGTTTCACAGTGAAGAATTTATTTTTCGACTCTGAGACTTTACACGCATTGTAAGACGTGTAACCGAAATAGATTGCGCGAAAAAAAAACACGAAATAATGCAGATTTTTTTTTTTATATAACGGCCGCCACGGCCCCTAGGTCGTTTTTTGACGTTTTTTACCTAAAAAACTAAATATACGTGATTTTTTGTATGAACGGCGCTCAGGGTGAGTAAAAAAACGTTTTAGCGTGCTTCAGGGAACGTCCGACATTCTTTCTACATCAAAAAATTTCGAAATTCTAAATATTAACCACCTAAGTAACGGTAAAAACCGGTTTTTTTAAAAACAACTGTTTTGCAAGTTTTCACAGTGAAGAATTTATTTTTCGACTCTGAACTTTACACGCATTGTAAGACGTGTACCGAAATAGATTGCGCGAAAAAAACACGAAATAATGCAGAGTTTTTTTTATATAACGGCCGCCACGGCCCCTAGTTGTTTTTTGACGTTTTTTACCTAAAAAACTAAATATACGTGATTTTTTGTATGAACGGCGCTCAGGGTGAGTAAAAAAACGTTTTAGCGTGCTTCAGGGAACGTCCGACATTCTTTCTACATCAAAAAAATTTCGAATTCTAAATAAGTTATAAATAATAATGTAAAATATTTATAGTTTTAATAAAATGTTGATGTATTGCTTAAAATTTTAAAAGTATAAACTATAAAACGTACTTAATACGTACTTGTTAGTGCACAAGTACATAGTACATAGTCGTATTATTTACGCTATTACAACTATTGCACTATCAATTATTGTATAATTTTATAATGCTAATCGTACATCGAAAGTTATACCGACGCAGTGAGCGACTTCACAACTATTTAAGTTAAAATATAGTATATACAGTCCACTTAGGGTTTACATTTTTTTATTAAAAGCTTTGCTCCTGGATAAAATAGTACTTTTTATATCATATATAATCATTAAACCGGCTAAAAAATCTAAAATCTAAAGTATTTTTGGATAAAATATTAAAATGTATAACTAATACGCATTTCATATACCATTTAAACCATAGATTAAATAAATATACTTACGAGTATAGTACTATACAATTACTTTCTATACTATATAGTATATTGTATAAATATTTAATCTATGGTATAACTGACTAGGTACATGCATTGATTATAATAACGTTTGTCTCGATGACTCGGAAACATGAAATTTATTGCTTTATTAGGTTACACTAAAGAAAGCTACTCGGTGTCGTCCGGCAAGTAATCATGCACGTTCTCCGAACACGGCTGTAAAACGCGCCACGCGCGAGATGCTCATCCAGATCAGCGTCTTTAAAAACGCGTTTTGGACGACTGTGGTTTTTGATGGTTAGCGGTACAGCTGTACAGGCGCAGGTGGTGGGCAGTATTGATAAAGGCTATGTTAATATATTTGTGTGTGGATGAGAATGGTACAAGGTGAGTTGCATGAAAAAAATGTCACTAATGTTGAAATGGAACAGCTATTTCCTGGTACGTGTAGATGTGCGACATCAGCAGCGACCGGATACAGACGTTAGACATAAGTAGATATATGACCGGCAAATCGAGTGTTACGTAGCGTATCAGACCAGTTTATTTACTAGTAAAAATTTATATTTGTTTTTTCATAGATTTTAGGCAACAACTTCTTTTCAATTTTGATCAATGCACAGGTTAAAGGCAATAAAAAAAAAAATTAAAACACGTTTTAAATATACAACACTTGCTAATGGTTGTTTATATTAAGGTAACCGTAATTGTAACTATGAGTTAGCTCTTAACACTCGAAAATATTGGGAATGACAATCTGGATTGTAAAGATGTACCTATTATCATATTACGAGTACTCATAGGCGCCGCTAGGAATTTTTCAGGGGTGCATCGTGCAAGTAGGTATACGCTAATTTCTAATAATGCTTTTATACGTAATAATAATAATAATAGTTAAATACGTAATATAATATAATATAATATGGATAATTATGCAAAATAAAATAGTTCAATACCATTCAATTTTTCTAATTAATTTAATTTTTGTAAAGTCAGGGGGTGCAAGTGCACCCCCTTGCACCCCCCTCGTGGCGCCCATGCGAGTACTTATACCACATTTTTTTTATTATAGTTAATAATAAGTTCATAATAATTTAAATTTTCGCACCAAATGTATAGACCAATCATAGGGCCGGATTTATTCATGGTTTTATTTCGTGTGTCGAATGGTAACATCATAGAACATGGTACAAATATGGTACAACTATCTGATAATAACCATCGCAACTGACTCGCCCAATCATGATAAAACGATTGAAACGATAACAAATCAAATATCTCCATATCGTAATAACGAATGAGCTCTCTCCAACTTGAAAACTAAATTATATTTTTAATATAATATTATGTCACCGGGACCGGAATATGGTTGCTTTTTGGCTTTTAGAATACTATCACTATTTTCGTACAAAATGGTTATATTCATCCTGATGAATATTTTCAAACGACCGAAATCATCACTGGTAAGTTTCCAAATAACTACTCAGTTGATTGAGCTATTGAAGTATCTTATTCTTTATGTCTTAACTGTATGTTTTATTTTGAAAAAATAACAAACCTTTTATAATAATTTAAGTAGGTACCTAATCTAATAAATATATTTTTAATTTAATTTTATTTTTTCGTAGAAAATATTTGATGTGTGCAATGAATGGTCTCTATATTAAAATTAAAAGATGATTTACTTTTCTTGTTGTTCTAATTGATTATTTGATTAAGTAAATTAAGTTGATTACTATGCTTATAGTAAAATATAATGTAATTTACAGTTTCCCGAGTTTTATACAATTATTAATTCTTGGTTTAAAACATAATTATAAAACTAATAAATCATTTATTTTGGTATCACAAAACTGAACATTTTTTTGCAAAATAAAATATAGGTACAAGAATAATAAATAAATAATTTTGATTTTAGGTGATGTCTTTGGAGTTGTTCATAACCGTCCTTGGGAATTCAATAAGGATGCACCAGTTAGAAGTATAGGTTTATTATATGGAATTTTGGCATGCCATTATATATTGCCAAATGGATTTTTAAATTATATAATTCAGTGGAATCCTTTTCTATTGCTGTTTGTTTTTCGATTAGTTACTTGTGCAGTGTCACTTTTAACCGACTATTCACTATATAAGTATGGCAATAGTATAATCACAACATATTTTGACTATTTGAATGTATATTTTTGAAACAGAATAATATTATCGATTACTATTTTTCAGATTTGTAAAATACTCAAACTAAAGTCTAATAGATATTTGTGTTTAACTGCTTTCAAGTTCTTATGTTATAATTGTATTTGGTACAAAGACATTT